>NC_137161.1:36856642-39256642 GCF_951394435.1 Stenella coeruleoalba | reverse complement strand
AGATTCCTAATTGAGCCACTAGAGAAACAAGAACTTAAGTCAAGTTAAAGGGATATCATAGATGGAAATTGGATCCATTGTAGCCAAGAGGAGAAGGAAAAGCCTAAAGAAAGAGAAGGAACATGGTAGACACAAGTGGTAGACCATAAGTGGGAAATAAAGTTTCCTTTGGGAATTCACTTAAGCAGTTCTGTATACATTGTCCTTATCAGAGAATAGGAAAACAGAATTACAGCACCACCCAAAAGCAAGAGAATAAACCCTTTGCCAAAGGAAGAGGCACAAAGTACCGTCACGCATACGTCCTACTGCAAGATCATATGCAAAGTCATGAATGTTCATTCTTCCAAGGGTTCAAAGAATCATGGTCATGTGAGCGCTGTCTGTTACAGCCACCTGTACTTATCATCGTGAATCAATCTTTGTTGAAGTGTTGTATTGTGAATGTCATGTATGTCTCACAGAAGAAGAACCTATCCCTGACAAGATCTATTGGGCAAAGCCAACTTAACAACATATCTCCAGGAGTGGCTGATATTTCCTGATTACTCACAGCCCTGGTGACCTTGGAAAAAATTGAAGCAATGAACTTTTGCAATCCTGCTTGATTTGACCTAGAAATGAAAGAGAGACATTAACCCGGAGGGGCTGAAGTCACTGTGCCCACTCATTTTCCACCAAGGACTCTCATATTCAAGGACTCACATATTCATCTTTCTCCTTCAATGGATATGAGAGTGGGTGTACATGTCACAGTTCTTTTGTAACACTCAAAACCAATACATTTCCAACAACCTTCAATTTGCAGAGTTGCAATAGATACAGAGGATTACTTTGCCCTTTATGCTGACCTTGACCTCTGCAAGACAATGTCAAAACAGGAGAAAATTGAGAGGAAAAAAAATGGGTCAGATTTCTGCATCTGGAATAAATGAACAAATGGTTTTCCCAGCACTACTGAAAAATGTTATCAAGCTTTCTCACAACATTTGAACTTCCACTTTGAATAGAAGTTTATGAGGCATCTACATCCAAAACTATTTCCTTTCTTCCAGGCATAGGAGAACTGTAGAAACTCAGGATGCAGTAAATGTACAGTAGTCATCTGTTTCCAAAAGTTTTCTTGATCCAGTATATATATTTGAAGTCACCAAAGAACCACTTTCTGATTTAAGCTGTAATTGCAATGTACATATAGAGCAGAAGGTATTTCACCCTGGAGGCATATGTACTAACATGTTGTCATCCCTCCTGAGCTAATTTTCCAGATAATTGGTACTGGAGCTCAGCGTTTCTAAGTAATGCTCAAGTGAATGCTTATTAATGTAAGATATCTATACCATAATGCATTTTATTGAACTAGTTGAAATTCAGTTTTCTAGCATGATTTTCTCTTACGTGTTGCCAAATGCCCACTTCTTTTTTCTAGTATTAATTAAATTAATTAATATTTAATATGTTTCCAGAGTGGCATACATCTGAAACTATGTTACTTACAAAGAATTACTTTCAGGTTGTCAAAAATCATGATGCAGACCATCCTTTGGGGCTCAACTATTTTTCCATAAGACATCATGAATTCATCATCAGTTTTGCTGTGGACAACACTACCACATCCCATTCTCAAGTTGGCTCCCCTTGCTCTTACAGCCACAGCTCGTTACCAGCTACTGTGAGATGTGAAGGTATTCTTCCAGTGGAGGAGGGCCGGCATGGCTGCTTTTGCAAATTGTAAATGGTGACACTTTTATGATGACTTGGTAACCTCAAACACCAGGCATTTACCATGGGAGACTACAGATCCCCATACCCTGGAGATAAAGAAGCTGACAGATGCCACTTTGTCCACACTGGGTTCTATGCAGCTTTCTGGGGTGGGAAGGAGTGGAGGAGAGATCATATAATCAGCTAAAAATGTGTTCCAGCCTGTGTTCTCCTCATTATACAAAACATCTTTTTCATTAGCTATTCCCCTCCACTAATCAAACATAGCAATAGGACCATGTACATAAATTGCTGTCTTGTCACTGCCCATAAATTTGACTCCAAAAAGCTGGAGATCCACGTCACTGAGAGCTGAAGGTCTCCTTTAGAATCCTGGTTCTGTGGGAGCAGTTAGGAAAGGACGCAAAGTGGTGAAGCACGCTTTCCACTTTGAGAAGAAATTAACATAAATAGTAATTCTTAACCCTTCATCTGTTCTTGACAAGCCTTCATAATAGATCAAAACTGTACATATTTTCCCCCAAAATTAGAGGATGCAGCGTTGGAACTTGTACGTAAATATGTTAATTCATTTTAAGGTAGTTGCCGCATTCAAACACCATGTGCCGCTCGAAAGGAAAGTTGAGAAACAAGTCAGCCCAAGTCAAATAAGAGATCCTCTTAGGGAAAAGTGGTGACAGACCCTCTCTCCTCATCTTTAAGATACTTATCTCAGTGACCCATGTTCGTTTTCACTTCTGTGTACATGATTTAATTCTAAAATGAAATGAAATATGAAGTGATATTCATCTCAATTAAATTGATTTCTACCTGAATCAAGTGCAGCTTTGATCAAAGCTAGTATAAGGAGTAATAGTAATATTCATGCTGATAGTAATAAAAACAGCCCTAACAAAAGCTACCGTTTGTTGAGGTCTTGTATTTTATATATATATATATACCAGACATCACAAGAAGCAGCTTGTACTAGTCCTGAAAGTAACTCACACATCAACCCTGAGAAGAAAGGGCTGTTTTTCTTTTTTGACTATTCTCATTTTAGAGATGAGGAAACTGAGGTTCAGTCACACAGTGATTAGAACAAAGAAAGAATCTTCGCTCTTGTCTTTCAAACCACAGGTTGTCTCTAATAAGGGTCGGGGGTCCGTGTGCTCTCCAACTTCATTTCACAAAGAAAATACAGGAATTCCTTCAGCAGGTATTTGCTATTCGTTTTTCTGCATAATTAAGAAATTATATGCTGCTGATAACTCTGGTAATGTAATGCCTAACCTCTCACATTCTTCCTTGATTGTCATGCAAAGGATTTGAAAAGAGATATTTTAGAATAATTACCCATCAGTAATCATCCCCACACAACACAAATCACATTTGATTTCCCATTAAGACCAACCAGGAGAATGAGAGGTTTTCACTCAGGAATGCTTTCTGCTGCAATCAGGTTAATTCTATGTTTCTGTTCCATTGGCTTTCTGAATTTAAACATGGGAACACAGAACAAATTCTATACAGGGGATAATAATATCCCCAATCATGGGTCTTGACTCACTGGTGAAAAAGTGCTTAACCATTAACTTTCCAAATGGAATACCTTCCCACTCAGAAGTGTCAGCTTCCAGGAAGGATTCGTTCAGCAAATAGGGGTGAACATTTTATTACTGCAAGACAGCTGTTTACCTTGCTTCACTCCAAAGCTCAGACCTTCACAATCACAGCCTGTCACATAAACTAATTCATACAGAAGAACAAAAAGACAAATGTCAAGCCACCACAGTTCACTGATGCCATTTTGTAATACCAGTTAGCATCCTCTGATCCATGGTGATATATCATGTTTGATTTATAAACATAGTAACCTTTTAAGATGATCAATACCTCAATAATTCTTGTGTAGCACCTGCCAAGAATTCACTTCCTATCATTTCTTTAAGTAATACTATAGCCTTATTTGGGCAACAAAGTCTTAATCTGGGAGATCCATAATTTTGCACTGTAATCAACAGGCCTACCAACAACACCCTCATCCATCAACACCCCTCGCCCCCCAAATTTGACTTCCATTCTCTTTTTTCCATTATGAGGAGAGAGCAGCTATCCTGCTGAGTGGGAAACATATCTCTCCATGTTTCATATGAACAGAGTATTGAAACAGAGCAAGACCCTATGGGGCCTTCCCAGGGCAGAACACCCTCCCTGTTGTCCTCAGCCAGCCTTTTGTTTGTAGAAAAACTTTAGCCAAAGAATAAAAATGCAGAAGCAAAGGAAAGCAATCAAACAAGACCAAATAATAATAGTTTAGTCATTAAACAAAGTCAAGGACATTTAGTTCCTCCTCAAGGGCTACAGAGAATATTCTGAGCCATATCCTGTGAGCTGTTTTGTAGAGACTGAAACCCCCACCAGGTGGAAGAAGTTAACTGTGTGATGACCAGACTGTAACCATGACATAAACTGCCACGGTTCTGAGAACTGGCCTCAAAGAAACAGGAACAAACCGACCCTGGAACTGAAGATTAACTGTACTTAAAACAATCAAGATGATGCTGATCAGACCACCACATGACCAATTTCAAGATGACTGTCAGAGCTGACTGTGCTGTTTCTGCATGTAGCCCTCCTTTCTCCTATTCCTCCCTGAAACTCACCTTTAAAAGCTCTTGCTCACTGATCAGAAGTGGAGAGTTGCCCTTTGGACATGAGTCCACCTTCTCCCCTGGTTGCCAGCCTCCAGAATAAAGCAAACTTTTCTTTCCATCAACGTTACCTCTCTAGTACTGGCTTTCGAGCAGCAAGCTACCAGACCTGAGTTTCGGTAACAGTATCTGCTCCCCAAACCTGTGTACCAAGAACTGCTTTGTATCATCCTTCAATCTCACTATTGATGCTTTTTCTCCATCTCTGCAGTGTCCCTCCCTTCTTTGTGCTCACAAGAAAGTATCATGGGCATTGACATAGGAATTTAAGGCACACTGTTATTTCACCAAGGTGTATTTTAATTGGCATTTTTTTTCATTTTTCTTTTTAGCTTGGTGGTAACACAAGAGGTTTAGTAGTTACACAAGTGTTTGGTTTATTATTTTTCTTAAAATGTGCAAGCACTTTTCTGTTTGTTGCATCAGTTTTGTACACGTACGTCATATTTCATAAGGTTCATAATGCATACAGAAACGTGTTTGCAAAAATCTAAGGAATAATTAGCAATTAAACATTTGTGTATCCACTATACAAATCAAGAAATAAAATATTACTGGCACCTCAAAGGCCCCCTGTGTGCCCCTTGCCAGTTGGAGTTCTTGCCTCCCCTGTGTGCCCCTTGCCAGTTGGAGTTCTTGCCTCCCCTTAAAGGTAACAAATACCCTGACTTTCGTGATAATCATTTCCTCTAAGCTTTATCTTTCACTGTAAAATGAAAGTCCTTGCCCCATGTTAAGTAATTTTAAGCACTCAAATCAGGTAGAAGTTTTATAGAATCAAGATCATTTCACCAGATATTTATTGTATATAGAGTATGTGCCAGACATTAAACTAGGAGCTAGGGGAATGCAAATTAATAAGACATAGTTTCTACCCCAAAGAAACTCATAGGGTGTTGGGAATACACTGGAGTACTTGAAAGCGTAAGAGGAATAAGTTTGGTCAGCCATAACTATAGTAATCCAAGGGGGATTGGAACTGCAGAGAAACAAAATATGGCAAGATTTCTCACTGCTTTGTCTCTCCAAACCAGCACATGGGCTGGCCACTATTTAACTGGTGGAAGGGTGTGGTCAAGGCTTTTTCTAGAAAATGAAGGGTGTGGAGCAGAATGGGAATGGCCTCATATGTGAATCTGAAAGTGAGTGTGTTCTTTCTCTCTGGCACCACAAATGAAGTGTTTCCAGCCCATTTCTGAGACAAGGTTCACATGTGTCAGGGAAGGAAACTTTGGAAGCAAACTTCCCTCTTAATCTTCTAAGGGCTTAACAGGTGTTCCATTTTTACTTTTTTAATTTGGAAAATAAAGAGAATGGGCCACTGAGAAAATTCACTGGGATGGTGTTTGTGGGGGATTTGGCACAACCCTTGGCATCCAGGAAGCTTAACATACGCTAGCCCAGCCTTTGAAAGTTGTGCGTTACATTGTCTAGGCTATTCCTTTATCAAATAAAGAAAAAGAAGAATAAAGTGGGACTAAAGAGGGCAATGGCTGGGTCAATGACAGGACATGGCACTAAAACAGGTCAGCACTCATGCTTCTATACATTGCGGATCTGTTGAAAGAAAGAAAAGTGATAATGTCATTTAATTCATGACAAAAAACGTTGCCTGCAAATTAAAGTGTGAAAAGTGACGAATGGTAAATTATGATTTCGGTTAAACATAGGAACTCTTATCAGCACCCTGTTACCTCTATCTCTAGAGTCTGGCTGTTGATTTGCAAACAGGCCTCAGTACACAGAAGGCAAGGAGAGAGGAAGAAAGAGTCAGACCACTGCAGACTGGCAGGTGGCAGGATGAATACACAAAGGAAGTTACAGATGAAGCTTAATTTGGGTGGCCACAAAACAAATAGATCTCTGCACCTGCCCACCAGACCCTTAAAAGTTTACATGGAGACCATAACTGGGTTCAGTCAAGTATCCTATCTAGATGATATCAAGAACACCTTACTCATTCAAGACTGTGTCCTTGAAAACGGGTCCCACTGAGGAAACAATGGGTAGAGTGTGCATTCTAAGGACAGAAGATGCGGAGTCTCCATGAAGACTTAAATATGACATGACACCATAAAACTCCTAGAAGAGAACATAGGCAAAACATCCTCTGACATAAATCCTACCAATGTTTTCTTAGGTCAGTCTCCCAAGGCCATAGAAATAAAAGCAAAAATAAACAAATGGGACCTAATCAAACTTATAAGCATTTGCACAGTAAAGGAAACCATAAACAAAATGAAAAGACAACCTATGGGCTGGGAGAAAATATTTGCCAAGGAATTGACTAACAAGGGCTTAATTTCCAAAATACAAAAACAGTTCATACAACTTAATAACAAAAAAAAACCAAACTATCCAATCAAAAAATGGGCAGAAGACAAATAGACATTTCTCCAAAGAAGACATACAGATGGACAAGAGGCACATGAAAAGGTGCTCATCATCGCTAATTATCAGAGAAATGCAAATCACAACTACTGTGAGGTACATACCACCTCACACTGCTCAGAATGGCCATCATTAAAAAGTTTACAAATAACAACTGTTGGAGAGGGCAATTGCCCGGGACCAGATCATGGGGTCAGCCAGACATCCCACCTTCTTGATGACCTCCTTCAACACTGGCTCAGACACTTCCTCAAACTCTAGCAGCCCTCATTATTTTCCCACATTTCTGGTATTGGTAAGTACATTTTTTTTTTTGTACTGTAGTACTGCATTGATATTTATCTCCCTTACTGATCTTATTTCTTATTTGTTAATTTTAAAATTTTTCTTGCATTGTTATCAAAATTATAGTATAATAGATAAAAATTAAGATTAGTGGCTGGATAAAGGTGGGTTCAAATCCTGCATTCATTACTTACTGTGTGATGCTGCAAATTCCTTACCTCCTGTAAAACTCATCTAAAAAGGGGGCATAATAACACAGCTTCATAGCTATACTGCGAGGATTAAATGCAAGAATTTCAGTAGTGAATTTATAATAAATAGTGACTATTGTCATTTTGTCCCCAATTTTATTCTAAGAATGTTGCCTAGGTAGATATGTGGCATTCTTTTTCCTATTGCCCTCAGAACAGAGGAAAGAGTTTGCTGATAGAATCTACTCAATGGGTGTTTGCTGATTGGTTGCTATGGACCCAATGCCAAGATGTATACCAATCCTGTCCTCAGCACCACGGGGCTGCTGCTTTCTATTTCAAAACTCCCTAATTGGAAGAGTTGGCTACAAGTATTGTGTAACAATACACAATTGAGGGAAGTAGGCAAGGGGCTTAGCGACAGTGCTTGTGTTTTCCAGTGATTATGAGGCAACACCATGCTGCTTATTAAATAAACATGTCTAGCTGACAAAATGGCTGTCCCTGACTTTGACAAAAAATGACTGATGAAACTCATTTCCTATAGGGAAGTGCTCCAATGAAAGGCAAAGTCTAATCCTAATATTGTTTAGCTGACTGAGTTCTTTGTGTCTGTAACGGTTCTGTCATTTAATTGACAGCTATTTCACCCAAATCGTCTGCTACTCCTCCAGCAATGTGATCTGTCAACCCACACAGCATGATTCCTGAACCTAAATATTGTGGTAAGAGAGGCCATGGTAGGGGGGCTGGCTGAGTGGGTGTTAGTGTGGACAGTGCTACAAAAGCTCAAAGGAACACATCACCTGTTTGGAGATTTTGTGCTTTTGCCGGGAAACTCTGAATTACAACAAAGAGGGTTTACAGAGTAGTGTCACTTTGGGGCAAGGATTTAGCAGTCACACAAGTCAAATCACTAACATGGCAAACAATCATGGGTTTGAGGTGTTTTAGAGTTTGTGATCCCATCACCTTGAAGCCACTAGTTGGTGATTCCCATTGGGTAATCCATTGTGAATCTCATCTCATCATCCCTCGGTTAGAATTTGCTGCCTTTGTCAGAATGGAAATTGGTCTTCTTACTGCAAGGACATACAAGGTGCACTTATCAAGACAGATGTGCTCTGGTAAGTGGTTCTAAACTTACTAGTCCCTTATATGCTTCTTTATATACAAGTAGTTCCCTTGGGAAGTTATGTAAATATTCAATGTTATTGCCATTTCCTACAAAACGTTTGAAACCCCTAGGGCTATGCAACTCTTAAAACTGGAAGGACATGGCCTTTCAATTTGATATCAGTGGGACTTGAGATTGGATCTGCTTCTGCCACATCCTAGTAATGTGGTCTTATGAAAATCACTGAGTGTCACCAGCAAGTAGGGATGATGGATTTTGAAAGAATTTCCCAGAATGATGTTTGGAACATACCAGGCATGCAATAAATGTTAGTTTTCCCTTAGTCTGGAGTTAGCTTTGGATTAAATTTACCAGTCCATTTAGAAAAATCAGTTTCATTGTATTCCAATCACAAACTTCTTTTGATATAGCTTCAGACCCTCAATAAATGTTTATTGAAAGACCAAGCCATAGATGAGAATTCTACTCTGAAAGTTGAAATTTTCAAGTTGTTAAAGGTTGGCAGCTCACCAAAATCTGTGTCTGGTTTTCCAAGAGAGGAATATGCTTTGTATGGTAAATCTCTGGTGTAAATATTTTTTTAAGTCACTTTAGTTTTTTTTTTTTTTTTTTTGCAGTACGCGGGCCTCTCACTGTTGTGGCCTCTCCCGTTGCAGAGCACAGGCTCCGGACGCGCAGGCTCAGCGGCCATGGCTCATGGGCCCAGCCACTCCACGGCATGCGGGATCTTCCCGGACCGGGGCACGAACCCGTGTACACTACATCGGCAGGCGGACTCCCAACCACTGTGCCACCAGGGAAGCCCCACTTTAGTTTTTAATCATGCTTTGTCTATAAAACCTTTTCTGTAATTCAAGACAGTCTTAATTCCTCACACTGAAGGAAGCCTCCACAACAGAATGAAGAATAAAATATGAGACTCTAGAAACACATAGAGGCAAACTAGGGAGCCCTAACGGCAGAAGAAAAGGCTTCTCATATTATTCGACATTCAATGTAAAAATAGAAATAGTTTCACATACAACACACGTATAGTATTTATTTTGGCCTTTCTAATAAAATATAAGTATCAACATTTTTATCCCCACTTTTACAGAAATGAAAACAAGGCTCAATGAAGTGAAAATACCCAGGTTATAAAAAGAGTGGTGGACCTAGATCTTCCTACACTAATTTCCCCATTGTTTCCACTTGACAATCATTTTATTTCTATTTGGTCAAAGACTGGTCCTGCCATCTCCCCACAGTGTTTGTTGGTGCCAGTTTTTCAATGTGTTTATTTATTTATTTTCCTTAATTGTAGCGTACACACACACACACACACACACACACACACACACACACACTTTATAATGTTCAAATCTATACACCCAGGCATCAAGAGTTTTACTTCATCAAAATCATTTACATCTTTACACTATAACTTTTCACTGCATGAGCAGTTTGCAGAAATGACACTATCCCCATCCCCCTGTTCCTGGAATGAAAGCAGAGGGCTTTTTTCATTTCCTGTATCAAAGGGTTTCAGTTTTTCAGGTGAAGGACATAAATGAAGTGTGTTATCTTGGAATAATATTAACATAAGTTAAAATGAGGGATACTTCTCCTTGGAAAGGTTATCCTGATTTCAAAGTTTCAAAAGTAATTAAGAGCACAGACCTGCTTGGGGCCCCATTGGTTGTCTGTGACTTCACTTTTTGTCATTCTGTGTCTGGAAGACAGATGAGGCAGACCATGCAAAATTCCTGATACATTAACTCTTGGGGAGACTTAGACCAAAGTAGAAACTGCTGTTCCATTTGTATGGAAGTAAGGACAAACAGAGCCTGTTTTTCAACAGCATCAAAACATACCGTAACAAGAGAAAATGCATTAGCCTTGTTATTGGGCTCAGATAGACAAAATATTCAGGTTTTTTGATAGAATTCACTCTTATTTTCTACTTGAACACCAAATTCGATTAAAATAAAGTGTGTGTTGATGCCATTTTCCATCAGGACTCATAATTGGAAGCTCTGAGTGTAATACCCCTTTATGCATCAAATCAAAAATAACGATCTTATCTGTAAGACATATAATTTGCCCTTGTCAGTTAAGCAATGGTCGATTTTCTTCTCAATTCTGATTACTCTGAACATAGATAATGAGTTCTCTTTCCAATTTTTGTTGATTTCCTCCTTGTCCTATAGAAAACTATTGATTTCCATTTTCCTGTTCAGTTACTAGATGATTTTATCCTTCCTTTGATTTTACCTAAAGCAAAACATTTTCTTTTCAAATTATGGTTTTCTCTGGGTATATATGCCCAGGAGTGGGATTGCTGGATCATATATCATATACAACTCTATTTTTAGTTTTTTAAGGAACCTCCATACTGTTCTCCGTAGTGGCTGCGCTAATTTACATTCCCACCAACAGTGTAGGAGCGTTCCCTTTTCTCCACACCCTCTCCAGCATTTATTGTTTGTAGATTTTTTGATGATGGCCATTCTGACTGGTGTGAGGTGATACCTCACTGTAGTTTTGATTTGCATTTCTCTAATAATTAGTGATGTTGAGCATCCTTTCATGTGCTTTTGGGCCATCTGTATGTCTTCTTTGTAGAAATGTCTATTTAGGTCTTCCACCCATTTTTTGATTATATTATTTAATTAATTAATTTATTTTTTGATATTGAGCTGGGTGAGCTGTTTTGTATATTTTGGAGGTTAATCCCTTGTCAGTTGCTTCATTTGCAAATACTTTCTCCCATTGTGAGTGTTGTCTTTTTGTTTATGGTTTCCTTTGCTGGGCAAAAGCTTTGAAATTTACTTAGACCCCATTTGTTTCTTTTTCTTTTTCTTTTCACTACTCTAGGAGGTGGATCAAAAAAGATCTTTCTGTGATTTATGCCAGAGAGTGTTCTGCCTATGTTTTCCTCTAAGAGTTTTATAGTGTCCAGCTTTACATTTAGGTCTTTAATCCATTTTGAGTTTATTTTTGTGTATGGTGTTAGGAAGTGTTCTAATTTCATTCTTTTACATGTAGCTGTACAGTTTTCCTAGCACCACTTATTGAAGAGGCTGTCTTTTCTCCATCGTATATTCTTGCCTCTTTGTCATAGATTAGGTGATCATAGGCTTGTGGGTTTATCTCTGGGCTTTCTATACTGTTCCACTGATCTATATTTCTGTTTTTGTGCCCCAATATTCACTGCAGCACTATTTACAATAGCCAGGACATGGAAGCAACCTAAATGTCCATCAACAGAGGAATGGATAAAGAAGATGTAGTACATATATACAATGGAATATTACTCAGCCATAAAAAGAACAAAATAATGCCATTTGCAGCAACATGGATGGACCTAGAGATTGTCATACTGATTGGAGTAAGTCAGACAGAGAAAGACAGATATCATATAATAGCGCTTATAGGTGGAATCTAAAGAAAAGGGTACAAATGAACTTATTTACAAAACAGAAGTAGAGTCATGGATATAGAAAACAAACTTATGGTTACCAGAGGATAAGGGGGACAGGGATAAATTGAGAGATTGGGATTGACATATATACACTACTGTATATAAAATAGATAACTAATAAGAACCTGCTGTATAGCACAAGGAAATCTACTCAATACTCTGTAATGGCCTATATGGGAAAAGAATCTAAAAAAGAGTGGATATATGTATATGTATAACTGATTCACTTTGCTGTATATCTGAAACTAACACAACAATGTAAATCAACTATACTCCAAAAAAAAAAAAAAAAAAGCAAAACATTTTCCGAATGTAACACAAAAAAATCCTTGGGAAAAAAAGGAATCTGGGCCACTTAAATGGATAAATGTTTTGGTGGCAACTCAGTTATCCTCTCTTTTGGGTTATCCATAGTGAATAGGGTAGTGAAATAGTGAACTTGTCATTCCCTGCTCTCCACCCCCAGCCTTCATTGTTACACACATACAGGAACCATCTGTATTACAATCAATACAGAATTTAGGTTTGGGGAGTAGAATTTAACCAATGGTGAGAAAATCAAGTTTTGTTTCCACAAAATAAAACAAACCTAAAAATACAAAGCACACCCCACATATACTTGCATACACACACATACAATATATTCTCTGATGAGATGTATAATAAGTGGGATTATTTTTATTCCATGAGAATTTTTGCCTGAGGAAAGGTGATTCAGGATGAGAGAAGGCCCACACTCCCCAGGGTTTGCAGCAAGAGAGGCGTGACTGCAGTGGAGATGGAGACGCCCAGCTGTGGTCATCAGGCCCTCTGCATATCCTAGAACTGCCAAAAGTGGCTCATTGTAAACTTTTACAATAATGTCCCTAAATGAACTATACCTTCCTGTGTCCATGACCCTTTGAAATGTGACTGAGCCACTGAGGGGATCTCTTCTCTAAAGGGCAGGTCTATTTTCCTATCCTTTGAATCTGGTCTGGCCTCAGGACTTGTTTTGACCAACAGAATAAGGTAGAAGTGATATACAGTTGCCATGGGTAGGCATTTGGAGGCTTACAGCTTAAGTCTTTGCCCTCTTGAAACTGTTTCCTGAGACCACAATATTGAGAAGCAGCCCCGGATAAAACATCTCATGATGGAGATCCTCAGTGGTCCCCTGTCCCAGATGAGCCAGCACCCAGCAAAGCCATCAGATAAATGTCATTACCAAGCCATCAGATAAATGCCATTGCATGTGAGAGCCCAGGTGAGATACAGAAGAATTACCCAGGAAACCCACTGAAGTGTGAGACATAATAAATCATTGCATGTCTTTCTTTAACTTTTTATTTTGAATTAATTTTAGATTTATACAAAAGTTGCTAAAATAATATAGAAAATGTCCATAGACCCCTTACTGAGCTTCCCTTAATCTTATCATTGTATGCCACTGTAGTGCAGTGATGAGAACCAGGAAATTGATACTGTCACCTGAAGACCCTAACCAGATCCCACCAGTTTTTCCACTAGTGTCTTTTTTGTTTCCTGTATCAAAGGGTGTCAGTTTCCACATTGCATTTAGTTTTTGTCCCCTCAGTCTCCTCCAATCTATAGCAGTTCCTCAGTCATTCCTTATCTTTTATGACTTTGACATTTTGAAGAGAACTGGTCAGTTATTTGGCAAAATGTCCCTCATTTGGGGTTTGGCTGAGATTTTGCATTTTAGGAATGACGTGAAGCCCTTCTCCGTCCATCATATCAGAAAGTGCAGCATTTGAAGTTGGCTTATTACTAGTGCTGTTCACCTTGATCTACTGGTCAAGGTGGTTTCTTTCTGATTTCTCCATTTTTATGTTATTGTTCTTCCTTTAAAGCTAATAAATATCTTGGGACATATATTTTGGAATATGAATATGATTGTTTTAAGCTACTAAGTGGTTTGTAACTAATAGATAATAGATGGAAGGATGGATGGATGATAGATAGATAGATAAAATAGATAACTGATACAAGGCACAAGACAGGCTGGGACTTCTTCTGGCGAGGCAGTGTGATGCAGGGGATGGAAAAAAGAGAAAGCTCCATGTAAGCTTGAGTGTCTGTGGCAGTTTCGTGGGTGAAGAATTTAGAGGCATTCTGGTGCAGCGATACAATTTCAAGACCTAGAAAAGAAAGAAAAGACATTTTTTCTTTTTAAAATAAGAGCTTAAAGTGGGTTTTGACTTGACACTTGAGTAAGGGATTGAAATAATTTTAAAATTGAATAAAATAGAATAATTTTAAAATTAATTTTGGGTAATTTCAGTACAATTCTATACCAAGACTAGGGCATATAGAGTCCCAGGGTTTCAGATCTGAGGGGTCTTTTTCTCCCCTTAATTGGTAGCTATAGGGTGCTGAGGCAGTGGGCAGAGCCAGACATCCTTTTAACAATGTAACAAAGCTGTTATCTTCATCACTCTATTTGTATAAGATGAATGGGAGTCTACCTATTGGACAGAGTTCTGCCATCCATGGGTAAAAAGCAAGGCAGGAGTGTGAGTCAGAATTTCCTTTCTTGGAGGGAAGGAGGCTGAACTCCCTATTGCTTTGTAATGGGACCTGTACAAGAAGGACCTGGCATGACATGGAACATGAATAACCCTCACTGTGGCCAATGAGAGAAAAAACGGACAGGCATCTAGGAAGTTGTGAGTAGGATCACAGGTTTTCTATATATAACAAATGGTTATTGAATTGCCTGGCACTGGAGATACAGCAGAAAGACAGACAGACAAGTTCCTTGCATTCATGGCTTTTCTATGGTAGTGCAAGAGAGTTTCAACAAACAAGTGCATCATTTGATATCTACTTCAGACAGTTCAATGCAGTTGTAAAGACAAGTAAAGTTGGGCAGAAGGAAAGAGAGTGAAAAGGTAGGGGAAGTTGCCGCTTTAGAAAGAGAGGTCAGGGAAGACATGTTGAGGATGTGACATCTGACTCCACAGGTGATAGAAAGCCATCAAGAGAGGACAATGGAGACCAGGCTGTGATGGTGACCCAACAGGTAGATGAAGCCCTGGGAGAAAAAGCCTGAAGGCATGAAACATGGCACCATGTAGAGTTACAGGGCAGGTAACATGCATTGAGGAAGATCCTTGGCAGATAACAGAGCCAGCTGTGGTCCCAAGACAGGGGACTCAGGTTGGGATCTGTGCATCACCTGGGTCTGCAGATAGACTTGAGGGTGTCCATGAACTTGAATGAGAAAAGGCTTAAACTGAATTGGATGTTAATACTATAGTATGGAAACAGATCAGTAGTTTCTAAACATTTCATCAAGAACACTTTCTTTTTTTAAAAAATGAAACCTACATAAATATTACTATGAAAATAAAAATACAGCACTTCTTTGGTTGAAGTAAGTGTCACGATCTCAGATAGGCTCACACATGGTCTCTCCTTGAAAGCCCAGTTCTTCACGGAACATAATTTGAAATCCTCTGTATTAGCACTTCTCGCATTTCCCCAGGCAAATACTATGCTGTCCACAAGCCTGTGAGTAGAAATACCAAGAGGTTTGGCTATGGCAGATGGGGTGATGCACAATAAGGAGGTGGGCAGGTCATGCAAACTGGTGTCCTCCCCGGGGTATGTGAAGAGTTAAATGGTGATTCTGTATGTCCCTCCCCAGATTTCCTTCTGATCAGCCTCACTGTGGCCAGATGCCTGACAATGTCCCAGAGTAGCCAGATATCTGTCAGGTCTGGACTGTCCCAAACTATCTTGAGCTAAGCATTTTTTAAAAAAGTGTGTGTGGCTTAGAAATGCAGACACAGAATTTTATGCTGTATATATATTACCACAATAAAAGAAAAAATAAATGCAGAAACTACTGATCAAAGGCATAATGCAATTTACCTAGCTTGAGAAAGCAATTTGCTCACTATTCCATAAGACCATACCATTATCCACGGACATAAAAATCACTTCTCAAGCTTTCTGTGCTGTGTGTCTTTGGGAAGAGATGACATGGGAAAAAGTAAGTGGAGATGTGAGGCAGCTTTTCCCAGTCCCTGACTGTAGTTTTCTTACTTAATTTACAATGAACTCATTTTTTTTCAATGGCTGTCACTAGAATTTAGATCTTTGGTAATAAATCCCATCACTAAATATTTCCTTCGATTTTGTTAAAAGTGTTTTGCTTTCAATGTGAAGTCTTTAAGGAGCCATCTATATTTTTTAAATAATGTGAGAATGAGTAGTTGTAAGTTCCTGTCCTTAAGTTTCTTAAGTGAAGAATTATCGCAATTGTGTTTCTGGAAAGTGCACACAAAAAACACAAATCTCAGATCCTTCACGAGTCTGTCATGAGCTTTTCGGTGGTTAATGTAAAAAGGAGATGGAATTTACCCAAAATAAGAGAGAATTTTCTGATAGATTTTTTTAAGGAGGAAAATAACAAAAAATAATCTTAGTAAGTTTTCTGTTACTAGAGAGGATTTAAGAATAAAATTTTTTTAATGCAAGAGCTATGTTAGACTTTACAATGTAAACTAATTAAAGGCTCCCCAGAGTAGTGCATTCAGTTTCCTTTTTAGCCCCTTTTGCCAACTATCTGTTCCCCAAAAGATGATTAGAAGAACTTATTGATCAGACGAAGCTAAGATTATTAGACTTATTGCAGGAAGGTAGAATACCACCTTTACAGGACTTAGTAGTGTCTCAGTCAGGAAAAAGAAAGGGAGGATATGAATGTGTGAATGGTGTTTTAGGGCTCGGCAGGTCAGTTTTAAGGTGGGTTGGGAAGATGCAGAACTGATTGGATCTGCGGGTACATGCCCAGGAGTGGGATTGCAGGATCATATGGTATAACAGCTCTATTTTTAGTTTTTTAAGGAACCTCCATACTCTTCTACACAGTGGCTGTACCAATTTAGATTCCCACCAAAAGTGTAGGAGAGTTCCTTTCTCTCCACACCCTCTCCAGCATTTATTGTTTGTGGATTTTTTGATGACAGCCACTTGGACTGGGGTGAGGTGATAGCTCAACGTAGTTTTGACTTGTTTTTCTGTAATAATTAGTGATGTTGAGCATCTTTTCATGTACCTCTTGGCCATCTGTATGTCTTCTTTGGAGAAACGTCTATTTCAGTCTTCTGCGCATTTTTTGATTGGGCTGTTTTGTTTTTTCTTTTGCTGTACACGGGCCTCTCACCGTTGTGGAGCACAGGCTCCAGACGTGCAGGCCCAGTGGCCATGACTCACGGGCCCAGCTGCTCCGCGGCATGTGGGATCTTCCCGGACCAGGGCACGAACCTGTGTCCCCTGCATCGGCAGGCGGACTCTCAACCACTGCGCCACCAGGGAAGCCCTGGGCTGTTTGTTTTGATGATATTAAGTCACATGGGCTGTTTGTAAATTTTGGTGACTAATTCCTTGTCAGTCACACCATTTGCAAATATTTTCTCCCATTCTGTGGGTTGTCTTTTCATTTTGTTTATGGTTTCCTTTGCATATATCCAGAGAAAAACATGGTCCAAAAGGATACATGTACCCCAATGTTCATTGCAGTACTGTTTACAATAGCCAAGACATGGAAGCAACCTAAATGTCCATCAACAGAGGAATGGATAAAGAAGATGTGGTACATATATACAATGGAATATTACTCAGCCACAAAAAAGAACAAAATAATGTCATTTGCAGCAACATGGATGGACCTAGAGATTGTCATACTGAGTGAAGTAAGTCAGGCAGAGATGGTGAAGTATCATAAGATATCTCTTATATGCAGAATCTTAAAACAAATGATACAAAATAACTTATTTACAAAACAGAAACAGACTTGCAGACTTAGAGAATGAACTTATGGTTACAGGGTGGGGGAGGGTGAGAGGAAGGGATAGTTAGGGAGTTTGGGATTGACATGTACCAGCTACTCTATTTAAAATGGATAACCAACAAAGACCTACTGTGTAGCACAGGGAACTCTGCTCAATATTATGCAACAACCTAAATGGGAAAAGAATTGGAAAAAGAATAGATACATATATATGTATATCTGAATCACTTTGCTGTACATTTGAAACTAACACAACATTGTTAATCAACTATATTCCAATATAAAATAAAAAGTTAAAAAACTGATTGGGTCTGGACAGAGTTTATGACATAAAAGCTTTTGATGGCTGAGCAAAGTTGGTGAGGGTCTGGAGGAGACACTTGATAAGCCCTATGTTAGTCATGACATTTAAGTAACTTCTGTTGCTTACACTCTTATATTCCTGGAAGAAGTCTTTCTGGAGCCAGGAACTAAGTTATATTGCTTGTTTTCAGTACTTCTTAACATTGAGAGAGAAAAATATCCCGTCTCAATACTGCTTAACATGGAGACAGGAAATTATGATGATTTCAGTTCTCATTTCCAACCCTGCCATTCTGTATTTCTCTTCTTTGCTATGGCAACATTTTCAGGAAAGTAGTAATAATGATCAATCTCACTTCTGACTTTTAAAATCATCTGTTCAACAATGAAAATACAGAACTAATTAATATGCAGAACCAAAAGTTTTCACCCTCACCTTGTATTTGATTTGACACATTGTGTAGTCACTAAAGACACTTGTTCATTTAATAAGCACATTTTGAGAGCACATTACTTGTCAGTTGAACAGTTAAAAAAAGAACAACCAAAAGCGATTTTGTGTCCAAAGTATGTACAGAAAAATACATTTATTGTAAGATCTAGAACTGTTCTAAAATACAATGTTTATTTTTTTTAAAAATCACAAACTCTGAGAATAATTTTGGACAAACATAGACTGAGTCATTGGGACAGACACACAGTAGTAACATAAAAGATGTCTACTATAACCAGGAAGGCTGAGCACATTTCCATGATGTCAAACTACTTGTATGGTTCTTCTAAAGACTAGTGGATCTGGATGAGGCATAAGGATGGCACCAACATCTGAAACTCAAATCTGCACACGTGCCCTATAGCTATGGAAAGATGTCGCTTGGTCACAGAGAAAATCCTCACAAGTTTTCAATCCTGAGCCTTTCGTCAAAAGATAGGGATGAACATCACATAACCTTGAAATAGCACTGGTTGGCTCATTTAAAGTGACTGTCTATTAATGCTGACATTTTCTGTTGAATACCCATTGTATGGCTTCGGGCAATAGGCTGTGGAGTGCGGGGGAGGGGGGAAGAACAGGGGAAAAAAGCAGCTTGAGATTTGCGACTTTACTGTGACTATGAAATTACGAAAAGGAGCCAGCCTTGTCCACACTGGCCACAGGTAAGTGTAGCTATAACTAAAATTTACAGGATGGGTAAAAAGAATCACATCGGCAGAGTACTGTAAATCCTGGTTACCCAGTCACTCCACCAAATTCCTAGTGGATCATCATGCCCCCGAGTTTAAGTGTTTTTTCTTAAGAAGTAAAGGTAAGTGACAGGTTAGAAACATAAGCAAGCAGTGAAATCATTTCACTTCATGAATTTAGAATGGGTGGAATGGGAGGAATAACGCACAAAGGGGAATTGAATAGACGCCTGCAGGAAACTTTCATTCAAGGTCCTATAAGATGTCACACTTTGAACAAGTTTGTAGGGATACTGGGATAGAAAAACACATCCTTGGTATCAAAGAGACCACTTCTACAAATGGAGAGAATCTGATAATCTGTAGCAACACGTGAAACTACTCCGCCAAGAGAGGTAAGCCTGGTGCGGACTGAACTAAATAGGTGTTATATGGTGTCTTGAAGTGTCTGGATTTTATCCTGAGGGAATGGGAGGCCACGGAAGAACTATAAATGAACTCATCATTTTTTTTAAATTCTGGAAGTATTATCATGGTTGCAGTGAAGAATTAAGTTACGAGGCCATTGCAAATATCAAGCTAAGAGATGGACGAAAGCTTCTACTAAGGCAATAGTCATAAGGATGGAATAAAGGAGTCAGTGGAACACTGGCATTCTAGCATGTGGACTGAAAGAGAGAGAAGAGTCAAAAATCCTTCCCAGTTGTCCGTTTTAAGCAGCAGGATGGAAATTAATGGATTCAGTAACACAGGGAGTGATGGGGAAGCAGCAGTGTCATAGGTTGGCCTCCCTGGACATGGACTCTGGGATGCAAAACCTATACTAGGAAGTTCTCTCAGAAGATAGACCTGTGGGAAGAAAGGACAGTGGTACTAGGAGCAGGGAAAGTCTGATCCACAACTCAGTGGTTGAAACTGAGTCCTCAGTTGACCCTACGAGAGCCAGAGCAAGCCCTTCAGAGTCGTTCTAAATTGAGAAAAGGGGACTAGACCTCTATATCTCCATGACACCCCTTTATTGGCCACAGGCCACCCCCCCCCCCCCCAGGGAAGTGGCACACCTTTGAGAAAATCAGTTTCCTACTACAGCCTAGGACAATTTCCAGTAAGGGATGGAGCTACAGGTATCCTCAGCAGCAGGGGGATAGCTGTGTTTACCCTAAGGAGGGAATCTCCCCCCAACCATAAGGTTGCTGTTGTTGTGACGTTGTGTTGTTGTTTTGAAGGGAGTTAAGAAACCCATTCATTTTTTAAAATAAAAAGTTCCTAGTCTCCACATTCAAGAAGGAACAAAACGGACTCTTTTCCTCCCCATAGCAACAAGTAATCATCTGAAATAGGTTTTAAATTGGTCCCAATTGATATCACTATCTAGGCTAGCCCATCTGCAACAGGCTCATCGGAGTACCCATACTTCCTTATCTTGAGTTGGGCTCCCCTGTGGGATATCCCGATGTGGATGCCCAGTGGGCAATTGAACACATGCATAAATGAGAACGAGCTGGGAAGAGAGGGGGAAAGAGGTCATGTAGTCATCAGTTCACCGACAGGAGCTGGTGCTGTGAGAGCAGAGACATTTCCTGAGAGTGTGGAAAGCGAGGAAGAGAAACAGGTCTGGAAACCTAGGAAACCATCAACACTTGCAATATCTATCCAATTTCAATGTGAATATGAATCATCTGAGGGTCTTTTAAAACTGAAGATTCTGGGATCCTGTGGTATAGAAATTCTACATTTCTAGAAGACTTCCAGGTGTTACATATGTTACTGGTCATTGGATCACACTAAGAGTGACAATGAGTTGAAGAATGGGAAGATGAGAAGACCAAAAAGATGAAGGAAAATCTAAGGAGTTCAAAGGAGAAAAATGTGGTGGTGATGTCCCAAAAGCTGAGACAATTAAGGGTCAAGAAAGCGGGAGCATTTGTCGTGTCTACATCTGCTCAAATCTACCCATGGTTTGAGCAACAATGGGAAGACCCCAATTGCCTAGAAATTCCTGGTTAAACCACACACTTCTTAGCCTCAGAATAATATAAAAACCCTTGAGCCTTTTTAGCAGGTATCTGTCTACCATATTAGTCCATAAAGGCTGTGTTACTAAGAAACAGAACACGGGAAGAAGATAAAGCGGTGATGGGGGAGGGGGTGATTTATGCTGATACTGGGGAAGAGGAGGAGGCAAAGGAATAGATCAGAACTGGATAGAGGGCTGTAGAGGGGACTGTGAGAACCCAAGAAAAGGACAGTAGGGAGAAAGGAAGGAGTTCTGTAAGCACAGAGAAGGAAAAAGAAAATAGACATTGCTCTTTCAAAATCATTGCCAAAAATCAATCCTAAACCCATGAAGCACAGGAGAGGAATGCGCAAGCATCTCAAATACACATAGACCTTCATACATAATTTTGAAGGAGTGGGTGCCTTAGTTTAGGTTTCCGCCCAAAGAAGAGTGGGGGCAGGTAGTTTATTTGAAAAGTTATGCTATGAAGCAAGGACAGTAACACAGGCAAGCAGGCAAGACAGTACAAGTGCACATGATCAAGGTCACAGCTGTCAGCCAGGGCTCACTTCTGCCAGGACTTCTGAGAAGCTTACAGAAGGCATCCCCAAGTGTCCTTCAGTAGATCCACCACCTCCCATTGGTGGAGCGTTATCCCCTACGGGTATTAACATCCTAACATTCTGGCCTGCCCTTCCTGTGGGTTCAGAGGAGGCCCTGAGCAAATGGGCAAGGAGACATGCACATCCTGTGCTGGAGAGTGGACGCTGCCTGCAGATATGAGGTTAACCCCAAGTGGAAACGTCCACTGAACCTGCAGCTGAAATCAGGCGGGATGAAGGATGTGATACAATATACCAAAGGCATCGACCGCAAGGCAATAAAATTAGTGGACCTGTAGATATATTTTAAGGCAGTGCACTTTGCAGTTTCCAAGGCCGGATGGTAATACAAAACAGTGGTTAACTGGGGTTGCCTAGTAGGAACTGAGCAGTGTGGAAGCTACAATCAGCCTGTTACCTCCATGCAAATAGATGATGCTCTTAAATACTTCCCCAGCAATTCTGTTATTCCCAGTTAATGGGCCAAACTGAACCTTTGTAAGCCCCAATACAAGAGGTAAACTTCAGCTGGGTCCCTGCCAAAATAATCACATATCCTGAATTAGTCAGATGTGAATTAACGACCTTTTAGCCGCGCTGGGTTTTTGTCAGACATATTGATCCTGGAGTGAAACAGCCCATTAACTGCTATAATTAAGACGCAGTTTCTGTGTGAAGATGAAGGGCCTGGGCAGCAGCAAATTGCAAGATGCTTGTTCCTGTGAGGCTGACCGACAGGAGATCAGGCAAGGATCGTGCAGGGGGAAGTTTCTCTTGTTTTCCTCCTGACAGGAAATGACAGCCAAGTTCCAAATGAAACAAATGAAGTTTACACAATTATTTAGAGCCTGAAAGCAAGAGGAGCTCCAGATCACAAATTACTGGTAGAAATCGAGTTTTCCTACCAGGCCAAAGGAAGCTGTTTTGTATTCAGTACACCCTCCCCTCTGCTTGCCTGCTTTCCAATAATCAGGGTTTCTCTCCTTTTTTAATTACAGCTCCTCTCACCAGAGAATTGCATTAGTTGGGAAGAAACAGTTTAATAAGTGTTTGGAGTGTTAACAAAAAAAAAAAACCCACAAGAAGGAGCGTTAAGTAATAGAAGCCAGGCAGAGACCCCGTAGGGGTGTCCGGAGGGGAGCTGCTGGCTGTGGCCAGGACTTTGCAGAATAGCCATGGCGGGAGGGATCTGGAGCAAATTGCTGGTGGGTGGGTAGGAAGCAAACGTGGACACTGCTGCATTTTCTTTTTGAAAGATTCAGGAAATGTCCCATTTTTCTCTAATACAGTTGGCATGGATGCAATTGTTTTCTTCCTTTTTTTGAGGAAGGTGAGGGGGTCCTGAGGACTTGGAACAGGTGAAAACACTGCAAACAGATATTGCAGGATGACAGCCTGGCACCAGGCTTAGCACAGATGAGATCCTCTGAAGAACAAGCGGAAAAAAGAAAACACACCAACCCACCTTCTGCACAGGAGAGAAAGAAGAGAGGGAATTCAAGGGGCCAGATGTGGTACAAGGTGCCTTCTCTGTCTTACCATGTGACGCCTTTAAAATCCTTGGGGGTGTGGATTGGTTTTATTCCCATTTTAAGGAAACTGAATCTCACTGATATTAAATGACTTGGCCGAATTTAGCTGTAAGTAGCAAGTCCAAAATCTGAATACAAGTTTGCTCCAACTCCTAAAATTGCCTTGCAACAATGTTTGCTTGCATTTTTATTTATTTAGTTTTTAAGATTTATTTATTATTTATTTGTTTATTTTATTTTTGGCTGCGTTGGGTCTAAGTTACAGCACACAGGATCTTCGTTGAGGCACGAGGAATCTTTTGCTGTAGCGCGCAGGCTTTTCATTGTGGTGCGGGCTTCTCTCTAGTTGTGGAGTGCTGGTTTCCCCTCTCCAGTTGTGGTGCACAGGCTCCAGGGCACGTGGGCTCTGTAGTTTGTGGCACGCGGGCTCTAGTTGAGGTGCGTGAGCTCAGTAGTTGTGGCGTGTGAGCTTAGTTGTCCCGCAGCATGTGGGATCCTATTTCCCTGACCAGGGATCAAACCCATGTCCCCTGCATTGTAAGGCAGATTCTTTACCACGGGACCACCAGGGAAGTCTCTGCTTGCATTTTTAAAAAGTATGTGGTTATGTACACATGCCAAATTTTATGGGCTCATTTAAAGGTATGAATACAAAGCATCGAGTCTGCTTGTATGGATACCTAAAGGATGTAGTTATAGTGATTATTGTCAGGCACCAAAAAAATGAAAGCATTTTATCTGACAGGAAAGAAAAAACACATGGAATTTAGATATGTGTCAGGTGTGGAGTCACTGTCATTTACTGTGAATATCACCTAAGGGCCGTGATCAGTGATGCTCAGTAGACTGGAACTCTCCTTATAGCAGGTAGCTGAGGGGGTGTTTCTGAACCTCAGATCCCAGGAATTCCCTGTGGGCAGCCCCCGTCAGCACGGGCAGAGATGAACATTGGTCTTGATCAGCTTAAAATGATAAGATGATCATGGGGAAATTGACAAGGGGTCAGAATACTAACTTTTCAGGCAAATCAAGATTTTAGAATGTTTCACTTCCTTTCACTGGTGCTCCAGTAGCTATCAACACTCATGCTGACCTTGAACTTGCACCATCCTTCCTAGGAGGAACTGGAGGTATCTGGATGGCAAGTATGAGACCACCATAGTGGATGCTGCTGCTGCCCCATCCAGACCCCCTTTCCTGGGGTGACACATCCATCTCCAGCCGCTGCTAACAGCTCCCAGATGCCCCCTTCCCCTAAGAACTGGCCAGAACAGGAGCTGTCTTGACTGGGAAGTGACTGTTCTTTATGGCCAAGCCGCATCCTTGTTACGCTGAGGGAAGACTACAGACAACACCTGGCTAGCATGTGGTACAAAAGTCCAAACCCCTCAGCTCATGGACAGACAACTCTGGCAAAACTCATGCAGCTGAGCTGCCTGCAGGATCAGGCTGAAGTTAGTCACCAATTAAGCCCACGTCTTTGCTGGCTTCTTCCCCAGTCCTATCCTGCTTCCCTCATTCCTTTACAGGTTTCTCCTGAGGGCTCATCCTCAATAAGTCACATACACAGGAATCTGTCTCAGGTTCTTTCTCTTGGGAAACTGGCCTAAGGTAGCTATCCTTTTTGACCCAGTCTTAAGTGATGCCCCAATGGAATTACCATTGTCGGGGTTGGCTTAGTTCATGGTCTGATTTGGGATCAAGGCAATAAGAAGAATCCCCTTGACTTCTAAACTATTTCTACACTATAGCTTGTTAGTAGTTGAAGTTACTTAAAGAGAAGCAAGCTTTTCATTCTAAACTTAGATTTAAGATTTAAAATACAAAAACTTTAAGGAAAGAAAGCATTTTAAAAGGATGGCATCTCTGGCATTCTAAGTGTTTGGAAAGGAGAACAAGGAAAAAGATATGAAAGAGCTGATGTACATGACATTTTGATTTGGCAATTTTGATGTTGCAAAATGGAAATGGTGGCTTAAATGCAGCTGTTTTTTTAATATAGATCATTTTGAGTTTGGTCTATACAAAACCCTGACCTTATCATTGACTGTCACTTTATTGTTAATATCCGTGCCTGGAGTGGGGAATATAGGTTAAGGTAGGTGTTCATTATGTACCTCTTTGCTGGACCATTCCCATCACATAAAAATATCTTGTTATTTCTCCAATTTAAAAAATCCTAGATCTTCAAAGTTCTAATCACAAGAAAAAAAATGTTGGTAACTGTGTATGGTAATGAATGCTAGCTAAACTTATTGTGCTAATCATTTTGCCCTATATACATATATCAATTCATCATATTATAAACCTAAAATTAATACAACATTATATCTCAATTATATCTCAATTAAAAATTATTTGCTCAGGGTCCTCACAGATTCAATGGACCACCCAAATCACTAAATACAGGAAAGCTGTCCACTGAAAAGGACCACTCACATTGGACAGTTATGTAAATGAGAAGTAAACCTTTATTGGTTTAAGCTAACGCTATTTTAGAGTTTATCAAGCAACCAGCACTTCCCCATTACTCCACTTTTTGTGTGTCACTGCTAATCATCCTTAAATACGTGGTCCCACACATCTCCAGAAGCAAAAAAAAAAAAGAAAAAAAGAAGAAAGAAAGAAAAAAAAGCCGTTTCTTGTTCACCCATACAGCAAAACTCGTGTGTCATTGTCTATCCTTGCTAATCCGAAGTATGTCTTTCCAAGCTCTCTTGAACACATTCCAATCTGGTTTTTTCCTCACCATTTTCTGAAAACCGTGCTTGTCGATATCACTGGTGACCTCTGTGTCGCCAAAGCTAAAACCAGTGGTCAGCACTCACTTGGTTTGTCAGCTGATCACTCTATTTTTTGACATATTTTCTCTCTGTATCTTCCAGGACACCAGTCTTGCCTGGATATCCTCCTCCCTTCCTGGCTTCTCATTCTCAGTCAACTTTCCTAGTTTCCCTTTTCCTCCCCTCCCTCTAAATATGATAACACCTTGGAATTCAGTCCTTGGACCTGTTCCCTTTTCTGTCCAGAGTCATATCCTGACTTATCCCACCAAGATTCATGCTTCACACATGCAATTCCCTGCAGAAGAATCCTGATTAATATCAGCAGCCTGCTTCTCCTTGCCCCCTCCCCAGCTTTAGATGTTAATATTCAAATTCTTACTTAACACCTCCTCTTGGATAGCAAACTTAGCATGCTTAAAAAGACCTCCTGTTATTCCCCACTCTAAACTGAACTGCAATTTTCCCTTCTGCTGCATTAATGGCATCACTATCTTTACAGTGACTCAGACCAAAATATTTTGTGTCGACTAGACTCATCTCATTGTCTTGAAGCTCACATCCAATCCATCACTAAATCCTGAAGAATTAACAGTTAAAATAGATCTCCAGATTTTGACCACTTTTACTCCTCTTGCTGCCATCGCCTGGTTCAAACCAACATTATTTCTCATCTGGATTAGCTAGTAATTCATCTCCCTGCTCACAGTAGTCATGGTGATCTGGTTAAAAATCAAGTCAGACCACATCATAACTTTGCTCAAAATCATCCAAAGGTTTTTCCCAGCTCACTCAGAATAAAGCCGAAGTCCTTGCTAACCTCTAAGACCCTGTATGAACCGCCCTATCCCATTAATTATCTGACCTTATTCCCCTTCTTTCTTTTACACTCAAGCCATGTCGACCTTCTCACTGTTCCTTGAACACATCACAAACGTTCCCACTTCACAGGCTTTGCACCTGCTTTCCCTTCTGCCTAGCAAGCTTCTTCTGTAGATATAGCTATGCCCTGTTTCCTTCATTGTTTATGTTTTGGTAAAAAGTTACCTTCTTGATAAGGGTTTAGCTGTGTACCTCCGACACTTCATAACCCCTCTCCTGCTTTATTAACTACTCACAATACATTTAACACAAATGAACATATATGACCATAGCCCTATGTTTTTAATTATTTAGCTTTTTTTTCACTTTTTCCTCTCTAGGATGTAAGTTCCATGAGAGTAGAAACATTGGTCTATTGTGTTCGATGTCTATGCCATAGACACTAAAACAGTGTCTGGCACATAGTAGGTGCTCAATTAATGTTTTCTGTATGACTAAGTGAGTGAATGAATGTGTTTGAGCTGAACGGATGTCAAGGCAGGGTGAGGAATGGGTGATATGAACAGCATTTGGAATACAAAAGGCATCGATCAGTCAGTCATGTGTCCATCATGCTAACTTATCTCAGTAAGGGTGACAATTCATTTCAAACAACTTAAGCATCTTCTCATTCTTTAAAAATTTACCTGTATCTTAGAGTCTGAAATTCAAATTCCCTGATTTTTTAAGTCATAAAATGTTATATTACTTCAAGTAATAGATTTGAATGTCTAAAATAAAATATATTTGGTTTTACATTTTTAATTCTTAAAAAATTTTTATTGGCATATAGTTGATTTACAATATTGTATTAATTTTGAGGATACAGCAGAGTGAATCAGTTATACATATACGTATATCTACTCTTTTTTAGATTCTTTTCCTGTACAGGTCATTACAGAGTATTGAGTAGAGTTCCCTGTGCTATACAGTAGGTCCTCATTAGTTATCTATTTTATATACAGTAGTGTGTATATGTCAAATTCAATCTTCCAATTTATCCCTCCCCCTTACATTTTTAAATTTTGACAATTAGTATAATTAGTGAATCTGGGTGTCTGTTAAATTTTCTCATGTTTATCTTTAGTGATTGGGTATTTGTTATAATAAAGTTTTCAAATTTTTTGACATCAGTAGACCATCTAATGGTTGTTCAGAATTTTGTATGGACCATCAATTTTTAGCAAGCTAAAAAAAAAGTCCTCAAAATTTTAAATACAAAGGAAATCCATTTTATGTAAATAAATTTAAATTTAATAATAACTGTTTCATATGTTGAGAACAACAAAATTGTTTGCAAATTTTTACCAATGTTTTTATATTTAGCTTAATGATGGATAACCTGAGAAGTAGGTTGTTATCCACTCACTTGTTTCTCTTTTCACTATTATATTTACTTCAGACAAAACTAGAAAACCCTAACCCACAATTATGTGTCAGGAGGGACGGTGGCTCATGTTTGGCTTGACAGATAACTCTGGCAATTTAATTGTGGATCTCAATGGAGATTACTTTCAGTGCTTTTGGTGCTGAATCAATAGTCACAACCCTCAAATTCTGAAAGGTTGCATATATCACCTCGCAAATGGATTCCTTGTTTTTATGCTGGTTGAATTCAGATCTGAAAGGTATTACTTGTTCATTTGTTTTCATCTTCTTTTGCTTCACTCAGGCCATCAAATTCTTTCACAAAAAGTAAATAAACTTACAAAATTGGGGGAGAGAACAAATTTTCAGCAATGAAGTTATTATACAAAATTGGGACATCAATTTCCTTCTTAGCAAAGCAATCAAGAAAAATATTAATTGCTGAAGAAAAGTTAAATTTTTAGTAATTGAATGATAGTACCAAAATTTGGATTTCCTTTAAAAATCCTGATGTATTCTAATCTTTGATTTTAAAATTGTGGGCTCTTGGCCCTGGGGTGATATGATTATCCTCCTAAAGACCCTAACACTATGAGATAGTACACTATGAGGAAGCAAGTGGAAAACATAGACATGTTTCCTCAGTCTTGGTCTAGGTTATGAGGAAATGCTTTTATCTCAACCTCCATTTCAAAGACTCACATGTTCACCATTTCTCTTGAAAGCCAACAGACTTCAGTGTGAAAAAGTAAAGTCTTATTTTATCTGTGTTTACTGATTATCATTTAGTTAATTGACAATTTTTACTGTGTTCTTCCAATATGAATTGTGATCAGGAGGCAAACTGTTGGCTGCTAACTGTTCTCTGTGAATAAATTCCTAGTGGCTAGGAATCTAGGCATGGACTCTAATCCTCACAGCAACACTGTTCTTTGTTGCCTATCTAGTGGGTCCTGTATTAACATTTATGTCAATGCATGCTCTCTAGTCTACATCAGTGCTCACAAAACAATCAGAAATTATCTTTTTCTCTAGTTTGAATTTTTAGCATAAAATAAAACAAAAATTTTTCCTCCATTTCTCCCTCTGTTGAGAATGTCTCCTGTGCTAAGACTTGATTCACATGCTATACATTTCTGGTTTCATCCAATTATAAATTGTAACACTTGTTAGCACATGCACAGTAATTAGAGAGTAAATATAAAGGTGCAGAGCACAGTGAACAATAAAATGCACCAGGACACACAAGTTCAAATACTGTTCTAAAGTAAATAGACAAAACTAAATGAAGAAAATTGGCTTTTGCCTTAAATCAAATATACAAAGACAGGGGAAAAGACAGATCAGTTTAACTCCAACTGGTGTCTATAAAATCAACTTAAAAAAAAAAAGAAGAAGGTGATTTTTGCATAGCTTTGGTCACAAATGTATAATATAATTTTTCTCACTTGAGGAACCCCAACTAAACTAAGATGATGGCTACCTCTAAGAAAGTACTGAGCAGATTCAAACAAATTCACCAAGGATACTCAACTGGTCCCTGTAATCTGATGACTTAGTGATACTAGCAGGTAGGTGATCAAGCAAAACATGCACATGGAAATATGCTAGACATGTAAAAACTACTCAGGGGATGGAACAGATCATCCTGAGAGTAAGGCTATAGGGACTCCTTTGATGATGCTTTTGAGTCAAATTGGGATTGCATTACTCATAACAGCCCACTGCTGTAAAGGATTATCCACCAATATCAATGTATAAAGGAATTTTGGTAACAGCTTTTTTTGGTCATGGCTTGTTCAGCTTCCTTTCTGTGCATTATACTTGTCATTAATTTCATGTTTAGTTTTACAGCATTTTGGCAATATAAGATTTATATTAGTTTTTGCTATAAAGAGAAAAACTGAATTTATGCACCTCTCATTCTTATCTCATCTTTGACTTTAAGAGATAAAAATTTCCATTTTGTCCTGGTCCATTTGTTTGCATTTGTTCTGGAAAATATGTACAACTTTCTTTTATTTATTTTAAAATGACATGAAAACAGATGTCTTCATAACATACATTCAAAAGTTTCATAAGAGGCATATTTGGAAATGGAGGCTTTACTAGTCCAATAAAATTTTAATTTTTGACATTAACAATTGTATTTCCCATTTGCACTTTTAATTTATATCTACACGTGTGAAATTGTCAGTATATATAGATTCACATCCTGCATTCACACTAAAGACCTGTTTACTATTTATGTCATAATTTTATCTGACTAATCTTTTTTGTTGTTGTTAATAGCACTTTTATCTTTAATGAAGTATTTCTGAGTCATCCATCTATTTTTATCCATTGGAGATACAACAGCACACACTAATAAGAATGAGACAATTTAACAGACATAACAATACACAAGCAACAGATTTTATTACTTGAATATTGAAAATACCATTGCAGAGAGAAATCAGTCCCATCTCTTAATTTCTGGGGAGGGGAGAGGGGTTAGAGGTTGAATCAGTTACCAATGGCCAGTGAGTTAATCAATTGTGCCTACATAACGAAGCCTCCATAAAAACCCAAAAGGGGGGGATTTCAAAGATCTTCCATGTTGGGGGACTAGAATGCTTCCATGTGCTCCACTGTGCTGGACCCCAAACTCCACGAGGATAGAAGCCCCTTTGTTTGGTATGCATCTGGTTGTTGATTTGTATCCTTTAATATCTTTTGTAATAAATGAGTAATCTAGTGAGTAAATGGGTTTTCCTGAGCTCTGAGAGCAGCTCTAGCAAATTAATCAAACTGAGGGAGGGGGTGGTGGGAACCTCTGATCTATAACCAGTAGGTCAGAAGTACAGGTAACAACCAGGGCATCTGAAATGGGGAGCAGTCTTGTGGGACTGAGCCCTTTACCTGTGGAAGTTGATTCTATCTTCGGGTAGCCAGTGTCAGAATTGAGCTGAATTCTTGGATGCCCTGCTGGTGTCCGAGAATTGCTTGTTGTTGTGGGGAAGCCTCCACACACTTTGGAATTGGTCCTGGAACCCCATTTATATCTGTCATCACAAAGCTCAGATATTCCAACAAACAACACGTATTGTTGTTGTCAACATGTCTCAATAATTACATCCATCACTGAGATGAATAGATAACGCTAAAGATTTTTTCCCCAAATTTTAGCACAAAATAAATTTCCTGTGAGAATTTTGCTTTCTCAGATCTTTATCGTCTCCCTTTTTCCTTTCTTACTCTCCTTTCCTGATAGACTAGAAATGACCAACTTGAATCATGACTCCTACCCTGAGATACTAAATCTATGTATCATTCATCTCTTTTCAATGAAAGTTGCTTTTTATTATCTATTTGTATTTTCTTTTTTGATCAGCATAAGCTACCCATTGAAGCCTATAGGAATCAAATCTCATCCTGGCCTTCTGTGAACTCAGCTACAAGTACATTTCAGGAGGCTCCAAATTTATGTCTCTGGTCCTCTCCCTCTTTACATCATCCTAAATAAACCTCTCTAAGAGTTGTTGGAGGTAGTCGCCCACAGCACCGTCACTTTGATGGACCCTTTGCTTTGTGTCTAACAGTTCTTCCTCTGACTTAGAGAAACCAAGAGGATGTGATTCATTTTTATAATAGTGAAAAATAAATTAAGCTGCTCTGCAATACATGTGCGTGTCCTCAGTCATGCTCATCATAATTCAGCATGGGACCTTTCCTCTTGCTCCTCCAACGTGGATTTTCTCCATCTTTTTCCTGAGGACATTGGGGTTTGTCATTAAAAGGATCTGAAGGAATTTAGCACAGGTTTTCATCCCAAACACACTGCAGTGGTCAAATCAAGGGTATTTCATAAGAAAATGGCTCAAGTGAAGGGCTTCCTTCATCAAGAGAGCCAGCTGTGAAGTGGCCAGCCTTCAAGTCTCCTGCCCCTACAGCCTGCTGGCCACGGAGCTGAGTGGGCTCCATTGTCTGCTCCAAACAGCTCTACACTCAGGGCACAGGCACAGCACCCCACCCCCCAAGAGCCACAGGATTTGCACATGGGAAGCTCCCCTGCTGGGATCAAGGGCTCTGACAAGGGTACCCAACCCTTGCTCTTTCCACAGAGAAGGCATCTAATATGCTGAGCCTTTATTTTGCCCCAGGCCATCCTAAGCTGCTGACATACCTTATCTTACTATCATCCCAATGGGTATTGGAATCTCTTTTTATGGAGAGGGCAGCGGAAGAGCCGAGGGGCAGAACTGATGCTCAGAGTGGTGAAATAACTTGCCAAAAAGCACAAGAGCAGAGACAGAATCTGAATCTGTCTTATGATGCCAAATCCAGATCTCTTTGTCCTTTAACAGGTTGCTTTAGGATGATAGAAATAGTCTAATACAAAATATTTATTATTTTTAAAGATGTGTTCCACCACCACATTTCCTAAAAGAGATTATAATTAGATTGTCCCAATCTATTATCATTTAATTCCTTAAGATCGTGGATACTTGTGGAGCACCCAAGAGCATCTAGATAGTTCCTTTGAGATCAATACTTTATGCTATTAAAAGCTTTTCTTTTGGAGGGCACACAATAAAATATATGCTTCATGGTAACAGAGATTTTTGTCTACTTTGTTCGCCAAAATATCCCTGGTGCTTAGAAGGGTACCTGGCTTGTTGAATAAACAGTTAACAGAGAACAAGATCTCAAAAGTTGGCATCAATTTTGGTTGAGTTTGCTGGTAAAAGGAAGATACCATAAACAAATTGTTTTACTTCTCAGTGTTGCCAATAGTAGATGTAAGTAAGCCCTTCAGTGATGAGATGGAGAAGCTTCCTAAAGATTCTACTGAAGAAAGCAGAGCAGAACAGAAAGAAGTGGGAATGGTGGTGGTGGGGGGATGTTTTAGAATTAGTGTCAGACCCCATAAAGTCTTGGGCTATGGAAACTGGCAGGGCAAGTGGAAGTCAAAGATGTGGGGACAGTAATGGGTCTGAGATTCTCAGCAGAACCTTAATGAAAAATCAGCTATTGGCAGCACCCACAACCCATCCTCTTTGGGGGTCCCTCTGATGGGTGCAGAATTTCAGGGCCAGGCTAGCCAGTGTCCTCTGCCCATGGTCTGTGCTCTTGGTAGTATCTGCCTAAGGAAACTGGCATGTGGAAGATTGGCCTAAGCCAGGAGGGGTCTGCCCTAGATTGCCTCAAACATGAGACCCATGAGCTTGGCCCAAACTGTCCAACCTGGATACAGAAGCTCAAGTCACCTTCCTTTGCTGCACTCTCCTTTGGGAGTGATGGCTCAGCCTCCCAGCTCATGTTTGCCAAGAAAACACTAGGTTTATACAAGGGAACAGGTCATTTGTGGAGGCCCAACAATCAAACTAGAAACTACCAAATAAGGATAACTGAAAGATTTACCCTTTAGACTGCTGCCTGGTAGGTTAAAGGGACCCAAGGTTGCCATGCAAGACACAAGTAGCATAACTACATTTAAATAAAAGCCCAGATAACATTAAGATCCTTCATCAAAGTCCCTCTCTGCAATAGATAATATAAGGATGGGTAGCAGAACACTGGTTAGTAGAACTCATTACAGGGATTCTAAATTATGCATCAAAGAACTACTATAGAATGCAGAGGGACATTAAGTTGACTGATGAAACCTGAATTTTTTTCTGGGCATATGCTGATTTTAAGGGTAGTCCTTTAAGGATAGTCCTCGTGCTGCAGCACGAGCACGATAAATGTATTGTTCAAAGGTCAAGGTGCTTAGCTAATGACTTTTCCTCTTCCCTCTCCTCTTCCTCATTATTATTATTATCATTATAAAATAATATATGCCTATTGTAAGACAGTCAAATAGTACCAAAGGATATAAAATGAAAAATTAAAGATTCTTTCTCTCCCTCATTTCTACTTCCAATAGGATTTTACCATTATCAGTTTCCTATTTCTAAAATTATAAAATGGGGGGAGAAAAAGCCTTAAAAAAATCCTACATTTAATACATTCAGATAGATAAGGGAAGACACAACATCTAGGAGATAGAATAGAATGCTATATAACAAAAGAAAAATCAGAAAGCAATGTAGAGTCCTTGAACATTAAAAATAAATAAATATCAGAAAATTTTAAACTCTTCAAAGGCTAGAGGAGAATATTCAAGAACAATCCCAGAAGGTAGAACTAGAAGAAAAAGATGAAAAATGTGTTTTTAAAAGATAAGAAACTTAGGAGATCAATCCAGGAGATGCAATATATAAATACAGTAGTTCCCAAAAAGAAAGAAGAAAAGTGAAGAAATAAAAATTTTAAAGAAATAATCAATCCATTAATTCAATAAATATATACTGAGAGGTCATCATATTCCAGACATTTCTAGGTGATTGTAATACATCAGCAAACAAAACTGATAAAAATGACTGCTCTTTCTGGAATTATACTCTTGTAGGGGGAAACAAACAACAGTCAGGTCAGTTACATGATATGGTAGCAGCTGGTAAGTGCTATCAGAAACAAATAAAAACAAACAAACAAAACAGAAGCGGGAATCCAGAGTAGATGTGGGAGGTGATTGCTAATTTAAATAGAATGACTACCAGTGATTAAGGCAGGCCTCAGTTATAAAAGGTGAGGTTTGACAAAGAGTTGAAGGAGGGCCTTAGCTATGAGGACATCTGGGGAAAGTTTCTTCCAGAGGAAGCAGCAAAAAGAAAAAGTCCTAATATCTGATGTACCTGATGTGGCTAGAAGTGGAGTGAGCAGATCCCATAGGGCCATTGTAAAGACTGAATTTTACAGGGATCTATTGGAGAAATCTGGATTTTGGTCTGCCATTGTGTGATTCTATGTGTTAGTTGTCCTTACCTTTTTTGGGAGGATGCCATAATAGTTATCCTGACTAAAGAAAAAGAAATTGGAAGCCTTTCTTCCTTCTGTATTCTATGAACCAGTTTAAATAAGATTCCATTTATGTATACTACTTGAACTATTCATAGAACAATCTGTGAAAGTATCTGGTCCTGACATTCTTTCTTCAGAGGTATATTATGGAATACTTTCACTTTAGCCTATGGCCACTGGTCTACTTAAGATTTTCTATCTCTCTCAGATCGGTTTGTAATTATTCATATTTTCAACTTCAACCAGGCTTTCAAATTTATTCGTATAGTTGAGCAAGTTTTTCTATTTTTATTTTCTTAATGTCTTCTGATTTGGGGCTTGTTATTTGTTCTAATTTGGAGCACATTTACTTTTTCTGTTTTCTCCCTGGTTTGTATGAGATAGTGTTTTATATATATAATTGAATTATTCAAAGAAACAATTCTTGAATACATACATATATATATTCTATTAAGAAATAGAATATGAATATATGCATTTCTATTTCTTAATGCATTAAGTTCTGTGTTTGTCTTTGCTTTGACCTTTGTTTTGTACTTTTTCAGTTTCATGTATCACATGATGGTTAAAAGCACAGACTTTGCAGTCAGACATACTGGAGTCTAATATTGATTTTTCCACTAGTAATCGTGTTACTTCTTCAAAAGTATAAATATAAATGAATGTTCTCTTGCTAACCAGATTAATTCCTCCTTTGATGCAGATTCCTGTAACAGCTTTTTGTTTTTATCTTTCTTTCCTTCGTTTCCAATTTGTTGTTTCATTGGTTTCTATTGTGGCTTCATTTAGTCATAGATACCCTCTTGGAATGTTTCTATTTGGAGTCTACTTCATGGAAATGCCATTTATTGCAACACAATTTTTGTTCATATTTAATGAAGTAAAATTGACAAATAAAAATTGTATATATGTAAGGTTGTACAACTTGATGTTTTGATATACATGAACTTTGTGAAACAATCACCGTACCCACACTAATTAACATAGCCATCACCTCACATAGTTACCATCTTCTTTTTATTTCTTTGTATGCGTGTGTGTGGGGTGGGTGAGAACGCTTAAGATCTACTCTCTCAGCAAGTTTCAAGTATATGATACAATATTGTTAACTACATTAACTATAGCCACACTGCTGTACATTGGATCTCATGAACTTATTCATCTTGTATAACTGAAACATTGTACCCTGATTAACACAATTTTTAGAGTGTCTGGGAAGTGAGGTGAGAAATCCAACAATCCCATCTTGTATATGTTTCCCCTCAGCATTCAGAGATTATTACTTCTGGGTAAGAAAATCACAAACACTTATGTCTCCCTATAAAATTCCATAGCTCATGGACCTTTATTTGGGTGAATCAATATTTATTTATTTTTGCTCATTTGCCTCTGTTTAGTAGCTACTGAGCTGTTTGCAGTTTTCCTGTCTTCTCCACTCTCCTGGTACACAGGCTGTTCTTTTAAGATTTTTAGAGAAACTGACAATCTGCTTGAAATTTACCCATCAGCAGCCTTCCTTGAAGCTATTCAGTTTCATTGTGCCTGCATATTTTACCCCTGTTTTTCCTGGTGCTGTAGATTGTGACATGCTTTGTTATAGTTAGTTACAAGAGGACAAAAACTCTCGTGAATTATTTACTTTTTTAAAAAAAAAAGCACTAGTGTTTTCAAATTTTATTCTCCTCAATTATAACATTTTTTTTCTTTTTCTCCATCCTGGTTCTGTTACATAATCCTTCTCTTCATTCTCCCAGCTCCCTTTCTGTTTGTAGCTTGGGCCTTAGCTGGTATTTGGTCCAAAAAATGATACATTCCTATTCATCACCTCTTAAGAGGAATTTCTATGCTATTTTTCCCTCAGTTATAAGTCGTCTGTAGTTCCCAGGAGGTATATGTAATGGTTGGCTGACTGACTTGCAGTTTTCCATCTTTATAACTGAAGTTTCGTAATCCTCATCTCATGGTTGATTTTGTTGATTCAGCACCAACAGGACTGAATTCTGTTCCTAGACAGGATTATCATTTGCTGGACAACCACCTGGCTCTCCCAATAGATACACCGTTTTCCATTCCCTCGGGCTGTAAAGCACTGCTTATCTAGTTCATCATCATGCCATTGAACCCTTACCCTGCTCTTTAATTCTAGCTACTGAATTACTCTCCTATTTCATCAGGTGCAATCCATCCAAAATTAAAGGCCCACACAGTAGTTATTTATTGCTGTATAACAAATGACCCCAAGACTTAGTTACTTAAAACAAGAGCCATTTATTTTCTTATAGTGTCTATGGGCCAGAAATTTGGGAGCAGATTAGCTGGGTGACTCTTGCTTGGGTCTCTCATGAAGTTGTAGTTAGCATCTTAGTAGGGGCTGCTTTCATCTGAAAGCTTGACCAGGGCGGGAGGATCTGCTTCCAAGACAGCACCACACATGGCTTTTGGCAAGATAACTCAGGTTCTCACCATGGAGGACTTCCTATAGACTGCCTGAGCATCTTCGTGACATGGTAATTGGATAACTTATGCAGGAGGGAGAAAGAGAGCAAGAGTGAAGCCACAATGTATTTCCTGATCTAGCCTCAGAAGCCACAAGCCATATCTCTGCCATATTCCATGACGCACACAGACCAACCCTGGTAAAATGTTGGAAGGAGTGGCATAGGGGCCAGAATGCCAGGAGGTCAGCATCCTTGAGGACACTGACCACTCCACAGACTCAACTGACAGGACAACTTCAACAAGTTTTCTCTCCTATATCTTTGTATTGATTGCTGCATAATAAACCAACCCAAAGTGTAGTAGCTTGAAATAACCACCATTTACTTCTGGTCATAATTCTACAGGTAGACAATTGATCAGGCTTAGCTGGGATGGACCACTGGTGTTGAATGATCCAAGATGACCCCACTCACATGTCTGGGGTTAGTGCTGCCTGTGACTGAGCATCTCTTTCTGTGGTCTCTCATGATTCAACTGTCTAGCCCATTTGCTTCCTTATGTGGCAAAGGGAATTTTCCAAAAAGATGAAGGCAGAAACTGCACTGAGGCTTTGAGACTCACTTCATGTCACTTCTACCACGTCGTATTGGCCGAAATAAATCACAAGCCCAGCCCAGATTCAAGGGTAAGAAAATGGACTCCACCACTTAAGGCAACCATGATTTTCAGTCAGCCACATTCTTCATTCCTGATGTCACTATTTCCAATTGTATCTCATTTCCACACCCCGTCATTCTTTTTTTAAAAAAATTTATTAGAGTATAGTTGATTTAAAATGTTGTGTTTCAGGTGTACAGCAAAGTGAATCAGTTATACATATACATATATCCATTCTTATTTAGATTCTTTTCCCATATAGGTCATTACAGAGTATTGAGTAGAGTTCCTTGTGCTATGCAGTAGGTCCTTATTAGTTATCTAGTTGATATTTAGTAGTATGTATATGTCAACCCCAATCTCCCAATTTATTCCTCCCCCCACCTTTCCCCACTGGTAACCATAAGTTTGTTTTCTACATCTGTGACTCTATTTCTGTTTTGTAAATAAGTTCATTTGTCCCATTTTTTTTAGATTCCACAAATAAGTGATATCATGAGTGGAAATAGAGCAAATAATTTTAAAATTTGTATGGAAACACAAAAGATCCTGAATATCTTGAGAAAGAAAAACAGAGCTGGAGGAATCACACTCCCTGACTTCACACTATACTACAAAGCTACAATAATCAAAACAGTATGGTACAGGCACAAAACTAGACACATAAATCAATGGAACAGGATAGAAAGCCCAGAAAAAAACCCATGAACTATGATCAATTAATCCATGACAAAGGATGCAAGACTATACAATGGAGAAAGACATTCTCTTCAATAAATGGTGCTGGGAAAATTGGACAGCTAAATGTAAAGAATGAAATTAGAACATTCTTTAGCACCATAGACAAAAATAAACTCAAAATGGATTAAAGATTTAAATGTAAGAGCATATACAATAAAACTCCTAGAAGAAACAGAGGCAGAACACTCTTTGACATAAATCGTAGCAATATTTTTTTGGATCCATCTCCTAAAGTAAAGGAAATAAAAGCAAAAATATACAGACAGGACCTAATTGAATCTAAAAGCTTTTGTCCAGCAAAGGAAACCATTGACAAAGAGAAAAGACAACCTACAGAATAGAAGAAAATATTTTCAAATAATATGACTGATAAAAGATTATTATCCAACATATAACAACAGCTCATACACTCAACATCATAAAGCAAACACTCTGATTAACAAATGGGTAGAAGAACTGAACAAACATTTATTCAAATGCAGACGGCCAACAGGCACATGAAAAGATTCTCAACATTGCTAATCATCAGGGAAATGCAAATCAAAACCACAATGAGATATCACCTCACACCTGTCAGAATGGCTATCATTAAAAAGAACACAAATTACAAATGTTGGCGAGGATGTGAAGAAAAGGGAACCCTCATACCCTGTTCGTGGGATTGTAAATTGGTGAAGCCACTGTGGAAAAAAGTATGGATGTTCGTGGAAAAAAGTATGGATGTTCCTAAAAAAAAGTAACAATAGAGTTACCATATGATCCAGCAATTCCTCTCCTGGGTATTAATATTCCTTATAGATGAATTCAGATGTAACATTGGCTGGCTGTAATAGGGGGTCAAGATTTTCTTACATTCACCTAGAATTCAACCAGTTGCATACCTCAATCCATTCTGTCATGAAAAGCATCCCAAATTTATGCATACCATCCAGGCCATGTCCTTGGCTTTATCCCAATCTCTGGACTTCCATTTCTTTTCAGATCTGATCCTTTTCTGAAGATTTTCTTAATAGAAGCCACTCTAGATGGATTCCCTTACCCTGTTTCTCTCAGTTCTCCATTTATTTCACACATACTAAAATTGTTCACATAAATTTCCATTCTCAGGTATACACATCCATGTCTTCCCAGGTTTCCTCCTGAGTCATACTGCCCTAAAAGCCATATCCACCAAGTGTGTATTTTTCCATTTCACCCCCAACCATTGGAAGCCACACTTGTGAAGCAAAGAGATAAAGCACATTTTTTAAGGCAGCTTGCAAATGTATCCTCATTCCTTTATGGGCACACCTTTTAAATCTCAGAATTTAATTTAATCTCCAGAAAGATTCCACATCTCCTTTTTGTCAGTCAAGGAAAATTATATAATCTGTTATGTTTCCATTGTTCCCTTAGATACCAGGAAGTTTAGAGCTAATTTAATGCTTATACATAAGTAACATAACTAAGGGGGTGGAATCTGGATTTAGGGAAGGGAATTTTCCACATAAGACCCTTTCTGATGCCTCAATTTGGGGTCCAGCTATGAATTCCACTAGCTCTATGATAAGCCAGAAACTCGACCATGTTTTTGGACCATCTGGATGATAAGAAACCTTTCTCTTTAGCACATTTTGTTTCTTTAATCAGTAGTTCCCCAATCACCAGTACACAACATACACACTATATCTTATTTTCCAAACACCTGAAGGGTCTGGCACAGACATCCGGATGAAGTTGAGGCTCACAGAGGTTATTAACCTACTGGCCCCAATCCTTTAGCAAGAAAGAGGCAAAAAGGGGGGGGGGGGTTGAACTTAGGTTGCCTGAAACAAGGTCCTCTTTCTTTCCACTTTACCTATAGAGTCACTTCTTTCTCACCTACGAATGCATAACTTATTGTATGTCTTATTCATTCGACAATTAACCAGATACTGCTTTGTGATTGGTTTGTATTTTTTTTAACTTTTCAAGAAACTATGTTTGTTATTCTTTGATAGATGGGCATAGAAGATGGAAACTTGTATTATACCTTTCTATATCTTTCTGTATCTTTCATAATGTTTCATTATCACAGAAGTACTTTAACAGAAGTACTTCTGGTAAATTGTGGGTGCACTATTCATAGAGAATGAATGAATTTTTAAAAATACTATTGAGTGTGAGACTTCCTCTCCAAAATTGCTATACTTCCTAGGCTGGTTCTGCTCATGGAGAATAAAACGTGCATTCAATCCTGAAATATCTTTGAGTCATTTTTCTGGCTACTAGCTTTCAGGAGGATTTCTTTCCAATAAGACCAAAACATCAGGATGTGTAAAATTATTCATCTGTGCTATCACCCTCATCAGTGTATTCTAAGGGTATGGATAAGCATTTGAAATAAATCATATTAAGGGGGGGTTTCCTGGAGCATATTTAGAAACGTCCTTCTTTACTGCTGCCCTCCACCAGTGCATGAGTAACAGGAGAGGGCTGGATTCTGTGCCTCCAAAGGTAACTCTTGAGCAGTATCAATACGTATGATCTCACAATCCACTGCCTTTCTAAAACCCAGAGAAGGCTTGGGGTTCTTCAAGAGCACGAAGTAGGATTGAATCATGCTCCAGAAAGAATGACAGAGGAAACAGAAAGTCTCATTTTATTGCATGCAGCTGTTTATAGCAGTTGGCTGGATGTGACCTTACACTGAGAACATTGCTCATTCCAGACATGGCACTCCGAGGGCGGGGGGAGTGAAATCAACAGCTCCTTATGATGCAGTGTCACTGGCTTGGCGTATTTTGTTTTCAGGAAATAGCATCTACACCTTGATGAACGTATCTCTCGGTGTCTTTCCATTTTCCCAGCCTCTCTGTTTTATTACCAAAGAGTGAGAAGAAATCTTTTTTTTTTTTTTTTTCCGGAAAATTTGAAGCTGAATTACCACAAGACAACAGCTTTTCATCAGTATTTGGAGCTGCTCCCTGCAGTTGGCCTGTGCTGTTCTCTGGCAACACGAGAAATTTATGGTGGCTCAAGTGCCAGAGTTCCAAGGTCGCTTTTCTTTTCAGCGTGAAGGGAACAGTGTATCTGCACAGCATCCTTGCACTGATTAAACAGTCTGAGAGGAACTAAGCACTAGGGTGAGAAATTGCGTTTTGTATATAAGGACATCTCTAGGAAAGGAGGGAAGAACATCTGCAGGAAAAATGTAGGTGTAAACTGGCCTTATTTTTACAAGATGTAGATCATTTTTCTTTTATTTTTGCACTTTATTTTTTTCTTCCAGTTTTATTGAGATGTAATTGACAGTGCTGGATAAGTTTAAGGTGTACAGTATAATGACTTAATTTGCATGTATCATGAAATGATTATCACAGCAAAGTTAGTGAACATTCATCATCTCATATAGATAAAAAATGAAAGAAATAGAAAAAATGTTTTTCCTTGTGATGAGAATTCTTAGGATTTACTCTCTTAACTTTCAGAGATAACATACAGGACTGTTAATTATATTTATCATGTTGTACTTTACATCCTTAGTATAAATTGGCCTTATTTAATTTCTTGGTTTGCTGTCAGATCCCCATGATTGTCATTGTTGTCATCTCACTGAGCAGCTCCCAATAAACTTCGGTTCTTGTCTTCTAACAGAGAAAGATGGCTGCCCTGTTTTGCTTGAGGTGCCAATGAATACAAGAAATAGGGGTATTTCTATAATAGACACTTTTATAACTGAGCTCCATCCTCAAACTGACTTGATCAAACCACATCAGTATGGCCCTTTCTGTGTATAGGACATGCATTCCAGGGAACCACTTAGGTCCTGTTTTGTTTTTTGAATTGTATTTATTTTTTTTATACAGCAGCTTCTTATTAGTTACCAGTTTTATACATATTAGTGTATATATGTCAATCCCAATCTCCCAATTCATAACACCACCACCAAGCCGCCCACCCCCACTTTCCGCCCTTGGTGTCCATATGTTTGTTCTCTACATCTGTGTCTCTATTTCTGCCCTGCAAACCAGTTCATTTGTACCACTTTTCTAGGTTCCACATATATGCATTAATATACGATATTTGTATTTCTCTTTCTGACTTACTTCACTCTATATGACAGTCTCTAGATCCATCCACGTCTCTACAGATGACACAATTCCATTCCTTTTTATGGCTGAGTAATATTCCATTGTATATATGTACCACATCTTCTTTATCCATTCGTCTGTCGATGGGCATTTAGGTTGTTTCCATGACCTGACTATTGTAAATAGAGTGGCAATGAACATTAGGGTGCATGTCTCTTTTTGAATTATGGTTCTCTCTGGGTATATGCCCAGTAGTGTGATTGCTGGGTCTTATGGTAATTCTATTTTTAGTTTTTATAAGGAACTCTTGAGCAGTGTCATACTCCATACTGTTCTCCATAGTGGTTGTATCAATTTACATTCCCACCGACAGTGCAAGAGGGTTCCCTTTTCTCTACACCCTCTCTAGCATTTACTGTTTGTAGATTTCCTGATGATGCCCATTCTAACTGGTGTGAGGTGATATCTCATTGTAGTTTTGATTTGCATTTCTCTAATAATTAGTGATGTTGAGCAGCTTTTCATGTGCTTTTAGCCATCTGTATGTCTTCTTTGGATAAATGTCTATTTAGGTCTTCTGCCCATTTTTTCATTGGGTTGTTTTTTTTTTAATATTGAGCTGCATGAGCTGTTTATATATTTTGGACATTAATCCTTTGTCAATTGATTCATTTACAAATATTTTCTCCCATTTTGAGGGTTGTCTTTTCATCTTGTTTGTAGTTTCTTTTGCTGTGCAAAAGCTTTTAAGTTTCATTAGGTCCCGTTTTTTAATTTTTGTTTTTATTTCCATTTCTCTAGGAGGTGGATAAAAAAAGATCTTGCTGTCATTTATGTCAAAGAGTGTTCTTCCTATGTTTTCCTCTAAGAGTTTGATAGTGTCTGATCTTACATTTAGGTCTCTAATCCATTTTGAGTTTATTTTTGTGAATGGTGTTAGGGAGTGTTCTAATTTCATTCTTTAACATGTAGCTGTCCAGTTTTCCCAGCACCACTTATTGAAGAGACTGTCTTTTCTCCATTGTATATCCTCACCTCCTTTGTCATAGATTAGTTGACCATAGGTATGTGGGTTTATCTCTGGACTTTCTATCCTGTTCCATTGATCTATGTTTCTGTTTTTGTGCCAGTACCATATTGTCTTGATTACTGTAGCTTTGTAGTATAGTCTGAAATCAGGGAGCCTGATTCCTCTCATTTTCTTCCCTCAAGACTGCTTTGGCTATTTGGGGTCTTTTGTGTCTCCATACAAATTTTAAGATTTTTTGTTTTAGTTCCGTAAAAAATGCCACTGGTAATTTGATAGGGATTGCATTGAATCTGTAGGTTGCTTTGGGTAGTAGAGTCATTTTCACAATGTTGATTCTTCCAATCCAAGAACATGGTACATCTCTCCATCTGTTTGTGTCATCTTTGATTTCTTTCATCAGTGTCTTATAGTTTTCTGCATACAGGTCTTTTGTCTCCTTAGGTCGGTTTATTCCTAGGTATTTTATTCTTTTTGTTGCAATGGTAAATGGGAGTGTTTCCTTAATTTCTCTTTCTGATCTTTCATTGTTATTGTATAGGAATGCAAGAGATTTCTGTGCATTAATTTTGTATCCTGCAACTTTACCAAATTCATTGATTAGCTCTAGTAGTTTTCTGGTAGTACCTTTAGGATTTTCTCTGTATAGCATCATGTCATCTGCAAACAATGACAGTTTTACTTCTTCTATTTCCAATTTGTATTCATTTCTTTTTCTTCTCTGATTGCCATGGCTAGGACTTCCAAAACTATGTTGAATAATAGTGGTGAGAGTGGACATCCTTGTCTTCTGCTTGATCTTGGAGGAAATGCTTTCAGTTTTTCACCATTGAAAATGATGTTTGCTGTGGGTTTGTCATATATGGCCTTTATTATGTTGAGGTAGGTTCCCTCTATGCTCACTTTCTGGAGAGTTTTTATCATAAATGAGTGTTGAATTTTGTCCAAAGGTTTTTCTACATCTATTGAGATGATCATACAGTTCTTATTCTTCAACTTGTTAATATGTTATATCACATTGATTGACTTGCGTCTATTGAAGAATCCTTGCAACCCTGGGATAAATCCCACTTGATCATGGTGTATCATCCTTTTAATGTGTTGTTGGATTCTGTTGCTAGTATTTTGTTGAGGATTTTTGCATCGATATTCATGAGTGATATTTGTCTGTAATTTTATTTTTTTGTAGTATCTTTGTATGGTTTTGGTATCAGGGTGATGGTGGCCTCATAGAATGAGTTTGGGAGTGTTCCTTCCTCTGCAATTTTTTGGAAGAGTTTGAGAAGGATGGGTGTTAACTCTTCTCTAAATGTTTGATGGAATGCACCTGTGAAGCCATCTGGTACTGGACTTTTGTTTGTTGGACGATTTTTAATCCCAGTTTCAATTTCATTACTTGTGATTGGTCTGTTCATATTTTTGATTTCTTCCTGGTTCAGTCTTGGAAGGTTATACCTTTCTAAGAATTTGCCCATTTCTTCTAGGTTGTCCATTATATTGGTATAGAGCTGCTTGTAGTAGTCTCTTATGATGCTTTGTATTTCTGCAGTGTCCATTGTAACTTCTCCTTTTTCATTTCTAATTTTATTTATTTGAGTCCTCTCCCTCTTTCTTGATGAGTCTGGCTAATGGTTTATCAATTTTATTTATCTTCTCAAAGAACCAGCTTTTAGTTTTATTGATCTTTGCTATTGTTTTCTTTTTTCTGTTTCATTTATTTCTGCTCTGATCTTTATGATTTCTTTCCTTCTACTAACTTTTGGTTTCGTTTGATCTTCTTTCTCTAGTTCCTGTAGGTGTAAGGTTAGATTATTTATTTGAGATTTTTCTTGTTTCTTGAGGTAGGCTTGTATTGCTATAAATTTTCCTCTTAGAACTCCTTTTCCTTCATCCCATAGGTTTTGGATCATCATGTTTTCATTGTAATTTTTCTCTAAGTATTTTTTGACTTCTTCAGTGATCTTGTGGTTATTTAGTAACATATTGTTTAGCCTCCATGTGTTTGTGTTTTTTTAATGTTTTTTCCCTGTAATTGATTTCTAATCTCATAGGTTGTGATCAGAAAAAATGCTTGATATGATTTCAGTTTTCTTAAATTTACCAAGGCTTGATTTGTGACCCAAGATGTGATCTATCCTGGAGAATGTTCTGTGTGTACTTGAGAAGAAAGTGTAATCCCCAGGGGTTTTTTTGGAATGTCCTGTAAATATCAATTAAGTCTATCTGGCCTGTTGTGTCATTTAAAGCTGTGTTTCCTTATTAATTTTCTGTTTGGATGATCTGTCCATTGGTGTAAGTGAGGTGTTAAAGCCCCCCATTATTATTGTGTTATTGTTGATTTCCTCTTTTATAGCTGTTAGTAGTTGCCTTATGTATTGAGATGTTCCCATGTTGGGTACATATATATTTATAATTGTTACATCTTCTTCTTGGATTGATCCCTTGATCATATGTAGTGTCCTTCCTTGTCTCTTGTAACTTTATTTTAAAGTCTTTTTTTATTTGATGAGTAGTGCTAATCCAGCTTCTTCTGATTTCCATTTGCATGGAATATCTTTTTCCATCCCCTCACTTTCAGTCTGTATGTGCCCATAGGTCTGAAGTGGGTCTCTTGTAGACAGCATATAGATGTGTCTTGGTTTTGTATCCATTCAGTGAGCCTGTGTCTTTTGATTGGAGTATTTAATCCATTCAGATTCAAGGTAGTTATCAATATGTATGTTTCTATTACCATTTTCTTAATTGTTATGGGTTTGTTTTTGGAGGTCCTTTTCTTCTCTTGTGTTTCCCACTTAGAGAAGTTCCTTTAGCATTTGTTGTACAGCTGGTTTGGTGGTGCTGAATTCTCTTAGCTTTCGTTTGTCTGTAAAGCTTTTGATTTCTCCATCGAATCTGAATGAGATATATGCCAGGTAGAGTAAACTTGGTTGTAGGTTCTTCCCTTTCATCACTTTAAATATATCGTGCCACTCCCTTCTGGCTTGTAGAGTTTCTGCTGAGAAATCAGCTGTTAACATTATGGGAGTTCCTTTGTATGTTATTTGTCATTTTTCCCTTGTTGCTTTCAATAATTTTTCTTTGTCTTTAATTTTTGTCAGTTTGATTACTGTGTGTCTCAGCTTGTTTCTCCTTGGGTTTATCCTGCCTGGGACTCTCTGTGCTTCCTGGACTTAGGTGGCTATTTCCTTTCCCATGTTGGGGAAGTTTTTGACTATAATCTCTTCAAATATTTTCTCAGGTCCTTTCTCTCTCTCTCTTCTCCATCTGGGACCGATATAATGTGAGTGTTGTTGTGTTTAATATTGTCCCAGAGGTCTCTTTTTCTGTCTTCACTTTCTTTTCATTCTTTTTTCTTTATTCTGTTCTGCGGCAGTGAATACCATCATTCTGTCTTCCAGGTCACTTATCTGTTCTTCAGTTATTCTGTTATTGATTCCTTCTAGTGTAGTTTTCATTTCAGTTATTGTATTGTTCATCTCTGTTTGTTTGTTCTTTAATTCTTCTAGGTCTTTGTTAAACATTTCTTGCATCTTTTCAATTTTTGCCTCCATTCTTTTTCCAAGGTCCTGGATCACCTTCACTACCATTATTCTGAATTCTTTTTCTGGAAGATTGCCTATCTCCACTTAATTTAGTTGTTTTTCTGGGGTTTTATCTTGTTCTTTCATCTAGTACAAAGTTCTCTGCCTTTTCATTTTGTCTTTCTTTCTGGGAATGTGGTTTTCCTTCCACAGGCTGCAGAATTGTAGTTCTTCTTGCTTCTGCTCTTAGGCCCTGTTTTTATGGAATTACACACAACCTATAATGACTCTATGAGTTTCCTAGCACTGCTGTAACAAATTACCACAAACTTGGTGACTCAAAACTACAGAAATGTGATCTCTCAGAATTCTAGAGACCAGAATTTCAAAATCAAGATGTCAGCAGAGGCTCCAGGGGAGATGGCATTCCTGGTTTGTGGCCACATGACTTCAGTCTCTGCCTCCATAGCCACGTGGTTTCTACCTCTTCTCTTTGTGTCTCTTATATAGATATTTTTCACTGGATTTAGAGTCCAAGATTATTTCATTTTGAGATACTGAACTTACTTACACTTGCAAAGACTTTATTTCAAATTAGGTCACAGTCAGGCGTTCTTTGGATTAGGACCTGGATCTATCTTTTGGTGCCACCAATCAGTCCACTACAATGACTAAAATACCAGTAAGATCAAGTTAAATATGACCACAAGTGTTCCCCTAATTAACAACTTTTCTGCTTATTGCTTTGGGTGTGAATTAAAGAGTAGATCAAAGTTGGAATGACCCTTCATAATGTAAAGCAATTCAGGGTACAAAGTATGGGGAATGAACTGGTTTGAGGATACACATGCAGAATATTTTACAGGCAAGAAAAATATATGGAGAGAAGAGTAAAGAAAATTTTGGGTCTTTGCTTCCCTCAATTGTCTGTACAAGGGGAAAGGTCTATTATAGCAGGGAGTTATTAGCAGGGGATAGATAACAGAGTTGCTGTTTCAGGACTGGATCATCCCATTTACAGGTGCATCAGAAATGACTTTTTCTGGGATACGCTGGTGGCGTAGTGGTTGAGAGTCGGCCTGCCAATGCAGGGGACATGGGTTCGTGTCCTGGTCTGGGAAGATCCCACATGCTGCAAAGCGGCTAAGCCCATGAGCCATGGCCGCTAAGCCTGTGCATCCGGAGCCTGTGCTCCACAACGGGAGAGGCCACAACAGTGAGAGGCCCGCGTACCGCAAAAAAAGAAAAAAGAAAAAAAAAAGACTTTTTCCTAGTTCTTGAGTTGAAAGCCTTTGATGATTAGAAACAGGCAACTCTCTTCAAATTTTCAAGTTTTCTGAAGGAAAGTCTTTTCAAATCAATTTTTACCTAATTAAAACATAGTTGTAAAACAGGGTGAGCTTTTATGCATTTGGTCACTAAGGTTCAGCAGCAGCCTCCCCAAGTACCACCCACTCAGTGTTCCTATGGGATCTGCTAAGCCACCAGGTGAGGGGGAAGACATGGAAAGACAGGGTTAGATGCCAAAGAAAGAGTGGAAACTCTTTTTAAAGGGAATTAGACCATACTCTACATTATTCCTCTTTGACATTTCTTTATGCCTTTTCCAACAGCACATAAAGTTTTATTCAGTTCTGCAATATTTCCTATGGAATGCTTGATTCAGCTTGAGACATTCTCTGAGAAGCTGTTTTTAAAGTCTGGAATCTTCATGGCATTCAAACCTATCTGATATTCTCTTGAAAAGATGTTCAACATTGCTAATTATTAAAGAAATGCAAATCAAAGCTACAATTTGGTATCACCTCACACTGGTCAGAATGGCCATCCTCAAAACATCTACAAGTAATAAATGCTGGAGAGGGTGTGGAGAAAATGGAACTCTCCTACCCTGTTGGTGGGAATGTAAATTGTTACAGCCACTATGGAGAACAGTATGGAGGTTCCTTAAAAAACTAAAAATAGAGCTACCATATGATACTACAATCCCACTCCTGGGCATACATCCAGAGAAAAACATAATTCAAAAAGATACATGCACCACAATGTTCATAGCAGCAGTATTTACAGTAGCTAAGACATGGAAGCAACCTAAGTGTCTATTGACAGGTGAATGTATAAAGAAGATGTGGTATATGTACGCAATGGAATATTACTTGGCCATAAAAAGGAATAAAATAATGCCATTTACAACAACATGGATAGACCTAGAGATTACCATACTAAGTGAAGGAAGCCAGACAAAGTCATATATCATATGATGTTGCTTTTATGTGGAATCTTAAAAAAATGATACAAATGAACTTATTTATAAAACAGAAATAGACTCACAGACATAGAAAACAAACTTATGGTTTTCCCAAGAGGAAGCGGGGGGGGGGGAGATAAATTAGGAGTTTGGAATTAAAATATACACACTACTACATATAAAATAGATAACCAACAAGGACCTACTGTATAGCACAGAGAACTACACTCAATATCTTGTAATAACTTATAATGGAAGAGAATGTAAAAAAAGAACATATATATATATATATATATATATATATACATATATATAAAACGGAATCACTTTTCTGTATACCTGTAACTAAGACAACACTGTATATCAACTATATTTTAATAAAAATTAAAAAAAATAAAGTCTGGAATATTCATGGCTTTCAAACCTATCTGATATTCTCTCATTGGATATACTGGATTACGTGTTTATCATTTGTTTGACCACACGTGGAAGGAACCTCATTTGTATTGTTCACTTCTGAATTTTCCAGCAGCCTGGACAGAGTGTGACACCAAATATGCATCGCATAAGTGAATGGAGGTCCCCGGAGTCTTGGGCAGCAATGTATGGGGCTGTATACTGACACTCTTTGGACGTCACTGCTTAAAACTAAAAGCTAAAGTAAGAGGAATGAATTAAATTGAAATGAATTTGTAAATGCTACTTTAAAAATAGTTTGAATATATATTCTCTTTGGAATTCTTTCAGCCTATAAATATCCTCTACATAAAAGAGAGGAAAAGATGTGGAAAAAATGTCTTCCTTTCACTACTTTCGCCACGGATCTTCTTTTTGTGATTGCTGCAACTTTTGAATACCAATCTGGTAATCAGAGTTGTGCAAACCTACTTGTAAAGAACCAGGAGGAGGAACTTGAATGTTACGTTGTGGAGGCAGGTCTACCTTTCCCCATGGGTAGAAACAGTGCTGGGGATGTATGGGAGGATGGAACACTGGCTGGTAGCATGAATCAGAAATGAGTGGGTGATAGCCTGCTTCCCAAGGGTGTCTCATAATGCAATTCTTCTCTCATAATCAGAAAAAAAGACTTGTCCAAAAGGGATTTGGTTTTGTTAAAATAAACTTCAGCCCCCCATTCAATTATCCAATTGGAATGATCCCACATCCCATGACACATACCATATTAAAATACTTTTGGGTACCTCAAAAATATTTGTTGGGATGGCAAAAGCCCAAGTACCTCTGCCTAGCCAGGTCTCCCTGGTGCAAGCAGATACCTCATTTGCCAACTCACGGATTATACCAAATACCCTTCAATATTAAAATATTTGGCCAGGGAAAAGATAGACAGATGTCTGTCTCTGCCACTGACATTCCACCAAATCTTCTTGGTTACAGCCAGCAGGTCTGGTGCATCTGTTACCCTAACTCTTTTCTACTTCCTATTGAAGTGGCCCAGGTTGGATTGAAATTGGGCTTCTGGAACATTTGCCATGTGAATTTAAGCAAAACCACTCCAGATTCTATTTACAGGGAGTCACTGCATGGCATGTAGACCATATGGCTTCTTTGACAATACAAAAGGGAAGCTCTGCAGTAGTGTCTGTTGCTGGTGGGGTGTTGCGTTGAGGTGGGGCAGTGGGCTGGAAGGTGGAGTGGAGGAAGGAAAAGAGGGCACAGCAGAATCTTGAAGACAGATTGAATGATCCAGGCCCTAAGGGAACTCTTGGTAAGGATGGTGAGAAACTGGTTAGCTGGACCCCACAGAGGGGACTATCCTGGCACCTGTGAGAACCCAGGGGAGGCTCTGGATAAAAGAACAGCTTTAATAAACTCTGTGAAACATTAAGGTCCAAGCAGAAGAACTGAACCCAAGAGGGGAAGAATGATTTACTGAAGCACCTCACAGAAGAAATGGAGCTGTAAGCAGGGCAGAGTCATGTCATTGGTGGATAATAATTAGTAGTCAGTGGTTCATTGCAGAGCAGTCAGGGGATGGGGAGAAGTGAGAAGCAGCTCAGGTAACTAAACATTGTGGACCAAGGCCCATTCTATGAGCATTTTTGAGGTATTACGTGGGCCCCCTCAATACTTGTGGAAACGGGGATAATACCCTACCATAATCTAAGCCAAGATACAACAGTTAGCAAAATTTAGCTGTTTATATTAATATGACCTCATATGTACCCATAGTTTGGTGACCTTCAGATTTCTTGTTAAATCCATTTCATAAACATTTTAAAATAATTCCCTCAACTTTGAACAGATAAATATATATCAACATCCTTAATGGAAACTGGCCTGTATTCAAATGCACCAACAAAACAAAGGAAAATTTGACCTAAAGAGTTTAAGGCAATGATATTTTTGGAAAAAAACATGTATACAAGTTGAAAATTTGTGAGGAGAAAGATAAATTAAGCTTATCTTAGACCTAATAAAGTTTTGCTTCTACATTCGTTGTTTTTAAATTTGCTTACTTCAAAGAAGAGTTTTTAATTAACTTAATTTCAACTCAATTATTGTGTTATTAAATATAAGCTTCATAGCTTTTAAGTCACAAATAAAATTTTATCAGTGTATTTAGCTTGATATCATTCATCAATTTAGCTGCAAAAGAATCTTAACATAAATCATGGAAAGGTTTACTCCCAGGGAAAATTACTCCCCTGCTGCTCTGGATTTCTCATCACTGAACAGTCTTAAAATGTGTGTAAATAAAAAAAAAAATGTGTACTGTGACATAAAGATCAAGAATCATGCACCTCAATATAAAAAATCCTTGCTGTTTGAAAAGTAAATAGAAAAATTAGAATGTGCTATATTTACAACTCTGCAACTATACTAAAACCATTGACTTGTACTCTTTAAATAGGTGAATTTTATAGTATGTGAATTATATCTCAATAAAGCTGTTTTGTTTAAAAAAGGATATAGAAATTCTATTTTAAAATTTGGCAACATTATTCAATAACTATAAGGCATAAAGTCATTATAAAAATACAGTTGTTCTGAATTACCACTAGTAATTTGAATTACCATTCCAAAATTTTGTAAATAATATTAACTTAATGGAAGTTTACATAGTTTATCAGAAGGACATTTATTGAAGGGATCAACTTTATATTTTATTGTTAATTTTACTGTGAACTCTATTATTTGAGTTACTAGTCCTATAATCTTGAATTATTTTTAAAGTTTTTGTAAGAATTATAGGATTTCAAAAGATAATATTTAGCTAAATACTATCCCTAGAATCAAAGTACTTTATACTCTTACTTCATGTAAAGTCCTGTGCTTACATGTTGAGAATTTTAGGTCCCTGGTATTTTTTCTGTAGTTTAGTTACTCTGTCAATTGCTTTTACAGGGGTTTTGTCCAAGCTATTTTATTTTTTTAAGTTAATTTATTTTATTTTTATTTTTTGGCTGCATTGGCTCTTCGTTGCTGCACGCAGGCTTTCTCTAGTTGCGGCGAGCGGGGGCTACTCTTCGTGGCGGTGCGCAGGCTTCCAATTGCAGTGGCTTCTCTTGTTGCAGAGCACAGGCTCTAGGTGCATGGACTTTAGTAATTGTGGGGCATTGGCTCAGTAGCTGTGGCTCGCGGGCTCTAGGACTCAGGCTCAGTAGTTGTGGCGCACGGGTTTAGTTGCTCTGCGGCGTGTGGGATCTTCCCAGACCAGGGCTTGAACTCGTGTTCAGTGCACTGGCAGGTGGATTCTTAACCTCAGCACCACCAGGGAAGCCCCCAAGCTATTTTAATAATTTTTATGTTGTGACTTCTTTTTAAGAGTATAGAAAATGGAGACCTCAAAAACATGAATGTATGAGTATGTACTAGGAAAATAGTAGAGCCACTTTGGACAACAGTTGGCAATTTCTTATGGAGGTAAAAACACATTTGCCATATGACTCAGCAACCCAAGTTAAATGAAAATCTAAATGAAATTTACACACACACACACACACACACACACACACACGGCATGCAAATGTTCATATTAGCTTTATTTGTAATTGCCCCAAACTGGAAGAACCTCAAGTATCCCTCCATCAGGAATGATTAAACCATTTGGAATATCCATTCAATGGAATACTCTGCAACAAGAAAAATGAACCAAGTACTGATATATCCCCCAATGAAGATGAATCTAAAGTCAACTATGCTGCATGAAGGAAGCCAAATTCAAAAGGCTTTAACTCCTTTAATATTACATTCTTATAAAAGACAACAGAAACAAAAGTCAGTGGTGTTCAGGGCTGCGGGTGGGAGAGAGAGTTAACCATAAGGGCATGAGGGGATGTGGGGAGTTTTGGGACTGCTCTGTGTCTTGACTGTGCCAGTTGTTACACAACTCTAGCATTTGTCAGAACTCTGCACTGAGAATAGTGACTTTTACTGTATGTAAATTGTACCTAGATTTTTTTACCAGTGGAAAAAAGGAGTACTAGTAACATACTGGTTATTTCTTAAAAACAATGCCAAAGTCAAGGAAGAACTCAAAACAAACAAAAATGAATAACAATAAGTCAGGAATCACAACTTTTATAAAATATCTTATAGGACACTTTCACACTTCAAACTCTGAGGACCCCCAAGGACAATGCAAGGAGATGCTGATGGCACAGGGAGTGAGTGGAAGACCTTCAGCTTTTGTCCACGTGGCTCTAAGAGAGAGTTAATGCTGGTGTTGTGTCTCTCTAAGAGAGAGTTAATGCTGGTGTTGTGTCTGTCTACTAATTTCTCTCCTATGTGTTTAGAATGGTATTTTGTATGAACTATTTTGTATGAACTTCGGAGAACTGAAAAAAATTGCCACTCAAATCATTTTCTAGGTTCTGGGGTTGAGATTAAAGATGTTGTCCGAGGTAAGCTCTGCTTCCAGGCTCCTTCCCATTACTGAGAAAGGGATTTCAGGAGAAATAGGCTTTATTTTGCCCTGGTGAACACATTTGACATTTTATTTCTGGAATCAAGTCATGAATTCCCAGGACAGGAAGGAAGGGCATCCAGAACAATGAGAGGTGCTGGGCATTGCCCACCACTGGTACCATATTGGTCAGACCAATAAAATGCATCCTTCTCAATGGAAAAATAATGGTGGAAGTTAAGAAGTGTGTGGGCAAGAGAATGTTGTTAAAATAATTTGCAAAGTGGTGTCAGTATTCTGATCTAAGGAAGGTCAACGGAATTCAAATCTTCGTTTATGTGTATGTAGGTATGCTCCCATTCATTCACTTGCTTGGTTGTTAGATGTATATATATTCACTGTGATATATATTGGTTCTTTTGGGACACATTTCTTAGACATACGTATATAGATGCACTGAAGTTTGGAGGTAACATTTTCTCATACAATTTAGTGAGCATCTGTCTGCTCTGTATCCTGGCACGGGAGTAAATCCTTTGTATTTATTCACTCTTTTTAATCTTTAGAGCAGCTGTTCTCAAAGTATAGTGCCAGAACACTTGGAGGTCACCTTTCAGGCAGCCCATGACATCTTCACTTTTCCAACTGTAAATCTGTATTTTCTTTATACACTTCAACCAAAACAATGTATTGCAACAGACTGAATGCAGCAGCAGATAAGAGAATCTGTCTGGTTTGTTTTGTTTTGTTTTGTTTGTTTTTTCTAGTCCAATCTGTTTATTCTATGTTCTCAATCCCCTCCTCCCATTTGGCAGCCATTGGAACCAGGACACCTCCCTCTTTCCCTCTTTGCCCTCCATCCAGAGTTTATCTTGTCCTTCTGCAAACACTTCCTGCTCAATACAGACTGAAGTTTCTGTCATTGAGAATAGAGTGATCTATAAACCTGGCCATTGGGCTTTCGATGAGGCAGTGGCAGGGACTCCAGATCCATGGCATGGTTTCCTCTGGGCGCACTGCAGGACTGTGGGATCGCCAGAAGCTGAAGTTCTGAGCATCAGTCAGGGGGACTCTGAAGACCTGACTGGGGAATGTCTTTAACAACACCTTCCGTACAGCTTCCTGGTACCTTGTGTGGCTATTCTGGTGCCCGGAATGATTCCCATCTTCTGAGATAATAGGGGGAATCCTAGTGGGCTCTGGTTCTTTCTTTTCTGGTCTTTGTCTTCATAGGTTTCCCTGGAGCTCCACACTCCAACTCCCTGGAGTTTCATAGCCTTATCCTGAGCTTCTAGAGTCAGCCTATGTGCCCCAGAGCTCGGCCATGTGGTCCCAGACTTCAGCTCCTGGGCAGCTCAAGTGGCTTCAAGGGAATACTATGAATAGTTTTATGTTAAGCCAGACGTTAAAGCAATTTACAAAGTTGTAAAACAATGCCACTCCTCTCTGTAAGTTTTTTGGGGGAATGTATAGTTATTGTTTTTAAGAAATATATGTTCTTGATGTTAATATGTAATAGATGTATTCTAAATTTTAAATAAATTAATAAATATTTTTGATGTCTTGGTTTTAATTTATAATGTGGTTAATATCAATAGATAGAATGCATATCTAACTAAGCAAAAGCTCTTTTTGGTTCCCAACAATTTTTTTCAGTGTGAAAGAGGTCCTGAGACCGAGAGAGAGAGAGAGAGAGAGAGAGAGAGAGAGAGAGAGAGAGAGAGAGAGAGATGCTGATTCCCAGCAATCTTACAAAGTAGGTATGATCATCCCCATTTTCAGATGTCCAATAACTCACAAATATTAAATGGCATAGCTGCCTGACCCCTAGACGATGCTCTCTCTCCTATAACATTCTGTGTCTTTACTGGAGGCATTTGCAGACAGTGTTTCTCTCAAAAGCCCATCTATGCCTTTTAGGTTCTCTTCCCACGATGATGTGCTCATTCAAGTGGGGCAGGACAATGGTAGGGCATTGACATACCTTTTGCCCCACCCCATTTACTCCCACTGTTCCCCATTGTTTCTTTGAGGACCATTAAGGACATGGCTCCATTGATGTGCTAGAGAAAAACTTGGAGAGAGGAGGAACGGGATGCATTGTCAGAGAAGTTGTGGAGAGGAGTCCCTGCCATCACCCAGAACCCTATACTTTCCCTGCTCCCATCAAATCCGCTGCCTGCCTGGATCTGAGTGAGCAGCCGTGTATCATTTTGGAAGAGGTATAACTCTGGAGTCAGCCAGCTTGGCTTTGAGTCTATTCCTCTGCCATTTGACTAGCTCCTCCACTTGGGGCAAGCTCTATTTCCTCTGTCAGTCTTAGTCTCCTCCGCTGTCAAATGGGATAATGGTAGAATGGCTGGCAGGCTTTCATAAGCTAACACAATTAAAGTGCTTGCAACCGAATAAGCAAGGAAGAAAAGCAAGCATCCTCCTTTCTCAGTCCCCTTGATTTGTTCTCTCCTAAAGGCTCTTCTCTCTTCTCCTGGATTATGGTCATAGGAGACCTACAGACACCTAAGATTCTGTGATTGCTGTTTTTGTATTTTCTATCTGTTTTTCTTTGGGGGCAGTGGTTTAGAGTGACTTCACAAATGTCTTTACAGATGTCTAAGATGTGCTCTGTTTCTTTGATGTACAAAGTATAAAATACTTCTATGGTAGCCTATTCTCTCAGAGAAAACTCTTTAAAGGAGGGAGAACTTATCCTCATTTCACTGTTAGGAGGTAGCAGCCCATCAGAATAAAGCTATTGCCTGAGGCTGCCCGGATCTTAAGTGTAAACCATCATCTCTCCTTTTCCTTTGCTCTTGGTTCTCACCACCGCTCGCCCCTCAGCTGGGAGAAAAACCAGGGTGGGGTAAGTGGTGCACAATGGCCAGGAACATCGTGTCACATGTATAGATGCTCTTAATGTGATTCTTTCTATCTCTTGTCTGTTTCCTTTGTGGGAGAACAGGAAATAAAATGACGAAGAGAAGGTTGTTTACATATTTCAGGCTGTTCTTTATATTCTCCGTGAATCTCTAGCTCCAGCAAATAAAGTTTGAACAATATGAAATGTCTGATATTCAACATTTTTGACCTGCTACACAAATGGCAATTTCAACCTCATAATCATCAGACACAAGAATCTTTAACAGGTTAAGGAGAGACCAGCCACCTTAAAGACAGCTTTCATTGCTAGTGAGAAAAAGTGCATGTAAAATGATGTCCAGGAAAATCACTTAGTAGAACACAAGGAGCAGGAGATATTTTGAAAGAACGACATGCATCAGTCAGAAGTAATATCTACAAAACAGCACTAATCAAGTAGACTGAATCATTTCAATAGTTGTTAAACAAGGACACATTAAGGGGACTGCATCTTCCTTGGGTCTATAATTTTTTCCAAAGGATTTGGACCCAAGAAGGAGGACATAAATGAAGGAGTGAGTGACTGTGCCCACCCCTCTGTAAAGACTTCATATATATTAATGAGATGAGAGCCCCCCTCCAGCACAAACATATTCCCATGTATCAGCAATAAAGATGCTGATGGAAGCTTCATCATTTCTCCTTGAGTCTCCATGAGGCATTAACAAAATACTTCAGTTTTATCCTCCTTCCCACTTCACACCCCAATAGCTACTTAATTCAAAAACATCATGAGTGAAGATGGCGTACTAGGAGGATGCAGAATCTGCATCTTCTCACAACTAGGGCACCTACCAGGCACCGGTGGGGGACCACAGACACCTAAAGGGACGGGAGGAATCCCCAGCTACTGGGTAGGACATGGGGCATGGGGGGAGTGAAGGGGGAGGAGAAGTGGAGGCAGCAGAGGACTGATGCCCCTGAGGGGTGACTGGGGGAGGTAAAGGGATCCCACGCCCAAAGGAGGAAATTGGGGAACCATTGGGAGGGCAGAGGATCAAAAGAGAGCATTGCCAGGTTTCCCCTGCTCCCTTGGACCACCAGGAACCTGTTGAGACCTTGGGCCTGTTCCTCTGCCCACCTAGGCCTCCTCCAGCCACGAGGATCCTGAGGGAGTGGGAGGGAGGGAAGGGGGAGCAAAAGTAAAGGCCAGACCTCTGAGACCAGCACCCCTGAGGGGTGGCTGGGGGAAGGGAGGAGTTCCTAAACCCAGCAGGACCCACCCACAGTTTGGGATCCAGCGGTGACAGGGGAGACCCTGGGGGAGATGGGGGAGGAGCGTGAAGGAATGGAAGGGAACAGGGCTGGGACTTTCCCTGTCCACTTAGGCACCAGGAAGCCTGTTGGGCTCCTGGGCCTAAACCTCTGCCCTTGGAGTCTCCCTCCTGCTCTGCAAAACCAAAGCCCCGCCCCTACACCCACACCCAGGGCCCTACCTCTACACTCAGAGACCCCCTCCAATGCGCTGGGCCTAAACCCCACCCACACACCCTCACTCAGGGCCGCACCTCCAAACTCCCGAACTCCACACTCCAGAGGCTCTCCTTTTGATGGGCATCCTCTGGCCTTCCGTGCAGGTTCTAAGCAGAGGCCCACCCCATGCTTGAACGTCACCCAGCTTAGGCCCCACCCCACATTCAAACGTCACCTCCCACCCCACCCGCCTAGGTCCCACCCCACCCTGAACCCCGCCCCTGCCTAAGTTCCATGCCCTGCCTTAACTCCGCTCCCATAGCCAAGGTTTGTTTTCTTTTTTTCTTTTTTCCTCTTTTAGATTGGGGTTCTGTTTTACCTTGTTGATTCATTGCTGTTGATTCTTTTTTATTTTTCCTAATAAATCTTATTTTTATGATTTTATTTTATTCTTTATACTTTGTTAGTGATCTCTCCTTTTGCCTTGTTCCTGTCCTCTTTTTTTCTTTTTTCTGTTGTGGTTTTATTTTACCTTATTGCAGTTGTTTCCATTATAGTTTTATTTTTCCTAATATGATTTTTATCCTTCTAATTTTATTTTGCTTTCTATTCTTTGATATTGTACTGCTCCTTTTTTTCTTTCTTTCTTCTTTTTTTTTTTTTCAACCCACACCATGAAGCTTGCGGAATCTTGGCTCCCAGACCAGAGGTCAGTTCTGAGCACCTGTACTGGGAGCTCCAAATACAAACCGCTGGACTAACAGAAAACCTCAGACCCCAGGGTATATCAATCATAGTGAAACCTCCCAGAGGTCGTCATCTCAGCACCAAAACACAGCTCTATCTAACTGCCTGCAAACTCCAGTGCTGGACGTCTCAAGCCAAACAACCAGTAAGACAGGAATACAATGCCACCCATCAAAAAAAAAAAAAAAAAAAATGAAATGACAAAAAAATATGTTAGAGACGAAGGAGCAAGGTAAAAACCTACAAGACCAAATAAATGAAGACGAAATAGGCAACCTACCTGAAAAAGAATTCAGAGTAATGATAGTAAAGATAATCCAAAATCTCAGAAGCAGAATGGAGAAAATACAAGAAACATTTAACAAGGATCTAGAAGAACTAAAGAGCAAACAAACAGTGATGAACAACACAATTCCTGAAATTAAAAATACTCTAGAAGGAATCAATAACAGAATAACTGAGGCAGAAGAACGGATAAGTGAGCTGGAAGATAAAATGGTGGAAATAACTGCCAGGGAGCAGAATAAAGAAAAAAGAATGAAAAGAAATGTGGACAGTCTCAGAGACCTCTGGGTCAACATTAAATGCACCAACATTTGAATTATAGGGGTCCCAGAAGAAGAGAAAAAGAAAGGGTCTGAGAAAATATTTAAAGAGATTATAGTCGAAAACTTCCCTAACATGGGAAATGAAATAATCAAGTCCAGGAAGCACAGAGAGTACCAGACAGGATAAACCCAAAGAGAAACACGCTGAAGAACATATTAATCAAACTATCAAAAATTAAAAACAAAGAAAAAAATTTAAAAGCAGCAAGGGAAAAGCAACTAATAATATATCAGGGAATCCCCCTAAGCTTAACAGATGATTTTCCAGCAGAAACTCTGCAAGACAGAAGGGAGTGGCAGGACGTATTTCAAGTGATGAAAGGGAAAAACCTACAGCCAAGATTACTCGACCCAGCAAGGATCTCATTCAGATTCAATGGAGAAATTAAAGCCTTTACAGATAAGCAAAAGCTAAGAGAGTTCAGCACTACCAAACCAGCTTTACAACAAATGCTAAAGAAACTTCTCTAGGCAGGAAACACAAGAGAAAGAAAAGACCTACGAAAACAAACCCAAAACAATCAAGAAAATGATAATAGTAATATACATATCAATAATTACCTTAAATGCATTTAAGAATTAAATATGCCAACCAAAAGACATAAACTGGCTGAATGGATATGAAAACAAGACCCGTATATGTTGTCTACAAGAGACCCACTTCAGACCTAGGGACACATACAGACTGAAAGTGAGGGGATGGAAAAACATATTCCATGCAAATGGAAACCAAAAGAAAGCTGGAGTAGCAATTCTCATATCAGGCAAAATAGACTTTAAAATAAAGACTATTAGAAGAGACAAAGAAGGACACTACATAATGATCAAGGGATCAATCCAAGAAGAAGGGATAACAATTGTAAATATTTATATACCCAACATAGGAGCACCACAATATATAAGGCAAATACTAACAGCCATAAAAGGGAAAATCGACAGTAACACATTCATAGTAGGGAACTTTAATAGCTCAATTTCACCAGTGGACAGAGCATCCAAAATGAAAATAAATAAGGAAACACAAGCTTTAAATGACACATTAAACAAGATCGACTTAATTGATATTTTTAGGGTATTCCATCCAAAAATAACAGAATACACTTTCTTCTCAAGTGCTCATGGAACATTCTCCAGGATAGATCATATCTTGGGTCACAAATCAAGCCTTGGTAAATTTAAGAAAATTGAAATCGTATCATGTATCTTTTCCTACTACAACGCTGTGAGACTAGATATCAATTACAGGAAAAAAACTGTAAAAAAAATACAAATACATGGAGGCTAAACAATATGATACTAAATAACCAAGAGATCACTGAAGAAATCAAAGAGGAAATAAAAAAATACCTGGAAACAAATGGCAATGAAGTCATGATGATTCAAAACCCATGGGATGCAGCAAAAGCAGTTCTAAGAGGGAAGTTTACAGCAATACAATCCTACCTCAAGAAACAAGAAACATCTCAAATAAACAATCTAACCTTACACCTAAAGCAATTAGAGAAAGAAGAACAAAAATACCCCAAAGTTAGCATAAAGAAAGAAATCATAAAGATCAGATGAGAAATAAGTGAAAAAGGAATGAAGGACAAAATAGCAAAGATCAATAAAACTAAAAGCTGGTTCTTTGAGAAGATAAACAAAATTAGGTAAACCATTAGCCAGACTCATTAAGAAAAAAAGGGAGAAGACTCAAATTAACAGAATTAGAAATGAAAAAGGACAAGTAACAACTGACACGGCAGAAATACAAAGGATCATGAGCGATTACTACAAGCAACTATAGGCCAATAAAGTGGACAAACTGGAAGAAATGAACAAATTCTTAGAAAAGCACAACCTTCCAAGGCTGAACCAGGAAGAAATAGGAATTATAAACAGACCAATCACAAGCACTGAAATTGAAACTGTGATTAAAAATCTTCCAACAAACAAAAGTCCCGGAGCCGATGGCTTCACAGGCGAGTTCTATCAAACATTTAGAGAAGAGCTAACACCTATCCTTCTTAAACTGTTCCAAAATATAGCAGAGGAAGGAGCACTCCCAAAATCATTCTACAGGCCACCATCACCCTGATACCAAAACCAGACAGATGTCACAAAAAAAGAAAACTACAGTCCAATATCTCTGATGAACATAGATGCAAAAATCCTCAACAAATACTAGCAAACAGAATCCAACAGCACATTAAAATGATCATACACTATGATCAAATGGGATCTATCCCAGGAATGCAAGCATTCTTTGATATATGCAAATTGATCAATGTGATACACCATATTAACAAATTGAAGGATAAAAACCATATGATTGGGGCTTCCCTGGTGGCGCAGTGGTTGAGAGTCCGCCTGCCAATGCAGGGGACGTGGGTCGTGCCCCGGTCTGGGAAGATCCCACATGCCGCGGAGTGGCTGGGCCTGTGAGCCATGGCCACTGAGCCTGCACGTGCAGAGACTGTGCTCCGCAACAGGAGAGGCCACAACAATGAGAGGCCCACGTACCGCAAAAAAAAAAAAGAAAAAAACCCATATGATTATCTCAATAGATGCAGAAAAAGCTTCTGACAAAATTCAACACCCATTTATGATAAAAGCTCTCCAGAAAGTAGGCATAGAGGGAACCTACCTCAACATAATAAAGGCCATATATAACAAACCCACAGCCAACATCGGTCTCAATGGTGAAAAACTGAAACCATTTCCTCTAAGATCAGAAACAAGACAAAGTTGTCCCTTTCACCACTATTATTCAACATAGTTTTGGAAGTTTCAGCCACAGCAATCAGAGAAGAAAAATAAATAAAAGGAATACAAATTGGAAAAGAAGAAGTAAAGCTGTCACTGTTTGCAGATGACATGATACTATACAAAGAGAATCTTAAAGATGCTCCCAGGAAACTACTAGTACTAATCAATGAATTTTGTAAAGTAGCAGGATACAAAATAAATGCACAGAAATCTCTTGCATTCCTATACACACATGATGGAAAATATGAAAGAGAAATTAAGGAAACTTTACCATTGCAACAAAAAGAATAAAATACCTAGGAATAAACCTACCTAATGAGACAAAAGACCTGTATGCAGAAAACTAAAAGACCCTGATGAAAGAAATTAAAGATGATACAAACAGATGGAGAGATATACCATGTTCTTGGATTGGAAGAATCAACATTGTGAAAATGGCTATACTACCCAGAGCAATCTACAGTTTCAATGCAATCCCTATCAAACTACCAGTGGAATTTTTCACAGAACTAGAACAAAAAATTTCACAATTTGTATGGAAACACAAAAGGTCCCACATAGCCAAAGCAATCTTCAGAAAGAAAAACAGAGCTGGAGGAATAAGGCTTCCTGACTTCAGACTATACTACAGAGCTACTGTAATCAAGATAGTATGGTACTGGCACAAAAACAAAAATATAGATTAATGGAATAGGATAGAAAGCCCAGAAACAAACCAATGCACATATGGTCACCTTATCTTTGATAAAGGGGGCAAGACTATACAATGGAAAAAAGAGAGCCTCTTCAACAATTGGTGCAGGGAAAACTGGACAACTACATGTAAAAGAATGAAATTAGAATGCTTCCTAACACCATACACAAAAATAAACTCAAAATGGATTAAAGACCTAACTGTAAGGCTAGACACTATAAGACTCTTAGAGGAAAACACAGGCAGAACACTCTATGACATAAATCACAGCAAGATTCTTTTTGACCCACCTCCTAGAGAAATGGAAATAAAAACAAAAATAAACAAATGGGACCTAATGAAACGTAAAAGGTTTTGCACAGCAAAGGAAACCATAAACAAGACGAAAATACAATCCTCAGAATGGGAGAAAATATTTGCAAACAAAGCAACTGACAAAGGATTAATCACCAAAATAATCAAGCAGCTCATGCAGCTCAATATCAAAAAAACAAACAACCCAATCCAAAAATGGGCAGAAGACCTAAATAGACATTTCTCCAAAGAAGATATACAGATTGCCAACAGACACAGGAAAGGATGCTCAATATCACTAATCATTAGAGAAATGCACATCAGAACTACAATGAAGTATCACCTCACACCAGTCAGAATGGCCATCATCAAAAAATCTACAAACAATAAATGCTGGAGAGGGTGTGGAGAAAAGGGAACCCTCTTGCACTGTTGGTGGGAATGTAAATTGATAGAGCCACTATGGAGAACAGTATGGAAGTTCCTTATAAAACTACAAATAGGGCTTCCCTGGTGGCGCAGTGGTTGAGAGTCCGCCTGCCGATGCAGGGGACAGGGGTTCGTGCCCAGGTCCGGGAAGATCCCACATGCCGCGGAGCGGCTGGGCCCATGAGCCATGGCCACTGAGCCTGCGTGTCCAGAGCCTGTGCTCTGCAACAGGAGAGGCCACAGCAGTGGAATGCCCGCGTACCACAAAAAAAAAAAAAAAAAAAAACTACAAATAGAACTACCACATGACCCAGCAATCCCACTACTGGGCATATACCCTGAGAAAACCATAATTCAAAAAGAGACATGTACCACAATGTTCATTGTCGCTCTATTTACAGTAGCCAGGACATGGAAGCAATCTAAGTGTCCATCAACAGATGAATGGATAAAGAAGATGTGGCACATATATACAATGGAATATTACTCAGCCATAAGAAGAAATGAAATTGAGTTATTTGTAGTGAGGTGGATGGACCTACAGTCTGTCATACAGAGTGAAGTAAGTTAGAAAGAGAAAATCAAATACCGTATGCTAACACATACATATGTTATCTAAAAACAAAAAAAAATGAGTTCTGAAGAACCTAGGGGCAGGACAGGAATAAAAACGCAGATGTAGAGAATGGATTTGAGGACACAGGGAGGGGTAAGGATATGCTGGGATGAAGTGAGAGAGTGGCATGGACATATATCACTACCAAATTTATAATAGATAACTAATGAGAAGCAGCCACATAGCACAAGGAGATCAGCTCGGTGCTTTGTGACCACCTAGAGGGGTGGGATAGGGAGGGTGAGAGGGAGACTCAAGAGGGAGGGGATATGGGGATATATGTGTATGTGTAGATGATTCACTTTGTTATAAAGCAGAAACTAACACACCATTATAAAGCGATTATACTCCAGTAAAGATGTTAAAAAAAAAAAAAAAAGAGAGAGAGAAAAACAAATACCATGTGCTAACAAATATATATGGAATCTAAAAAAAAAAAAATGGAACTGTTAAACCTAGGGGCAGGACAAGAATAAAGACAGAGATATGGAGAATGGACTTGAGGACACAGGGAGGGGGAAGGGTAAGCTGGGACGAAATGAGAGAGTAGCATTGACATATATACACTACCAAGTGTAAAATAGATAGCTAGTGGGAAGCAGCTGCATGGCACAGGGAGATCAGCTTGTTGCTTTGAGACCACCTAGAGGGGTGGGATAAGGAGGGTGGGAGGGAAATGCAAGAGGGAGGGGATATGGGGATATACGTATGCATATAGCTGATTCACTTTGTTATACAGCAGAAACTAACACCACACTGTAAAGCAATTATATCCAATAAAGATATTTAAAAAAAAAAAGAAAGAAAAAGACAGTGAAAATTAAAAAAAAAAAATCATGCTTTGGGGAGCTGAATCCACTTCACAGGAAAGTGTTCCTTGTTATAGGAGAAAATCAGAAAATCAATATTATGTTTATTATTAATGGAACTTCCATGGTGGAGGATAGAATGTAATACTAGAACTACATTTTACATGTTCTTTATTCTACCAAGTAATTTATGAAGCACCATGCAAAGCACATCCTCTTCCTCAATCCTTCAGATTTGAAAAGCGTTTCTGGAAATATGGCCTTTCAAATATTAAATGTTCATGCCTATTACACGGGGCTGTTTTAGTCAAGGTAGTCCTACTTTTCAAGAAATTTAAAGTGTAGGTATTATTAAAATAATTCACCTCTTTTGGTTAACTTAAGAAATAGGCAATTTGCAGCAACATGGATGGACTTAAAGATTATCATACTAAGTGAAGTAAGCCAGAGAGAGAAAGACAAATACAGTACGATATCACTTATACGTGGGATCTAAAAAAATTGATACAAATGAACTTATTTACAAAACAGATATATACCCACATACATAGAAAACAAACTTATGGTTACCAAAGGGGAAAGTGAGGGAGAGATAAATTAAGAGTTTGGGATATCAACATATATACACTACTATATATAAAATAGATAACCAACAAGGACCTACTGTATAGCACAGGGAATTATACTCAATATTTTGTATACTCAATATATATAAAACTGAATCACTTTGCTGTACACCTAAAAGTAACACAACATTGTAAACCAACAATACTTCAATTTAAAAAAAGGAAAAAAATAAGAAATAGGCAAGAATCAAGCCTGGGCCATAGCAGAGTATTGGTAATTTTACCCCATTTGGGGAGATGGTGCTCATTTGGACTTACAGAAAACTGGACTTGGAAACCACCTTTTGGAACCTCAGAGGTTCCTAAGAGGACATCTGTATTCCGGAAACTGGTATCCCACCGAGACCTTTTTGAATTAACTATTCATATCAAGATTATTCCTCTAAGCCATTACCAGCACGGAGGTGAGTTAATATGAGTAGCCAAGAGCAATTAATAAGTGCCAATTAAACAAGGTATTCTTTCCTTTCAACAGTCACAAGCAGAGCTCCCAAGAGAGCCTTGTGCTAAGCCTGGTTTTGATTATTTCATCCAGCTCCTCTCCATTAATTAGAGGAGCTTGTGAGGCACACACTTGTCTGCTGCTGGCAGGTCAACATCTGGTCCCTCTGCTCACAACTTTCCAAGCGGCAGTCCATTTCACATAATAGCTAAGAGCGTCCACAAAGAACAGTCAAGACAAATGCCCTGGAAATAAAGAGACGGTGGCTCTAACGAGCCTCATACGAGAAAGTTTGCACATGGAGCCTATCTCAGTAAGGATGGGCTAGGTTGTGTTGCAATAAAAATAACCGCAAACTTTCAGTGGCTCAACACAAACCAAAGTTATTTTTCACTCATCCTAACTCAGCCACAAGTCAGGACCACTGTCCTTTCAGGCTGTTATCAATCCTGAGGCTCCTCCATGCCAACCTCTGCTTCCAAGGTCACAGGCACAGGGGAAGAGAGAACTCAAGGGTCATACATCAACAATTAAGGGCTATGTCTTAGAAGTGACACACAGCATTTCTGCTCACATTTCATTGGCCGAACAAGCTGCATGGTCCTGCCTAACCTGAAGGGAACAGGAAAATGAGATCATCTCATGTGCCCAGACAGGGAGAGGCACTTAGAATATTCATGAGTCCCAATAATAACCAAGGCAGAGTCTGAATTAAATAAACAAAGGCTCCACCTACATTTAAAGCCATTGGGTGCAAAATTACTAGAACAAATCCATCTTCGGAGAAGAGAAGTTCAGAGATGATTTACTTCAATCGACTTTAATCCCTTCTTGAAGAAAACAATCTTTATGCTACTCCTCATGTAACTTCTGGATAAGAATTTGAGTTATTGACTCACTTGATTTGCTGATTCTATTGAGGGCAAATCCCTATGACAAGAGGTCCTCCGGGAAGGGAGCAAGCATTCCCAGTCTCCGGGAATAAGTATCACCTCTTAACCTCAATCATTTCACAAAAATAAAACTTGATTGAAAAATATTCTCAAATTTTCAAACTTTCTGAGACTTTTCTGCAAGGGCATAGCACACTGTTAATAGTTAACATGCTACTTTATTAGGAGCAATGGAAGGTCCCTTCCCTAGCCCTACCCAAGTGAAGTTCTATAGAAATTGGCCTTGGAGTGCTGAGCAAATTTTTTTACCCTCATAATTCCATCTTTGAATGATACCTGAACATCCCATGCTATCTTAGTTCAAGGACAAGCAAATAATAGGCAGAAGTTGATTTAATTTATTTAAAATGAGCTGCATGAGTGACCCGAATGGGATGTCCTATTTATTGAAGGAGAAACTTGCTGCCTTTTCCTGCCCACAGCACCGCACAGAGAGCTGTCGTCAGCAGGCGGGGAACAGGAGAGGGGAAGGTGGGGAGAAAATGAGTTAATACCATAGCCGATGATTCTGAAAAAGCCTCCTGGTCTGAAACTGATAAGATGGGGTGAGATGGGTTGAAGGATTTCAGTACACTGTGGAAGGGGCAATTTAAAAAAAGGTCAGGTCAAAGCAATCAGTAGAATTTCCCGCAAACATCTGTAGCTTCTTAGGGCTTCTAATGAGAATTTCCATATTAACGTTTGGTTTTACCAGGGAACTGCATAATCTTCTACTCAATTTACCCCTGACAGGTTACAGACATAATAGCATTCTTATCAAACTGACTTTCCATAATGTAGAAAGACATGGAAGTTTTAGGATATTCTTTGTAGAGTAAGGGAGAGAGGGTGAGAGAGAATAACTTCAAGGCAAGTAAACCCAAATCAACTCCTTTGAATACTTATGATACTTATCATTTTCTTCATGAATTTTTAATATTCATCAAAAATACATTAATGGTTCAGCCTGGGCATCATTTACAAACTAGACAGCAGTGTTCAGATACAAACAGTAAGTCTTGGGCTTCCCTGGTGGTGCAGTGGTTAGGAATCCGCCTGCCAATGCAGGGGACATGGGTTCAAGCCCTGGTCTGGGAAGATCTCACATGCCACGGAGCAACTAAACCCGTGCACTACAACTACTGCGACTGTGCTCTAGAGCCCATGAGCTGCAACTGCTGAGCCCACATCCTGCAACTACTGAAGCCCACACACCTAGACCCTGTGCTCCACAACAAAAGAAGCCACCACAATGAGAAGCCTGCTCACCACAATGAAGAGTAGCCCCCGCTCGCCACAACTAGAGAAAGCCCATGTGCAGCAATGAAGACCCAATGCAGCCAAAAAAAATAAATAAACAAACAAAACCAAAAACTAAAACAGTAATTCTCTACCTCAGCAACAGAAACTCGTTGGGTTTAGGAAATAAACCCATTAGCTCACTTATGAACTGAGAGTGTAGATTCAGTTTCTAGACGTGTTCTTACCAAAGGGAATTCAGAAAAAATTCAGGAACTAGCACTGTATCAAAATAGAGGACCCTGAGTGCTTAGATTCTATAGACTGAGCACTATTGTTTTTTGGTTACCAAATAATAATTTCTTTTTAATTATTACGATACCTTTGCAATGGGACCAGGAATTGCCATCTATACCTGCTTCCTAAAGGAAGATGGAACTGTGGTGAGAGGCAAGGACTGAGTCGCATGCTCTACACTTTTAGTGGAGATAGAGCTCCACCCAAAATGTCTGATGGAAAATGTTTAGATGTGCTTCCTCAAGGGACCAGCCCACAGGACTCCTAATTCCTAGAGTTGGGAAATAATACATCGTGAGTAGGACCTATAGCTTCCTCTCTTAAGTCCATCTGGTTCAATTTTGTCTTTGTTTAGGAATACTTTGATTTGAAATAAGCTTATGCTGAAGTTCCATCCGCAGGCATTCTAATTTAATTGGTATGGGCAGGGTCTGCAAAGTTGGGTACTGAAGTCAGGTTTTTCTCTTCTCAAGAAGACCCCCCCCCAAAATGAAAGCCATTGACAACTCAAAGAGACATGAAAGAAAGAAAAAAATCCCCCACATAAATGGTTTATCAAAATATTAAACAAAAATTAGACATGGGGCTTCCCTGGTGGCGCAGTGGTTGAGAGTCCGCCTGCCGAAGCAAGGGATACGGGTTCGTGCCCTGGTCTGGGAAGATCCCACATGCCGGGGAGCGGCTGGGCCCGTGAGCCATGGCCGCGGAGCCTGCGCGTCCGGAGCCTGTGCTCCGCAACAGGAGAGGCCACAACAGTGAGAGGCCCGCATACCGCAAAAAAAAAAAAAAAAAAAAAAAAAAATCAGACATGAGTTTAATCCCCTTGATGGTATAAACAATAGGAGAATCATTTGACCTTGACGACTGGCACTTTCTTTTTCAAGTGGTCCAGAAGGTCATCACTTTAGACCTGTGTTCCTAGCCACCATTTGGCCCTACAAAGAACAATATTTTGACAGTCAAAGTTAGATAAAAGCACTTTGCTAATTCCCTACTCTGAAAATTAATCTATAGAGAAACTATAGAAGACACAAGTTTGATTTAAGAAGAAAAGGTAAATAGTGCTAAGCATGACAATATGAGAGTAGATATATCTGAAAGAAAATGAAACATAGAAAACAAGGAAGAGTAGGCAGAGATGCTGAAGTTGATATAAATAGAGGTATGATAAAAGCAAGTCATAAAGACAATAAAATTACCATCCACAGGAAATGGGGAGCAAAGTGAGGGAAACCCTCATCTTTCCTAACAATGAATCAACAGACTTCATGTAAAGTTAATAAATCAAGAAATAATAGATGTGTTATGTAAAGTTAAGGAAATAACCAACGGAGGGAAAGAAAATAGAGGCACAAGTTTGGGGCAAGAGAAGTAAGGAATCATCAGCTCTGAAGGACTTTTAAAATTTTAAAACCACATGCTTGTAATTTTTTGAAAAACGAAAGAGTAAAGAAAGTAAAGGAATAGTTGGGAAATACATATTAGATTGATTTCCAGCTCAGCCAAGAGCAGAGAGCAGCCATTTATAACTCTGACAGTGCAGAGAGCAGTGGGTGAAAAGCAGGTTTTCCCAAGTACCCACTCTGATCCACATCGGCACTGCAAAGAAAGAAGGAAGCAGGGGGTGGGCAGGTGTAGACCAAAGGAGCATCACAGCCCGGAACCCTGGCTCTGCCATTTGAGTTATGAGCTTTGGTCTCCCCCAGGAGGGAGTCTGCAACACCGACATTTGGAAATCCAGACAGATACACCCAGAGTTTATCTTAGTGCAGCTGTGTTCTGTTAAAGTTAATTCTGCATAATCATAAAGACATGAATCACACATGTAAATTGAGTAATCCATGTAATTAAAGAAAAATGAGCTAGGGATAAACAAAGGGCGGCCCTTCTGAGGGTGTGAACCAAGGTCCAATGCCGGTGGCTCTACTGGACGGAACCTGCCAGCTCGGAAAACACAGAGATTGCCCGGAAAAGTGAAGCCAGCTCAGAACATAGAGGTTGGAAGAAGCCCAAGAACTTTCTTATCTGGGGTTTTAACCTAGATAGAATGCAGGGGTACGTGTGCTGGGATGGAAAAAAAATCTTTAAGTTCACTAACTAACTGAAATTTGGCATTTCCTTCAACTATGAATGAAAGCAGCCAACCAACCACAAGAGCACTAGCAGTCTTCACTCCTTGACACCCACAGAAACGACAGGTAATTTTATATTGCATTTCCGTCGCTGTGAGTATCTCAAAAGATGGCTTGCACTCATTATTTCTTCAAAGTTACAATAGTTCTTAGATCCACCACAAGGTCTTATTATTTAATGTGTTAAGAAGTAAACGTATATGTTACTCTGACCCAGATACATTTTAAATATTTTTATTACTCTATTTCAGTAAAAGGCTTTTCCTTTGTAACCTTATGTATTTTATTATAAGCATTTAAAAATTAATTCTGAGCAGAAGTTTACAGGCTCCCCCAGACTTCCCACGGGGCCCATAACACACAAAAATTAAGACTCTCTGGAGTCCCATTTGTTTTCCATTTCTGTGTAAAAGAAATTATTCAAACGCAGAGTCTCAAAGACCACAAACTATCTCCCAGTTTCTTTGGGTCAGGAGTCAGGGTGCAGTTTAGCCAGATCCTCTGCTCGGGGTCTCGGAAGCCTGAAATCGAGGTTTTGGCCTGGCTAGGTTCTTATCTGGAGTTCAGCTCCTCTTCCAAGTTCGTCCAGGTTGTTGGCAGAGTTCAGTTTCTTGCCACAGCAGTGGGTCTGAGGCTCTCAGCATCTCAAGGCAGCACACTGTTCCTCACCAGATGTGGTTCTCTCCACATCATGGAAGTTTGCCTCTTTCTAGACCAGCAGGAGCTGACTTTGCTGTAAGGTCTTCCATTTCTGACCTATCAACCCTCTTGTAAAACCTCAGCTGATCAGGTCAGGCCCACCCAACACAATCTCCCTTTTGATTCACTCAAAGTCAATGAAGGGAAGGAGCCTGGTGAGGAGTGTTCCCAGGTTCCACTACCTACCACTGGCAGTTCAATTTAAGAATTCCATCCCTTTAAGGTACTTGTTTGTTCCAGCTGACAGCTCTTCCCTGATGAAGGGCACATTGCCCTGCTAATACGTTGCAGTGAACAAGTACACCAGCCATTGGAGAGAGCAGGGAGGCTACAGCAGCATGAGAGCACAGGATGCTTGAGGACAAGGGATGCTAAAGGGTTAGAAAAACCTTGAGAAACAGCAGTGGGGTTTGCAATCCCAGATGGTCCTATTGAACGGTGATGTGTAAGGCCCATACTTGGCTCTCGTTTCCCTCCCAAAATATGCTGGGTGATATCAAAGGGCCTGAGGCTGATTGACATCGGATGTGGCTCCTCTGCACTGTGATTGACTCAGCAACTGAGGGCATTGGTTTCAGAGGACACAGGCAGAGCTGCAAGGGAATGGATCCCCATCTGACAGTCACTGGACCTGAGTAGGGTGACAGCACCCATATTCTCCCAGCAAGGGAAACCCATCACTCCATGTTATCTGGGCATCGAGAGAAGCATTTCAGTTTGCCCCCTTAACAAATATTTCAGCTAAAATTTGACTAGGCATTGCTACAGTAAGAAATACTGACTTTAGAGTGCAGAAATTAAGAGTGCAATCACATTTAACCTCCACTAATGAATCAAGCCAGTGTCTTGAACCCTCCTATTTGTTAGAGACTTACTCTAAGCATGGCAAAGCCCCCTCCAAATCTGCAGTGTCCTGGATACGCCCCAGTCTCATCTCTGCCCAAGCAGGGAGCAAACACAGCACGTTCAGAATAATTCCATTTTACATTTCATCAGTAGATAACAAATCATTTAAACTGGCATCTGTTCTTCTAATGGAAGTGAAAAGGTGGTTCTATACTTAGAATCTGTCCTAAAGATTTGGGATTGGTAGGGCCCCAATGAGAGGGCTGCTGTTTTTAGAAGCCAACAGACTGATCAGACTTTAAGTTATATATATTTTTAAAATATCACCCTTGTTCTAAAATACAGTGACTCTTTTCCAGGGCATTAAGCCATGCCTGAGTAAGCTCTCCCCTCTTCAGAAACAGTTTGCTGAGTTTCAGGTAGCATGGGAGAAAAAGGACTGTTAACAAATAACTGAAGGCCCCAGGAGGGTCCTGTTGAGGAGAGAGAGGTCAAAGGCCTTGGACTGTGGTTGAGGAAGAGATACATACATGCAGAAAGAAGTGGGGGGTATGGACAAATAAATTGGTGGATCTCATGTTCTTAGATTTTCTGTGCCTTGGATCCTGTTGGCTGTCTGATGAGCTGATAGGCCTTTCCTCGGGTTAATGTTTTTCAAGGCACAAAGTGAAATGCACAGGGGTACAAAGTCATATCTGAATTATACTGAAATTTAGTAACCTAAATATAAAAGAATAAGTCTGTAATATGGTAATGTTTGTGCTTCTTTAGTAGCATATTAAAAAAAAAAACAAGAACTAGTGAGTGGAAAGTCTGATAATATAATTGTAAAATAATAATTAGAGTAAATGGCATTTTAAGATGTGGAACAATTGCATAGCGATATTAAAATAACAGTGATTTCCACTGAAACCAAAGAGCCAGATCTTGTTGTACTATTGTAATTGGTTACCTATATACATAATTGAAGAGAATACAACATTTCAGTGAAAGAAAAGTGTTTTACTTTTTTTCCTTAGAAGTTCATGGACCCTCCGCCTAATCACCCCATTTTGGTATGCGGACTCCAGGCCAAGCAGCAATGAACGTTACCTGGTCACCGTAGATGAAATAATTCATGCCAAGAAAGGCCAATCTTCTTTTACCTTGACTAGAGTAAGATGATAATTATTAAATCCCATTATCATTTCTGCAACTTCAAAGTTTGAGAACAATGAAGCAGCATGGATTTGTTTTTGTAGAATTTTAAAACCATATTAGACTAGTGAAAAGAAAGAGAACCCTATTTAGTTTTAATTCTGCTCTGTGGAGTCAAGAGGATGCACAATATACAAATGTATGCAACTAGTTTTCAAATTAGCATGTTGACCCAGGAGTATGGGCAGTGGAAACAAAATAAACATAAAAACAAGAGCACGGTTTATAAGCATCAGGAGGCACGAGAGTGTTGGCTTGTCTCCTAGAGCTCAGAACATACCTCCTACAATTTTGTCTGTGACACAAGAGCAGGTTTTTTGCCCCTGACCTACTGCTGCTTCCCAAGCAAATCCTCTTTCTCCGGAGAGAAATTCACAGCCAACCTCCATATGGAAAAGATCCAGGTTATCCTTCCCTGTGAGTAATTAAGTCCATTTCATCTGATCATACTTAAGAAGATCCCCCAAATACAAAAACACACATGTGTCATCACATTTGACATAGAGCTCATTGTTCCCATTAAAGAAGATACTTTGCCTTAAAGAATAATTCCCTATAGGGTTATTAATTCAATCAACCCAATGAATGGCCACCTTGTGCCAGGAAATCTGGGTGGTGAAGCTATAAGCCTGAATGAGAAATACACCTTGTCTAGAGGGGTCCGCTATTTGTTGGAAATTCCTTGAAATTTGAGTTCACCCATGATCATTATTGTTTTAAAATTCTTAAACTTGATAAAGACACTGTTCATGGGGCAGGAGGTCTTGAAGGCAGGGCTTTAGAAGTCAAGGTTAATTGAAGGCAATGACCAGACATAAAGAAAAACCTCATAGAACTCCAAGGCCGGTAGGGAAGAAGGCAAGGCTATGTTCTCCCAAGGCAGCAAAGATAACAGACCGCTAAGACTGTTTCCCTTTGGTCACCTTCTGGGGACAGGGGTTTTAGGAAGGGACACAAAACCACAAGCAAACTCTAAGAGAAAAATGGGAACAAGAATGATGCCAGGGAGAGAGTGGGCCTGCCGTCCTGCCCCAGGAGACAGTGGGTTTACACCTTCAATGCATTTGGTGTGACTGTATTTCTCCTAGAAGCTGGAGAAAGAATGGTACATTGCACCCAGACAAGGAAGGAAAAAGCCTGCTCAAACAGCTCCAGCATGAGAGATACAGGGGCCATGCCAACGTGAGAAATACACCAAAACCATGGGCCAGGGGGTTCAGAACCTCATTTCCCAAACTCTCTGGAAGGCAGAGAAGTTTCAGGGAACATCGGAGTCACAGGAGAAGCTGATGCATGTGCCCTTGTTCAGGAACACCACTCCTGTGGGATGCGAAGTGCAGCTTGAAAAGAGATGTTAAATATATGATTCCAGAAATAGACGCTTAACAAAAAGATTAAAACCGTAGAATTGACAGTTGTGCAACAGGCTGTGAAAGACTGAAAATGGTGTGTGAATGTATGTCTTATATCCTCACACTGTGAGGGTGTTGGGTTCATCGCATGTTGGCAGTCAGCAGCTTTCTTTTCCAACTACGTGAGTCACTCTCGTAAGTTCTCTCCCCAGTAAAATGGCTTTGTTGGGAAAATCTCCCCAAGGAAGGGCAGCCTGTGGAGTTTGTGCCCCTAGTAATCTGCGGGAGAAGGTAGGCTGTCTGTCTGTGGGTGGGGTCCCAGGTCCCTAGAACCCTAAAGAATAATGCAATGCCAAACTCCCTAACATGTTTGGGATTGACATGTCCACACTGCTATATTTAAAATGGATAACCATCAAGGACCTACTGTATAATACAAGGAACTCTGCTCAATATTCTGTAACAACCTACATGGGAAAAGAATCTGAAAAAGAATAGATACATGTATATGTATAAATGAATGACTTTGTTGTATACCTGAAATTAACACAACATTGTTAATCAACTGTACTTCAATATAAAATAAAAAGTTAAAAAAACTTTTTTTAAAAAAGAATAATGCAGAGTTTGAGAGAATATGCTCGTGGATTCAGAGAGTGTCAAGCTCATAGCCAGGGGACACCTGGGCCACAGAAGTACGTGGAGCATTCGTAAGGTGGAGAGAGACAGGAAACCCCACCATATCACACATTTGTCTGCCTGATGTTCTGAGTCCCAAATGCCTAAAAGACAAGAGATCTGCTATATAATACACACACACACACACACACACACACACACACACACACACACACACACACACACACACTTCTGACTTTTTCTTTAAACATAAGAAAACCCCAGTTAGGCAGGGGAAATTAAAATAAAAAGTGTGAGAGTAGAAAATGATGAAGTGTGTTATAGGCCTTAGCAAAGATGAAAAAAAAAAATCTAAGACCTCAAATTAGCATTACCAGAAAGCAGAGGGGGAGGAAATGTAAGAGCAGCAGCGGATAAAGAAGCTGAGGGGGTGTTGCTTCACAGCCCCTGATGGTCCCTCCTCCAGGTCTCTCCTGATCCTCACGTGGGGAGGTGCCTGGACAGGAAGAAACTAGGGAGCAGTGGTTGGAGCAAGAAATGGGGTTAGAATTTGCCTGGAAATCGCATGTTCCCAGCACCAACATTTGGTTTAGCTGTAATGTTTCAGAGCGTCTTCACTCGCATCCCCTGGAAACAGATTCTAAGTCAGGGAGTTGGACTCTCCAGAGATACCTGTAAGGAAGTGAGAAAGGTGGGACTAGACAGAAAAGCTGGACAGCCCCCCCTCCCCCCATTGCAGTTACAGTGGAGCCCTGTCAACCCTACGGGGAGCTCTGGAGACAGGGTGGCCTTCTCCGTTGTCCCAATTGAGGCCACGGGGTTGGTCCCGCACTCGGCAGTGATTACAGCAGCCGCCTAGCCTTGAGGGAGGCAGTCCCTGAGTCTGAGGGCAAATTTCCAGGGGGCCCCGTTGTAAGCAGTCAACAGCTGAAATCCTGAGAGCTGGGAATGGGAGTATTGCCCTGAGGAGAGGATCTGGGTGCTGGTCCCCCATGATATCTACCATCTAATCAGTAAAAGTAGGAACATGCTGATGGAGAGTCTGGAAGCCTACAGATCCTCTGGCCACCTTCTTCCTCCTGTTCTTGGGCTGGGTCCTCAGGTGAGCAAGGCTGGAAGCAGTCAGCGCCTGGTTTATCCTGAGCGCATCTTGGGATTTTGATCCACCGCCATCGCTCCCTTCGGCCATCAGCAGGCATGCAACCCAGGCTGGATCACCTACTGCTCCTTCCCAGTCCTGTATCCCAAGGTCTTCACAGCATGGCTAGATTCTCTCTTGTTCCAACTGAGCCTCTCAGTCTTCTAGAATCAGAGAATGTTTCTACCGGAAGGGCCTCAGAATTCTCCTACATACTCTCCTAGTTCTTCAGATGAAAGAGCAGAAGGGAACAGGCAAAGGGCACAGAGCAGGTATTAATGCCGGCTTTGCATCACTGCGGGAAATAAGCAGAGGAGAAAAAGCAGGAAAGGGCCTGGACTGGGACAAGAACTTATGCCCTTTTACACACTCTGAATATTCTAAGGGGCTGCCGAGGGATGCACCTCAGTTACTACCTGGGAAGGTTACAAACTCTGCTTCCTAATTCTCTTTCCCTTTAACCCAGCTTTTTTGTCTTGTTTCCTAGTAGGAAGAAATTTAAACCGTGTTTATCATCCACATGGTATGAATCAGCCATTTCTTGACTCCCTGTCAGCCAGCTACAGATCTGATGATCCTACATTCCTGAAACAGTCCCATTTTACCCCTGGGATCTTGGCTTCATTATTAAAACTACATCCTTTCACTCCCCAAAGAGGCCTTATTTGGTCAATATGGTGACCTGAGCTACAGCCAAGTGGTTGTTCAAGTACTACAACTTCTTAACTCTGCTTTCCACACATCTCCTGTAGCCCCAGAGACCTCCCCCATGTTCTCTTCTCTTTCTTGGGCACAGAACCTCACCATGTTTCCCTTTCACATGTGTCTGAATTCTGCTTAATGAAATGTGGGTGAAAATGTGGTCGGTACTCCCAGAACAGGCCCATAAATCTGCCTTAGTCCAAGCCTCTCGTCTTTCCCAAGCAGAGAGGATGCTGAGGACCTAGAGAAGGGAGAAGCCACAAAAGAGAAGGCACCTTGGTCTTTGGATGACTGCCTGATGACTACAAAACCACACGGAACTGAAGTGAGCATGAAACCATCTTGTATCGTTTTAAGACACTGACATCCGAGGTTAACTGCTACAGCAATTAGACTCCACAACTACTTCTCTCCCAGATCCCGCTGTGCAGCGTGGGCCTGGCTTTCCTAGAAGCAGCGCCGAAGCGAGGGATTCATTGAGGAAGGGGTCTCAGGAGAAGAGGGCAGGGAAGGAGCTGAGCAAAGACATGGTCTCGGCTGGAGTCTAGCCTCGGCCTGATGCCTGAGGGCTTCTGAAGCTCTGTTGAGCTAGGCCCCCTTGAGGCATGGGCATTGGCCTTTCTACCCTCTTATCAGTTCATCATTGGCCTTGAGGTGCCTCTGGGGGAGGGGGAGGGGAGGAAGGGAAGGCAAAAGTGGCTCTGAGTGCTGAGGGTAATTCTTCAGCTGGGGGGTGAGGAGTGCGGAGAGAAGTTGTGAGATCTTAGTAGTCAATACATACAGCATCTGGGGATGGTAGATCTGCCTGGAAGGGGGAATCTGAGCAGGGCCCCACTGCTTTTCATTTACCTGTACTGAAAAATCATTGTGAACCTATTCCAATGTGGCTTTAATCTCCAGCTTTCCAGCCCCACCCCCCAAAATAAATACTTTGACTAATAATTAAGAGAGCCCGAGGAGAATTGAAGGAAAACATTTAAAAATCAATCAGTAGAGTTCTTAGTTTCAAGCAACTAAAAAGGATTCTGGTTAACTTAGCAGAAGAGGGATTTATTAGCCAGGGGGATTACTAGCAAGAAGGATTTTTATTATTAAGTAGCTCCAAGAATTGCTGGAAGTATGAAAAATAGAGCTTGCAAAAACTGGCAGGGATCAAGGAAGGCAGGACAGAAAGAAACGCAGCCTAAGGTCACAACATCTAAACAGGATGCCACTGGGGCACCGTTAGCACTGGCCATCCCGCCGTCATCTCCCAACATTACCCTCTATTTAATGCACGTGGGAAATGCCTTATAGAGTGTTCTGCGCATGGGAATTTAGAATTGACAATAAGCACTTCAATACTTAGGATAAAAGGAGCAGAAGTATTGTCTAGGAGCAGGATGGAGCCCTCTGTTCAAAGCCTGAGCACTTCTGCCCGTCCTTCTACCATCATAGCTTTATGACTTTGCCTTCTGAAGTCTTTGAAATGTCAATAGACCCCTTGAGAGACAGAAATACCCTTAACATTTTTTTCTTAGTGCTTTAGCTATCAGCTAGTACCACAGTTAAAACCATGTTCAAGTTACCTGAAGACAGGGCAGAGATGGAGTACCACATGTCCAGAGGGGGGGAAAAATGATGGAGGAAGACATACCTGACTCCACACAGAATTTGGGGGGCCATTCATTGACCTTGTTGGTTTTCCTTGCTGGAGCCCCACTATTGCCTCCAAAATGGTAACAAACATCATCACAAAGAGTTCTCATTTCAGAAGTCATAGCCTATCATCCACTCAAGAAGCAGTACATTCTGCACAGCAAAACTGGGCCCTACTTCTCACTCCATTACAAAATCTACAGCGATTTAGAGAGAGTTCTCAGCACCAGGCGACTCAACTAATGGGCTTACCTTGCTCGTGTAGATTTTTAAATAAATTACATTTTAGCTGCTGTTGTAGATTGAAAAAATGATCTCTCTGCATCTAGGCCCTTTCCATGGATATGATTTTCCATCAGGATGTGGAATCTATTGCCCTTCCCTCTAAGTCTCATTGGCTTTGAGACTTGTTTTGGTCCACAGTATTTAGTGGCATGCCTGTTCTGAGTCTTGGCCTTGAAAGGATCTATGTGCTTCTACTCTTTCCTGGAACACTGCCCTGCTGCACCTGTGAGGTAAGAGACACATGGAGCAAAAATGAGCTACCTCAGTGGAAGTCATTTTGAAATGGTCAGCCCCAGCCAATCTGGTTGTTGACCACAGACAAGTAAGTGATCCCTGGCAAGACCAAAAGAACACCCAGCTAAGCCCAGCCCAGCTTGCCAACCTACGGAATCATGAGCAAACAAAATGGTTGTTGTTTAAGACACTAAGCAAAAGGGTGATTTGTTGAGCCACCAGAACAAACTACTACAGAGAATAGATTATCTCTTGCCGAAAGGACAGGGCAAAGAATAAAGATATTCAAAGCTTGGGCAATCACCTCATGTGTGTCTGCCCAGAGACTTTATCCCCTGTTTAATAGGCCTTAGACTCCAAGGCTGTGGGGAGACACATGAGTCTCAGTAATTTGGCAGGCACTAATTATGTGATCATGTATCACTGCCATTTCCAGGAGAACTTGGTAATACCTAACGGCTGCTCACGTCTAATTCCAAGGGAGCGGAGAGAAGGCAAGTAAATAAATGAAGGGCCTCAACACATTTGTAGCAATCATTGGCTGCATAATTAAAATAGAAATCTGTCATCGACAGTCAGGGGTGAAGCAGGTAAAATTAAACGTAAACTGTCACAAAATAATTAAACACTAGACTTTCAAATTAAAAGATGTCTTCTAATAATTAGTTAACATTTGCCATTGTTCTAAACAGACTTGCTATTACCCTTTAACACTTTGCTCAGGCAGTCTTTTCTTAACCAAATTTTTAATATGTCTGAGGGGAAGTAAAAAGTTATCCATTCATTAATTTATGAAGTTCTTTGTCTATATAAGGTGGGCCTTCATGGGATGCCTCAAAGAATGGGACTGCCTCTACTCTCAAATATATGATAATATAGAAGGGGAGATAAGTGCTCCAAAATGTCACTTAATTGTTCTTTTTTTTTAAACCCCACATTTATTTATTTATTTATTTTTGGCTGTGTTGGCTCTTCGTTTCTGTGCGAGGGTTTTCTCTAGTTGTGGCAAGCGGGGGCCACTCTTCATCACGGTGCACGGGCCTCTCACTCTCGCGGCCTCTCTTGTTGTGGAGCACAGGCTCCAGATGTGCAGGCTCAGTAGCTGTGGCTCACGGGCCTAGTTGCTCCGTGGCATGTGGGATCTTCCCAGACCAGGGCTCGAACCCATGTCCCCTGCATTAGCAGGCGGATTCTCAACCACTGCACCACCAGGGAAGCCCAATTGTTCATTTTTAATGAATTGGCATAAGGAAAAGGCATTCTCAAAGAGGTGGTGACTGAATTACTGGAAGATATGGGACAAGAGGTTGGTATTTAGAACCCACAAAGGCCATACAAAGCTACAAGCAGCGCAGTTGATGTGGGAATCTTCAGAAATATATTTTCAACAGTGGATTGAGTTTTAGCAATCTTGGGAAGGGGATTGTCAGCAATCTTGGATTGGAAAGCAACCCATTTTATCCCCTAGAGGTCCAACGGAGTTTCCTTAAATAAACAAACTTCCTTCTTAGAGCCACAAACAGCAGAGAAATGAAAATCTAAGCACCAGGAGACTCTGGAGTGAAAGAGCTTCTCCTGTAAGAAGACCAGGAATCTGGTTCTTCAGCATCCCAGCTGTCCCAAGTCACAAAAGTATCTGCAGACCACATTTGCTACGGATGTCCTTATTTATGTCTATGGAGGCCCACCGTTCCTCTCTGGGTTGAGGATTTCCAACACATTGTTTGGAACTACAGCACCAGTATGGCTTTAAGAAGGTGCTTGATTGAGGCTACCTTAGTTGGAGGTAAGAGAACTGACTTTGGACAATGGGCAGATGTTTCCCTCGTCACTGAGAGAACAGGAGCCCCCAGCTCCCATCAGCACACCTCTCACCTACCTGCCTTTGTCTCCAGTTACTCTGTCCTCCCTCTAGACTATGTGGATGAAAGGTCCATGCTTCTAGATAAAGCACGTACCTTCCATTCTGCACAGAATCTATCCTTCTCAACACTCAAGGCCATCAATTCAGTAATTTTCCTTCTCTTCTGTATTGTTATTTTTTCTTGCTTTAAGAGGTCTCATAATTATGCTTCTCCCACTTACAAAGAAAATGATTCTCCCTTAATTCCCCATCAGCCTTCAGCAAACAAACAAACAAAACGTTTACCTTCTCCTTTTATAAAACCTCTTGGAAGAGTGACCTAAAGTCACTGTCATCAATGTCTCCTGTCCCATTCTTTGTTAAACCCATTTTGACAACGTTTTTGCTCCATCATTTCAGTTAATCAATTTCTCACAAGATCATGAATGGTCTGCATTTCACTCAACCTAACAGTTGTTCGTCCTTATCTTACTTGGCATTTCAGCTGCATTGGACTAAGTTGAAAACTCCCTCTTCCTTGAAAATGTTTCTTCATTTAATTTCCATGATATCACACTCTCATTTTCTCTCTCTCATATTCATTAATTCTAAGTTTCTGTTGCTGGTTCCTCACCATCTTCTTGGAATTGGAAATTAGAAGGTTCAGGCCTTCGTGTTTTGTCACTGTTTTATCTAAACTCACTCATTTGGTGATCTCATTCAGTCTCATGAGTTGATTAACTTCACTCTTACACACAGGCATAAAGAACAAGGCTCCAACATCCATCTGTCAGCCTGGACCTCTCCTCCACTCATCTCACTAGGTGACAGCCCACTTGACTTTCCACTGAATGACTAATAGGCACCTTACCCATAAGGGGTCCCAAACTGAACCCTGATCTTCCTTTTTCATGGGCTCCTCACAGAGTCTTTTCCATTTCAGGAAAATAAATTCCTTTTTTTCCAGTTGATTCAGCCAAAATCTTAGCCATCATCCCAAACACCACTCTCTCCCACACTGCAAATCTGATCTGTCACCAAACTTGAATGACTCAATTTCAAAATATTTCCAGAATCAAATTCAGTGACTTATCATCATATCCACTGCTACGACCCTTGTCTAAGCCACCACTGTCTATCCCCTGTAATACTGTGATGGCCTCTTAGCTTGTCTCTGCCCCCCCACCCCAACCAGTCCATTCCCAGTAGGTTAGCCAGGATGATCCAGTAAAAAGTATAAACATACTGCTTTTTTTCTGGAAATCCTCCAATGGACGTTCACCTCATTCAGACTTAAAAGACAAAATGTTTCACTGGCCTCGAACAAGCTGTGCTCACCTCTTCGGTCTTCTTCTCACTCCCTTGGCTCAGTTACAGAGACACTCTTTCTGCTCTTCAAAGATGCCAGGTCAATTCCACGATCAGCCTTCAAAGGTGCTTTCTTCCTCTGCTTTTCCTCAGCCATCTTCACGTTTGTCTCTCTCAGTTCCTTTAAGAAAGTTACTCAATTGTCATTTTGTTTTGTGAAGCTAACCTTCTTGGCCAATCTTCAAAAATGTTAGCCACTATAATCACCTTTATTCTTTCTAACCTCCTTCCTTGCTTTACTTTCTTCTCCTCAGCAGTTACATCTGTCTAGTTTTACATACTTTATTTATCAATCCTTTTTCTATAGGATATAAACTACACAAAGTTAAGATTCCAGTCTGATCACTGCTTGTATTGATTGCATTCCTGTTACAAGTTAATTGCCTTTTTCTAAATCCCTGTCCTTTGTCATGTGCTTTGCAGTTTATCCCAAGGGAGGTTGATTATTCCTCTCTGCCCCATGGCCATTCAGCATGGCCATGAGACTTGCGCTGATCAATGGAATGTGACAGAAATGATAGTGGGGCAGTTCCAAGCCTAGACTTTAAAAGGCATTATAGGGCTTCCCTGGCGGCACAGTGGTTGAGAGTCTGCCTGCCGATGCAGGGGACACGGGTTTGTGCCCCGGTCTGGGAAGATCCCACATACTGCGGAGCGGATGGACCCATGAGCCATGGCCACTGAGCCTGTGCGTCCAGAGCCTGTGCTCCACAACGGGAGAGGCCACAACAGTGAGAGTCCTGTGTACCGCAAAAAAAAAAAAAAAAGGCATTGTATGTTTCCACTTGCCCTTCTTATATTTCTGCCATTGCTGTGAGAAGCATATGCCTCATGTAGCCAGTTCCAGGAGGATACAGTCTATATGTAGTAGACTCAAACAACCTGTACAATGTATAGGTTGAAGTATTGCTCAGCTGAACCCAAGCTAGATCAGCCAGATCCTAGTGACCTGATACATGCACAAAAGAGAAATAAATGCTTATATTGTATGTCACTGAGATGCTGTGATTTTTATGCACCAATAACTGAGTAACATACTGTTATAGCCACTAATTCTGGCACATAACAAGTATCTGATAAATAATTGATGAGTAAATGACCACATAAAAGAAATACGAATCATTTTATCTGTGGGAATCATTAGCTTGCCAAATGTCCTGCCTTTGCATATTCTAGCAGAGAGCATAGGGACATACAAGTAGTTCTGATAAATGAGTTATAAATTGCAGTGACAATGTGTCACTTCCAGCCTGGAGTATTTAACTGCCAGACATTCTAGAGCTCTATTTTTCTGTTTGGCATGGTGAGAAGCAATGTTTGCAATGAAAACTGCTCCATGTATAACACCAATGAGCAGAATCTCCTGGTGACCTGCAATCAACATACAACCTGCATGAGAAATCAACTGTTGTTGCTTTAAACCACTGAGATTTGAGGTTTGTTTGTTACTGTTACCGAACCTATACCTTATCTGTTTTGCATATATGCAAATAAGACACATATTTAGAGTCATCATAAATAAATTCAGGTGGTATGGGGGTGTTGTCTTTATGTCTTTGTTTCATAAGATAGTAAGTTTCTAACATAAATTTTTGCTCTAAAGGAACTTGAGTTGAGATCCAGAAATAGCCACATTTTGTATGTGTGACATTAGATAAACCATTAAACCACTCTGACCTTGTTTCCTTATTTGACAAATAGGACAAATAATATCCCTCTCAGAGGTTGTTGTTGTCATTCATTCATACATACCTGGCATTTACTGAGGATGTACCGTTGAGCTCAAGGAGCTTGATGCCTAGGAGGAACGAGCTGTACACACATTCTGCTATGTTACCCAACACTGCTTGTGAGAAATGCCAGGCTAGCCTCAGAACAAGAGTATGAGAGGGCTGGAGAAGAGAGATGAAGACACCATGCATGACTCAGCAGCAATGATCTATGCCAGAGGAAAGCAAAATGTGGAGCCAACTTTCTAAGTAAATTCCATTCTCAGTACTTAGCTTTCTGGTCCACAAAGCTGCTCTATGCTACTTCTTCACAAGAACTTCTGCTTCTTATTCAAGAGTACCTACCCCTTTGAACATGACTTGGCTGTCCTGGTTAGCACCATGGCCCTAGAAAAGTTGATTTATATGACCTTCCCATTCTTGCAGAATCTGTTAGGCTATAATAGCCCCTTGTTCTCCTTCATTGAGGTCATTGCAATCTTCAGTTATTAATTCTGTGATTATGTAAACACCAATCACCTCACTCAATGCATCGCATGTTCCATGAGGACACAGTCTATATTATATATCGAGTGCATAGCATGGTGTCTGACAAATAGTAAGAGCTCAGTAAACATTTGGTGAATGAATAAATAAGTGTCAGGTCTCCTGTCTCCACTATGTCACTCCACCCAACTCATGACTGAAGTTAGGTTCAATAATGTTTATTGAATCTGAATGCTTCAAAAGAAAAATGATCCAAATAAAATAAATTTGTCTCAAATATTACCCAAACTATTCAGAAGTTTTCATATTTTAATAGAGGATTGTAAAGGAAGGCTGTTTATGCCATATGAAAGACTGTCTAATGATGGAATTTCTGATTAGAGGAATATTTAATAGAAAAGAGACAAGAGAATGTTTTGAAGTATTTTCACATGCACTATTGTGCTGCTCTTTAAATTATACCATCTGTGTACTTGTTTACTCATAAGGTTGAGCAGGAGTAAGAGAATAGAGAGGTAAAGAATCATTTGGGAAAAAAAATACCTAATTTTTACTAAATCAGGATAATTTTTATTTATTCTGCCTTCATTAAAGGTGAAGAACTAATTGAATTAAGTGTGTGCTAGAAACTATAGTAACTGTCCTTGGAAGTGCAAATTCTTGGGTACATAAAGAACAATTTAAAAAGCAGGTCAGAAAGAGTCCTTAATGCATTCTGATGTAGCCAAACGTTATAGGTTGTGCTTTTCATGTCACTTCATTTGGAAATATTTCACCATAACATGACATACCAAAATAACTTAGGCATGAAAATCCTTTTTTTCTCTTTAGCAAGAATGAACTGTGAACCATTATGTGCTTGGATATAAACTGAAATCATAGGACTAAAGAAGTAATTCCTTATCATAAATGCTAACTCTGTGAAGAGTAAAAGACTAACAAGTCTTAAAAGAGTGTGGATTTCCATCTGAATGTTGGGATGCTGAACCAAATAATACACATACTTGATTTGGATTGAAAATCAACTCATTTAGCACAGTGTCAATGGCTCTAAAAATGGCATGTTTCTTATTTTATAGATATCATCTGCTCAATTTGCCCTTAATTTACTATATAAGTAGTGTGACCTCATTTCATGGAGATGAAGACAACCTCAGATTCATTCAGAAGCAATAATTATGGATTGCAGAAGGAGAACATAATGAGAAGATCCCGTTTGCATAAAATTGCTATTTGAATGTTGGATGCCAGTGTTGGCTTTCTCAGGGTTTGACACATCTGCCAGACTCAGCTAGGGCTCCAATGGGAAACAACAATTTAGTGTGAGTGCTGGAAATGTTGAAGCCTATAAGATTCATGGGGATGGGCATTTCAGCTGATGGAACAAGTTGTCTTTCTGCAAATAGAATTATCACAGGCCTGCCAACTTGCATTTATGAAGCTTATCTCTATTCAGACTTTAAAATGACCCTCTGAGGTCAGTATTATTAGTAGTATTCCCATTTGACAGATAAAGTAACTTGCCCCAAATCATACGGTTAGGCAGTGGCAGAACCAAAGCAACAAGATCAGAATACCGAGCCCAAAGTCACGTTATATTACCTCTTCTCTAATTATCTATCTTTTATCCATGTATTTATCCACCCTTCTATCCATTTCTCTCACTCCTCATTCTTCTCTCCATTTGTCTGTCCAACCATGTTCTTTCTCTGTCTTTTTCTATATCTTCATGTATCTCTCTGTCTCTGTCTTTCTCCGTGTACTCTCTTTCTCTGACTTGGTCTCAGCCCTTGTGAACTTTTGTCTTTCTCTTATTTCCTGTCTCTTTCTTTCCCTTACACTTTCAGTCTATTTATATAATTCTGTATCTATCATCCACCCATTATGTATCTATATATCCACCCATGTATGTTTTGTCTTTATTTCTTCATCCAGCCATCCATACTCCCATTCATGGTTTCTATATCCCAATATACTTCTATGAATCTGTCAAATACTTTCTATTTTTCTCCTTTTCTCTCTCTCTTGCTCTCACTTTTTTCTATTCTCTCACCCCCATCTCTCTCTCTCCCCCTCTCCCTCCCTGTCTTCATTCAACATGTTTTTCTCATCCAGGTATTTTAGGCATAGCCTTAACCCCTGCCCAAGGTCAAGAAATGCATCCATCCCATGTGCCAAAGGTACATGCTTTGCTAAAGCAGTAAAACGTCTACCTATGGCTCAACTAAAGGTCAACCCTGTTGCTACTTGATGAAAGACAAAGTATTAGAAAGAAAATTATCCATGGGACTCTCACATTTCTATATATTTTATGAGTAGGAATGAGAGGCACTAGTGGCCCTTTTTTCCAGATTATCTTTTCAAGGACATGTGCATACTGAACAACCTTGGAAGACAAAGATAGTGTCTTCCTCTGAAGCTAAAAACAGGTTTGCTTACACCCTTGCAAGGTAGAGATAGTATCTCCTTCCAGAGGAAAGGGTGCCTACCCTTTCCTTAAAATCCTTAAAATCCTTAAAAAAAAGCCTTAAAATCCAGGATAAATGAGATCATGTCTCCCTTGAGCAGAGGGCATACCTGGCTAACGGGTAACTCAGATTCCTTAAGTTGAAGGTTCCTCTCCTCTAATGTAACCTACTGCCTGAACAGGCATCTCTATGGGCCCATCTGTGTAGACTCTGTGAGACTGGAGGGTAAGGAGAATGGATACAAATATGCTGATGCTCATGCTGCCTGTGGTACCCTAAGTAACAAAGTCCTCTGTGTCTGGCACAGGGGCCTCCTGTACTCTACAGGCTTCCATGAGAGCGTGGCAGGCGGCCAAAAATCTCAGCCCCTTCACAGTCTTGCCTCAAATCTGTACGTTTTTTCCTCCTGTCTCAGCACCACACTGGTCCTCAGAAGTGTTTTTGTTTTTTAATATCTTGAAAAGGGGAATGTTTTAACCAAATTTTTCCGTTAGGAAATGGCACCTATTTGAACAGCAAACTCAGGTATCCTTTGCTCTGTCTGTGATTTTAATGAGGAAGAAAATCACTTCCATCCAGGCCCTTCACAACACCTTCCCCTCTACACTTAATTTGGTGGGGTGGGACTGGGCATGTACAAGCTTTACCATCTTTGCGAAGCCAACGCAACTGAAGGATCACATGACAGTGTGACCTGGAGGGGCTGTACCTGGGGAAGTACAATTGGATCAGATGCCCCTGGTACCTCAACTCACAACCTCTCAGCCTCACATCTGATCTCAGGTGTCAGCTACAGGCAGGTGCTTACAGGTTTTGACTTACTCATACCTACCGTGGTTCATCAGTTATGGCCTGTGAGTCTTTCCCTTTCTATTCTGGGGATTCTCTGATGTCCCTAAAGCAAGCAACTGTCCACTCCCAGGCATCAGTGCACTTCCTAGAAGTGCAGAGCTGGTAGTGCCCGAGGGACTGCCCTCAAACGTGGGGTCTGGGGGGTTAGGGATAAATATTTTTCTCCATTGATTCTTAGGTGGAAAATTCTGAGCAACATCTATAAGCTGTTTAGAGAGCCCTCAAAACCATCAAATCCAAGTGGCCTATAGCAGTGACCTCAACAAAATGCACGCTCACATGGTTTTCCTTCCTTCCTTCACTCTCCCTTGTTCCTCTCTCCTCGTCTCTGGGGTCACCTCACAAATAAACTGCCTGTACACAAGTCCTTGCCTCAGATTCTATTTCTGGAGGAAATGCAAGCTAATCTAAAGGTGAACTAGAAAGACCAAGGCCTCTGGAACCAGATAAACTCGAGTCTGTATATTAGCTCCACTGCTTTCTTCTGGGAGATCTTGAACTAGTTATTTAATCTGAGTTACAGCATTTTTTTTTTTTTTTTTTGCGGTACGCGGGCCTCTCACTGCTGTGGCCTCTCCCGTTGCAGAGCACAGGCTCCGGACGCGCAGGCTCAGCGGCCATGGCTCACGGGCCCAGCCACTCCGCGGCACGTGGGATCCTCCCAGACCGGGGCACGAACCCGTGTCCGCTACATCGGCAGGCGGACTCTCAACCACTGCGCCACCAGGGAAGCCCAAGTTACAGTTTTTTCATTTGTAAGATGGGAAAAAATAATACCTTGCCCGGGTGGGGAATATTGATTATGACAAAAAAACATGCAGTCCTTAGCACAGGGTCCGGCAGGGCATCAATGTTCAACAAATAGCAGCAATTATTGTTATTATAGCCTGAGCAAATCCCAAGGGTACCCTGGAAACTAGAGGTGCAGAAATCCTGGTGTTCTGACTGCAGTGACTATCTGGGGACTGCTAAGCTGCAGGACTTTATCACTTTAAGGACCCCGAACTGCATGAATTATTTATTAATTACTGTTTATGGAAATGGTTGCATCATAAGTAGCTTCTGGATCGCTTAAACTTTTTAAGGCTCATGTGGAGAGAGAATACATTTGGAGAATTACGCCATGTTGTTGCTTTCTTCTTCTTCTTCTTCTCCTTGATTCTTTCTACCTCTCATTCTTTCCTCTGTCCAGTCAGCTAATCATTGTGCATTTGTGGCCTCATGGAAACCATGACACAGCAGAAATGTACAAATTTTTTTTTTTAAAAATTCAATTCTTGTTTATGTATTTATTTAATGCAACAAAGCTAGAGTAGAGGCCATAGCTTTGGAGAAAGTTTTCCCTCCTTTTTATTTTATTTTTTTAAATTAATTTTTATTGGAGTATATTTGCTTTACAATGTTGTGTTAGCTTCTAGTGCACAGCCTCCTTTTTAAATAGTAAGGAATTCTCAGAGCATAAGGAAAGTAAGAGAGAATGGAGGTTCAGGTGGAGAGTATGGTGAACTCACACAGGTGAGAATGGAGGTTGGATTGGAAATGGCCCCACCTCCCCTGGAGTGCCATTGGGTGAGCCCCATCTCTCTCCCCAGCTAGTTGCTGTGTGAAATACGACTGAAATTCCACAAAGAGCTCAGTGCATTGCAGTGAGCACTGAGTGCTTCCTCTGATGAGGACACTCGTTAGTTGTTCTACCTGTTGTCATCCATTGAATACCTCCCTTCAATAGCAGTTGGATTCCCAAATGGGCCCCTGAAACTTTGCTGAGTCAGCATTCAACTTACTCTATGTGAAGAATTCCCTTTTCAGAATTCCAAGATTCCTAAAAGACCTGAAATGAAGGGTGGGCCCAAGTGTGGAGGTGGGAGAGTGTTATGTCTTTGGTATGACGTCTACCCCAGGCCAGGACAGTGGTAAATCAAGTCCCATGACACATGTATTATTTATTAAAATATACAACATATTGAAGGAGCTCGGAATATGCCACTCCAAAATATTCCACTCTGGCATATTGATTAATTTGAGCTAAAAGCACTTGAAAACCAGAAAATGCAAGGAAAACACTCTATCCTTCTTTTTCTTAAGAGCAGGAGATGAAATTCCCATATGAAAGATATCCTCCCCAGATACCAGCAGGAAAATACCATTCTTATCAAGGAAAAGAAGTTGAGATCAAGAGAATTCTCTACAAGCAGTTATCATATGATCCTGCAATCCCACTCCTGAGCATATATTCAGATAAAACTATAATTTAAAAGGTACATGCACCCCAGTGTTCACTGCAGCACTATTTACAAGAGCCAGGACATGGAAGCAACAGAAATGTCCATCAACACATGAATGGACAAAGAAGATGTGGTACATATATACAATGGACTATTACTCAGCTGTAAAAAGCATGAAATAACACCATTTGCATCAACATGGGTGGACCTAGAGATTATCATATTAAGTGAATTAAGTCAGACAGAGAAAGGCAAGTATCATATGATATTGCTTATATGTGGAATCTAGAAAAATGATACAAATGAACTTATTTATAAAACATAAACAGACTCACAGACATAGAAAACAAACATATGGTTACCAAAGGGGAAAGGGGGGGAGGGATAAATTAGGAGACTGGGATTAACATATACATACTACTATATACAAAATAGATAAACAAGGACCTACTGTATAGCACAGGGAACTATACTAAATAGTTTGTAATAATCTATAAGGGAAAATAATCTGAAAAAGAACATATATATATACATATACATATGTGTATATATGTATATATATATATAACTGAATCACTGTACTGTACATCTGAAACTAACACATTGTAAATCAACTATACTCTAATTAAAAAATTTAAAAATTAAAGGAGAATTCTCTACAAGCAGATGTTGTTAAAATAATTCTTATCTTCCTTAAGCCACCCTGCATCATAGTTAATTACTTTTCCATAATTGCCTCTCCTTGTTCAAGCTCATATAAAGGCATGTAGTTTCACCATATCTTCAGATTGTCATTCATTACGAAGGCTCCCATGTTACATAAGACCCGTATGAACTAAATGTATATGCTTTTCTCCTGTTGCTCTATCTTATGTTAGTTTAATTCTCAGATCCAGCTGGGAAAACAACCTAAGAGGTAAAGGTAAAATTTTGCCTCCCCTACGATTTCCTGCATGTTTTTTCTGACTTATGCTACACACACTCTATGGTCTCTGGGAATCCTGGAGGGTAAAAGTCCACACATGTGTGGGTTCCAACCCCAGAGAAGACCATGCCTATAAGATGGGAGTTATGAACTGATCTTCACATACACCCTCCCACTTAACCCCAAAGTGTCATTTCCAGAAGATCCTTATGTTACAGTCACTAATGAATTAGACCAATGGGGATCTGGAACACTCTAGCCAGGAGGCACATCTGGCTGGAAGCATCCCCACTAGTGGCTGAGAAGTAGATGCCCTGACTGTGGATGGCAGACTCAGGACTTCTGAGATTATTACACTTAGCAGGCAAGGGGGGATTTACATAGAGATAGAGTAAAAGCTGATGGCAAGGCTTCCCTGGTGGCACACTGGTTGAGAGTCTGCCTGCTGATGCAGGGGACACGGGTTCGTGCCCCAGTCCGGGAAGATTCCACATGCCGCAGAGCGGCTGGGCCCGTGAGCCATGGCCGCTGAGCCTGCGTGTCCGCAACGGGACAGGCCACAACAGTGAGAGGCCCACGTACCGCAAAAAAAAAAAAAAAAAAAAAAAACTGATGGCAGCAATCTTTTCCTTGACAATTTCAGTAAGGACCAATGCCCTCTAATTACATAAATGCCCCTTTACCATGAAAGAGGTGGTGAGTTATACAGGAAAGATCACTGTACTTCTGAATGACACTGGGAAAACTGTCTTCTCTCTGCCCAAGCCACCTGACCTCCAACCCTAGGCAAACCTTTTTGTAAAGTATCTCTCCTTCAGCCCATTAATTGATGGTGAATGTATTCGTTATCTCAAGCTCAGTAACAAATTACCTTAAAACGTAACAGCTTAAAACAACGACAAATGTCATTTCACAGTTTCTGCAGGTCAGGGACAGAGTGCGGCTTAGCTGGGTGCCTCTGGCTCCAAGTTTCTCCTGAGGTTGCCGTCCCGTGGCAACCTGAATTCCTGCTTCATGACCAAAGGTAAGTCATCCAGCCATTGTCTTCTTCACACAGACACTCCTTGAAGATGTCTCTTTCACCATCCTAGCCATTTTGTGTGCAACATTTTGACCATCAACAGTTCAGATGCAGCACAGGTAGACTTTTCTTGTGGTTTTACACCATCACTCCCATGGCTGGCAAGGCCAGTGCCCTCTCTAAATATTCAGTTCCCAGAAAACCATCTGCAAGGATATCCTCCAACACCATCTCGAAGAAGCCAAGATGCCCTGCATCTCTCAGGCCTTCCATCACAAGGATGTCTCTCCCTGATTATGTGCTGTGCTTTGTCTTCAAAACCCCAAACAGCATTTCATGCACTTCATCTTCCTTAAAATCCCTCTTTAGAGCTCTTCTCCAAAAGTCAAGGGCTGGGCAGTTACCGAGTTGTGTTTTATCAGTGCATCTCAATTACATTAGATGCAGGACCAGGAATTTGTTGTTTTTGTTTGTTTTTGTCTTTTAATTTTTAATTCCAATCAATCACTACCTGATATTATCATAAAACACAATAAAAATGAATTACTATAAAAATGAAACGTCTGTTGGATTCCGCAGCAGTGTCAGGTTGCTATGACAGCTCCCACGTGTTACATCTGTGGTCCGAATTTCCTTCGTGGATGGGTAACCAGCAGTTCATGGGTCAGCACCAGTGCACAGAGCACACTTAGAGAAGCCTTGATCGACCGCCTTCTTCCTTCTACTCACCTCTGTCCCCCAAGCCTTCCCCTCAAAGACCCTGTTCTTCCATGGACATTGTTCCATTCTTCTTCCATCTGACATTGAATGTCAACTCAGGCAAAAAGAGTCCTGCAGTTTCCTGGCCCTCCAAGTCATCATTTCTGCTCCTGGATGTGAATATATCCTGGATCTCTGTTCTCCACATGTGTTCAAATCCAAATCTCTCTCCTCACCAAGTTTGCTCTTTCTCTCAAGCTATCAACTCTGTAAAGAGATTGTGATTATCCCCGCCACTGATGGGAGACCACAGCCTCATCTACACATTTCCCTTCCTTTTTTCCCAACACATCCATTTGATGGTCAGGACCCAGGGATTCAAGTCCTGCAATGTTTTCTTGTGCCTTCCCTTTTCTGCCCCACCCCATAGACACAATCCTAGCTCAGGGCCATATTATCTCCCAACCAAATTATTACGGTTGCTTCTAAATTGGCCTTCGTGCTCCCTGCTTTCCTCATTCTCCAACTCGTTATGCAGAACGAGTCCAGAAAACAATTTCTAAACCAGAGCCGTGATGATTATCCCACAGCTTCTCTAAAGCCTTTAGTACATCCCCAGAGTCTACAGCATAGAAGCCTGTGGTCCTCAGATGCACATCCAAGCCCTCCACAGCAGCTGAAGGTAGTGTCTTTCCTACAGGTCTCAGCCTGTCTCAGGTGAGACCTGTCTTTCCTTAGGTCTCAGCCAACCCCAAGAGTATTCAGGGAGTGCCAGAGAGGTAACACCACAGGAAGAGCCCCTGACTAATGAGGGAGAGGAGTTGGTGGATCAATATCTCAGAGGACCCCCAGTGGTGGAATTAAGCCCACCATGGTAACTCGTTCCATGCCAACTGGAGCCTGAGGCAAAAGAAATAGGTACACTCCTATATACAATTTTAAAGTAGTTTTAAATGGTTAATGGTTTTAATGAAAATATTATCATTGATGAGTTTGTTTCCATGAAAACCAGTAAAGTAAAATTATAATGAAATTTGTGTTTGATGTAAACTAGTATTTAAATTTAAAATAATGGTGTGAGTTTTTAATACACTTATTTGATTTTTCAATATCTTTTCAGTTATTTTCATGTTCTGAAGCAAATTCACCATTTTAAAAAATACACTTAGAATGTGTTTTTACATATTTTTTTCCTTTTGCCTCAGGCTCCAGTATGGTTCAGCACAGCACTGTCAGATCCTATCTTTATTTAAAATGTTGATAATTTTAATCACATTTTTTGTGGTATTTTGATATTTAAAAAATTATTTCATTAAAATACTATACATCCTGATTACTGAGTGTTTGGCACCCCTTACAGTAAGTTCCCTACATACAAACAAGTTCCGTTCCAAGAGTTTGTTTGTAAGTCCAGTTTGTTTGTAAGTCCAACAAAGTTAGCCTAGGTACCCTGCTACACAGTCATTATCGCTTGGTGCTTCTTACCAGTACCAGCTACATCATCGCTGCTTTTACGCTTGCTTCCAGACATCCTGGGCTTGAAATAAAGATACAGTACTACTGTACTCTATAGAGTATTGTACAGTAAAGTACACAAAAGCTCAACCAACTGTAGAGGATGCATGCATGTAACAACGTATACCAGACACGTGAACTAACTTACGTGATTGGACGTGTGAACCCATGTTCGCATCTTTGAAAGTTCGCAACTTGAAGGTTTGTATGTAGGGGACTTACTGTACTTCCTGCATCGAGGTCAGTGCCTCCCTTACTCCACCCTATCCTGGCCCTGGTGGGATCTGCTCACTCCTTCCCTCATCTCTCCCTTGATTGGCTTTCCTCCCTTCCCTGCCTCACTTTGCACTCCCCTCACCCTACTTCCTGGGATTCCTTCCCCCAAAGAATAAAGTCTTTATTTTAGGATCTGGTCTTGGAGGTATCCAAATTAAGATATCCTTTGTGGTCTAGTAACAATCGACTGTCACAGAAACACTCACACCACTGTCCTTCGAACCTACACTCAGCCAGTTCAGGGTGTTTTCTATTCCTACCTTGATTAACTGTAATAAAATATGGGGAAGCCCTTGTTCAGAAAGCTCTAAATAATCATGGACAATCTTTATTAACTTCTTGTTTGTCTAGGAAACTCCCTCTCCCTAGTATTCCTTGAGTCTATGTTTACCAGTTAAAAAATGAGTCATGCCACCACCCCCATGAAGTCACTTTTCCCACATTTCCTCAGTCAAATTTATCCCCTTTCTCTCTGTCCCCATAGCTTAGTGATCATCTATATGAGAGCCCCTATCCCAGGCAATTTATATCCTAGGTATTTTAATACCCTTTATCTCTTCTACTAGACCATCAGACTGAAAAAATGGGGACAACCACTGCATCCTATCTTGCAGTGGCCCATTGCATGTTAAATGTCTGGTGAATGGAATTAAATGAAGAATTCAATAAACTCAGAACAAAATGCATTCAACAACAGGACCTTCACTTGGGTGAACAGAGCAGGTGGAGATACACACAAATATATTCAAAGCAGAGCTATCAGGGAACACAACGTACCAGATTAGTTGGCTTGACTTGTGCCCGGGTGGTAGGTTCAGAAACATGCACCCAGCAAGCTGGAGGTAGATCTGGTAAACAAGGATACACAGAAACTCCTGGCCTCACCCAACAACTAAAGGTTCTATCTTTACTGTTACCAAACTCTCCGATGCTGATGTTTGCCTCCTTGTGTATTAGGTGCCAAATATTCCTGACAGGTGTCCTCAATCAGGTCAGAATTGGGGCATGAGAAAAAATAGCTGGCATCTGCTCTGATCCTGATGGTAGGGTTGATTTAAGCCTTGGCAAGCTCTTCTCAAAACCACCCGACAGCAAATCTGAACACACCCACATATGCCATTCAGTTGGCATTTTATAGAACTTCCATAAATCTCTAGGTTCTCCAAATTGCTCTATGGACAGCTGAATTTTCCTTGGCCATGATTAAACTGCTCATGTCACCAGCCCCACCTTGCCAACAATTCAGGCGGTGCAGGAGCCAAACAAAATAACACCCTGTATTTCTACCTCACAGGCTTTCCCCACCATCTAAGTCATAACAAGTTGTTCACCACAGCATAATTTATCATAGTGGAGAACTGAGAAAAAACCTAAATCACAGAGTAATGATTAAGCAAATTATTCCCTTTTCACAGGACTATATATAGAAAAAAATTACACTAAAAGTAATATACTAATAATACTACTAGTTGTAATAATTTAGATTATACAAACATGGACGATTGTTTTCTCCCTTCCATTCATAATCCACTTTAATGCATTATGAATATGTATTCCTTTAATAAATATATGAAATAATGATACATGGTACACAGTTTAGAAAATTAACTGCATGGACAACCTAAATTAGAGAAAAGTCATAAAAGAAGAGCACTTGGGAGAGAGAAGTTCTAATCTGATTCTTTGCCTTGACAAAGACTGACAAATTCTCAATGTGAGTGGTGGTGGTATGTGTTTGTGTGTGTTTATGTGTGTGTATAACATCTAGTTGTAATGCTCATATATGTTTAACAACTGGCTCTAATAAATATCTCAATCTGTAGCATTTGCTGATTTCCATGACGTAAATATTCTCACTGTAGCCAAGGGTTGGGCAGAAATGCACACAATTGATCTCACAAGGCTATAAGAGCAGAGCCAGCCCAAGGCACCTTTGGACTTCATTTACCATTGAGAGCGTCCCTGAGCTAACCACCTAAAAGTGGTTAGCTGGATAGTTTGTATCTACCAAGGCCAAACTCCCAGTCCATCCCTCCAATCGAAAGACGTAGAGTGGCAGACTGCATAAAAAAACAAAGAGCCGACAATATGCTGCCTACAAGAGACTCACCTTAGGGCAGAGGACAGTTTCCTGGCTCCAGGAAAACAACTATCATGGTCAACTCAAAGCTCCTCTCCAAAGTTCATAGCTCCCTGATAAGACAAACTCATTGAGATACAAGATAGAAGGAGAAGATGCACGTTGCCTCTGCCCATCTGTCCATTCCCCTTGAGTCCCTCTTCTTCTCCTGAACCACTGGAGCCTTAGAGGGCTAAAGCCTGAGCATCAGATAGGAAACTCAGTGTGGGCTTTTTTAACAGAAATGGCCAAGTTATGAAAAATGTTAAATGTGAAAAACACGTGTGAAGAAGAGCAGTAAGCATACTTTGGGATTTGTAAGTAAACATGAGAAAACCAAAATATCAATTGAAAAATTGATCAAGGAATTGCAGGGCTAGTGGGGGCCTCGGTGAATATTTAACTGTTCATTCTATAGAAAACAAAACTGAGAACCAGAGAGTTTGACAGATTCAAAGTCAGATTTCAAATCACTGTATCCTGATTCCAAATAAATTGCTTTTGCCATTACTTTAGCACCATACAAAAATTCATGTGAGCTCAAATTTTAGACGGTTATAATGATATATTTCAAGACAACAAAGACTCTAAGAATTTTTTATATTTTTCCCAGTGAGTTTAAGTAAGAAGTAATTTTTTTTTAATATCTTCAATAAGTTTATATTCTAAGCAGAAACTTTTCCCACACCTAAGAGGAAGGTATTGGTATTCATTGTAAATGAAACTCTCTCTGATACTTTTCTGCTCCCTGTTCTGGTAGAAGGTAGGCTGCCCCCATTCACCTCTTTCCATTTCATCAAAGTGAGTGTGTCCCACGCACACACTGCAAGGAAGCCGCATCTTTGACTTCACTGCAGACGTTAGTCTTTGTGGAATGAAATCTGGAAATGACTTTCTCGGGAGAGCTGGCAGCTTGCTTTCGCTGTTACTGCCAGTGGGCTGCATCTTGTCACAAGTGCCTACATTTCTGAGCGAAAACCTGAGCACTCTGAAACCTCATAAAACCATCCAGTTAAACATAAAACAGTGGAAAGCCAAATTCATATCCGTGCTTATATTCTCGCCATCACATTTGTTAATTTTATGAGCCTGTCTTGGGGTGTGCAAATCAACCCAAGCATGTCAGACACATTAAGAGGTTTTCTTGATTTGGCCACATAACTCCAGTTAGAATTTCATGTGAGCATTTCTCATTACTAACATGCAAATATATGTTAATATTCTGTGTCACTGGCTGGAATACAGATTCAGTCTCAGGATGAAAAGTAGAAACATACTACAATACAAGCAGTTTAAATGAAAGTAACTGGTTCGGCAATTAAGGCATCGACATAATCCATTGTTTATGGACCATAAATTTAGCAAAATCCTAAAAAGCATAATTCCCCAGCTGATATATTGAATCAGTAAGCTTGCGATACTTATTTAAGTTTCTTCTGGGTTGTACTGGAGGGGGATTAGAAGGTATCCAATGGGCAGAGAATAATATTTGGGGGAAAGTAGGAAGATCATTACTCCGAAAGCTCTTACTTCTGAGACTGACGTTTTTCCTGCAATGAGAGTGTGAAATTGTAGAGAATCCATCCAGGTACCAAACCACATTCACATGATGATTTAGGGAATTTGGACTTCAGTATCACACTTAATAGAGTTATTTAAAATGGCTTTAAAGTTATCTATCTATCTATCATCTATTATCTGTCTATCATCTATCTATTATCTATCTATCACCTATTATTTATCTATCTATCTATCTATCATCTGTTTATTTGCTTATTTGCTTACTTCCAGAACTGGAAGTTAACTTGGGGAGAATCATCTGTCCACTTGCTACTCAGAGCGTGATTTCAGATTTCACAGCATCAGCATCACCTTGGAGACACTAGAACTGCAGGATCTCGGATCCCAACCCAGACCTACTGAATCAGAGTCTGCAGTTTACCAACATCCCAGGGGATTCAAGTGTGCATTAAAGTTCAAGAAACACTGGTCTCAGTCCATTCACACCTGGAGCAACTGAAGAATTGTTCCAAGTTCTCATAGCTAGTTAATTGATGATCAAAACTCATGCCCATCCTTCTCTCCACCCCCTTGTCATTTCTGTTTGCATGAAATATCTTTTTCCATCCCCTCACTTTCAATCTATGTGTGTCCTCTGCCCTAAGGTGGGTCTCTTGTAGGCAGCATATTGTCGGCTCTTTGTTTTTTTATGCAGTCTGCCACTCTACGTCTTTCGATTGGAGGGATGGACTGGGAGTTTGGCCTTGGTAGATACAAACTATTACATTTAGAATGGATAAACAGCAAGGTCCTAATGTATAGCACTGGAAACTATATTCAATATCCTGTGATAAACCATAATGGAAAAGAATATTAGAAAAGAATGTATATATATATGTATAACTGAGTCACTTTGCTGTACAGCAGAGACTGGCACAACACTGTAAATCAACTATACTTCAAAAAAAAAACAGAAAACTCAGACCCAGAGTTCTTGAATTCCAGAATTCCAGAATTACATCTTTCCCCTGCTTTCCGCTCTTCCCTTGACGCATTTTTAGGCAAAAAATGGACAACTCTTTCTCCATAACCACTTATTACTAATCCAGTTGTTATCAATGCCCATCATTAATGCCGGGTTTGGCTGGATCTATTCTCTGCAGTGATTTAAGTTTTGACATCTTTTATGTTAATATAGTCCCAACTTTGACACAGGTGCAATGGTTGGCAAAGTCAAGAGGAATGTATTGGTATCTGTTGGCAAAGATGAATCTACTCAGGAGACCTGGACAACGGTCTTTGGAGGATTTGTCAGTTTATCAGCAAATTAGAGAAGCTTAATTCCCCCCACCTCGTTCCAATCAGGAGAAAGCAGAAGTAGGTCTTGAAATATCTTATGTTTTCCTAGAAGCAACAAAGTAAACGGAAATTTACTTCAAAAAGATGGCGAAGTACAAACCAACAGAGGAAAAAAGCTTCAACTGACAACTCTCTACGGATGGGAGATTCACAGCTGGTGAGAATGACCTGGAAGCAGATCATAGGAAAAATAGTTTATTTTCTATCACCCTAAGAGGAATGAATTGGAGAATATGGCTTGTTTTTTCCAGTCTCTTAAGTTATATCAATGAAAAACAACAGCCATTACACAGCAGGAATGGGGGGAGGAGGGGGGAGCCAGCACCAAAGCAGTGTCATTGCAAAGAGACAAAGACCCACTTAGTGTTTTAGCTGAAAGTTTAAAAACTGGCACAATAGATTTGCCGTGGACTGTTATCGCATAGATTTCTCCAGATTCCCATTTTTTTACGAAGACACTTTTACATTATTAAAAGTGAATGTGAGAAGGCACTGTCATTTGACAGTAAAGGAAATTAGGTTCAGAACAGTCTGAAGGTCAAAGACAAGGTGCGTGTGAGGAACCTATGAATCCGGCTCTCCATCCAGCACTCAGACTTGGCATAATACCCGCACTGACTGCCTGGATTTCAAGCTGGATTTTGCAAATGGAAATAATCTTATTTCTTGTTTAACAATTCCATAAGAGACTATTTCACAAAAACAGAAAAAATGTTAAGATCTGGGGGAAATAACAAAAGGATGTGGGTTAGCTTTGGAGGAATCTATTCTCCGGAATTTAAAATTTTGACATCCTTTTATGTTAATAACATTCAGGCGTAGAGATCTGGTTCAAATGGGCTGAAGGTCACGAGAAGTCTGCTTGCATCAGTAGGCAAAGAATAATGCATTCAGGAGGACTGGACAGGGGTCCTTGAAGTCTTTGGGGCTTAATTAGTAACTCAGTAGTACATGTGGCTTTTGGTAGCGCTCCTACTTCTGTTTCCTAACTTTAGGAAATGAGAATTTGGCCTCAAAGCTACAGACAGCTGTGAAATTGAATGCTCTATTGGAGCATTTTAAGTAGCACATTTGGCCCTTTGGAGGTAACTAAATGGGCTTCACTTCTACAGATTTGTAGAACTTGCTCTTTTGCCCAAATTTCCACCTCTTCCAGCTTGCTCATTCTCAGGACTTTTGAACCATGCCCTTCATTACCCTCATTCCCTACAGTCTGTAAGGTAAGCTGGGATTGACTTCACACAAGACTAGCAAAGCTTATTTCCTTTCAGATGCTAGAATTTTTATCCATCTCTTTTCCTTCCCTATCCATACACTGAAAAGTACAAATTGCAGATACTCTAGTCTTGTGCCACTAGAAATGAAGATATGGTCAAGGGGTGACTTTTAACCTTGGGTGCACATTTTAAAGTCTGGGCAGCTTCAACTAATCCCCATGTCAGACTGTTTTCCAGTCCAGTTTCAATAGAACCGGCTAGGTAAGACCCAGGCATTGGTATTATTTAAGCAACTCATCAGGTGGGTCCAATGTCTAGCTAAGGTTGAGAACAATTGGTTTAAAATAGTTCTTCTCAAACTTTGGTAAGTGTCAGTACCACCCAGGGGCTTGTTAAAACACAGACTCCTGGGCCCAACGGCCCAACCACTGGTTAGCAGACGACTGCCTCAGTGTTACTCAGGGTGTGGCCCTCAGCCAGCACGACAGCATCACCCAAGAGCTTATAGAAATGCAGATGCTCACGTCCTACCCAAGACCCAGTCACGGGAGGCAAAGCTCCTGAATCTTCAAGACTACTAGCTCTCCAAGTGCTATTGATGTTCACTAGAGTTTGAATAACAACCCTCTAACAATGAATACAGCTGAAAATATCTCACCAATAATATTTCAAACTATTCTAATAGTCTAATCACTCTTTAACTGCCTGATTGATCTTTTGATTCTGCAACACCCTGACAACTGTAGAAGGCCTGGTCAAATTCATTTGTTTTGTTTGTTTGTTTGTTTCTTCAAGTATAGTTGATTTACAGTGTTAGTTTCAGGCGTACAGCAAAGTGATTCAGCTATATATATATATTCTTTTTCAGATTCTTTTCCCTTACAGGCTATTACAAAATATTGAGTATAATTTCCTATACTATACAGTAGGTCCTTGTTGGTTGTCTATTTTATATATAGTAGTGTGTATCTGTTAATCCCAAACTCCTAATTGATCCATTTTTGATTCCTCATCTCACCTTATCTCCCCAGATGAACCTTCCTGATTCTCTCACAGACAGTACCCGTAAATGCTGAGGTCACCTCAGAAGAAGAGAACCCCTTACGGCTAAGCCAAGTCTCTGAAAATTAACACAGTGGTATGTCTGCCAAGGACCCAGATTCTCATTTTTTATCAAGGCTGGAGGAGGGGAGTATGATTTGAAAGCAAAGTCCATGACACCTTAGAGGGAAAGTGTCCAGGACAAAAATGTACGTGGGAGCCTGGCATATCTTGCTCCAGCTTCAATCAGGCACGATGTTCAATCAGGCTTCTAGCTGCTTCATGGGGCCCAGACAGTGCTCCAGACACAGAGCATACAGGCAAAAGAGCTTCTACATGGACCTGTTTCCAGCCCCTCTTCCTCCAGCACACTTCCCTGGATTTAGACCCAGGGCTCCACTGCTTCCCTTCCCTAAACCCTCCCTTATTATTTGCCAGGTCCTCTGAGGTACCTCAGCCCCTACGGTTTTTTGTTTTTTTTTTTTCTGTTCAGCCATTGTCTGCCTCAGGTGAACACTGTCCCAGAGCTGAACCAGAATGTCAAAGTCACCAACAATTACAGGGTTATCTTTCAGTACCATCATTGGCCTTCAGCAGTGTTATAATGAGCCTATGAACTAGCCCCTTCTAACCAGAGAAACTCCAAAAAAAAAAAAAAAAATAGCTTGGATGCCCCGATGGTTGATACACAAATCACGACTTCCCGGCCTCTATCCATTTTGAGCTCAGGGACAAAAACTGTGACTATCACTTACGAGCACAAGTCACTTTTTTTCTTCCCTAATTAAAATGCTACCTCATGTCACAATACGAGGTAAAAACAATCACTAGTGTTTCAGACACTTGATAGACATCAGGGAAACTCACTTGAAAATTAACCTAAATATTTTCACTGTGAGATTTTGAGTGGCAGGACCAGAAATTTGCCTTTCTCTAACAAAAGGAAGAAATATAAATCTAAGAACAGTGGGGTGAAGCTGACCTATGTTGAAATTCCCCATAGGGAGCAGCAAGCTTCTTATGCTGGTTGTGGATTGTGTATAATATTTTATCATTTCCCATGCGTTTTGGCTTATAGAAGTGCGAGTGGAACAGAATGCCTGGGATCAGGAAAAACATGCAGATTCAATAATTGCATAAAAGCCTTAAACAATTGCTAGTCTCCGGGTTGGGTTGTTCTCTTTGTTATGAGTTTTAATATAACCACCTGCCCCCTTAACATTATATTTTAAAAATTGGGCTCACTTCGCACATTGATGTACGTCCTCCTTAGGAAGGTGCTTTGTAACCAGGAAGCTGCATGCTAATGCAGGGGTTGCTATGGTAAGCAATCTTTTCTATTGAGCAGGAGAATAAACAGTTCCATGAATTCCTAAATCAATAGCTGGCACTGAACAGGATCCAACCAGGTATTTTAGCCCCTAAATACAGGTTTGGAGCTAGCAGAGAGTGTCTTCTCTGTAAATTCCTAATATAATTATAGGTGCTTCAGGAAATCTTGTGTTTTCCTCTTGCAGCTAGCTGATTGTTGATATTTTTTTTCAAAGTTTTTCATAACCCTCTAACATTTGTTCAAACATTTTTTTTTTTTCAGCCAGATAAAGGCAGCTGAGAAAAAACTGCTGATTTTCATAGCTAAGAAAAGGAGCTTGCAGACTTAGGCCCTAATTAATGAATGCTTAATGAGCTAGAAGTGTTTAATGAACATTAACTAATAACAGTACAACAGGTATGCACTTTTTAAGAAAAGAACACAATCTAAGCAAAAAGCTTTGTTCTATTTTTTTGAGAAACTTAACTATCCATGTGCTGCTGGGTATTCTCCACTCACCTCTGGCCCTCTTCTGCTTGAGAGCAAGAGGAACTTACCCGCATGGACTAATCAACAGGCTCCTTGTCCCCTCCCCCCAGCTTCCAACTGGATTCATCCAATGGGTGATACCAGTGGGGGATGGGAGGAGGACGGGAAAGTAGGGTTTGGCTCCCTCCTGCCGAGTTGCTGCAGGTTGGCTGAGATTCTCCACCTATAGTCACAGCTCCTGGGTGCTGGTCGCTGTTTTCTCCCTTATTCCATTCCCGCCTTGTAGTGATAAAGAGCCCCTCACTATTGCTAGCCCCAGGGGCTTCACAATTCGTTGTTGGTTCCCCTTCATCCTGCACACAGTTTTGTAAACATATTTTTTTAACTCCTCAAATTCCCCATCTGAGTGTGCATGTGATTCCTTCTGGGGCCCTGACCCCTACTCCTAGGGAGTCAATTTTTCATTAGGATAAGAAAATAAATAGATTAAAAAGCATAACTAAATTTTTAAGTATACTTTTTAAGCATATCTTTTAGGATATAACGCTCCATTGGGCAATTTCAGGGCCAAATCAGCCACCTCTCTGACACAATTAGTAAGGTCAAAAATACTCTCTCATATTCTTATGAATCACTTTGATCCATAATTTGTACCTTATTTGCATCCTGTTTCCTGTATGTTTTCCTTGTCTTCACCGAAGTGAAAACTCTGTGAAGGAGGCTTTCCAGACAGCTTTTGTACTCACCAAGGGGCAAGAGACATAGGGAAGAGCATAAAAATTCAACCTGCTACGAAGGAGGATGCTGTGATGAAGTTTTCCACTGTGCACTTTGTCTTTTACTCCCATTGGTCACTTCCATCTGAAAGGTAGGCCCTTTGGAGGGAGGCCACCCACTCTATATTTTTTCTCTCAACTCTAGATTCTCTTGAGTAAATTTATTGGTCGTGATTGACAAGCAGACACTGAGCAAAAAACTCTCTTTGACCGTCACAGTGGGCAGGTGCTTTACCTCAGAGCCATAAGGAATGGTAAGGTATGCATTTTAAATAGAAGTAGCGGTGTCTTTTTCTTTTCTCCATGGGCATGTCCTCCTTCAAATCCTGAGGCTCTGCCACCCTCCACAGAGAGGCATCCATGTAAGAAGCATCAGGAGAGAGGCAGGGGCCCCTCTTGCCCTGACAGAGCAATCATCTCATTAGCACAGCCCTTGAACAGGCCTCTCCCTCTCTGTGGGACTCTACATGATAAATGACTCTGTCATTGGGACTCATTCGGCACACTCTAATTTTCAGACACATCATCCCTCCCAGGAGAATATTGGATGATGGTGTATTAGGACATTTTCCCTGTGTGTGACGGTGTTGATGGCAAGAACCCGCATCTCCTACCAATTTATGAGTAATATTGGATATAGCCCCAGGGAGATAAGAAGCTAGTTGGGCTTTCAAAACTGCCTAATTCACAACAAAAGAACAGCTTAGGCCCAGAAAGATATAGGCTTGTGAAGTTTTAAGTGGAAAATCAAATGTAGCCACATGCTCCTATGACTAAGTCTACTCTCCTATCAAACTCTTGAAATAGAAGCTGAAAGTGCCCACTAACTATGAACATATATAAATTCTATGACCCACAATGCAGGTTTTACATCTGCCCATATATTTACCTTTACTAAAAAAGTTTACATTTTCATATGGCTTTGAGTTACTATCTACTGTCCTTTTGTTTCAACTTCAAAGACTCTTTAGCATTTCTTGTAGAGCAAGTCTATAGCAACAGACTGCCTTTGCTTATTTTTTAAATCTGAGAATGTCTTATTTCTCATTCTGTACTTCTGAAGGATAGTTTTACTAGAGGTAAATGTTTTTACTGGATATAGATGAGATATTGACAGGTTTTTGGGGTTTTTTTCATCTAGCACTTCAAATATATCTCCACTGCCTTATGGCCTACAGAGTTTCCACTGAGAAGTCAGATGTTATTCTTACTGAGGATCCCTTGTCTATGAGGATCCCTTGCTGCTTTCAAGACTTTATCTTTGTGTTCCAACAGTTTAATTATAATGTGTCTTTGTGGGTATCCCTTTGCTCAGGAATCACTGAACTTCTTGGATGTGTAGGTTCACGTATTTTATCAAATTTAGGAAGTTTGAGGCTGTTATTGGTTCAAATATTTTTTCTGCCCTTTTCTCTCTTCTCCTTTTGGAAATCCTATAATATTTACGTTGGTATGCTTAGGCTCTGATCATTTTTCTTCAATCTTTTTTCTTTCTTCTCCTCAGGCTGAGTAATTTAAATTGCCCTATCTTTGTAGTCACTGATTCTTTTGTCTACCCGTTAGAATCTCTGGTTTAACTTCTGTAGTGAGTTTTTCATTTCATTTCAAATCCAGAATTTCTATTTGGTTCCATTGTTTATTTCTATCTTCGATCCCCTACTTGTTCATGCACTATTCTTCTGGTTGGCTTCCGTTCTTTGCCCATGATTTCCTTCAGCTCTTTGAGCATATTTGTTTTAAATATGCAGTTTAAGTAGACTGTTTTAGTCTATTTAAAGTCTTTGTCTAGTAAGTCCAATGTCTGGGCTTCTTGAATGGTTGCTATTGATTAATTTTTTCCTGAGAATAAGCCATATTTCCCTGTGTGTGTGTGTGTGTGTGTGTGTGTGTGTGTGTGTGTGTGTGCTTTGTAGTTTTTTGTTGAGAACTAGGCATGTTGAATATGGTAATACGGTAACTCTGGAAATCAGACTCCCTCCCCTGGGATTACTGTTGTTTCTTATTGAGGGCTACAGTTGTATGTTTGTTTAGTAACTTTTCCATATTATTCCTACAAAGACTCTATTTCTTGTCTGTGTGGACACTGAAGTATTTGTTCTGTTATATCATGGTCAGCCAGTAACCTGACAAAATTTCCTTGAGTGCCTAAATCCAATAAGAGAAACAGAGAGAGAGAGTAGGTGTTCTTTCATAGTTTCTTCTGTAGATGCTGCCTGGGAAGCCACTTTAGCCAAATGAGTTTTAAACAATGGATAGCCTCTATGCTGGTCCCAATGACCCACCGGGCAGATAAAAACACACAACTTCAATTTTTAGAGAACAAGGTCCTTATTCCACATTCTGGCACAAACAAGCTGTACCAGGATCTCAGGCTGGAGATCTCATGGCTGCTTGCCACAGGGCTAGGAGATGGAGGAGGGTAATTACTGTGCAAAACCCTAAAATCCACTGAAATTTATTAGCCTCTTTCTTCAAGGACTCCCTTAGATACTATATGACTAGATACTAGAATTCCAAAATACTTCATTCTAATAGTTCTTACCAGCTCAGTAGTTGTTGTGATGTAGGGACCAATTCCTGAAGCTTTCTACTCTGCCATCTTCTGTGATGTTACTCAACATATTTCAATATTTGGTAAACCAAATTCCTTATGTGTCTTCTATTGTCAGATTCTTTTTTTTTTTTTTGCAGTACGCGGGCCTCACTCTGCTGTGGCTTCTCCCGTTGCAGAGCACAGGCTCCGGACGCGCAGGCGCAGCGGCCATGGCTCCCAGGCCCAGATGCTCCGCGGCATGTGGGATCCTCCCAGACCAGGGCACGAACCCACGTCCCCCGTATTGGCAGACGGACTCTCAACAACTGCGCAACTGCGCCACCAGGGAAGCCCTGTCAGATTCTTTTTCTAGCTTCTTTTGCATATTTATTTTTCCAGGCAAACATTAGAATAGTTTTTGTCACTCTTAAAAAGAAAGAAAAACAAAATCATACTTGTTTTTCTTTGTAAACTGAATTCAATGTATTGGTTAATTTTAGGAAAATTGACTTATTTCCAGTATTATAGCTATACCTATATAAGATATAGTTCTCCATTTATTCAAGTCTTTTTCTAAATCATATGGATTTTAATATTTTCATATAATGCTTGTCCATTTATTGTGATATTTTTATTATTTTATATTTGTGAAATAATATCAGTATTTAAAATACTACTATTGTAAATGCAATAATTTTCTGTATTACAACTTCTAAAGTATCATTATTTTACAAGAAAACTATATTTGATTGTTTATTTTGTGATTGGCCACACTACTGAATTCTTCCATTAATACTAATTGTCATTTTTCTTAGCATTTCTTGAATGTATAATCAGATAATTTGCAAATAATAATTATTATTTTCTTCCTACTTCCAGTATTTCTATTGCTTGTATTTTCAGAACAATTATAAAGAATAGTGATGATTGCAATTGTCCTTCTTTTGTTCCTAGCTTAAATGGGAAAGTGCCTAGTGTTTCAATATTAATCATGATGCTTGCTATTATTGTGTGCTATGAATACATATATAAACTTACCTATATATACACATATAAGTATGTGGAAATTATATTTTAATTAAATATTATTCTATTATTATTATTAAAACTACTAGGTGCCTTAGATATAATGTGAATTATATACCTTTTTAAGATGTACTGAGATAACCGTAACCTTCATATTTTTTAATAGATTTATTCATATAGTAAATCTGTTAGTAGATTTCTGGAAATTTGGTTGTTCTTCATTTTTAGCATTAACCTCACTTGATCACTGTAATTGATAATATTTCCTAACACGGTTCATAATTTTATTGCGTATAATTTAACTTGATCAGTCTTTTTTTTCCTCTTCGATTTTGTCATGATTTGTTTAATTAAGTTCACTGGAAAACTTGTATTCCCTTTCTTTATTTTAAAATTGTATAAAATGCAGACATTTATAGATTTTTTTTTTGATGTTTAAACATAGTAATGATAAAAACATATATTGTTTTCCTTTTGTGTAGGTAGACGTTTAAGTCTTTACTGTATTTTCTACATGATTATTACATTATTTAGACTTTAAATTTGGTAACTTAAAATTTCTTAGAAAATCACCCATTTCAATTGTTTTCAATTTATTAGCATAAAGCTATGTAAATACTCTCATAATTTTCTAAATTGCCTCTTACAAGTCAATATCTGCCTTTAGACGTGATTTATTTGGTACATTTATTTTGTGGCTATATATATGGGTGTACATATACAAACATTATAAACATATATATATTTATATATTATACAAATATATACTAGCATTATGTATGTTTCATTCACCTCTCAAAAACTACCTTTCATTACATTTCTCTCTTATATTTATTTATTACTATTTTTAATCTATTAAAAAATATAAGGTAATGAGTTCTCAGATATGTCACCAAAACCACAATCTATGAAAAAACCAATAACTTAAACTTTATTAATAATTTAAAATTTTGCTCTGCAAAATACTCTTGTTAAGATGATAAAAGACAAACCATAAACTGGGAGAAATTATTTGACAAAGGTTTGGATACAGAATATATTAAGAATTTTGTAAACTAAATAATAAGAGAACAAACAATGCAATTAGAAAATGGACAAAATCTTGGACATTTTGTGAAAGAGAATATAAGGATGACAAATGTTCATATAAAAATATGTTCAACATCACTGGCATTAGTGAAATGCAAATTTAGGCTATAATAAGATGCAACCATACACCGATTAGAAGGACTAAAATTTTTTAAAATGTGTTAATTTCAAGTGCTAGCAAGGATGTTAAACAACTGATGTCTCATACATTGTTAGTGGAGATATAAAATGGTACCACCACTCTGGAAAACAGTTTCACAGTTTCTTGTAAAGTTAAATATAACAATCATCATTTGACCCAACAATCATATTCCTGGATATTTATCCTAGAATCATGAAAATGTATGTTTACACGAAATCTGTGCATGAATGTTCATAGCAGTTTTATTTGTAATTGCCCAAAATTGGAGACAACCCAAATGTCCTTTAACAGTTAAATGAACAAACAGAGGTTCATGCACACAATGGAATACTTCTCAGTAATAAATGGGAATGAACTACTGATGTATGAAACAACTTGAATGGATCTCAATGATATTATACTGAGAAGCTAATCTCAAAGGATAATATGCTGGGTAAAGATGAATATATATATGTATATGTATATATATATATATATTACACACATACACGCTTTAAAGAAACCAAATTATAGTCACGGAGACTATATCAGTGCTTGGTAAGGGGTAAAATCTCTCTGAAGAGGACTACTTAGGGAATCCCAAAGTCAACAAGGAAGAAGAAAAAAAGGCACGCTAGAGGAACTTAAGGTCATTTGTACCTATCGCTAGGGTAAACGTTAAACATAGTCCAATTTTTAGCCAGGTTAACCTAAAACCTCACACTAAAGCCTACTTACTTTAATTCCTAGTATCTAAGTTCCTTTCACATGTGCATCTTTCAACAAAAATATTAAAAGGCATGTCAATAGGCAGATGTGGAGGTTGTTATATAGCATTTTGTAGTAACAAGCTGACTAATAAAGAAATCATCATCTATAAATGTTATCTAAATTATTCTGTGTCTTGTTTATGGCATGTGAAGACATTTATGGCATGAGGTTGAAATCCCAGAGGCCCAGGCAACGAGCTCCATAATTCATCACCGAGTCTGGGCTGAGGCCTCACCTCCCAGGGCTGCTCCCATTCAATCATGGCTCATGCTAAGGTGGATCTTTCTGGGAGACACAGGACTCCTCCTCTGATGACTGACTTTGGCTCAGAAACACCCAGAAAGCCTTGCTAGAACTCAGACTGTAAAGTGGTCTAGGAAGTTTTCATCCCATTTTTATTCACTCTCACTTTCTCTCCTGGTCAGATGTGCATTGTTGTCTGACAGCTCTCCCAGATATTCCCAGCTCCCTCCTTATTTTTTCTTACAGCTGTTCCCCCCCTAAAAAAATCCTTTGTGTTTAATGCTTTCTTGCCATCTGTTTCTCAGAGGACCTGGACTAATAATCTCTTATCCCCTCACTACCCCAGACTGATGAACAGTGTTTCCTGGTGGGCATTTTTAAATCACAGATATTCATAGATAGAAACCGTCCATATTTTTAGATTTATTTTCTCCAGGAACACAGAGAAATTCAGGGAACTTCCTCAAATATACACTCAGGGTTAGTTTTTGAATCTCTTGAGTTTCAGGATGGGATGTCTTTTTAGAAAACAGTGCCATATCCTTTACTGTAAACTGGCATCGTAATAAAAAGAAAAGACTAGATCTAAGAAATGTAGAGCCTGTCCACAAGATTCTGTATGATAGCCACACATGTCATGGATACTTAAACAAAGCCAGCAAGATGAGCTTTCATTTTTCAAATTTAATTATGAATCTTAAACACACTGAGGTTTTGTAGACACATGGCCTCTGAATTAGCTCATGAAGTGATTGGGTTAATAGGACACAGTTGGATCTTTGCAATTATATAGCTATGACCTTGGTTTTATTTCCCTAAGCTCTGAGGAATTTGGAGGCTAGGAGCAGATTTTAAATAGATTAAGTAGTGTGTGTATGTGTGTGTGTGTGTGTGTGTGTGTGTGTTGTGTGTTTATGTAAAGTAGGCCAATGTGTGTGTATATTGTGTGCATATGTAAACTAGGCCAGTTATGTTTTCTTAACTGTCACAACAGCATGTACGTGTGGTTCAATAATTGCATCTTTTGTGTATTCAATTTTGAACACTGCACCCCAGCTAAAATCCACAAAGGAGATGGAACCATAATTTCCTTGAAGCTATTAAATTCTTATGGAAAATTACTGATGCACTGAAGCCAGTTTTCAATTTGAGACTCACCAGGAGTTTGGTATTCTTAGGGGAAGTTAAGATCCTTTTTGGTATCATAAGTCCAAAAACACCCTTGAGGAAACTGCTCTTTGACACTGGTCTTGGCAACACATTTTTAGATATGATACCAAAAGCACATGAAACAAAGGCAAAAGTAAACAAGTGAGACTACATAAAACTAAAAAGTTCCTGCACAGCAAAGGAAACAATCAACAAAATGAAAAGGCAACCTACAGAATGGACAAAATATTTGCAAACCATATATAGAATAAGGGGTTAACTTCCAAAATATATAAGCAACTCATTCAACTCAATAGTAAAAAACCCAAATAACCTGACTTAAAAATGGGCAAAGGACGTGAATAGACATTTTTCCAAAGACAACATGCCAAAGGACAATAGGTATATGAAAAAGTGCTCAACGTCACTAGTCATCGGTGAAATGCAAATCCAAACCACAATGAGATATCACCTCACTCCTGTTAGGATGGCTATTATTGTAAAAACAAAAGACAACAAATGTTGGCTAGGATGTGAAAAAAGGGAACCTAGCACACTGTTAGTGGAAATGTAAAATGGTGTAGCCATTATGGAAACAGAATGGAAATTCCTCAAAAAATTAAAAATAGAACTATTATATGACCCTGAAATCGTACTTCTGGGCATATATCCAGAGGAATTGAAATCAGAATCTGGAAGAGATACCTGTGGCATTATTCACAATAGACAAGATATGGAAGCAACCTAATGTCCACTGATGAAAGAATGAATAAGGAAAATGTGGCATATACAAACAAAGGAATATTATTCACCCTGTAAAAAGAACATTTGGCCATTTGCAGCAACATGGATAGACCTGGAGGACATTGTGCTAATTGAAATAAGCCAGACACAAAAAGTCAAATACTGTATGGTTTCACTTATATGTGGAATCTAAAACAGTCAATCTCATAGAAACAGAAAGTAGAATGGTAGTGACCAGGGGCTGGAGGAATTGGGAAATGGGGAGATGTTGGTTAAGTTTCAGTTTTGCAAGATAAATAAGTTCTGGAAATCTAATGTATAGCATGGTGCCTCTAGGTAACAACAGTGAACTGTGTACTTGCAATCTGCAAAGAGGGTTAATTCTAAGTGTTCTCACCACTGCACACCCACAAAAAAGTTAACTATGAACTGTGCGAGGTGATAGATATATTAATTAGCTTGATTGTGGTGGTTATTTCATAATGTATGTGTGTATCATATCATCAAGCTGTACACTTTAACTATATTAAAAAAAATCTTGAAGCCAAACTTGCTTGGGTCAAGACGGAGGTGGGTTAAAAAGTGCACAATATTTCTAAACAAGTAAATTACCCAAGAGTCATTTGAATTTTCTGTGGACAAATGAATACAAACAGTTCTGTGTATCAACACTCAGGTACCCACATACCTGAAAAACACCTGGCTAAGAAACCATCAGTTCATACCAGTTGTTCACATGGGCACAACTGATCTGCTATAGACCTAGTAAGTCAAACTTTGGACAACTGACCATTCATCAAGATTGCTGGAAAGAAAAATAATTCCATTGGAAAATGGTTAATCTATTGTTTCTGAATAGAAAGAGCTTTAGTTAGAAAGATAGAAAACAGTTTTTCAAAGTAGGTAGTTGAACTGCTAATATCTTAGAGGATAATAAGAAGTAAAAGAAACTCACTAAAATGAGTGTTTGCACCACACCAGAAAACTTGGAATCCATTCTTTTCCCATAACGAAGGGGAGTGCCTCTTTAGTCAGAGCTCAGTTTTGCACTTCCTTGATTTACAGATGGAAAGAATTCTAATTCTCTATTTACTTTGTAATGCTTGGTATGTGAACCTCTAGCTGGCTCAAATAGTTCTGATGAAATGCAGGACAATGACACCTTGAAAAGTGGTGACAGTGTCTCCACTTGAAAAGTAATTGCTCCTGGCTTCATGCACAGTAACTTCAGGACGGAAAATACATTCAGAATAGCAAATGCCAAGAATGCTTCTAATCCAACTCGAGTCCCTCCTTTATCATTTTAGGGAGGCAGATAGGATAAAAATAATGCTAAAAAGCATTATTTATTACATCAAAATTTAGTGTTTAAGTGTCTATGTTCTCTACTTTTCCTGTCTCTTTGTGTCTGTCTCACTTTCAAACTCTCTTTCTGTCCCTCTTTGTTTCTCGCTACCTTCCCTCCTTCTCTCTACACCCCCCAACCTACCCCTCAATTTCTCTATTTTTAATGCTTTTCTTCTTTTCTTATACAGGGCTTCCACCCAAAACTATTAACTGAATTCATTTTCAAAAGATTAATTAGTCTTTTAAAATGTAAAGCTCTGGAGATATTTTGTCTTTTTATTGTTTTGAATTTATTTTAATTAACTTTTGATAGGGTGCAAAGAACTGACAAATGGATTGATTTTACTTTTTTAATATGTAAAGTTTGATGCATACAAAAGAATATATGTAACATATATGTAAAACATGTAGCATACCACTAACAACCCATGAAACATCTCTCACTTTATTTTAAACTATTCTTAATATTGATGCAGTCACTTGTTTCCCCCTTTCCTACACTTTACCCCTGACTCCTCCTCAACCCCTGAAGTAACTATTATTCTGTATTTTGTTTTTATCATTCCTCACTATGTTCATGATTAGTTTGTCTCCTATGTATACAATAACTACTTCTTTAGTCAAATGTATCTATCTGGATTTATGTTTAGTACTTTTTGACTCATTTAAGACAGACTTCCTTCTCCAAAGTTATGGATATATTCTTCCAAATATTTTAGTTTGCCTTTTAAATTTAAGCCCTCAATCTATCAGGAATATACTTCTGTTGGGGCTATTTTATTAGGTGCATACAAATTTAGAATTTTATATTTTTCTGTTTTAATTTTTGTTATTGTTGCACAAAGACCCTTTCCACCCCTAATCTTGTTTTATGTCTTAAGGTCTTTTTTGATTTATTTTAATATATTAATTATACCAGACTTCTTTTGGTTGATATTTGCTTTGTATGTTTTCCACATACTTCTACACTCAAATTTTCCATGCCCTTGCCTTTTGGTTATGTCTCTTATAAAAAGCATGTTGGTGGATTTTTAAAAATACAATCTGACCATATTTCAAGGATTGGAAATTATCAATAAAATTTAACCTTCCAGCTAGAACTCTTCATTTACACAGAAGTATATGTACAGAGGGCACTATCTTATAAAAATATCAGATTGGATTTTATTATGCAATTGATTATTACCATAAAGATGAATTAGCAGCTTTAAGAGAAGTTAATTTTATCTCCAGCCTGATTCTTTTAGAACAACTTATGTGGACACAGTCCTAAGTATACGTTACGTTCCTTGGATCATCTCAACTCTTAGAAGAAAAATCTTCCAAAGAGAAATGAAAATGGCCCTATCAAATATTATAATCAATCACACATTTAACAATATGTCGTATTTCAGACTCATCTAAGCAGGGTGAATACCAAATTATTTAATCACATTTATTCTTGACTGCATTTAGCAATTTAGCCAGGAAAATGCCCAGGTGTAACTAAAGAAATCTTGTGAGATGTCCCCTTCCCCACCACCTCCCCAGGAGAGTATTTTCTCCTATTGGGAAGATTATTCAAGCCACAGTTCTGGTTCTGAAGGTCTGGGCTCATGAAGGAAAGTAAGAGATTTATCCACAGGGAAGCAAAGGCTTCATGCTTGTGGGTTGGAAAAGAAGTCTTCTGGTCTTGGTTAGGCTCAACACGTAGGTAGGTGTCACTGGCTATTGGCCGACTTAGGATGGGCTTGGCTGGGTTGCCTTTTATCTACTCTTACATCCTCCAGCAGGCTTGCCTAGACCCTGTTGACACAGACATTACAGAGAGCAAGAGAAGCATGTGCAATATGCAAACACTTTTTTTTTAAGTAAATGTATTTATTTACTTTTATTTTTGGCTGCATTGGGTCTTTGTTGCTGCACGCGGGCTTTTTCCCAGTTGTGGCGAGCAGGGGCTACTCTTCATTGCAGTCCGCGGGCTTCTCATTGGGTAGCTTCTCTTGTTGCAGAACACGGGCTCTAGGCACACGGGCTTCAGTAGTTGTGGCACTCAGGCTCAGTAGTTGTGGCTTGTGGGGTCTAGAGTGCAGGCTCAGTAGTTGTGGCGCATGGGTTTAGTTGATCCGCGGCATGTGGGATCTTCCCGTAGCAGGGCTCGAACCCGTGTCCCCTGCACTGGCTAGTGGATTCTTAACCACTGTGCCACCAGGGAAGCCCCTGCAAGCACTTTTTGAGCCCCTTCTTGCATGAAGCTTGCTAACATCCTATTGGCCAAAATAAGTTATATAATCTAATTGAGTTTAGAGTCAGACAGGAGGAATTAGTGGGGCCATTAATGCAATTAATCTACCACAGAGACCAATTTCCTTCCTGGACTCTGAGAAATATAGGATATGAGCAAAACAAGCCTCTGGAGAGGACTGACAGGGAACCATCGTCCCCAAGGAAAGGTGAGTTTCGTCGGAGGCATGATCTCTCTGAAGGACATCTTGTCCTTCAGCCTGGGCCCTCAGCAATCTCTGCTTACTTTTTGATAGCTTGCTTTTTTGATAGAGCATCTAATTGCCTTGCATCAATTTTTACAAGGAGAAAGAAACAACCAACCACAAAGAAGCAGGGTCCTTTGTCTAACATTGCATTTATGGCAGGCAGGAAGCAAGATGGTAAAGTGACAGTGCCCATAAAGGAAAGGTATATTTCTTCTCAGGGATAGAGAGAGCTTTGGGGAAAAAAGACAAGTCTCTTATAACTGCTGGTGGGGAAGTGTTGATCCTTGATTTGCATAAGCTGTGGGCATCTCCTTTGAATTTTCAAAAACTTGCAAATTGAGAAGGACAGATACATTGAGAGGGAGCATCTAGATTTCTGAGACACAATAACAAAGTACTAAAGAGCCTTGATTTGGGATAATAAAAGGTACTCATGATTTCCATATTTTATATTTTGGAACATCCCTTTAATTGTTTTAGTGTGTGTGTGTGTGTGTGTGTGTGTGCATGTGTGATAGTCACACTACAGACTTGATACATAATTTTATTGGGGTTGGTTCCACAGTGTAATATTAATGAACGTTTTTGCATTCACTGCTGGAAAACAGGGCAATAAATCTTAGGACATTCAGACCTAATCTGTGTTGTCATATGAGAATGAAAAGCTAGAATTTCTGCACATATTTTAAGCTGCTTCTTTCCTTAATGCCTTGTGTCATGTTCTTAGCAGTTTCTCCCATATAAGTTAGGCTTTCAGTGTGCATGTCGGCTTGGGGGAAATCTTGCTCCTATGTATTAACTGCTGACTCCTTTAATCCTGTTAGAATTTAATTTCCCTTGATTGAAGGCGGTGTTATCACCAGGTGCTGAGTGGCCCTTTCCTATCAGTACATATAAATCCTGTTAGTCCTCCCCAGACTCCACATGTTCCAGAGTCTTCTGAGATCAGACTCTTCTGAAAGAGTGTTTACTCTCAGGCTCATACAATGCAGAGAGTGACAGTCAAACTTCTGGACACAGATGTCTTCTTTATTTGTGTCTGGCTGAGTTGTGGAACTGAGGCCTCTCTGTCGACAGCCTGTGAGAGTCCCAGCTATTTTTAATCGCTTTTGCATTAAACAGCAAGTTCAAGGACTTTTTAAAAAAAGGCTTAAATTAAGTTGAAAGGTGTTCATTGATTAGCAAGATACTGACTCATAAAACTCTGTATGGTTTTCAACTCTTCCACTTTTACTAAACAAAGCATTTCATTTTTATATGTGTGACCTGTTTTAGCTACTTGTCCCAGGAAACTTACTGGGATTTGTAACGAAATCAATTCACGAGGATCCCAGTGACTTTGGTTCTCGGTGAGACAGTCTTCCTGCTCCCAGCTTTGTCTTTCTGCATCTTATCTGTTGGCCATTTCCTGCTAATTATCTTCCTTCACCAGACCAACAACAACAACAGAAAACACCAATTCGGTTTACAGTCAATTTTGCTACTTGTTAGCACCTCTATTTTTTTCAAAAGTTTGATTTAAGAAGAAATTATTGGATAAATTGAGGTGTTTGGGCATCTGTGGAGTTCAGGAATTAATTAAAATAAATCCACTGTACTAGCAATCAAGTTTGGTATGTATACTGACAATTTTTTAAAGCTCTAATTGAACTATTTCACTAACATTGAAATAGATCACATAAAATGTAGTCTAAGTGCTCTGTAGCATGCTGTAATTTAAAGATAATTCATTGAAAGCACTTGTCCTCAAGCAAATGAGAGTTTACCGTCAGATTTTTTTTCAAGGATCTCAAATTCAAAAGCACCTTTACAAAAGAATTGGGCCAAGTGGCAGTGTGCGGATCCCAGGCCCCAGCTGAAAGAGGGAAACCAGCTGTATTAAGCACAGCCATTGTTTCTATGTAGGAATGCTAGTCTACTGATGCCAGGATTCAGGATTTCTGGTTTTTCAAGAGGAACTAGAATTTTGGATTTTTATGCACTATCTCATTATTTATAAAATTTAACCTTCATACTAGCTTTATAAATGATTAATCCACTACCTTTACTGTATATTTACCTTTCCAGTGAGATTTATTCTTTCACATGTGTCCTTGTTACTAATTAGTACCCTTTCTTTTCAGCTTAAAGAATGTGTTTTAACATAACTTATAAGGCTGGTTTAGTGGTAATAAGCTCCTTTAGCTTTTGCTTGTCTGGAGAACTCTTTATCTCTCTCTTTCACTTCTGAATGATACCTTGCTGGGTAGAATATACTTGGTTGGAAGGTTTTTCTTTCAGCACTTTGAATTTCCCTTCTGGCCTGCAAAGTTACTCTTGCAAAAACCTGCTGCTAGTCTTATGGGGGTTTCCCTGCATTTAAATTGTTTTCCTCTTGTTGCTTTTAATACTCTCTCTTGTCTTTAACCTTTGACATTTTAACTATAATGTGTCTTGGTGTAGTTCTCTTTTGGTTTCCCTTATTAGAAATTCTTTGGGCTTCCTGGATCTGGCTGTCTGTTTCCTTCCCCAGGTTAGGAGACTTTTCAGCCATTATTTCCTCAAATAAGTTTTCTTCCCCTTTCTTTCTCTTTTCTCCTTCTAGTAGCTCTATGATGCAAATGTTACTCTATTGGATATTGTCCCATAAGTCCCTTAAGCTATCTTTACTTTTTTCATTTTTTAAAATGTTTGCTGTTTTGATGGGTTGACTTCAAATATCTTCGAGGTGACTGATCCTTCCTTCTGCTTCGTCTAGTGTGCTGTTGAGACCTCCTAGTGTATTTTTCAGTTCAATTGTTGTATTCTTCAGCTCTGTGACTTCTACTTGGTACTTTCTTATATTTCCCATCACTTTCTTGAAATTCTCATCATTTTCATTCATTCTTCTCCCTAGTTCAATGAGCATCTTTATCACTAAGACTTTGAGCTCTTTATCAGGTAAATTACTTATCTCCATTTCATTAAATTGTTTTTTTTAATGAGGTTTTATCTTTTTCTTTCATCTGGGCCATATTTATTTTTCTTCATTTTGCTCAAATTTCTGTGTGAGTTTTTATACAGTAGATGAAATAATCACCTCTCTCAGTCTTGAAGGAGTGGCAACATGTAGGAAATGAACCTTGTCTCTCAACCCTGCCTCAGCTCCTGGTTGTCTCTCAGACCTCTGTGCTCATCCAAGCAGCTTATTGTATCTTTAATAGCTCCCACTAGTTGAGGATGTGGCATGACCTGTCAATGTCCCAAGGGGAGGATCTCAGCACCTAGATGTAAGCTGACTGGAAGCCAGACCCTCAGGCATCAGCTTTTAAAAGTATATGATAAATACAATAATAAAAGTATGAAAAAAAAACCTTCCAGACAAACAAAGGTCCAGGACCAGACCACTTCACTGGTGAATTTTAGCAATCATTCAAAAAAGAATATAAAATTAAAATAAAAAGACATTTTGAAGTTACAGACCATGTTTAGCCTTCTGTTACACCCTTTTGCAAAGAACAGTTGCAGATCCAATGATCATTGACAACTGGCAGGGCATTTCTTATTGTCTCCTGCAAGATTGATTGTTGAGTCCTCAGTGAGCTATAGCCTAAACACCATAATCTACATATGATACAAGAGATGCTTCTCATTACTTGACCAGTAAGAGAGAATTACAGAGATAGTGGGCAGAACAAAGTAGAGATGAGGAAATATAAGCCCTGGGAAAGGGAGACCCTTGGATCCCAATAGTTTTCTAGTTCTTGGATTATTTTCCACTGAAGCTAGGGTGTATTTCCTGCACTAAGGTTTTATTATTTCTCCATGTCCTTTAATAACTTGCCCCTTTTAAAATATATAACAAATATATGGGGCAAAATACATATAAGAAAAACGTTAACCAAAAGAAATCTGGTATAGGGCTTCCCTGGTGGCGCAGTGGTTGAGAGTCCACCTGCCAATACAGGGGATACGGGTTCGTGCCCTGGTCCAGGAAGACCCCACATGCTGCGGAGCAGCTGGGCCCGTGAGCCATGGCCGCTGAGTCTGCGCATCCGGAGCCTGTGCTCCGCAACGGGAGAGGCCACAACAATGAGAGGCCCGTGTACCACCAAAAAATAAATAAATAAAAAGAAGTCTGGTATAATTATATTAAAATGAGTCCAAAAAATCTTTAAGACAAAAATGAAAATGAAAATTACAGTCTTTGAATAATGATTTAAAAATGTAACACAGAAAAATAAAAAGTTCTAAATGCTAAAGTCTAAATTAAAATATGGAGCTGGAGTCTTTTTGTGGTTCAGATGACAATGAATCACATATCTGTTAGCTAATAAGGAAAAGAAGGAGGCTGACTTTGGTCCCCATTTAGTTGTGCACATTTGTTATGATGTGATATACTGTAGTTTTATATGTTCCAGGTCACATTGAGTTATGGATTATATTCTCTGAAAGAGTCAAAACTTTATAATACTCATAAAACTTTGTAATGAATGGGATGGTACCAGGTACCTAATAATATGGCTTCAGAATATATAAGCAAAATTTGACGGAAATAAAAGAGAATGATTGAGAGTAACACATCATAATAAGATTTTCATACAACTCTCAGTATCTGATAGAACAAGTAGACAAAAACTAGTAAGACTCTAGAAAATATAAACAATTGGATTAATACGTTTGACCTGATTGTCATGTTTAGAATACTATACCCAACATCTTTAATATTATTTCAAGTGCACACAAAACATGTACCAAAATGAATCATATGTTTAGCTGTAAAACAAATCTAAACAAATTTCATGGGATGGGAATCACACTTAGTTTGTTCTCCAAACAGAGTAGAATTCAATTGGAACTCAATAACCAAATCAATCAAACAAACAAGCAAATAAATAATATTAGGAGACCCCTTTACTAGTGGAAATTAAATACTGACTCCTAAGTTATAAATGGGTAAATAAAAAACAAAGTATGTTAAAATGAATGAAAATAAGACAAATCAAAACTTGTGGAACATTGCTCAAACTATGATTCAATGAGACTCTACAGCCATATATACACAGAAGAGAAGAAAAACTGAAAATCCATTATCTAAACATTTATGCCAAGAAGTTAGAAAAGAATAGCAAATTAAACTTGGAAAGAAAAGTAGAAAGGAATAAAGATTAAGGAAGGAATTAAAGAAATGAAAAGTATATATAAAATAGAAAGAATCAACCAAGCCAAAAGCTGCTTTTTTAGAAAGAAAATGGAATTGATGAACCCCTGGCAAAACAGATCAGGAAACTAAGAAAGGGGCACAAAGCACCAATATGCAGAATGAAGATCAAGCACCACTATAAGTAAAAGATAATAGAAGAATATTATGAAGAACATTGTGGCAAAATTTGTTTTGTTTTGTTTTTTCTCTTCTGTTTTTTCTTTTTCATTGAGGTGACTTTGCTTTATAACATTATGTGTTTTGTGGGTACAACATTAAATTTGACTTCTGTATACACTACAGAGTTCTCACCACCAAAAATTTAGTTTCCATCCCTCACCATTAAGTTGATCCCTTTTATCCATTTCACCATACTTCCCAATCTCTTCCCATCTGGAAACCACCACTTTGTTCTCTGTATCTATGTGGGTTTTTCTTAATGTTTTAATTATTTTATATAATTTTTAAAGGTTACTTTCCATTTACAGTTATTACAAAATATTGGCTAAATTTCCTGTGTTGTACAATATGTCCATGAGCCTATCTTATACCCAGTAATTTGTACTTCCCACTTCCCCGGCCCTGTATTGCCCCTCCTCCCTCCCCACTGGTAACCACTAGTTTGTTCTCTATATCTGTGAGTCTGCTTCATTTTTGTTACATTCACTAGTTCGTTGTGTTTTTTAGATTCCACTTATAAGTGATATCACACAGTATTTGTCTTTCTCTGTCTATATCACTTAGCATAATGCCCTCCAAGTCCATCCATGTTGCTGCAGATGTGTGGCAAAATTTTTTAAAAATTTAAACACAATGGATAAACTCTTGGAAAAATACATCTTACCAACTCTGAGTCCAATAGTTTTTTTGTTTTTTGGTTTTATTTTGCGGTACGCGGGCCTCTCACTGCTGTGGTCTCTCCTGTTGCGGAGCACAGGCTCCGGACGCACAGGCTCAGCAGCCATGGCTCACGGGCCTAGCCGCTCCGCAGCATGTGGGATCTTTCTGGACCAGGGCACAAACCCATGTCCCCTGCATCAGCAGGCGGACTCTCAACCACTGCGCCACCAGGGAAGCCCCAATAGTTCTTTTTTAAAATTTTAATATGTAATTAATAATTTTTCCACCAAAAAATCCCCAAAAAACAAAGACAACTTTGGACTCCAAATTACATTACCTGTGATTTCCACCAAATATTTAAGGAAGAAATAAGACCATTATTACATAAATTATTCCAGATAATAGAGAGGGAAATCACATGGCTTCTTTTTTTTTTTTTTTTCTGGTACGCAGGCCTCTCACTGCTGTGGCCTCTCCCGTTGCAGGGCACAGGCTCCGGACATGCAGGCTCAGTGGCCATAGCTCATGGGCCTAGCCGCTCCGCGGCATGTGGGATCTTCCCGGACCGGGGCACAAACCCGTGTCCCCTGCATCAGCAGGTGGACTCTCAACCACTGCACCACCAGGGAAGCCCACATAGCTTCTTTTAATAATATATCATGGCAAGGTGGAAGTTGTTCCAAGAATGTGCAGATGGTACACATTCAAAGTTCAATCAATATCATTCACCACATGGAGGGAATAAAAGATAAAGTATTCGATAAAACTCAATATTCACAATAAAAAAATCATTGGCAACTAGGGATAGAAGTGAAGTCTTTGAATCTGATAAAGGGAGTGTAAACAAGCTGCTTTCCTATGATACTGGGAAGGGGATACACATACCTGCTGTAGGGGAGGAGGATTCGCCACCCCCAAATAGGTCTCTCTGGCAAATTCATTATCTTAAGCTGGTTATTTCCTATGAAACAGAAGACATGGGAAAAACTCTGAAAACGGAGTAGAAGTTATTCTTTTGTAAGAAACAATTGCATTTATAAGGGAAATCTTCATTTGTAAGCATGTCTCCCTAGATGTACCAGGGAGAGGAAGATCATCCTCAAAATCTCTAGATGGAGAAGACAAAGACTTAAATCTGCATAACGACCTTACCCCTGTTTACTATGCTTTTCCTGGTCACCGTCCAGAACTGACTGTCCCCACCCTCAACACCCTCTTTTGTCTTTAGCTGAGGGTGGTATTTAAAGTGAGGGCTTCATAAACAGTGTCCTACTGTATAGCACAGAGAACTGTATTCAATATCCTATGATAAACCATAATGAAAAAGAATATTTAAAAAAAAGAATGTATACATATGTATAATTGAATCACTCTGCTGTACAGCAGTAATTAACACAACACTGTAAATCAACTATACTTCAATAAAAAATAATAAATAAACTGAGGGCTTCAGCCATTTTCACCTGAAGTGAGTTACTCAGTTCTCCTGGGTCTCTCCCGTGTATACATGTTATTAAAATTTTATTTGATTTTTTTCTGTTAATCTGTCTCATGCCAATTTAATTCTTAGATCAGCCAGAAGAACCTAGGAGGGTAGAGAAAAGTTTCTTTCTCTCCGACGCTACTATGCTATTATAACTTCTAATCATTATTGTAGTGGAGGCCTAGCCACTGCAGTAAAGAAAGAATAATAAATAAAAGGTGAAATAATATGACATGAAGGAATAAAGTTGTCATTATTTGTAAATGAAATGATTGTGTATGTAGAAAATCCAAAATAAAGACTATTTGTATTAAAAATAAAAAGGTCACTGTATACAAGATTAATTTAGAGGATCATTTAAATCCTATTTTCCAACAAGAAACAATTAGAAAGCAATTTTAATTGATATCTTTTTTTTTTTTTTTTTTTTTTCAGTACGCAGGCCTCTCACTGTTGTGGCCTCTCCCGTTGTGGAGCGTAGGCTCGGGACGCGCAGGCTCAGTGGCCATGGCTCATGGGCCCAGCTGCTCCGTAGCATGTGGGATCTTCCTGGACCGGGGCACGAACCCGTGTCCCCTGCGTCGGCAGGCGGACTCTCAACCACTGCGCCACCGGGGAAGCCCTAATTGATATCTTTGACTTAGACACTGAAGATTCCATATAATTCCTGCTCTATTAGCTTCCTCTCTATGATGGAGGAGATCATGAGATTGATGCTTGTGAGTGCTGTTCATATTCCTTGATGTATTTAAGGTTTTATTCACTTAGCATATACTTTTTGTGTTGTTGAAAAGCACAGATATTTTTACTGAAGTGCTAATAAATGTTGAAATTTAATCAGTTAAAAAAAGGATACCCCTTTTAATAGCATTTAAAAAATCAAACACCTATTAAAAATTTAATGAAGGGTTTTTAAAACCTCTACAGAAAACAACAACAACTAAAGAAACCAAAGAAATCCTTCAAAAATGGAAAGATTGACTATTTTCTTAAATTGAAAATTTCAACATATTTAAGATGTTAATACTCCTCAAATTAATCTATAGGTCCAATGAAATTAATCTAAAGGTCTCTTTAAAAGCTGTGATATTTTTAGGGGAAATTAACAAGCTAATGCTAAAATTTACATATGAATAGGGACTAGAGAGCCCAACAGTCTGGAAGATCAGACTCCTGGATATGATGACTTGTACTACCTATTATCACGATAAAACCTCGGTAAATAAATCAAAGTGGGATTGTCTGAGGGACGGATGAATAGATCAGTGTAACAGAATTTAGAGTCCAAAACCAGACCCGTTCATGATAGTTGATTGATGACAAAAATGGCACAGTAGAATCACAGATAAACGATAGTTTTTCAATTAGTGGTTCTGAGTCAGTTGAACATCTATATAGAAAAATGCAAATTTTCACCTAGTATCATCTACAGAAAATCAATTCCAGGCTGATCATGATGGTAGAACAAAATATAAATGGTAACTAATAAAACTTCTGGGATGTAATATAGGAAAATGCCTTCATGTGGCTGGGCTGGGAGAAGACATCGTAAGCTTTTAGCACTAACTATGAAAAAAGAGATGAGTAAATAGGACTTAATTATCACTAACCACAAAGAAATAGATGGATGAAATGGGAATTAATTAAAATTAGAAACTTCTGCTCATCAAAACATACAACTAAGAGAATAAAAAGGCAAGTCAGAGGATGGGTAAAGATGTTTGCAAAATAAATAACTTGTATCCACAAAGCACTTACATTTAGAAAACAAACATTCTTACAAATCAATTTAACAAAGAAACAAATAATACGATGGAAAAATGGACAAAATTTCTGCATGGCTATTTCACAAAAAGAGATTATGCAAAGGGCCAATAAACATATGAAGAAATGCACAACTTCCCTAGTCAGTGTAGAAATACAAATTAAAACCATACCAAAATATTTTTTATTACACACCAGATTGCCTAAAATTATCCAGAATAACAATACCAAGTGTTGGGACATATATGGAGCAACTGGGTCTTTCACACATTGCTGGTAGAAATGTAAGATCATACAACCACTTTGGAAAACTGTTTGACAATTTCTTATAAAATTCAACCTATATTTACCATATAACCCAGCAATCATACTCCTAGAACTCAACAGAAATGAAGACGTGTATGCAACAAAAGATATGTTAAAAAATGGTTATAGCAGCATTATGTCATTATCCCGAATTTGAAGTGAGCCAAATGCCTATTGACATTAAAATGAATAAATAATTTTAGTTATATCCATATAAGCAAGCACTGCCTATGAATGAAGACAAATGACCTATCATTTCTTGCAACAAATTGAATGAATAAGATAAACATAAATTTGAAGAAAAGAAACTACTCACAAACGAGAACATGCTGTATTCTCTCTTTATATAAAGGTTGAAAACACTATGAGATATCCCTTTATGAGAGACTGAAGGCATAGTTACTCTACTGAAGGGTCAAAAAAGTAGCTTATGGGATGTGGGATTGCTCTATTTTGGGGCCTGGGTATGTTTATTTTGTGATAATTCATTGAATCATAGGATTTATTCACTTAGTGGATGGCATACTTCAAAAAGTATTCAAAAATGTATCTGTATAAATAAAATTATACACAGAATTGAGCCTAAAACTTTAAAATTGTGCTATTACAAGTTTTAAGCTAAGATTTTTAAAATAATGAGGAATATTCAATCTCATTATTACTAGAAATATTTTAATGTGTTCATTATTCATAACTAAAACTAATATATAATGATAGCAGCAATACATAATAAAACAGCATAGCAAATATAAAATAATGGTTTAAATATTTATATCATCTTTTTTCAGTTTTTACATTTCTAGTTTGTTTGAGCTTTATAATGTACAATCTATCTTACTGTAGCAGGTCATATATTTAATTTATAAATATGTAAGTATACTTATAGTATACACATGTAAGTATATGTACATGATAACAAATTTTTTACTTCTAGGATTGCATAGTTAATGACACATGGACACCAGTGATTTAACTGATTAACAATGACACCCAGAGTGATAAGCTAACAGCCAGCTGAGAATAAGGACATCCTTGCAGGTTTATCACCTTGAGGAGTTTGCAGGAGAGCAGTTTAAGAATATTTGTAAGAAACCAATCATCTTAAATTAAAATCTTATTCATTTACTCAACTAGTAAGTGTTCTATTGGTTTCAGAGGTAATATCATGTTATTGAAAGGATCCGTAAAGTCAATAAGACTCAAATTTATCTACTGATTGTCTGACCTCTTTCGAGTTTTTCTTCTCCTTATATCTTGATATAAGAAAATATGACATGACCATCCCTAATTATTAATATTGAGAAAAGTAAATTAAACATTATACCTGAAAGTTCTTAGCACATGGCTGGCAAATAACAGTTGATCAATAAATGGTAATTCTTTTGTCCAGCCTTTCCCTTGTTATTCTGAATTATTGTCACCCAGGTTGCTAGGGGATGTTTGCATGAACTCTGCCAAGGGTGGGTATGGAAGTATAATTCTCAACATCCAGAACATGCAAGGAATTTCCCCATCATCACCCCCTCCAAATATAAATAACATTCCCTGGCTATTTACATACAAGAGCACACATTAACTTGGACACTTTTAATATAAGTACCAATTTTTGGATTCTTATACTCTTGGGTTAATTCAGCGACACAGATTTACACTATGCAATATATTTTCAAATTTCCTCCTATTTACAGTAGTGTCCATGAGATCTGTGACTGAAATTGCTGTTTCCCAACTACTGTTGACATTTTGGATATGGAAAATATTGGCATACTCTACTGCCAACTTGCATCACTTTTTCTTCAATTATGACATATAAACCTAAAAAATCACAGCATGGTGATAGCTGAACAAAGGACCCCATTGTCTTGAGCTTTACATCCACTTCCTGCCCATTTCCTGTCTGCTGCATTTAATCTGCCTGTAAACTCCACGTCTTGAAGAAGCCAACACATCTTGCCAAATTATTCGCCAGGGTCAATTCTCTATTCAAATTGCCTTTTCATCCTTCTTAAATTTTACAAAAGGAGTTTGGCTTCTTTCTGTTTCAATTTCCCCCTCGCTTTACCATTCAATTCTTGCATTTGACAGCCCTGGAGTAGGTCTGGATTAATACCAATACGAGATGCCTGTGTTCTCTGAGCCTACTGTTCTCAACTGTGAAATTCCATGTTTTTTTTTTCAAAAAGGAAATAGAACGTGTATAGCTGATCCAATGACATATAACAAATTACACAGATAAATGAAAAAGTAAGCTACCTTATTTCAAATAATAAGCCACCTTTCTCTGGTAATAGTAATACTTTGATGTATTCAACATATTTTAGTTGAAGTGAGCCAAAGGTGAAATTTGCCTGGCATAGGAAGTCATCCCTCCATCCCCAAATAGCAATATTTCTTAGACTTACTTTATGAATCATAACTCAATGGCTTATGAGGAAGGCCATGAGGATTATCATGGCCTGAGCCCATCCACCTGCTGGGATGTTGGTGGGAAGAGACTACACTCTCCCTTAGCCTCAAAAGGCTCCCTGGCTGCTTCTGGAAGCTTTCCGTGGCATTGTGTGATGGGCACTCAGAGCCTTTATGTTCCTGCTCCCTGCCTTCCTCATGTACCATCTAGCAATTTTCTCTTTGCCCAAAATTTCTCTTAGAATAACCCTATGCTCTAATATCAGCCCCCTCTGCTGGTTGAGGCTACCCCTGGAAGTCTGAGAAACAGTCACCCCCATATCTCTTTGTCCCAAATGTGTACATCGGCCCTATTCTTTTTTTTTTTTTTTTTTTTTGGCGGTATGCGGACCTCTCACTGTTGTGGCCTCTCCCGTTGCAGAGCACAGGCTCCGGACGCGCAGGCTCAGCGGCCATGGCTCACGGGCCCAGCCGCTCCGCGGCATGTGGGATCTTCCCAGACCCGGCACGAACTCGTGTCCCCTGCATTGGCAGGCGGACTCTCAACCACTGTGCCACCAGGGAAGTCCTGGCCCTATTCTGATTCCTTGGAACATACCAGAGGCCAAGCTTAACTTTTAACAAGGTGTCCCTGAAGTTTGTGCATGACCACAGATGAACTGATGGCAGCAACACAAGCGCAGCTCCATCTAAAATCTCAATGTGGCTGGCCACAGGCTTCTTACTGTCTACACTTACCAAGCCCATTTCAGCCTTCTCTAAGTTCTAGAGTCACAGCCAAACAAACTAATTTTGATTTTTAGAGAGAGGACGGTTCTCTTACATCCTTCTTTAAAATCTGCATAATGGGCTGAATGGTGATCCCAAAAAAAGAGAGGTCTGTGTCCTAATTCCCTAGAACCTAGTTATATGGCAGAAGATGTGATTATACTAAAGCTCTTGAGAGGGTTAGCTTATGCTTCATTATCTGGGTGGACCCTAAATGTAATCACATGTATCTCCATAAGAGAGAGTTTTGAGACAGACACACAGAGGAGAAAACACACAAAAGAGGAGGCAATGTGACCACAGAGGCAGAGATTGGAGTGATGTGGCCTCAAACCAAGGAATGCCAACAACACTAGAAACTAGAAGAGACAAGGAGTAGAATCTCTCCTAGAACCCCTGAAGGGAGACGGCCCAGCCAACATCTTGATCTCATACCTCTGGCCTCCAGAACTGTGACAGAATACATTTCTGTAGTTTTAAGCCACCAAGGTTATGGTCATTTGTTATAGCAGTCCTAGGAAATAAATACAATCTACCTTGCTAAGTTTTCATTCTTTCCCCAAGATTCACCCCTCTGTTTCAGGGGCAGAGTTCAACAAACTCTAGAAATAGGCTGGGTAATTTCTTATAAACTGAAATTATTTAACTGGACCCTGAATTGGTGTGGTCAGGGCCCAGATTGTCAGAGTCTTTCAAAATAGTAAAAAGTTAGATATTGTCTCCTTTAGTTAGAAAACAATAAAATAAGGTTCTGTGTAGGCAGTTACAGGAGTTTCTCTGCCTCAGCCATGTGCAAAACCCATGTGCTGGGCCACCACTACATGTCTGGCACCTGCAGAGAAGCCAAAGGCCAACTTCTGTGAGAGAACAGAAGGCCTGGGATCTTCCTAAAGCCTCGTCTGCCCCTTCATCCCTCAAAGAGCCAGGGGTTAGTATTGTTCTAAATGAAACTCAGCTCTCCTCCCATTCTCTCCATGATTCCATGCTCCCCAATATCACTTAAACTGACCAACATTTATGTCAGAGGAAGAAAAGATCAGAGAAATGAATGTTACTCAAAACAAAATGATCCACTTGCATGTAGAAAAGAAAAAATTTACACAAAGCAAAAACAAAAGACCCAGGTGTGCATTAACCTTTCATGAACTTATGATTAAAAGAGAATGAAATGTTACTTCTTACAGATTTTATACACAGTGGAAAGGGAGAGTAAAAGGCTTTACATGGGTGATTGATTACCAGGAAAATTGATTAAGAAAATGTCAATTCCCTCCCAGAGAAACCCAACCCCAGTGGCTCTGACAAGAGACTCAGAAAATAGCTCACCTTTTGTATATTTCCTCAAGTCTTGGTTTCCCAGCCCTATTTGTTGCCCTTTATTGAATATCACTGGTGTTAGCACCTAAACAGAATTTCCAAACTCACCCCCTCCAGGTCTAAGATTTCATACTTTGCAAATCTGAATTGGAAGCATCAGGGTGTACTAGAAAGGGTGAGGCAGATACAAGTTCAAGTTTAGATTTAGCCACTTCTTAGACAGGAGAGCTTAGGAAAGTTATTGGTTATTTACCTTTTCTAATACATATTTGTTTAATCTACTAAGACAGGAAACTGACATATCACAGAATTGCTGTAAGAAATCAATACAAAGAAAGATATTTGTGAGGCCACTTTCCTTCCATGAACATTATACCCTGCATTGTACCATCCATGAACAATAAGTATTATTAGGGCATAGTAATTACAGGTGATTCTTCTTATAGACCAGGGCTACAGTAACTATTTTAAGCTTTGTAGGCCATGTGGTCTCTGACACAACCACACAACATGGCTCTTGTAGCATGAAAGCAGGCTAAATGAATGAAGTGTAGCTGTGTTACAATAAAACTTTATTTAAAAAGTAAGTTGTGTCTCAGTGCCTTTGGGCCACCATAACAAAATATCACAGACTGAATAGCTTATAAACAACAGACATTTATTTCTCACAGTTTTGGAGGCTGGAAGGCTGAGATCAAGGTGCCAGCATGGTCACATTTTGGTTAGAGCCCCCTTCCTGGTTCCTAGCTGGTACCTTCTATGTCCTCACACAGTGGAAGGGACAAGGGATCTCTCTGGAGCTTTGTTTATATGAGCACTAATCTCATTCCTGAGGGCTCTGCCCAGATGATCTCATTGCCTCCCAAAGATACCATATCTTAATACATTACCTTTGAGGGTTAGGATTCAACGTAAGAATTTAGGGGGGACACAAACAAGTGACATCCTACATTTGGTTTGTGGGGCATAGTTTGCTGGCCTTTTGTATAGACTTCCTCTGATCATAGCAATAGGGAATATTTAGTTGGAAAATATAACTGTCCCGTATGGGGTCAACCTCAAACATTAAGCAATAATTCCTGAATCCCAAGTTCTCATTAATGATTCCCTACAAGGATGAATTTACTCATAATTTAAGCTATTGCATACTTACTGGTACTACTTAAAGATAACAAGTTTGGATTTTATCATTTAATACATACTTTGTTCATTCTTCCATTTGTTACTAAAACTGCCTTTTTCAACTTTCAAAGCATCTTGCTTGATTTTAGTACCCTTACTAATCATAAACATAATACCTGTTTGACATCATCTTTCTAAATGACAGCCTTTTTAAAAACATAAAATGTGATAGGTACCTTGTGAACATTCAAATACCTTTCCAGGGCAGGTAGTCCTGGAAAAAACACCCTAGTTTTTTGAACTCACCCCCTTTTAAAAAAATTTTTTTTGAGAATAACAGGCATATAGTAAAGTCAATGATCTTAAGTCTAAATTGATTATACATATGCATACACCTCTGCAACCACCATCCCCAGAACAAGATCTACAATATTTCCAGCCCTCCCGACAGACGTGTCCCCTGTGCCTTCCCAGTTAGTACCACCTAAAGGGTAACCATTATTCTTTTAAAGGTTTTTAAAACTTCAAGCAAATCCTATTACCAAATGCTTTCTTGCCTTTTTATTTTCTAAAAGTAGTAGATAAATTGATCAGGCATAGTTTTCTCTAATTAAAAAAAATCTGTCTCACCCCAAATGTTCTGTTCAATTAAACATTTGATGAAGCAACCTTTTTGCAGAAAACCCACCAGCTTACCAGGTATGCAAACGAGGTTCATTCTCTGTTATTGCCAGGGTCATTCTCCTTGGAAAGGCTTCTCATGGATGGAAGATATGTTGTCAGGACCCCAGTTCATAATCCAGCATGTACCATCAGCCCAGTGATTTCACATTTCTGTCAAGAGTATTCCAATTTTGCCCTTGAACTACTGCGGCTTCTTAACAGATATGTTTCTGAGCAATTTATGCAAATTGAATTTGATGTCTTCTCAAAATGAAGTATTTATAACAAAACCTGAATGTAAAAATGTTTAAAGCAAAGAAACTGCAGCTGGAAGGCAGGAATTTAATGGCAAATTTTTATGAAACATGAGAAAAATTTAAAGGAACTCTTTAACTGTCTGTATCCTCATATATCCAATTTATTTTTAAGCAAACTGTACCTATAGGGTGGATGGTAAAAAAATCATGTTCAGAATCCTTACACACCACTTTAAAAGGGCACTAGTTTGTGTTAGGAAAAGCACTTAAAATTTTATTCAAGGTGGTGAAACTTAACCCCTATACTAAAGATTTAGAATTTAACCAAAATAGTGTGGACATGCTACACTAATTACCTGGACAGAGGTATTTAATGATGGCTAAAGTTGATTGGAATCTAGCAATGTATGTATCTGTTTATAAATATACTAATTCACTTGGCTATAGATGCTTAACGAACCACCCCAAAATAGAGTGGCTTAAAACAGATATCATCAATTAGCTCACAATTCTCTGGATCAACTGTGTATTTCTGCTGATTTGGCAGGCATTGGCCAATCATAGTTGGGCTTACCCATGTTCCTATAGTCAGTTGGAGTCTATCTGAGGACTCCCTGGTCTAGGAAGTCTCAGCCTCATGGTTGATTTCTGCTTCACATGGTCTCTTACCTTCCAGCAAGCCAATCTAGGCCTCTCTCTCATGCAGCTCTCCTAGAGAGAGCAGAATTGTGCAAGGTCTCTCGAAGCTTAGGTGCAGAACTTGCTTCATTGTCACTTTTACCACATTCTATTGTCCAAACAAATAAGAAATCTGACTCTGATTCAATACGTGGGGATACAGACTCTTCCTGATGGAAGGAACTGTAAAGTCATATTGTAAAGGAGTGGAAGGGTAAAGGATTGTGGGTATTTTTTTCAATGATTCTCCCAAACATGTATATATGCATGGATATATGTGTATGCTGAAATATTTATATAAGTATATTAAATAACAGAAGTTTTCCACAAATGGTGCCGTTATATATTGACTATGTATAATCATTTTCTCCAAAGATAAGTTTTCAAACACACATTTAAGTTTCACTGTTTCACATGTTGAGGCCACATTCCCCAAACTGACCTGCCTGAAAGGAAATTAAAACTAAATAATTTGGACTTCCATTTCTGGCCAAGCTGGAGTAATCAGGACCAGATTTATGCTACCACCTGAAACCACCAGAAAACAGACAAAATATATGAAACATATGTCAAGAAACTGAGTATTAGGCAATAAATGAACAGGGATCCTCAAAAGACAGGAAACAAACATGGCCAGACCTACAATTTTCCCAGCTAACTACCTGGAGAGTTTCCACGCCATGGTGCATGGAAGGGGTGCACAGGATGAGACCAGTAGGCTCTGAGCTGTGAAAACAGAGATGACAGTCTTGGGAGACCAATGCAATCAAAGTTCATTGGACACAGAACCAGAGAGGAGAGAACTGAATATAGAGAGAACTCAAGAAATAAGCAGAAGGTTCCACTTGGGTTTTTAACTGAGTACTGTTCAGTGCATATGTGTGAGGAAACATCTAGAGATGAAAGTTACAATGTCTCAGAAAATTACACTGATGTGTTAGGCAGTTAGTCAGACATTAGCAGCAAGGAGGCCACAGTGGCAAAAGACAAGAGGGGAGTAGTCAAGTTACACCCACTCGTCTGGGGACCCTCCCCTGACCCCACCCAGAATGGGCAAAACTATGGTCATGTGGTGGGCAATTTATCCTGATAAAGAGGGAACACAGTAACACTAGGGAACTTCCCTGGGCTGCGCATGCCCAGACTAGACAGGTGTATAACCTATAGTAAAACCAAACTCATTATACCATCACTATAATAAAATATGCATATGGTTTGGCAAACCGCCCCCCACCCCGCTGACCCCGGGCTGTTCTTAGCAAATCAAGGGTAAGGGCATGAGCAATAATGAACTTGTTACATAGATGGGGACTGTCAATCAAATAATGATACCCCTGTCACTCACCCATGATTGCGCCCCGCCTTCTCCCAGAACTCTCCTTATAAACACCTTTAAGCCTGTACAGGAGAGCTGGTTTCACTTAGTAGAAACAGCCCACTCTCCCTCTGAGAGTGTAACTATACTTTAATAAAACTTTGCTTTGCACTTAAGCCCAAAGTGGTAGTCTGCAATTCTTTGCTTGCTCTCACAAGGACCGAGATTGCTGGTCCGGCATTGACCTCCTCTGTTGGAGCTATTCTGACACAACGCACACCAACCTGGTAACAGATGGAATTAACGGCAGATTAAATATGCAGAAAAAAATTAGTAAACTTAAACACATAGACATAGAAGGGATGTAAAATGAAACAGAATAAAAAGAGAACAATAGGGACTTTCCTGGTGGTGAGTGGTTAAGAATCTACCTGCCAACACAGGGGACATGGGTGCGAGCCCTGCTCGGGGAAGATCCCACATGCCACGAAGCAACTAAGCCCGTGCGCCACAACTACTGAGTCTGCGAGCCACAACTACTGAGCCCTCACACCTAGAGCCCATGCTCCGCAACAAGAGAAGCCACCGCAATGAGAAGCCCACGCACTGCAACAAGGAGTAGGCCCCACTCACAGCAACTAGAGAAAACCCATGCACAACAACGAAGACCCAACACAGCCAAAAATAAAGAAATTAATTATTTTTTTTAAAAAAGAGAGAACAACAGCAACAAAGCAGAACATCAATGAGCCATGGGACATCTTCAAATGGCCTAATATATGTGTGAGGGACATGTACAGAGAGAGGAGAAAGGGGGAGACAGAAAGAAATAGTCAAGCAGTAATGGCTGAAAATTTTCCAGATTTGATGAAAACCTGCAGATATGAGTAGCTCAAAGAATCCAAGCCCAATAAACTAGAAGTAAATGACATCAAGGTATATTATAATCAAAATACTCAAACTCAGTGATACAAAGAAAATGTTAAAAGCATCCAGAAAAAAGGACATATTATGTATAGTGGAACAAAGATAAGGATGATATGAATACACAAAAAGGATAACACATCATAACATGTCAAAACTTATCAACTTCCAATATGTGCAGTTTATTATATGTCAATCATACCTCAGTAAAGCCATTTGAAAAAAGGAAATGATGTTCTCCTGATATAATTTCCATCTTCTATTTGGGAATTTTGCCTTCAGACACACTGCTGAACAACGTCTATATGAATGATTACACTATGAATTGTAAATATTGACCAAAAATATTCAATAGTTTTGCAATTCAGAGATGCACTAAGGGTAATTCTCTACTTCAAATTTTCCTTTTTAAATATTTTGAATTCCTTTTAAAATGGTTAAAGAAAACCACATATATTAAAATAAACTAAATATACTGAGGATTGGGACTTCCCTGGTGGCTCAGTGGTTAAGAATCCGCCTGCCAAGGCAGGGAACATGAGTTCGATCCCTGATCCAGGAAGATCCCACATGCTGCAGAGCAACTAAGCCTGTGTGCCACAACTACTGAGCCTGTGCTCTAGAGCTCATGAACCACAACTACTGAGCCCGTGTGCCACAACTACTGAACCCTGCACACCTAGAGCCCGGGCTCCACAACAAGAGAAGCCACTGCAGTGAGAAGCCCATGCACTGCAACGAAGAGTAGCCTCCGCTCACCGCAGTTAGAGAAAGCCCGCATGCAGCAACGAAGACCCAATGCAGCCTATATATATATATATAATATATTATATTATATATATATTATATTATATATATATATATACTGAGGATTACTGATATTTTAATTTATACTGGTGGCAACTCATTTTTGTGCAACTCTCCAAATAAAAGTCCTCCTGCTGTCTCAGTTTAATTAAAGTGTGGCCTGAGTTTGCGAAGGCTCCCCATGTATTTGTACTTGGTGTAAACATGTTGTGGATCTGAAAGGTTGCTGTTCTGTACTGACCTTTCGTGACTTCAGGCCTGTGCATGTTCATCTACTTAAAACTGTACAAGTAAGTTCAAATCTACAGAAAAGGACACCATGCTCTATTAAATACAAGTAAGACCCAGGCATGTCAGTCTAGCATAATGGGATCCATCAGAGTAGAAATATATTATGCAAAATTTTGTATTCCTTATGTATTTAATGTGGTTCTTACCTATTTTATTTTTAGTACACTTTTTTGTTGTTGGGATAAAACAATAATTATTTAAGCCATAATTGGATCACTGATTAAAAACAATATTTGAAATGAAAATTTGATGATGTAACTGGCATGATCAAAAATGCTCAAGACGGAGCTACAAATCATGCTCTATTAGCACCAGGTGGATTCTTGAGCTGTTGCTAATCACACTGAAAACAATACATAAAAGCAAATGTTAAAAAAAAAAAACCTTATGCAGTGACTTTTAACTAAAAAACTAATTGAAACTATAATGTAAGGAGTATGAACTTATCAACATATTTTTTAAACTTTTTAAAAATTAAATTTAATGACACCAAGCCGTGTTGGTGAGTTTTGCCATATTTTCTATGGCTTCCTTGGCTACACTCTACTGCCCTCAGTGCTGGTCTCCATCCCAAGTCTGGGCACTGCGTTCAAGCTCACCTGCTCACAACCTTGACCAAAGGGGACCCCCTAGATTCTGATCCTCAGAACTTGAGGCTTCGTGACAATCATCCAGGCATGTTCTTGACAGTCTGAGAAGGCCACAGTCTCACCCCCAGCCTTTGCCCTGGAGTCTCTCATCTTTTAAGACAATCTAGCTCTAGGACCCACAAGAGCTAAACTTTCCAAAACAGAAACTATCAATTCTCCCCTGGAGCCAGAGGAACTCAAATGACAGGAAGCAAATTCTTCCTTGCTACTTGCAGGTCCATGTTCCCCCATGCTCTCTGTGTGAAGTGTCTGCTTGTACAAGCGGGCTGGCGAGGCTACAGTGACCCAGATGTAGGGAGGGACTGTCTCATTCCTTTGCAGATGCCTGTAAGTGGAAGCTGGCAATCTTTCCTTCAGGTCATTCTGTGACAAAGTTATTTGCTATCTTGGCTCACCTATAGAATTTTTGCAAAATAAACTTATAGTCATTTTTGCAGACTAATTCTATAGCTAGTCCTATGAAGTCACAGTGTAATTTTTAATCAAAATAAGTTCAGCCTAAAAGTATTTCAGTTTCACTTATCATAAATCAAAACAATAAATGCTGTCAGAAATTTTATGAAAAACAATAAAATAAGCTTATAATGTCATTCAATGTAAGTTAATGCCTTCAATTTTCATACATTTTATGTATTTTAAAGTGTGTACTTATATTTTTTAATATATTAAAATAGAAAGGCAGTGACTTACATAGAACATATATACAATTTGCTTTGTTGTTTAGTAAATATAAATGTAGGACCAGTGTTTTCTTCACAAATTGTACCTTTTTCCTGTTGCATACTGCCTCCTTTTTTTTTTCTTTTTTCTTTTTTTGGCTGCACTGGGTCTTCGTTGCTGCACGCGGGTTTTCTCTAGTTGTAATGAGCCAGGGCTACTCTTTGTTGCAGTGAGCGTGCTTCTTATTGCGGTGGCTTCTCTTGTTGTGGAGCACGGGCTCTAGGCATGCTGGCTTCTGTCCTCTTTTACCCCTTTATCTCTTTTTTTTATTTGATAGTAATGTTTCTGCCCCAATTTTTTATATCCTGTAAATAAGGTAAGACTATTTTGTAAACAAATTTAATCATCTGTTTTTTCATAGGAGAACTTAGCATGTTCTCACCTAAGATAATAAATGAAGTATTGATTTTATTCTGTTCACCTTTCTTCATATTTTCCTTTTTTTTTTTTTTTTTTTTGCTTTCTCAATTTTTTGTCCTTGTTTCTTTGGAAGAAACTACATGACAGTGTAGTTTCTGATTCCTATGATGATTCTCTTCAAAATGCCAGCACTCGTTATCAAACACAAATTTCTCTACTATATGAAAGCAAGTTACCACGTATTTCCCCTCAAAAAGAAATTCTCTTCCCCCACAACTCACAATTCAACAAAATGAGAGCTTTAGATATTTTTGACTATTTTTTAAAATTCATGTTATCAAGGAAAAATTCACATATAGCAAAATACACAAATCCTAAGCATACAGTTACAGGAATTTGACCTCTGTATGTAATCTGGTAACCACTGCTCAGGTCAAGATGCAGAGTATTTCCAGCAGCCCTGAAAGTTCCCTCAGGCCTCTGCTTAGTCAATACCCTCCATACTCCAATATAGTCACTACCCTGATGATTCTTGAACTTTTAATAAAAGGAATCATATAGTATGTGTTCCTTTGTGCCTGGCTTCTTTTATTCAGCCTTATGTTTCTGAGATTCATAAAAACATCTGTCAGTAAATTATTCTTTTTATTATTGATCATATTTTATTATATGAATAAACCACAATTTATTTATCCATCTCCCACTGATAGACAATTGGGTTGTTTCCAGTTTGAAGCTATTATTAATCACCCTCTCATGAACACCTGTATATGTAGCCTCATTTTTCTTGGGCATATATCTAGGGGTGGAATTGCTGGCTTATAAAGTAGGTGCATGTTTAACTTTAAAGTGTCAAATGTTTTCCAAAGTAGTTTTACCAATTTGCATTCTGATTAGCTATATATGAGAATTTCCATGGTTCTTAATTTGTTCCAACACTTGGTATTGATGGTCTTTTTAATTTTAGGCATCCCCAAAGGTTTATAGTTATATCTCAATGTGTTTTAATTTGAATTTCCCTGATAACTAATGATGATGAACACCTTTTCATGCCCTTATTAGCCACTCATACATGTTCTTTTGTGACATATATATTCAAGTCTTTTGCCATTTAAAAAAAAATTGTGCTTTTATTCTTATTAGGATTTTAGAAGAATAAAATATCCATTGTATATACATCTCTAAGAATTAGTAAAGAGGACATGGAAAGAGCTCACTTAAAATCAATAATAAAAAGATTACATGCAAAATAAAAAGAGGCAAAATATTTGAACAAGTAATTTATAGAAGTAGAAACCTGAATAAGCACAAAACATGAAAAGATGTTCCATCTTTTGAAAATTTAGGAACTGCAAATTAGAACATTAATGAAAAATCAATAACTATAATAAATTATGCAAAAAAAACAAAAGTGTGACATAACCGAGGGTTGGTGAGGATGAGGGAAATTGAGAACCTTTGTAAACTACTGATGGCATGCAAACTGGAACTACTGCCTCGAAGACTCATCTGACAATATCTAGAAAATTTGAAAGTGTACATCGCTAATATTTAACCATTTTGCTCCATGGTATATATACACTGGGAGACATGTAGAAAAATCTTCATTACAGTCTTGTTTATAAAAGCAAAAATTTGGGAAAATGGGAATAACCAACAGTAGGGAAATGGATACATAATTGTTCTAGAGCAGTTAATATAATGAAGTGTGTGTATAGATATGTTTCACATGGATAGACCATGGGAACACAATTTTGAATTAAAACAAGTGATAACATTACATAGAGAATATTTCTTAAAGTAAGAATTAATATATATAAGTGGTTCTTAAAATCTGGCGCCTGGACCAGCAACATCAGCATATCCTGGGAACTTACTAGAAATGCAATTTCCTGGGTTCAACCTCAGACCTACTGAATCAGAATCTCTTGAGGGTAGCGTCCAGCAACCTGTACTAACAAGCCCTGAAGGGGATGATGATGCTTACTAACGCTTGATAACTATGCATTGTAGATCTACATATTACATAGATCTGTATTTACTAAAAATATAGTATAGATAGCTGGGACAATACAAAGAAATTTCCTGACTGTTGTTACTTTTGGAGCTGGAGCTGAACAAACGACTTCAAATATCTGTCATGCCATGTGTATAAATATTAAAACAGATCTTAAGAAGGAAGGATGAAATACTAATATGTGTTAATTCTCAGTGGTGAACATGAGGGTCTTTTATATTATTCTCTGCATCCTTCTAAATACTTTAAACTTTGCAAAATTAAAAAAAAAGCGGGGGGGTGCTACAGAGAACATGATGTAAGTGATTGTTGAATAGTGTAGGGATTTAATGTGGTAACCAAAACATCTTAGTTCTTTCTCAAGTCTCCAAGTTTAATTAAGAATATCTTGAGATTGCAAGACAAGCTCTTAAAAAACAAAACAGATTCCATGATTTGTAATCATTTACAATGTTTAAATTTACTGAATCAAACTTTTCATGATTTTCAGCTCAAAAAAATGTAGAGAAATAAATCAGAGAGCAGAGTGTATGTTAAATGTAACTGACATCTATAATCTCAATTTTAGCTATTTAATTTGATCAGAATATTGATATAATTGATTGCATAGTAAGAGAAGTTAAAATTAGAAAATATACTTAATTGAAAAAAATGTTACTTGTATTTGTTTATATATTGGGATTGTGTAATTAAACAAACAGCTCACTGCTTTACAAATGGTTAGCTTTGTAAGGTGATGTTTTAATTCACTCTTCTTCCTGGAAGGGCTCTCCTTCAACCCCCAGATAGAGATATTATTTTACTTGAGTAACTTCAGATTCCCCAGCTATTCTTAGTAAGGATTTTTTAAGTCTTGCAACTCAGATCTTAGGAGGATGTCTTTATTATCTTCTGCCACATGACAGCTCTGAAAAGACAATAACCATTTCCTGTCACTCAGAAGATACTCCCCCAAATAACTAAGCTCACAATTAAGCCTACTTCACTTGTCAGTACTGGAGGTTAAGCCCATACAGCCAGTATACCCTGGTTTTCTTCCACTGAACAGGGACCCTCTCCATGTAGCACAAAAGAAGTACAAAAACTGCGCTTGACCACAAAAGGAAAAATTGAAGGCTTTTATGCTGCTAAAATATTTCCAAAAATTTACCCATATATGATAATGGGACCATTCCCAATGTATAAGCAAGAAGAGACTTCATTACATCTTTTCTAACTCAGAATCATATTTTTAATTAAACTTTTTATTTTGAGATAATTGTAGATTTACATACAGTTGTAAGAAATAATACAGAGAAATCCCATGTACATTTTACCCAATTTACCCCAATTTTGCAATGATCTTGCAAAACTTTAGCAAAATGTCACAACCAGGATATTGACATTGATACAGACAAGATACAGAATGTTTCTATCACAAGGATTCCTCATGTTGCCCTTTTATAGCCACACATAATTTCCTCCTGTCCCACACCCTCCTACTTCCAGGCGACCACTAACCTGTTTTCCATTTCTATACTTTGTCATTTGAAGAATGTTATGTGAATGGAATCATACCATGTGTAACATTATAGATTTGCCTTTTATCAATGAGTATAACCTTTAGGAGAATCATCCAGTTTGTTGCATGTACCAAGCCTTTGTTCCTTTGTATTGCTGAGTAATAATCCATGGTAATAATATCACACAGTTTGGTTTAACCGTTCACTTGCTGAAGGGCATCTGTGTTGTTTCCAGTTTGGGACTATCAAAAATAAACCTACTAAGAATATTTTTATTCATGTTTTTGTGTGAACGTACATTTTCATTACTCTGAGATAAATGTCCCCAAGAGTGTGATTTCTGGGTCATATGATAGTTATATATTTATTTTTATGAGGAACTGCCAACTGTTTTCCAAGGTGACTGTACCATTTTACATTTTCATCAGCAGTGTGTAAGTGATCCAGTTTCTCCTCATCTTTGCCAGCATTTTTTTAAAACTATTTAAGTATTTTTTAATTTTAGCCCTTCTGATAGGTATGTAGTGTTATCTCATTGTGGTTTTAATGAATCGTGTCATTTTTAATCTTTACTAATTTAATGCAAGAAGTGTTTTTTCATTTTAATTTGTTCTGTTTTTCAGCTTCTCAATTTTTCGACATTTGTCTTTCCTCTATAAATTATAACTCATGTGCTTTTTCCAATTTCTTATGTTTTAGTGCTTTGAAAGTATATGTCGTGTTTATATATTAATGATATTAGTCCTCCACTTCTTAATTTCTTTCTTTTCCTGATAGCACCGGAATTACTTGAGCAAGTAAATATTTTCATTTGCTTATAAAGCTTTGTTTTCAAGCCTTGAATGGCCACTATACTCTAATAGATACTTTTGACATCTATTTCACCTCTTTGTCAGGTCATTTGGTTGATTTGAACTGAACTGAAGGCTCTTAAAATTCTGCATAGAATCTTCCCCTGTATATTATACATAAACTACTCTATTTCTATTAAGATTATGCATGGTTCATTATTCATCTATAGTACCATGTTATTTGCTATTATGGATTATCCGTTCTCTCTGAAACCAGGTTTGTTGGTTTTCTGTTTTTTTTTTTTTCTGGTTAGTATTTTGTAGTCTTCAGCCCATTTCTCAGTCCTGGAATGCAAGTACTATACCTGGAAATACAGGCATTTAAATCCACAGCATGTATATAGATTTCCGAAGAAAATAGAGATTACTCATGTAGTCAAAGGACTGACAGAGCTTAAGAATTTTGCACCTGGAGATGTTCATTCAGGCTCAGCCATGAACTTGCTCAGTGACCTCAGGAAAATTACTCAGCCCCTTGCCCTTTCCATTTCTTCTTCTCTAATCAGGGATCAAACCATTTTCTGCCCCCTTAGTCTGATCCAAGAACTTCACTGATGAGATAAAAGCAGTGAAAAGGTTATGACAAAAGACAGCCTTTAGCTGGGAACAGGTTCATTTTAATTATCCACCCAGGGAATATTTGTGTTTGCAGTAACACAAATATTGATTATCAAATGTGGGGGAGCGTATTGATGTCTGCAGCAGAAGGCATGGGGGGAGTGTTTCAGGACGCTCACCCAAGAACCCAGGTCTACACTAGCAGCCAATCACAATAACTGAAAGCACCATGGAGGTCAGCCTCAAAGAGTCTTAACTACACCAAGGATTATTCCTAAGGGCTGCTGTCCGCAGGTACAGTCAGCCCGCTCTCTAGATGAAACCAGATGAAAGAACTCATGGCAACGTACAAAGGTGAAACCATCTGAGACAGAGGCAAACGTTGTGGGCTGAATCTACTGCTTAGAGTCTGAGAAAGTCAACCCTTGTCAGAACCGATCCTAATTACCGCGGGAGGGAGCAACCACTTCCGGCAGGGTGAGATTCAGTGAAACATCCACCTCTCTCTGAAGCACATTTACCTCTGGAAGACAAGGATTTACCTGTGCAAGGCAAGCCCCTTCCTCTTGGCTGGAGGAAGCCACCTCCAGAGTATTCCAAGCAAGGCCAGAATCCTCCCTGCACCCCCAGACTCCTGACATTTTGAGGTTCATCTAGGCCAGAGGTTGGCAAACTAATGGTCACATGCCCAAAGCGGCCTGCTACCATGTTTTTGTCTGTGAGCTAAGAATGATTTTCACATTTTTAAATTATAGAAAAAAAAAATCAAAAGATGAACAATATTCCATGACACGTGAAAACTGTGAAATTCACATTTCTGTGTTTATAAATAACATTTTATTGTAATGCAGGCAATGCTTATTTATGTATGTGTGGTCTGTGGCTGCTTTGGGGGATACAATAGCAGAGCTGAGTAGTTATGACAGGGATTGTATGGCCCAAAGCCTAAAATACTTACTCTCTGGCCCTTTACAGAAAGAAATTGGCTGACCCCTGACCTAGGCCATCCTTCCACGCAATCCTTGTATAGAGCCAATAGACCATCACCTTGTTTTGTGCCTCACTCCTGTCGTGGCAGGGAGTTCATCACCTCACAAGCCAACCTGTAACTGACAACAACACTTCTCAAGATGATCATTATTTTGAACTCAAATCTGCAGCCCACTTGGCCTAATTAGGCTGTATTAGAATGACCTAGAATAAGTCTACCCCCTTCCATGCCTGAAGGCAAAAGGACATAAGAAGAAAATTCTTCCTCTGTTTATACAGCACACATGAGTTGTTGTCAGCTGCTCAACACCATGAGCTTCCAGAGCAATCTAGTCCATTCCTCACTCTCCCCTCAGTGTCATTGAGGAGAGTTAGGGTGTGCAAGAGCTGGGAACCACAGAGACCCACCATGTCCCACCAAGCACGCTCTTGTCCGTGGCTGGTCACAGGGGCCAAAGCTGTGGTCCTTGAGGAGTTATATGCGGTTCCCATTTGGCAATCCCAGGTGAACACACGTGGAGCAGAGACTGGCTGACATTCTGGCCTCTCAATTCTCTCAGTGGCACATCTCGAATCACTGAATTCCTGTCATTTAACATTTTATCCCCAGCACTTTCACTTCTTAGCCTATAAACCAGTCTCAAGGAAGCAAGGAAAAGTATAAGGGAGTCTCAGGTACCATCTGGTCCACTGTTGCTCAAAAAGAGATCCATGGACCAGTAGCATAAGTATCACCTGGGAGCCCCCAGCCAGACCTTCTGAATTAGAATCTGCATTTTTACAGGATCTCTGGGTGATTCATATGCACCTTAAAGTTGGAAAAGTATGCAGCTAATCTATTGCCATTCTATAATTTGCAGACCTGAGGTTTAAATGTAGTAACTCAAATCTGGGACCTGATTCTGATCTTACTCTTGTGAGCAGCATCCAATAACATCCAGGAGGAGTCATGATCATGCCTTTCAGTGAGCAGCAACCCAGAGGGCTACCTCAGCTCCATTCTCTTAATTCAGAATCAGTGCTCCTGGAGATCAAACCCTATTCCATAATTGATCAGCTCTGAGCTTTATCTCTTCATGTCTAAGAAGAGAAATAGATACATAGAAATTCTTAAATAAGTTTTCGTCTTTTGTCTCCCGTGGGTGAATAGATAAACAAAGTGTGATACATCCATCCGATTCAGACCACTTAGTATTAAAAAAAGAACAAACTACTAATACACACAAAAACTTGGATACACCTCAAGGAAATTAGGCTGAATAAAAGTAGCCGATCTTGAAAGGATATCTATTGCAAGATTCCATTTATATTACATTCCTGAAATAACATAATTAGAGCAATGGAGAACAGGCTGGTGCTTGACAGGGGTTGGGTATGGTGAGGAGAGGATGGATATGACTATGAAAGGATAACATGAGGTAGCCTTGTGGTGATGAAAGAGTTCTGTATTTTGATTGTGGTTGTGGTTACACAGAGTAGCACTAGTGAGAAAATCGCATAGAGCTACACACACACACACACACACACGAGTGCTTGTGTAATTGAATAAGCTTTGTGAATCATACAAATAATGATTTCCTCAATTTGATACAGTTCTCTAGCTATGCAGGATGCAAACACTTGGGGAGGCTGAGTGAAGAGTACACCGAACCACCCTGCTCATTTCTTTGCAACTTCTTGCGAATTGGTAGTTAAATATTTCACAAAATAAAAGGTTAAAAAAAATTTTAAAGATGCATTAATATGGATGAATAAATGAGCCAATTAACAAACAGAACATTATCCACAATAGGAGTGGGAGAAGTAGGTCCCCTTCAATTGAGAATGTGTTTTCTCTATTTTATATTACCAAATGCTACTAAGATTTCATCAGTTATAAATCTGTCCTCTATTTTGTCTGGTTCTAACTAGACATAGTTTTGCTGGCATTTGGGAAATGAAGGGGCATTTTTAGACTTCTGATAAGTGTACCTAAGATATAGGTATATAATCAATAAATACATCACAAATCTAGAAACCCTCATTAATGAAAAATCTTTGTCTTTCTGTAAAGCCACAAAAATACATCATGTCTCATGCGTAATACTTTTATCTAAGACATCTATCTGGGGCTGAAAGTATTAAAAACACATTCATGGGGCTTTGAAGTCAAGATCTTAGTATATAGGCCCTGTCCCCACCTCCGGTATCTCAGATCCTTTTCTTAACAGCCAACTTAAGTAAAATGAAAATGGACTCTGCATTTTAACATAATTGCCGCTTTTGCCCTTGCACATGTAATTGCTTGAATTTTAGTTTTAATTCTCCCTCTCTCGCTGTAATTATGAGAACAATTAAGGGCCAGAGTTCAAAGCTTCTCAATTTTAAGAAAAGAGGGACAGCCAAATGAACTCCCTTTTCCTGCCTTGAAATTCCAATTTGCTAAAACAGCTGCAACTAACATCTCCTTAATGCTTTGCAACTGACAACACACTTTCGCTTAGAAAGCTCCACTGAGGAGTGGCCTCAGACGGTATGGAAAATGGTGTTAAAAGTTATTAAACTAGGAACAGAGGATTGTGTGGACATTTTCCAACCAATCATCAAAAGCCTGTCTAGGTCCAACTGAGTCCACTGACACCAAAGAAGACTGGAACCCCCCAAAATCTCTCATTCTGACTTTTTGGACTCCTGACTATGGCCCCCATCACTCTCTAGGAGAACCTGATTGTGTCCTGAGCTTGGGGGAAGGAAACAAAGCTTGAACCAGGACCTGAATCTACTAAACACTGGTGAAAAGTAATGGCTCAAACTTGAGTGAGCCAAAGTCTACTCATTGGGTGACGGCCTCCCACTAACTGGCTGTAAAATTTACCATGACCCAGCTTCTTGGTTCTTTGCGACTCCCAGTAGAAAACCTGAGTTCTTGTGGAAAGCAAACAGGGCAGTTATTCCCATGGGCTGCAGAACATACATATGTATTGAATCCTTGATAGGTATGTGATTTGGGAAAGCAACTCTCACCCAAGGCTGCAGGGAATATTAGAATGAGTTGAGAGCAGAGCCAAACTAGAAACCAAGTATGAAAGTTCAAAAGGACAGGCTCAAAACACTACATTGAAGAGGCAAGGAGAAGGAAAAAAGCAAGGGTAGATACAAAGCCTGGAATTCAAGCATCAGGGTGCTGTGTGTCTATGACGAATGGTTGGGGCATTACCTAGGGCAGACAATGTTTTCAGCATCGGTCTTATGGGCCATGTAGAATGTAGGTAAGCTGGCCAAGCTGAAAAGATCAGAAGGTAGATGGACTGAAGAGATGTGAATAGAAGGGAATAAGATGTATTTTCGTCAAGTACAGTGGAGAAGTGAGATGATTTCATTGGTAATAAAAAGAAAAGCAGAATATGGAAAGTGCCTTGCTAGAGAAACAAATAAAGATCCAAAGGAATATGGGAAAAAGGGACATTGGTTTTGATTCAGGGAATCTTGGAAGGCTTCATGGAGGAAGAAGCATTTGAACTGGATTTTCACAGATAGCATTTCAAAAGCAGAGAGGGTGAGGAGAAAACATTCTGAGTGGAAGAAATTCAAGTTCAAAAGCAAGAAAGCTGAGAATATACAGAGCATCCTTGGAATGCATTTCTGGAATATATAGAGGGCAAAATGTTCCCATATTAATTTGGTTGGATCATTTAGGTCAAGTTACCTAGATGCAGAGCCTGAGACAAGAATTTGCGTCCCAAGACACATGATTTATTGAGGGTGCTCTTGGGAGAGGAAGAAGAAGATGTGTCAGGAGAACTAGCTGAGCAAGACAGCTTCCACTTGATCCCACAAGCAGCTTTACAACAGGAATTGTACCACAGAGTTGGTCCCAACTTAAGGAAAAAGGATCAGCCTTCTGTACCCCTGAAGCCATCACTCATTGGCTTCAGGCTGTCCTGAGTCCAAGGAGATGAGCCTCACGTCCTGGGCACAAAGGCTTCCGCTGGCTTAGGGCAATTTTCTAGACAAGGGAGCAGCTGTGAGTCTTTAGTTGCCAGCACACAAAGCAGCTGGGCATGGATGTACTGTCCTAGTATATGGGATAGAGGTGAGGCACCAGTGCCTGCTGCCTACCAGTTTGGATGTTCACCTTAGATAACCATATCCTAGTGTATTTCAAATAAAGGATATTTTGGTAACTCATAATTTCTTTAATTGTCCCTTGTTTCCTCCATGGAGGATGAGCTGGAAGAGAATATGTTCCAACTCATATCTCTAATGGACACACCTTGAACCAAGGTCCTGGTGACAGCAAGAGATCTGGCAAGAGAGTGCCACACTCTCTGAAACTTCTTCCACTTCTAATCCCAGCTTTTCTTTTCCCCACAGAGTGTCATAGTCAGGATATATTCTTGTCTGAATTTGAGTCATGATCTTCGTTGCCTGGGTAACATTTTAGCTTAACCATCCATTGATCTCAAATTGCAGGAAAGACCTGAACCCAGAAGTAAAGCAAGCACTGTATAAGAATACAAAACAAGTGACCAGAATTTGGTGCTAAAATTCTGGATCAACCAAGGCCATTTCTAAGGTGAAGGACTTTTAAGTGAGCTCTGTGTGGTTGAGAAGCAAGAGTATATGATTTTCAGGAAATACCAGGATCATAGTTTAGTTGCTTATAACAAAGAATTAATGAAGGCAGTAGTTCTGGATTTGTTCACTTAATGAGCTTGTTAGTTTCTGGAACATGATCGTAGAAAATAGTCTGCCCAAGGTTTGTTTGTTAGACCAGAAATTTTCTTTCAACTATAAAGCCTTGGGGTTATATCATAAAGACATGGGAGTAACTTGAAGGACCTCTTGCTGGCCAAATCTAGAACAATTTGAGCACCAAAATATTTAAGGAAGGTAATCCCTGAGTCCATGCCCAAAATAGCTAGACAGACCAATAAATAAACAGGGGAGGAGGAAGGCTCTTGCTTCAACAAAATGCTGATTCCTGGCTGGTAGATGAAGCAGATGAGCAAGAGTTTGAAAACCATTATTTTGTAGCCATCATAGCAAAGATAGGAGCAGGCAAGAATCATCAAGGGATGCTTAATTCATGGAGAAATTTTGATGAGGATCAAGATAGTTGCATGGTCGTGTCTTTGACAAACTGTTCTATTAGTTGCAAGTGAAGCATATTAACTACACCGTGAAGAAACTGGACAACCCCTGGAAGGGGAAAACCTTAGATAATACTTTGGGTGATCAAAATCATCATCACCAATGATGGGCCGGTGGACATCCTGTGCCTCTGAATGTGATATCTTGACAAAGGCACAATATCCCCCATGCGATATCCCAGCTGAAAATACAGAACTGGATCTGGGCATGAGGAACTCTGGGAAATTCCCAAATGAGGAATATTCAACTAAAAAGAGGCAGTCATACTATTTAAAACTGTCAATGTCATAACTGAAAAGACAGGCTGAGAAACAGTTCCAGATGAAAGAAAACTAAACAATTAAATGAAATGTGTGCTCCTACACTGGATCTTGCAGTAGAAGGAAAATAATGCCATAAATGTCCTGAAATTCACAAGTGACTGCGGTTTATTTAAAGACTATCCTTATCCTTAGGAAATATACACTTAAGAACCTTCTGGTAAAAACTCATAATGTATGCTACCTACTCCTTAATGGTTTACAAAAAATATATTTATGTATATGTGTATGTATGTATATTTAGAGAGAGAAAAGGAAAATAAACAAATAAGTCCAAATGTTGAGAACAGATAAATTTGGGTGTTTGTTGTGCTACTGCTGCAGCTTTTTTGTAAGTTTCCAAATAAAAAGTTATTAACAATTATGATGTTAAAAAAAAAGTAGGGGCAACTCAGTACAACTATATCAATAGCATTATCCCAAAACTATTCCCTGTCAGCTGAATAAAACGGAGTCCATTCCTTCTACCTTGACTCCCATGCACAACCAGTGACCTGACACCTAGACCAATGTTGATGCTTCTGGGGTGGTTTCTCGGGCTCTGAAATTCACCCTCTCTAACCACTTGGATCATCGCACACAAAATGAGTTACCCTATGGAAGGAAGCTCAGTTAGGGTGGTGTCTGTCCTCTACAAAAAACCTTTTAGGGCCCCAAGTTGACTACGAAATACTGATCAAACACATTTGCTTGACCATCAAGACCCTCCAAATGTGACCCCAAATCGATGTTCCTTCTCTACCTTCTGCTGATATCCACAACAAAAGCTAATGTAATAAAACATGAGCTTTGGGGTCAGAAAGACCCTGAGTCCCCACACAACTCCAAAATGCGTTGTGTGAGATTTGGTAAGTTCCTACACCTCTCTGAGGTGTAATTCCTCCATTTGTCAAAAAGGAAATCATAGCACAGAATAAAATAAGACGATGACAAGGATGATTATATTATTCCACCTCATCAGCTCCCCTGGGTCTGTAATGATTGCCATTCCCCAATTTTCTGCAAAAGTTTCTTTTGACAGGAATTCCCTCATCCTTGAGTTTTCTGTCTCCGTGAGAGCATTCTTTGATCCACCCTGAACCTCGCTTCTTCTGTAGAAAGTCTTCCATCTTCCCCACACATCTGTAGTTGCTCTCCATTCTACATTCTCATAACCCTTTTTTTCATAAACCCTTTGTTTATAAAAACAATATTCTATTCCCCAGACTTGTCTCAAGATCAGACCAGATGAGCTTTCAGTAAGTCTGGGCTCAGGGCATGTGGGTCCTTCTGCCCTGCTGAGCATGGGGTATGAGCACTGAGTATCCCATGTAGTAAGTACTTGTATAGTATTATCTCCCATTTCAGATCACACATTTGTTTAGGGCAGTCACCACGTCTTGTATTCATCCGAATTCCCCACAGGGTACTCAGCAGGGTGCAGTGGGCTTCTGTGCCCTCAGTTCTGGTGAAATAATAATAATGATAATAACCACTAACATTTACTGAGTACTTACTACCTTCCTGGTCCTTTTCTAGGTACCTTATACACATTAAAACATTTAATCTTCACAGTGATTTTTATGAGGTAGACGGTATTACTAGTCCATTTCCCAGATAAGAAAACTGAGACACAAAGAGGCCAAATAACTTTTCAAAGCCAGCAAAGTGGCATAGCCAAGAACAGAACCCAGAGAGTCGGGATCCAAAATTCACCCTCTTAACCATTACACTTTATCCTTAGACCACATTAGGGCATCTGAAGGACAGCACAGTTCACCACTGTGACAGCAAGCAGAAGGTCTGCAAATAGAGAAGGTGTGTCACTTGAGGTGTCCATGCCACAGGCTAGCCACCCAACTGGTCGTTCTCAGTGGGCCATGTTCTATCTGTTATTGTCTGGGGTCTCTCCAGTGAGGACACTGCTTTCTTCCAGCATCTTCCCTATTCCTTCCCCCAAGCCAGCAACTACTCTTTTCCTACCACTTATCTGTGAGGACTTCGGACCCTGGATGTCTCACCACCCAGTCTCTCCCTCTATTAGATTTTCACTGCAGTAATGCTTTGTAAACGCCCCCCCCATCCCCCTGCCACCCAAATCTCAGTGGCTTAAACAACAGATGCTTATTTCTCTTCTCTAAAGGTCAGCTGTGGTTTGGCAAATCTTGATTGAGTTTACCTGGTTCAGGTGGGCTAGGTTGGACTCAAATTCAGATCACATTCAAGTCTTCTCTGTGTGTTTTCATAATTTTGAGACCAGATAAACATCAAAGACAAGTTCTTCATAAGACAAATGGCGGCACAAAAGCAGCTAAACTAACCACAGAGCATATTTAAGGTTTCTGCACATGGTATGTCTGCTAATGCTTTATTGGCCAAAGCAAATCATATGAACCCAAAATAAACAACATAAGAATGAGTACTCTGCCTACTCTACCAGAAGGGAAAATCACGTGGCAAAGGAGCATGGAAATATAACTATATTTCAAGAAGGACCGAAAAATTGGGAATGGTAACCCAGTCTACAGACCCCTCCAATGCCCCAGAGACAGCAATGCAGTGGGGTCCCAACACAAACAGCATGTTTTGCCCTTGGCCTCCGATGTGGACTCAGGCCCAGCCATCGTTTGGGAGTGGCTGGATGAGACCACACCATCAGTCACGGCCAGAGCGCATATCAGGTATAACACACATGCCTCAGAAATGTCATGTTGCCCAGTTTGAGTAGGCGGGGTACCATTATGCAACCAACCAACAAAAGCTATTAAACACCTCACCTGCAACGTCAACTCAGTGTTATTGAGTCTGAAAGAGAAACGGTGTGTCAAGGACCAATTGACCTCCCCAGAAAGACGTGACTAACACACCTGGCAACACTGATTGAACAAGCCGGTGTGTGTGATTAAGTTCTCAGCCACAAAGAGGACCTCCTGGAGAAAAGGATGGTGTTTTATAAAGTGGTAATTGCACAGCACAGAGCGCATGCAGAGAAAGCCTTGGGGAGCTAAGAGCTTTGAAAGAGGACCTTGAACGTCCTAGAGATAGAAAAAGCAAATAGAAAGTGTTAGATACGCCTTTCCAGAAAGGATAACCAAATAACTCAGGAGTGACGGGGGCCGATAATAGTGTAGGATATTATAGGATTGTCATTTAATAGAGTTTTAGAAAATGATATTCCAGGACCAAGAGGGAGATAAAGGAAAATAGCCTGGGCTGACAAATACCTATGGCTGCCCTGATCTGGGAGAAATTCCTAAGCTGTCTTTTCGTGTTAAAGTTCCATTTTCTGTGTTATTTTTTTACTGCTTCAAGCCCATGTACTCTCTGACTAAACTGTGTAGAGAGAAACAAAATTCAAATGATCCAACATATATCACCCAGAACCACCGAGCCCTGCCGTTCTTTTTTAAAGACAACCCGCATGAGAGTTCTAGTTCCGGTTTGAGATTTCCATTTCAACCAGAGCTACCTGGGATGATATTTTTCTCTTCTCTCCTCTTCAGTGTGGGAGCCAGTTGGGATTCTTTAAAAGGCCTGCTGAGTAGCTGAGTGTTCTGGAAGGATGCAGCATTGCAGTAGCTCTGGCTGAACCAATAAATCAGGACCTGGAAGCACCAGCCATTTTGGCCGCCTGTTTATCACAAACAAAAGGAAATGCAGGGCTTTTTCTTTCTTCCTTTGTGGCAATGTAGGACCCGAGGGGTTTAAGATGAGGAAAAAGAATTAAAAGCTGAAAGCTAGATCATTTTCTAGCTTGAGTTAAAATCTACTTTGGGATTATAAATGTCATTAGAGCGATTTCTAGCTCTCACCCAAATCTGGTTTCAGGAGCACAGGAAGATTAAACATCCCTGCCTCTTGGCAGTGGGGTGCAGGTTTTGGACAGGTTCTGGCCAATGGCCAGAGATGTGAATGAAGCAGTGAAAAGTTGGTGCATGTTTTTCTTCCCCTGCCTGTTGAACAAGGAGGCTGCTTGTTCTTGATGCTGTGGCTAAAAGTAGCGCCCCCATCTGCCTGGACCACTATTATCTGGAGGACTGTTATCCTGGGGGATTTTGTGGACACTCAGTGGATGTTGCCTAAGCAAGAAATACTCCTTCCTTGGGTTCAGGCACTGAGATTCCAGGACCATTTGTCAATCAGGCACTGAGATTCCAGGACCGTTTGTCAATCACAGTTCAAGCTACCTACCCTGACTAATAAATGCTAACCAATATCTATAAGGGACAAAAATACAGTAACTTTAACTTAGGCTAGAATAATTATGACTAGATAAAGTAGACCCCGAAGGGCAGAGGGCTTGAGCAGCATGAACTGATCCTCCAAGTTCCTCTGTGGGTCTTACTCATAGATGAATCCCTCAGAATATCATTTAGAAGCTAGTAGTTCTCCCTTTAAATACAATTCAAGCAGGGTTTCTTCTTTCTAGATTAAAGCAGAAAATTGGAAGGGAGGGTGTTCAGAGGTACCCTTGCAGCAACAAACAGAGGCAGCTGACAACAACAGCTTATCCACTTGGGTGTTTTTGCTGCATTCTTGATCCTGAAGTAGGTGAATTATCAAGTTCTCCTTTTTAATGTCTGATTTTCTGAAATGTCACTTTGAATGTATCTTGACAATGATTGTTCAATGTCTCCTCCATGACCTAGATCACCCTGTAATATCAAACATTTCGTAGAAAGGATACAGTTTAAAGAATATCAGGCGCATGGTGTTGTTGACAGGAAGCCAGTGCAAGCACATAGCTTGAATATACGCCATGGTTTCTTACCACTGGTCCACAGCATGGATCTGAGTGTAGAAACAGAACGCCTAAGAAGTGTAGGGCATTAGCTTCTTATTACCAAAGAACAGTGTGATTTACAGTAGGAACTTCATCATACACGTGCAGACATACAGCAGCCCTGTCTAGGATTGCATGCTTCACCTGTACTGTCACAATCTCTTGGGGACTCTTTTCTAAGGCCAAGTCTACCTGCAAATTAGGAACCCCAGGTAAACAGAACTATAGATCTTTGGTTGTCATTTTCTCCTGCACACTTGACCACTGTTCATAAACAGCAAAGCTGGCACGTGGTGCAGGAGGGAAATTTGATGGATGCAAACAGATCACATTGTTCTAGAATCATTAGATGTTTATGTCCCACTTTGAGATAGTCATAACCCACCTCTACAAGCTAATCAAACCATAGGGTTTCCTAAGCATCATCCATCACTTCTCCACATCAGAAGCCAAGCAAGGAGGGTGACTAATAGAAAAACTATGGTGAAGTTAATTTCTAACCAGTTACCTCCCTGAGTGGATGTCTTGTCTTTCTTTTGAAAAGTGCCTTGGAATTTAAAGATGGGTACCCTGTTTTCTGGGCCAGCCTATCTTCCAGAATTGCAACTGAAAAGTCTTTGCCTGTGAGCACTGGCTAACGTTTCTGTTTCACAACAAGGAGTTTGGAGTGATGCTGAAAAGAGGATAAATAGGGCTGAGCCATGCCAAGTAACTAAGTACAACCTCTAGGAGGTCCCTGTATCTCTATGGCACATGATTAAGTGTCTTTGGTAAAAAGTCCATGTTGAATGGGGAAACTTACAGAGAAAGAATTCAATGGTGACTAATTCTTTCACAAATTAGGGGCAGTCAAGGGCCGCTCATTCTACCTTTCATGGCCACAGGAATAATCAGACCTTTGCAGCCATCATGTACAAAGTGGGTAGTCAGACACAATCATTTGTAAGCACAGTTAAGAATAATGAATTTGTGGACAGGGTCCTGATCTTAGTTGTAGCCTTCTCTATCAGTTAGACCAAATGGTCAGGCTGAAATGATGGGATTTAACTGTAAGGGGACTTTAAAGTGGGCCTGTGGGTGTCACTAGTAACTATGCTCATATTTTCAAGAGCAAGAGTCATCTGGTTTAAGAACAAATATACTGTAATTCAGGGCTTTTCTTGATGTAGACTCAGCAACTTGCAAAACTAAAAAGAATAAAAAAAAGAAAAAAGGAGTTAAGAAGTTACTCTGTCTGATCTATCCACTTTTACCAAGGAATTACTCTTTCCCCCGCGCTCCCCAGGAAACATGGAGCTAAAACAAGACAAGTTTCTGCTATAATAATTGAGATCACATCATTTATGTCTTGCAAACTCAAGAATGCATATATTTGATTGAGGAATTAACATTTGCTTACTTTTGAAGAACTTCTCGCTAATATGTGACAGTTAAACTATTCAAAGAAACCACTTTAGTTTCACATGGCAGAGATTTTGCTTATTTCTGAGAGGTCATGAAATGAACGATTGAATCATTGTATTTTTGTTCTCTCAAGCCTGTAAAAGTAGAGTAATCTGCTAATTCTGCCCCTATAGGTATGATATTGAGGCCTGCCCTTTGCTGACTGAAAGACTAGAACAAGAATGGTATAAGACCAGAGGGTACTGTTTCAATGTGGTGTTTTTCTTTTAGGAAACCAGACTAATTGAGAGGCCAGTAAGCATGGAGGAGTAGTTGATATTTCAATAATGGAATGTTGTTAAGGCCTATTGATTCTTTCCTACTTAAGTGATTCTGAAACAGTCATGGAAGAAGGATGACTGTGTGGGTGTGTGTGTATAAGAGAGGGATGGAAAGGGTTGAGCTACCTCCCAAAATCATTCTGCATGAAAGCATAGGTCTGTCAACTTAAAGCTCATCCTTAGGCTGTTTTGTTGGTGATCTGTCTTCAAACACACCCCAGCAAAGGCAGGAAAATGCAGTGCGGATGAAAGAGGCTCAGAAGCTTTGTGCCGACTGGGTCTTGGTGCTCCAGCCGGTTGTCAGGCCTGAGGCTCTGAGGTGGGAGAGCCAAGTTCAGGATGTTGGTCCACCACACACTGCCCGGCCCCTCATAATATCAATCAGCAAGAGCTCTCCCAGAGTTCTCCCTTTCAACACTAAGACCCAGCTCCACTCAACGACCAGCAAGATCCAGTGATGGACACCCCATGCCAAAACAACTAGCAAGACAGGAACACAACCCCACCCATTAGCAGAGAGGCTGCCTAAAATAGTAATAAGGTCACAGACACCCCAAAACACACCCCAGGATTCAGTCCTGCCCAGCAGAAAGACAAGATCCAGCCTAATCCACCAGAACACAGGCACCAGTCCTCTCCACCAGGAAGCCTACACAATGCACTGAACCAACCTTACCCACTGGGGGCAGACACCAAAAACAATGGGAACTATGAACCTGCAGTCTGTGAAAAGGAGACTCCAAACACAGTAAGTTAAGCAAAATGAGAAGACAGAGAAATACAGAGCAGATGAAGGAGCAAGGTAAAAACCCACCAGACCAAACAAATGAAGAGGAAATAGGCAGTCTGCCTGAAAAAGAATTCATAATAATGATAGGAAAGATGATCCAAAATCTTGGAAATAGAATGGAGAAAATACCAGAAATGCTTAACAAGGCCCTAGAAGAACTAAAGAGCAAACAAACAATGATGAATAACACAATAAATGAAATTAAAAATTCTCTAGAAGGAATCAATAGCAGAATAACTGAGGCACAAGAACGGATAAGTGACCTGGAAGATAAAATAGTGGAAATAACTACCACAGAGGAGAATAAAGAAAAAAGAATGAAAAGAATTCAGGACAGCCTCAGAGACCTCTGGGACAACATTAAATGCACCAGCATTTGAATTATAGAGGTCCCAGAAGAAGAAGAGAAAAAGAAAGGGACGGGGAAAATATTTGAAGAGATTATAGTTGAAAACTTCCCTAACATGTGAAAGGAAATAGTCAATCAACTCCAGGAAGCGCAGAGAGTCCCATACAGGATAAATCCAAGGAGAAACACGCCAAGACACATATTAATCAAACTATCAAAAATTAAAAACAAAGAAAAAATATTAAAAGCAGCAAGGGAAAGGCAACAAATAACATACAAGGGATTCCCCATAAGGTTAACAGCTGATCTTTCAGCAGAAGCTCTGCAACCCAGAAGCATGTGGTAGGATATATTTAAAGTGATGAAAGGGAAAAACCTACAACCAAGATTATTCTACCCAGCAACGATCTCATTCAGATTTAAAGAGAAATTAAAACCTTTACAGACAAGCAAAAGCTAAAAGAATTCAGCACCACAAAACCAGCTTTACAACAAATGCTAAAGGAACTTCTCCAGGCAGGAAACACAAGAGAAGGAAAACACCTGCAATAACAAACAAAAAACAATTGAGAAAATGATAATCAGAACATACATATCAATAATTACCTTAAATGTAAATGGATTAAAGGCTCCAACCAAAAGACATAGACTGGTTAAATCGATTCAAAAACAAGACGTGTATGTATGCTGTCTACAAGAGACCCACTTCACACCTAGGTCACATACAGACTGAAAGTGAGGGCATGGAAAAAGATATTCCATGCAAATGGAAATCAAAAGAAAGCTGGAGTAGCAATTCTCATATCAAACAAAATAGACTTTAAAATAAAGACTATTACAAGAGACAAAGAAGGACAGTACATACTGATCAAGGGATCAATCCAAGAAGAAGATATAACAATTGTGAATATTTATGCACCCATCATAGGAGCACCTCAATACATAAGGCAAATGCTAACAGCTATAAAAGGGGAAATTGATAGTAACACAATCATAGTAGGGGACTTTAACACCCCACTTTCACCAATGGACAGATCATCCAAAATGAAAATAAATAAGGAAACACAAGCTTTAAATGACACATTAAACAAGATGGATTTAATTGATATTTATAGCACTTTCCATCCAGAAAAAACAAAATACACTTTCTTCTCAAGTGCTCATGGAACATTTTCCAGGATAGATAATATCTCGGTTCACAAATCAAGCCATGGTAAATTTAAGAAAATTGAAATCATATCAAGTATCTTTTCTAACCACAATGCTATAAGACTAGATATCAGTTGTAGGAAAAGAACTATAAAAAATACAAACACATGGAGGTTAAACAATACACTATTAAATAACCAAGAGATCACTGAAGAAATCGAAGAGGAAATAAAAAAATACCTGATAACAAATGACAATGAAAATATGATGACCCAAAACCTATAGGATGCAGTAAAAGCAGTTCTAAGAGGGAAGTTTATGGCCATAAAATCCTACCTCAAGAAACAAGAAAAATCTCAAATAAACAAACTAATCTTACACCTAAAGCAATTAGAGAAAGAAGAACAAAAAACTCCAAAGTTAGCAGAAGGAAAGAAATCAGAAAGATCAGAAATAAATGACAAAGAAACAAAGGAAATGATAGCAGAGATCAACAAAACTAAAAGCTGGTGCTTTGCGAAGATAAACAAAATTGATAAACCATTAGCCAGACTCATCAAGAAAAAAAGGCAAAAGACTCAAATCAATAGAAGTAGAAATGAAAAAGGAGAAGTAACAACTGACACTGCAGAAATACAAAGGACCATGAGAGATTACTACAAGCAACTATACGCCAATAAAATGGACAACCTGGAAGAAATAGACAAGTTCTTAGAAAAGCACAACCTTCTGAGACTGAACCAGGAAGAAATAGAAAATATAAACAGACCAGTCACAAGCACTGAAACTGAAACTGTGATTAAAAATCTTCCAACAAACAAAAGCCCAGGACCAGATGGCTTCACAGGTGAATTCTATGAAACATTTAGAGAAGAGCTAACACCTATCCTTCTCAAACTCTTCCAAAATATAGCAGAGGGAGGAACACTCCCAAACTCATTCTACAAGGCCACCATCACTCTGATACCAAAACCAGACACAGATGTCACAAAGAAAGAAAACTACAGGCCAATATCACTGATGAACATAGATGCAAAACTCCTCAACAAAATACTGGCAAACAGAATCCAGCAGCACATTAAAAGGATCATACACCATAATCAAGTGGGGTTTATCCCAGGAATGCAAGGATTCTTCAATATACGCAAGTCAATCAAGGTGATACACCATATTAACAAATTGAAGGAGAAAAACCATATGATCATCTCAATAGATGCAGAAAAACCTTTCAACAACATTCAACACCCATTTATGATAAAAACTCTCCAGAAAGTAGGCATAGAGGGAACATACTTCAACATATTAAAGGCCATATATGACAACCCCACAGCCAACATCATTCTCAATGCTGAAAAACTGAAACCATTTCCACTAAGATCAGAAACAAGAAAATGTTGCCCACTATATTATTCAACATAGCTTTGGAAGTTTTAGCCATAGCAATCAGAGAAGAAAAAGTAATAAAAGGAATCCAAATAGGAAAAGAAGAAGTAAAACTGTCACTGTTTGCAGATGACATGATACTATACATAATGAATCCTAAAGATGCTATTAGAAAAGTACTAGAGCTAATCAATGAGTTTGGCAAAGTAGCAGGATACAAAATTAATGCACAGAAATCTCTTGCATTCCATACCCTAACAATGAAAAATCTGAAAGAGAAAATAAGGAAACACACCCATTTACCACTGCAACAAAAAGAATAAAATACCTAGCAATAAACCTACCTAAGGAGACAAAAGACCTGTATGCAGAAAACTATAAGACACTGATGAAAGAAATTAAAAATGACACAAACATATGGAGAGATATACCATGTCCTTGGATTGGAAGAATCATCATTGTGAAAATAACTATGCTATCCAAAGCAATCTACAGGTTCAATGCAATCCCTATCAAACTAGCAGTGGCATTTTTCAAAGTACTAGAACAAAAAATTTCACAATTTGTAAGGAAACACAAAAGACCCCGAATAGCCAAAGCCAAAACGGAGCTGGAGGAATCAGGCTCCCTGACTTCAGACTATACTACAAAGCTACTGTAATCAAGACAGTATGGTACTGGCACAAAAACAAATATAGATGAATGGAACAGGATAGAAAGCCGAGAGATAAATCCACGCACATATGGTCACCTTATCTTTGATAAAGGAAGCAAGAGTATACAATGGAGAAAAGACGGCCTCTTCAATAAGTGGTGCTGGGAAAACTGGACAGCTACATGTAAAAGAATGAACTTAGAACACTCCCTAACACCATACACAAAAATAAACTCAAAATGGATTAAAGACCTAACTGTAAGGCCAGACACTATAAAACTCTTAGAGGAAAACATAGGAAGAACACTCTATGACATAAATCACAGCAAGATCCTTTTTGACCCACCTCCTAGAGAAATGGAAATAAAAACAAAACTAAACAAATGGGACCTAATGAAACTTCAAATCTTTTGCACAGCAAAGGAAACCATAAAGACAACCTCAGAATGGGAGAAAATATTTGCAAATGAAGATGAAAAGATGAAAAGACAACCCTCAGAATGGGAGAAAATATTTGCAAACAAAGCAACTGACAAAGGATTAATCACCAAAATTTATAAGCAGCTCATGCAGCTCAATATGAAAAAATCAAACAACCCAATCCAAAAATGGTCAGAAGACCTAAATAAACATTTCTCCAAAGAAGATATACAGATTGCCAACAAACACATGAAAGGATGCTCAACATCATTAATCATTAGAGAAATGCAAATAAAAACTACAGTGAGGTATCACCTCACACCAGTCAGAATGGCCATCATCAAAAAATCTACAAACAATAAATGCTGGAGAGGGTGTGGAGAAAAGGGAACCCTCTTGCACTGTTGGTGGGAATGTAAATTGATAGAGCCACTATGGAGAACAGTATGGAGGTTCTTTAAAAACTACAAATAGGGCTTCCCTGGTGGCACAGTGGTTGAGAGTCCACCTGCCGATGCAGGGGACATGGGTTCGTGCCCCGGTCTGGGAATTTCCCACATGCTGCGGGGCAGCTGGGTCTGTGAGCCATGGCCGCTAAGCCTGCGCATCCAGAGCCTATGCTCTGCAACGGGAGAGGCCACAACAATGAGAGGCCCGCGTACCACAAATTAAAAACTACAAATAGAACTACCATATGATCCAGCAATCCCACTACTGGGCATATACCCTCAGAAAAACATAATTCAAAAAGAGACATGCGCCACAGTATTCTTTACAGCTCTATTTACAATAGCCAGGACACGGAAGCAACCTAAGTGTCCATTGACAGATGGATGGATAAAGATGTGGCACATATATACAATGGAATATTACTCAGCCATAAAAAGAAATGAAATTGAGTTATTTGTAATGAATGGATGGTCCTACAGTCTGTCATACAGAGTGAAGTAAGTCAGAAAGAGAAAAACAAATACCATATGCTAACACATATATATGGAATCTAAAGAAAATAAAAAAGGTTCTGAAGAACCTAGGGGCAGGACAGGAATAAAGATGCAGACATAGAGATGGACTTGAGGATATGGGGAGGGGGAAGGGTAAGCTGTGACAAAGTGACAGTGTGGCATGGACATATACATACTACCAAATGTAAAATAGATAGCTAGTGGGAAGCAGCCACATAGCGCAGGGAGATCAGCTCCATGCTTTGTGACCACCTAGAGGGGTGGGATCGGGAGGGTGGGAGGGAGACGCAAGAGGGAGGAGATATGGGGATATATGTATATGTATAGCTGATTCACTTTGTTATTCAGCATAAACTAACACACCATTGTAAAGCAATTATACTTCAGTAAAGATATTAAAACAAAAAACAAAAAACTCCTTACCCACACCTAGAGATGTAACCTTTTCTACAGGTAGCATTCTAACTTAGAGTATCTTCGTATTTCCACCAGTCTCAATATGTCTATTTAAAGTATCCTTGCTACCCAAAACTCATATTCTATATGGAATTGTTAGTAATGAGAGACCCAGACCATTGTTCTCCATGATCTAATGTCTCCAATCATACTGGAGCTCTGACCTTGCACTCTTCTAAATGTTTGACTGTTTCCCTGAGCTTGGGGCCCATGAGTAGACATCAGGGGATCCACGAACATGTTACATTCTATGAAACTGTGTGTGAGCTTGTGTATGTATGTGAGTGTGTGTTTCTGAGAGGAGGGTGCATAGCTTTCGTCCGGGTCTCAGAGTGCATTCTTAACCTTCACCCCAAAAAAGGGCAAGAAACAGTGCCCAAAGGAAGAATTCCTTCTGCAGCACACACCCAGCTCAACAGTACAGGTACTCCTTCTGTCCTCTCAACATCTCTAAGCAGAATGTAGGCAAAGCTCATCTTGGTCCCTCTTTACATCCCCCTTCTGTTTCTTCTCTTCCCTGCACTTTCTTGTCCACCTGGAAGCATCCTTGGCCCTCTATGAATCACATCAAGGTGCTCTCTGTTGAACGTATCCCCTCATGGGTGTTAACTACAGAATATATTAGCTCTCCCAGCACTCTTTTGCTCTACATTTAAAAACAAACAAAAAAGTCAGAGAGTTTACACCCAAGGAATAAATCTGATAGAATTTCAGACACTGTGGTCTCTAAATTGAAATTACTTCAGGGTTCCCCCAAGCGCCTTTCCAATCTCACCCGTAGGCAACAATATTATGCTGCTTACAGGTGTGGCTGATTCTAGACAAAGCATTTTCTTAAACCACAAGAAGTCTCCAAAAGGGCACAATTCTAGTTCACCGGGAGAAAAATCAGCCAAACTTGTTGAGAGAGCAAAGAAGGGCTGGCTGATTTTCACATTAATTTGTATTCTGATCACATAGCCTTATCTCTAAATTGTATAATGTCTCTTTAATAACCTTGAACTATACAGGAATCTATACCAGTGCCCTCTCTACAAAGAGAAAAAAGTAGGGTACGGCTGAAGTTGCTTATCTTGCTTTTACTAAAACACAGAAGAGCATCTTTTAGAAGAAAGTGCAGGCAGGGGAGTGCTGTGCACTTTCTTGGCTTGCACTGCACTTCTCCAGCCCAGAGCAGCCTTTAGAGTCTGTGTCAGCTCACATGTACAGACATCATCTTCTTCTCCTGGAGAGGACAATGTAGCCAGTTATCTGTTGATGGTTCTAAGAAAAATATACGTGTCTAATGAAACTTCTTAAATGAGCCTGGAAAGAAGGACCATTTTAGACCATCCCTGCAGTTTCTATGGGTTTCCTGTGACATTCCCCAAACCTAATCATCTTTTGCCCACTTTTCTGAGCAAGGGTGGGTGTATGTGTTTCTCTGTTCCATTATCATTAATGGGAATTGGGAGCACTTAAGAGGAGGCAAGCCTTTCCCTAGAGATGTAATTTCGTGCATTAAGATATTAAAACATGAGAGGATACACATTGATACATAGTGGATTCATGTGATTGGCTCCATTAACACTAATGGGAATGAGGCCCCCATCTCCCCGCTGCGCTGATGGGGCAGATAGAAAAACCCTTGCACCCCAGGAGGCCCAGGCTTGCTGACCGACCTCACCCTTGTGTGTATTTTCCTTTGTTTTCAAATCCAGCTGAATATATATGGCAGAGGCCCCTGATTGAATATAGATACCGGGTCTTCACCCTGCCAGTGGGTAGTCTATGGGGGATGGCTTTAAATGAATGCATGAGCCTGATTCCATAAGCCACATATAAACATCAGTCCAATCAATGTATGGTCACATGCTTCAAAGAATAGGCAAAGCAAATTAGGGGTATCAGTTTTCCCAGAAAGGAGATGCAACATCCTGAAACTCAAAGATAACTGCATGCTGCAGACTCACGCTTACGCCTGCTACCCAGGGGACCAGCGGTTCCCTGATGGGCTCACCGTCCACATCATTCCACTCCAAGCCTCACCTGCCTTCCCTCCTTTAAGGTAAAATGTGTACTTAATTGCCTTTCCTTTGATGTTTTTTCTCTGTCATACTTTCTGATATTCTCTCCCCTCTGAATGTTTTGTGTATGTCATATATACTCAATTACAAAATTCCATCCCTCCCAAGCATAAAGAGGGGATACAACATTATAAGGAAAAAGACAACATGGTCAAATTATTCACCAAGAGCCATAAGTCAGCAAGGAATACAGGTCAAGGATCCAGGGGAAAGTAAGAGTAATGTGTAGCAATCAAAGCCATGAAGTTGGCTATTCCTGGGTTCCAGTCAAATGTTTAATGTGTGATCACAATCAAGTCATTTAACCTGTCCTGTTTCCACATCTGTTAAAATTAAAAAGTCAAGTCAACCTTGCAGGATTGTGAAGCTTTGGATTGGCAATCTGTGGCCACCATAATGCATCATAAAAAACATGCCCCAAATCCCAATGACTTACAAGAGTAAACATATTTTTGCTGATGGATCTGTGGGCTGGCTGTATGGTTCTGAAGATCTGGCGTGGCTGACATCAGCCAGCTTGCTTATGTGTCCTTGATGAGTTGGTCACTCAGGTCTGGCTGATCTAGGATGGTCCCAGATGGGATGGCTCATCTGAGCTCCCTGTGGCCTCTCCTTATCCAGCTGTGCCCCCTATGCTTGTTCTGGGGACGGGGCTGAGAAAGAGAGAGGGCAGTACACAGGGCCCCCTAAGGCTCAGAGTGGTTACACAGTCATTTCCATTGCATTTTATAGGTTTAAGCAAGCCACATGGCCAAATTCAAAGTCAAGGGCTCAGGAAATAAACTCCACCTCGTGAAAACAGGCATTGAAACAGGACCATATTGCAAAGGCTGTAGCAAAGGAGAAGTAGAGGATTGCCGCCATTTTGCAGTCCGTCTTTCACAAGTCCAAATAAGTCAGTTGTTAAAGGGCTTAGCAATGCCCAGCACACAGCAAATTGCTCAGTAGAATACACCTATTGTTAAAACCATGACAAACATAATGTCAATCCTACTTATTAATTATGAATTGTATAGTATTTTATCTGACACGTTATATGTGTCTTCAGATTCCTTTGGTACTGACCTCTCCCAGATTCTCTAAGACACTTGCTCTGTCTTAGTTTATTGTACAAATGACCAACTCTGCTCAGACCTCTTTGGCCCGACTACAAGTCACTTACCCCAGGAATGTCAGGCCCTCCACCTAGCTGAGATTTTGGTTTGTCCCATGACATCTGGACTAATGAGAAAGACCACTGTGGGGTCTGAGGTCTGTCACTCTGAGGGGCTGAAAAGCCATTGGATAAATAAGTCTGGATGTGTGGGGGAGCCAGTCCCCTAAGGGGTCACCTTTGACCAGTGGAAAATAGGACACAAAAAGGAGCAGGCAAATAAATGTCCTCCCCTCATCCTTTCCCATGGACTATTCCACAGGCATAGTCTTTATAAATCTGGTACAGAGACATTGCCTGGGGCTGAGCAAGCACATCTGCCAGTCAAACATACTATATCTGTTCACAGATCCTCAGGAAGTAATGACTAGTACAGTACCTGCCATCTTGATTTCCTTCCTTCCCCGCCTCACTTTCCTCTGTCTTCAGTCTCACTGTCCTGGGTTTCCAACTCCCAAAGAGAGCTTTGACATTTAATCCTTGCCTCAGTCTCTGTTTCCAGGCAACTCTGGATAAAATAAGTGCATTTTTTATATATCTTGTGCATGTATTACATCTAAGTTACATATGAATCCATTTAAGATCATCAATGTACCAATATTCATCTAATGACTGGAGTTTATAGGCGTAACTTCTATATAATTCACACTTGTGTTCAGTGTACTGATGAGGAGAATTCATATCCTTTTTGTGATGAAGTGATACGACTGCTTCTGGAACAGCTCGGAAAACAGGCACAGAGGCAGGCATTGGGGGGAAAAACAAATCTCTCTAGTGCCACAGTTAGTGCTGGTTTCAAGTTGGATCTGAGTCATGCAGCTGTAGATGTTCTGCAGAGCAGGTTGAATGGTTGTGGGGGCTTCCTTCCTTGTTCTCAGGTGTAGAAGAGCTGACACAAACTCTCAAGTCTGCTCTGGGCTGCAGAAGTGCAGTGTGTGCTAAGAAAAGTGCCCGCCACTCCCCTGCCTGCACTTTCTTCTAAAAGATGCTTGTCTACATTTTTAGAAAAGTAAGATAAGCAATTCTGGCTGCAACCTACCCTTTTCTCTTTGTCGAGAGCGCACTGATATAGATTCCTGTATGGTCTGAGTTTACAGACATAATTATACAATTTAGAGATAAGGCTGTGTGATCAGAATACAAATTAACGTGAAAATCAGCCAACTCTTATTTACTCTCTCAACAAGTTTGCCTGATTTTTCTCCTGTTGTACTAGAATTGTGTCCTTTGGGCAACTTCCTTTAGTTTAAGAAAATGGTTTGTCTACAATCAGCAGCATAATATTGTCACTTCCGGGTGAGACTGGAAAGGTGCTGGGAGGGACCCTGAAGTAATTTCAATCTAGAGACCACAGTGTCTGAAATTCTATCAGATTTATTCCTTTGGAGTAAACTCTCACTCTTTCTTTTTGAATGCAAGGAAAGGCTGGCCAAGCTGTACACATCCTGCAGACAAAGTCCGGAGTCCAGAGAACCAAGTGTTTTATCTCATCGAGTCTGCATTTCCCAAGTAGAGCCCAGTTGTTCTCCTTCCATACCTGCCTTTAATATCCCTCCTTACATATCCCTCTCTTCCCTATGTTGTGACACAATGTCTAAAGCATTTCTCCAAATGGAGAAATAAGAAGGAAAAAAGAAGAAAAAAGAAGAGACATGAGAAAGCTTGCTTCCTCTCTCTGCCCTCTGCCATGTGAGAATACAAGAGAAGATGGCCATCTGCAAACCAGGAAGTGAGCCCTCACCAGACACGAGCTCTGCTAGCATCTTGATCTTGGACTTCCCAGACTCCAGAACTGTGAGAAATAAATGTTTGTTGTTTAAAAATAAAAATAAGAAAAGCAAAACTGAGATGCCAGAAATGGACTAACAGGGGAGGAAGTTTTGCTCCCTCCTCCCACGATTCCCAGATCCTGCTGACTCTTATAAGAGATGCTCAGAGAGCCTCAGTATCTTGAATATCTGATAAAAGAGTTGTTCTGGGGTTGAAGGCAGTGGGGGTGGGGTGGGCTTTATCAGAGTCATGATACTGTAATGCTAGCTGTCTAGGTTATCCCTTAGTTGGTGTGACCTCAGTTTATTGGGAGACACTATATGGTGGCATTTAGAGCAGGACTTTGACAAGGAGCCAGACCTGAGTTAATACGTGGGTTGTCACCCTAACTAAACTTGTGACCTTCAGTAAGTTGTATCATCCACCTTCCCTGGGTCTTGTAATTGGTAATATAATCCTCTTGGGCTAATGTCTTGGGTCAGCTCCCCGTAATATGAGAACTCATGTGCAAGTAATTTTCTAAGGACTCGTGCGCAGGAGAGACTGGTGAGTGAGGAAAGCTGGTCGAAGGAAAGAAGCCAAACAAGTAGGGAGAAAGTTCAGGTAAATTCCTAACATCAGCCTGCTCCCAAGGGAAGCTTTGGAGTATGAATTACACTCCACAGAGTTTTTGCCACCTCAAAGCAAATGAGCTGAGCTTTCATATTTCAAGACCAATCAGAAAGGCTTGCCTCTTCATCTATAAAATGAGAATCGTATCTACATTACTGGGCTATTTGAATTCTACACTGTAAGTGGGTAAAACACTTGGCAAAGTGCCTGGTGCATGGAAAGAACATGACATGTGGTGAGTTGTTCATAATAATGATCATCATCATTATTGAAGAAATTGAGCAAGCTGCTTACGAGTCACATATCCGGCCACAGGAGAGCCTTGAAAGAGGACATGTGCTTGATCCTTTCCCTTGAGGCTCCCTGAGGAGTCACAGAAACTCTAGGCTGTGAGTTTACACTCTGGGTTATTTGGTACCCAAGTGTCTTCTTCTGCATGGTTCTAATTCTAAAACCAATTAGGATTAAAGTGAAGAGTAAAAATGAAAATGATTCTGTCATGTGTTTGTCAGAGTTGTTCTGAAAACCTGAATATAAAAGATCAGACAATTCAAAAGGTCTTCGTCCATGTGGATGCATTCACATGGAAGCAAAGTTGAATTGGAAATATTTCACATTGACCAGTGTCATATTTTTGTTTGAAAGTAGAGTTTTGTCATCTCCCATTAGGTCTCTAAAACACACCTAGTACGTGGTAAAATGGAAATATATAGTGTGAATGAACCATATTATTTTTTGAAAATATTCAGCAATTTTCCATCTTTCTTCCTCCTCATTCTGTGCACTTTGCTTCTAATAATGAGGCGCTCCGTGGTTCTTATTGGAAGAATATTCTCAAGTTACTAAAGACATTTTTCCTGCACACCCAGAGCCAGGAGGGCTGGGAGTTTACATCTTCCAGGATGAACGTTAATAACTGTTTGGCACTGAACCATGAAATGCCAGTTCCCTTGTCCTGAGGTAGGGTGAACTGTGGAGCTCCCCTTGAGGTCAGGCGGAGCTGAGAATTTGCCTGAAATTTCTCCATCATCACTCAGCTACTTCCTGTCCCACGTCTACCTTTCCTTACTCCTTCATCAGTCTTTTTTGGGGACAATTCCATAATAAATCACTTCTAAGTGAATCTTTGTCTAAGGGTTAACTTCTGGAGTCCCGACCCAAGAAGCCACTAGTACAAAAGGAGTTTCTTAACAATTGTAAGACCAAGGTAAGCTAGTAACACTGCATAATAAAAGTTAACATTTTTTGCATGACTGCAATTTATTAGGAAATGTGTAAAACAATCTATAGGTTACAGTATCTATGGGCTAAATTTATAGATAAGGGACCCATACTAATAAAGGTTAAGTAGACTATTCATAGTCACGCAGCTAATTAGTGACTAACCACACTTTGATTCAAACTGATTAAAAAAAAAAAAACTAGATTCTTAAGCAGCCACCACCTTTGAACCCTTGAACTTGAAACTAAGAAAGTGTGAAAGGAGATCCTTTAATTCTTATTCCAAGAGGCATCCATTTCAACCTCTGGATTAAGAGTCCAAGGAAATTCTGTCTTTGCTTTCAGATTTTCTCCTAGGTCAGCTTTGTGAATGTCCCTGGATATTTCATCATATTCCATGGAGAAAAGTGTGGACTGACATTCCTCTTGCACTTTCATACTCTGTTGCTTAGATCTTCTTAGAGACCCCGTTGAGTCCCAATGCTAGCTGCCAGAGATTCTCCACCAAGGAGTGGAGTTTTAAATTATCAACGACAATAAAGGCTCATCCTCCAGAAATATAATATCCCTGAAACCTAACCTTCTTGAAGTTCAAAAGATAGTATCACTAAATTAAAAGGAAATCCTTGTATGTAGGATTGATCTCATTGGCCCTAATGAGGACTAGAGTTTCAATATGCCTCTCAAGTGTGTTGTAATGAGGAAGGAAAGAAAGACAAACAAGAAAGTGCAGATGAGGCTAATTCCGTGAACTCAGTACTACAAATGTATTGAACGTCTTCGACATTTACTCACTTTGTTACACTAGGGCAGAACCCACCCCCCCACCCCTGTCTTCATTTTGAACTTCACCATAACTCCTACCACCACATTCAACACAGCACCAACACTTCATAATGATTCTAAGGATAATACTCCCTTGGTATTTTTCCTTCATTCATAAAACCTATGTGGAAACCACAGAGCTAATGGTCATAAAAACGAGTGAACACAGATGTATCGTCAAAGAGAAAAGAGCCATGGACTTAGAACCTTTCCTTGTTTCTTTGTTCTTTCCCTCCTGCCATGTATTAACTTAAACAAGGACAGATAGTAAATCATTGAGATGCTTACATTTTTGAGTGGATCCTCCCACATACTGAAGCATGTAAAAGATACTGTAAGTAGGTGCAGGAATCTTCTTTCCTACAAGAAGTATACAGTCTAGATGAGTGGTAAGACATTTAGATGGATGGATAAAGTGTGAAATAAGTAGATTCTATTTACAGTTCTATGGGTTTAGTGGATGAAGAAATCATTTAGAGCCTGTCTGGTCAAGGCAAGCACTGTGAAGGAGGACAATTCTGAACAATAGCCTGCTGTGGGCAGGCTAAGAAGACTACAATAGGCATCCCATGCTCAGGGTTCATATAAGCAAAGGTGTCACAGAAGGAAATTTATAGGACATTATCTGACGCACAGTGGGCCTACGTGCAGCAAAGAGTTTACAGCAAAAATTTGAGATATTTTAACTAAGGCTACATAGCCTTTTAAATAGTTTTGAAATGCCAAAGTCTTCCTTTATTAAACAACAATTGGTTGTTGACTAAAAAATTGTATTACTAGCCTATCTTTGAATAACAAACCACCATAAACTCAGTGACTTAAGACAACCACCATTTTATTTACTCATAATAAAGCAATTATGGACAAGCAATGTGGGTTGAGCTCAGCTGAGTGGTTTTTCAGTTGGTCTAGTCCGGGATCAACTCAGATTGGGCTGGGTGGTTTTGATGGCCTTGAATATATGCTCCTATTTGGAGACAGTCTAAAAGCATGGATTCATTTGCATTGGGGGTATATGTTCTACCTACCTCACTCTGTCCATACCCCCAGACACTTCCATCCTTTCTATTCTGCACTAGGTGGTATCTGGCTCATGGACTCTGCCCTTCCAGCAGTGTCTTGGTGAACACTGATAAATGATAACCAGAGAGATAAGAGTAATGGATCTGAAGCCAAAACATTTATCATTCTTTCATTATAGAGAAGGAATTCTAAGCAAGATTTCAAATTTGGAGATAAATCTTTGCTATTTATCCTACTTAAAAAAAAAGTCACCTAGTACCATGAATGTTCTGGAATAGTTAGATTGAGAACTGATCAGCCTGCTTTGTTCAGTGCCCTACAATCAGGCATGGAAGGAGTCCATGGTCTCAGGAGAACATAGTTGTGATGAGCCTGAACAGTAGTTGTGACATTCTTTACTCAGTGGGGTGAAAATAAATCTGTGTGCTCCTGGTAGATGTCTGCAGGCCCTGACATAGATATGAAAAGAACATCTTCCTCCCTTTCGGCTTAGACATGAGACATAAAGCATACCAGCAACCTTTTCCCCTTAACACTTACATAGGGATTTGTCAATACCTGAAGTACATTTTCAGTATTGAAAATCTAGCTTCTTAACCTCCTGGTATTTGAGAAAAAAAATATCATTTGGTGGCCTGAAATAGAATGTAACTAAATGGTACCCAAATAGGTTCAAATTTTTCATGTCTTTTCTAAAAGAATCCAAGACAGTCTTTTTTACAAGGAGAATACTTTGTTGCAATGCTCCGTCTGCTTACTGCTGCTTTCCCAAAGGTGGGGAGGGTTCTCAAAGTACTTCAGAAGTGTTAATACATTTGTTCCTCCAATGCCCTTAATTAATGTATAAAGAGCAAGAATTTATTGCCATTAAATAAAAGAGCCACATTAGCATCTGTCCACATCCCCTTTGCTCCTAACCCTGTGGTGCACATTGACCTAAAATCTAAATGTCACCATTTGCATCTCTTTGCCTGAGGGCTTCTCTTGCCCCCCACATTTCTCTGCCCTGTTGCACAGCAGGCTGAAAAGGACTAGAGAATGAACATTCCTCAGGAGCAGCCATCAATGGCTGTCAGCAATGACTGACAAAAATTGAAGATCCATAGACAGCAGCCTCCCCCTACAGCAACCCCTCCCCTCTGGTGGCATAATTCTGAGGCCTCTGTTTTACACCGGCTCCAGGGTCCCCCAACAGGAGTAAGCTCCAGTTACCCACAGTGACACTAAACTTGAGAATCTACCCTGAATCACCTACCTTGCTGCCCTGGAGCTTCCTCCTAAATAAATCACTTGCTCTTCAATCTGCATCTCATATTCTGCTTCTGGGGAAAACAAATCTCATGCAAACACTGATGTATAGAGGTTGCCTTTAATTAAATGAGATCTAATCTTTAGGTTTGAGACGCAGAGCTCCTTCTATGAGAACATTCTCTTCTTTCTATATTTAGAATTATGGAGTTTAAATTAGAAAAGACCGTAGAGAGTTTTATCCCAATTGCCTCATTCTACAGTTGAGGAAACTGAGGGTCAGAGAGGTGGAGAACTTGCTTCTTAGGGGTAAAGCAAAGCATCTTTTTGTTCCCAGAACATCACTGTCCACAATAAGCCACACCATATCGATTGTTTTGAGAGCATCTTTATGTCTTTCCTTATTGAATATGATGCAATGAAAATAGTATACATCAATGAGGGAGAGAGACAAACTTGCAGATAACAAGCAAAACAGGCAAGAAGAAGAGAGAGGGAAAGAATGGAGGAAGAAACAAACAGGTTAGCATAGCAGTGAAATGTTATGTGTGCAGTGGTTCTCAATTTTGGACATATTGGAATCACTTGGGGAGATTTTAAAACTACTGAAGCCTGGCTCCATTCCCTAGGCATCCTGATCTAATTGACTTGCTGCATAGCCTTGGTATTGGGACTTTAAAAAACCCTTCAGTTGACTCTAATGTGTAGCCAAGATTGAGAACCACTGGTTTGGTGTATCCAACTGTGCAGTTCTTCCATGATTAGAAGATAAGAAATCATATTGCTTCAAGAAGGGCCTCTCAGAAGTCAGAAGAGGCTCCAAGGTTATTTAAAAATGAATAAATATCAGAAGTTGTTTAAAAAGGTATATTTTTAGAGGTTTACATTTAATCATTTAACATTTAAGAGCACTGTGTGATATACATATTCAATCGTGGTGCTTGTTGTAGGTCAAACAACAGCCCCCAAGAGGTCTTAATCCCCAGAACCTGTGAATACAATACCTTACTGATAAGAGGGACTTTTCAGATATGATTAAGCTAAGGATCCAGAAATGGAAAGAGTTTCCTGGATGTGCTGGGTGGACCCAATGTAATCATAAGCGTCCTTATAAAAGAGAGGCAAGAGGGTCAGAGTCTGAGAAGAAGGGAGGCTAGCAGAGGCTGAGTGATGTCATTGCTGGAAAGGGTCCACACACCAGTGCAGGTAGCCCCTAGACATTGGAAAAGGCAAGAGATGGATTCTCCCTTAGAGCTTCTAGAAGGGATGCACCCTACCAACCCCTTGATTTTAGCCCCCAAGACCCATTTTCAGACTTCTGATCTCCAGAATTGTAAGGTCATAAATTTGTGTTTTCTTAAGCCACTAAATCTATAGTAAATTGTTACAGTGACAGTAGGAAACTAATATAGGGCTAATGGTGTGGTCTATTCATGAGATAAAACTTTAAAGTTGTTTGATAGATATTTCCTTTCACTCCTGCACCCACTCCTCTGCTGATGGATAATGTAACCTGAAGATACTGAAAGCCTGGAATTAAAACCCTTTGTGACTGTGCAGCCCAGGCCAAATGACCCCCTGGCTCTGGGTGATAAGCTCCTACTCCAAGAATACATGACAGTGTTACAGTAGATATGAAATAGGATAATGCCGACATCTGCCTAAATGCAATGCCCAAAACAGAGAATCAGAGATTCTAAATAATCATGTATTCACTTATTTATCTATTCTTCTATTCATCCATTTATTTATCCATTCAACCAACACCTTTTGGCTCCTGCTATTGTGTTAGGCAGGGCGTATGATATAGTACAGTTAGAATTGCCAGATAGAATACAGTACGCCCAGCTAAACTTGAGTTTCAGACAAACAGCAAATGATTTTTTTAGTATAAGTGTGTCCCAAATACCACATCATATTAATATTGTAATATTGTTTGGTGTTATTTGAAATTCAAGTTTAACTGGGCACCTGATATATATTTTTTGTGAAATCTAGCAACTCAAAACATAGTGGTTTTCTGCCAGAGTTCCAGGATACACTACTGTTATTGGTAATTGGTTGCTATACTTTGCTGATGATCTATGTTTATAAAAATTAAACCTGGTTCTCTCTCCCAGAATTTATTCTGATACATAATCTGGTGCCAGAGAAAGAAGAGTGGGCTTTTGGTCAGACTGAAAAGAAAAAGGCTATGCCCACAACACTTGGGCACTCCTCGGGGGATGGCAGATGCCAAGTTTTATTGAAAGGTAGGAAAAAAGGGAGTGTATGGTTGGTCTTATGTGTATTTCAGAGGCTATGGACCATCTTTGAATTTTGGCCCTGACATTCACCAGCTGTGTGACTTCAGAGAAGTTACATAATGTCTAAACTTCTGAGGTTTTTTCCTAAAAAAACTGGAACATTAGCCAATTTACAGGTCATTCAGTTAATCAACTGGTGTTTATTGCATACCTGCTAAGTTTCAGGCATCATTTCCGCTACTAGAGATACTAGGTTGAAAGAGCCAGACAAAGTCCTTATTCTCAGAGAGCTTATGTTTCTTTGGTTATTGTGATAATTAGAGAAACTGTCCCAGTAGGTGTTCAATAAATATTATGGAATGACTTCTTTGAGTACTGATGACTTAAGACTCTACCTTCAAGGGGCTTACCCTCAAGTGAGCAGGTTAGTACTGCCTGCATTGTTCTATCATAGGCCTAGGACATTCTGTTCAGGGAAAAACTAGTTTAATCATGTGCAAAAATCTGGCAGTAGCCGTGTACTCTGAGATTATAGAGGAAAGAAATGTCTGATGGAATCCATAATATTCTCCTCATCGTGACGTGCTATAACTTCTTTAATCTGTGTGCATGCCTAGGAAAGTAAATGTAAGAAAGACATTTATCCACAGAATAAAAGAGAAGCATCTGTTTATTCAACAACTACCCACTAGATGTCCTTTATTAAACATAGTGCTGTGCGCTAGGGAGAAAGAGAAAAAAAGTCATGTAAGACCTTGCTACTTAAAGTGTGATGGATCCATGAACAATTAGCATCATCATCTTCTAGAAGTTCTTCAGAAAGTCAGAATCTCATGCTCCACCCCAGACCTACTGAATCAGATTCTGCATTTTAACAAGGTCCCCAGGTATTGATAGTTTGAGAAGCCCTGATATACGATACAGTCATGATTACCTGGATCACCCCAAGGAGAGAGAATTTACACACAAGTTATTAAATAACAAGGAGAATAACAATAGGATTTTTCTCAAAGTAAAGTCTAAACTTCTACAATGTTGTTCTTCTCTTTCTTTTCTCTGTGATTTGAAACTTTTCTGACCACAAGCAACAGTGCTGAACTAATTGAAAACCGTATTATTGATGTTTGTATTATTTATTTCCTGGGTTTCATTTCTTCCTCATGAATTCTTAGCTCTGGGCATGCAAATTCTCTATTTACCCTCTTTTTGAATAATGCAACTTCACTAATATGGAGATGCTTTTTGCCCTCAGCTTCAAATATTTCTGCCAATGGATGGTATCAGATTAACACAACAACAGGTAGAAAAATGACCCCAACATCGATTATATCAGGCTTTACAATATTCTTTTTATTTGTGGAAAGCTTGGTATGTCTGCTTTTCTGTGAACTCACATTGATTTTTTTTAATTGAAATGTGATTCACATACAAAAAATGATAACCCTTTTAAAGTATACAATTCAGTAGGACTTCCCTGGTGGTTCAGTGGTTAAGACTCCACGCTTCCACGGCAGGGGGCACAGGTTCAATCCCTGGTCTGGGAACTGAGATCCCACATGCCACGTGGTGTGGCCAAAAAAAAAAAAGTATACAACTCAATGCTTTTGAGTATATTCACAAGACTGTGCCATCATCACCTCGTTTCCAGAAAAATTTCACCTCCCCTCCAAAGAAATCACATACCCATTAACAGTCACTCTCCTCCCAGCAGCTCCTGGTCACTGTTAATTTACTTTCTGTCTCTACAGATTTCCCTATTCTGGACATTCATATAAATGGAATCATGCAATATGTGGCCTTTTGTATCTGGTTTCTTTCACTTACCATGTTTTCAAAGTGCATCCAGGTTGTAGCATGTGTCAGTTCTTCCTTTTTATAGCTGAATAGTACTCCATGGTATAGGTACACCACATTTGTTTATCCATTAATCAGTCTGTAGACATTTAGGTTGCTTCTGCTTTTTGACTATTAGTAAAGCTGCCATGAACATTCTTTTACAAGGGTTTGTGTTAACAGACGTTATCAGTGCTCTTCTGCATATACCTGGAAATGGAATTGTTGGGCCATATGGCATCTCTATGTTCAGCATTTTGAGGAATTGCCAAACTGTTTTCCATAGTAGCTACACCATTTTAGATTCCCAGCAGCAATGATTTCTCCATATCCTTGCCAACACTTGTTTTTGTCTGTGTTTTTTATTATAGACATGCTATTTGGTATGAAATGGTATTTCATTGTAATTTTTATTTGTATTTCCCTAATAACTAATGACGTTGAAAATACTCTCATGTGCTTATTGTCCATTTGCATATTTTCTTCGGAGAAATGTCTGTTTAAATCTTTTGTCCATATTGGTCTTTGTGCTGTTGTGTTGCAAGGGTTCTTTATATATTCTGGATACTAGAACTTTAAGAGGTAAATTATTTGCCAGTATTTCCTCCCATTTTGTGGAATATCTTTTCACTTTACTGATGATGTTCTGTGCAGCACAGTTTTTTTTTGTTGTTTGTTTCTTTGCTTGTTTGTTTTAATAAATTTATTTATTTACTCATTTATTTAATTTTTGGCTGCTTTGGGTCTTTGCTGCTGCACGTGGGTTTTCTCTAGTTGCTAAGAGTCAGGGCTACTCTTTGTTGCAGTACACTGGCTTCTTATTGCAGTGGCTTCTCTTGTTGCAGAGCATGGGTTCTAGGCACGCGGGCTTCAGCAGTTGTGGCACACGGGCTTCAGTAGTTGTGGTTCACGGGCTCTAGAGCACAGGCTCAGTAGTTGTGGCACATGGGCTTAGTTGCTCCATGGCATGTGGGATCTTCCTGGACCAGGGCTCGAACCTGTGTCCCCGGCATTGGCAGGCAGATTCTTAACCACTGCACCACCAGGGAAGCCCCGTTTGATTATTTTAATGAAGTCTAATTTATCTATCTTCTTTGGTTGCTTGTGTTTTAAGCATCATATCTAAGAAACTATTGGCTAATCCAAGGTCATGAAGATTTACACTTCTATTTTTATAAAAGTTTTGAAGTTTTAGTTTTAACATTAACATCTTTGATCCATTTTGAGTTAAATTTTGTATATGGTGTGAGGTAGGGGTCCAATTTATTTTTTTCAATGCTGGTATTCAGTCATGCCTATTCATATATAGTTTTTTTTTCCTTGTATTGATAATATCTTTCTCAATTCTGGGAAGTGTATCTTCCTCTTCTATATTTTGCAAGAGTTTGTAAAGTTTTTTGCTAATTTTTCTTTAAATATTTGATAGATTTACCAGTGAAGTCATCTGATCCTGCATTTTTCTTTGTGAGAAGTCTTTGATTACTAAGTCTCTACTTGTCATAGCTCTATTCAGATTTTGCATTTCTTTTTGAGTCAATTTCCTAGTTTATATCTTTCTAAAAAGTTGTCTATTTCCTCTAGGTTATCTAATTTATTGGCACACAATTTTCATAGTGTTCCCTTATAATCCTTTTTATTTTTGTAAGGTCAGTAATAATGTCATCTCTTTCAATCATGATTTTAGTGAGTCTTCTTTTTCTCTTGGCCAGTCTATCTCAAGGTATGCCAATTTTATTGATCTTTTCAAAGAACCAAGATTTGGTTTCTCTGATTTTCTCTACTGTTCTCTATTTCCATAATGTCCTCTCTAATGCTTACTAGTTCCTTCCTTCTGCATGCTTCAGATTTTGTTTGCTCTTTATTTCCTAGTTTCCTAAGGTTGAAGATTAAGTTGATTTGAGAATTTTTTTCTTTTTTAATGAAGGTGTTTACAGATATAAATTTCCTTTATATTGAAATATAAATTATAAATTTATAATATAAATATAACTTATACATTTTAGTGAAATTTCTTTCCATTTTATCCCAAAAGTTACAGTATTTCATGTTTTTGTTCTCATTTCAAGTTATTTCCCCATTTTTTTTGTCCATTGGTATTTAGGAGTGTGTTCTTTAATTTACACATATGTGAATTTTCCAAATTTCCTTTTTTTATTGATTTCTAATTTTATTCCATTGTGGTCAGAGAACATATGCTATGTAATTTATCTTTTTACACATATTGAGACTTGTTCTATGGCCTAACACAGGTATATCCTCAAGGATGTGGCATGTGTACTTGATAGAATGTGTATTCTGCTGTTGGGTGAAGTGTTCCACAGATACATGTTAGGTTTATAATGTTTATAATGTTTATAATGTTGTTCAAGTCTACTGTTTTTCTGCTGATCTTCTGTTTATTTGTTTTATTCATTATTGAAAGTGGAGTATTGATGTCTCCAACTATTATTGTTGAATAGTCTGTTCCCTTCAATTCTATCAGTTTTTGCTTCACATATTTTGGGGCTCTGCTTTTAGATATATATATATATATTTACAATTTTTAGATCTTCATATATTCATGTTTTATCATTATAAAATGTCCTTATTTGTCTCTAGTAACAGTTTTTGTTTTAAAGTCTATTTTGTCCAATATTAGTAAAGTCAATCCTGGTATCTTTTGGTTATACTTTGCATCATATATCTTTTATGTTTTTTTATTTCTAATCTATTTGTGCCCTTGAATATAAAGTATATCTCTTTTAGTATATCTCTTTTAGACAGCATATAGTTGGATTATGTTTTTGTTTCAATTCATCATGCCTTTTAATTTGAGTATTTATCCATTTTCATTTATTATAATTACTCACAGAGTTAGGCTTAGATTTGCCATGTTTTGCTATTTGTTTTCTATGTGTCAAATATCTTTTTGTTTCTCTATTCACTCATTACTGCTTCTTTTGTGTTAAATAAATATTTTTCTAGTGTTCCATTTTAACTCCATCTTCCTTTCTTTCATTGCATTTTTGGTGTTATTTTCATGATGGGTGCCCTGGGTATTATGGTTAACATCTGAATTTGTAACAATCTAGTTGCCTTAACACAAGCTTAGTTTCAATAGTATACTGAAACTTTGCTCCTGTATTGCTTGATTCTCTGTTTGATCCTTTGTGTCTTTACTGTCATATAAATTACATCTTTATACATCATGTGGCCATCAACACAGATTTATAGTTGTTGATTTATGCAGATTATTCTTTAAATCAGATAGGAGAAAAAAGAATTACAAACAAAAATACATTTATAATGTCTTATATATTTACTTATATAGTTAACTTTACTGGTAGTCTTTATTTATCATCTGGATTTGATTTACTGTTCGGTGTTTAACTTCAGCCTGAAAGACTTTCTTTAGTATCTCTGTAGGGTAGGTTGGCTAATGATAAATTCTCTGTTTTCATTTATCTGGTAATGTCTTCATTTTGCCTTCATTTTTAAAGAATAGTTACACTAGGTACAGAATTCTTGACTGAATTGGTTGAAAAAAAAGTCTTTCAACACTTTAAATATATCATCCCATTGCCTTCTGGCCTGCATGGTTTCTGATGAAAAATCAACTGTTAATCTTATTGATGATCCCTTGTGTGCAATGAATTTTTTTTCTTTTGGTGCTTTTAAGGTCTTTGTCTTTCAATAGTTTGATTATAGTGTATCTAGGTGTGAATATCTCTGAGTTTACTTGAAGTTTGGTAAAATTCTTGTATGTTCAGATTAGTATTTTTAATCAAATTTGGGAAATCTGAGGCCATTATATATTTAATAGTTTTACCCCTTTTCTCTCTCTTCTCCTTCTGGGACTCCTACTATGAGTATATTGATATGCCTCTGAGTTTCTTTCGTTTTTCTTCATTTTTTTTCTTTCTGTTCCTCAGAATGGATAACCTCAATTAATCTATGTTCAATTGTGCTGATTCTTTCTTCTGCCTTGTCAAATCTGCTATCATGTTCCTCCAATAAATTTTAATTTCATTTATTGTACTTTTCAACACTAGAATTCTTATTTGGTCCTTTTAGACATTTTTCTGTCTGTTTATTGATATTCTCTACTTAGGAGACATCATTCTTATATACTCCAATAGACTGTATGTTCTTCAAGCATAATTAAAATAGCTGTTTTAAAATCTATGTCTAGTAAGTTCAATGAGATTCCTCAGGGATGATATCTATTGACTGCTCTTTTTTCTGTGTATGTGCCATACTTCTTTTTTGCATGCCTCACAATTTTTAGTGGAAATTTGAACATTTAAAATAATGTGTCAGGACTTCCCTGGTGGCTCAGTGGTTAGGAATCCACCTACCAATGCAGGTGACATGGGTTCAAGCCCTGCTCTGGGAAGATCCCACATGCTGCAGAGCAACTAAGCCTGTGCACCACAACTACTGAGCCTGTACTCTGAAGCCTGTGAGCCGCAACTACTGAGCCTATATACCACAACTGCTGAAGCCCACACACCTAGAGCCTGTGCTCCACAACAAGAGAAGCCACCACAATGAGAAGCCCACACACCGCCATGAAGAGTAGCCCCCACTTGCTGCAACTAGAGAAAACGCATGCAGCAGTGAAGACCCAATGCAGCCCAATTAATTAATTAATTTTTAAAAAATTAAATAAAATAAAATAATGTGGAAACCCTGGAAATTAGGCTCTCTTCCCTTCCTGTATTTTGCTGTTGTTACTGTTTTTTGGTTTATGTTTGTTTGTTTGTTTTTTGTGGTTGCAGTGGTGGTGGTGGTGGTTGGTTGGTTTAATGGCTTTTATGAATTAATTCTGCAAAGTCTCTACCTTTTTTCCCATTGTGGCCACTGAAGTCTCTGCATAGTTCACACCATGGTCAGCTAATGATTGGACAGAGATTTCTGTAAGTGTCTACAACCGGCAAGTCTCCCAATCTTTGTTAAAGAGCTCTGTGTGTACATCAGGAACACTTTCAGTACTCAACAAGTATTTGACAATTCTGCCTTACCCTTTACTTCCTGCTTGCAAAAAGCCTCAAGGTCAGCCACAGGTGAGGTCTTTCCCAAGCATACACACTGCTATGCATGTACATCACCTTTTTTTTTTTTGCAGTACATGGGCCTCTCACTGTTGTGGCCTCTCCCGTTGCAGAGCACAGGCTCCGGACGCACAGGCTCAGTGGCCATGGCTCACGGGCCTAGCCGCTCCACAGCATGTGGGATCTTCCCGGACCAGGGCAAGAATCCCTGTCCCCTGCATCGGCAGGTGGACTCTCAACCACTGCGCCACCAGAGAAGCCCACATATCACCTTTTAGATCCTTGTAAGTATGTAAGCTTTTCAAAACCCATGTGGACATCTCATTTCCCAGCTTTTCCTTTTAAGCATTTTGGTTAGCCTATTGTTTTCTCCAACTGTCATCTACTACTTCAGACAGCCACGAAAGTAGGCAGTCACTTCTAATTTTTTTTAACATCTTTATTGGAGTATAATTGCTTTACAATGGTGTGTTAGACAAATACCCCAGGTTAAAGGTTAGTTGAGGTTCAAGTCAAGGCAAACAAAGACAAACTTGCAAGTGGAGTCTTCCAGAAAACCACTAGACAGGTAAAATAATGACAATCTATGGGCATGAGGTTTGAAGGAGCTTCAACCCTGTTCCTCTTCTAGTGGCTGTTGGACTGCTATATTTAATCATGAGAGGTTTCCATGGCTACCAAAGAGCTGAAGGGTGGGGTGATGGGAATGGAACAAGTTAAAATGCACTAAGAATAGAGCTCATTGTTTTTACTGACATTCACCCATTGTGATTGAGTAATACTTCCCATATGATGGCAAGTCTTTGGGTAATTTCCAGAAGTATGAAAACATTTATTCTGTATTTTTAAACAATTTTCTTGTAGATTTTATAAGGAAGAGAATTTTCAAAGGTCCTAGACCCTTACTCTGCCATTTTTGCTGACATCCACTGCATTAATTATTTTAAAGTAAAGATATAAAAGATATAAAATATTGATCTGAGTGGAAATTAGTAAATTCATCTTGTTTTACTATTCAACACTCCCCTGTGAGGAAACAGTATGTTATGTGTGTGATATTCTAGCTTTATAAACATTATGCATATTCATTTTACTGAGAATACTGTAAAGGTATTTAAATGGTCTGTATTACCTTAAACACAAATAAATAGGAGGATATTTTTTGAAGATGCATATTTCTCAGGATAGTAGCTCGACCTTGAAGACATAGACTACCTTTCTAGGAGAAATAAGTTACTTCAAGGCTGGACTTAGAATTCAAGAAGTAGTAAAAGAATCCTTGATTTAGGTGTTTTGTGTTCAAGACAGGGCCTCAAACTTGAAGCATTGCAGGAGCCAAGGGTAGAATTGTGGAGTGGTAACCCAAAGAGGAAGCAAGCTAGGGTGCAATCAGTCCTTTTTTGTTATAAACCAGACTTCTTATGATCCCGGTATTGACTGTGTTTATTTTATTTCTGTTACCATTATGGTGATATGCCTTTCTGAAAGCTACATAAGGATATGTATTCAGGAGAAATCTAGCCTTAGCCTGTTCCGATCTAGAAAATTAATTGATCAAAAGTCAACATTTATCCTATTTCAGATCATGTCCAACATCATTGTATGTCCTTAGAGCTTATCATCAGGGGCCAGGAGGACAATTTGGCTTAGGCTACATAGTCATGAAGGATCTCAATGTTTGTTAGACTTTCAATCTTGCCTTTAGATTATATCATCTGTATGGTTACAGAGGAGGGAAAAGCACTATAGCACTGAAAGGAAATATAAGACCTTGCTTCTTACTACTTAAAGTGCAGTCTGTGGACAATTCATATTACCATCTTATGAGAGATGTTCATATATGGAAAATCTAAGGTATCACCCTAGACCTACTGAACCAGAATATACATTTAAACAAGAGCTCCCGGTGTTTCATGTGCACACTAAAGTTTGAGAAGCACTGCCATTGATAATCTAGGCATGGATTGTTGAAATTTGCTTGTACACACTCCATTAAACAAAGCCTTGGGGGATTTAAAAGGTTGTTTTTGGTTTTTCTAGATATTCTGCTGCTTCAATTGCAAAAGCAACAGGGCAGCTAAAATATTCTAACCTCAAAGTGTCCTCTTATAAATTATTAGCTGAACTATATTAAATATCATTCTATATAATGTCACAGTAAAGTTTTTCTGGCAAGAAACAGAAACGTCAAGCTTATTTTCCCAAGAAAGTTGATTTATGCTTCCTAGAGAAATTCCACAGTCATGTCATTCCATCTACTAAACAGAGTCCACACCCTCTTTGGCTGCTTCTTGAAAGAGATGCCAGATGCCATTCTTAGACTTTAAATAGGGAGAGGGGAAAATGAAAATAACGGCTTCAGGTGCAGATGTTACCTTGTTTCATAAGTAAAATTTCTAAAATTTATTAAATATATGAATTGTCACATTATATGAGAAATGCAGTAATAAGCTGTCCAGGGTTCTTGGGAGAAAAAGCCCAGGAAGGTAAGAAAGATCAGTGGAAATCAAGAGTTGTCTTAAATTCAGTTCTCTAAAAGTAGAGCATGAAATAGGGATTCAGATGCCTGTGTTGTACTGAGGGAGGGCTCTCAGGTAGAGGGGTGTAAGGGAAACGGGATGCGGCAGGGAAAGCAGACGAGCTCATGACATATCTAGCTTCACCCTGATCCCCAAGTAACTCTGGGGTATGAATTTCACCACAGAGCCCACTTTGAGGCAAGAGGACTAACCCGTGGTGGCCCCATGTCAGTCAGTCATTAACCGCTTCTGGAGGGTAGACATGACCTCCTGGGTGAGGCAGCTCCCTTTGGCCAAGGGCAATTCTCCAGGAAGCAGTCCCTGTGACAGTCAACAGAACAGGTGGAGGAGGGATGCTCATCTGGGAAAGGAGATCTGGGCAGGGCCTCAACAACAGGGCTGCAACAGATGCAGGAGGGCAGGGTTCTAGGTCATGCTCTCCCAATATGGCATTCCACAAGCTTTCCCTTCTCTAGGACTCCATTCCTTTTTGTCTAAATGTAAGGAGACTGGACTTGAGAATGTCTACAACCTTACACTCCAGACACTGCTCTGACAAAACCCCAGCCCTCGTCTGATGGAACTAGTCCCTGGTGAATTTCCCACCTCCTCAAAAATGTTACTCATCCAACATGTTCCTCCAGAAAGGTCCAGGAATGCGTTGGTCCTGCCTTAAACCAGGGTGGCAAAGTCGTTCCTCACATTAAAGGTCATCTACCCGTTTGCAAGGTACATAAAGCGATCCCATTCTGTTTTATTTGTTTCAAGTTAGCCACCTTGTATCTCTATTAAATAAAACTCTAGTGGAAATTCTTCACCTCATCAATTTTCATGACTCACAGCCAATTCAGACACACCTTCCCTCGGTGTAGAAAGCTCTTCTACAGTGTGTCTTGGTTTTCAATCTACATGAACAACTATCTTTAAATGAATTTATACAAAATGTATTATTTCCCACTGTATAATATTTTTAAAGAAAAAAATGATACTTGTGAGAAAATGTGCTGATGGATAACAGAACAGACTATGCGTATGGAAAGCCTTTCCATTCAGAATACACAACCACCACAATGCCAGGGAGGCGGGGGCTTCCAGAAACCTTAGCCATAGAATCTAGGAATAAATAAAATACCATCCCAAATCTAAAAAATGACAATAAATGTTAGTGCTTATAAGTATTCCCAGATCTACGTGGTCAATAGCAGAATCTAAACATGCCAGGCGATCAACCTCCCAATTTAGACAGAGATCTGAGCTGTGCTTCTCTGAATAAATCCATCTGAGAGAATCAATAGCATATGTTACCCTTGAGTTTGGAGTAAGTTGGCAAATGCAAGTTCAATCAAAGGCAATAATGTAACAAGTGTTCCACGTGTAATAATGGTAAATTTCAACAGCCACATTAATAGGACAGGCAAGACCCAAAACCTAGGTGGCAATTAAAGCTCCTCTTTTAAATGGGAAAACTCAAGCTGTGTAGAAAAGAGGCACGTAATTGGTCACACATGCTAGAAAGGTCTAGATTCCCAAGGACAAGGGGCATTTTTAAATTCCACTAAAATAAATAAATAAATAAATAACCATTCATGGCTAATGTTGCAGCACTAAACTGCACTCAGTGAAAATTTTCATTTGGCTGCTTTTTTTTTTTTTTTTTTTTTTTAGCGGTACGCGGGCCTCTCACTGTTGTGGCCTCTCCCGTTGTGGAGCACACGCTCCGGATGCGCAGGCTCAGCGGCCATGGCTCACGGGCCCAGCCGCTCCGTGGCATGTGGGATCCTCCCGGACCGGGGCACGAACCTGTGTCCCCTGCATCGGCAGGCGGACTCCCAACCACTGCGCCACCAGGGAAGCCCCTGGCTGCTATTTTTGATAAACCATTTCTCAATGTTCAGTAAGAGCTGGACTCCAGAGGGATCAGATTATAAATGTCATGTGTTTATAAGAATTTGAAGGAAAAAAACAGTATATCTGTCAGCCTTATGACATGCAGTAATGATGTCTCAAATTTTATGCATATAACAACTTTGGAAACATTTTAGTTTTGCTCTTTTGGATTTGAAAACATAGCTGCAAAAACAAAACAAAACAAAGGTAAGTGTTCACTTTATATATTTGCATTCTCTAGCCAGACACATTATTCAAAATCTGAAGTTTCATTAAAAAGAGGGACTTGGGGACTTCCCTCATGGTGCAGTGGTTAAGAATCCACATGCCCATGCAGGGGACCCAGGTCCGAACCCTGCTCCGGGAAGATCCCACATGTCACGGAGCAACTAAGCCCGTGCGCCACAACTACTGAGCCTGCACTCTACAGCCCATGAGCCACAACTACTGAAGCCAGCGTGCCTATAGCCTGTGCTCCACAACAAGAGAAGCCACCGCAGTGAGAAGCCCCGTGCACCTCAAGGAAGAGTAGCCCCTGCTCGCCGCAACTAGAGAAAGCCCGCACACAGCAAAGAAGACCCAACACAGCCAAAAATTAATTAATTAATTAAAATAAATAAAATAAAAGATGGACTTGGAAGGGACTTTAAAAGCCATTTAGTCCAACTTCCTATCCATGCAAGAATTCCAAACAGGTATTCATTCTTGGTTTGGATACTTGTCGGGGGGAGGATAGATAGGTCATTTGTCAAAAATCTCACTCTGCTACAGGCCAGGATTGTATTTCCTCCTTTCTTCCTCCCTCCAACCCTCCTTCCCTTCTAAGCCCCCTCTCTTTCCTCTTGCTCTTCCTCTTTCTTTCCTTCCTTTTCACCTTCCTTCACCATCTTCCTTTCTTCCCTTCCTTCTTTCTCTCCTTCTTTACATCACCACTCTCTATAATTTCTTCCCTCTTTCTATCCCTATCTTCCTTTCTTCCTTTTAGGGACTTCCCTGGCAGTCCAGTGGTTAAGACTTTGCCTTCCAGTGCAGGGGGTGCAGGTTCTATCCCTGGTCAGGGAGCTAAAATCCTACATACCTGGTGGCCAAAAACCAAAAAACATAAAACAGAAGCAATCATGTAGCAAATTCAATAGAGACTTAAAAAAAACAAAATGGTCCACATTCCCCCAAAAAAATCTTCGTTAATGAAAAGTTTAACTGATTAATGTGCTAAAACTCCATTCCCTCCAAATTTCCTATTCATGTGCAGTTCTCGGCCTCAGGGCCCATCAGGATGAGTCTCTTTGGTTTGTCCGATACTTTTCTCCCAAATTCAACCAAAGCCTCCACACCTCTTTTTTCCCAACTTCCAAATCTCTCCCCAAACTCACACACATGGTTTGCACGGTTTGTCAGATACTTTTCTCCCAAATTCAACCAAAGCCTCCACACCTCTTTTTTCCCAACTTCCAAATCTCTCCCCAAACTCACACACATGGTTTGCAGAACTGGAAATCAGGACTGCAAATTAGGGAAGGAGCATTGTTTTGAATGCTTCTACATTAGCTACATTTTTATGACTTTGTGACTTTGTCTTAGCGATAGAAGAGGAGCTGGCCAGAAATAACACAGTAGACCAATCTACTGCGTACTTATCATCTGCCAGGTAACTTACAAGTACTTACAGACACTATCTCACTGAATTCTCAGTACCTCCAAGAAAGCTACTTTTAGCCTTTTTTGCGCTGAGAGTTCAAGAAACATGCCCAGGGTCAGCCAGCTCAGAAAGGACACTGTCGGGTGTTAAGCCTTTATTAAGTGCTCTCATCCACTACCCAGGCCTGCCTTTACATGTGTGCAGTGTCTAATTTCCAAAAAGGCACTGTACCTAACTTTTCATTCCAGCCAGTTTCATAGTTAGAATTCCCAGGAGCCCCAGAAGCTTCACTCGCATTTCTGAGCTCTCTACCCCAGCAGGAAAGGTACCCAGCAACCATAAGACCTGCTGGGTTATCTCCAGCCTGCTGTCACGTGATGTCTGCACCCATCCTTTCAGACCTGTGCGTGTCCAGCCTGCCTCATCACAGTACCTGGAGATCACCTCCTGTCCTCGCCCCGACCTCTCACTCCACACTTTGCCTCAGGCCAAAAAACATGCTGACCTCTGGTTGAAGTTCTGCTGTGGGAGCCTTTTCATCTCCATCAGATTATGAGAGCTTCAAGGGCTGAGTCCAGGCCCTACATAGTGCTTTGCAAACAACAGGTTCTCAACTCATGTATTTTTATATATATATATATATATATATATATATATATATATATATATATATATATATATATGTATAAAACGGAGTATAATTGATTCACAACGTTGTGTTAGTTTCAGTTATACAGCTAAGTGATTCAGTTATAGATATACATGTCTCTATTCTTTTTAGGATTCAACTCGTGTATTTTGGAAACGTTCATCAACACATCTTTCCTAGCATCTCCACTGAAGGTTCAAGATGCCTTCCCTCCCCTGACCTTCACTCACAGCTCTGATTTCTTGAAAAAGCATGAACATATCTCAATTCCCAAATTCCTTTTTAAGCTTGCCCCTTCTGCTTTATAGCGTCACCCAAACTTTGAGTTTCTCCCAACAGCCTGCACGAAGAGGGAATTTAGTAAGCAGTCAACAGTATAATTTGTGCTAAAACTCTTGTTCACAAGCAACCAAAAAAGAAAAAGGATACTACAGGCCCCTGAGGATCTCAGCTTCCAAAGGAAATGTTAGAAGATTTCCTTTGCCGGAGGCCCTCAAGAGGAGCCTGGGCTTCCCACGGCTTGTGTAACCGTGAACGGGAGGGCCCCAAAGCATTCAGGCATAATTTAGCCTCTGAATAAAACATGAATTCCAATGTAAAAGGCTGCATGGGGACCCTGATTACTAGTTAGTGGGGCCATTCCGTCTCCCTATGCCGCTCTGACCTGCTCTGGGAAGCTTTATAACATGCAGAGATGGAGGGATGCAGATGAAACCAAAGAGGAGGCTGCACAGACCCAGAAGAAGATGCCAAAGCTCTGCTCTCAGGTCTGACGCTCCCATTTTCATCAGCTGATCTTCCATTCCCATTCATCAGACCATCTCACGGAGGCTTTCTCCTCTTGGGTTCTGTGTGGCATCATCTGCACGTTATAAACACACATGCAAGTGCTCTTCCTTCTGCCTAGGAGCTCACTGCCTTACTTCACGGTCTGGCTGATTTGTGGTGGCAGGAGCAGCTGCTTTCCACTTTTTGAACACTCCCCAGTAGACAGGCCCAATGCTTGGCACATTAGTTTGAGTTATGTCTTTTAATGCTCATAAATCCTGAGACAGATACCTATATTATTATTGTAAACCTGTAATCAATAATACTATATGTTACAGAATTCTGTGTAATTAAATTACCATTTAATAAAATGTACAATGGCATGTGCAATTAAATAATAATAATCCCCATTTTGCAACTTGGGTTGGAAAGATCATCCCATGACCCTCAGCTGATAAGAAATGAGCATTGCATTCAAATCTGGTTTTCCTATCTCTCAAGCTCTTACATTTAACTACTGTGATATACCACCTGTCTGTTCATCTTTCAAGGCCAAGTTCAAACGTTATCCCCTATGTGAAGAGCCTTCTTTGGTGACAACAGAGCTAACTGGGTGATTTTTTTCCATCTCCCTATAACACTTGGACATATACAACTGAGTAAAACTGAGTCTCATAAAGGCTGATCTCAACATAGTGCAAAAATCAGAAGAAGCATCAGTCCCAGATACAGAAATTGTAGAAAAGTAGTCTAAACCTTTGTTGCAGGCTCTTGAAAGATACCAAAGGTAGATGGTATTCATTAAACCTAATGCAAAATATTTTAACACATAGTTTTTTTATATATATATTGGGTTGGCCAAAAAGTTCGTTCGTGGTTTTCCCTAAGATGTTACAGGAAAACATGAATGAACTTTTTGGCTAACCCAATATGGAGAGAGAGATTTATGTATATACATATATACACACATACACACACACACACACATATATACCCACCCACATATGTATGTATATAGGCAAACAAATAATAAATGTTACCTAAAAAGCATAACTCGTGGTTGGAGTGGGTTAATCATAAAAGTAGCTTTAGTTTTTCCCCTATTTTCTTTTAAAATCTATTCGGTGTTGGTTCTTCCCTTGCCCCTGGGTGAGAAACCCTAGCCAGCCCCATGACACATCTGGTCACAATTATGTAATAAAATGTCCCATGACTTTAAATTAGAATAGCATTTAAAATGTCCAGTCCTTGTAAGAGTCACAGGCACTTGCCAGCGTCTGCTGCAGGTAGGGACGCCTGCCATTAGGAAGGGGGGAGCCGTTGGGAAGTTTCTTTTCTTTTCCTGCACCTCCTTCCATAGCTCTCTAAGTTTGCTTTCTCAGGATTAGAGCCTGAGAAGAGTTACAGAGAAGTTTATACTTGACTGAAACTCTTGCAAACGCCTTTGTAACTTCTGATAACAAAGCAATACATACTGTGTAGCAATATATCATATTAAATGTAGCAAATATTTTTTTAAAATCTAAAACAGAGCAAAGAAGGAAACAGAAGCCACCCATAACCCCATCAACCCCAAATGACTTCTGTCAACATTTGGGTGAACCCCACTGATATTTCATTCTCATTTGTAGATGTACCTATTGCATGTGCATGTTTATGGGAGATTTTTTTTCCTACATTGAAACTTAGTAATGAAGCTTCACTGTCATATATTTCTTGAGTGCAATAAATAAAAAGAAAACATACATCATCTGTTGATAATAACTATAACTACTTTGCCTTTTACAAATATGCCAGAAAATGGCGTAGTGTACAGGATAAGACGCTACACTCCTGGGGTCACTACAGTATCCCCCCACTGATTAACTGAGTGCCCTTCAGTAAACAATCAATGCTCTATGTCTCGGTTTTCTACTCCGTAAAATGGGGATAATCATAGTAACTTTTCTCATAGGGTTGTCATGAAATATAAACACAGAAGTGAATATGTATGTTTAACATTCTTAGAAGAGTGTCCAAAAGATGGTAAGCCCTTTATAACTGTGAGTTACGAAGATGAGGATGATGACAATGACGCTGAGAGATTCACACAGATGGAAATACAGTCCTCAAGAAGTTTGTAATTTACTTTGTGAGATAATGAATGTAAAGCAAACAATTAGAGAAGATTTAAATGCTAATCTAATCACTTTGATTCTTAAAAAAGTCATAATAGGTTTGAATAAGCAAAGTAGAACTTGGGAGAATTTCAGTTCATTTGAGTATGATGTTTGGCAAATATATAGATACATATATGTTTTCTCAACATTTGTCTGGGTCTTTTTCATGCCTCCTAAAATCCAGTTCGTTTTCTGGGATGAATTGATGAGAGTAAGCTTCTCTAATCCTAATACAAAAACAAAATGCATCCTCCCCCCATAAGAAAAGCACACAGGAACCTCACTGGTGCTATCAGCTGTCAGCACTGCAGTCCCCTGCATCCTCCTAGACTTGTCTGATAGGAGCAGATCAGAAAAAAGGATGAAGCTGACAGACTGTCATCATTCCCTCCTCCCCAGTCACCTGCCAGTGGATCCCCAGAAACTGGTGTGATTGGATCATCTCTTCTAAAAGTAAGAGGCCTAAAAAGGATTGGGTCAGATGGTACACCCTAAAGGATTGGGGCAGCTGAATTCTTCAGGTGTAAGCTGTCAGGATGTAGATGGGCAGTTAGTGATCATAAGTCCAGATATTTCAATACTGTCATTCTTAATGTTTGCAAGCTTTTTCTTTCCCTTGATTATTTCCTTTTGTTCACTGGACCTAGGTTTTGAACCACGAACAGGAGCTTTTCAAGGAGTAAAGAAGTGAGAGCATTCCATACAGAAGTATTTCTCTGCAATGAAATGAAACATGTAGGGTCCTACAACTGGCTCTTGGAGGCCCCATATGGTTCCTCTCAGTCAGTGGTTCTCAATCCAGGCTGCAGAGTTGGAAATATTTGGGGAGTTTTTAAGAAGCCCAATACCCAGGCTGCATCAAGACCAATTTCAGTCAGGAAAGCAGAGGGTGGAACCAAGCATCAGATTTGTTAAAAGCTCCCTGGGTTATTTCACTGGGCAGGCAAGCTGGACAACCCATGCAGTAGGCAATAGCTGAAGAGTCCAGCTTTGTCCAAACATGTGTGTTCCTTCTCTGTGTACTGAGAACCCACATCTCAGCTTAGCTCCTTGATCACAAGAGGAACAGGATGAGATTTGCAGGACTGCAGCATGATGGAAGAGAAGAGGCCAGGTTTTGTGGCCTGAAAGTTCTGTGTTCATATCCCAGCTCTGTCACCAATTTCTTAGCTGCATGGATTTGGATCAGTTTCTAAGCCTCATTTTCCTTCCTTGTTCACTCCATGGGAATAATAATAATATTAACTTTGCAAGTGTTGTCTAAAATTAGAGGGATGAGATGAAAAGTGCTTTGCACAGTACCTAAAACATGACAAGGGTTTGAGAACTGGTAGCTGTTATAGTTATTATTTGCTAAACCTACAATTTTAGAAATAAAATCGAGTGTGTGCTATTGACAGGGGAACAATGATACCACAGTCACATACATAGGAGAGCATATTTCAAATGAATATATGTTCACACTACTGATTTCTTTAATGTTAACACCTGGCTCTAAATTCATAAGTATTCATAATTATGGATATTAACTTTCTAAATGGAGGAGGTATTTCCCATGCAGGATGTGATGCAGAAAGTGAATTGACATTCAATGGATGCACTCAGTGTCTCTGTTGAAGACCTCTAAGCGACGCAGAGACATTATTGCATCCATGTTGGCAGGTATCCAGTGGAGTAGATAAGAATATGTGCTATCATCCAAGGACAGATCAACTAAGTGGCCCAAGAACTCCGGGAGTCATAAAATCATAAAATGTTTAAGTTGCAAGAGATCATCTAGTTCAATGATTTTAAAATATATATATTCTCTCAGCAGTGGAACACTTTTCTCAGTAGAAATTTTAACTGGTAATGCCCAATTTTGGCAAGTGAAATTCTTATTATTGAAGTGAGGCTTACCTACTTTACCCTGAAGGGTTGTTTGGAGTTCTAGAGATACAAAAGAACACACTTTGAAAACCAATGACTGAGTTAAAACCACTTGGGGTAAGATTGTTACTTTGGTAGCATCCAATGAAACTCACCTCCTGCTATTCTCACTGTTGTGTATTCTCTTCCAGCATTGAGTATAGCCTTGGCCATGTGACTTGCCATCGCCAATGGGACATTGACATGCATGATGCGAGTAGATATGGTTTTGCTTCTTGGTATATCCACTCTTTGAACCAGTTGCCACGCTCTAATAAAGCTTGGGCTAAGCCACTGTATGATGAGACCAGGTTAAAAAAAGAGACCACAAAGAGGAACATGGAGGTACCAGATTTCTGAGTGAAGTCCTGCTGCATCTTCCAGCCCCACCTTAGCCTCCAAACAACTACAGCCTTATGAGAGACTTCAAGGGAGACCAGAAGAAGAAACACCCAGCCACGCCCAGTCCAGCTTACAGAATCATGAAGAAATAAAATGATAGTTGCTTTAAGCCAACAAGTTTGGGGATGAATGGTTATACAAAAACAGCTAACTGAAAAGTTATTTACTAGAGCCCCTCATATCTCTGGCATATCCTTGTAGCTTGCATTTTAAAAATTCTTTAATAATAAGCACTGAACGGGATTGGAACCAAGATGGCAGAGTAGAAGGATGTGCTCTCACTCCCTCTTGGGAGAACACCAGAATCTCAACTAGCTGCTGGACAATCATCAACAGGAAGACACTGGAACTCACCAAAAAAGATACCCCACATCCAAAGACAAAGGAGAAGCCACAATGAGACGGTAGGAGGGGCACAATCACAGTAAAACCAAATTCTATAACTGCTGGGTGGGTGACTCACGGACTGGAAAACACTTATACCACAGAAGTCCATCCACTGGACTGAAGGTTCTGAGCCACACATCAGGCTTCCCAACCTGGGGGTTCGGCAACGGGAGGAGGAATTCCTAGAGAATCAGACTTTGAAGGCTACTGGGATTTGATTGCAGGACTTTGATAGAACTGGGGGAAACAGAGACTCAAACCTTGGAGGGCACACACAAAGTAGTGTGCTTAACAGGACCCAGGAGAAGGAGCAGTGACCCCAGGGGAGCCTGAATCAGACCTACCTGCTAGTGTTGGAGGGTCTCCTGCAGAGGTGGGGGGGTGGCTGTGGTTCACCGTGGGGACAAGGACACTGGCAGAAGAAGTTCTGGGAAGTACTCCTTGGTGTGAGCCCTCCCAGAGTCCATCATTAGCCCCAAAAAAGAGCCCAGGTAGGCTCCAGTGTTGGATTGCCTCAGGCCAAACAACCAACTGGGAGGAAACCCAGCCCCACCCATCAGCAGTCAAGAGGATTAAAGTTTTACTGAGCTCCGCCCACCAGAGCAACAGTCAGCTCTACCCACCACCAGTCCCTCCCATCAGGAAACTTGCAGTAGCCTCTTAGATAGCCTCATCCACCAGAGGGCAGACAGTAGAAGCAAGAAGAGCTACAATCCTGCAGCCTGTGGAACAAAAGTCACTTTCACAGAAAGACAGACAAGATGAAAAGACAGAGGGCTATGTACCAGATGAAGGAACAAGATAAAACCCCAGAAGAACAACTAAATGAAGTGGAGATAGGCAACGTTCCAGAAAAAGAATTCAAAATACTCATAGTGAAGACAATCCAGGACCTTGGAAAAAGAATGGAGGCAAAGATTGAGAAGATGCAAGAAATGTTTAACAAAGACCTAGAAGAATTAAAGAACAAACAAACAGAGATGAACAATACAATAATTGAAATGAAAACTACAACTAGAAGGAATCAATAGCAGAATAACTGAGGCAGAAGAACGGATAAGTAACCTGGAAGACAGAATGGTGGAATTCACTACTGTGGAACAGAATAAAGAAAAAAGGATAAAAAGAAATGAAGACAGCCTAAGAGACCTCTGGGACAACGTTAAACACAACAACATTCGCATTATAGGGGTCCCAGAAGGAGAAGAGAGAGAGATAGGACCAGACAAAATATTTGAAGAGATTATAGTTGAAAACTTCCCTAACATGGGAAAGGAAATAGCCACCCAAGTCCAGGAAACGCAGAGAGTCCCATACAGGATAAACCCAAGGAGAAACACGCTGAGACACATACTAATCAAACAGGCAAAAATTAAACACAAAGAAAAATTATTAAAAGCAGCAAGGTAAAAATGACAAATAACATACAAGGGAACTCCCATAAGGTTAACAGCTGATTTCTCAGCAGAAACTCTACAAGCCAGAAGGGAGTGGCATGATACACTTAAAGTGATGAAAGGGAAGAAACTACAACCAAGATTACTCTACCCAGCAAGGATCTCATTAAGATTCAATGGAGAAATCATAAGCTTTACAGACAAGCAAAAGCTAAGAGAATTCAGCACCACCAAACCAGCTCTACAACAAATGCTAAAGGAACTTCTCTAAGTGGGAAACACAAGACAAGAAAAGGACCTACAAAAAAAAACCCAAAACAATGAAGAAAATAGTCATAGGAACATACATATCAATAATTACCCTAAACGTTAATGGATTCAATGCTCCAACCAAAAGACACAGGCTTGCCGAATGGATACAAAAACAAGACCCATATATATGCTGTCTACAAGAGACACGCTTCAGACCTAGGGACACACAGAGACTGAAAGTGAGGGGATGGAAAAAGATATTCCATGCAAATAGAAATCAAAAGAAAGCTGGAACAGCAATACTCATATCAGATAAAATAGACTTTAAGACAAGGAAGGACACTACATAATGATCAGGGGTTCAATGCAAGATGAAGATATAACAATTATAAATATATATGCACCCACCATAGGAGCACCTCAATACGTAAGGCAATTGCTAACAGCTATAAGAGAGAAAATCGACAGTAACACAATGATAGTGAGGGACTTTAACACCTCACTTACACCAATGGACGGATCATCCAAAATGAAAATAAATAAGGATACAGAAGCTTTAAATGACAAAATAGACCAGATAGATTTAACTGATATTTATAGGACATTCCATCCCAAAACATCAAATTACATTTTCTTCTCAAGTGCGCATGGAACATTCTCCAGGATAGATCACATCTTGGGTTAGAGATAAAGCCTCAGTAAATTTAAGAAAACTGAAATCATATCAAGCATCTTTTCTGACCACAACACTATGAGATTAGAAATCAATTACAGGGAAAAAAATATAAAAAAAAACAAACACATGGAGGCTAAACAATACATTACTAAATAACCAAAAGATCACTGAAGATTCACAGAGGAAATCAAAAAATACCTACAGACAAATGACAATGAAAACACGATGATCCAAAACCTATGGGATGCAGCAAAAGCAGTTCTAAGGGGGAAGTTTATAGCTATACAAGCCTACCTCAAGAAACAAGAAAAATCTCAAATAAACAATCTAACCTTACACCTAAAGGAACTAGAGAAAGAAGAACAAACAAAACCTGAAGTTAGCAGAAGGAAAGAAATCATAAAGATCAGAGCAGAAATAAATGAAATAGAAACAAAGAAAACAATAGCAAAGATCAATAACACTACAAGCTGGTTCTTTGAGAAGATAAACAACATTGATAAACCATTAGCCAGACTCATGAAGAAAAAGAGGGAGAGGACTCAAATCGATAAAATTAGAAATGGAAAAGGAGAAGTTACAACAGACACCGCAGAAATACAAAGCATCTTAAGAGACTACTACAAGCAACTCTATGCCAATAAAAATGGACAACCTGGAAGAAAAGGACAAATTCTTAGAGAGGTATAACCTTCCAAGACTGAACCAGGCAGAAACAGAAAATATGAACAGACCAATCACAAGTAATGAAACTGAAACTGTGATTAAAAATTTTCCAACAAACAAAAGTCCAGGACTAGATGGCTTCAGAGGTGAATTCTACCAAACTTTTAGAGAAGAGCTAACACCCATCCTTCTCAAAATCTTCCAAAAAATTGCAGACGAAGGAACACTCCCAACCTCATTCTATGAGGCCACAATCACCCTGAGAGCAAAACCAGACAAAGATACTACAAAAAAAGAAAATTACAGACCAATATCACTCATGAATATAGATGCAAAAATCCTCAACAAAATACTAGCAAATAGAATCCAACAACACAGTAAAAGGATCATACACCATGATCAAGTGGGATTTATCCCAGAGATGCAAGGAATCTTCAATATACACAAATCAATCAATGTGATACATCCTATTAACAAATTGAAGAAGAAAAACCATATGATCATCTCAATAGATGCAGAAAAAGCTTTTGACAAAATTCAACACCCACTTATGATAAAAACTCTCCAGAAAGTGGGCATAGAGGGAACCTACCTCAACAAAATAAATGTCATATATGACAAACCCACAGCAAACATCATTTTCAATGGTGAAAAACTGAAAGCATTTCCTCTAAGATCAGGAACAAGAGAAGGATGTCCACTCTCGCCACTATTATTCAACGTAGTTTAGGAAGTCCTAGCCATGACAATCAGAGAAGCAAAAGAAATAAAAGGAATACAAATTGGAAAAGAAGAAGTAAAACTGTCACTGTTTGCAGATGACATGATACAATACATAGAGAATCCTAAAGATGCCACCAGAAAACTACCAGAGCTAATCAATGAATTTGGTAAAGTGTAGGATACAAAATTAATGCACAGAAATCTCTTGCATTCCTATAAATTAATGATGAAGAATCTGAAAGAGAAATTAAGGAAACACTCCCATTTACCACTGCAACAAAAAGAGTAGAATATCTAGGAATAAACCTACCTAAGGAGACAAAAGACCTGTATGTAAAAAACTCTAAGTCACTGATGAAAGAAATTAAAGATGACACCAACAGATGGAGAGATATACCATGTTCTTGGATTGGAAGAATCAACATTGTGAAAATGACTATACTACCCAAAGCAATCTACAGATTCCACACAATCCCTATCAAATTACCAATGGCATTTTTTACGGAGCTAGAACAAAAAATCTTAAAATTTGTATGGAGATACAAAAGACCCCGAATAGCCAAAGCAGTCTTGAGGGAAAAAAACGGAGCTGGAAGAATTGGACTCCGTGACTTCAGACTATAGTATAAAGCTACAGTAATCAAGCCAATATGGTATTGGCACAAAAACAGAAACATAGATCAATGGAACAAGATAGAAAGCCCAGAGATAAACCCAAGCACCTCTGGTCAACTAATCTATGACAAAGGAGGCAAGGATATACAATGGAGAAAAGACAGTCTCTTCAATAAGTGGTGCTGGGAAAACTGGACAGCTACATGTAAAAGAATGAAATTAGAACACCCCCTAACACCATACTCAAAAATAAACTCAAAATGGATTAGAGACCTAAGTGTAAGACCAGACACTATAAAACTCTTAGAGGAAAACATAGGAAGAATACTCTTTGACATAAATCGCAGAAAGATCTTTTTTGATCCACCTCCTAGAGTAATGAAAATAAAAAACAAAAATAAACAAATGGGACCTACTGAAACTTCAAAGCTTTTGCACAGCAAAGGAAACCATAAACAATACGAAAAGACAACCCTCAGAATGGGAGAAAATATTTGCAACGAATCAACGGACAACGGATTAATCTCCAAAATATATAAATAGCTCATGCAGCTCAATATTAAAAAAACAAACAATCCAATGAAAAAATGGGCAGAAGACCTAAATGGACATTTCTCCAAAGAAGACATACAGATGGCCAAGAAGCACATGAAAAGCTGTCCAACATCACTAATTATTAGAGAAATGCAAATCAAAACTACAGTGAGGTATCACCTCACACCAGTTAGAATGGGCATCGTCAGAAAATCTACAAACAACAAATGCTGGAGAGGGTGTGGAGAAAAGGGAACCCTCTTGCACTTTTGGTGGGAATATAAATTGATATAGCCACTATGGAGAACAGTATGGATGTTCCTTAAAAAAACTAAAAATAGAATTACCATATGATCCAGCAATCCCTCTACTGGGCATATACCCAGAGAAAACCATAATTCAAAAAGACACATGCATTCCAATGTTCACTGCAGACTATGTACAGTAGCCAGGTCATGGAAGCAACCTAAATGCCCATCAACAGACGAATGGATAAAGAAGAAGTGGTACATATATACAGTGGAATATTACTCAGCCATAAAAAGGAACAAAATTGGATGATTTGTTGAGACATGGAGGCATCTAGAGACTGTCATACAGAGTGAAGTAAGTCAGAAAGAGAAAAACAAATATCGTATATTAACGCATATATATGGAACCTAGAAAAATGGTACAGATGAACTGGTTTGCAGGGCAGAAATTGAGACACAGATGTAGAGAACAAATGTATGGACACCAAGGGGGGAAAGCGGGGAGGGGGTATGGGGTGGTGGTGTGATGAATTGGGTGATTGGGATTGACATGTATACACTGATGTGTATAAAACTGATGACTAATAAGAACATGCTGTATAAAAAAAGATAAAATTCAAAAATTAAAAACAATAATAATAAATAATAAGCATCGAACTAGTCTGATTAACCAGTAAGTAGATGAATTAAACATATAACCAAAGTCTTCTTGTTCTAATACAGCCCTTGTGCTACAATTCACCTGATCCCATATTAGTGGAATAAAACCTTTAAACTCTAGATATTCAATCTAGATTCCTTAACATTATTTACATTTTGAGATAGAAAGAACTACTTTGGTCCTTAAATCCTTAAGTTTCTGTTAACTACGAAAACAGCTAAGAACAAGAGGCTTTTAAGCAATGAACTAAGATGTTACAACATCCACGGACTTTTCTTAGGAGAAGCTCTCTCAAAACCTGCATGCCCTTATTCTAGAAAAAATTCTATTTTAACATGGTTTTCTGGATTCCTGATTCATAGGAATCACACACATATATGTGTGCGTCTATACATTTATATACAATGGATAATAAATAAACTATACATAATAAAGGCCAGGTATATTTCTAAATAAATTTAATTTACTAGATGAAATTTATATTTAATCGGATTATATTGTGTATGTCAAGACCAGATCAAATCACACTTGCACACCATTCAAGGATTCTGTTGGAATTCCACTATATCGGTGAGCACTCAATCTGAGATATTTCTCAGCAGAGCGTCTGTGACAGGGTCTCTGACCTGTATGCTCTGCCCTCACAATGAATCTTTGACTCTAGTCTCAGTGTTTCACCACTGCTACCATCACTGCCACACCCGGTAGTTGTTATTATTCTTTTAATCTTACAGACCATAGATCTGGCTTTTATAAGTGCACAGAAAGAAGTTAGGAGGCTACTGGTGGGTTTATTTCTTTCCTTCCCCCAAAAGAACATGGCAAGGAAATTTATTTCCTCTTAGAATGTGAGAGGATTGTGGAGCCTGTGAATTATACCCCACAATGTTGGGTTAAAAAATTCGCTTTTCTCTATTTCTCAGAATCAAATACTAAACTCTATTGTCCTGCTTGTTGATGAAAAATCCCATCTTACTGTTAAAGTATAATTTTCAAAAGATAACATAAGAATGCTCAGGCAAATAGAAAGTGAACACATGTAAAAGATTTACTCAAGGGCTTCCCTGGTGGCGCAGTGGTTGAGAGTCCGCCTGCCGATGTAGGGGACACGGGTTCATGCCCCGGTCTGGGAGGATCCCACATGCCACGGAGCGGCTGGGCCCGTGGGCCATGGCCGCTGGGCCAGCGCGTCCAGAGCCTGTGGTCCACAACGGGAGAGGCCACAGCAGTGAGAGGCCCGCGTACCACAAAAAAAAAAAAAAAAAAAAAAAAAGATTTACTCAACTCATTAATTACTGAGAGAAGCAGTAAGGTGTTAAAAACAGTCCAAAGAACATTTGAGAAGATAGGTATTTATAGGTAAACTAATAAAGGCAGGTGAGGATAGGATTTCAAGGATAGATATAAAACTGATTAACGTCTAACAGGGTGATAAACCCTAGCCTCTGAGGTGACCTGTTCTAGTGATAAGAAATAATTTGCATCTCAACTGAACACAATTCTGCAAGATAGCATGTAGCTTAAGTCTGGGACCGCTAACCAATAGCAAACCATGAGTTAAAGAACAAGCACTTGCCTAATCCCTGGGTGGGCTTGCACCTCCATAAAACACTGAAGAAACAAGTCACCCACCACCTTTTGCTTTTGTCCAAATTTTGAGTAATTTTTATCAATACTCATTTTTACTGCACCTCTCTCTGCTTGTCAGTGGGTTCAAGCAAGAATTATGGAGCTTTTAGAAGCCAGAAAATAGGAAGAAGGCCAGGCCAGCTAGGCCATCATCTTTACCAGTGCCCCTTCTGTGACCTAATCTTGATGTCATTTCAGGCTTCTACCACATCCTCCTCAGTGTTGGGGACAGACCCTAGGATAACCCCCAGTGACCACCACCTTCTGGTATCCCTGCCTTTGTATAATCCCCTCTCCTTGTGTGTGGGTGAGATCTGTCCCTTGCCCCTAGCTAATATACTGAATAATATTGCAAAGGTGAAGTGATCTTGCACAATGTAATTTAAATCCCAAACCAATTCATTCTTTGTAAAAGGAGATTTCCTAGGGTGAACCTAAATTAATCAGGTAGGTTTGGATTAAGCAAAGCCCTTAAAAGGGAGACTGAGCCATCCCTGAGCCACGAGATTATCCTGCTGGCTCTGAAAAAGTTAGCTGCCGAGTTAGAGAGCCATGTGGCAAACAGCTGCAGGTGACACCTGTGATGAGAGTGGACCCAAGTGAGCCAGCAAGAAAACCTCAGCCCTACAACTGCAAGAAACGGAATTCTGCCAACAGCCGTGTGTGCTTGGAAGAAGACCCCAAACTCCAAAAAGGGACAAGCCCAGGCAACACCTTGATCATAGACTTGTGAGACCCCAAGCAGAAGGTCCAGCTAAGCTGTGACTGAACTCCTACCCCACAGGAACTGTGAGATCGTAAGCGTGTGCTGCTATAAGCCACTAAGCTTGTGGCAATCTGTTACACAGAAATAGATAACTAATACACTCAGGGGAACGCCACACAGCGCGTACTTCCCTGACGGCAGACATGCTCAAAGAATTCCCCTCCAATGCTCTCAAGGCCATGGTGCTTATTTTCAGCCATCTTTAGCATCCATAGAGGCAATTCCTCTGTCTAGGGAACGGAGTAAAGCCAGCCTAGGTCTCTGCCAGTCACAGAAAACCCTGAAGACTCCATTCTTTATCTTAGACCCAGAGATGTACCCTCACCTTATCACCTCCCCGAAATCATCTCTTCTTTTCAAGTCAGCCTCCTAAAAGCTTCTACATCTGAATGATTACCCTCTACGTCTTCCTCTTTGGAATCCCCAGGTAAAATCTTCTCCCTGGGCCTGAAACTCCAAAGCTCTACACTTACCAGTTTTGGGAAGAGGGAAAAAGAGAGACAAATTGTTATAAGGATTGCTCTGGCTTTTAGAAGATTCAGTGTTGGCCTCCATTTACTGGAATGAGAGAGGAGAAAGAAGATTCTAACACCATTTCAATGTTGCTTGTTTGTTTTTTATTAGTAGTAACTCACCATTTTAAAGAGAGTTACTGTAATATACACTATATAATCAGGCTACAATAAAGTCTTTTAGGGGCAGAATTATAAAATAAATGGAGGTTCTTGACACCTTCCTGATGATGCCCTTTGTATCTCTTAAGATCATGAAAGAAAAAAAAAGGAACCAGAGGCAGACATGTAGTGTTTAGTGGTAAGGAGTCAGAGGACATGGCAGCAGAGGAGGACGAACCCGGTTCAGCTCAGGAGAAACTGCTGAGCGGGCTTCGCAGAGGTGAGCTTTGGGGATCAACCCGCTGGTGAGGCCAGATCTGGGACTTGCTGGTTACTACCTTTGCACCAGCATTTCTCAAATTTGCCTGCACAGTAGACTCACCTGGGGAGTTTTTAAAATCCCAGTGCCCAGGTCACACCCCAGATCAATTAAATCACTGTTTGGGGGGCTGAGACCCAGGTATCAGTATTTTTTAACGATCACCACTTTTTAAATTCCCCAGGGAATTGTAATGTGCAGGCGTTTTAAAACCACTGCCTCACACTCTCTTCTTTTGTTCAGGAAGAATGCGTTCTCACACCTTAGCCCCAAAGCATCACCTGGAGAGACTGATAACACCCAGTTTCCCCTGGCCCCAGCCCCTGGGGTTTCTGATTCAGCAGACTTAGAGTAGAGCCCAAGAGCGTGCATTTCTAACACACTCCCAGGAACTGTTGACACTACTAATGGGGGAGCATTCTTTGAAGAGACAAGGGCTAGATTTTTACCTTAATGAAATTGCAAGCACAAATCTTAATAAGTGGCTATTGGCTAAATATTTAATGAACCATAACCGTATGTGACCTGTGTTTCACGCTTATGGAGTACTTACAATTAATAATTCCAGGGGCTTCCCTTCCCTGGTGGCGCAGTGGTTGAGAGTCCGCCTGCCGGTGCAGGGGACACAGGTTCGTGCCCCGGTCCGGGAAGATCCCACATGCCGCAGAGCAGCTGGGCCCGTGAGCCATGGCCGCTGAGCCTGCGCGTCCGGAGCCTGTGCTCCGTAACGGGAGAGGCCACAACAGTGAGAGGCCCACGTACGGCCAAAAAAAAAAAAAAAAAATCCAGATTCTACTCTAATTTTTAATTTGTCTTGTTCCCTAAGCAGCATCACACAGAGACCAATGGCCTCCAGAGAGAAAGACCTTTGCACAAAAACCACTAGGAAAGGTTTGTATATTTATCTCATGTTCCCTGCACATTAGAGTCTCCTGGGGGTTAAGTAAAAGATACCAGTGCTTTGTTCTCACCCTTGGAAATTCTACTTTACTGACCCTGAGGAGTGGCTTGGATGGGCAATGACATATATACATACATATACACACACACACACACACATACAATATACATACACACATATTAATATATACACATATGCATACATTAGAATAATTGATAAATATAATTGTTACATATTACACATAATATGTATAATGTATAATATATCATTAGTTAATTAATTATTAGAATTTATTTCTTAGAGCAGTTTTAGGTTTATAGAAAAATTGAACAGAAAGTGCAGGAGTTCCCATATACCCTCTCTTGCCTCCATCACAGTTTTCTGTATTACTAACATCTTGCATGGTGGGATACATGTGCTACAATTAATGAACCAATATTGATACTTTATTAGCTAAAGTGCATAGTTTACATTAGGATTCACTCTCTAGTGCTGTAGAGTTCTACAGGTTTCACCAACTGTATAACAACATGTATCCATCATTATATTATCATGCAGGATAATTTCACTGCCCTAAAAATCTTCTGTTCTCCACCTATTCGTCTCTCCCCTCTATTCCCGAAATCCCTGGCAATTCCTGATCTTTTTGTTGCCTAAAGCTTTGCCTTTTCCAGAATGTCATATAATTGGAAGCATACAGGCTGGATTCTTTCACTTAGTAGTATGCATTTAAGTTTCCGCCATGTTTTTCTGTGGTGTGATAGTTCGCTTCTTTTCAACACTGAACAATATTCCATTGTCTGGATGTATGTTTGTTCATTCATTCACCTATTGGATACCATTGCCTCCAAGTTTTGTCAATTACCAATAAAGCTGCTATAAACATATGTGTGGATATAAGTTTGCAACTCATTTGGGTAAATTTAAGGAGCCTGATTGCTGGATTGTGTGGTAAGATTACGTTCAGCTATATAAGAAACTGACAAACTGTCTTGCAAACTGACTGTACCACCCTAGCCCTTGGTATTGTCAGTGCTTTGGATTTTAGCCATTCTAAGAGGTGTGTAGTGGTATCTCATTATTGTCTTAATTTGCAACTCTGATGACATGTGATGCACAGCATCTTTTCATAGGCTTATTTGCCATCTGTTATCTTCTTTGGTGAGATGTCTGGGCAATAGTATTTTTAAAACAACTTCCTAGGTGATTTTCTTATGAAACCAGAGTTGATGATTACTGAAGCCTGGAACTCCCAGAGAAGACCAAACGTGGAACCCAGGAACATTGTGAGAAGAATAAGTTCTGTTTTTCTGTCTTGTAAGTGGACTCTATAGCATCCTTGTACATCTTTGCATTCCACCCATATCCCCTCAGCCTTAGGATCATAAAGCGTAATGGCCTGATTTCTAAGCCCTAGGCTTTCTCTGATCCCACAGTCCCTCCATACTGCACAGGGAAGACTGTACGTGTCAGAGAAGTAACCTCCATATATTCCTCAGGAGCAGCCCTCAACCAAAGAAACTGATAGGAATTGGTGTATAAACTCGTTGGCTGTCTCACCCCTCCAGGGGATAATTCTAAGATGTGTTCTACACTGTCTTGAGAGTCCCCCTAGCAGGACTGAGCTCCAGTTCCCCATAACGGTAACTCATTTGTTTCATATCCTTAATTCTCTGCTTTCCTAATCCTCTACCAGTGTTTCCTGGCATCAACTGCCAAATAAACTACTTACTCTTATAATCTGGTCTCAGGATCTGCTTCTAGAGGAGCCCAAATCAAAACAGCCTCTGGATAGAGTAAGGTTGGTGCTGGAGGAGATTGTGCCAGGGCATAGAGTGGAAAACTGAGTGACGCTAAGAAGGCCACAGAGAAGATTAGTCACTGGTCAAGGGGACTGGTGGGTAGTCAAACAACATAACATTTGAAGCCATCAAGTGGCTTACCTGTATCACTCTGAAAGCCCTCTGCCATGGATGGATTCTCAGGCCACTAAACTATTTCCTAGAAAATGGGGAAATACACAAATCAATCAAAACCTGCTCTCTTTTACCATTTTCACAAACATAATTGATCTTACCCTGAGTTCATCAGACAGCTGAAGGTGAGGTTAAGGGCTTATGTTATATTATTTTATTAGGGTATGTAATGCCAGGGAAGAGGAATAAGAAACAGGGAGAGTCTGGAAGGGAAGGAGGGAGAACCAACAGGGGGAGGCTGCACTATGCAGGTGGCTGCCACAAGGGAAAGTGGTTACTCAGTCATGGACCACTGAGCCTTTGCTGACCCACACAAGCTACATCCCAAGACTGATGGCAGCTGGGTGTAGTGAGAGAGGAGAAACGATGTAACCACTGGCTCCCAGCACCAATGATCCGGAGACAAATTTCCAGGGGATGGTTGGTGAAAAAGAACAGAATCAATCCTCCCATAGTTGATTGGCCTCCAACCCCTAATGAATATTCTACAGAAGAACGTGTGGCCTTCATTGTCTCTCCTTTCTGCCTTTTTCAAGAGGATGGGTGTCCTAATTTCCCAGAGACTGATTGTGAGGTATTTCATATATATCTTAATTCTCTGTAAAAATTTAGTAGCTCTCTTACCTTAAGAAAGAAAGAAAAAGGAAAGGAATAGGAAAGTCAGCACTTTCCCAGCCTTTTCAATATAACAGAGCTGAGCTGAGCTCCTCTGGCCCTGATCTCTCAAGATACTGGAGCCTCCGTGAAACTCTACCCCAGGATCTAGGGTCACAGCCTCTCCTGTGAATCCCTGCAGCTGTGATCTGCCCCAATTAGGGTGTGACGAGAAGCACAATCTTCCTTCCAGAAAGAAGTCCTGCACAGACAAGGAATACAAGGCAGCTCAATTACATTATAATTGACTCTAATTGGCTCTCCCATGGGCTGTTAAGTTCTTTATCTGCAGCCTGGTAGCACATTAGAAAGCTGTAATACCTCTATCCTGCCCTGAAGAACACAAGAGAAAATGTTAAAAAAAAAAAATCCACCAAGCAGCTGAGCTTGGAAAAAGAGAGCTCCGGTGGGATCAGTAGAGTGGAGGTGTTTTTAGGAAGAGTGTGAGGAGATATCAGGGGGAATGTGAAACTTCTGACTGCCTTCTAACTGCAGACAGAGAAGAAAAAAGTTCTGGAGGAGTTATTATTGACATACTAAGAGAGTTTCTTAAATGGACATATCTTCCAAGAAGCGTTTCTACTTGCCTTCATTTGTTGAGTATGCATAGACTCCACCGTGTCAGGGCTGGAGATACAGAGTGGAGAGACATCCTGTAGAGTCTGGCCTGGGAAAGAAGATCCAGCAAGATGACCCCAGGTCCAGACGAAGGTGTGAGAGTGGGAGGAGAGGGCAGGTGAAGAGAACTGGCCAGGAATGTTCCTGGTAACTGGAAGAGCCAGGGTGAAGAGCCAGAGTTCAGAGTGGACCCAGCAGGATTTACCTGAGCCCCGTGCTCTTGGAAAACAGAGAAGCATCGGACTTAGATGAAACTCACCATGACCTCCTTGTTCACTTAGACAGCGCCAGACACAGACCCTCCAAATTCCCATTCTTTGCTCTATAAGTGATTAGCTAAACCTCTCGTCCCCACTGATCAAATGGAACAAAATGCTTGGAAACCAAAGTCACTTAAGATTCTCTCCTTCCCCTAGAGCCCTGAACTTTGATCCCCCTTCAACCTGAATCAGCAGATAGCCCCTCCTTACAGCCCCTCCTAAGAAAAGAACATCCTCTGATTGACTGTCTTGTCATGCCAGCCCCCCTTCATTCCACCCCCCACTCCAGGTTCTGTCCAGCTGTGTTCACTCTTCTCTATACAGGCAGACCTCGGAGATACTGCAGGTTCGGTTCTAGGCCACCTGAATACAGTGAATACCTCAATAAACAGGGTCACATGCTTTATATGCACTGGTTTCCCAATGCATATAAAAGTTATGTTCACATTACACTGTAGTCTATTTAGTGTGCGATAGCATTATGTCTCAAAAAACAATGTACAGACCTTAATGAAAAAGCACTGTTGTTGGAAAAATGACACCAATAGACTTGCTGCTCAATGCGGGGTTGCCACAAACTTTCAATTTGTAGAAAACGTACTACCTGCGAAGCCCAATAAAGCAAAGTGTAATAAAATTAAGTGTGCCTGTAAAAGAAAAGACCTCTGGCTTAACCCTTGGGCTGCTTGAAGATCTATGGACAGGGTGCTCTCCCTATTACAAAGGTCCTTCTCCCCATAGTAATAATCTTTAGAAGAAAGTCTCCCGTTACTAAGTCAGTCCTGATTTGTTTTTTATTTGACATGACCACACATGTGTACTAGCCGTTCATAAAACTGAGTAGTACTTTTTTTTTTAAGTGTAGTTGATTCATAATGTGTTAGTTTCTGGTATACAGCAAAGCAACTCAGATATATATATATAGATAGATAGATAGATAGATAGATAGATAGATATAGATATAGATTATTTTTCATATTTTTTTCCATTATAGGTTAGTACAAGATGTTGACTATAACTCCCTGAGAGTAGTTCTTAAACTGGAGCTTCATCAGAATCCCCTGAAAGCCATGTTAAAACACAGGATTCTGGGCCAGAGTTTCTGATTCAGTAGGTGCGTGGTAGGCCCTGGAATTTGCATTACTAGTAAGTTTCTAGGTGATGCTGAATCCTGCCCACCCAGTGCCTGCCTTAAGAACCACTCACATAGACTAGGACAGGGAGAGGCAAGCGTGAGGGCTGCCAGAGAATTAGGCAGAGGCCAGGCGTGAGGGACCATAGAGTCTACACTTTTATCTCAGGCACTATTGAAGGATGGAGCCAGGGAGGGACTTGACCACATCTGCCTGTCTTGGAAATCCCTCTGTCTGAAGTTTGGAGAACAAATTAGAAGGGGTACAAACCAGGGACAGGAGGTCTGGAGGAAGCTGCTGTGTGATCCAGGTGAGAACGGTGGGGCCTGGGCTGAGGTGGGCAGGGGTTGTGTGCTGGTGCCTGAGGAGAAGCAGAGATTCAGGTGGTCTTTCAGCAACAGCGTGCATAGGACTCTGTAACTGACTGAGGGTGGGGCATAAGAAAGAGGACGGGGCAAATTTTTTTAAATTAATTAATGAATTTACTTACTTATTTTTGGCTGTGTTGGGTCAGGGCAAATTTTTTAATTAATTAATTTATTTATTTACTTATTTATTTGTTTATGGCTGCATTGGGTGTTCGTTGCTGCGTGCGGGCTTTCTCTAGTTGTGGCAAGCGGGGGCTACTCTTCGTTGTGGTGTGCGGACTTCTCATTGCAGTGGCTTCTCTTGTTGCAGAGCATGGGTTCTAGGTGCGTGGGCTTCTGTAGTTGTGGCACGCGGGCTCAGTAGTTGTGGTGCACGGGCTCAGTAGTTGTGGCACATGGGCTAAGTTGTTTTGCGGCATGTGGGATCTTCCGGACCAGGGCTCGAACCCGTGTCCCCTGCATTGGCAGGCGGATTCTTAACCACCACGCCACCAGGGAAGCCCAGGACGGGGTTATTTATGACTCATCTTTCTGTCCCCTGCTAGATTGCAACCTGAAGAGCACTGCTATTTATTCGTAGTTTTTGCCAGTTGTCCCATAAGGAGTTTGATACCAATTCCAGTGTGCCTGTGTGTGTGTTAGGGGGAATCCAGGGGGTGGTTCTACACCACCGAGAAATTCTCAAACCAGCTGGGTGTCCTATCATTCAACTCAATTCTGATGCCATCTACCCAGAGACAGCATCAGGTTCCACCGGTGAAGGGCTTAGTCCAAGACTGCCCCTCACTTCAGATGCCCATCACAAGTCCAGGTTGTTACCTGTGCTTTGGACCAACTGACTATAAATCAGAGGGTCCCACGACCCCCTCCTTAAATTCAATTAATTTGCCAGAATGCCTCACAGAACTCAGGAAACCTGTTTGCTCACTAGATGACCAGTTTATAACAAAAGTTATTAAAGGATGTGGTCAACAGCCAGATGAAGAGATACACAAAGTGAGGTTCCAAACAAAGGAGCTTCTGATCTCCTGGAGTTTGGGACCCATCACTTGGAACTGTTCTGGCTCCCAACTTGAAAGCTCTCCAAACCCCCCTTTTTTGGGTTTTTAATGGAGGCTTCATTACATAGGCATGATTGATTAACTTAATTGGCCATTGGTGATTGATTCAACCTCCAGCCCCTCTGCCTTCTCTGGAGGTCTAGGGATGAAACCATCCCTAGAAACTGGTTGGCTCCACTGGCAACCAGTCTCTATTCTTAAGTTTGGTCCAAAAGTCACCCTCATTAACATAACAAAAAACATCTTAACACTCATCACTTAGGAAATTCTAAGGGTTTTAAGAGCTCTGTGACAGAAACAGGACAAAAACCAAATAAATATATATTCCTTATTACAAATCACAATATCACATCCCATCTAATGCTTATTCTTCTTGGAGAGTGTGTTTGACAGAATCAACAAAATCAATATTAATTTGTCAGTGTTTGTTTTTAAGATATAGCAAGGAAGCAAGTGACAAATATTAGGAATGTCTTCTCCCTTGGCTCCTTTCTACCAGCATCATTCAACAAATAGACACGTGAGAGATGACAGATTGACCCAAGGATAAGACACTGATCAGCAGGCCTGAGCCGGGCACACAAAAGAGGAAGCCACACTTCCCAATAGTGCTCTAGACCTATTGTACTGACATTTTTAGAGAGGATAAAATGTAGCTCTGCGCCCCAGAAACCATTTGTTATATGGTTGTGCATATTTACATAGAGACTGTTATATTTTTAGTTGGAGGGAGGTGGGCTTTCTCTGTTTCTATGGTAAATTGCTTGTACAGTCTGCATTTGTATGATTAAAGTATTGACACTGGGGCTTCCCTGGTGGCGCAGTGGTTGAGAGTCCACCTGCCGATGCAGGGGACGCAGGTTCGTGCCCTGGTCCGGGAAGATCCCACATGCCGCGGAGCGGCTGGGCCCGTGAGCCATGGCCGCTGAGCCTGCGCGTCCGGAACCTGTGCTACACAGCACGAGAGGCCACAACAGTGAGAGGCCCGCGTATCGCAAAAAAAAAAAAAAAAAGAAAAAAAAATGTATTGACACTGAATTGGCCAATTTGCCCAAGTAGGAAATGCACCCCACTGCCCAATTTTAAAATACATGTACCCTTTATAAGTAGAACCATGCTAATGGGGAAAAAAATGGAATATATATATTTTTTTTAGTTTACCATCCTTGAAACGAAGCAGAACCCTGTGGGGCCCTCCCAGGTACAAATCCTTCTTTTCTTGTTTGTAGGAAATAGGCTTCATTCAGCCTCCTTGACCTTCCCTGAGTTCCAAAGTGTAAATTCAAACAGTTGCTTATCAGGGAAGGGAGGGAATGCAGAAAGAAAGGATGAGCAGTCAAGAAATAATAGTGCAGCCATGGGGCAAGGTCCTGGTTCCTCCTCAAGGAATATACATAACAAAATACCTCTGAATTCTTCTGCAGGAACTAAGGTCCAAGATTCCTGGAACACCACGAACCAATTAGAAGAAAGTCTGTACACAGTGGAAGATAACAAAGACTCTGACTCCTTCCCCAAACAATTCTCCCTTTAAAAGCTTTCATGGCCGAGAATAATCTTGAAGGTGGTTTTTGGACATGAGTCTGCCTTCTCCCCAGGTTGCCAGACTCCTGAATAAAGCAAACTCTCTGTGCCTACTAGCACCCATCTCTTGAGTACTGGCTTTCCAGTGGCGAGCAGCTGAACTTGAGTTTGGTAATATCCTCAGGCATGAAGTTAAAATCCCCCAATCCTACTTGTCTCCCAAGGACAACACCCTGGAGTGATGGGTCTGCTCCCACCTCCTACTCACCTTGGGGGGGATGGGGCACAGGGCCCACCATCAGGACCAGGCTCAGCTCACAGTAGTGCACACTGTGGGACCCACGAGCCACACGTGGTTCCTGGGCACTTGAAATGGGTGAAACCAAACTGAGATGTGTTTTTTCAGGTATGCAGTGGATTTGGAAGAACGTAAAATGTTTTTATGTTGATTACACGTGAAATGATAATATTTTTGATATACAGTGTTGACTAAAATATGTTATTAAGAAAATCTTTTCACTGCATGTGAGTTTGCTAGGGCTGCCATTCACAAAGGACCACAAACTGAGCAGCTGGATTGCCTCTAGTTCTTGGATTGCCTCTAGTTCTTCTTGCTAGAAGTACAAAATCAAGGTTTCAGCAGGATTGGTTCCTTCAGAGGCTAGGAGGGAAAGGTCTGTCTCTCCTTGGCTTGCAGACGGCCATCTTTTCCCTGAGTTTCTTCACATCCTCTTCCTTCTATGCATGTCTGTCTGTGTCCAAATTTCTTCATTATAAGGCCAACAGTAATACTGCATTAGGGCTCATGTTAACGACCTCATTTTAACTTGATAACTTCAGTAAATGCCCTATCTCCAAATAATGTCACATTCTGAGGTACCGGGGATTAAGACCCCAACATACTTTTTTCGGAGTGGACATAATTCAACAAATAACACACTGTTAATCTTTCCTTTGTTTAAAAGTGGCCACTAGAAAATGTAAAATCAAATATGTAGCTCACACTTTTCTTCTTTTGGATCACACTGCTGTAAAATTACTTCTCTCCCATAGTCTGGTGCAGGCGGGAGACGGTGCACAGGGAGACAGGGATTCCAATAATCTGAAAATTCACCAGCCTATTGAATGACATTGATAGGGATAGAATAGGATAGTTAGTTATACAGGTAGTTGTAGAGGTCCCAGTAGGGGATTATAGATAGAGAGGGAAACCTAGGAAACTTTGGGAGACCACTGTAAGTTAATGATCGCTCAAGAAAGCTATCAGTACATTGTGGAATGAAGCAGGCTTGCTTAACTATAAAGCTATAAATAAAAGCCCAAGATATGCCCCAGGTCATTAGATGAAAGAAAAATGTTACCACCCTTCTGCTGATTTGAATAAGTGCTATGACAGTCCTAGTTTGACCTCATAGGGTCAGAGACTCTCCTGCCCAATACGAAGGAAGAGCTAGTGATGTAAGCCTGACATCTACTCAAAGAAGGCGGTCTTTTCCCCTCCCCACTTTCCTTTGATTATAAAATTGTAGCCCACTTAAACCTTGGGGCAGAGCCTCCTTGCCTGCCCGCTTCCACCTCTCACAAGCGTCCTATATTCATACATCTACTTCTTGCCTACCACTTTGCCTCTCACTGAATTCCTTCTGCACTGAGACACAAAGAACCTGAGCCTCAGTAAGTCCAGACACCAGGTGAGTGATTCTAACTAAAAGACTGTGGGTTTGAGTCCCAACCTGGGTTTAGGCTGGGTTCGAATCCCGGCACGTTGGTTCAAGTCCCAATCTGAGGTGCACGGTTTCAACATGATCCTGTTTCCCATAATCCTGCGAGAAGCCTGGACCTAAACTGAGCTGGGAAGACCACCACACTGTGGGTAAATGGAATTTTCTTTATTATTTGGTGGGAATTGGCTGCAGAGAGAGTGGAGTCCATTTTACCCACTCACTCATTCATCCACTCATTCAGTCCGTCATTCACTTTTCATATTCTGTCCCATTGATTTGGAAACCTACTAAAGCAGAGAGCTTGGTAATGGTGTTATTCAAAAAACTGGGTTCACTTCTTGAGGGGCGTTGAGCCAAAAGACACAGCCAAGCCAAAATTTGGAGAAGGAAGGATTTATTTCTTGCAGCAAGTAAGGAGAACACCGGCATCTTTCCCAAAGCAGTGTCTCCCCAAACAGCAAAACTGGGGACATTTTAAGCTAAGGGTACATGCCTATTCATGGTGGGGCTTGGGTGGTTCACAGAATCCAAGGTTTAGTTGATTGTGTTAGGTAGTTAGTCTGACATTAGCAGCAAGGAGGTGACTGTGGTGAAAGACAAGAGGGGAGTAGTCACATTATACCCCAACCACCTGGGGACACTCCCCTGACCCCACCCAAAATGGGTGAAACTATGGTCGTGTGGTGGGCAGTTTATCCTGATAAAGAGGGGCAGCGTAACACTCGGGAACTTCCCAGGGCTGTGCATACCCAGACCAGACAGGAGTATAACCTACAGTAAACCCGCCCAGGTGGGCGTTTCTTAGCGAATCAGGGTGAGACCATGCGCAATAGTGAACTTGTTACATAGCAGGGGACTGTCAACCAAATAATGATCCCCTGTCACTCATCCATGATTGCACCCCGCCTCCCCGCAGAATGCTCCTTATACACCTTTAAGCCTGTACAGGAATGCTGGTTTCACTTTGCAGAAACAGCCCGCGCGCGCTAAGTAACTATGCTTTAAAGAAACTTTGCTTTGCACTTAAGCCCAAGTGGTAGTCTGCAATTCTTTGCTTGCTCTCACGGGGCCCGAGATTGCTGGCCATTGACTTCGGGTGAAGCCATTTGACACAATGCACGCCAACCCGGTAACAACTGAAGTCACGAGGGTCAGCAAAGGTCAACATCATCATCTTTTAGGTTCCAGTCGATCTGGTGGTTGAGGCTTCAGGCTAATCTTTACCACTGAAACAGAACTGGGAGTCTTTACCACTGATGTATTCTCTTTGCTGTTTTTACTTCTCTAGCCTGACAACAGGCAATGTTTCTGCATTCTTTCATTCCCTTAAGATCATTAATTACTGAGACCTGTTCAAAGGCAAGCACTGTGGCCAGGCTTAGATCACAGAAGGTCTTAGGCCCAAAATGGCTTCTCTTCTGTCAAGAAAGCCCTGCCTGGTTCTCTTTCTCCGGGACACCCCCCTGCCCCACCTTATCTGCTTACTGTGGGAGCTGAGGAACATAGGTTTTTAAATAGGAGGGTGGACAGCATTCCAAGCTATGGAGAGAAACATGGAAAAGAGGTCAGGGAAGGCAGAGGAGAGACACATGAGAGCAAGAGACAGGGACCAACATTCAGGTTCTATCCAAGAGCTTTCTCTTCCTTATTTCCTATGCACGTGGCACGGGAAGGCTTTTTTATTTTTTATTTTTTTTAAGAAAGTTTGCCCAGAAGTTAGATGTGAACTCTTCTCACTACATACCATTCCTGTCAGCACTTCTTGACACCTCCTGAGCATTCAACACCTGTGGGAATTTCTGCTTTGCCAAAAATAAATAAATAAAACAAATTAAAGATTGGGAGGGAGTGGTCACCAATTCCTGCTCTTTTTTACCAAGTCATGGAGCAAAATTATTCTACTTCAGCAAAGGCACAGAAAATGAGCTGGCTAGTTATGGGGTCCAGGACGTGCTACCCTGAACTATGGCATCTTAGCCTCTGGAATATTTTTAGCTGAAGGAGTTTGAGAAAACAGCAGAAGCAGGAAGGACATTCTGACCTTCCCTCTCCCCTTCTCTCCTGAACCAGATCATAAAACCTTCCTGTAAGGGGTGCCCTCCATATACCTGGAGGCAAGGAGCATCTTCATCTCTGAAGACAAAGGGACACAGAGCAGATGCTGAACAAACAGGCCTCGCCAAGTCTCCTGCAGTTTACTCCGCTTCCGTCACACTCCTTTACCTATCATATTTCTCCTGACTGTCCACTATTCATCAAACAGCATAAAAATATGCAGGTTCAACTGTTTCTCTGGGTCTTCATTTCCTTACGAAGCCTCCCACATCACATAAAACTGACATTAAATGAGCTCGTATGCTTTACTCCTGTTCATCTGTTCTTGTCAGTTTAATTTTCAGACCCAGCCAGAGACCTTAAGAAAATAGAAGAAAATGTTTTCTTTCCTGACAATAGATTCTTGAAAAGTACAGAAATCTGAATTTCTTTTGGACCAAATTGGGACTGAGTTGTCTCCTGTGTAAAAATCACGTGCAGGGGGCTTCCCTGGTGGCGCAGTGGTTGAGAGTCCGCCTGCCGATGCAGGGAACACGGGTTCGTGCCCCGGTCCGGGAGGATCCCACATGCCGCGGAGCGGCTGGGCCCGCGCGTCTAGAGCCTGTGCTCCGCAACGGGAGAGGCCACAACAGTGAGAGGCCCGCGTACCGCAAAAAAAAAAAAAAAAAAATCACATGCAGGTCCTCTCCCTGGATGCACAGCATGAAGTCTTTTTAACAAGCTTCTTTAGAGTTGTTTGCATCTCTCAGATGAACCCCTTAGAGACTGAGTTACTCAGAACTAAAATTAACTGCAGCCTCTCACTTCCCAGATTCATAATAACCGGGCACAGTACGGGAAGATGGTGGTAGGCATCCTAATCTCCCTGGATTGACCTCTTTACCATCCTCCTTATCACTACAGCAAAGCACATTTCCTTCCCAGGGAGAAGACGCAAAACTATTCCAAGTTGGCAGAACAGCCTGGAGGAGATAAGACGGCACTGCATTAACATTCCCACCCAATATGCTCCTGGTTCCAAAAGGAGAGAAAACCAGACTCAAATTAATTGGGGTTATTACTGACATACTTAGGGCAGGTCACAGATTTTAGTCTGACTCTCCCTCCCAGGTCTGGACATCTCCAGCAACGCTTTCTCTGGGATAAAGGGGCAGGTGGGTGAGGCAGCTTATTTCTGACTATCTAAGATTCAAGAGACAAATCCATCTTGTGGTACCTGCCAGCCAACAGCTTTCTCAAATGCTGACACAAAAACACTTTAAAGGCAGACCACGACAGGAGGTCCGAAGTAAACCATGGACAAAGGACTTGGCAGAGATAACTGGTCACACACAAGTGCCACACTGGTACCCAGTAAAGTTGAACTGGCCATAAATCATCTGGGCAATCATAAACTTAGCTTTTGTTGAGTACATGAATAGGACAGAAAGGACATGGTATCTCCCAAACCGGAAATGAGAAATAGAATGTGTTCCATATACTTTTCCCTATGTTATCATAATCTAACCATCATATTATAAAGCCATCAATCTATCCACTTTGTACTAGTGCTCATCATTTCTGGCTGCAGTTCACTGAGATCCAGCTGTCTGAGGTATCCCTGTTCCAACAGTCCCTTTTTCAGTGAGAACTGTAATTCTAAGGCTGAATTCCTGCCAATTCCTATTTAAGACCAGGTGTAGTAGCTTGATGTTTAATTTAATTAATTTAAATGCAATTTAATTAATTAATGCCCTCCTTGCATCCATACTCTGTCCTGTAACGTTCGAGCCCCTCCCACTCTAGCTCTGGACTTGGCCATGTGAGTTGTTTAGACCAATAGGAAGTTAGCAAAGTGGGGAAAGCAAAGGCATGGGAAACGCTTGCATGTGTCTGCTTCCTCTGTCGCTTCTCTGGGATTCCCTGGACTCACAGGCACACGTGAGCTGGCTTAGTGGAGAGATGGGAGAGACTCCTCAGCAGAGGACACTTCAGACCAGCCAGCCCTAAGCAATGTGCCAGCACACCTCAGAAAATGAGCTGTCCCGGCCCAGACCAGCAAGTCTCCCAGTCAACCCACAGATTAGTGAGAAAATTTTTAAAATAATAATAATGCCTTAAGGCACTGAGTTTTGGAGTGATTGTTATACAGCTGTATTATGGGAATAGCTGAGAAGAAGGGGAGGTGATAATTGAATATTTGAATTTGTTGTTGAATAAGAACTAATAATACACCTTGCCAAATGAGTGTAAATACACCTTACCACTGATGACATAATTTGCTATTTGACCATCTTATGTCTTATGCCAAAATCTGACATTCCCTAAAACTTGGCTCAGAGACTGGAAATATTGGGGGAGCTGCCCTGCTCCTCCCCTGAGTTCTGGGGGCATTCAGCGTGAGCCTGTCTCCTGGGCCTTGGGCTGGGACAGCATCAATTTCTTCCCTTCTGCAGAAAGCAGTGTGTCCTCTCCTGGATTTCTGGCAGTCCTATCTCAAGCTAATCCTACATGGGCTCCAAAAAAATCAAGTTCGTATGCTTGATATGGTATTCATTGTTTTCCTTTATACCTATCATAAATTTGCCTGTCTCTTGTCTTGAAGAGAAAGTGTATTTGCGAAACTTTTAAGCGGAAAGAATGTTGATGACCATCAATTTTCTTATTTGCATTAGGACCTGTCTTTCTCAAAAGGAAATATCTGGGCACTGCTAATTATTTTTTTAAGGCAAAAAACAGCACTTCCTGTTTGAGGCAGGTCAAGGGGAGCACAGTGAAGAGAACCCCTCTTCTCTGGACCTTCTCTTTCCCTCTCCCACAGCCCCCAGAGGAGCCCCAGTCACCCAGGATCAGTGTTTCTCAAGCTTTACCAAGTGTAGGTATCACCTGGAATCTTGTTAAAATTCAGATTCAATATCTCTGGATGGGGGCCTGAGATTCTGCATTTCTCACAAGCTCTCAGGTGATATAACACAGCTGGTGCAGGAACATACTTTGTGTGGGAAGGCCCTAGAACATTTCGGAGCAACTCAAAAAACACTGACTTTTCCCAGTCCCTCCTTTTGCAAAGAGCGGGTGTGACTCCAGGAAGGTGACATTTAAGGTCAGACTGGGACTCCCCACACACATATGAATGTTCTCTCTTCTCATCTCTGCTTCTGACCTAAATCCTCGCAGGTTCATATCTGACAATAAAAGTACTAGTTAATAAACATGTTGATCTAGGCTTCATATATGCTTTTTCTTTCTGCTAAGATGTTTTAACTCACGAAAAGAATCTCTGGTTTTAAAATCAGCTAGTTCCAAGAAGTTTTGCAGAATAAAAATACTTGCAAAGATGTCCAGTTTAAAATAGCATCTGTTACAACACCGTCCGTGCCACTAAAACACATACAAATCCACAGAAGATGAAACGAGCAAAACAAATGATCACATGACCCCAAAACGAAGGGTGCCAAGTGGCCTAGTTCCAGAATTTGGAAGGAATGTCCTCTCTCTGTAAAGTCGTTGAGAGGGTGTTGTTCATGTTTTGCTTCATGACACAGAGCAGCTCTACTTACTGGGAGAAAAGAAGAGAAAAATGCTTCTCATGAGTCTGACCCTGAGTCCCAGAGCCTTGGCATCTAACCCCCCAGCAAAGCCGCAGCCAATCCTAGTGAGAGAACCACGTGGAGAGGAGACACACCCAGCCCAGCAACGTCACACTGGATGAAATCCACACGTCTGAACTGGGAGCTCTACAAACAGCATTAGCTCAGGGTCTAGCCTTGACCTGAGAAAGAGCTTCCCCATCACCCATGTGGACAGAATGCTGAGCTTAGGCCAATCCGCTGGTTCTGTGCCCTCCCCAGGTCCAGAGAAAAACTCCCCTCAAGGCTAAACACAAAATGCTCAGATATGATCTCCTTAAAAATTCTGCAGATCAAGGGAAAGAGGATTTTATGCTAAAAAGTCAGAGGATGAGCACAATGGAAGGAGCAGAATTTTTTACCTCCTGTGCCCACTTTGCCTACAAGGCTCTCAGCCACCTCCTCCAACACTAGCTCACTCCTGCTCTCCATTCAGGTTTTAGTTTCAATGTTACCTTCTCAAGGAGTCCATTCGTTACCCCCAGATCACATACTTTCAGGGTACCCTGTGATTTTGTCAGGATATAATTATTTGTGTGATTATTCTGTTTAATGTCTATGACTGATAAAGATGCTACTGACATGAAATAGGTGTTCAGCAAATAATTGTTGAATGAATGACTCAATCCCCATTGACACAAAAGTTATGTCTTAATCATTATAAAATAGAAACAGAAAATCAAAACAAACAAAAAACAAGATGAAATATAAAACCTCAGAGTAAGATACAAAAGGTGAGTGAGGAGATAGGAAAGGCTTTTAAGGACAATGATGTTAGAAAATCCAATAAAAATCCTCACTAGAGGGAAGAGAGCAGATCCAACATCATTGAGAATTTAATCCATGAGGCAGAGACTGCAAAGGACAGAATTGAGAGGTTTTTTTTTTTTCTCAGAATTTAAAGAAAAAAGATAAAGAGATGAAAACAATGTGGTAGAATATCACATATAAGGAGATAAAGAATAAAAATCTAGCTTCAGAGTTATAAACATACCTGGTGAGACAAAACAAAAGAAAATCAGAAACAAATGCAATAAAGACTAAGTTTAAATGAGAAGAGGTCAATAAACTACCCAAGTATGATGGTTAAAAAAAGTTCACACATTCCAGCAAAAAGAGTTAAGGAAAAAACCCACAACTAGACACCTGCTAGATGCATGTTTGAATGTGTAGAATACAAAATAAATAAATAAATAAAAACAAAAAATCCAACAAAACAAGGTGAGGAAGATAAATAACCTCAAAAGAAAGAAAAATCGCGCCAGTAGATAATGGTGCAGAGTCTAGAAGCGACAAGGATGGTAAACCAGTAATTTCATAGACAAGCAAATCACTATTTGTGGGAAGGAAGAAAAATAAGATAGTAAGCATGCAAGACTTCAGAAATTATATCAATCCTATACCCTTTCTGAATAATATTAATAATAAATTACCAAAAGTTTACATTCCTGCTCAATGAAAGATGATTCAAATTAGTGTCATGTTTTATTGTTCAAATATACACTTGCTATGTAAATTTAGCAGTCATAAAATGGTATGCATAAAATAACAGCTCACCAATGTATAAATTAAAAACTTTAAGATGAAATGGACAGAATTACAACTAATGGAGAAGACTTTAAACAAAGCGTTTCAGGGTTTGATAGATGAAGAACACAGAGGTAGATGAAGAGGTAAACAAGTGCATAAAGAATTTAAATAATATAAAATAAAATGTGTAGGGAAGGACTGAAAGATATAATTTGTAAACAAAAAAAATGCACCTCTTTTCCATCTTGCCTTGAAACCATTACAAAAATGTATCATGTATTAAACAACATGAACAAAACTTTGCAATTTGTAATTAACAAAACTTACATTTGTCACATTTTCTAGCACAGATGTTTTACAATTAGAAATTATCAGTAAAATTTTAAACAAGATAAAAATAAATCAGCCTTTTGGAAAAGATGGATTTTGTCATAATTTTAGTGGAGTCCTAGATATGAGTGTGAGTTTTCACCTTAAATTATGTGACCTGAAGTTTAAGATACTTCAGTACAAGTAGAGAATAGACACATGTATGTCCATCTCAATCTAGACCACTGGTGGACATTCAGTTGCCTTGGGTAATGATCCACCCCCTAGAGGAGTTTGTTACCATTCCATTAAAGCCCACACTCTAAGGGTGATTACTACAAGTTCTGCAGATATGTTGACCTCAGAACAACAACTAAGTTTTTGTTAATTAGCATAATTGATATCAGAAATGAATTTTCTTTAGTAAGCCTAGTAGTCTCCCTAACGGTCACAATGGATTTTAGAAATGAGTGTATCTTGGTCCTGTTAATTGTGCTCAGGATATTTGGGTTGGTTAGAAATAAGTGAGAGCCATTCAGACCTGTACAAGCAGAGAGCATAGAATTCAGCGTCTCCTGGAGTCTTCTCAATCAGGAATGGTACCCTAAGCTTGATTTGTAAAATGATTCAGCCTTCAGCAGATAATGAACAGGATTCTTAGTTGTCTGAGTCCATTGTAGGCTTAGCTGCAACTTGCTGCCATTGTCTTGGGTGGATATTTTATGGAAACTACTATTAAGTCACCAGAAAGTAGAGACAGAGCTTTTATTGGGCCTGCAGAGCAACGTGTGTGGACACTTAGGTCTGCTTGCTAATAATGTCTGTAGGTGAAGCAGAGCTAACTAGATCTGAGACTTGGCTTCACTGCAGGTTTTAGCAGGTTCTCCACTATGGTTGCTGCTGGAAGTCCCCCCAAAGAATAAACTGGCTGAGTTTGACCTCATCAGTTTAAGTCAGTCCCTAACAGGGCACAGCAATGCTTCAAATATACCAAATTAATGGCCTATTTTGACCTGTTATACGAACTTCTAAGTATAATAGCACAATTTTTCACCTCACTGATTTAGAGTAAAATATTAGCAACAGTAATTAGTATACTGCTAGCTCTAAAGACACAAATGTGGCTATTATAATTAACAAACTCATTTTCTAATTTTATCTCATTTAAGTTAAATGTAAACTAAATAGCCACATATGGCTTGTGGCTACCATATTGGACCTCAGAGATATAGAACATTTCAGTTATAACAGAAAATTCTATGGGGGTGACACCAGAGTCGAGAAGGTGATAGCATGACTCTCCTGACACATTGCTTCTCTTGACTGCATTCATAGCCCCAATAAATAGGATCCCTGAATTTTCCTTGTACTGTAACTGTGTATTTCCTTCCCACTCTGAATCTGGACATGGTTATGTGACTTGCTCTGGCCAATGAAACAAGAGGAAATGTGCCACAAGCAGAGACTTTCTTGCCCTTGCTTTTCTGCAATGATCATCAGGACATGCCCACACTAGCCTGCTGGAGAGATTGTCCCAAGTGAGGCCATCCTAGACCAGCGAGCCTCTAGTTGACTCCCCAGTTGACTGCAAGTGGATGTGTGGGCTGGCCCAGTCAAGGTCAGTAGAACCACCCAGTTGACCTACAGACTCACAAGAGACAATGAATGGTTATGGTTTTAAAGCACTAAATCTTGGGGTGGCTTGTTATATTTGTCCTGAAGAGTCAGTCACAATCAAACTCAACTATTGACCTAGTTGTTAAACTCAAGTAGATAAGAGGAAATAAAAGTCTGGGGAAGTTTGGGCAGAAGAAGGATGGTGTTATGGATTGCATGTTTGTTTTCTCTCTAAATTCACATTTGAAGTCTAAATACTCAATTTGATGATATTTGGAAGTGGGGCCTTTGGAAGAGAATTAGATTATGAGGGTGTAGCCCTCATGATGGGATTTGTGCCCTTATGTTAATATCTTAAGAGACATGAGATATTCTCTCTCTCTCTCTCTCCACACCCTCCTTTCTCCATCAGTGTCCCCTCCCCTCCTGCCATGTAAAGAAAGAAACTGGGAAGAGGACCCTCTCCAAGAACCCAACCATGCTGGCACCTTGATCTCAGACTTTCTGCCTCTGGAAATATAAGAACTGAATGTTTGTTGTTCAAGCCACTCAGTCTCTGGTATTCTATTATGGCAGCCAGAACTGACTAGGACAGATGGCATGCCCCATTCCTCAGGTACTTATTTTGACCCTCTCCCTCCTCCCCATTCAGGGAAGTGCCTGCAAAGGAGTTTCTGGTCCCTTTCTACTCAATTACTTACCCCTCTCATAGAAGGAGGAGTTGATAATCAGATGGACCAAAGTATGAAAATTTTACTGGGTCAGGTATCATAGGCATAGGAATTCTGTCTAAAAAAGGCAGTGTCTAAGACCCCACACATTCTCTTTCACTTACTGGTCCACATGAAGAAGCTTACTGCTTACTGTCAACATGTTCTAAGCACACAAGGAAAGGCTACAGACCTGGTTTCCAGAGGAAAGCACCATTCTTGCCCATGTGACCAACTGGAAAAGAGTTGTCAGAATCACTTCACTGCAGCAACATTATTTAGATTCTGAATAGGACATGGGTGACAACACACTTTGGCTCCAGAACTAAGACCAGCTCAGCTGTAATTTGAATATGGGATTAAGCTGCCTGACACTTGAGGGCCATAAATTAACAACACTGCTCTTTGCTTCTCTTTTGGCTACTGATCCTTGTGTACATTTTTTGCATGGTCAAGTCCTACCAGGAAAGGAGGAATAAGAGAAAGCCAATGCCTCACAGCTTGTTAAAAGTAATCTAAATTGATTTAAACTCAACTGTGGCTACCTTCCCTTATTCTATGTGTCCCACTTCTTAAACAGACATCCAACAGGCAACATTTCAGACATTGTGATTAAATTGGTTTGGAGAATTATCATACAGAGAGGTGTTGGGAAAAGAAGACATTAACAAATTGTCTATTATTGGAGAGTACACACCTAGATTTGTAGTTCAGGTTGAGAAAGTGATTAATAGGAATAAAATCACTTTAAAATATTGGTGTTATGACAGAAAGATGAGCCAAAGGCACAGAGGTGGAGAAAATATCACCTTAAATGAAACACTTGAGATAGAGTTTGTACCTTTAAATAAACTCAGGCTGCCTACAATCAAAAGAAAAGGCAAGAGGAAATCAACAGAGATCCTATACAAAACGTTGGTGATCCAAAGGGTGCAAGGTATCAGACACGCATGGAGTAAATGAAAGCGCTTTTTGGTTCCTCATTCAAATGTGAGAATGTAGATTTGGAGCAAAGGTATTGAGAAGTAACATTCTGCTTTACAGCTCAAAAGTTATCTGAATATGATCTTCCTATTGACAAATCAGACCTGGGGTAGGGGGCAGTGGGGCATGGAGAGATTGAATGCATGGATAAATGGAGTTTGTGTCAGCAGAGATTTCAACACAGTGCCAAAGCAATTGTTTCTTCAAATTTCCCTCAAATAAATGACAAGTAAGGCCAGTCTAAGCAAAATTGTGAATCAAAGCCCATCTCTATTCTTGCCCCAACCTCCCAAAGCTTGCTTTCCAATCATCTTCACTCTATCTCAACTCACTTATATCATCATTCTCGTTGATCTCAGACAATCCTATGTTTTGATGATTTACTATTCAGCATAAATTTAAAGTAAAGCCATTAAGTCTTCCCACAGAGGATGCTAGCAACTCTCCCTACCTTGAGTGCTCCTCATGTGTAATACCCAAGACCTGAATCAAAAGACCAGACTGCTCCCACAACTGGATTCAACCAGGTACCCTCGGCAACACAGTAGGTGTTAGTCACTTACTGCTGTGTAACAGATCACTCCATAAGTTAGTGGCTTGGGACTTCCCTGGTGGCGCGGTGGTTAAGACTGTGCTCCCAATGCAGGGTGCCCGGTGTTGATCCTTGGTCCAGGAGTTAGATCCCACATGCATGCCACAACTAAGAGTTTGCATGCCACAACTAAGGAGCTATCTGCCGCAACTAATGAGCCCGCGTGCCACAACTAAGGAGCCAGCAAGCCACGACTAAGGAGCCCTCAAGCCACAACGAATGAGCCTGGCTGCCACAACTAAGGAGCCAGTGAACTGCAACTACGGAGCCTGCCTGCTGCAACTAAGACCCAACATAACCAAATAAATAAATATTTTTAAAAAGTGGCTTAAAACTATAATCATCATTTATTATCTGTTATGGTTCCTGTGGTCAGGAATTTGGGGCTGACTCAGCTGGGCAGTTCTGGCTTAGGGTTTATCATGAAGCTGCAATTAGGCAGTGGTGGAGACCAGCGTCACCTTTAAGCCTTCTTCACTCACCTGTCTGGTGACAGGGCTGCAGAGACTTAAACAACTGGTGACTTGAATATCTGGGGCTCCTCAGGCTACAATCTCTATCTCATGTGGTCTTTCCACATGGTTTCTTCAGAATGGTGGCTTTGGTGTAGCTGAACTTTTTACACCTCAGCTCATGGACCCAAGGTGCATGTCTCAAGAAAGAACCAGGCAATAGCCATGTAATCATCTCTAATTTAGCTTTAGAAGTCATATAGAGTTATTCCCACCCTACTTTATTGAATGAGGCAGTTGAAGACTTGTCCAGGATCAAGGCAGGAGTGTCAGCATCACAGTATAAGAAGAGCTTGTACACAGATTGGTGCAGATGTTTCTGGAAAATACAACCTGTCACTTCTCGTTTGGTAACCCACAGAGCTCTTCAATTTGTCCTGTCTGATTAAACATTACAACGAACGTAAATGAAGTCAAATCAAAGAGTTTATTAAAGCTAGTAGAGAATGTTAATGCAAGATATATCAAAATCAATATCCAGAATTATCTCTTGGCAGACTTGGACTGCTGAGTTGAAAATAACAGGATGAAGTTTATAAAGGGCCATGTGTGACGTTTAAAAATAATTCTTTGAATACGCAATAAGGAACTCCTGGGTTGGCAGGAGTTCCTATGAGAAAGAGCTAGGAATTTTAGTGAATCATAAGCATGATATGTATAAGAGTGGGATGTGATTGCTTAAACAAACGAGAAGCTGATCTACACTTAGGTTGTATTTATGGTATATAGTGTTCATATTATGGGAAGTAAAAGCCCAACATCCCCTGCATTCATTTAACCATTCATTTGCTCCATTGATGTTTATTGAGCTCCTGCTATGTGCTAGGCACTGTCCTAGGTGCTAACAATATAGCAATGAACAAACACCCACAAAACCCTACCTTCATAGAACCTGAATTCAAATGGAAAGGACAAATAATGAGCCTGACAAAAATGCTAGAGAAAAAAAAATAAGAAGAGGATGGAAAGAAGGAATGCAACAGGGAAGGAGGGAAAGAAGGAAAGGGAATAAATGTTGAGAATGACAGGGTTACAATTTTGGATAAGTTGGGTAGAGAAGTCTTCGCTGAGAGGGGCTATTTGAGAAAATATATGAAGGACGAAAGTGAGTGAGCCATGCATACCTCTGGAAGGAAAATCCCAGAGAGAGGAAATATCTGGGCTAGAGGTCCTGAGGCAGTGATGCCTGGCAGTGAGAATCCCAGTGTAGCTGGAACAAAGTGAGCACATTGGATAGTAATGAGACGCAATCAGAGAAGTGATGAAGAGCCATTTTCCAGGCCCCCGTGGGTTACTCTCTGAGCCCTGGATCTCATTCTGAATAAAGAGGGAAGTAGCTCAGGGCTTGAACAGGGAACAAACATGATCTGACCTGGAATTTAACCAGCTCAGCAAGAGTGGTCACTGTGCTGAAGGGCTGCAGGGAGATTAGTTAGGATATATTTTCAATAATCTAGAGAGGCGACGGTGGTGGCTTAAATTACGATGGTAACAGTGAAGGGTCTGAGAGGTGGTCAAACTACGGGCATATCTTGAAGGAAGAGTAATAACTTTTTCTTGTTTATCAGATATGATTTATGAAACAGAGAAGTCAATGATAATACCAAAAGTTGGGGCCTGAGCATTTGCTGAGGTAAAGAAGATTGCAAATGAGCAAGTTTGGGGTCAAATAATGGTAGCTCAGCTTTGGATATATCTATTTTAAATAACTATGAGACAACCCATTGGATATATCAATCAGGAGGGTGGTTAAAAGGGTCTGTAGTTCAGGAGAGAGGTCCAGGCTGATAAGATAAATCTGGCAGACATTGATAAAGGTATTTAAATCCATATCTCTGGTTGAAATAACCAAGAGAAAGAGTATAAGAAGTTCCAAGGACTAAGCTCCTGTATACCCTAAACTTTAGTGACTGGGAAGATAAAGAGTGGAAAATAAAAGAGAAAACCAGGCAAATATGGCCCCCAGAAAGCCAAATGGAAAAAGCATTACATGTAAGAAAGGAGTTTATCATCTGCTGCTGAAAGCTCAAGTGAAAGAAGGAATTAGATTGAGCTTATGATGAGATTTGTAAATGTAGAAATCATTTGAGACCTTGATGGAAGCAGTTTTAATGGTATGAAGAAGGCAGAACTTGATGGAGTGAGTTCAAGAGAGAAGCGAAGACTGAACAAATAACAACCCTTCAAGGATTTTACTGTAAAGGGAAGGATAGAAGTGAGGTGATGGATGGATAGAGAGAATTATTGTTAGGATTGAAAAAATAACCGTGTGCTTCCAGTGTGAAAATTCTGGTAAAGGAGAAATATTATGAAAGAGAAAGACTTCCTTGATTGATGACCTTGGTAACTTGAGGAAGGGATGGGATCTAGTGGGCAAATGGAGGTACTGCCCTTCGCAAGGAGCGTGGGGCATTCAGGCATGCTAATAGGAGAAGAGCTAAATAAAAAGGCATGGATGCAAACAGGTGGGTATAAGTGCTGATGGGAGACTGTAGGAGTACTACTCTGAATGTTTCCATTTTCCTTATGAGATGGAAAGCATGGCCATCATCTGACAGTAAGATGAGGAGGGAGGTGTGGAAGGTTAGAGCAGAGATCAGAGGGTTCGGAATGGTTTTCTTGAAGGTTGGGAGAATGAATGAATGGAATAAATAAAAGTGCCATGTCCTGGTAAGACACACTTGAGGTTGATGACCATGAATGAATATGAGACCCATCAGTATGGCTGTATATTTTTCTCCAGCCACTTTCTGCTACAGGTGAGCAGGTAGAGGGGAGGCAGAAAGTTGGATTTAGCAAGGCTGTGGCTTAATTTACCAAGTATCTCAACAAGGGTGTTGAGTCTATAAACAAGACTGTGATGATGATGGTTAGTCGTGGAATTTAAGCTGGATAAGGAGAAAAGTGAGGGGTTTAGGTAGTTGTGAGGGACTGAGAGAAGGTGGTAGTACCAGCTTAGAGTTCTCAGTGGGATCTAGGAACTAGTGTAGCTGGTGGACTAGAGGGATTGGGAGAAAGGTGAGGAAGAGGTTGGGGAGATGTTTGACTCTGAGATAATAGAAGAGGATGCAGTCATTGGCAATGACAATGCCTAGAGGATGAAGATGCAAAGTGAGTGAGGTAGGGTGCAGGACAAGAACATAGCAAGACAGGGCAAGTAACTGAGCTACCAAGGAATTGAAACCAGAGAGCCTGGCAATTGCCCAGGAGCTAAAATGTTCAAGATATATGAACAGAGAGCTGGGAGTCTACACGTAATTGCAACAAGGAAGGGGAAACCAGTGGAATAAGGTAATGGCATGAGAGTCAAGTTGAGGGACGGTATTTAGAGAGGGATCAGAGAGATTTTGAAATGGCAATAAGGAGCAAACAGGACACTCACTCATCTTCAAAACCAGTGGTACCGACAATGTGAGAGAGAAGACAACCACCAGTTGAGTTGCAAGGGAAGTAGGGTGCGTCCCTTAAGGCTTTCCATTAGAATGAGAAGTGAAGGAAATGTTCCCAGGAGAAGGTGAGATTATGAGGGATTTTACTCATGACTCTGAGTCCTATGGGTACAGTCGGATGTTTGGGAAATGGAAAGAGTGGGCTATGGGGTCAGAAAAGATGAGGTACAGAGTCATGTGAGAAATAAGGAATTCCCTGGGATACCTGGGCTTCTTAAAGTTACTGATGTTTACAGGGGATACAGGTTATAGTGCGATTAGTCCTCATAAATCCAAGGCACAGAATGATCTCCAAACTGAAGCTTGGAAGGAGGAAAAGGTGAAAGCTCTTGCAAGCAGTGTGCAGACTCCCATGTCTGGAGTTCTCTGTTCAATGCCTGATGCTATTTTAAGAGAATATAGATGAATTAGAGTTCATCAAGGTGAGCAGGCCCAGAGCAAGGAGAATCCAAGGGAATTCCATTTTAGGAAAATCAATACAAGAAACTGAGAAGGTTTCATAGGTCCTTTGGGAGCAACTGTCTTCAAGTATCAGGAGTGTTGTAATGTAAAGGAGGGTTTCACTTGTGCCTCATTGCTCCAGAAAACAGAACTTGAACTTGCTGGCTGGAAGTTATAGGGAAATAAGTTCCTGCTGCTCCCCGATGATGAAGCAAACGACATCTACAGAAAGTGTGGTCCAAAAACCAGTGCTGATCAGCAAATTACTGGTTACCAATCTGTGATGAGGGAAATATAAACCTTGAGAGTGGGCACTTAGAAACTTTTATAAGCAAATTTTCTGTGTTATGTTTACTCATTTTTTGAAGCTCAATTTTAATTGTTTACTCAAATGTGTTTTATGTGTCTTTCATTTTATTTATCTAGTATTTTATTTTTATTGTATTTTGTAAAAATGTTAGTCCTCAGTGGAAAGAATTAAAATAAAAAAGATTTGTCACCATAGATGGCTAGAGAGATTGAACTAACCTGGAGTATCACAGGAGGCATTTAACTGTCTATTCAAGAAAGTCTTCAAGGGGACACCAGACAGAGCCTGCCATTCAGAGTGGGAGAGTGAATGGAGATCTGGAGAGGGACCTGGCTGTCCCTTTACTGAGATAAAGGCAGGTCACTTGGTTTCACTGGGTTTTGATCTCCTCATCCATAAAGGGGAATGAGAGCACTTTTATCTATCCCATAGAGCTAAGACTCAAATGACAAAAGCCATGGAAGGAATTCTGGAAAAATATTATAATCTATATATTAGGAAGTTTGGGCCCTGTTGTTAAACACAGAGAAATCCCTGCATGGAAGATCATTTGAACCGACTCCAATTACAAATGACACATGTAGGTAAGTGCCAGAGTGGTGATGTCATAATCACTTTAGAAAGCATTTTTTAAAAAAATTGAAGTATAGTTAATTTACAATGTTGTGTTATTTTCTACTGTACAGCAAAGAGATTCAGTTATACATATATATGTATATATACATATATATATACACATTATTTTTAAAATTCTTTTCCATTACGGTTTATCACAGGATATTGAATATAGTTCCCTGTGCTATACAGCAGGACCTTGTTGTTGATCCTTCCTATATATAATAGATTGCGTTTGCTAACCTGAAATTCCCAATCCATCCCTCCCCACCACCCCCCCTTCGGCAACCACAAGTCCGTTCTCTATGTCTGTGAGTCTGTTAGAGAGCACATTTTAAAATTAATTAATTAAATTTAAAATAGACAAAAATATATAAATGTATATAAAAACTGATCCCCAGGTCCCATTTCCAGAGGTGCTGATGCAGTACGTCTAAGATACTGTCTGCAAATCTACATTTTTAACCGACTCCCCAGGTCATTCTAATACACAGCCAGACTTGAGAAACAGTAAATTAGGCTATTTCTAAAATCTCTTCCTCTTATTTTGTGATCAAATGTTAATGCCAAATGATTATTTTTTTCAGATATGTGGGCATCCTTTGAGAAAGAGTTAAATGTTTGAAATGAGAATAAAATTTTAGGGACCAGCCAGTGGGTGAACCAAAGGTATTAGTCATCGTCTGCTCTGCTTATGTATACATTCAATTCAGCAGGGAAGGCCTTCAGAGTAGTATGGAAAAGTCAGGGTTGCTAACTCTTCATTTAGCTGGGGTCCCTCAGAGTGTGTGTAATGTGTGTGTGTGTGTGTGTGTGTGTGTGTGTGTGTGTGCACGTGTAAATCAATTGGAACATAGCATATATACAATAACATGCATAAGGTGGAAATCTTACGTGTACAGTTCTGATAGGCACAGAGTAAAGGGACAAATTAGGTAATTAAATAGCTAATCCCACTAGGGGATTGTAAGTAAAGAACAAACTATGATCATTCAAGAAAGCAGGTTTAGTTAACCACAAAACCAAGCACGCTTGCTTAGCAGCAAAACCCATGCAGCAGAAGCATGAAACATGCCCCAAAACAATAAAACAATGTTGGCATGAGACCCACATTCTGCCCAGTGAGCTCAGTAAGTTAATGACCCCCAGGACATGCTCTCTGCACACATAAAAAACAATAATTTATGGAAAGGTGACATTTCAAAGTGAAAGACCCTCATTGTACTGAAACTTAAAATAATTTTTCCATAGTGCCATGACAGTTCTGGCTTGACCAGGTAGGTGCAAGGAAACTCCCTGGCCCAACCTGGAGTAGGAGCTGATGATGGAAGCATGATGTCTACTGAAAAAAGAGGAAGAAGGTGGTCTTTTCCTCCTCACCACTTTTCCTTTGATTATAAAACTGTAGCCCACTCTTTGATGGGGCTAATGGTGGACGGGGGGAGGGCTCACACCAAGGAGTACTTCCAAGAACTTCTGCAGCGAGTGTCCTTGTCCCCGTGGTAGACACAGGCACCCCCCCACCCCGCCACCTCTGCAAGAGACCCTCCAACACTAGCAGGACAGTAGGAGGGAGCTTCAAGATGGCGGAAGAGTAAGATGCAGAGATCACCTTCCTCCCCACAGATACATCAGAAATACATCTACATGTGGAACAAATCCTACAGGACACCTACTGAACGCTGGCAGAAGACCTCAGACCTCCCAAAAGGCAAGAAATTCCCCCACGTACCCGGGTAGGGCAAAAGAAAAAAGAAAAAACAGACAAAAGAATAGGTACAGGACCTGCACCAGTGGGAGGGAGCCGTGAAGGAGGAAAGGTTTCCACACACTAGAAGCCCCTTCGCAGGCGGAGACTGCGGCTGGCAGAGGGGGGAAGCTTCGAAGCCACGGAGGAGAGCACAGCAACAGTAGTGCGAAGGGCAAAGCGGGGAGATTCCCGTACAGAGGATCGGTGCCGACCGGCACTCACCAGCCCGAGAGGCTTGTCTGTTCACCCGCCGGGGCGGGCGGGGCTGGGAGCTGAGGCTCGGGCTTCAGTCGGAGCACAGGGAGAGGACTGGGGTTGGCGGCGTGAACACAGCCTAAAGGGGTTAGTGCACCACGGCTAGCCGGGAGGGAGTCCGGGAAAAGTCTGGACCTGCCGAAGAGGCAAGAGACTTTTTCTTCCCTCTTTGTTTCCTGGTGCGTGAGGAGAGGGGATTAAGAATGCTGCTTAAAGGAGCTCCAGAGACGGGCGTGAGCCGCGGCTAAAAGCGCGGACCCCAGAGACGGGCATGAGACGCTAAGGCTGCTGCTGCCGTCACAAAGAAGCCTGTGTGCGAGCACTGGTCTCTATCCACACCTCCCCTCCCGGGAGCCTGTGCAGCCCGCCACTGCCAGGGTCCCGGAATCCAGGGACAACTTCTCCGGAAGAACACACCGCGTGCCTCAGGCTGCTGCAAGGTCACATTGGCTTCTGCTGCCGCAGGCTCGCCCCGCATCCGTACTCCTCCCTCCTCCCCGCCTGAGCGTGCCAGAGCCCCCGAATCAGCTACTTTAACCCCGTCCTGTCTGAGCGAAGAACAGGCCCTCAGGCGACCTACACGCATAGGCGGGTCCAAATCCAAAGCTGAACCCCGGGTGCTGTGCAAAAAAAGAAGAGAAAGGGAAATTTCTCCCAGCAGCCTCAGGAGCAGCGGATTAAATCTCCACAATCAACTTGATGTACCCTGCATCTGTGGAATAACTGAATAGACAACAAATCATCCCAAATTGAGAACATGGACTTTGGGAACAATGATATATACTTTTTTTTCTCTTTTCTGTTTTTGTGAGTGTGTATGTGTATGCTTCTGTGTGTGATTTTGCCTGTATAGCTTTGTTTTTACCATTTGTCCTACGGTTCAGTCTGCCCTTTTCTTTTTTTTTTTTTTTTTTAGTATAGTTTTTAGCTCTTGTTATCACTGGTGGATTTGTTTTTTGGTTTGGTTGCTCTATCTTTCTTTCTTTTTATTATTTTAAAAAATTTTATATACATCTTTTTTATTTTAATAACTTTTTTATTTATTTTATTTTATCTTCTTCTTTCTTACTTTCTTCTCTTTTTTTTCTCCCTTTTAGTCTGAGAAGTGTGGATGACAGGCTTTTGGTGCTCCCGCCAGGGACAAGGCTGTGCCTCTCAGGTGGGAGAGCCATGTTCAGGATATTGGTCCACAAGATACCTCCCAGCTCCACATAATATGAAATGGTGAAAATCTCCCAGAGATCTGGATCTCAATGCAAAGACCCAGCTCCACTCATTGACCAGCAAGCTACAGTGCTGGACACACTATGCCAAAAAACTAGCAAGACAGGAACACAACCCCACCCATTAGCAGAGAGGATGCCTAAAATCAAAACAAGGACACAGACACCTCAAAACACACCACCAAACGTGGACCTACCCACCAGAAAGACAAGATTCAGCCTCATCCATCAGAACACAGGCATTAGTCCCCTCCACCATGAAGCCTACACAACCCACTGAACCAACCTTAGCTACTGGGGGCAGACACCAAAAACAATGGGAACTACGAACCTCCAGGCTGTGAAAAGGAGACTCCAAACACAGTAAGTTAAGCAAAATGAGAAGACAGAGAAATACACAGCAGATGAAGGAGCAAGATAAAAACCCACCAAACCTAACAATTGAAGAGGAAATAGGCAGGATACCTGAAAAAGAATTCAGAATAATGATAGTAAAGATAATCCAAAATCTTGGAAATAGAATGGAGAAAATACCAGAAACGTTTAAGAAGGACCTAGAAGAATTAAAGAGCAAACAAACAGTTATGAACGACACAATAAATGAAATTAAAAATTCTCTAGAAAGGAACAATAGCAGAATAACTGAGGCAGAAGAACAGATAAGTGACCTGGAAGATAAAATAGTGGGAATAACTACTGCAGAGCAGAATAAAGAAAAAAGAATGAAAAGAATTGAGGACAGTCTCAGAGACCTCTGGGACAACATTAAACGCACCAACATTCAAATTATAAGGGTCCCAGAAGAAGAAGAGAAAAAGAAAGGGACAGAGAAAATACTTGAAGAGATTATAAATTGAAAACTTCCCTAATATGGGAAAGGAAATAGTTAATCAAGTCCAGGAAGCACAGAGAGTCCCATACAGGATAAATCCAAGGAGAAACATGCCAAGACACATATTAATCAAACTATCAAAAATTAAATACAAACAAAAAACTATTAAAAGGAGCAAGGGAAAAACAGCAAATAATATACAAGGGAATCCCCATAAGGTTAACAGCTGACCTTTCAGCAGAAACTCTGCAAGCCAGAAGGGACTGGCAGGACATATTTAAAGTGATGAAGGAGAAAAACCTACAACCAAGATTACTCTACACAGGAAGGATCTCATGCAGATTTGACAGAGAAATTAAAACTTTACAGACAAGTAAAAGCTAAGAGAAATCAGCACCACCAAACCAGCTTTACAATAAATACTAAAGGAACTTCTCTAGGCAGGAAACACAAGACGAGGAAAAGACCTACAATAACAAACCCCAAACAATTAATAAAATGGTTATAGGAACATAAATATCGATAATTACCTTAACTCTAAATGGATTAAATGTTCCAACCAAAAGACATAGATTCGCTGAATGGATACAAAAACAAGACCCATATATATGCTGTCTAAAAGAGACACACTTCAGACCTAGGACTGAAGAAAACACTCCCACTTACCATTGCAACAAAAAGAATAAAATATCTAGGAATAAACCTACCTAAGGAGACAAAAGACCTGTATGCCGAAAACTCTAAGACACATGATGAAAGAAATTAAAGATGATACCAACAGATGGAGAGATATACCATGTTCTTGGATTGGAAGAATCAACATTGTGAAAATTACTACCCAAAGCAATCTACAGATTCAATGCAATCCTGATCAAACTATCAATGGCAGTTTTCACGGAACTACAACAAAAAATTTCACAGTTTGTAAGGAAACTCAAGAGACCCTGAATAGCCAAAGCAATCTTGAGAAAGAAAAACGGAGCTGGAGCAATCAGGCTCCCCAACCTCAGAGTATACTACAAAACTACAGTAATCAAGACAGTATGGTACTGGCACAAAAACAGAAATATAGATCAATGGAACAGGATAGAAAGCCCAGAGATAAACCCACGCACATATGGTCACCTTGTCTTTGATAAAGGAGGCAAGAATATACAGTGAAGATAAGACAGCGTCTTCAATAAGTGGTGCTGGGAAAACTGGACAGCTACATGTAAAAGAATGAAATTAGAACACTCCCTAACACCATACTCAAAAATAAACTCAAAATGGATTAGAGACCTAAATGTAAGACCAGACACTATAAAACTCTTAGAGGAAAACATAGGAAGAATACTCTTTGACATAAATCACAGCAAGATCTTTTTTGATCCACCTCCTAGAGTAATGGAAATAAAAGCAAAAAGAAACAAATGGGACCTAATGAAACTTCAAAGCTTTTGCACAGCAAATGAAACCATAAACAATACGAAAAGACAACCCTCAGAATGGGCAAAAATATTTGCAAACGAATCAACTGACAAAGGATTAATCTCCAAAATATATAAACAGCTCATGTAGCTCAATATTAAAAAATCAAACAACCCAATCAAAAAATGGGCAGAAGACCTAAATAGACATTTCTCTAAAGATGATATACAGATTGCCAACAAACACATGAAAGGATGCTCAACATCATTAATCATTAGAGAAATGCAAATCAAAATACCATGAGATATCATCTCACACTGGTCAGAATGTCCATCATCAAAAAATCTACAAACAGTAAATGCTGGAAAGGGTGTGGAGGAAAAGGAACACTCTTGCACTGTTGGTGGGAATGTAAATTGATACAGCCACTATGGAGAACAGTATGGAGGTTCCTTAAACTAAAAATTGAACTACCATACGACCCAGCAATCTCATTACTGGGCATATACCCCGAGAAAACCATAATTCAAAAAGAGTCATGTACCACAATGTTCATTGCAGCTCTATTTACACTAGCCAGGACATAGGAGCAACCTATGTTTCCAACAACAGATGAATGGATAAAGAATATGTGGCACATATATACAATGCAATATTACTCAGCCATAAAACGAAACGAAACTGAGTTATTTGTAGTTAGGTGGATGGACCTAGAGTCTGTCATACAGAGTGAAGTAAGTCAGAAAGAGAAAAGCAAATACCGTATGCTAACACATATATATGGAATCTAAAAAGCAAAACAAAAAAATGGTCATGAAGAACCTAGGGGCAAGTCGGGAATAAAGACGCAGACCTACTAGAGAATGGACTTGAGGTTACCGGGAGTGGGAAGGGTAAGATGGTACCAAGTGAGAGAGTGGCATGGACATATAGACACTACCAAATGTAAAATAGAAAGCTACTGGGAAGCAGCCGCATAGCACAGGGAGATCAGCTCGGTGTTTTATGACCACCTGGAGGGGTGGGATAGGGAGGGTGGGAGGGAGGGAGACACAAGAGGGAAGAGATATGGGGATATATGTATATGTATAACTTATTCACTTTGTTATGAAGCAGAAACTAACACACCATTAAAAAAAAACTGTAGCCCAGTAAGTTCTCAGGACGTGGCACCCTCTAGCCTGCCCACTTGTAAGCCTCACAAGCACCTTATTCTAATAAATCACTTCTTATCTATCACTTTGCCTCTCGCTGAATTCTTACTGTGCTGAGACATAAAGGACCGGAGCTCCTTGGAGCCCCCCAAAACGACACCCATTGGTGTCAGTTCCATGATTTTTTATGTATACATAAAACCCACATCATACTCATCCAAGTCATGATATAATTTTCAACACCCCATAAGGCTCCCTGTGCTTCTTCCCAGTGTGTAGTCACCCAGCCAGAGGTAACCACTCTTCTGCCTTCTGTCACCATCTATTAATTTTGCTGCTCTTGAACTTCATATAAATGGAATCACGTAGCATGAGCTCTTTTGTGTCTGGCTTCTTTCCACAGAACAGTCCACAAAATATCTGTGAGATTCATCCATGTTTGTGCATGTATCACTTTCATGGTATTTTTTTATTGCTGGTCTTTCAGTTCTTAGCAAGCGCTCAAGATGATCAAGTTCATTGTCAATGTGTAAATGAAAGGATTATACAAATACAAGGACAGAATGACAAATCAAAGATGGGAAATTTCAAAGATGTTGAGGCTCAACTAGGGTAAACCTTGCCATGAGAAAAGAAGGAATCATTCACAGTTAACCCCAGCAGAATCTCCAGGAGTAAATCAGAGTGTGTGTTCCACACCACCACCACCACCACCACCAAGAAATCTACGTTTTTTCAAAACAGTCTTCATGAACTGTGCATATGCTAATATTTGAGAACCATTGCTGTGAACTTTAAAGAGAATGTAGATAAAGGGCTTTTATTAATGGAGCTGCCTACAGGCTGCTTAACAAAAGCTAAGGTTTTAAAATTTGGCTACAGGGATTATCACCTAGAAGGTCTGAGTTTGATCTAACAGTGAGTTTAACTCAGCTCTTTTTTCCCCCCTTCATCGAAAGCTGTCTGCCCTGGGGTAAAAACTTTTTTTGCATATGACTTAATAGAGCATTTTTAACCTGAAAGGATAAAGAAAAAGATGGGCCAAACAAGAAGAGTGCTGATTTCTTTTCAAACATAGCGTCAAAGCTGATTATCAAAGCCACTCTCAGGGGTTCCAAGGAAGACAGCCTTCAACAAAGCCACAGGAGCTCTCCCTTATTCTCTGTGGTCCACTGTGCAGTCAACCACAAAGGCACACAAATACACCCACAGTAAAACCGCTGGGCTCTACTGAGCACACTGACAACAAAAGAACAGTAGTCTCAAATACTGTTTCAAAACTCTTTGTGAAACACCATGGTTGCCCTTCCCTGGGTTAGTCTATATTTATTAGCTAACACAGTTTTCATGTACTAAGTTCCAATCAGATAGAACAGTCAATCAACATGTTATACTGACCATCATTTTGTGTGGGTTTCCAATTGCTGCCCTTAACTTTATTGCACGTCCCACCATACCATGGTCTTCTTGTGAGGTAGAGATGGACACAGGAAAACAAGAATGCAGAACTCACAGCATCATAGACCCTCCAAAAAAATCCCACTTGGGGAATGTTTCATTAGAACTTTCAATGACACTGACGGCCAGCATTGGTAACTGTGACTCAAAAAGCTCTTTACCTAATGGATTTTATTTGATCTCCAGCAGAATCCTGTGAGATAGAAAATGCTCTACTCGTTTCACAGATAAGGAAATGGAACTTAAGTACCCTTTTTTCCTGAAGTTTCACAGTAAGTAGGCACAATGTCCAGTATTCAAATTCATGACTTCTAGCTCCGAATAACATGTGGCTTTATTTTTCTATGATAAAAATGCTTCTGTTAAGAATAAATCAGAAGCTGGGACAAAGTGAGACAGTGGCATGGACATACATACACTACCAAATATAAAATAGATAGCTAGTGGGAAGTAGCCGCATAGCAGAGGGAGATCAGCTCGGTGCTTTGTGACCACCTAGAGGGGTGGGATAGAGAGGGTGGGAGGGAGAGAGACACAAGAGGAAGAGATATGGGGACATATGTATATGTATAACTGATTCACTTTGTTATAAAGCAGAAACTAACACACCATTGTAAAGCAATTATACTCCAATAAAGATGTTAAAAAAATGATATGAATAAATAAATCAGGAAAAAGTCAAATTCCTAGAAACAGAGAGTAGAAAAGTGGTTCCCAGGAGTAGGAGAGGTGGAAGAAATTGGGAGAGGTTGATAAAAGGGTACAAACTTTTAGCTATAAGATGAGAATAAGGTTTGAGGATAATGTAAAACATGGTGCTTATAGCTGATAACACTATATAACAAAATTGGAATTTTCTAAGAGTAGAACTTAAATGTTCTCACCATAAATAAATAAATAAATAGATAGATAAGAGAGGAGATGGATGTGTTAATTAACTAGATGGGGGCATCCTTTCACTATGTGTGCATATATCAAAGCACCATGATGTATACTTTAAATATCTTACAACTTTGCGTGTAAATTTACCACAATAAAGCTGAAAAAAATTTTAAGGCAGAAGAGGAAAGGGAAATAACCGTTCAGTGCAGACAGGTGTGCCCTGCAATGGACGGCAGGAATCCAGGTGTCTAATCCAGCTCCACCAAGAATCCAGATGTGGTTTTTAAAGTACTCTTACCTTTCTTAGTGTCTAGTAGTCAACATTAAATAAGCCTCTTGTCCCTACACCATCTTTGAGTCTCCTTCAGCTTATGCTGGATTTCTTTAGGGTGGAGAGAACACTTACGAGCAGAAATGTGAGCATGCTGTAGCAAATGCCTCCGGTGCATTGTACCCCATCGTCTCAGCCCACCTGGTTTTTGCACAGGTTCGGATAAGATACAGGCAGTGAACGACAGCATCTCAGCTGTGAAAGGCTGCCGGATGGCAGAACCCCAAAGCCCAGGGCATTAATACTCCTGGAAGCAGTTCTCCACCAGAGGTTGGAAGGAGTCATTGGATAATTATTCCAGCGTCCCCATCCTCCTGTGGGACAAGTCAGGGGCAATTTCCACACAATTCATCAGAATCTCATCAGAATTGAGCCCTTCTCCCAGAGCAGTAACTGGCTCATTAACATACCCTTATTGGCTTTCTCCCTGCCCCATCTCAACTCCCCAACTACCCTACTTTTGTGCTTCCTACTGTACCCACCTCCAGAGAAACTACTTGCACTGATATCTTTGTCTCAGGCTCTGCATTTTAAAGAACCCAGAGCAAGATTTATGCTTTAGAGAAGTGTAACTATCTGAATACAGAATGGGGTGGTACACAACATATTAGCAATTAATGTATATGCAATTAACCTCTTTAAGCTGTTTCTTTACAATTTAATGTGATACTTTCTAAATAGCTCTTTACGTGTACCTGCAAAGTTTAGATAGAGAAATGAGGGCCTGGCATAATTAGTGTGTGATGCGGCCGTTTCTAAATAGGGGAATCCCCATGAAGTTTTTTTTTTTTTCTTTTAATAGAGACTATTGGATACATCCTGTTTGTACTTTGTACAATTATAATTCTTCATTTAGCATCCCAAATCATATCCTCGTCTTAAATAATTGGCTTGAGGGTAAGATGTTAAGGCAAAAATCTGTACCAAATTTCTCATCAGGTGATTTTCTTTTCTTTCTTTCTTTTTTTAAAAAATATTTATTTATTGAGTCTGCACCAGGTCTTAGTTCCAGCATGCATGCAGGATCTAGTTTCCCGACCAGGGATCGAACCCGGGCCCCCTGCATTGGGAGCGTGGAGTCTTACCCACTGGATCATTAGGGAAGTTCCTCATTAGGTGATTTTCATTTGAAAGCTGATCACAATAGTTTCCTACCTTATTAGTCAGGATACTTTTGGTTCAATTATAAAAAACCTCATCTGAATTTTGAAAGTGACTGACTATCCTGATTTTTCTGTGACTATCCTGTTTTTAGCACTGAAAATCCTACTTCCTGAGAAATGCTTGACTTTTTGCCACAAAACTTCATTTTCTAAAGAACACAATATCTGTGAAACATAATAAAGCAAAGCTCAATAAAGCAGGGTATGCCTATATTATTTTTGCCCCTTTTTTTCCCTCTGCCTCCTAAATGGGTTTTTCTCCCTCATTTTATATTCCTGTCCCAACCCTCTCATTTTCTCAGTATCCCAAGGGAATCACACTTCCCTCCACCATCTGCACCACCAGATCCAAATAAAAATATGCTCCGAGAAACATGTTACTCTGAGAAAGGAATGTATAGATGCATTACAAACTAAACATAAAAATATGTTATAGAAATTTTAAATGTATACCTTCTTCCCTTTGGCTCACTGTTTTGATTAATGCTATTCGCTCTAAAATTTTAAATGCCCTTCTCTTAATTCACATAAAACTTCTTGCTTATGAAACTTGTGGCCAGAAAGTAAGCATTTTGAATAGTCACTAGGGCCCTGTTTGATGTCTAAAGTAGTAACTCACACAGGCTTAAAAACCCACCAGAAAGATTGTTAAATCTTGCACTTGAGTGCAACTACTGCACTTGAGTTTTGATTCCTATGTTTAAGGTTGAAGCAGCAAAGCACGCAGAAACTCTAAAGGACTGTCTTGACCAAAATGGTGTTAAGGTCTCCTCAGCTTGACTAAACCCTAGACAGGCTTCTTCCGGACTCCAGTCCACTGACCTCCTTTTTCTTAGAGCACTGACTTTAGGAACTTGTAATTGTAAATCCTTTCTCTGCCCTCTGATATGTAAATCTTTTCTTAAATAGCCCCTGCCAGTTTTCCAACCCAGAAATGTCTTTCTCAAGGATCAGGGAACCACCTCTCTTTTTTTTTTTTTTGTATTGAAGTATAGTTAATTTATAATGTTGTGTTAGTTTCTGGTGTACAGCAAAATGAATCATATATATATGTATATTCTCTTACAGATTATTTTTCATTATAGTTTATTACAAGATATTGAATATAGTTTCCCATGCTATACAATAGGACCTTATTGTTTATCTATTTTATATACAGAAGTTTGTATCTGTTGATCCCAAACTCCAATTTATCCTTCTCCCCTTTCCTCTTTGGTAACCATAAGTTTGTTTTCTATGTCTGTGAGTCTGTCTCTGTTTTGTAGATATTATAAGTTCACTTGTATCATATTTTGTTAGTTTCTACATATAAGCAATATCATATAATATTTGTCTTTCTCCGTCTGACTTATACTTCACTTGGTATGATAATCTCTAGGTCTGTCCATGTTGCTGCAAATGGTATTATTTCATTGTTTTTTACAGCTGAGCAATATTCATTGTATATATATATATATCACATCTTCTTTATCCATTCATCTGTTGATGGACATTTAGGTTGCTTCCATGTCTTGGCTATTGTAAATAGTGCTGCTATGAACACTGGGGTGCACGTATCTTTTCAAATTATAATTTTCCCTGGATATATGCCCAGGAGTGGAATTTCTGGATCATATGGTAACTCTATTTTTAGTTTTTCAAGGACCCTCCATACTGTTTTCCATAGTAGCTGCACCAATTTACATTCCCAGCAGCAGAGTAGGAGGCGGGAACATCTCTTTCAAATGTAATCACCCAGGAAGAGCGCACCCCTGTCACTCAGTCTCTGTGAGAAGAGGAGAAGCCTGACTTCCAAGTTGTAAAATGACCTCCTATCATGAGGACATGAGAAAGTTTACTTTTCTTTCAGATAAAGCCCAGTTAGTAACCAAAGAGGGCTATGAGCTTCCCCTCACCTCAGCTCTTAAAAATCCTACTCTCTTTTGTTTCATCAGAGCTGAGTTCAGACTCAGTTCTGGCCTCTCTCCTATTGCAATTGCCTTGAATGAAGTCCTTCTTGCCTATTTAACTTTCTCCAGGGACATCTTTGCTCTGACAGTCTACAGAGATGCCATCGGTTAATAAATAATTTGCAATTGTTATCAAAAACAATATAAGGGAAAATGGTGTATTCAGGGGTCTTTTTCTAGGACACGTCATCATCCCACCCCTATCTCCTCAGGTTCACATATAGAAACATACTCACTGCACTGCATTTCTAAGATTCACCTGACAACAGCAACTAACATTTATATGGAGGAAGCTTAACATGTACCAAGCACTGCTCTAAACACTTTACATAAATTAAGTTACTGAAACCTCACACAACCCTGTGATGGAAAAAAAAAAATTATCTCAACTTTTTTGTATGAGGAAACTGAGGCACAGAAAGGTTAAATGTCATTTAACCAAGATCACAGCCAGGAAATTTCAGAGACTGGATTTGAATCTAGGCAGTTATAGATGCAAAGTCATGTATTCACACCTTAGAGTGAACATACCAATTATGGATATTGCTGACATTAATAGTTCCAGTTTCTCACACTTCCTGCTATCCATAGCCTTTGGTAGTGCCCTCCCATGTGGACTCTGGGCTTGACCATATGGGTTGCATTATTCAATGACAATAGCTAATTTGATATAAGCAGAGCATTTACAAAGTACTTGAGATTTTAGCATTCTCTTTTATGTCCCTTGCTACTGATATGAAAATAATACCAGGCTACCATACTGGAAATTTTTAGAAACAGAGATCGGAGACAATTTGCCCCAGCTGAGGTCATCCAACTGACCCATCAGCTGAAAGAAGATGCATGAGAGAACCCAACCAAGACCAGCCAAGCCAGATCCATAGCAGCAAAACTCTCCTGGGCAACCTACTGGCCTGTAAAAAAACAATAAACCGTTGTTTTAAGCCTCTACATTTTAGATTTGTTTGTGACACAGCAACAGCTAAGTAATTCAAATGCTTAGTTTTAAAATTCAAAGTCTTCAAAACTTTGGTGCCAATATCTTGCCACCCTCCCAGATTTTATCTCAAGAGGACTCTGTCTTATCTCAGGTCATTCCTCATTCTGTGGAGCACCCTCAATCCACCATCTTATCAAAAGCCTGATAAACCCTTCAACGTCTTAAAGCCCTGCCATCTCTTCCATGTAGATTTTCATGATCAATGTGACCAGAAGTATTCTATTACTGCTCCTAAATCCTACAGTCTCTATCGTCTTGACTTGTCCTCATTTGTTCAAGTCATCTCTCTCCTGCTATGATACAAGAGTACTTTAGAGCAGGGCCATAGTTTAAATAACTTTGGATTGTCTACTATCAGCCTGGTGCCTTGTTACAGTGGCTCAAAACCGCTTGATAAAGTTTGATCAATGGTTTTACATATTTGTTGGGATAGGCTCACTGCTACAGCAAATAATCCTTAGGTTTCAGCCAGTGACTAAAATAAATATTTATTTCTTACTCGAGTCCAATGGGGAATTATTGGTGATTGAGCTGGGAAGGAGGCATTGCTCCATACAGTCAGCCAGTGATCCAGGAGCCTTCCATTTTGGTCATCTACCTTTCTCTACTCCCTTTGAGTCCTCCCTACATGGCCAGCAGATAAAAAAGAGAACACAGATGGCTACCTGGGTGTTTTTGTTTTCGTTTTTAAGGAGGCAGGCATGGAAGTGATGCTTTTAGGCACATCACCCCTACCCACATCCCAGGACTCAGTCACATGCCACACCCAACTCCAAGGGAGGTTAGAAAATTTTAAATCTCAGAGATTAAGAAATCTTTTGCCTTATTATTCCAAATTAGGGTTTGAATACCATGCCTCTCCAAAACTGCAGATGTGGACTAGAAAGTGGAGTCTGTTTGGAAACAGGAGAAAAATACTCTGGTTTGGCTCTGCCACTAATTATATGGGCATGGTGATCTCCTTGGTTATGGTTTCATCTTCAAAGCATCATCAGGTTGAGTAACGTTTAAGCTTCTTATGGATTTCTGTTCTGATCTCTTATAATTCTATGGGCCTTTCATCTCTGCCTTCGTTGCTATCACTGCTTAATAGGCTATTTTCTGTCTGGAGATTTTGATGTTTTTCAATTCAGTAATTTCAGTGTCTTTGAGTCAGGGTCATTCTAACGTCATTCGAATGACAAATTTAATTCTAATAAATTTCATTCTAATGACAATTATGGCATTACCACCTGTAGCAAACACTGTTTTGCTCTGCTCATGTTTTGTACCCCCATCCCCAAGCTTCTGTTTGCCTTGCAGACTGAGTTTCTCAGAGGCCCATATTGGGCTGTTGGAGTTGCTTCACCCATATTCACAGAGAACCAGAAGTTTCTAGAAGTTCATATCCCTGGGGCAGCTTGTAGCCAATGACCCACCGGTGGGGGATTAGGAATCCTAGATTGTTCACTTTTATGCATGACTCACTCTGAGATGTATTTATGCTCCCAAGCACCCCCTGCAATTAGGTGGAGACTGGGATTTTACCTGAAAGTGAGCTCTTGATTGGCCTCTTTCCCTTCTCTGTCCTTCTTCATCCACTCAGTTTCTCCTGGGGATGTTTCCTTAATAAATCATTTGCACTTGGATCCTTGTCTCAGGGCCTGCTTCTGTGAAACTTGTCCTAAGATACCACCTTCCCCAATAATTTTGATGTCTTGTCAAACACCTCAACAAGACATGTCAGGCTCACTGGGGTCACAGTGACTTTCCCAGTCTTATCTCTTGCCTCTCTTCCCAGGTTCCTCAGTGGGCCATCCTGAGCTAAGTGCTTTTTGCTCGTGTTGTTGCTCTTCCATCTGTGCTCTTCTCCTTGCCCCCCATCCACCCATCCTTTAAGACTCATCTAAATTACGTAGGACCAATGCTGGAGAACCTCGACAAATTCTCTTTCTTCCCTCCAAGTCTAGGCAGAGGTTTTCATGTTCTTTGCAGAAATAAAAACAGCTCAAACATAGCTCTTTAAAAATACACAAATAGGGCTTCCTTGGTGGCGCAGTGGTTGAGAGTCCGCCTGCCACTGCAGGGGACACAGGTTCGTGCCCCGGTCCAGGAGGATCCCACATGCTGCGGAGCGGCTGGGCCCGTGAGCCGTGGCCACTGAGCCTGCGCGTCCGGAGCCTGTGCTCTGCAACAGGAGAGGCCACAACAGTGAGAGGCCCACGTACCGCAATAAAAAAAAAGAAAGAAACCTAGAGATGAGATGTGACTTTAAATTTTTTCCTCTTTCTCCCTTTTTATTTTTGATGACTTTTGAAAACCTGTGACCCTGAAAACCTTAACTCCTCAAAATGAGATTCTTCATTTTCAAAGGATGCTAAAAAAAGCATTATTTTAATGCATGGACTTCATCAAAATTACTCTTCCCTGGGACTTTGTCTCTAGAGATTTTAAGAGAGCTTTCCATTTAGTGAGTCATTCTAAAATTCTTGGAAGTTTTCTTTAATAAGTTTTTAGATTCTCAAAGATGTTGAGAAAAGTTCCTAGTACTTAAAATTACTGGGAAATGATTTTAGTATATAAAGAGATTAACTCATGAAATCATAGCTCTGTTTGCCCCTATTTAGCATGCAGAATTATTTAATAATATCTCTAATGATGTAGATAATGATTTCAGGGACACGCCACGTTTTCCTCCAGTAGTCGCTGTAGCTAAAGATAATGTATTCCCTTCTTAATTCCCATAGTGTTTCATGTTTGCCTTTTTTTAATATAAATTTATTTATTTTATTTATTTTATTTTTGGCTGTGTTGGGTCTTCATTCCTGCACGCAGGCTTTCTCTAGATGCCGTGAGCAGGGGCTACTCTTCGTTGCTGCATGGGCTTCTCATTGCAGTGGCTTCTTTTGTTGCGGAGCATGGGCTCTAGGTGCACAGGCTTCAGTAGTTGTGGCACGTGGGCTCAGTAGTTGTGGCTCACAGGCTCTAGAGTGCAGGCTCAGTAGTTGTGGCACACGGGCTTAGTTGCTCTGAAGCACATGGGATCTTCCTGGACCAGGGCTCGAACCCATGTCCCCTGCATTGGCAGGTGGATTCCTAACCACTGCACCACCAGGGGAGCCCCATGTTTGTCTTTTAACACACATCCCTTTGCATCCTGATTTGGAGTTCTATTTTTACTTTTGTTCCCATATTAGATCATACAGTCTCACCGAAGTCTAGCATTGAGTCGTGGGTACAGTAGGAGCTTTAAAATATTGGCTGAATGAATAACCATGGCCAGGAGGTATGTGTGTGAAAATAAATCAGTGAAATACTCTGGACAGCACATCCTTTATAGTTATAAAATAGCATATAGATTCATTTGACTCACACAAGCATGCTGATAATATTAATGACCAAAAGCATTGAGTTTCCTTCTCCAAATATATTCAATTTATTCTTCCAAAGAACTTAAAACCTATAACCAATTTCTTTCACATATTCACATCCCCATGAAATCAGTAGACAGTGTAAAGAGGAGAGAGCACAGGTCATGCCACACAAAACACATTTAAACCCAACTCATATCCACAGTTCTCTCCTGACTGATGGAACAAACCAGCTTTGACTACAATACCTAACACAAATGAATGGAAACTTCACCTTGCAGTCAGGTCCTTAGGGGAATATAATTTCCTTTCTTCTGATTTCCTAATTAGAATTTCTTGTCCAGTCACTCTGCCACCAGAATGCCATGTCTGACTCAGTATTAAGAGTCTAGCTATGCCTTCAGCATCTACATATTAATTTCCTCTGGGCATCTGGTTGATATTACAGAGAACGCTCCCTGCTAGTTCATGCTCCTGCCGAGCATGAAATCAATTTTATGACAATCCCAAACCACTTTTCCATCTATGGTTCCTCAATTCTATTCACTGGGGTAGCAGTAAAATTAGTCTTAAGGCAAAGATACTTTACTCAGATTGAGGATTCTACTTCTAGGTGGTTTGAATGTTTCAGTGAAAGAGATTCAGAGCAATCTAAGATTATGTAGGATTTGGTAAACAACTTACTTTCACCTTGTATAAAGATTAGTTTTATAAATTTTTCAGTGGAAAATATATAAGTTTTACCAATTCATTTAAAAAATTGGCAACTAGAGTAGCCAAGATGGTGGAGTAGGAGGACCCTGAGCTCATCTCCTCGCATGGGCACACCAAAATTACAACTACAGACCAACTATTAATGAGAAAAATTGAAAGACTAGGAGAATAGGTCTTCTACAACTAAAGAAGAAAGGACCACAATGAGACAGGTAGGAGGAACAGAGATGTGGTATAATCAAAACCCATACCCTCAGGTGGGTGACCCACAAACAGGCAGATAATTACAACTGCAGAGGTTCTCCCCAAGGAGGAATGGGTTTGAGCCTCACATTGGGCTCTCCAGCCCGGGAAGATGAGCCCCCAGAATGTTTGGCTCTGAAGGCCAGTGGAACTTCCTTTGGAAGAGCCAGAGGGCTAGAGGAAATAGAGACTCCCTCTTAAAGGGTGCACACAAAATCTCACCTGCTCCGGGACCCAGGGCAGAAGCAGTCATTTGAAAGGAGCCTGAGTCAGACCTACCTGCTGACATTCCCTTAACCCCTCCCTGGAGGTCACCTACAGCTCTGGAGGACAGGTCTTGACCATGCAGGCAGCTTCCTACCCAAACCTCAACATCTAACTCTCTGTAAGGATTTTTTCCTGGTGTAGGAGCCACTCCAGCTAATGGAGCTGGAAGTGCAGGGATGTTAACAACCCTCCCTAGGATCAACCTTCAATGAACCAGGAATGGGAATGGGAGGATAAACACTCCTGTCTCCTCCCCACTTGGAAGAACAATTATAAAGTACATTTTATAAAGTCTCCCAGAGCATATCATATCATATCCCAGGGCTGAACCCCAGTTGCCCACAGAAGCAACTCAGTAATTAATATACCCATTACTGACTTTCTTCTTCCCCCATCTCACTTCTCTGCTTCTTCATCGAGAATCTGGGATCACACACCAAATAAGGCACCTCCATTCAAAATGTTTCTCTTAGTGTTTGCTTTTAGGTAACTCTTCAAATCAAGACACTTTGTTTAGGGGACACTGCCTTAACATAATAGACTATATATTTAATGATCATGAATTTTACTAATTTTTACTAAAGTATATTTTGAAGCATAAAACTAACCAGACATTGGTTCAAGATGACAGAGTAGAAGGATGTGCTCTCTCTCGCTCTTGTGAGAGCATCAGAATCACAACTAACTGCTGAACAATCATCGAAAGAAAGACACTGGAACTCACCAAAAATGGTACCCCACATCCAAGACAAAGGAGAAGCCACAGTGAGACAGTAGGAGGGGCACAATCACAATAAAATCAAATCCCATAACTGCTGGGTTGGTGACTCACAAACTGGAGAACAATTATACCATAGAAGTCCACCCACTGGAGTGAAGGTTCTGAGCCACACATAGGCTTCCCAACCTGGGGGTCCGGCAACGGGAGGAGGAATTTCCTAGAGAATCAGACTTTGAAGGCTACTGGGATTTGATTGCAGGACTTTGACAGGACTGGGGAAAACAGAGACTCAAATCTTGGAGGGCACACACAAAGTAGTGAGTGCATTGGGACCCAGGGGAAGGAGCAGTGACCCCATAGGAGACTGAACCAGACCTACCTGCTAGTGATGGAGGGTCTCCTGCAGAGGCAGCAGGTGGCTGTGTCTCACTGTGAGGACAAGGACACAGGCAGAAGAGGTTCTGGGAAATACTCCTTGGTGTGAGCCCTCCCAGAGTCCGCAATTAGCCCCAACAAAGAGCCCTGGTAGGCTCCAGTGTTGGGTTGCCTCAGGCCAAACAACGAACAGGGAAGGAACCCAGCCCCACCCATCAGCAGACAAGCAGATTAAAGTTTTACTGAGCTCTGCCCACCAGAGCAACACCCAGCTCTACCCACCACCAATCTGTCCCATCAGGAAACATGCACAAGCCTCTTAGATAGCCTAATCCACTAGAGGGCAGACAGCAGAAGCAAGAAGAACTACAATCCTGCAGCCTGTGGAACAAAAACCACAGTCACAGAAATATAGAAAAGATGAAAAGACAGAGGGCTATGTACCAGATGAAGGAACAAGTTAAAACCCCAGAAAAACAACTAAATGAAGTGGAGAGAGGCAACCTTCCAGAAAAAGAATTGAGAATAATGATAGTGAAGATGATCCAGGACCTCAGAAAAAGAATGGAGGCAAAGATCGACAAGATGCAAGAAATGTTTAACAAAGACCTAGAAGAATTAAAGAACCAACAAACAGAGATGAACAGCACAATAAATGAAATGAAAACTACACTAGAAGGAATCAATAGCAGAATAACTGAGGCAGAAGAACAGATAAGTGACCTGGAAGACAGAATGGTGAAGCTCACTGCTGCAGAACAGAAAAAAGAAAGAAGAATGAAAAGAAATGAAGACAGCCTAAGAGACCTCTGGGACAACGTTAAACACAACATTCATATTATAGAGGTCTGAGAAGGAAAAGAGAGAAAGGACCTGAGAAAATATTTGAAGAGAGTATAGTCAAAAACTTCCCTAATATGGAAAAGGAAGTAGCCACCCAAGGCAAGGAAATGCAGAGAGTCACATACAGGATAAACCCAAGGGGAAACATGCCGAGACACATAGTAATCAAATTAGCAAAAATTAAAGACAAAGAAAAATTATTAAAAGCAGCAAGGGTAAAGCAACAAATAACATAAAGGGAACTCCCATAAGATTAACAGCTGATTTCTCAGCAGAAACTCTACAAGCCAGAAGGAAGTGGCATGACATATTTAAAGTGATGAAAGGGAAGAACCTACAACCAAGATCACTCTATCCAGCAAGGATCTCATTCAGATTCTATGGAGAAATCAAAAGATTTACAGACAAGCAGAAGCTTCGAGAATTCAGCACCACAAAACCAGCTCTACAACAAATGCTAAAGGCACTTCTCTAAGTGGGAAAGACAAGAGAAGAAAAGGACAAACCCAACACAATTAAGAAAATGGTAATAGGAACATACATATCGATAATTATCTTAAATGTACATGGATTAAATGCTCCAAGCCAGAGACACAGGCTTGCTGAATGGATACAAAAACAATACCCGAAAAGCTAGACTTCCGGGAAGATGGCGGAAGAGTAAGACGCGGAGATCACCTTCCTCTCCACAGATACACCAGAAATACATCTACGCGTGGAACAACTCCTACGGAGCACCTACTGAACGCTGGCAGAAGACCTCAGACCTCCCAAAAGGCAAGGAACCCCCCACGTACCTGGTTAGGGCAAAAGAAAAAACTAAACAGAGACAAAAGGATAGGGACGGGTCCTGCACCAGCGGAAGAGAGCTGTGAAGGAGAAAAAGTGTCCACACACTAGGAAGCCCCTTCGCGGGTGGAGACTTCGGGAGGCGGAGTGGGGGAGCTTGGGAGCCGCGGAGGAGAGCACAGCAACAGGGGTGCGGAGGGCAAAGCGGACAGATTCCAGCACAGAGGATCGGGCCGACCGGCACTCACCAGCCGAGAGGCTTGTCTGCTCGCCCGCCAGGGCGGGCGGGACTGGGAGCTGAGGCTCCGGCTTTTGTCGGAGCGCCTGGAGTGGACTGGGGTTGGCGGCGTGAACACAGCCTGCAGGGCGTTGGTGCGCCGCGGCTGGCCGGGAGAGAGTCCGGGGAGGGGTCTGGACCTGCCGAAGAGGCAAGAGACTTTTATGTCCCTCTTTGTTTCCTGGTGCACGAGGAGAGGGGATTAAGAACACTGCTTGAGAGAGCTCCAGGGACGGGCGCGAGCCGCGGCTAAGAGTGCGGAGCCCAGAGACGGACATGGGACGCTAAGGCCGCTGCTGCCGCCGCCAGGAGGCCTGTGTGCGAACACAGGTCACTAGCCAGACGCCCTTCTGGGGAGCCTGTGCAGCCCGCCACTGCCAGGGTCCCGGGATCCAGGGACGGCTCCCCCGGGAGCGCGCACGGCGCGCCTCAGGCTGCAGCGTCACGCAGGCCTCTGCCGCTGCAGGCCCGCCCCGCACTCCGTGACCCTCCCTACCCCCCCGGCCTGGGTGAGCCAGAGCCTCCGAATCAGCGGCTCCTTTAACCCCGTCCTGTCTGAGCAGAGAACAGACGCCCTCCGGCGACCTACACGCACAGGCGGGGCCAAATCCAAAGCTGAGCCCCTGGGAACTGTGAGAACAAAGAAGAGAAAGGGAAATCTCTCCCAGCAGCCTCAGAAGCAGCGGATTAAAGCTCTACAATCAACTTGATATACCCTGCATCTGTGGAACACCTGAATAGACAACGAATCATCCCAAATTAAGGAGCCCTGTGGGTGAAAGGCTCTTGGTGCTGCAGCCAGGACTCAGTGCTGTGCCTCTGAGGTGGGAGAGCCAACTTCAGGACACTGGTCCACAAGAGGCCTCCCAGCTGCACATAATATCAAACAGCAAAAATCTCTGAGAGATCTCCATCTCAACGCCAGCACCCAGCTTCACTCAACGACCAGCAAGCTACAGTGCTGGACATCCTATGCCAAACAACTAGCAAGACAGGAACACAACCCCACCCATTAGCAGAGAGGCTGCCCAAAATCATAATAAGTCTACAGACACCCCAAAACACACCACCAGACGTGGACCTGCCCACCAGAAAGGCAAGATCCAGCCTCATACACCAGAACACAGGCACTAGTACCCTCCACCAGGAAGCCTACACAACCCACTGAACCAACCTTAGCCACTGGGGACAGACACAAAAAACAACAGGAACTACGAACCTTCAGCCTGCAAAAAAAAAAAAAGGAGACCCCAAACACAGTAAGATAAGCAAAATGAAAAGACAGAAAAACACACAGCAGATGAAGGAGCAAGATAAAAACCCACCAGACCTAACAAATGAAGAGGAAATAGGCAGTCTACCTGAAAAAGAATTCAGAATAATGATAGTAAGGTTGATCCGAAATCTTGGAGATAGAATGGACAATAGAATGGACAAATTGCAAGAATCAGTTAACAAGGACCTACAAGAACTAAAGATGAAACAAGCAACGATGAACAACACAATAAATGAAATTAAAAGTACTCTAGATGGGATCAATAGCAGAATAACTGAGGCAGAAGAACGGATAAGTGACCTGGAAGATAAAATAGTGGAAATAACTACTGCAGAGCAGAATAAAGAAAAAAGAATGAAAAGAACTGAGGACAGTCTCAGAGACCTCTGGGACAACATTAAACGCACCAACATTCGAATTATAGGGGTTCCAGAGGAAGAAGAGAAAAAGAAAGGGATAGAGAAAATATTTGAAGAGATTGTAGTTGAAAACTTCCCTAATATGGGAAAGGAAATAGTTAATCAAGTCCAGGAAGCACAGAGAGTCCCATACAGGATAAATCCAAGGAGAAATACGCCAAGACACATATTAATAAAACTGTCAAAAATTAAATACAAAGAAAACATATTAAAAGCAGCAAGGGAAAAACAACAAATAACACACAAGGGAATCCCCATAAGGTTAACAGCTGATCTTTCAGCAGAAACTCTGCAAGCCAGAAGGGAGTGGCAGGACATATTGAAAGTGTTGAAGGAGAAAAAGCTGCAACCAAGATTACTCTACCCAGCAAGGATCTCATTCAGATTTGATGGAGAAATTAAAACCTTTACAGACAAGCAAAAGCTGAGAGAGTTCAGCACCACCAAACCAGCTCTACAACAACTGCTAAAGGAACTTTTCTAGGCAAGAAACACAAAAGAAGGAAAGGACCAACAATGACGAACCCAAAACAATTAAGAAAATGGGAATAGGAACACACATATCGATAATTACCTTAAATGTAAATGGACTAAATGCTCCCACCAAAAGACACAGATTGGCTGAATGGATACAAAAACAAGACCCATATATTTGCTGTCTACAAGAGACCCACTTCAGACCTAGAGACACATACAGACTGAAAGTAAGGGGATGGAAAAAGGTATTTCATGCAAATGGAAACCAAAAGAAAGCTGGAGTAGCAATTCTCATATCAGACAAAATAGACTTTAAAACAAAGACTATTAGAAGAGACAAAGAAGGACACTACATAATGATCAAGGGATCGATCCAAGAGGAAGATATAACAATTGTAAATATTTATGCACCCAACATAGGTGCACCTCAATACATAAGGCAAATACTGACAACCATAAAAGGGGAAATCGACAGTAACACATTCATAGTAGGGGACTTTAACACCCCACTTTCACCAATGGACAGATCATCCAAAATGAAAATAAATAAGGAAACACAAGCTTTAAATGATACATTAAACGAGATGGAGTTAACTGATATTTATAGGACATTCCATCCAAAAACAACAGAATACACATTTTTCTCAAGTGCTCATGGAACATTCTCCAGGATAGATCATATCTTGGGTCACAAATCAAGCCTTGGTAAATTTAAGAAAATTGAAATTGTATCAAGTATCTTTTCTGACCACAACGCCATGAGACTAGAAAATAATTACAGTAAAAGATCTGTAAAAAATACAAACACATGGAGGCTAAACAATACACTACTTAATAATGAAGTGATCACTGAAGAAATCAAAGAGGAAATCAAAAAATACCTAGAGACAAATGACAATGGAGACACAACGACCCAAAACCTGTGGGATGCAGCAAAAGCAGTTCTAAGGGGGAAGTTTATAGCAATACAAGCCCACCTTAAGAAGCAGGAAACATCTCGAATAAACAACCTAACCTTGCACCTCAAGCAATTAGAGAAAGAAGAACAAAAAAACCCCAAAGCTAGCAGAAGGAAAGAAATCATAAAAATCAGATCAGAAATAAATGAAAAAGAAATGAAGGAAACAATAGCAAAGATCAATAAAACTAAAAGCTGGTTCTTTGAGAAGATAAACAAAATAGATAAACCACTAGCCAGACTCATCAAGAAAAAAAGGGAGAAGACTCAAATCAATAGAATTAGAAATGAAAAAGGAGAGGTAACAACTGACACTGCAGAAATAAAAGAGATCATGAGAGATTACTACAAGCAACTCTATGCCAATAAAATGGACAATCTGGAAGAAATGGACAAATTCTTAGAAATGCACAACCTGCCAAGACTGAATCAGGAAGAAACAGAAAATATGAACAGACCAATCACAAGCACTGAAATTGAAACTGTGATTAAAAATCTTCCAACAAAGAAAAGCCCAGGACCAGATGGCTTCACAGGCGAATTCTATCAAACATTTAGAGAAGAGCTAACACCTATCCTTCTCAAACTCTTCCAATATATAGCAGAGGGAGGAACACTCCCAAACTCCTTCTACGAGGCCACCATCACCTTGATACCAAAACCAGACAAGGATGTCACAAAGAAAGAAAACTACAGGCCAATATCACTGATGAACATAGATGCAAAAATCCTCAACAAAATACTAGCAAACAGAATCCAACAGCACATTAAAAGGATCATACACCATGATCAAGTGGGGTTTATTCCAGGAATGCAAGGATTCTTCAATATACGCAAATCTATCAATGTGATAAACCATATTAACAAACTGAAGGAGAAAAACCATATGATCATCTCAATAGATGCAGAGAAAGCTTTTGACAAAATTCAACACCCATTTATGATAAAAACCCTGCAGAAAGTAGGCATAGAGGGAACTTTCCTCAACATAATAAAGGCCATATATGACAAGCCCACAGCAAACATCATCCTCAATGGTGAAAAACTGAAAGCATTTCCACTAAGATCAGGAACAAGACAAGGTTGCCCACTCTCACCACTCTTATTCAACATAGTTTTGGAAGTTTTAGCCACAGCAATCAGAGAAGAAAAGGAAATAAAAGGAATCCAAATCGGAAAAGAAGAAGTAAAGCTGTCACTGTTTGCAGATGACATGATCCTATACAGAGAGAACCCTAAAGATGCTACCAGAAAACTACTAGAGCTAATCAATGAATTTGGTAAAGTGGCAGGATACAAAATTAATGCACAGAAATCTCTGGCATTCCTATATACTAATGATGAAAAATCTGAAAGTGAAATCAAGAAAACACTCCCATTTACCATTGCAACAAAAAGAATAAAATATCTAGGAATAAACCTACCTAAGGAGACAAAAGATCTGTATGCAGAAAATTATAAGACACTGATGAAAGAAATTAAAGATGATACAAATAGATGGAGAGATATACCATGTTCTTGGATTGGAAGAATCAACATTGTGAAAATGACTCTACTACCGAAAGCAATCTATAGATTCAATGCAATCCCTATCAAACTACCACTGGCATTTTTCACAGAACTAGAACAAAAAATTTTGCAATTTGTATGGAAACACAAAAGACCTCGAATAGCCAAAGCAATCTTGAGAACGAAAGAAGGAACTGGAGGAATAAGGCTCCCAGACTTCAGACTATACTACAAAGCTACAGTTATCAAGACGGTATGGTACTGGCACAAAAACAGAAAGATAGATCAATGGAACAGGATAGAAAGCCCAGAGATAAACCCACGCACATATGGTCACCTTATCTTTGACAAAGGAGGCAGAAATGTACAGTGGAGAAAGGACAGCCTATTCAATAAGTGGTGCTGGGAAAACTGGACAGCTACATGTAAAAGTATGAAATTAGATCACTCCCTAACACCATACACAAAAATAAGCTCAAAATGGATTAAAGACCTAAATGTAAGACCAGAAACTATCAAACTCTTAGAGGAAAACATAGGCAGAACACTCTATGACATAAATCACAGCAAGGTCCTTTTTGACCCACCTCCTAGAGAAATGGAAATAAAAACAAGAGTAAACAAATGGGACCTAATGAAACTTAAAAGCTTTTGCGCAGCAAAGGAAACCATAAAGAAGACCAAAAGACAACCCTCAGAATGGGAGAAAATATTTGCAAATGAAGCAACTGACAAAGGATTGATCTCCAAAATTTATAAGCAGCTCATGCAGCTTAATAACAAAAAAACAAATAACCCAATCCAAAAATGGGCAGAAGACCTACATAGACATTTCTCCAAAGAAGATATACAGAGTGCCAACAAACACATGAAAGAATGCTCAACATCACTAATCATGAGAGAAATGCAAATCAAAACTACAATGAGATATCATCTCACACCAGTCAGAATGGCCATCATCAAGAAATCTAGAAACAATAAATGCTGGAGAGGGTGTGGAGAAAAGGGAACCCTCTTACACTGTTGGTGGGAATGTAAATTGATACAGCCACTGTGGAGAACAGTATGGAGGTTCCTTAAAAAGCTACAAATAGAACTACCATATGACCCAGCAATCCCACTACTGGGCATATACCCTGAGAAAACCATAATTCAAAAAGAGTCATGTACCAAAATGTTCATTGCAGCTCTATTTACAATAGCCCAGAGATGGAAACAACCTAAGTGTCCATCATCAGATGAATGGATAAAGAAGATGTGGCACATATATACAATGGAATATTACTCAGCCATAAAAAGAGACGAAGTTGAGCTATTTGTAATGAGGTGGATAGACCTAGAGTCTGTCATACAGAGTGAAGTAAGTCAGAAAGAGAGAGGCAAATACCGTATGCTAACACATATATATGGAATCTAAGAAAAAGAAATGTCATGAAAAACCTAGGGGTGAAACAGGAATAAAGACACAGACTTACTAGAGAATGGACTTGAGGCTATGGGGAGGGGGAAGGGTAAACGGTGTCAAAGCGATAAAGAGGCATGGACATATATACACTACCAAACGTAAGGTAGATAGCTAGTGGGAAGCAGCCGCATAGCACAGGGAGATCAGCTCGGTGCTTTGGGACCGCCTGGAGGGGTGGGATAGGGAGGTTGGGAGGGAGGGAGACGCAAGCGGGAAGAGATATGGGAACATATGTATATATATAACTGATTCATTTTGTTGTGAAGCTGAAACTAACATACCATTGTAAAGCAATTATACTCCAATAAAGATGTTAAAAAAAAAAACAACAATACCCATATATATGCTGTCTACAAGAGACACACTTCAGACCTAGGGACACAAAGAGACTGAAAGTGAGGGGATGGAAAAAGATATTCCATGCAAATGGAAATCAAAAGAAAGCTGGAGGAGCAATACTCATAGATAGACTTTAAAATAAAGAATGTTACAAGAGACAAGGAAGGACACTACGAAATGATCAAAGGATCCATCCAAGAAGAAGATATAACAATTAAAAATATACATGCACCCAACAGAGGAGCACCTCAATACATAAGGCAACTGCTAACAGCTATAAAAGAGGAAATCGACAGTAACACAATAATAGTGGGGGACCTTTAACACCTCACTTACACCAATGGACAGATCATCCAAAAAGAAAATTAATAAGGAAGCACAAGCTTTAAATGACAAAATAGACCAGATAGATTTAATTGATATTTATAGGACATTCCATGCAAAAACAGCAGATTACACTTTCTTCTCAAGTGCGCAAGGAACATTCTCCAGGATAGATCACATCTTGGGTCAGAAATCAAGCCTCAGTAAATATAAGAAAATTGAAAGCATATCAAGTAACTTTTCTGACCACAACACTATGAGATTAGAAATCAATTACAGGAAGAAAACCTAAAAAACACAAACACATGGAGGCTAAGCAATACATTACTAAATAACTAAGAGATCACTGAAGAAATCAAAGAGGAAATAAAAAAATACCTAGAGATAAATGACAATGAAAACACGATGATCCAAAACCTATGGGATGCAGCAAAAGTAGTTCTAACAGGGAAGTTTATAGCAATACAATCTACCTCAAGAAACAACAAACATCTCAAATAAACAATCTAAGCTTACACCTAAAAGAACTAGAGAAAGAAGAACAAACAAAACCCAAAGTTAGTAGAAGGAAAGAAATCATAAAGATCAGAGCAGAAATAAATGAAATAGAAACAAAGAAAACAATAGCAAAGATCAATAAAACTAAACGCTGGTTCTTTGAGAAGATAAATAAAATTGATAAACCATTAGCCAGGCTCATCAAGAAAAAGAGGGAGAAGACTCAAATCAATAAAATTAGAAATTGAAGAGGAGAAGTTACAAGAGACACCGCAGAAATACAAAGCATCCTAAGAGACTACTACAAGCAACTCTATGCCAATAAAATGGACAACCTGGAAGAAATGGACAAATTCTTAGAAAGGTACAACCTTCCAAGACTGAACCAGGAAGAAATTGAAGATATGAACAGACTGATCACAAGTAATGAAATTGAAACTGGAATTAAAAATCTTCCAACAAGCAAAAGTCCAGTACCAGATGGCTTCAGAGGTGAATTCTATAAAACATTTAGAGAAGAGCTAACACCCATCCTTCTCAAACTCTTCCAAAAAATTTCAGAGGAAGGAACACTCCCAACCTCATTCTATGAGGGCACCATCACCCTGAGAGCAAAACCAGACAAAGATACTACAAAAAAAGAAAATTACAGACCAATATCACTCATGAATATAGAAGCAAAAATCCTCAACAAAACACTAGCAAATATAATCCAACAACACATTAAAAGGATCATACACCATGATCAAGTGGGATTTATCCCAGGGATGCAAGGTTTCTTCAATATACAAACATCAATCAATGTGATACACCACATTAACAAATTGAAGAAGAAAAAACATATGATCATCTCAATAGATGCAGAAAAAGCTTTTGACAAAATTCAACACCCATTTATGCCCACTTTCTCTCCAGAAAGTGGGCATAGAGAGAACCTACCTCAACATAGTAAAGGCCATATATGACAAACCCACAGCAAACATCATTCTTAATGGTGAAAAACTGAGATCAAGAACAAGACAAGGATGTCCACTCTCACCATTATTATTCAACATAGTTTTGGAAGTCCTAGCCATGGCAATCAGAGAAGAAAAAGAAATAAAAGGAATACAGATAGGAAATGAAGAAGTAAAACTGTCACAGTTGACAGATGACATGATACTATACATAGAGAATCCTAAAGATGTTACCAAAAAACTACTAGAGCTCATCAGTGAATTTGGTAAAGTAGCATGATACAAAATTAATGCAGAGAAATCTCTTGCATTCCTATACACTAATGATGAAAAATCTGAAAGAGAAATTAAGGAAACACTCCCATTTACCATTTCAACAAAAAGAATAAAATACCTAGGGATAAAGCTACCAAGGGAGACAAAAGATCTGTATGCAGAAAACTGTAATACACTGATGAAAGTAATTAAACATGAAACAAACAGATGGAGAGATATACCTTGATCTTGGATTGGAAGAATCAATATTGTGAAAATGACTATACTACCCAAAGCAATCTACAGATTCAGTGCAATCCCTATCAAATTACCAACGGCATATTTTAGAGAACTAGAACAAAAAAATCTTAAAATTTGTATGGAAACACAAAAGACCCCAAATAGCCAAAGCAGTCTTGAGGGAAAAAATGGAGCTGGAGGAATCAGGCTCCTGGACTTCAGACTATACTACAAAGCTACAGTAACCAAGACACAAAACACAATTTGGCACAAAAACAAATATATAGATCAATGGAAAAGGATAGAAAGCCCAGAGATAAACCCACACACCTATGGTCAACTAAGCTATGACAGTGGAAGCAAGGATATACAATGGAGAAAAGATAGTCTCTTCAAGATGTGGTGCTGGGAAAACTGTATAGCTACATGTAAAAGAATGAAATTAGAACACTCTCTAACACCATTCACAAAAATAAACTCAAAATGGATTAGATCCCTAAATTTAAGACCAGACACTATAAAACTCTTAGAGGAAAACATAGGAAGAACACTCTTTGACACAAATCACAGCAAGATCTTTTTGATCCACCTCCTAGAGTAATGGAAATAAAAACAAAAATAAACAAATGGGACCTAATGAAACTTAAAAGTTTTTGCACAGCAAAGGAAACTACAAACAAGACGAAAAGAGAACCCTCAGAATGGGAGAAAATATTTGCAAATGAATCTATGGACAAAGGATTAATCTCCAAAATATATAAACAGCTCATGCAGCTCAATATTAAAAAAAACAAACAACCCGATCAAAAAATGTGCAGAAAACCTAAATAGACATTTCTCCAAAGAAGACATACAGATGGACAAGATGCACATGAAAAGCTGTCCAACATCACTAATTATTAGAGAAATGCAAATCAAAACTACAATGAGGTATCACCTCACATCAGTTAGAATGGGGGTCATCAAAAAATCTACAAACAACAAATGCTGGAGAGGGTGTGGAGAAAAGGGTATCTTCTTGCACTGTTGGTGGGAATGTAAATTGATACAGCCACTATGGAGAACAGTATGGAGGTTCCTTAAGAAACTAAAAATAGAACTACCATATGACCCAGCAATCCCACTACTGGGCATATACCCATAGAAAAGCATAATTCAAAAAGACACATGCACCCCAATGTTCATTGCAGCACTATTTATAATAGCCAGGACATGGAAGAGCCTAAATATCCCTTAACAGATGAATGGACAAAGAGATGGTACATATATACAATGGGATATTACTCAGCCATAAAAAGGAACGAAATTGATTCATCTGTAGAGACTTGGTTGGATCTAGAGACTGTCATACAAAGTGATGTAAGTCAGAAAGAGAAAAACAAATATTGTATATTAACGCATACCTGTGGAACCTAGAAAAATGGTACGATGAACGGGTTTGTAGGGCAGAAATTGAGACATAGATGTAGAGAACAAACATATGGACACCAAGGGGGGAAAGTGGTAGGGTGGGGGTGTTGTTGTGATGAATTGGGAGATGGGGACTGACATATATACACTACTATGTATAAAATGGATAGCTAATAAGAACCTGCTGTATACAAAAATAAACAAAATTCAAAAAAATAAAAATTAAGTAAAAAATAAATAAATAGAACTACCAACCAAACTTTCCTCACCCTACGGTCTAAAAAATTTCAAGAAACAGGTCATGCCCAAAAAAGAACTATAATACTTAATTTTAAATAATCAGTTTTAAAAGACGGAAGCACTGGTTAAACATACTCTTGGGATCCAGGCATTCTTTGTTTCTCCACTCTAAGTCCCAAATGTGTATGCAGTTAGAGTGTGGATGACATTTGTGCTGTCCAATATGGTAGCCACTACCCATACGTGGTTAAATTAAGATTATATAAAATTAAAAATTCAGTTTCTTAGCTGCACTAGCCACATTTCAAGGACTGACTAGCACATGTAACTAGTAGCTACCATTGGACGCTGTAGATATAGAACATTTCCATTATTGCTAAAAGCTCTATGGGATAGCACTAAGCTAGGATCTCATGGTTGGCAAATACCATGGGGAGGACACTCCTCCACTTATTCATGATAGACACACTGATCACACCATGCTTTCCTTTCAGCTTGTCTTTAGTTTCACAGTCTTTCCAAAAACAAAACTTCAGACTGTCATTTCAAAACTATTGGAATTGGCACATGTATTATTAGTCAGGGTCATGCTAACCTATGCTGCAGCAAAAAATTAACCCTGAAAATCACTGGCTTTCTCAGACAAATTTTAATGTGAGTTAGGTAACCCTCAAGCACAACTATCCTCTATGCTCTACACAATCCAGGCTGGAAAGAGCATTATTTTAATGCATGAGCTTCATCAAAATTACACTTCCCTGGGACTTTGTCTCTAGAAATTTTAGAAGAGACCTTTCCATTTAGTGAGTCATTTTCTAAAATTCTTGGACGTTTTCTAGAAAAAAAGTTTTTGGATTCTCAAAGAGTATGAGAAAAGTTTCTAGTACTTAAAATTACTAGGAAATGATTTTAGTATGTAAAGAGATTAACTCATGAAATAATGGCCCTGTTTGTCCCTATTTAACATATAAAATGTTAATGGAGGCTCCACCAAACGGGGGCTCTGGTAAAAATAGTTTCTCCGGAAAACAGATCTTTTTAAGAGCAGAAGGCTTTAACTATTTCCAAATGGCTACTTCCTCACTCCCCCTAGCAGAAGCATAAGGGAATTTTTCTCCCATTTTCCCTACGGGACTCTGGCAGGGCTCCTGGAGGTAAAACTCATAAATGTGACCCTGTCCCCCCACCGTGACTGGGTCCCCTGGAGTTTTCAACTCTCAGGCTTGTCCACCCTGAACCTCCAGCTATCCATCAATTCCAGTTTGGGTTTTTCTGCCCCAATGCTGGTTCTTGCTGAGGTTTTTGCTCACGGCTTAATGACCTGGTAAGTTGTGATGCTCTGAATCTGCCTGTCCATCTCTCCAATTTTGGGTGCAGTGGTTTGCCCTGGGATCTCAATTTTCTGATAGAGCTAAGAAGAGTTGTTGATTTTCAGTTTGTTCAGCTTTTTACTTATTGTTAGAATGGAGCTATCACTTCTAAGCTCCATACACGCTGGGCCAGAAACCAAAAGTGCATTTTTCTTTTCCTTAATGAGTTATGTGTTTCTTTTGTAAGTCGAGATGGGCTGCTCCTTTCTCTCCCCTGCCCCTTTATTTCTCTTTTTCCACTCTAAACTTTCTTAGCCAAAGCCGTCTTTATTGTTCTGATTAAAAGTGGCTTCTTTCACTAATGTTTTCTTCCCTGTGGTTATGGTTATTAACTTTCTCTACCCCAAGTGCATTGGACCAAAAACTCATTATTACATCTCAAGTGTTCTCTTTACCCTACTTATAAAGAAACTTGTCACAGTGACTCAGTCATTAGGAATTCTTTCTCTATAGAATGACACACCACGTAATCATTTCAAACACTTATAGGGCATATGCTGCAATTATAGGACAAAAAAAGCAATGAGCAAATTGCCATGTCCATCTGAACCCAAATACCTGCTGTTTGTATGTTCCCAGCTGGCCCATCCCTCATAGTATAGCTTCTGTTTCTTAATTTTTAGGACTTTGCACTGAAAACAGATTGATTGGTTTGCCACCCAATGAGCTAGATGTTCTCTTTGGTTATTTCTGGACAGGCTGGAGTAATATTGACCTGCTTGCTCTCTTCTTCCAAACCTTATTCTTCCAAGATGAGGCTTTTTTGAAGAATTTTCTGTTAGTTCTTCAGAAGAAGAAATAAAACCCAGGTAGAGGTGACATGTCTGTAATTTGTAGCCTTGTACTAGATAGCATAAGTGCTTTGAACTACTAAGGACCAGTCTGACTGATTTGGGGGGTGGGTGTCTCAATTTCCCATATATTGGTTTTTATATCAATATATGAATAGATAAAATATATTTGCCTCTTGCACCCTCCTATATATTTTTACAGATGTGCTGGCTTTGAGCAATCAGGTTACAGTAAACTCAGGGTTATCCCGCCAGGCCAAGGAACAACCTTCTCTAGTTAATCACGTTGCCTTTTTAATTGAGATGCACAGATTTTCAAATAATTAAGAAATATATCTCACACAGGTTTGTGTTAAATGGAATCTAATTTTCTTTGATGATTCAGAGGTCATTTTAACTCTGATGTTACTTAATCATCATTATTAGGAAAGTCAATTGCCAATTAAGCAAGATGCAGATTAAACAGTTTTTAGAACCTAGTACACCAAGCTCCATTCTTTTCAGAAGTTTTCCATATTCTCTACTATTTAAATCAAAGATCACATTTCTAAAGTTATAAGTCTTCCTCCCATGATCTCCCCAGGTTACATAGATTTCTTCAAAGTTTTGTTTTCTTCTGTAAACTAAGGGCCAGGAACAATGCCTGACACATATTAAAAGCTCAATAAGTATGTGTTGAATGGAGGAATGAATGATTATGTTCATAAAATATATTTTGAGACCTCCTTCTTACTCCAGGGAGAACCATTAACTCTACCTAGGAGCCTATCAGTTTTTCATGCCTCCATTCCCACCGAACTATTCAGAGCATTCTTGGAAAATACGCATTGCTCATTTTCTTCAGACTATTTAGAGAACAAACCTCAGAAATGGTACAGAATGAACATACTTTCTCTCTATAAAGTCTCCTCATGTCAACTTATGAATATCATCTCAGTATCAAATATTTTCTCATATAAGTAGTCCTTTCTGCCTGACCAACGCCACCAAGGGCAGCCCTTGCAGAAGCAAAGTTGATCACATGACATCTCCCACCTGCCCTCATGCAGGCCCCTCCACTCAGTAGTCACAGCCTCCTCAGAGAGGTCTGAGTTCCATTTAACAGGGGAAAGCCTGTTTGTTCTTTCACTCGTTTTTAAAAAAATTTATTTATTATTTTTGGCTGTGTTGGGTCATCCTGCTGTGCGCCAGCTTTCTCTAACTGCCACGAGCAGGGACTACTCTTCGTTGCGGTGCGCGGGCTTCTCACTGTGGTGGCTTCTCTTGTTGCGGAGAATGGGCTCTAGAGTGCACGGGCTTCAGTAGATGTGGCATGCGGGCTCAGTAGTTGTGGCTTGCGGGCTCTAGAGCGCAGGCTCAGTATTTGTGGCGCACGGCCTTAGTTGCTCCTCGGCATGTGGCATCTTCCCAGACCAGGGCTCGAACCTGTGTCCCCTGCATTGGCAGGCGGATTCTTAACCACTGTGCCACCAGGGAAGCCCTGTTCTTTCACTCTTACAGCAAAATAAGGTTTAGACGCAAGGCCCCAGGCAGAAAAGAGCAATAGCTTGCATTCTTACTAAGGTGGAATCTTTCTGAGAATAGATTTGAGAAAGATGAAGGTGAGCAGATTCACAAAGAGATCTGAAGCCAGATAAAGGAGGCCTAGAGGCCTAAGGGCCAGGAGAGGATGAGAGACAAAAAAATGCAGTCTTATCTACCCATTTAGGGGCAATTTAAACATACAATTGCTTTTACACGGAGTTGCAAGTTTGCTCTTTAAATCTTTAGTTACCACCTGTCTCCAAACTGTCATACAAAATGGAAGATGCTTTTTCCAAAGGAAAAGATGGTTTTGGTTTCAAAATTTACTTTCTCACTTTTAAGTGAAAAAGCATAAAAACTAAGAAAAATCTCTATTAGATTCATGAATGCATTGCATAACCCACACTTTGCCTCTCTAACTTTTTTGTCTGTGATTTCTCTTCATTCTTGCTTATCTATTGACCACAGGCTGTCTGCACATATCAAGCAAGACAAAGTATACCTCTGGTGTTTCCGTAAATGCATCTATTTTCCCTACTTTCTCGACCTTTGCACACTAACCTACTATCACACTTGTTTTAAACATAATGATTATATCCATTCCAGTTTCAAGTAGTTGTGACCATTTTAGCCTGTGAATCTCAAATAGTGACAACTCACTAAGTCACACATAACTTTTCCTCCTTGCATGGAACACTCATTCCCTATAATATGTCAATGGTTTCTTAGAATTTTACCTTAAAAATATAACGAACACTCTGATACTGTATTTAAACTTTTGAAGATTTTCTGCATTAATTTTAATTTTTTTAAATATTGTTTCACTTTTGCAGCAGAATAAAGTTTAAATGCAAGGCTCAGGCAGGGGAGAGCAATGCCTTACGTTCCTACTAAGGTGGAATCATTTTGAAAGGAGATTTGAGAAAGATGAAGGTGATTCAGACATCAGCAGGATGGTGGGCTAGGAAGCTACAGGTCCTCCTCCCCCAACAGAGACACCAAGTTAACAGCAGCATATGAAAACCTCTGTGAGTATTCTAGAGACTAACTGAGAAGCTATAATAGCCAGGCTAGTGTAAGGACACATATAGACTAAAAGAAAAAATATGAAAACAGATGTTCCATGCAAATGGTAACCAAAACAGAGCAGGAGTGGGTATACTTAAAAATACACTTTATATCAAAACCTGTTACAAGAGATAGAGAATATTATTTAATGATAAAGGTGTCAATTTGCAAAGAAAATTAACAATTATAAATATGTATGCACTGGGCTTCCCTGGTGGCGCAGTGGTTGAGAGTCCGCCTGCCGATGTGGGGGACGCGGGTTCGTGCCCCGGTCCGGAAAGGTCCCACATGCTGTGGAGCAGCTGGGCCCATGAGCCATGGCCGCTGAGCCTGCGCGTCCGGAGACTGTGCTCCACAGTGGGAGAGACCACAGCAGTGACAGGCCCACGTACCGCAAAAAAAAAAAAAAAAAAATTTATGCACCAAACCTCAGAGCTTCTACACATATGAAGCAACTTTGGCCAAATTGAAGGGAGAAATAGATGGTAACACAGTAATAGTAGAAGACTTCAATATCTCACTTTCAATAATGATCAGAATGAGAATGAGAAAGATCCATAAGAAAGTAGGACTTGAATGACACTACAGACCAATTGTACTTAAAAAACATACAGAGAACACACCACCCAACAACAGAATATATATTCTTTTCCAGTGCACCTGGAACACTTTACAGGATTAGGCTAAAAGGCAAGCCTAAACAAATTCAAGAAGATTGAGATCATATAAAGTATCTTTTCTAATCACAATGGAATGAAACTAGAAATCAATTGTATAAGAAAACCTGGAAATTCACAAATATGACAAAACTAAACAATACTCTTAAAGAACCAGTGGGTGAAAGAAGTCACAAGAGAAATTAGAAAATGTCTTGAGACAAATGGAAATGAAAACACAACTTAGCAAAACTTATGAGGTACAGTTAAAGCAGTGCTATGAGAGAATTTTATCACAGTAAATGTCTATATTAAAAAAGAAAGATCTTAAACCAACAATGTAAGCTTACACTAGAAACTAGAACAAACTAACCAAAATCTAGCATAAGGAAGAAAATAAGAAAGATTAGACCAGAGATAAATGAAATAGACAATGGAAAAACAAATAAAAAATCAATGAAACTAAAAGTTGGGTTTTTTGAAAATATCAACAAAACTGACAAACCCTTTTTTTAGATTAAGAAAAATGGAGAGAAGTCTCAAATAACTACAGAAGTGAAAGAGGGGACATTACAACCAATGCTACAGAAATAAAAAGGACTATAAGAAAATAGTATGAACTCTTAAAACTCAATATACAGAGGTTTCCATGGGTTGCAGGGTGGCAATGGGGAGGGACACATAAATGAAACACATAGGAGTTTTAGAAGAGTGAAACTATTTTGAATTATATTATAATGATGGATACATGTCATTATACATTTGTCTAAACCCAAGAGTGAGCCGTAATGCAAACTACAGGCTTTGGGTGATTATGCTATGTCAATGTAGGTTCACCCTTGGTAAAAAATGTACCATTCTGGTAGGGGATATTGATAATGGAGTATAGCATGCCTGTGTCAGCGGGGAGGTATATGGGAAATCTCTATACCTTCCCCTCAATTTTGCTGAGAACCTTAAACTGCTCTAAATAAAATAAAGCAAACAAAATAAAATAGAATAAAGACTTAAACCAATCCTCTAAAAACTCTTCAAAAAAAAGATGAATAGGATTGAATACCTCCAGCTAATTGCATGAGGGCAGTGTTACCCTGATATCAAAGCCAGACAAAGATACTACAGAAGAAAAGGAAACTACAGATGAATATTCTTGGTTAGAATTTGTGCAAATTCCTTAAAAATTACTATCAAGTCAAATTCAACAGCATATGAAAAGGATTATACACCATGACCAGGTGTGATTTATTCATAGAATGCAAAGACGGCTCAACATAAAAAAAATCAACATACCACATTAACAGAATGAAAGACAAAAACCACATGATCATCTTATTTGATGTAGAAAAAGCATTTGACAAGATTCAATGCTCTTTCATGATAAAAAAAAATCACTCAAGAAATTAAGAATAGAAGGAAACTATGTCAACATAATATAGGCATTTATGAAAAGCCCACAGCTAACATCATACTCAATGGTGAAAGACTGAAATCTTTTCCTCTAAGATCAGAAACAAGGCAAAGAAGCCCAGTTTTGTCACTTCTCTTCAACATGGTATTAGAAATTCTAGCCAGAGAGATTATACAAGAAAAAGAAATAAAAGTCAACCAAATCAGAAAGAAAGAAGTAAAATTACTCTGTTCACAGAAAACATAATCTTATAAGTAGAAGATCCTCAATATTCTATATACACCCCCAAAAGAGAGAGAGAGATTTGTTAGAACAAATCATCAAATTCAGCAAAGATGCAGGATGCAAAATCAATACAAAAAAATCAGTGTGTCTCTATACATGAACAATCTGAAAAGGAAATTAAGAAAACAATTCCATTTATAATAGCCTCAGATATTATTATAAAATACATGAAAATAAACCTGACCAAGGAAAACTATACTAAAAACTACAAAACATGGCTGAAAGAAATTACAGAAGGCACAAACATGCAAACACATCTTGTCTTCATGGATTGGAAGACTTCACATTGTTAATATGTCTATACTACCCAAAGTGATCTGCAGATTCAAGCAATCCCTGTTAAAATCCCAATGGCAATTTATGCAGAAATTGAAAAATTTATCTTAAAACTCATATGGAAACTCAGGGGACACCAAATAGCCAAAACGATTTTGAAAAAGAAAAAGTTGAGGGACTCATATTTCCTGATTTCAAAACATTAAAATGCTTCAGTAATCAAAATTGTGTGGTATTGGCATAAATACAAATTGTCTAATGGAATACAATGAGAACACGGATAAAAACCCCTCATGTATAGAGTCAACTGATCTTTGACAAGTTATCAGGACCACGCAATGGAGAAAGAATAGTCTCTTCAAATAGTGCTGAGAAAACAGGATGTCCACATGCAAAAAGTTAAGTTGGAGCTTTATCTTTCAACATGTACAGAAATTACCTCAAAGTGGATTAAAGACCTAAATAAAACATGTAAAACTATTAAATTCCTAGAAGAAAACACATGGGAAAAGCTTCATGACATTGGACTTGGTGATGATTTCTTGCATATGACACCAACAGAATAACAGGTTAACAAAAGCAAAAACAGACAAATGGGACTACATTAAACTTAAAAACTTCTGTGTATCAAAATACACAATCAACAGGGTAAAATGTCAACCTATGGAATGGGAGAAAATATTTGCAAATTACAGATCTGATAAGAGGTTAACGTACAGAATATATAAAGAACTCTTAAAACTCAACAAGAAAAAAAAAATCAAATCACCTGATTACAAAATGGGCAAATAAACAGACATTTCTCCAAAGATGATATGTAAGTGGTCACAGTCAACAAGCATATGAAAAGATGCTTAACATCGTTAAACATCAGAGAAATGTAAACCAAACCATAATGTAGTATCACCTCACACCCATTAGGATTGCTACTATCCAAACCAAAAACAAAAGCAGATAATAACAAGTGTTGACAAGAATATGGAGAAAGCAGAACCCTTGTGTACTGTTGGTGGAATTGTAAAATGGTGCAACCTCTATGGAAAACAGTATAGAGGTTCCTCAAAAAATTAAAAACAGAATTACCATGTAATCCAGCAATCCCACTTTTGGCTATACATCGAAAATATTTGAAAATAAGGTCTCAAAGAGATATTTGCACACCCATGTTCATAGCATCACTATTTATAACAGCCAAGAGGTAGAAGCAACACAAATGTCCACTAATGGATGAATGGAAAAAGTACAGTTGGTATATACATACAATGGATTTTTATTCAGTCTTACAAAAAGAAGGAAATCCTGTTACATACTCAACATGAATGAACAGAGAACATTTTGCTAAGTGAAATAAGTTAGTCACAAAAGTACCAATACTGCATGATTCCACTAATATGAGGTATCTGAAGTAATCAAATTCATAGAAACAGGAAAGTAGAAATTTGGTTACCAGGGACTGGTAACCAAAGTGGTAAAAGTGGAGTTGTTGTTCAGTGGGTATAGAGTGTCACATTTGCAAGATGAAACACTTCTGGAGAGGTGTTTCATAGCACTGTGACTAAACTTAACACCACTGAACTCTAGACTTAAAAATGACTAAGATGATAAATTTTTATATGTTTTTTTACCACAATAAAAAATATTGTATTAAATATTATTTATCTTTATTACTGAGGTTTTTGGGGGGCGTTTTTTGGCATCCACTTAAATTTTGCACTTTAGATGAGGGCCTTGTCCCAGTCCCAGCTCTGCACTGCCCTACCAACCAAGGGATATAACTGAAATGGTGGGAAGGAAATTGAAATAAAAATGTTCTGGGGGTGAAAAGGGGTCAAATTTCTCCAAATTCCTTTCATTTCTCTCTCTATCCATCAAGAAATATGTACACTTGGTCTTTGACAAGAAAGATACTAGAAGAGATATTAACCCTACTGAACATCTCAAAGACCCTGATATCACATCCTGCTCCAAAAACCATTCAAATGGTAGAGGAATCCTATTAGTCATTCAGCACCACACAGTCTCCCTAGAGGACAAGAGACCTCAGATGGTCTGAATAAACATCAAACTTGGTTTTTAAAATGGCATTTAGAATTGAGTAGCAATGCAGCTCATAGAAATTGTAGCTTAGAGCCCAGATATGACAGATATTTGAATACACAATTCTGAAAACAGCTAACTTCTCTATAAGAAGCATACTCTCTAAAGGAACAAAAAAATCAGAACGCAAAAAATGGGGAAGATAATCAGTATTTAATAAGACTTGTTCCACTTCGGTGAAAGAAGTAAAGTTGATAATCTTATCCCTTAAGCCTGCCATTTTTTAACGTCTTTATTGTATTCCAAATGCACTCAGAAAAGTCCACCAATGAGATATTTTTGGAACATTTGTTCTAACACATTCAATACATATTTGAGCATCCTCTGTTACTAACACTGAGGATACGGTTGTGAAAGAAAAAAACACCTCCAATTTCTTGAATAAGAAAACACACTAGAAATCTTACTTTCTCTCTTGATTTTTACACATTGAAGAGAGATTTGGGAAACCTGAAAAGGGAATGAAATCCAAGCATTTCTAAATCAAAGGCCCCCACACTGTTTACTGTGGACCTCAATTTTTTCAGTAGTGTTCAATCCCCAGCCAAATCTCACTCTCTGTGGCCTTCAGCCACCTGAACTATGTAAAGTTCTCTAGCAGCAAAGACTTACCTAAGAGTGGTTTTTTTGTTTGTTTGTTTGGGTTTTTGTTTGTTTGGGATTTTGGGGGGGGAGTTATATTGCTTTTTTAAAAAAAAAATTTATACTGGTGTATAGTTGATTAACAATGTTGTGTTAGTTTCAAGTGTACAGCAAAGTAATTTAGTTGTACATATACATGTATCTATTCTTTTTCAAATTACTTTCCCATTTAGGTTATTACAGAGTATTGAGCAGAGTTCCCTGTGCTATACAGTGGGTCCATGTTGGTTATCTATTTTAAATATAGCAGTGTGGACATGTCAATACCAAACTCCCAATCTATACCTACCCCCACACTTCCTAACCATAAATTCATTCTCTAAGTTTGTGAGTCTGTTTCTGTTTTGTAAATAAATTCATTGGTATCATTTTTTTTAGATTCCTTGTATAAGCGATATCATATGATACTTGTCTTTCTCTGTCTGATTTACTTCACTTAGTATGATAATCTTCAGGTCCATCCATGTTGCCACAAATGGTGTTATTTCATTATTTTAATGGCTGGTGTGTGTATATATATATATTTAATGGCTGGTGTGTGTATATATATATATATAATATATATAATATAAATATATATATTTATATATATTATATATTATATATAAATATATATATTTATATATATTTATATATATTATATATTATATATATATTATATATATATTATATATATTATTATATATATATTATATATTTTTTATATATATGTGTTATTTCATTCATTTTAATGGCTGGTGTGTGTATATATATATATATTTAATGGCTGGTGTGTGTGTATATATATATATATATACATATATTATATATATATAATATAAATATACCACATCTTCTTATCTTCTTTATTCATTCATCTGTTGATTGACATTTAGGTTGCTTTCATGTCTTGGCTATTGTAAACAGCACTGCAATGAACACTGGGGTGCATATACACTTTCAAACCATGTTTTTCTCCAGATATATGCCCAGGAATGGGATTGCTGTATCATATGGTAGCTTTATTTCTAGTTCCTTAGGGAACCTCCATACTGTTCTCCATAGTGGCTGTACCAATTTACATTCCCAATGTAACAGTGTAGGGGGGTTCCTTTTTCTCCACACCCTCTCCAGCATTTATTTTTCATAGACTTTTTTTTTTTTTTTTTTTTTTTGTGGTACGCAAGCCTCTCACTGTTGTGGCCTCTCCTATTGTGGAGCACAGGCTCCAGATGCGCAGGCTCAGCGGCCATGGCTCACGGGCCCAGCTGCTCTGCAGCATGTGGGATCTTCCCGGACCGGGGCACGAACCCGTGTCCCCTGCATCGGCAGGCGGACTCTCAACCACTGCGTCACCAGGGAAGCCCTTTCACAGACTTTTTGATGATGGCTATTCTGACTGGTGTGAGGTGATATCTCATTGCACTGTAGTTTTGATTTGCATTCACCTAGGAGTAGTTTTGCAAATGACTTGTTGACAGAGTGCTGCCAAGAAAAACCACTGAGAGAGAAGCAGGATGGAGCAGGGAAAGGAGCTGATAACACTGTGGTCTCAGCTGACGTCTAGACTCAGTGTGAGCCTATGAGGAGCTCTGGAGTATGAATTTCACCACAGAGTGGTCTTACCTGAAGCAAAGGGCTAGGCTTGAAAATCCAACATCATTCAGCCATTGGCCATGGCTACCTAAGACCTACAGTGGGTGGGTTATGGAGACTAGGGGATAAGCACCCAGGCATCTTCACAGGTGAGGTGGCTCTCATCAGCTAAGGACCACTGGAGGATGGACGCCCAAGACCAGTAAAGGAGATCTAGGCATAGCAATATCAGTATCTACTGGACATAAAAAGTCTGAGTTTTTCAGGGAAACAGCCGCAAAGTAGCAGACTTCGAAAAGCTAAAGGATGAAAATATCCCTCCCCCTAGAGAAATGTTCTGAAGAATTTCTTAGTGATGCCCAAGGCCTTCTCCAGTCAACCATATTTTCTTTAATATGTGACCTGTCCCCATTCACTCTCATATCCCAAGAAATCTGGAGCACGATTATTCAGTGAGTAGTAGAGAAAGCTCTCCCAGAACTGTTGAGCTAGGCCCAGCTTTAGATATCTGGTCCAACAGCTTTCAGATATTGGTCTCCAAGAACTCTCACCAGAATACCTGTGGAAATCCAATCTATAGATCCTATGAAAGGGGACTCCCACTGGTTGGAGGGTGGAGGATGGAAATCAATCCCTCATAGACATTGGTGGCTCCCATTGGGCTACAAGGGATGCATTTTCCCTCCAACTATTAGCATGTGTCTCAGGTCAGATTCCCTAGAAGCAAAGTCTCATGTTGGGGTTCTTGCAAGTGATGTATTGATGGAGTGGTCTCAGGAGAAACTGTAAGGGGATGGGGAGCAGAATAGGGCAGGGAAAGAGATAGACAGGATGTGAGTTCAGATAAAACAAACAAACAAGAACAACGATCTAGTTCAAGTTTGTTCTTGTGTAGCAGCATCGCTGAGAGGTCCAGACACTTGCTGACAGCCCCACAGCTCCCTAGTGGTGGACGAGGGCTTGAAGATGGGTGAGCTCATGCCTATTCCAGAGTTATTCTCATGATGTCTGTTTTAGGATATGTTCCCAAGAAGCTGATTCTGAAAAGATTATTTTGCAAGTGTTTTATTGAGAGGATGATCTCAGAAGAAACCTCTAAGAAAGTGAGGGAAATAGAGCAGAGGGAGAAGCTGAACAAGGAAATGGTGTCCTCTGGTGTCTGGCTTAAGACTGACCCCACAGGGAAGTTTGACAGGAACCACAGTTATGTCCTAAATTGAGGCAAGGAGTCAAGATTTTGTACCCCAGTATCCATCAGTCATTGGTTTGGGGCTGTAGGGAAGGCACAGCTTCCCCGGCATTTCCTGGAGAGGACCAAGGGCAGGTCTCTGAATAAGAAGCAGCTGTGAGTCATTAGCTTTCCACATTCACAGCAGCTGGTGGAGGGGGATGAACTGAGGGGCACTGGACAGGCACCAATAACTTTTACTACAAATCCTCAAGGACTCCCTTGTGGTTTCAGTGACTGAATGTGACTTTCAATGCGATAAGAGCCCAAACCCAGAGGAACCACTTGAAAAGGCAAAATCACAGCTCCTGCCTACAGTTTTCATTTGGTCTTCTGTTTTTCCCCCCATAGTAAGTTTTACCACACAAAACAATTTTTTTTTAAATACGCTCCCATTTAAATTGTCCCTAAAGAAGCCAACTTTGGAATCCAAAAGGAAGTTGCCAAATATATAGATAAACCTACGTTCATGGAGGAGGAGGTTCACAGCTTCTGTTAGGTTGCTCCTTTCCAGGCTCAGTGGAGAGCCCCCTGCCAGCAGAACCCTGCCCTCAGCACCCACATCCCTCCTCCTCCAGCTTGGAGTCACATCCAGGGAGTAATACTCCTGGGTGTGTTACTATGGCTACCCTCCTCTGAATAGTCTATGTGGGTTCTAAATAGCTTTCCAATCAGCTGTGGGTTTTTTGCATTTTGTTGTGTTTTTTTCAGCCCCCAGCCAGTCTTTTTTCTTTTCCCCCACCATGAGGTTTTGAAGGACCTTGTTGTCTTGGTTTTGTTTTTAGGAGGAGAGAAAGCAGAGAAGGTATTAGTAGAAGGCAGCTTGGTACAAAGATATCAAACAGAGACGAGAACTAGAAATGTCCTTAAAGATCTAAATCATGCATTTTCAGACTATTTACTGGGGAGCCCTCGCATTCCTCAGAGGTGGCTCTGGGTTGGCTTTCAGGGCCACAGGGACAGAGAGAACCCTGGGCGCAAGCACACACAAAATTACAGTGGCTCCATTTTTTTTTTTTTTTACCGGTTTTATACGCTATTTCATATTCAAAAAGGATTTGAGCAGCTAGTTAAAAAACATAGGTTCGAAAATCAGGATTGAGTCTGGAACACATGTTGCAATTCACAATCCACATTCACTGAGTTATCATCATCACGCATCTCACTGAAGTCTTTCTCTGGTTGCAGGAGTCCTCTCTGCCACACAGGCTGGAAGCAGCCCTCAGCCACAGATTGATGGCAGTGCGTGTATAAATGCCCCAGCTCCCTCACCTCACAGGTGGGATCATATGGTCTGCCCTGCCTCCCAGGCTTCCCCAGAGGGATTAAGCCAAAGGTGCCCACAGTTGATAACCAGCTTGGTAATGCACCTCCTATTAGCTACTTTCCCTTCCCTGCCTCACATCCCGCCAATGTTTCCTGGGCTCCCTTCCTACCCAGATCAGCTTCTGGGCCAACCCAAACCAAGAAATAGCCCAATGACGTTGAATGCACTGATCAAAATTGGATATTCAAAGGAAATAATGTCATACTTTTTTTCTAAATTTTACATTTTTTCTTCTCTTTAAAGATAAAATTAAACTGAATTATTTTTCATGATTGAATGATGAAGGAATGACTTCTTACTGAGGGCACAGGAAATTCTAGGCAATATGTTAAAAACAACAATCCAGTGATAGAAACTCTTAGAGGTGCAACAAGTGACTAAATCATTCTTCCAAGTGTTTAGGTGAGGAACTCAAGGGACACAGGCAAAGCTTGGATTCAAAACCTAATTTTGGTTCCCCAATTCAGTATCAGTACAATATACCCATTGATCTTTTTATTAATCTGTGATCATCAATTGATTCTTTTCTTACACATTAGTGGTCCTCAATAAAATATACAGTCGCAATATATATTCAAGTGGTTACATGCAAATAACAATGCGTATAAATTACATCAAACGTATATGGCTCAATGTAGAGTTCAAATATTATGACTTTGTATTTTTTATCAAATATATGACATTTAGTCAACCTTATCTAGTTTGTCTCTTTAGTTCTGTAAATTGAGAGATCATATTAAATCTCTGACTTTCTGAATAAAGAGATAAAGGAGGAATAGAAAGTTTTCAAAAAGTTTTCCTTTTGTATAGTAAAATGTCCCTTTCTTTTTAACAATGGATTCTCCTGGCCTCGATATCATGTGCCTCTGTTTAAATCATATGTGGGACTGTGAGGTCTCTCTACCCTCTGTGATGCAGGTTTCTCCCCAGCAGAATCTCCACACCAACTACCAATCTGAAATGTATAGAAGAGAGAGGCTAGGGTCTCAAGGGGAGAAATAGCAAGGCCAAGGTGACTCACCTCTTTGGGATGTATAAAAGCCACCCCTTCCCAGGACCTTACAAATGCTGACCACTTGAAAGGGAATAGCAATGCTCTAGTTATTGCCTCTGCCCATTTTCATGAATTAAAGAGGTGACCCTTGGAGAATTTACTAGATTGTTTTCACTGATGGTCTCAACTAATGGCTTTCCTGTATCCATGCTCGTTTCTCTTAACTGTGGAAGCCCCACCCACTCTGACTCTGGGGTCCACCTTGAGATTCACATTGATTGATCAAGTTCATCAGAAGTGATGTTGAGCAGCTCCCAGCCCAGGCCTCAAAAGCTGCTGTGCACTCTCTGTTGGGACCCTGCCTCTGGTATGAGAACAGGCTCTTTCCATGAGAGACCACATGGAGAAGAACCAAGGTGTACAAACAAACACCCATCCTGCCCCGGAAGTAGAGCTGACTAGTTGACCAGAAAACAAACGAAGAATCATGAAGGAGCCTGCCTGAGACCCAGAGAATCTCTCAGTGGATCCCAGTCCAAACTGCCACCCTACACAATCAGGAGCTAAATGAATACTTGTTGTCTTAAGGCACCAAGTTATGGGATCATTTGTTATGAAGCAATAGCTAGCTAGTACCACTTCCTTACTCTGAAAGAAACTTGGGAAGACATATTTAATGTCCAATGGCTTTATGCTGCCTATGGGACCAAGTTATAGTACCTTAGCTTTACACAGTAGGAATTTCCAGCTCATTGTCCACTTACCTTTACAGTCTCACAGTCACCTCAGAAACCCCTGTATATAAGCAATGAACCTGTTCCCATGAACGTTTCTCCATTCTCTGAAAAAGTTTCCCTACCCTTCCCTTTGGAATAATAACAACAACATAAGAATAGCTACAACATTTGTTTAAAGTATGTTATACACTAGGTATTGTTCTAGGAATCCTAAAATTATTATTTTATTTAATTTTCACCATACTTCTAAGAGAAAAGTCCTATCATTAATCTAAGTTTAAAGATGAGGAAACTGAGGCATAAATAAGTAGTTTGTTCAAGGTCTTGCAGTGGTGGAGTTGGGATTCAGTCCTAGAATATCTGCCTCCAGAGGCCCAGGGCTTGCTTAACCCTTGCCCTCTCCTATTCTGTGCCTGGGCCACATAGCCTCTCATTTCAAGACCTCGCTTCCCTAACAGAGCCTCCCTTCCATGGCACTGACTGTGTTCCCGCCAGCATTCAAAGACCTCTGCAAACTCTCAACAGCCTATATCTATTTTATTGTGCATCATTATCTCCATTTTACAGAAGAAGCAGCTGAGGCACACAGAGATTAAGTTGCTCACTCAGTGTCACACAGCATGTTAGTGACAGAACCTTGATTCAAGCAGAGGCCATCTGTTTCCAGAATTCAGGCTCTGTAGCTCATGTCAGGGACAGGCTTCTGTGGCATACCCCACCAGTAGGGTTGTTCTTTCCTTCCCTCATTATCCCATATCTTCTTATGCAGACCACTGTCCAAGCTTTTGTATTTATGCCAAAACTTAACTTTCTCACTGTCCGTCTTCCTATGAAAGAATTTGCTCTACAAAATTAGGGGCCATATTAGGAGTCATAAAAATTATAGGTTTCCCTTTCTTCCCAGTCTTGTCCGATGGGGAACCATAGATCACACATTTATATATTTAAAGATAAGGAGCTGTAGAGGACACAGGTGGTGGCTGCACAGGTGTCCTTCTTGGGCTGGTGCACCCATGACCCAGCTTCAGGAGTGTTGGCTGGACTCAGTTCACAGCAGTCCTTCTCTCCACAGGTTTTTCCCTCATTCAATAAGAGCCTGTCCTCCTAGAAATGCTTGGGAGGTTCCACCAGCCAAGGACTGACTAACATAGAGGCTCAAAAAACTGAACCCTGCCTCAAGCAGGGACAACTCTGTGGTGAGATGCATACTCTAGAGCTCTCTGTGGAATCAAGCTGAAGCTAGTATCCAGATGAGTCTGCATCTTCTCTCGGCTCTTTCCTCTTCCCCATTTTGCTTCCTTCAATGCTTTATATGTTTCTCTTGAGAGTCCTCATTCAGTAAAATGCAGGAAAATCCCCAACCCAGGCTCTGCTTCTAGGAAATCCAACCTAAGACAAGAAACTTTTAATGATATGAAGCAATTTCACTGTGGATAAAAGTGATGTTTATTCAGGGAAAGTGATATGTGTTTATTTTTTCATGGTAATGTGGTTGCTACTGACATCTAAGGCTGAAAAAAATTTCCAAACAAATTAAGTCTGCATCTGCTTTAATGCAAATTAGGGTAATAACTTGCTAACAGACCTCAAAATGCACTGTGTTGAATAAAGTGGAAATTTATTTATCTCTTACATAACAGTTGGACTTTCATGTTATTGGACCACTTGACTCCACACAACCTTAAAGACTTGGGCTTCTTCTCATGTTTTTCCACCATGCCCTACTTAGAGTGGCTTTCTTTTCCATCCGTTGGAAGCCATGGTATAGAAAGTGACTTGCAGCAAAGAAAAAAGGAATATGAAGGAAGCGCACAAGCCCACTGAAAGACTCTGTTTAGAAGTGATGTCACTTCTGTCCACATTCCATTGGTGAGAACCAAATCACCAGACCCAGCTCTAAGAAAAGGTAGGTACTGCAGTGTAGATGGTCAGCCAGGTAGCACTATATTATTACATTAAAAAAAAAAAAAAGAGGAGAATGGATTTTGGTGAAGTCAGTAATCCCAGCCATAATCCATACTATTAGTTTTGCATTGGCTCACTGTCTTTTCTAACGTTCAGTATAAAGAACATGAGGACACAGGATGTGACAACTTTTCTAATTAACTGCAAAGTCTTTTTGTAACTTCAAAGCTTGTAAAACATGTCTTAGAATATTTCTTGCCCTCGTAAATGTGTCTCTAGTAGGAAATAGTGTTAACTCATAAATTGTGCCTCATATTAATCAAGTTGTAAATGAAGTCACTAGTTTGTTTGTTTTTTCATTCCATCTTCTACCTCAGGGCTGATCAATAGAATTTTCTGTGATGATAGAAATGTTCTACATTTGTGCTATTCAATACAGTAGCCACTAGACACATGACTTATTGAATATTTACTGTAAGGCTAGAATGACTGAAAAACCGAATTTTAAATTTTATTTAACTTTAATTCATTTAAATTTGAAGCACTACACATGGCTAGTGGCTACCATAGTGGACAGAGCAACTCTATATAATATATAAAAACTCTGGTGAGAGAGAAAGCAGTTCAGTTTGTTCATCTTGTAGCAACTGCTTTTACCAAATTTGTCCTGATGGTTCCTCTAACAGCTTCTGATCCAAACACAAGGCAAAGCTTTGTTTCTGCAAAGTCCATTATCCTTGTCACTATCTTTCGGCACCAGGCAGAGCTGTTGGCACAGCGCAGGCTTTTAATAAATATTCACTAAGTAAATAAATGAATTAATGGTATGTCCTCTGCCCAGCTGAGCTAGGTCTGCCACATACACTATGATTTGACCTAGCCTCTAGTTCAGAACATTTTGCAATGCAAGTAACTAAGAGTGAAACAACAATTCATAAAAATTATGCATCAATGTGATTTAGTTTTTTAGATGGGCACGATTATTGGACCAAATATATCATAGCTGTAGCATCCTCTGGCTAGACACTAGCAATGACACACAAAGAACTTATACTCAAAATAAATTCTTCACATCCCAGATATTTTGCATCTCTCCCATATACGCAACACATATTATTCAGTTAACAGCTGTATGCAACTTTACCAGGATGGCAGTGCAGTCAACTACCAGAAGTCATAAGTACATTTGCCATCTGGATTCAAGATGAATGTAATGTATCCATGTCTCGGTTAATCAGCGTTTAAACCCAGGCAATTGATGGACCAGATACGAAAAGCCATCGTTTCATAAATGTGGGCCAAGTCAGTCACGGAGCTATCAGCACATGTATTTTACGCATGGCTCCTCTTCTCTCTAGAGTAGAGCCTCCCATGCTTTTCATGATTTTTACGTGTTTGTTTACTGAACGACATAAGTCATCTTTGCAAAGGCAGTCTGATTTAGAAATAAATTCCTAGTTATGTAGGTAGAGCCAGGAGCAGGTTTTTTTCCTTCTCTGAAGTGACAGGGCTTTACACAAGAAGACACACTTACAGACATGATTAAAAACAAGCTTTCTTAGCTACATCCCATTTCCTCTAGACCCAGCGTGGAAGAAAAGGAGGGCCCTTAACCAAAGAGTGAAATAAACGTCTACAGGTTCTCACCACAATGGACAGAGAATGAAATAGAGAAAGAGATGAGAAAATTTGAATTGATATTTCTCCAAAGAATATGTACAAATGGCCAATAAGCACATAAAAAATGTTCAGCTTCGTTACATTTAGAAAATGCAAATTACAACGCCAGTGAGATACCACTTCACACCAATTAGAATGACTTTAATAAAAGAAACCTGACAACATCGAGCTCTGGGAAGAAGGTAGAGGCAACTGGATCTCTCATCCATAACTGGTGGGCATGTGAAATGGAACAGACACTTTGGAAAGGGTTTGGCCTTCTTTATAAAGTCAAACATATAGTTGCCACATCAGCCAGTAACCCCGCTCCAAGGTATGTACCCAAGAGTAATGAAAACGTGTCCACAAAAAGACCTGTGACAAGATGTTTAAAGCAGGTTTATTCATAATACCAAACTGAAATTAACCCAGTCCCTGGCTTGGGAATGGATACAAAAGTGTGATACTACTCAGCAGTCAGAAGAAAATGAAATACTGATACATGTATCAACATGGATGCATCTCAAAAACATCAAGCTAAGTAAAGAAAGCCAGACTTAAAAGGCTACACACTGATAAAAAAAAAAAAAAAAAAGACGCAGACTCACAGAACAAACTAGTGGTTACCAGTGAGAAGAGGGAAGCAGGGAACGACATAGGAGTGGGTATTAAGAGGTACAAACTATTAGGTATAAAATAAGTTACAAGGATATATTGTACAACATGGGGAGTATAGCCAATGATTATAATAACTATAAATAGAGTATAACCTTTAAAAATTGTGAATCACTATATTGTACACCTGTAACATATAATATTGTACATAAACTATACTTCAATAAAAAAAGACAGCACACTGTATGACTCTATTTATATGATACTCTGGAAAAGGCAAAATTATACGGACAGAAAATACAGCAGTAATAGAGAGTGGTGTTGATTGCAAAGAAGTGTAAGACTTTTAGGGTGATGGTGAAAGAAATATTCTATCTGTGATTATGGTGGTCACATCACTACTTATTTGCCCAAACTCCAAGAACCATATTCCTATAAAATGTGAATTTTACTACATGTAAATTATGCCTTAATATTCCTAAGAAAAGAAATGCACTCCAGGAACTTAGTACTCACTTGTTCTTGTATCAGTCCATTAACTATTTATATTTTCAGCTTTTTTTTTTTTTTTCCGTCTGACAGGAAAAAAAATTTGGGGTGGGGAAGAACAGTGCTCTCAGATGCTATAATTGGGCTCTTCTTTAAATCTCATCTCAACAGAAATGAGCCAAGATAAATGACACACTGTCGATTTGGCGGCACAAAGAAGAGGCAAGGCAGACAAAATAAAATAACATGATTTCATTTGCTGAAATATATGAAGTCATTGGTTTATAATGATTACAGCTGTGCAGACATCCGTCAAGGGGCTTAGCTCCCTCCCTGAGAATGTGTACTGGCGGAATCGTAGGCACACAAGACACTTGAAAGGACACAGGCCTTCAGCTCAAGACTCAGCCAGCACCTAAACACACTGCTTGGTAGGTTTTCAAGGTCAAGCCTGATTTCCACTTGGAACTATAACTCCAGACACAGTTAATATATAACAAAACTTGGATTGTTTACGGTTTATAAGCCTCTCGGAAAATGTCAATATGTCTTAGTGTTTCAGATTATGGGAGAGCATAAAACTAGAAAGATTCCTGGTATTTTCCAGCATATACTATTCTCTTTGAATCTCATCAGCCTGTAATAGAGATTTATGGGCTCTGCTTAGTATAATAATAAACAAATTATCTTTAAATCAAGGATCAGCTGTTTGTGTTTAACAGCTAACATCTGCTGTTAATCATAGAGAAAGCAGCCCTGATGTGAGAGTTGTACGCACCCTCCCTACTCTCCCTTACCCTGCTGGGGGCTGCCCTGTCGTTCCTCCAGTCTGGATGCCAGTCAACATCCAATGGCTGAATTGGGATGCAGGGGACGAGGGAAGAGGAGCGTCATAGCAGGCAATTTATTGGCACTGAAGAGTGAGAATCCACCACATTCATACTCTTGAATTAATTACCGTCTTTCACTTTAGAATATATTAACAACCTGTGATAGGACAAGAAAAAAGAGTTTGGGGTAAGTGCTATCTACCAGTTGAACCAGCTGTTCAATAAACATTTCAGATCAAACCTCCAATAAGCAATCTCTTGCTTGAACTGCAATCTGCAGGCCTCTAAAAGTCTGCAACATCCTTGCATCAAAGGGATCTGAGAACTCTACAGTTCAGATCTTTTGCTCTCCTCATTATTAATTCCAAATAAAGATTGGTTTTGAAAAAAATTAAAATATTGCTGACATAAGGTTTGCATTATTTCTTTGCAGACTTGGGTCATGTAATTGTTTCCATCACATATTTATTCATCCCCAAAATACAAAGCTAGTGTGACTTGTGATCCACAGAAGGTAACCATGAATGTCCAGTCCATTCATCCATTTGGCACATATTGGCTGGGCACCTCCCATGCTGATGGGAGAGATGACAGTCAACAAGACAGGTAAATTCTATGGTCCTCATGGAACTTAATAGTCTAGGGGCAAACAGGAAAACAAGAGCAAATAAATTTACAGAGGGGAGAACTAGAGAGTGTGGTGAGTAAATGAAAGAAATAGGAGATGAAGTAAAAAGATCACTGCACAAGGCCTAAGAGGGACTGGGGTGGGGAGGCCCCCTCCAGCTCCCACTGTGACTGATGCCTGATGCTCTGGTATGATGTGGTTTTACAGCTGAAAGGGAGTTGAGAGACAATTGATTCTACATAAAATGATCCTTTGGCATACAAGAGGAGCAGATTCTGATAGAAAAGCCAAAACTAGGCCACATGAAAAGGTCTGGGTGGACGTTGATGCCGAGAGCCCACTGCAGGTATTGAGTAGAATTAGGGGTCATCAGGATCCTGAGCTATGGGTCTTTGCGACATCTCATTTTCACCCCATACCCCCGCCTCTTTCCATTTTCTCTGCCAACTCTGAGACAACTGGTGTTGGAGCCATGCTCACTGTGGCTTTGGAGAAGTCTTCAGGACACAGGCTCTCAGCCTTGTATAACCACCTCCATTCTGGAATTCTCCAGGTAGCCCCTTGTGGCCCAAAGAAACAACATCTTCAATGACTGCACTTGCTGATGTTGGTACAGTACCACACAAGACACAAAGCATGTTAGTGGACACTCCCGCACTGGATTCTTGCAATACTACTCGGCAGATACTGTTATTTCCACCTTATAAAAGAGGAATCAGGCCTTAGGAGACCATGGGGCCTGATCAAATTCACAAGTTTAGCTTGTTCTAAATGACAAAGCTGTAGCTTAATTCCACATAGAGTGATCGACTGTACTGGTTTGCTCAGAACTGAGGGGGTTCCCAGGAAATGGAGCTTCCAATGCTAAAACCAGGACAGTCCCAATCAAACCATGTTATTTGGTTAAACCTAATAGCGGGTCCACTTACTGTAATGGCAGGTATGCTCACCACCAAATGAAAGCCAGAGCAGGACTTTGAGGGTTTATTCTTTCTCGGGGCCCTAAGACAAGTCATCCTCATTAACCTGCATCCTATAGATGTAATGAATCACCCTCGTCATCCCACCTGCCTCCAGCAGCTGTGGATATTATATTCTAGTGCCATGGCCAGGCTTTGAACCACAAACCTAGGAGAGGATCATAAACTCCATAAACTATCAGAGCATTTCCAAGTACTCACATACCACCCACTCCTCAGCAACTTCTAGCCTCTTCTTGCCTAATGGGAGCATTGGCTGGAGAAGAGGAACGGAGTTATTTTAGAAGTTTTACATACATCTCATCAGGGTATTTGGCAAAGCCACGCTCATGCTGGGTTAATCACTGCTGTGGGTGTCTCGGGATTGACAGTGAGCAATTTTATGAAAACCTTATAGTCAGTAACATCACTCCCACAGCACGGCAGGGAGGGGAGGAAGGGAAAGTCGAATGGATCCTCACCGTCACTTGAGCTTGAGGGAAATACAACCCTGACAAATATCAAATTGTAAGAAAGACCGGTAAGTTCCTTTTGCAACTTTACTGGAAGTAGGCAAAGAAGTTTGCAAAGAAGTTAGAATAACAGCTATAAGAGATGTTCCAGACAAAAATCATTTAATTGGGTTTTTAAGTTTTAAGTTGTATATAACTTATAAAATATTTGAGAAAAAAGCCTGGTTCTCTTAATAAGAGGAACATATGTTGAACGCTTACAACTTGTCAGATACTCCTCTCAGCATTTTACTGCGTTGAATTACTTACAATAACTGTATTAAACCAGCACAATATCCATATGTTGAAGGTACTTTATCCCCCTTCCCCCATTTTACAGCTGAGGAAACACTACACACAATGGTTAGAAAACTAGAGCTTTCAGTACGTGTAGAGGCCAGGATTTGAACCCTAAGCATCACACTACAGTGCTTTCCCTTGGTGCCAATGAAAGAATTTCTGTCTACCGAGATTGGTAAGAAAATCCCGAGACGTTCAGAAGTATAAATAAATTATGAACAGAATGATACACTGCCCACCAGAGAAGATTTGAAAAATAGCTCTTTGAGAGGAGGGTAAAGACTGGTTTGGCTTCCTCAGTGTTTAGTGATGGTGAAATTCAGTCAAGGAGGGGCCCATCCAAATGCTATTGCTTGCATGTAATTAACATTTTCTCTCTATGGAGTTTAGAATAGTTTAGCTTAGTCCTTAGAATATATACACATGGTTTCCAGGATAAATGACAGCAAAGTAATGGAGTTGGCCACACATTCTCTCTACCTTTATAAACACATCCAAGGGTATAAACAAGTTAAAGATGGAAAATGACAACAATGCAAACAAAAGTTAAGAGAAGATGACACCAAGCGGGAGAGAAATTTCTACTGATTACAGTGACAGGGGATTGGGTGAGGGTCTTTATTCTTAGACTATACAATATTAACTCAATACTCAGAAAAATTCAAAACAGGCCCTGATAAGGCACAAAAAGACTGATTCTTCCTCACTCTGCACTATATCCTAGATGAAAGAGCTGGAACCTTCAGAAAGATGGGCAGTCAATTCCCAGAAACTAAGAAATCATTTCCTGAGCCATCCTGAGGGTCCTCCTTCCACCTCTGGCCCCAACAGCTTCTCATTTTTTGCATCCTTAGGAGACTACAGCTCCTAGCATGCACTGTGCAGAAGGATAAGTGGGAGGTTTAGAGATGGGTGTGTCCTGAACAGAAGGATAAGTTTTATAAGACAGGATGGAAAAGGGAGGCCCTTCAGGATAAGCCAGGCTGGGCATGGGGGTAGGAGAAAGTAAGTTGGGAGATAGAGCAGTGTCTGAATCAATCTCTGGCTATATTTTATGGAAGGGGAGGGTAGGACATAAAGACAGTCAATCACTTTTTAAATTAGTAAACACTTAAACTCTTCATTTAAAGACAATTAATCTGAAAACACCAATATAAGTTTTCTTTTTTATTTTAACATATAAGACATCAAATGTCTTATATGAAAGGTATATATCTAAAAAAAATCTACAATCCATAATAAAAAATTTAGAATATATATATATATATACATATATATATATCTCTCTCTTCATTTCTTTTCAAGAAGAAGGCAAATATCAATAAACCAGAACAAGAAGAAGGCAAATATCAATAAACCGGAAAATAAGTACAAAAGGGGAGATTAAAGGAGATCTAAGAAAGTAAGAAAGCCTGGCTGAAATAAAATTTAAAAGTAAATGAAAATGGGGCTTCCCTGGTGGCGCAGTGGTTGAGAGTCCGCCTGCCGATGCAGGGGACACAGGTTCGTGCCCCGGTCCGGGAGGATCCCACATGCCGCGGAGCGGCTGGGCCCGTGAGCCATGGCCGCTGAGCCTGCGCGTCCAGAGCCTGTGGTCCACAATGGGAGAGGCCACAGCAGTGAGAGGCCCGTATACCGCAAAAATAAAAAATAAATAAATAAATAAATAAATGAAAATGGAAAATTCAATTCACACAATTAAAATGGAAAGCAGTAAAGAACATTATGGTCGCTGCAAAAAATCAAAGCGCTGTTTAATGGATCAAGTTAAAAAGCCTGTCTCAGAAAGAAGAGGTAAACCAAATAAAGATAGAAATATGAAGGAAAAAATAAATACATGTAGAGAAAACAAATTCAAGCAAAGAACTATAGATGTTCCTAGGTCAGAAAACAGCATCAGAACAAATTAAATAATCTCAACTAAAATGGGAGAAATTTTTTTCTGACATAAAGCGAGCCTGAAAACTTCAAACATGTAGAAATACCTCTTTGAATTCTAGGGGAATTCAAAAGAACCTACATCTAGACCAACCCCTGAGGCTTATTTTCTAAAATAAAGAGGAAAAAAAAAAATGTAAAGAAAACCTGGAGCATTCAGGCAGGGCAAAATCAACAAATAAAATCAAGAAGATTGGCGTTATACATCTCTACAATGTTGTATGTATCAGATTAGTAAAACAGTGTCTATATGTTTCCAACAGCAAACTGTGGGGTCTGTATTTCATACTCAGCAAAATTGTATCACTAAAGCAAGTCAGGGTGACATTCTCAATTCTGCATGACTCAGAAAATATAATAGGTATGACCCCTTCCTCAAAATATTACTAAGAAAACTCATGAATCAAACTCCAGGATACAAGTTGTGATAAATGTTGAAACAATTTAAATATATTACCTAAATAACAACCAAAAATAATGTTTCAAAATTGAATATAGAAGTTAAACAATTCCTGAAGATGAAGGCTTTTTGGCCAAAATAGGTCATTATTTAATAATAGTCTTAGTCTTTAACAATTTTAAAAGGCTAGGTGGAGGGGAGAAAATTAAAAGACGTGCCGTATTCCTTTTTCCACATACAGATAAAAGAGAGTCAGTCTTTCTGATAAGAAGAGATTTTATAAGGTTAAAGTTATCCACATGTATAATTTAAAACCATATGTCTCTTTTTAAAATAACCACTAAATGAAAGTACAAATAAAATAGAGCCGAAGGACAATCAACAGAAAACAAGGCAAGTTCAACCACGATTACAAAATTTGAGCCAAGTATTCGTTTTCCTTAGCAATATAAAGAGGTTAATTTTCCCTTTTGAAAGGGAACTATTTTTAGATTTAGTGAAAAATTTGACCATACCCAATATCATATTCAAGACCACAAAAACTATTTAAATAAACAAACAAAAAGCAATAGAAAATCGAACTCAGCGGATTCAAAAGACAAGTACAAACCACATTCTTTTATCATTATTCAATAAAACTAGAAATTGTTAAAGAAAGTAAGAAGCAAAACTCAATTCTTTGATATTTAATAATGCTCTATATGCTTCTAATTATTTGTTCACAGAGAAAATAAACATTTCAAGTACACGACATTTAGATTATAGAGAGACTATTTCAGATGCAAATATATGGAATATTGCAATTTGCACTCAGTTATACAGTCAACACTTTACTGGTTTAGATGTTAAAGGAGAAAGTAAAGTAAGTGAAATAATTAATAAAAATGAAAATATGAAAAGCAGAAGGAAAAAATGACAGAATAAAAAGAGCAATTAATGGATTTGAAAAGAGAAAAGGAGAATTAATAGATACATTCAAGAGCTAGATTATTTGTGTGTGTGTGTATGTTTGTTCAAAAACTGGCCCTGAACACGGAGGGCAAGGAGAGACCCAAGAAAGGCAGAACACTCCAGACTGGTAGGGGGCAGGGTTAATAAGCAGGGGAATTTACATACCAGGCGACGCTTGTCTTGGGCATTGTTCTCAAGATGAGTAGCTCTTGGCACCTGCCTCCAGAATCTTAAAAGTTTACATAGAGGCTGCAACAGGGTTCAGTCATGTATTCAGTCCAGATGGTCCCCCAAACACGTGCTCCCTCAACTCTGCATCCTTAAAAATGGCTCCCACAGGGGCTTCCCTGGTGGCACAGTGGTTGAGAGTCCGCCTGCCAATTCAGGGGGCACGGGTTCGTGCCCTGGTCCGGGAGGATTCCGCATGTCACGGAGCGGCTAGGCCCGTGAGCCATGGCCGCTGAGCCTGCGCGTCCGGAGCCTGTGCTCCTCAATGGGCGGGGCGACAACAGTGAGAGGCCCACGTACCGCAAGAAAAAAAAAAAGGCTCCCACGGTGGGAACAGTGGGCAGAATGTACATTTCAAGGGCAGGGGAGGGGTGAGCCTCTGATAGATTGCCGGGGTTGCAGGAGGTCATGTCTTCTCAATGACCTCCTCTAGCAGTAGAAAATACAGGGAAATCTCATAAATTTGAGATACAATACAGCTATCCCTAAGTTCACACATTTCTAGGTATGAATCCTGGCTCCATCACTTACATAGCTGTGTGACATCAGACAAGTTGTTTAGCCTCCCTGATCCTCAGATTCTTTATCTCAAAAATGGCAATAATGGTAATATCTCTTTCACAGGATGATAAATTGTGTGACACCCAATTAGCACCCCATGACTAATATATTGTAAGTACTCAGTACACAGTGGTTATTCTATCTACTACAATCCTTAAGAAATATAAGAGAAAAATACAAATGAACACAATTTGACATAAAAAGAGCATTGTAACAATAGATGGAGTGATATTAAAACCTATGAGATAACATTGAGTAATTTATGATAATAAAAAGAAACTTCTTCAAAAATTTTAAATTTTTTGGAAAGAAATATAAATTGACTGGATTGACCAGAAAATTGGTCATATATATTTATACTTGAAGGAAACATATTTTACGCAACCTGTATTGGAAAAAAAAAAAAAAAAGCCACACGTATCTTTCCTTTTTCTTTTTCTTCCCTCCGCGGCACGCGGGCCTCTCACTGCTGTGGCCTCTCCCGTCGCGGAGCACAGGCTCCGGACGCACAGCCCCAGCGTCCACGGCTCAGGGGCCCAGCCGCTCCACGGAACGTGGGATCCTCGCGGACCGGGGAACGAACCCGTTTCCCCTGCTTCAGCAGGCGTACTCTCAACCACTGCACCACCAGGGAAGCCCGTATCTTTCCTTTTTAATGAACAAACTTAAGTAACCTTTATACCAAAACCTTACACAGACAACTCTTTGAACCAACATATTTCAAAAGGATGTTTCCTAGTTGCACTAGAGCCATGCAATATTAATAAGTTTAAGTTTCAATGTTCTTGAGAATTCTATATTAACTTACCCCAAACATGCCTACACACACACGCGCACGTGCACACGCACACACACACACACACACACACACATACACACACAGTGGCACCCCAAATGTGGGCAGGAAATTCTGTGCTCCCAAAGCATCCTGGTCTCCCTTATTGTCACATTTATCAAAATGTCTCATCATTGCCTATTTACTTCTCTGTATCCTCTCCCTAATTGTTTCCACATTAGTTGGTGCAAGGACCATATCTATCTTTTCATTATAGTTCCAGCTCTGTTAATACTTGTTGTTTGAAAAAAACTGTTACAGAAAAAAAAAATAGTTTTCCAACAATTTTGGAAAACTCCAAGTAACAAAAATGTTAATCAGAATTCTTGCCTACAAGATTGCTCATTTTGGATCTCTCAGAGGCAATATATATTTCTTATAATTTGTCATTATAAGACCACAGAAACATTGTTTTCAGAAAAGATCCACTTTATACTTGTTGCCACATAATACCAATTTAGGAGACACTCATTAACTAATTACACCATGGATATTGATGGAAAAAATCCAGATAAAAGGTTAGCCAATTAAGTTCAATGTTAGATTTAAAAATCCTTCTTGATAAAGTAGAGTTTATCCCAAAAATACGAGGATAACTTGTTATTAAGAAATCTACTGATGAAATAGCAGTAGGTTAGAGAAGTTTAAAAATATATATTATCAGCTTAACGTATACTAGGAAATATTCAATAAAATTTAGCCGTCCTTCAGGATGGAAACTTTTATGAATTATTGGTAAAACAATTTTTCCTGACATGGGAAAATACCTGTCTTCTAACCAACAATCATAGGCACCTCACAAACCTTCCCCTCTCTTGCCCATCCTGGTTTCCTAAGTTTCCTCTTTCTCAAGTTAAAGCAAATTCCTTAACTCAGACCATGTGACAAGCAGGAATTCATCCTGAAGTTTCATACAAGGTGGGTATTAAACATGAAGGGCTTTACTTTATATGCCAAAATGTATGTTTAAAAATCATAAACAAAATTAAAAGGCAAATAAAGAGATGTTTGCAAACATAAAAAAGAGAGAGTATCCTTAATATACTAAAAGTACATAAGCATCAGTAAGAAAAACAAACTACAGGAAAGTGAGCAAAAGGTATAAACAAACAACACAAAGATAAACATAATTCATCTTTTTATATTCTATTTATGTTTATTACATATATAATATGTTATATATATATTATGAATCTGCTTATTTTTTATTCTATTCTCTCTTATTTTTCTAATTCTATGGTCACAATGATACTCAAGAGCCCTATCCTCTCTTACCAATCTTCCCAATTCCAGTCTTTCTTTCTTTACCTAAATCAATGTTATATTCCACGAGATTAACTGTCTAAAAGCAAAATTCTGATAGTTGTCTTCAATACTAGCAGTCACTAAGGACTCCCAAATATATTAGCCAAATTAACAATGCATATAATTTTACCTCAGGCAATTTTGACATTAAAGAAAAACATCTTGTAGGTATGTGGACCCACAAGAGTATGTGGACACCTATAAATGCAACCACCTGAGCCAGCAATTTATTCACTCATCAAATTTGTGTTAAACCTCCAGTGACACAGTACTGCACCAGGTTGGTGCCCAAAGATGAAGAAGATCCAGTTCTCACCCCTGAGGATCTCACAGGCCAGAGAAGACAAGCAAGAAAATAATGATAGCAGTACACTGAGCTAAGGATTATGTTGGCCCTCTTCACAGAATGATCCAGGAACAAAAAAAGATGCACTTGACTCAGTCTAAGTCTTCCTGGAGGACAGCATCCCCAAGATGCAGCTTGTAGGCTGAGTAGGGGTCACTCTGAGAAATAGGGAAAAAGGACAGAGCATGCCTGAGAGAACTGATGTTATAAATAAAGTCTGGAAGGAAGAAGTATTTTATATGTGGTGAATATAGCTAGACCTTAAATGGTAAGCTCAGGAGAGGTGAGAGATGAGACAGCAAAAGGTAAGTAAAGACAGGCCATGGGGGTTCTTTTGTAAGTTTCCTGGAACTTGACATGTAACAAACTATAAGCTGGTTGAGGGTAGGATTATTGTATCTTCCTCGTGGTCTAACACATCACCCTTTCTGAATAGCCAGCTGTAAAACTGCATTCTCCGTTCCTAGCATCCAATGATCAGCCTCTTCTATGAAGCTGTCTTTTCCAAATCAGCCGGAAGAAAATAAATGCTGTGCCTGCCACGGAACCCTTGTCTCAAGCGGCAAATTTATGTTTCTAGGAAAAAGCTCCTCAATAGCTCAGAATGCACAAACTTTATTTCTCTGGGGCTGTTTCTCACTCCTCTAGTCACTTATATAGAACTTCACGGATGCATTTTACTAGGATATGAAGCAGATGTAACCAGAGGGAGAATGTGTTTAAACTCCAGGTTTAATTCCGTTCCAAACCAGAGTTCCATTGTGTGCATTATTTATCAATAGCATTAAAGTGCTCGCAGTGAGCCAGCCCTGACTTGACTGTATACATAAACTATGTCAGACTTCATTCCTGTCCTCTGAGTCCTCACACCCTAAAGAGGAAAATGGAGAGCGTATATACAGTTTACATCAGGATAATTATGACTAAGCAATGCTTAGCTAATAGGCCAACTGTAGCAATAAGCCATTTAAGCCTGGGGGTTAAGGAGCACTGTTAGGAACCTTAAGCGCTTTTTGCGTGGTTTTTTTTTTCTTTTTTAAAGGTTTTGCCTCTAACAGTGTAGAGATTCTCTTACTCAGTTCTGCTTCAACTCAGCTGTGAAAGGGCAGGTCTCTGAGTAAGGAAGTCTTTGATGAGTGAGCAGAAGGCCTCTTGCTATGCTAGCATCTGGTGGAGAATCATCAAATCTCAAGAATTAAAAGCAACTTAGTGGGAAGTATGCTGGCCTCCATTTATGTCCCTTATGAGACAGTTTTATTTTGGGTGGTAAGAGAGGACTGGAAAAGAAAACACGCTGACCCTTGGAGGTACTCATCATCTGGAGATTCTCGGTGATGTTTGCTGAGATGGAGGCAAGAGATGGAGTAAAGGGATCGCATTTCAGAAGCAGTCAAGTGCAGTGCGGTGGTCTGAACATCGCAGAAAAGACCTGAAGTGGGTGTAATCCCAACACAGAAAGAAAGGAAAGGAATCCCATGCATAGCAGGCTTGTAACAATTTGACAGAGGGGATGCCAATGGAGAAGGAATGAAAGAGGATAGATATTGAAAAGGAAATCCTGGGTGTTGAATAAGGAGCAAAAGGCAAGGAATAGAGACTGGAGGTGGACTAGAGCACTTGGGAATCCTCCCCATTCAGAGAACAGTGGCGTGATACTGGCAGGAAGTGTGAGCCTGACAGATGTGGGAGTCCCAAAATAAATAGCCATTTGAGATAAACAGCCAGCCTAGAGGCCACAGAGAAAGCAGAGACATTACTGGGAAAAAAGAAAGGAAGGTATGAGAATGGGTAAGATAATGAATGCCAGAGGCAAAAATCAAAGCCTCAGAAGATGCAAGGGATGACCCCAAGGTGACAAATTTGCATTGAGTTGATTCTGATAGACTGAAAATACTAAGGGACAATGATCTGAAAAATACATAAAAATATATAGAAAAATTGAACTCTGACCCGCAACCCCCAGCAACCACCGCAGGAAGCCAAACCACAACCTCTGCAGCCGTCTGCCCCAAACATCCAGGACTTCATCAGTAACCGACAGCTTTCCTAAATTTTGCTCCTACTTCCAACTTGGAAGCAACTGGAAAAAGCCAAATGTGCCCCAATATCCTATCACATAGGATGCCCTGCTTCTCACCTCTGGCTTCCCCATGCCAACATGGCTTCCTGGTTTTCTTTTGCCACTATCAAGCTTTCCCACTCTTCTGCCTGCCTTTGAGTCTCTGCCAAATGCAAGTGACGGAGCCTGATTCCCTTGCTATAACAAGCTCTGAATAAATAGCCTTTGCTTATCCTCATTTGGATGGTTTTTGTCTATTTCCATACGTCTATGTACCCAGCACTGTTCTGGGTTCTAGGAATAATGGTGAACAAGGCAGGAAAAGATTTCTGCCCTTACGAGACCAGATTAACATTCTTTTGGGAGGGACAGACAAGAAGCAAGGAGAGAAATTAAGTTAGCATTAAACTATTGTGAAGGAAATAAGACAGGATGATGTAATGGGGGTGGATAATGTTATACTGAATAGTGAAGAAAGGCCTCCTTGAGGAGGTGACATTTCAACTGAAAACTAAGGAGTAAAGAAGAGCCAGTCTTGTGGGGGAAGAGACTCCAGACAGTGAGAACAGCAAGTACAAAACACACTGGGGCAGACTGCCCTTGGTTTTGTTTGGAAGACACAGAAAAGACCAGGGTGGAACGGATGTTATGAGTGAGGGGAAGGTGGGGTGAGGTTGGCGAGGGAGACGGGGCCTGATCACACAGGGCTGGGGCTGGAAGGACAGCCTCGGAAGGTTTTAGGCAGGAACACCTGAGATCCTAAGAGAAGTATAAATGTAGGAGCAGAGCCAGTTTTCAGTGCTCCTTTCCAGTCAATTACCATTATCAAATCAGGGCAGTTCATCCTGAAGATTTCAAGTGTTTATAGCCATAACAGAAGTGCTGCTGGGATAATAGTGCTTCAGTGTAATTAAGCACCTCTGCCCTTCCATCATGAAGACGTAACAAGTATCCAGCTCTTCTCTGAGATCCCACGCACAGCTGATAATGGACACTCCATCAGTATCCTCTTCTCACCACACTAGGACTGTTTTATGAGGATGCTGAAAGCTTTAATAAACCCTCTTAGATAATTTCTTTATGAGGCAGGGAATTAGTAGAGCCGAGCATGAAATAGTTTAGGGTCTGTCAACAAAGGGGGCACCATTGTTTTTATGACGTCTCCCTGTGGTCCCTGGGTGGGAAACTCTAATTAACTGGAATATTGGTAACATACGCGGTTGCATCGATCTGCTCTGTAAATAGCAGCTGTCCCTTTGCTCAGACAGGGACTTTGCTCAGCTCCGCCATCATCACGCCTGCTCTATCACTGCAAAGAGGCCCTTTGGAAAGCTAAGCTCACTCATTTCTCCCAGTTGTTAGAGGAGCAGGGCTCACACTAACTCCCAAGTCCCCAAAGATAAAAGAAGTGTCATAGAGGGATGATGCTTGTAGTTTCTGCCTCCGTCTAATTTATAATACAGAGCAGTTCAGGTTATCAGAGCAATCTTGCTCCTCGTTTTCTGTTTCTCATTCCACATAAAGAGCTGTGCAGAATGATGCAACAAAAAATGTATTGTCTGGTCAGCCTCGCCATGCTCGTGGACATACTGTCAGGAAGGATGCCCTCTTTAGCATCAGTGATCAATGGAGCTGGCGTCCGAGAGACTGCCCAGTATGCCTCTGTGCAACAGTTGTAAACCTCCAACAAGCAAGTAAAAGGAGATTAGAAGGGAAATGCAGCTGACTGATAGAGTCGAACAAGCTAGCATTTCATGAAATGTTTCCTCTTTGTCCTGGGCACACAGTTAGACTACTTTCCCAGACCTCCTTGCCCACAGGCATGGCATTATGATGGAGCCTTAGCCAGCTGAATGTGAGTGGAAGCAAAGCTTGTCACTTCCAGCCCCACCAGCCCTGCCACCACCACCACCATCACCTCCACGCTCTCTTTATCTTCCTTTGGCTTGATGCCAATGAACAACACATTCTTAGAATCTACGTTGGAAATAGAAGAACCACGAGGTGGGAAGGGTCCGGACCCCTGAAAAGCATCTGAAGGAGAGCTGCCTACCAATGGGGAGCATCCACTAAAGACGTATAGCAACAACTTTTATTATTTTAAATCATGAAGGTACTGAAATTTATCTGTTACAGCCACTAGCATTAGCCTAACTAATATAATGGGTCTCCAAATACTAGACCCAGACTTTCAAAGAATTCGCACAAAGTTTGAATCACCTTAGGGTTTCTGCCACGGCCTCTACCAAGTGAGAAAACAGTAACATTTTTAACAGCTTTACTGAGGTTCAACTCACATATCCCACAATTCGCTCATTGTAAGGGCAGAGTTCAATGTTTTTTAGCACATTTATACAAGTATGTAAGAACACTTCTCTCTCTCAACCCCTAAATTCCCTCATCCTTGTATGTAATCAATCCACGATCTCAGCCCCAGGCAAGCACAAATCTTCATTTCTGGCACATATTCCTCTGCATAATGATTTTGAAGTTCCCCTATGTTGTTACACGTGTCAGTACTTTGTTCCTTTTGGTGGCTACAGAGTGCTCAGTTGTGTGCATATACTAAGTGGTGATTTTCCATTCACCAGTTTATGGACATTTGTGTTGTTTTGGTTTGGCATTATTATTTCTGATGCTGCTATATGTTAAGTCTGTTTGTACACATTTTCATTTCTCTTAGGTAGATGCCTAGGAGCTGAAATGCTAGGTTGTATTAACTACCATTTTATACCCAATGAAAGCCTTCTCTGACTCCCTTCGAGTCTGTTCTTTGTTCTTTTAAATAGTGTTGTTCATAACTGAAATACTAGATTTATCCCATTGAAGTCATTGAATTTTTGTTTTTATTCACTTATGTCTCTTTCTGTTAACTAGACTACAAGCTACTTAAAGGTCAAAAACATGATTTTTTGTGATATGCTAATGTTTAGAATAGTGATGAGTACTCAGGACATGTTTACTGAAATACGAAATAACCGGATAGCTTGAGGTACAGTGAGCTACTGTACAGTCAGAGGGCTCGATTGTGTGATGTCAACTTGGCTAACGCCGGGAACTGTGTTTCCAAGAATACTTTCTCTGCTTGATTCCAGTTAGGGCTGGCCACAGAAGAACTTGCCTGATACTTGGAAGGAGGAAATGAAACAGAAGCCCTTACTTGCCAAAGGTCGGGGTGGTAAGATAAAGCAGTGGGCGGAGTTGAACTGGTCCCCATCTCTGCAGCACCTGGTCCTGTCCCGCGTCCTCACTCCAGCTGCAGCCCCACCACCAGATGCTTGGCTGTGGAGGTGAGGTCTATATAGGAGCAACAGCTGCCCACAGACTCTCCGTGGGCTCCTTCTTTTCTGGCTTGGCCAAAAATGCCATACTCATTGTCAAGATGGTTACAGCAGAGGAAATGGGTCAACCTAAGTAAAAGACCAAGACCCAATCCTTGCTCCTTGAGATGCACAAATGAAGGAACCCATTCCTCATTAGACCAGTTAGATGGAAGGTGAAGGTAGTAAGTCTCCACCAATGAATCTGTTTTTCAGAAAACACAATTCATTCTGTTTGAGAGCCAAGCTCAAAAATAGAGCCTAAGTGTTAGGTGATGGTGGAGAGGGGAAGAGGGGCTGACTTGAGCACAGCCCGTGGAGTGGATCTGCCTAACTCTGCCCCTTCTAAGTATATCCTGATAGCAGCTCATGGGTACCAGTGCCATTCTGAGCAGGGATTCAGAAGAGCAACACTGATGGGGCCTGGTGGCTAAGTCGGAAGTCTCATTGCCTGAGTTCCTGGGCTTAGATGTTCAGTGACTGTGGGAAAGTTATACAAGTGTTTCATGTCTCCATTCCCTCTTCTGTAAAGTGATAATAACATCTACACCACAGAGCTCAAAACATTGAGTTAATGTATGTAAAGTACTTTAAGAAGTGGTTGGACCAAGAGTTGCTATGCCGTCTCCTGACCAAATCTGCATGGGTGTCATCACAGAGATTCTGTTCCAGCCCTGCCCACCTTCCATAATCACAACTCCACCTTGGTTTGGAGCTCCACCAATACACACACACACACACACACACACACACACACACACACACACACACAAACACACATGTATTTGGTGGCCAGTCATGGCCAGTTAGTCTATTAAAACTATTTTCCTTGTCTACAAACCACCCAGCTACTGGTCCCAATCAGAGCCTCTGGCCTACTTCTTATCTCTAAGGAGCACTTTCCAAAATGCTTTGGATCCCTCTGTGGATTCTCCTCCATCACCAGTAGATGATAGGCAGATGAAACACTGGCCCCAGGAGTTTAACTCCATTGCCGTAGTGGCTGCAGATAACAACCTGTTCTTCCCACCTCACCACCATGTAGTTTACTCAGGATGAGTTACGGACCACACCGCCCAAAACACACCTCTGTCTCCCATCCCAACAAATTCACTAAGCCAGTTAGTTATGCTGCACCAGGACCTAAGAAATTGTGGGCTACCCAAGACATGCAGGGAGCTCATTAATATTGATAACATCTCCCCATTTCTCCTTAGAATGAAGCATTGGCTTCATTCTGGATGGATTCATTATCAAAATGAGAAAAATTATGACAAGGGTATCAGGGACATGATTCCTATTATTTTCTTCTATTTTTAAAAATCAAATTAGTAGCCAATATGACATATATAACCAATAAATTTGAGCATATATTAATAAGATTTAGATTTGAAATCAAGACAAACTTCAATTAAGTCAATCTTGCAAATGTAATAATTTGTACAGTCATTTCTTTGCAGACTGGTAATGAGGTATACATGGCAGGCAGTACACAAATGATTATAACTTGCATTATAACATAATCACAATGAGCATTTTTTGGATAAACTAGAACGAAGAGAAGTGAAAACTAGAAAAGTTGTGTTGCTGATCCTTTAAATGTCCTTGAACTTCAAGGCTTAACATTTTCCAAAAGGACCTTGATAACTAAGTATTCTAGAAGATAAAGCACACAATTTTTTCTTCTTTCTAAAGGAATACTTTCTATAAAAGTTAATAAAAGTTGTCCAAATTACAAAAACTTCTACCTGGAGATATATGATCAAATATTTTTAACCCTGGAACTAAGATGTAAATTGCTTACAAATCACTTTCTTACCTAGGCTATTTACATAGGAACATATAAAATTTTGAGTTGGTAATATTATAGGTAATATGCATGTTAGATTATGGAGATAATGGAGAAAAGATGTAAGATTTATAATATTATTTATAATGTTAGTGCTGTTCACTAATATATTACTGATAGCACTTACAGTTCTCCAAAGTAGAGGTAGGATCACTGTCCCCTGCACTCTTTCAGTTAGTTGGGGCCCTCCAGATGTGAGCAAAAGCGCTGTGCATTATTGCAAGAAGAAGCTTTATGAGCCAACATATGGTTTGCCATGCTCTTTCCCCTCTGCCATGACAACCAGGAATTTACCATCTATTCTGTCAACCTGAGTCCCTGAGTGAGGACGATATAGAGGAGTCCCCAGTCAATCCATGATGTACACATAGAAGAAACTACATAGTGTCATTATGGGGCTGTGTGTTAGAGTAGCATAACTTAACCTACCCTGACTAACTGGATTATTCTGCAGCTAGATCAGGATAGGATAGATCATGCTATATAAACAAATAATTCAAAATCTCAAGTGCTTAAATCAACTAAGATTTACTTGTCACTCATGCTACATGCCCATCATGGGCTGTCTGAGAAGTCTGCTTAACGTGGTCACTCAGGGACACGGGTGAAAATCCTTCACTGTGATGGAGAATGAATGTGGGACAGGGGACATGGCAAGTTGTTCACTTGCTCTTAAAATGTCTGTCTAGAAGATATCTACCAATCACTTTCACTCATGAGTGCAAGTCACATGACCACACCCACCTTCAGATGAGATGGGGAAATGCAATCCTATCATATGCCCAAAAGGAAATAATTTTTTAAAAGTTGTCTGTAATATTCCTTAATGATCACAAAACAAGTATGATACCCATTTTCCAGATGAGATGACCAGTTGAGAAAGGCTTAGTATCCGGCCTAAACTCAGAGTTAGGAAATGAAAGAAGAAAAACATCTGAACACTAGCAGCCTGAATTCCAGGGTCTAGACCCTTAAAAACAGTGAAATCACACTTATACTCTGCTATTAATAATAATAGTGTGCCTTTGGAGGCGGTACACAATAGTAATGTGGAGTATTGGTAGTATGCAGTATTATTATTAACCATTAGTAATAATAGTTAAAGCAACAGACAATTAGCTAAAGAATGTACATTTATTTTTATTTGGGAAATCTCAGCTGTACATCTAGAAAAAGCAAATATATCAAGTGGGTTGAAAATAGGTTCCAGTGTTGGCCCTTCATTAATTATTCTTTACAATTTTGTGGGAAGCTGAGGAAGCCACGTGACTCCTCTCTGTCCTGGTGCCAGGTACTAAAAAAGGAAACCAGGCCCACAGACAGGGATGTTCACAGAGCATAGCCATCAGGAATCAGGTCAGTACTTAGCTACGAAGCATGTGGAGTTCCTTATTTGAAGGCTCTCCTGCACCTGTACAGAGCATCGTTGTTTTATACTAATTAATTTTAAATGGGCTGTTGGCTGAGAACATCGAAGTCTGGAATTCCAGGCTCCCATCATCCCTCTGGTCAAGACTGAGAAGACAGCCTTCATTACTTTCTGTCCTGTTTAACCTCTGAAAATGTCAGCATTTCTCCATTGGATTAATCCCTCTTTATCAGATGCTGGCTTATTGGAAATAAATTCTAATAAGAATCATGCCTGCCAAATTAGTTTTACCCTCAACTCCCAAAGAGCCTACAATACAAAAAGGATTTGCTAAGGAAAGGTCATTTTGGAAACAAAGAAGAAACACCTTACTGCAAAACTTGGGGAATAAGTGATCTCCCAAGACTGAGAAAACTGAACCCTGGTCGGGGGGTGGGGGGCAAGCAGTTGGGATCCCAGTGCCTCAGTGGTTAAGTCAGCAAGTGCCTCATCCTCAGTCAATGGCAAGAAACTGATGCAGAATCAAACTTATGAATGAGATAAACAGTGCGAAGTCTGAGAAGATACCAGCACCCCTGAAGCCACATGTCTCCATGCAGAATTCTTTTGATTAGTTATTGGGTTGGCCAAAAAATTCATTTGGATTTTTCCATAAGACATTACAAAAAACCCGAACGAACTTTTTGGCCAAGCCAATACATTTTTGGGGGCCTATTGTTCATACCCTCTGCCACCCATGGAGGCATCATTTACCCTCATGCATTTGTGTGAAAGAGGCAACATTAAGTAAAATACAAATTAACTAACTATGAAATATAGAAATAGATCTCTTAATATATATATATATATACATGTACACATATATGCATATATATTGCATTTGAAGTATTAGTTGATTACATATAAAGTATTATTTTTAAATTTCCTCATTTACTAAGAGACACACTGACATACACTAAATTAATATCAAATATCATGATTGGTTTTGGTAATGACTATATCTAAAACCGTAGTTTGAAATATAATTTCATATCACAGAGTTCAATATAGACACCACAAAATACTAATTTGTGTGACTCGATACTTGGGGTTCTTGCATTTTGCACACAAATTTAATAGCTTATGTTTATAATTTTTGTGTTGTGTTTCCAAATGAGTAAATATGAGAGAAGATTTCTGACTCATATTTAGATGTATTTCTTTCCAAAATACACTGTGGAAGTATGGTTAGTCTTTCTTTCAATAAATAATATGCCATATGCCAACTTGGATATAATAATCACTGTTATATGTTTTCCTTTTTGGCACTGGCTCCTGAAGGGCCATGGAAAGTTTCCCTGCTATATGAGGAATAGATAATGTGATTGTAGCCCACAGATCTGGCAAAGATGACCTTAATGTGATTTTTAGGTACCTCAACTTTTTTCCAATCAGCATTTCTTTGTCCTCCCATCTAAATACCAGTCTCACCTGGGCATGAAATAAAAAATATATGACTAAAAATGAAAATACCTATACCTGATAATGGCCCAAACCACCATGATGGCTGGCGGGGTTCCTCTGAATAAGAAACTGGGGGCACAGGACCCTGCATGCTCCTCTGCTCTCCATTAACTGTAGTACATGTCCGCTCAATATGCAACCTGAATCTCTCAGCTTAATTTAAAATAATAGTTAAATAATTATCATGGTATCAATATTTTTTTTAAAAAAATCAATTAAGAAAGACATCAGTTCCTTTGAGCCCCAGAATACCACAGAGTTGGGAAATATTGGCTAACCCTATGATAGAAACAGCCTAGCTGCCTAACTAATATCCTTTCTTACTTTCTCCATTACTAATATATAGCCCTAATTTTATTTAGGGAAGGTGTATCAGTTAGCCTTTGATGCATTATAATGCATCCCCAAACCTAGTGGCTTTAAACAACCACCATTCCTGATTCTGAGTCAGCATCATGGGCTTGGTTCAGGGGGTGGTTCTTTAGGTCTCGGCATAACGTTGCCATGGCAGCAGTTAAGTCCAGGTTAAAAATGAACAAGCAAGCGGCAGTAAATCCCTGACACACACCAAAAATCCCACTGCATATTTCCCAGCCTTCCTTACATTGAGGGGTGTTCAGATAACACAGTTCTGGTCAAGAGAGAGAAGTGAAAGTCACGAGTCGGGGCTTCTGAGAAAGCTACTCAATGGTGGAGAGACTTAACCGGCTTACATATTTTGCCTTAATCTTCCACTTCTTTCTGGAATGTGGAAGCAATGCAGGGGTGCAGCAGCCATCCTGAAACCTTAAGGCAACAATGATGAGCATGGAAGCTACATCCCAAGACGGCTGCATGGAAAAGAAAAAGCAGATACAGCCTATTTCCTGACCACTTTGTATGTGAGAAAAGTATAATTCTCTACTCGTTTAACCCATACTGGATCATTTCTGTCACTCAGGGCTGAATATACATCCTCACTGATACAAAACAAACAAAAAAAAATACGGCATGTCTTGATGTGGGAAACTCAACACATTTACAATGGTGTGGCCATATAGGAGAAAAAAGAAAGTGTTTCCAGGAGTCACCACAGTGTCTGAAGGAAGAGAGAGCGTTAAATAGAACACGGATGAGAGGCTAGGAGAGAGACAAGCTCACCTGGATCCTCCTTAGAGTAAGTGGATGGTTGCCCACTCTAGAGCACAGGCCAGCATGGGACAGATGCCTTTTCAAAAGTTATATACCTGGAGCAATACTTGGTGCCATGGAGACAAAGATAAAAAATATACACAATATAGAAATTAAAACAAGAAAGGCTGCAGATAGACTTTTCCTACAAATATAGGGAAAAGTTCATAATATAGGAGAACTGACAGGATTTGTGTGTTAAGGTCTTTGGAAATTCATTAGTTCATTCAACAAATATTAATTAAGTTCCTTGATTCATAATGATTCTTTTTAAATTTAACGAATGCTCCCTTACTTCACAGTATACTGAAGGGCTGTCAGATATGGTGATCTTGAAGGAGAACACAAGTACTGTCTTCCTTTTTTCCTCCCCCCCTCCCTTCCCCTCTCCCTCCTCCCCTCTGTCCTCTCCCCCTCCCCCTTCCCCTCTCTTCCGTCTCCCCTCTCCCATCTCCCTCCTCCCCTCTCCCCTCTCCCCTCTTCCCTCTCCCCTCTCAATATCCACCCCTTCTCTTCACTTACTTTTCCTTTCCTTCCTTCCCTTCCCTTCCTTTCAGGAAAATACGTTGGAGAAAAGAATCTCATTAAAATTCCTTTTCTTTCTTTAGGTCTGGGATTCTCAAACAATAGAACAAGTGATGCCAATGTTATATAAGGAAGCTTCAGATGGTAAACAGACATGGCATTAAATAATGCTGAGATACATGGTGAGAAGGTTTTTCTATTTCCCATTTTCTTTATTTCTTTGCCTTTAATTTTTAAAAGTTTTAATAAAATAGTCGTGAGAGGGCTGCAAAAATAATAATACAAAAACTGTCCCCTACTTCCCCCTCCTGATCTCCCCAGTTCTCCTCCTCAGAGACAACCACTTTCTCCTTGTTTAACTATTTTTAATAGTACTGACTTTCATATGTTAAAATAAAAGGTTTAGGGCTTCCCTGGTGGTGCAGTGGTTGAGAGTCCGCCTGCCAATGCAGGGGACACGGGTTCGTGCCCCGGTCCTGGAAGATCCCACATGCCGTGGAGCGGCTGGTCCCGTGAGCCATGGCCGCTGAGCCTGTGCGTCCGGAGCCTGTGCTCCGCAGCAGGAGAGGCCACAACAGTGATAGGCCCGCGTACCGCAAAAAAAATAAAATAAAATAAAAGGTTTATACTACTGTTTTGGTTAAATTTAGAGTTTATCTTTTGACACGATTTATAATTGATAAAAATTCCTATATGGATTTCAAAAATATGTCCACACGGTCTCTGATACTCTTTGCTTGCCTTAATCCTCCTCCTCTTAAGTGTGGGATGGAATCTGTAACTCACTTCTGACAAATGAAATAAAGCAGAAGTGACAGTGTTCAGCTTTAGAGATCAGGATGTAAAAAGGCACTGTGGACTCCATCATGGTCTCCCTCTCTCTCTCTCTCTCTCTCATCTGCCTCTGTCTCTCTCTGGCTGTCTGTCTCTCAGGTCACTGGTACTAGGAGAAGCTGGCCGCCATGTGGTTAGAAGAGTCCCACATGGTGAGGAACTGAGGCCCCCGTTCCACATCCACTCAGGAACCGAGGCTTCCTGACAGCCACTGAGTGATTGAGCTTGAAGTGGTTCCTCCAGCCCAGCCAGGTCTTCAGATGACTGCAGACCCAGCCAACATCTGGATTATAACCTCATGAGAGACCCTGAGCCAGAGCCACCCAGCTAAGCTGCTCTCAAATTCTTGATCCACAGGAAGTGTAAGGAGAATAAATATTTATTGTTTTAAGATATAAAGTTTGGGGGTAATTTGTTATTGCAGCAAAAGATAACTAATAAAGTACTTTAAAACCATTTTCCCATGCTCTTAATATAGTTATCTGACATTTACAGTTAATCAATGACATCTGTTTATTTCATTATTCCTAAGTAAACATTATTCACTAAGCCAATTATTGTATTGTAATTATATGTCCTTCCTTTTACAACTTTTGTTTTTCCTGGAATTAATAATTGCCATTATTCTATCAGCCAGTGATCTATGTATTTATCCTCATTACCTTTCCAAATATTCCATCAGATCTACCATATACCTTTCAGAAGTTTTCTTTTTTCCAAGTGGCATATCACAATAGATCATCTAACAGTCACTTATTTTTCCCACATGGAGACCTTCCTCCCAGAGCTATTGTCTTCTTGCTCCAAACCAGATATCCTTTCTCTAGGCCTGTCATCCTGGGACATGTCTTTCCTTCATTCTGGGGCTTTTGTTCACTACTTTTGTGTGTCATAACCCCTCCTGCTTGGATCTTATGTCCCTTGTTTGTGTGTCATTTCCTCTTTTACAGGGGAACATTATATAATAACTTTCAAAGTATGGTTGCATGGCTGAAAATTATATGAATTTAGATATATAAAAATATTTAATTTCTCTAAGATTATAAATTAGAAGAGGAATTCCATGTGAAGATTTTTTTTTTAATTCTTGAAATTTGCTTCTTCCTATTTGTCTTCCTATTTTTTTTACACTTTAGTTTTTTCTCAGTCAAAAGTTATTTCCAATGTACAAAGAAATGAATGGACAATATACAATTAATGCATTATAATAAATAAATTTTTAATTTCGGAAGAAATGTGGACATGAGCCTATTTTAATTAGTCTAATAACTTTTGTTATTCTTCTGTATGCCCACAGTACTTCTCTATGTATTTATTTCAGCATTCATTCATCTGCCAGTTTTCATTAAAATGTGAACTCATTACTAATCTTCAGTTGATGCTATTTCATCACGTCTAATTTACAAGTAAAAATTGATAGTTTAGCAGTTGTTATCACTACTTTTATATCTGCTCAAGATGTCTGAGCTGGAGTTTCTTTGTTTGGAAGATGGAGCTGAGTTCCACACACTTGTGACTTAGAAGAACCCAACCCGACATTTTGGACCTCGGTATCTTTATCTCTACAATGACAAATTTAATAGATGATCTGGAAAATCAGGGACCTCTCAAATCTAATGTCCAAATGGGAGTGGTTTACATAATTTTAAGTCCCAAATTTCCCTTCTCTGATCTTAATCATTATAAAAAAATATTGGGGATTACTCAGGCTTTCTAGGCTTCTGCCCTTTAGCCCTTATAATTCTTATACTTCAAGTAAATCACTTATTTCCCTCATTTGTAAAATATTTTAGCTTCCTCGTTTATACGTTAAGGGCAGTAACTATTTGCCACAGTAGTATAAAACATTAATTACTGTGGAAATAAATTACTGAAAAATATAAAATATCATGTCAATGTAAGTAACTATCTTTACTGCTATTTGTTATTTCTCTTCTACACTCTATTACTTGACAAAAATTCAGAATGACTGAACCCTAATCAAGGTCTTGCTATGAACTTAATTGTGCCCCTCCAAATTCATATAGTGACGCTCTAACCTTCTTGAGACTATATTGGAAATAGGACCTTTAAGGATGTCATCAAAGCTAAAAGGGGGTCCTAACGGTGGAGTTCTAATCCCATAAAGCTTGTCTCCTTATAAAAGAGGAAGAGATACCAGAAATGTATCTTCCTCCACCATGTGAGGACATAGCAAGAAGTCAGCCGTCTGTCTGTAAGCCAGGAAGAGAACCCTTGCCAGAAGCTAAACACTGCCTAAACCTTGATCTTGGACTTTCCAGCCTCCAGAAAAGTGAGGAATACATTTTTGTTGTTTAAACCACCCAGTCTATGGTATTTTGTTATAACAGCTCAAAATGACTAAGACCAGTACCTTTTAAAAAAAATTCAGCCTTTCTTCTTGTTTTAATTTTTAGCACTTTTTCTAAATGGACATGCTCTACTAATTTTCCTTTTTTCCCAGAATTTTATACCTAATATTGACATTCTACTGCAGCTGTGTGAAGTATTAACCCTTGAGTCACCACATCAGTACTCTCTTGTGTAAGTATCAGATTGTCTTATTTGTATTAGTAAGCATTTCAGAAACTGAAAAAACATACTTCTGAGCTTTTACGCCATGGCTGTTGTCATCAGTTAGTTGTTGCCATGATAATGCTACGTAATAAACCATCCCCAAACTTAGTGTCTTAAAACAATAGTTTTTTATGCCATTGATGTTCAGGTGATGGTGGACCAGCTTCAGCTGGTGGACAACTCTGCTTCAGGCTATGGGATCAGGGTGGCTGTGCCTTTTCTATGTCTGTGGAGAAGCGGATGCAGCTCTGCTTGATGTGTTTTTCATTCTTGTATCAGCAGACTTCTTCTTTCCATGGTTCAAGAGGCTCAAGAGGGAATTAGAAACACATTAGGCCTCTTATGACTTAGAATTCACATGAGGTCATTTCATCCCCATTCCACTGGCTGAAACAAGACAGCATAGGACAGCCCCAAGTCAAAGGGCTGGGAAATATACTCTGCTTATGAAGCCATGCCAGAGTGTGGATGCAGGAAGGGGACAGAATGGAGGACAACCATGCAATGTATCACCACTGAAACACAAGTTACCACAGCTTTGTGTTTTCATTTCTCCATTCTTCACTTTATCTTCTGTTCATTCCAAGAATTTCTGGTCCTCTCTGTGGGCTTTCTCACCATTTTCTGGGCTTCCTTTCCCTTCTTGGCCCCTGACTGTTAGAGCCAAACCCCATGCGTAGGTTCTTTTTGGGTCCACATATTGGGGCCAGTCAAGATTCTATATGGGAGATTTGGGATACGGTGTACAACACAGATTGGGGAATAGAGCCAATATTTTATAATAAAATGGGATTTTATATAAATTTATTTTATTTAAATTTATTAAATTTTATATAAATGGAACATAACCTTTAAAAATTGTGAATCACTATATTGTATACCTGTAACTTACATAATATTGTACATCAACTATACTTTAACTTAAATTTTTTTTTAAATAAAGGAAATACAGTATATATACATAAAAAAATTATTCCACATGGGAGATTTGAAAGAATTTGAGAAAACTCATACTTTGGTACTGTGGTTTGAATTGTGCCCCCCCAAAACATGCGTTCAAGTTCTAAACCTTGTTATCTGTGAATGTGACCTTATTTGGAATTATGGTCTTTGCAGATGTAATCAGGTTAAAATGAGGTCATAGTGGATTAGGGTGAGCCTGATCCAATAACTGGAATCCTTGTAAGATTTGGACACAGGCATTTGTAGAGAGAAGAATGCCATGTGAGGACATGGGCAGAGACTGGTGTGCTACGTCATCTACAAGCCAAGGAATGCAGAGGATTGCCAGCAACCACCAGAAGACAAGAGAGAGGCATGGAAGTGATCTCCTCCAGAGCTTCCAAAAAGGAATCGACTCTGTAGATACATTTATTTTGGGCTTCCAGTTTCCAGAAGTATGAGATAATCAACATTTGTTGTTTGAGGCAACCAGTTGGTTTTAATTTTTTTTTTTTTTTTTTTTTTTTTTTTTGCGGTACGCGGGCCCCTCACTGCTGCAGCCCTCCCGCCGCGGAGCACAGGCTCTGGACATGCAGGCCCAACGGCCACGGCCCATGGGCCCAGCCGCTCCGCGGCATGCGGGATCCCCCCGGACCGGGGCACGAACCCACGCCCCCTGCATCGGCAGGCGGACTCCCAACCACTGCGCCACCAGGGAAGCCCAACCAGTTGGTTTTACATTGTTAATGCAGCCATAGGAAACTAATGCACTTCCTACAGAAATGTAGTTCTTATTCATCTACAAACACGTACCTCGACTGAACCTTATTAGCAGTAATGTCATTGTATTCTTCACCTTCTTGCCCTACCACTGACTACCAGCCAAATGAATTGCTTTAGTTTGTTTTGCTGTGTTATGTTCTATTTTCCTTTAAGTCTGGGTCTGGCACCCAAGTTAAGGTGTCAGCCCCAATACCAAGTCCCTCCAGGAACTAGAATGTCTCGGTGCTGCCCCACCGTCTTTCCTTTCTCTGCCACACACACTGTATTTCTCACACTGACTCCCCACCTGCCTGCACCTCAAACACCAAACCTCCCAAATAAAAGCATGATTGTTTTCAGTGACCTACAGGAGCCTAAATCTCCTGACTCATCTTTACCTGACTTCATCTGTCTGGCTTTATCTCCTATGAATTACCTTTCCTTTCACTCCCAGCCACACTGGAATCCTTTGCACTGGCTGTTTCATCTGCCTGGAAGGCTCTTTCCCAAGGTACCTCCTTCAGGTCTTCATGGAAAACTCACGATCACAATGGGACCGTCCCTGGCCACACTAGCCAAAACTTCACTCCCCTGTCTTGAGGTTGCATATTTCCCTCTCCTGCTCTCTTTTCCTCCTTAGCACTACTTAGCACACTACATGTTTTATCTATATATGGTGCTTGGATTGTTCTTACCAAAATATAAGCTCCAGAAAGTGAGGATTTCTATATGTTTTATGAACACTGTATACTCTAGGAGTGTTGGTGAATGTGTTCTGTAATGGGCCAAATAGTAAATATTTTAGGCTTGATGGGCCATATGGTCTGTTAAAACTAATCAATTCTGCTTTTGTGGTACAAAAGTAGTCATACAGTACATAAATGAATAAGTGAGTATGGCTGGATTCCAACACATATTTATGGACACCAAAATTTAAGTTTCATATAATTTTCAAGTGTCATGAATATTATTCTTCTTTTGATTTTTTTTCAAATACTTAAAAATATTAAAACTATTCTTAGTTCACAAGCCATGCAGAAGCTGACAGCAAGCCAGATTTGGCCCATAGGTCAGAGTTTGCAGACCACTGCTATCAGAGAATACCCGGCATATGGTAGGTATAAAGTAAATTTTCACTGAATGAGTGAATGTGAAGATAGAAGCAATGTTTATAACTGAACATTTAATAACGAAGATGAATAATGAATTACATTAAATGAGAATTGATTGAAAGTAAATAATCTATAAAATACCATAATAATAGATTCACAATTTTATCATTATTAATCTGACATATGAAAATATAGAGTGCATCAGTGCAAGAAATTGTACAATAGAGGTTATAGGCATATGCTGATTTTACATACTACAATTGGAAAGCACAACTTTGCAAGTACTCAAAGAAAGTCTATGAAATTGTGTCAGTTTTTTTAAATGGGTGCATATTTGTTGGCATTCTTCACATTAAAGTAGAGTCTATGTCCTCTCAATTTGAATCTGGGTGGCTTTCTTTAACTAATAGAGTAAACAGAAGTGATGCTATGTGACTTCTGAGACTAGGCCATTAAATCCATGCATTTTCCCCCATGTCTCCTAAATGCTCACTCTCTAAATGTTTCCCTTTGGATACCACATCTCAGAATCCAGTCGCCATGTTGTGAAGAAGCCCAAGCCATTTGGAGAGGTTATGTGTAAGAGTTCAAGCTGACAGTCCCACCCGAGCTGAGTCTTCAATTTATTCCAACCTAAGCTCCAGAAGCCCCCAGGTTATGACAACCCCTCAGACCATCCCAGCTATAATTTCCCTGGCTGAGGCCCCAGACATCAGAAAGCATAGACAAGCCATTCTTGCTGTGCTCTGACTGAATTCCTGGCCACAGAAATCCACAAACATAATAAAATGGTAGTTGTTGACTGACTCCTCATTTCGGGTGTTTTTTTATTTAGCAATAGTTCCTAGAAAAAAATTAATCACGGTATCAGGCCAAAACGAAAATTACGATATAATTCAATAAAATCAAAGAAAAATTTTGGATTACTCATAAAAATAACTAGAAATTAAAGCACAGATATAATACAAAATCTAAATTTACTTTAACAATAGTGCCTTGAAAAGTAATCCAGTGAAGAGCATGAGACTACGCTACACAGTTTCCTTAAATACAAATAAATTGAAGTTTTAGAAAGTACCAATGAGTGGAATAACGGAATACAGAGAAGAAAAGGAAATTTTGAAAAAGCCTCTGGCTCAGAACCACATATTTTATTTGATTATTTCCACGACCAAGCATTGTGAAATTCTGCAACTTTTACCAGTATTTCCATTATTTCTTCCTTTAAAGTGCTACAGACAGACCGGATTTTCTCAGCTCCTCTCCTTCATTAATTGGATAACTTCCTTCTGACTTCAAGCCTCTTGTTCTTCAAAACAGCTCTCCCTCTGCCTCCAGAGGCTTTTATTTTAAGCACAAGAACACAGACTACATCATGCCATTCTTCTCTTCAAAAAACTTTAACGGGATTCTTTATGTAAAAAAATAAAGTCTAAAATCTTAGCATGGCAATCAAGGTCTTCAAAGGTTACTCCCAAAACACTTACCCAATCTCATCCCCTATTAAAACCCCACCTTCTATTCACATAATATATTTGCTATGTTGATAATGTGGGTATTAGTTGGAGGCACCATTCATTCACATTACCTTAGCCGAGGGTGTTCATAACAGAGAGGAGGATGGTGAAGAATCCAGAAATTTTGGATTTAGAAAGGATTACTTTGGAGGCAATTCACAGAATGCAAATCAAATGATCTTATTCTTTAAAAGGGACTTCATTGGCCATGTGTATGAAAAGCTGAGACATATCTTGCTTTAGGTAGGGTGTGCTCTAAGGATTCATGTGATGTTCTCAATCTCTCTCCATCTCTCCAACTCTTGGTACAGCCTTCCTCTGTGTGGGCTTCACTCTCAGGCAGTCTCTTGCCAAGTATTGATTCTGAGAAGCTCTGGGATTACATCTCACCATTTTTGCTTGGCAACACCACTAGTAAGCTTTTTTACCTAATAGTTGCAACAGAAGTCCTGGAGTTGATTTCTATTGGCCTGGCTTGGGTTGCAATTCCATTCCTACAACTAGGGGGAAGGAATTCACTGCTTAGTCAGGCTGAGGAAAATTGATCTGGTGGTAGAGTCAACAACTGGAACATGCAGAATGAATCGGGGACAAGGATAGTTACCCCAATATGGTGTCACATCAGAAAGAGAAATGAATGCAAGACACACGTGGACAACATTCAACTATTGTACAATTTATCAGAAGTTTTTGAAATAACATTCTTTTTTTTTTTAACATCTTTAATGGGGTATAATTGTTTTACAATGGTGTGTTAGTTTCTGCTTTATAACAAAGTGAATCAGTTATACATATACATATGTTCTCATATCTCTTCCCTCTTGCGTCTCCCTCCCTTACCTACCCCACCCCTCCAGGCGGTCACAAAGCACCGAGCCGATATCCCTGTGCCATGCAGCTGCTTCCCACTAGCTATCTACCTTACGTTTGTTAGTGTATATATGTCCATGCCTGTCTCTCGCCCTGTCACAGCTCACCCTGCCCCCTACCCATATCCTCAAGTCCGTTCTCCAGTAGGTCTGTGTCTTTATTCCTGTCTTACCCCTAGGTTCTTCCTGACATTTTTTTTTCTTAAATTCCATATATATATGTGTTAGCATATGGTATTCGTCTTTCTCTTTCTGACTTACTTCACTCTGTATGACAGACTCAAGGTCTATCCACCTCATTACAAATAGCTCAATTTCGTTTCTTTTTATGGCTGAGTATTATTCCATTGTATATATGTGCCACATCTTCTTTATCCATTCATCCAATAATGGGCACGTAGGTTGTTTCTTTTTGTTGTAGAGAAAGAAGTTATCTAAAGGAGCTTTCATAAAAACTATCTTTGAACACTTACTCATGAAAAAGAGGGAATAACTGGTCTTTGCAGCTCTGGAGGTTGTGTGTAGGGCTAATGAGTAGAAGTAACAGGAGCTATCTGTGTTTTCTTCAAAACATAGGACAGGCTGGCCATAGGTAGAGAGTGTGGATGGAGCAGAATTCACGAGAATGAGTTAGGAGAAACATTCAGCTCTAACAAGGCTCTGGGGTCTTGAATAGGTTTCAGCTGGCACTGGTACACCTGACTGGGTATGTTTAGAATGCACTGGACACATTCAGTTGTTCCAGGAAACTTACTTTTACCTGTTTATACACCAATTTCCAGGGTTTTGAGTTAGCTGGAAAGCACATCCATGTCCCTCCTTATATAGACCAGTCATTAGTTATAGGCCAATCTATAGCATAAGTCTACTACATAATTGTTAAATAAGGGATTTAGCAAATGACTTGGACTTTAGTCCTCACTATACACTTAACTTTACATAAATAAACTATTGAATAATTTTATCTGTATGAGGCTCCATTTCCTCACCTGTAATGAAAAATAATAATACATCCCTACACCTGACAATGCTTTAAAGAACAAACAAGGGTGCTTTACCTAATGCAGAATTAAAGTGGCCATTATAGCTATTATTAAGCACTCTGTCTTTTGCTGATAATTTGGATAAGAAACTGGTTATTTCTTACTTGACTTTGAAAATTTTACAGTGTTGGAGGGGAGAAGATCAGCAAACATAAATTAGGAGTTAACCTAAATACATAATAGTAATCTGAACCCAATCTGGTAATTAATTATATTTTTAAATCAATCTTATTTTACTCTAAAAATAATGACTAATTTGATTTCAGTTCTCTCTCCTCAACACCCACTCCTTACCCTCTTCCCATAAACTCTTTTTATTAAGTATTTATCAGTTTGTCTGATGAGTTTCTCATGCAAAATAACATAAAAAGTCTTTCTCATTTCTTCTCATAGAGTCTGCTTGGGGAATGACTCTTGCAGAGTTTACAGCAAAAAATACACATATATATGTCACTAGAATATTAAAGCAACACAGATGATTAAAATATCACACCTTGCCTGTTTCTTTGGCAAGCTGAATAAAGAAACAAAGATGAAATATTACCATGTGTTTTTCACATGAATATGCTGGGGAAAAAAGAACTTAAAAAGCATTTTTAATTTTGTTTTCACTTACATCTGATATTTTTTAAATCCTCAGAATTTATCTTGATGCTTCTCCTAAATAATAGCTTGGACAACCTGGTATAGAATAATAGCTAGGACAACAACAGCCTAACATTGTTTTTGACCAAGGACAGAGCACCAAATACCTTTTTCTCCTAGCTTTCAGGAAGTTTGTCCTAAGTTAACAAATTTGAGTTTTATATATCTAGCTTTTTAAAAAACATGGACTCAAAATAAAAGATTCCTCTAATATCTCTTAAATACTGAAACCTGTCAAATTTATTTTTATTTGGTGAAGGACTTTAAGGTTTAGGTAATTTATTCACGTGAGGTTAAGTAAGTCATCTGATATAATTTTTAAAACATAATAGTTTCATTGAAATATAATTCACATACCATACAATTCACAAAATTAAACAATTCAGTGGATTTAAGTGTATTCACTAAGTTGTGCAACCATCACCACAATTAGAATATTTTCATCACCCCCAAAAGAAACCTCATTCCCATTAGTAGTCAGTCCCCATTCCCTCCTCCCATGAGCCCCCAAAAATCCACTAATCTATTTTCTGTCTCTATGGATTTGCCTCTTCTGGATATTGCATATAAATGAAATTATATAATATGGCCTTCTGTGACTGGTTTCTTTCACTTAGGATGTCTTCAAGGTTCATCCACATTGTATAATGTATCAGTACTTTATTTATTTTTATGGCCAAATAGTATTACATTGTATATATATATGTCACATTTTATTTATCCATTCATCAGCTGAGGGACATTTGTTTCTAATTTTTGGCTATTATGAATAATGCTATTACAAATATTTATATACAAGTATTTGTGTGCACACACATATTTATTTCTTTGGGTGTATACCTAGGAGTGGAATTGTTGGATCTTACAGTAGCTCTTTGTTTAACCATTTGAAAACTTCCAGATGGTTTTCCAAAGGAGCTGTGCCATTTTACATTCCTAGCAGCAATACACAAGGCTTCCAATTTCTCCACAACCTCATCAACACTTGTCATTATCTGTCTTTCTGATTCTAGCCATCCTAGTGGATGTGAAGTGTTATCCTGTGGTTTTGATTTGCATTTCTTTAATGGCAAGTGATGTTCAGCATCTTTTCATGTGTTTATTGACCATTGGTATCTTAATTGTGGAAATGTCTATTGAGAGTCTTTGCCCATTTTTTAATTGGGTTCTTTGTCTTTGGTTGTTGAATTGTAATAATTGTTTATATATTCTAGATACTAGACATTCATCAGATGTATGATTTGCAAATAGTTCATCCCATTCTGTAGGTTGTCTGTTCACATTTTTTATGGTGTCCTTTGAAGCTCAAAATATTTTTAAATTTTGCCAATCCATGAACATAAGATATCCTTCCATTACTTTGTATCAACTTCAATTTTCTTCATCAATGTTTTATAGTTTTCAGAATATGGCTCTTTTGCCTCTTTGGTTAAGTTTATTCCTAGGTATTTTATTCTTTCTTGATATGATTTTAAATGGAACTGTTTTCTTATTTTCTCATTCTGATAGTTCATTATTAGCATATAGAAAAGCAACAGATTTATGTGTATTGATCTTGTATCCTGCAACTTTACTGAATTCATTTATTAATTCTAATAGTTTTTTTGGTGTAGACTTTAGTATTTTCTGTATATAGTATCATGTTATCTGCAAATAGTAACAGTTTTACTTCTTCCCTTCCAATCTTAATACCTTTTAATTCTTTTTCTTATCTGATTGCTATGGCTAGAACGTCCAATACTATGTTAAATAGAAGTGGTGAGAATGGGCAACCTTGTCTTTTTCCTGATTTTAAAGGAAAAGCTTTCAGCTTTTCACCATTGAGCACGATGTTAGAATGTCCATACTACCCAAAGTAATCTACAGATTCAATGCAATCCCTATCAAAATACCAATGGCATTTTTCATGGAACTAGAGCAAATAATTCTAAAATTTGTATGAAAACACAAAGACCCTGAATGGCCAAAACAATATTGAGAAAGAAGAACAGAGCTGGAGGAATTATGCTCCCTGGCTGAAGACTATACTAACAAAGATACAGCAATAAAAACAGTATGGTACTGGCACAGAAACAGACACATGGATCAGTGGGACAGAATAGAAAGCCCAGAAATAAACCTATGCACCTATGATCAACTAATCTATGACAAAGGAGGCAAGAATATACAATGGAGAAAATACTGTATTTTCAACAAGTGGGGATGGGAAAACTGGATATTTACATGTAAAAGAATGAATTTAGAACATCATATACAAAAATAAACTCAAAATGGATTTAAGACCTAAATGTAAGACAGGAAACCATAAAATTCCTAGAAGAAAATATAGGCAGAACACTCTTTGACATAAGTCATAGCAATATTTTGGGGTATCTGTCTCCTAAGGCACAGGAAGCAAAATCAATAATAAACAAATGGGACGTAAATAAACTTAAAAGTTTTTTTTTTTTTTCACAGCAAAGGAAACCACTTACAAAATAAAAAGACAACCTACTGAGTGGTAGGAAAATATTTGCAAATGACATGATGATAAGGGGTTAATATCCAAAAATAAACAGCTCATACAACTCAATATCAAAAACATAAAACAAAAAACAACCCAATTTAAAAATGGGTAGAAGACCTGAACAGACATTTTTCCAAAGAAGATATACAAATGGCCAACAGGCACATGAAAAAAATGTTCAACATCACTAATCATCAGAGAAATGCAAATCAAAACCACAATGAGATATCACCTCACACCTGTCAAAATGACTATTGTCAAAAAGTCTATAAATAGCAAATGTTGGCAAGGATGTGGAGAAAAGGCAACCCTATTACACTGTTATTTGGATTATAAATTGGTGCAGCCACTATGGAAGATAGTATGGAGGTTTCTCAAAAAACTAAAACCCAAACTACCATATGATCCAGCAATTCCACTGCTAGGCATATACCCAAAGAAAACAAAAACACTAATTTGAAAAGATACATGCACCCCAATATTCATAGTAGCAGTATTTAGAATAGCCAAGATATGGACATCCTAAGTGCCTATCAAAGATGAATGGATAAAGAAAATGTGCCATGTGTATATATATATATATATATATATATATATATATATATATATATATATATATATATATATATATATAAAATATATATAATAGAATATTACTTAACCATAAAAAAGAATGAAATTATGCATTTCATTTAATATTAATATTAAATTTAATATTTAATTCAATATTAAATTCTTAATATTGAATTAAGTCAGACAGAGAAAGACAAACATTGTACAAAATCACTTATATGTGAAATCTAAAAAATAAAACAAATAAATGAATATAACAAAACAGAAGCAGACTCACAGATATAGAGACCAAACTAGTGGTTACCAGTGGGGACGGTGAAGGGGAGCAGGTCAAGATAGGAGTAACGGATTAAGAGGTACAAACTACTAAGTGTAAATTAAATAAGCTACAAGGATATATTGTTCAGTGCAGGGAATATAGTCAATATTTTATAATAACTTTAAATGGAGTATAATCTATAAAAATATTGAATCATTATATTGTACACCTGAAACTAATATAATATTGTAAATTGACTATACTTCAATTAAAAATGAAAATATTAAAAAAAGGTTTTAGGACTTCCCTGGTGGCACAGTGGTTAAGAATCCTCCTGCCAGTGCAGGAGACACAGGTTCGAGCCCTGGTCTGGGAAGATCCCTCATGCCGTGGATCAACTAAGCCCGTGCACCACAACTACTGAGCCTGTGCTCTAGAGTCCGCAAGCCACAACTACTGAGCCTGCGTGCCACAACTACTGAAGCCCACGCACCTCATCTACTGAAGCCTATGTGCCACAACTACTGAAGCCCACGTGCCTAGAGCCCATGCTCCACCACAAGAGAAGCCACTGCAATGAGAAGCCCACGCACCACAACGAAGAGTAGCCCCCTCCTGCAGCAACTAGAGAAAGCCCACACACAGCAATGTAGACCCAACGCAGCCAAAAATAAACAAATAAATAATTTATTTTTAAAAATTAAAGAAGTTTTTAATTGTGATGAAGTCTAATTTATTTTTCTTTTCTTTTAGCACTTGTGCTTTTGGTATCATATCTGAGAAGACTTTGTATAATTCAAGGTCTCAAAGATTTTACTACTATATTTTCTTCCAAGAGTTTAACAGTTTTAGCTCTTACATTTAGGTCTAGAATCCAGTTTTAATTAAATTGTTTGGTGTAAAGAAGGGGTCCAAGCCCATTCTATTGCACGTGGATATCCAGTTGTTTAGGCTCCATTTATTTGAAAAGACTATTATTTCCAAAGGAATGGTCTTGACACCTTGATGTATTTCAAGTTTGACCCTTGAACTAGTTGTGAAAAATCTAAATAACCTAATCTAGATATTTTCAACTGTGGTCAATCTAGATTGTTAATTTTTTCCTTTAGAGTTTTCTTTAATTTGATAGCCCTTTAAAAAACAAAGATAATTCCTCAATCCTAAACTTTAACTGGGCTTTTGAATTATTTCCTAAAGAAATCTAGTTTTCACTATCTCTGAAAAAGTGAAAGTTCTTGGAAATATCCACTGACTTTGCTGAATAGTGCTGAGCAAATCCTTGTCTTTGTTAGTTGGAGAGCTGAAAATCCTAACTAATGCTCCCTTGTGAATTTTACAGTTGACAAAGCCTAACATTTAATCCCAGTTCAATCTTTTACCTAGTCCTTTTTGTGCTGGTGGTATCTCAAGGCAGGTTTGATGTACAAAGCATTGCAAAGCAGTATCTGGGCAGATTTATGTGATCGTAAATAGGTACAACTATTTTTAGCAAGAACGTTTGTACCACAGACATGGAACAATGAAGAGAGAGTCACATAAATTTTGTGAACCGAAAAACTCATCATGTATTTAAAGATATATTTATTAAATATACACTATTAATCAAAAGATACACTAAATTTGCTTTTCCAGTAATATCTCAAGAATCTTATCCATTCTGATCTTGTTAGTATTCACAAAATTCCTATGAGATGGTAGTAAGCAAAATGCCCATATTCATAGGAAGTGTTATCAGTTGGCTTTGACGACATAACAGACAGTTCAAAACATAAAACAATGACCACTTTCTTAGCTCACAGTTCTGTGATTTGGCTGGACAGTTCATCTGATCTTGGATTGTTCAGCTGGTCTTGGCCAGGCTCACTCAGGAGTCTTTGGTCAGCTAGCTGATGGCTGGATAATCTAGCAAAACCTCATTCATATCCTAGATGTTGGTCATCTCTTGGGGACCACATGCTTCTCATCATTCAGTAGCCTACTCAGATTTCTTCACATAGAAATCTCAGGTTCCAAGAGTAGCAAGTGTAAGCCCCAATTTATCAACACTTTTCAAGCCTCTTGTTATCACATTTGCTACTATTCCACTAGCCAAAGCAAGTCACAGGGCCAGCCAGATTCCAGGGGATGGGAAAAACCCACCTCTAAGAGAAAAGAGCTGTGAAGTATGAGGCCAACTTTGCAGTCTACCACAGAAAGCAAAACAAGATCATTTCACAGGGGCACCAAAATAAGGTCTTTAGCATAAGACTTCCAACTATGGGTTTTGTATACGAACTACTACTTAAACTTTTCTGCTTCTATAATTTCCTTAACAATTATTTTTGTCTTAATTGAGAATCTGTATATGAACGACTACATAAACTTTTCTGCTTCTAGGTAATTTCCTTGACAATTATTTTTGTCTTAATTGAGAATTTGTATTAGTTATCATTTTAATAGATGTAATGCAAGCATATAGACAGAAAGCATAAGGAAAAAAGAAAGAGGCACAAAATGAAAAGAAAGGCTCTCCCTTATATCTTTCTCATTCCCTCACCCTCCGCACCCTCTCTTCAGAGACAACGATTATTGTCTATTCTACCTTTCGGCCGTTGGAGGTAATATTAAGTAAAATTGATTGTGCCTTTGTGTCTGGATTTATCAACACTAAGCAGTGTCTGTTCAGGCTTTATATTGACACAAGAAATATTTATTCTCTCTATATGTCCTCCATCTACTTTCTCTTCCTCCTTCTATGTTTGTTAATTACATTTTTAAAAAATTTAAATCATATGCCAAGATCTCTATTTTAGACACATCAGCCTTAAGCTGTAACTCTCAATTTCTCACCATATAAGATGAGGCATTAATGTGCTTTGCACTTGGCTTTCACAGCCCCCATCTCTACCACTTGTCAGAATCTGCCAAGCATTGCATTGCTTTGACAGTATTGTGTAGCATTTACATTCTGATCTCTATTCATAATAAGGTTTTTCATCCATAGTTTGGTTCTGAAAATCATGAACCAATAAGCAATGTTAAAAATATGATGATTAACAGAAATCAGTGATGTGACTGAATTCACAAAGAAGTAATCCTAGGTCCCTTACCTGAGTCACTTGAAGGGGAATATTTCAATCAAGGTTAAATATATTCTATTACATTCCATCATTTGTTCAATATAATGACACATTTCAGTTTGCTTCAAATTTGTAACGTAATTTTCTTATACAACTTTATAAATCTCTTGGAGAATTTTGTGCATTTCTTTTCTTTTTTTTTTTCTTGTCAGAAAGAATTTGTATCTTATCACATTGCTTAAAACATCCACTTTCCTTATCATGCTACTTGTTGGATGATATAAAATGCTTCTAGGCCATAAGCACAGTTGTCATTATTTCTTTTTATTGTTCTCCTGGGTTAGCTCTATTGTTTCCTGAGGACTTTGAATTTCTCCTGGATTCTTTTAGAAATGGTATATAAGAGGTGAATTTAATGAGTCCTCACATGAATGAATATATCTTTTATTTCCTCGAATTCTGGGCCCCTATTTTTTTCCTCAAAGTTTTGAAGGCATAATTACACCATCTTTTAAGATACAAGGCTGCTGATGTGAGAATTTTAATGCCAATCCAATTCTTAATCTTTAGCATGTAATTCCGTTGTGTTTATTTTAAAACTTTTTAATTAGGTATAATATGCATATAGAAAAGTAGTCAAATTATAGCTTGATGAATCATCTCAAAAATGATCACATAAGTATAATCACAACACTAGGCAAGAAAGAAAACACTATCTCTGCCTCAGAAGCCCCCTTTGTGCCCCATTCTCAATTACTACCCCTTCTTCTCATAAAGCATCATTTTCCTGATTTCTAATACCTTAATAGTTCTGCCTGTTTTAGAAATTTATATACGTAGAAACAAAATACTAAAAATTCTTGCATGACTGACTCCTGTCACTCAAAATTAGGTTCGTGAGCTTTATCCACATTGTTGCTTATAGAAGTGGCTTATTTATCTCAATTTCCAAATAGTATTTGATTTTATGAATATATAAAAACTTATCCTTTCTAATGTTTACACGTTTGAGTTTTTTTCCCCAGTCTTTGGCCATCATAAATGAAGCTGTTAAGAACATTTTTGTTTGGTGCACATATATTCACATTTCTAGTGTGTTCTATTTTGTTACATCTAGGGCATAGAGTGTGGTTACATTGTTTTAGAAGATATTACCAAACCATTTCCAAAGCAGTTGCACCAATACCACTCCTACCAGCAACATAGGAAGATTCTAGTTCCTCTAAATCTTCACCAATATTGGTATTGGCAGTCTATTTAACTGTAGCTATTCTGACTGTTGTGTAATGGTATTTTGTTTTGCAAATTTTAATTGAGTATCTTTTTAATATCTGTGTTGGTCATTTGTTGTATGACTGGTCAGGTCTTTTGCCAGTTTTCCTATTGGACTGATACATTTTTACTTGATTTGTAGGAGCTCTTTGCATATCTAGATAGGAGCCTTCACTTGGCCAAATGTGTAGTAATTACCTTCTCCCATTCTTTGATATGTTTTAATGAACAGAAATAATTGATTTCATCAATCTTTTATCGTTAGTGCTTTTTGTGTGCTCTTTAAGTTCCTTACACTTATGCCATGAAGATACTTTGTTTTGTTGTCTTCTCAAAGTTTTGCACTTCTACTATTTACATTCTGATTTACAGTCACCTGAAATTGATTTTTATTTAAAGTAGGGGTCAAGATTCAACTTTTCCATGTTGATATCCAATTGACCCTGTACTATTTATTCAAAGGAAAGATGTCTTTTGTTCTGGGTTCAATGCCTCCTTTGTCATTAATCAAGAAACCATTAATACATGGGTCTGTTTCTGGACTCTATTTTGTTCCATTGTTCTATCAGTGAGCCCTGGCACCATGCTACCCATTCTTAATTTATGGTATCTTTAAACTGATGGCACGGGTAGATTTGGTAGTATAGGTCTTCCAACTCTATATTTTAAAGATTGTTTTTGTTATTCTTGACCTCCCACTTTTCCATATACATTTTAGAATCAATTTGCCAATTTCTACAAGATAACCTGCTATGATTTTGATTGAAATTTTATTGAATATATACATTTGAGAAGAATTGATGCCTTAACAATATTAATTCTTACTGTTCATGAAAATAGTATCATTATACATTTTGAGTTTCATATTTTCTAGCAATAATATCTTATAATTTTCTATGTAGAGGTCCTATACATTTTAATTAGACTTATTCTATGCACTTTATATATTTTTTAATTAATCAATTTATTTTTATTTTTGGCTGCATTGGGTCTTCATTGCTGCGTGCAGGCTTTCTCTAGTTGCGGTGAGTGGGGGTTACGCTTCGTTGCGGTGCCTGGGGGCTTCTCTTTCTTGTGGGGCACGGACTCTAGGCATGAGGGCTTCAGTAGTAGTTGTGGCACATGGGCCCAGTAGTTGTAGCTTGCGGGCTCTAGAGCGCAGGCTCAGTAGTTGTGGCACATGGGCTTAGTTGCTCTGCAGCATGTGGGATCTTCCCGGACCAGGGATCGAACCCATATCCCCTGCATTGGCAGGTGGATTCTTAACCACTGCGCCACCAGGGAAGTTCCCTAAGGATTTTTTCAAATCATAAGTGATAAAATGAATGAATTTTATAAACTGCTTTTTCTGGATCTATTGAGGTGATTTTAATTTTCTCCTATATCCTGTTAATAATATAAAATATTTTTATTGATTTTTTTTTTAGTATTTAACCAGCCTTGCATTCCTGGAATAAACTTAACTTGCTCATGGTCCTTTTCATATATTGACATATATTGTTTGCTAAGTTTTAAAGGATTTTTTCATCTATTTCCATGTAATATATTCTTGTTATTTTTATTTTCTTGGAATATAATTGCCAGGCTTGGGTATCAAAGTTATTCTGGCCTAATAAATGAGCTGAAAAATGTTGTTTGTATTACTGTTGGAAGAGTCTATAAAATTTGTATTATTTCTTTCTTATATGTCAGGAAAAATTTTCTGGAGAAGATATCTTTGCCTGATGAGCTTTTTCCTTCTTCTTTAGCTATTTTACTGGCAGATTTAATTTCTTCAACTATGAATTCAATTTACAATGTTTCTCTCTTTATGGGTGCAATAACACCTCAAATACCTCTGGGTCTTAAAGTTAAGTTTGCACCTCTTTCCCTAATTTTTTTTTTTTGTGGTACGCAGGCCTCTCACTGTTGTGGCCTCTCCCGTTGTGGAGCACAGGCTCCGGATGCACAGGCTCAGCAGCCATGGCTCACGGGCCCAGCTGCTCTGCAGCATGTGGGATCTTCCCGGACCGGGGCACGAACCCGTGTCTCCTGCATCGGCAGGCGGACTCTCAACCACTGCACCACCAGGGAAGCCCTCCCTAATTTTTTTATGTAACTCCTTGAGTCTATTTGTCTTTTGGCTCATCTTGTCCTTTCTCCTTTTCATTGCCAGTTTTCTTCAAATGCTTGGACATGCTGCTTGGTTATCCAGTGATTTATTGTTGAAGAATTAGGTTAATAGTGTCAGCAGCTGTGCTCAGCCTTTACCAGCTTCAATACTAAAGGAGAGGACTCACTGTGAATCTGTGTATGTGATGAGAGTATGTCGTCTGGCTGGCTTCTCTTTCACTCCCTGAGAAGAGAGCATTCAAGAGGCCCTGCCTCTCCTCCAAATGGCATAATGAAATGGGTCCTAATCTAGAGCACTAACCCCTGTTCTGGATGCCCAAGCTCTGCCCAGAACTTCTTTCTTTAGAGAGAATCTCTGGCTTTATTCTGGGAATGAGTTCTGCAACTGCACTCAAGGGATGAAAGAGGGCTGGAGAAGCTATTCTGTAAGCATTTAGCAAAGAAATCAGCTACCCAATACATTCTGTCCCTTCTCCAAGTTCTGTTCTCTGTATCAGCTGATTTCACAGGCCACCGAATGAAAACCCCACATTCAACTACCAACTTCCAAGCTCATTCAAATCACCTGTTGGCATGATTACAGCCACCTTCTGCCTTCAGAAACCTGGCAGCACCTTAATACTGCTGATGCTCCCTTCTGTTATAATTCTTTCCTATCATTTCAATGTCTTACTTTTTGTTTTGCTTTGTTTTTAAATTTTGTTTTATGACTTTTTTTTTTTAGGAAGAGATAAGACTAAAAGGTTTACTGAGGCAGGATTCTTGAATTTAAATATTAATAATAAGTTTTAAATTTAAATACTGTTTATTACTTATTAATGTTATATCAATAACATGCAACTAGGTAATTTAAGATGATAGTAGAGAATGTTCAAGATTACTTTTATAACACTTGAGCGATACAAACACACATGTAGGTGTGGAGAAGGGAAAGTGAAAACAAGAAAGAGAGAAAGTATAAAATTTAGGGCGATATCCAGGCAGCTGCTTTGGTGGTTTTCTTATTTTAATGAAAAAGAATCACAAAAACACTGGAAGGAGGTTTCAAATTTGCATATGCTATAAATCTTTGAACAAACACTTTCGAAGTCCTTGTATGCTAAAAATACTGTTTTATCTTCATTTTACTCATATATATCAAAACAGATTATGCAAATTATGTGTGAGATATCTGACCTAGGAATGTCCTAATTTATCAGTAGAATTACTCATTCTATTAACATGATAACTTTGTGCTTATACAATTTTAAAGGCATGGATATTATTGGTCTTGAAAATAAAAACATACATCTTCAACTTCCCTTTCCCTGCCTCCCCTCCAGTGCCAGCCTCATTTCCCTACAGCTAGCTAATCTACATGGAATTGGAAAACTTAAAACTGAAATAAGGAGGCAACCCCGGGCCCAGGATTGATGCGTAAGTGATTTAACTGTCAGTCTCCACCTATAAAGGAAGCCACTCTGGTAAATTATAAGGCATAAAGTATTTCCATGTTATGCCTCTTTTTAATCTTCAAAATATATTTTCTCAATCTGAAAAATAATACATCAATTTCAAGGTGTGATGGTTATTCTCCATTTGCCTATGCCAGTTACCTTCTCCCATTCTCTGCCCCACTTTGTACCCCAGGAGGTCTCTTCCCTCTGGACAGCTCTTCCCAGACCCACTGGGCAGCTGGCTTCCCCTTGGGTTGGATCATTAGGAAGTACTGGCAGGAGATCAGAGAATGGGAGGTGAGAAAAGTCAGAGGATTTCTCCCTGTTCTCTTCCTGCTTCTATATCTGGTCTCTTCCCAACTACAGAGTCCTTCCAGCTCTCCATGGATTCCAGAGACACCAATTCCCCCCACAGGTGGTAATGACCTCCCACTACTGCTGGTCTCAGTGTGCATCTCTGTCCCTCCATTGTTCCCTGAGCCCCACCCACATCTCTGTAATTAATCTTTCCACCAATGGCTCTTCAGTTGAACTATATGGGTGAGCTGTTACTGGGTGGAACCCTGACAGATACACTAGGTTTCAGAAATGGTGTAATTTAAATCCCACAGGCAGTGCTTCTCTCAGATGGTATATCTACTGTGAATTACACTGGGCTTTTAGTAAATCTCTACTACCCCATAGTTAGTCTATTAATGTCTTGATTGGTGAGGTATTTTTGATGAGTAGAAGATGTATTTCTTTAAAAAATTACTGTGTTTAAAGGTCACTTTTGGTCTACAAATAAATGCTGGAGATGGTGTGGAGAAAAGAGAACCCTCCTACACTGTTGGTGGGAATGTAAATTGGCTCAGCCACTATAGAAAACAGTATGGGGGGTTCTTTAAAAAACTAAAAGTAGAATTGCCATATGATCCAGCAATCCCACTCCTGGGCACACATCCAGAGAAAAGTCTAATTCAAAGATTCATGCACCCCAGGGTTCATAGCGCTATTTACAATAGCCAAGACATGGAAGAACCTAAATGTCCATCAACAGATAAATGGATAAAGAAGATGTGATATGTACACACACACACACACACACACACACACACACACACACAAAGGAATATTACTCAGCCTTAAAAAGAATGAAATAATGCCAGCAACATGGATGGACCTAGAGATTATCATACTAAATAAGTCAGACAGAAAAATACCATATGATATAACATATATGGAATCTAAAATATGATACAAATGAACTTATTTATAAAATAGAAACAGACTTACAGACATAGAAAATAAGCTTATGGTTACCAAAGGGGAAAGGGGGTGGAGGAGAGATAAATTAGGAGTATGGGATTAGCAGATACAAACTACTATACATAAAACAGATAAACAACATGGTCCTACTGTATAGCACAGGGAACTATTTTCAATATCCTTTAGTAAGCCATACTGGAAAAGAATATATATATATATATACACATATATATGTATATATATATATATATATATATATATATATATATATGTGTATATATATGTATATACACATATCTGAATCACTTTGCTGTACACCAGAAACACAACACTGGGAAACAACTATACTTCAATAAAAATTAAAAAAAAATAAAGGACAATTTACATTGTCCTTTGAAATATATGACAGATTTAATCCAGTGTTTCTCACTTTCATCTGGGGAGTTGTTTAATACCAATTGTGGTAGGCAAAACTCTAAGGTGGCCCCAAGGTTTCCTGGACCCCCATCCCTAGTTTACACACCCTGCATAATCTCTAGGACTGAGTTTGATGGCTTTCGTATTTGTGATTAGTTTTATAATATATACCACAGTTGACTTTAAGAAAGGGAAATGATCTGTTAGTTATGCTACAATGCCAGTCATGTTGCAATATAAAGGTATCAAAACAATATGCTGTACACCTTAAACATACATGATGTTGTATGTCAACTGTATTTCAATTTTTTAAAATCAGAAGCGAAAAAAGAAAACAAAAAAACCAAAAGAAAAGAAGAAAGCAAGATTATCTGGCTAGACCCTTTAAAAGCAGAGTTTTGTCCAGCTGGTCACAGGAGAGAAGTCAGAGGGATTTGAAGCATGAAGGGCGTTGACACCAAGGAGGTTCTCTTTTGCTGAGATGGAGGGGTTCAGGTGACAAGGACCTCAGATTGGCCTCCAGAAGCTGAGAGTGATCCCAGGCCAAAAGCTAGAAAACAACAGGAACCCTGGTCCTATCACCACAAGGAAATGAATTCTGCCAATAACCAGTGAGCTTGCAAGAGATCAAGAGCCTCAGGGAGAACTCCAGCCCCGGCCAACAAACTGACTTCAGCTGATAATATGAACCGAGAATCCAGCCACTATGCATCTGAACTTCTGACCTACAGAAACTGTGAGATAGTAAATTCGTTGTTTTAAGCCGCTAAATTAATCTAGTAATTAAGCATGTAATATATTAAGTGTAATAGAAAACTAATGCCCCAACCTCCAAGAGTCTGGGTTTTTTGGTTGGTCTGGGTTGGGATCTAGGCATCAGTATTTTTCAACACCTCCTATCCTAGGTGATGCTAATATTCACTCAGGAATGAGGATCACTGCTTTTTTTCTGCCTGCCCCCCCTCCAACTGAATTGGAAAAATCAGCTGAAAAATAAACTCCTCGAATAGTTTTCTTCTCTCCTGTTCACCCATTCAACACAGTTAGTGAATGTTTACTGGGTGCCAGGTGCTCGGTCCTGAGGATTTATTTAATGGTAAACAAAATCAGAAATAGTCACTTCCTTCATGGAGCTCATAGTCAAGAGAAGGAGATACATCTTTTAAACACCAAATGTTTTCCTGCACATAAGGCAAGGTTCATTTTCACAAAAACTGTCTGGCAGGAAAAAAGCACTTTCTTAACTCTTAGATCCTTGGGCTGCCTCTCATATTTCAGGGCACCCTCTCAATGGCTTTAGTTTGAGCCATAAAATTCTGTTTGGGGAAGATAAATTTGCTGGAAATGATCTTGATCAGCACAGGTTTGGTTTGCTTACAAAGGTCATTTGATTAATTCAGAAAAAAAAAAAAAAGTAGGTTAAGAATTTAAGTCAGACCCAGTCATCAGTCTTGTCCATCATGAAGATACCAGGCTTGCAAGTGTTGAGTGTCTTAGTAGATAAGTCTTTTAAAGAGTATTTTAAAAAGAGGGAGAAGAGGGGATTCCCTGGTGGTCCAGTGGTTAGGACTCTGTGCTTTCACTGCTGAGGAAGTGGCTTCAATCCCTGGTCAAGAAACTAAGATCCTGCAAGCCGCTGCATGGCGCACCAATAATAATAATAATAAAATAAAAAGAGGGAGAAGAAAAATATTAAACAAATAATGTCACAAAGAACTGTAAAATAACTATCATGAAAAGAGTTTCCAGAGAAGAGGTACATGCACCAGAAGGCGATTTGACTTGGGGTCGGGGCAGGGAAATGTCAGGAATTGTGTCTCTGAGGAAGGATTATTAAGCAAAGGAAGGCAAAGAGGAGTAGGTGTGAAGTGGGATTGTGAGGCAGACTGAGAAACAAAGTACTGGGACAGGGGTTTTTAAGCTGGGGTGAACACTAGAATCTCCTGGGGAACATTAAAAGGTACCGATGCCTGGATCCCACCTCAGAGATCCTGATTTAATGTGTCTGTGGTGTGGTCTGGGCATCTCCAGGTCATCCCAATGTACATCCAAGCAGAAAAAAACATCGCATGCAAAGGCCCTGTGGCAGCAGGGGACCTGATAGATTCTAGAAGCTGAAAGAAGGCTCAGCTGAAAGAAGTCATGGCCCTTCCCAAGATTCTCAATAGCTGCAGACACATTGTGACACAAGCTTGCCCTCTCCTAGTTACTATTGTCCAAAGAATTTCTAAACATTTTACCTTGTGTTGAAAAGTACTCTAGGAATTCAATATATGGAGTAAGAGGGATTTCACCAAAATTCAAAGGATCATCCCAGGTTAAAAAATAAAGGGGCTTATAACTCATTTTTACAACCCCCTGCTCTCACCTTGACCGGAGCCTTGGCCCAGATAGAAACATGTTTCTAAACTGCAACAAAATGATGGCAGAGGAGCAAGAGAGCTCTCCTAACACAGAGGAAGAAGGCACCATTTAACAGCACTGGCATTCTCTTCCTGGCTTGCCCAACTGTGCAGGCAACATTACATCCCAGACAGCATATAAAGAGTTCATCATTACTGACAGGAGAGCAAACTGTCCTCTTAATTGCATTTTGGTTTCAGCTGCATAATTTGCATAGAGCATAGGAAATGAAGTTGATTGATTTGGGAAAATGCTCCAAAATCTCTTTTGGCATGGAAGGAGATGATTGCTCTCACACTGCCAAATCAAATAGGTTTATGTAACTTACCTCGGCTACTCTCTTCTCTTACTTAGCTTCAGCCAACTTGGCCTAATGGCTATTTCTCTAAAACCCCAGCACGCTCCTGCCTCAGGACCTTTGCACTCTCTACAACATATTATACCATTGTTGATTTTTTGTCTGTGTCCCCAACTCCAATTCAGCTTGTAAGCCCCCTGAGATCAGCAGCTGCATTGGTTTATTACTAATTTATTCTTAAAACACAGAATGGTGGCTGGAATATACTAATATATGAATATCAATAGTAATAGAACAAAAAAGTGTTTCAGCACTTTTTTTAGTGACCACTTTTATAGATGTGACCACTAGAATAAAAGTTAAAGTAGTTTTCTATAGCATTCCATTAAATTCCATGGCATTTTCTTTCATCAAGGCAAATAAAAATATGATTTGAATCTGAACAGTTCATCCTTCTGTTAGAAATCTCTGTGGAATAGATAGTGATGTGTTTGATATATATCAAAAGAGAGCTATATAATTTTTTTAAATCAAAAAGCAATATACAAGGTATAAAGTGTGGAAAATAAAAAGTGTGAATAGATATATTTTTCAGTTGCCTTCTTAGTTCTTCAGTTACCAGTTTTGGTATTGTACTAAGATGACTAGTGTAATAATAAATATATTTCAGTACAGTAAGAGCTGAAATTCCTGCTTTAGCTGCCCCATTTCTCATCATAGTCTCATGGAAACCTCCTGTAAACATTTCGCAGTGAGACTGGAGTAATTACAAGTCATTGCTTAGATGCCAGTAACTGCTAATTATTTTAAAAGAGGTTGTGGGGCTTCCCTGGTGGCTCAGTGGCAGGGAGTCCGCCTGCCGATGTGGGGGACGCGGGTTCGTGCCCCGGTCTGGGAGGATCCCACATTCCGCGGAGCAGCTGGGCCCGTGAGCCACGGCCGCTGAGCCTGCGCATCCGGAGCCTGTGCTCTGCAACGGGAATGGCCACAACAGTGAAAGGCCCGCGTACCGCAAAAAAAAAAAAAAAAAAAGAGGTCGTGACCGTGTTTTTCAAAGTTGGGTATGCATTAGAATCAACTGGAGGGCTGGTTAAAATAGAGATTGTTGGGCTCCACCCCCAGGTATCTTGATTCAGAAGGTCTGGAGCAGGGCCCGAGAACCTGCATTTCTCTCAAGCTCCAAGATGATGCCTGTGTTGCTTGTTCATGGACCACCCTTGGAGTAACACTGGCCAATGGGGTCTGAGGGTTCCATTTTCTCCTTCTATCCCTAGTCTATTTCAGGACCACTCCATGAAATGGAGCCACCAAACAAGACTGAGTTAGGGATATGCACATGAAAAGTTTTTATTGCCATTGTTGTGTGGGTGACAATACCTCCACAGAGATATTTTCTTATACTCACTTTATCTGTAAGTGGACCCTCTCTTGGTTTTGATTAATAGAGGCTGGTCTGCTCTGACAATTTGCTTGAATACTGAACAGAAGCCTCCTTGGGTTTTGTTAACTGGGTTTCTTTCTTACATCACCAACCCTGCTGTCATGTCATCCCAAGAAAATGTCAGTTTATTTGCATTGGTCCATTCAGTCATATATAGACTTCTTTCTTACATGGGTAAAAGAGTTCTTCATGCTTTCCTAGATAGAACTCTGTATGTTTCATGTGTACAGAATATTTCTCTTAGAATATTTTTAATATTATGAATTATTTCACAATTAAGAAGAGTATACCAGACCTATATTTCTATTACCAATTCCTTAAAGACATAATTCAGGCACAGCAGAATCCAGCCCTTTTCCATTTCCCCTCCCTCTCTTGCTGCTTCTCTTCCTCTCTTCCACCTTCCCAGAGGGAACCACATAAGTTGGTATTTTACTGCATATGTTTCCATAAACAAAGAATCACTTTCATGCTGTGTTTCTGTTACTTTAATTTTCATAAATAATAGTATTTTCTACATATCCTTCCTCGACTTGCTTTCTTTACTTAATATTTGGTTTTGAAGATTCATATCTTGTGCAAGCTATAGATCTAGTTTACTCATTTTTGCTCTGTCATGGTATCTGTTGTATGACTCTATCAAATTTTTAACATTTCTCTTGGTGGACATGTAGGGCCTTTCCAATTTCTTTTTATAATTACAAACTATATCATAATCAATAGACCTATTCATGTCTCCTTGAACATATAGGTCAGAGATTTATGAATGGAATTGTTAGGTCATAGGATAGGAGTCTTCCATGCAACTTGATGAGTCAGATAGTCCACACACTTTTTCTTATAATAGTGTAACCCTGAACTTGGCTATGTGATTTGCTTTGGCTAGTTGGATGGCAATGAATGTGATGCAAGCGTAGGCTTGAAAAGTGTGCATTTCTGCTTGCATCCTTGCATGATTAAACTTGCTCACTCTTGCTTCTCTGAGATTTCCAAGAGAATGTGCCTAGCCTGCTGGAGGGTAGAACAGACACACATAAGAAACATGTGGAGGAAAACCCAGGCATCTCATCAGCCATCCTAGACCAGCCTTTAGCCAGCCCCAAACCAACCATGTGACTTGTCAAGACTTGCTAGACTTTTCTAGCTGACCTATAACTGACCACAGATGCCTGAGTGAGCCCATCAGAAGCAATAAATGGTTCTTAGTTTAAAACACTAAATTTGGGTGGTGGTTTGTTACACAGTATTATTGTAGGAAGAGATAACGATACACTTGATATTGCTAGATATTTCCCCAACGTAGTTGAACCAATTTACATTCCCATCAATAATGGTTTCCCACATTCCCCTAACACTTGACATTATTAGATTTAATGACTTTGCCAATAAGATGGTTGTGTAACTATACCTTACTATACAATACCATACCATATACTATACTACAGTTTTAATTTTATCCCCGTAATTACCAGTGAGTATTAGCATGTTTTCACACGCTTTTTGGTCAAACATTCCTTTGCATTTTGTACTTTTCTTTGCCTCAGCATGAATTAACAAGAGTCAAAACTGCTCTAAGATCTTTAAAAATTAGGCTTTCTGTTAAAAGAATGAGAATATGATCAACGGGAATCATTCTCCCAAAGACCCACTGGATCATAATCAATTATTCTGACTAGTAGTAATAGGAATTATGTTTGTGTGTGTGTGTGTAAGACAGACACCATTATGATATCTAAGAATGCAGTAACATTGTTGGATTTGCCACAAACATGCCAACAATAATATTCCTAGTGTTTACTGAAAGAAGACAATCACAGGCTGATTCTGCTTATTTCAACATTCTTATTTTGCAGTTGCAAGAATTGAGGTAATATGCCCAGCTAGTGTAAAAAAGAGCCGAATCTTCTGACTCAAGGACCAGAGGCCTTTTCACTGGTTATCTTCATCTGCTCCTTAACTGGCTAATTGTAATAATTCCATATAAAAGAATTGTCCAGATACACATCGGTCACCCAGTTAAACATCACTTTCTGGTTTGCATTTGCTATATTAAAGAAAATATTTTAAAATTATACATACATCATTGCTTTGGGGATATATAATTTTTTAAATCGTATTTTCCAGATAACCCAGGGACCCTTTTCTCAATGAAAATTACACTGAGATTCCTTCATAGACTCTGAAAGTATTAGAAATTTTGTTCCCTTGCTGGAACCATAAAGCATTGTTCCTTCATTTTCTTTCTATGACACACATCTTGTACAGTGCCTGACATTTGTTGGATGGTAAAACAAATGTCAATAAAAGTCCTAATAGCATTAGAAGTAATACTACCAGAGGTAGATGAAGGGAAACATAATATCACTTGTAATCTCATTTTACAATCTTTTTTTCCCCCTAGAACAATTGCTGTCACTTCTATTTCCTATCATCTACGCCTTCTGAGGAAAGGCTTTGGTGTGTCTCCATCTTTCTGGTAGCAAAACACACATGTGTTTTAGGATAGCTCTTTGTTCTGAAGTCTTCACATTTCCTACCCTAGTGCTGGCTAAGAATTCAAGAAGTTTGTCGTGCAGTGAAATGGAGAGGTTGTGCATTTCAATGAGGCAAACACAAAAGGGAAATGCCAGGAGGTATAGCATGATATGGGTTATGGTAAATAGCTCAAGACAAACAGCAAATTCTTAAATTTTGTGGTAGGCAATTTTCTAAGAGCTTTGCATGAAATAACTCATTTAGTCCTCATCAAAATAAATAATCAAAATAGGAACTGCTATTACCTCCATTTTATAGACAGGGAAATGGAGACACAGAGGTGTTAAGAAACCTGCCAAGTTCGTGAAGGGCAGGACCCATTTGGACCCTAGTCATTGTTTCTCCCTTTACAGCACTTTCTAATCCTTTAGTCCATGGTGTTGACCAGATGTCCCTAAGATCCCTCGGACTCCTGACCATGGAGTTGTCCTGGGGGTTTTAGGAGGGTGGTGTGATGAACAAATTGCTCTGATTGGCCACCAGAACGTTTCTTTTGTGAGACTACATGAATTTGGGCCACTAGAGCAGGGCTGAATTGCTAAATTTGGGTGAATCTCACTCACCTCAGACACAGGACAAGATCAGGGCTCCTGGCTGCTAACAATCAACAGCTACCCTTGGGCTTGATCAGTGCTCATCCATTTGCGTTCTGATCCTGGGGCCTCTGGCGGCTGAAGCACCTGAAAGCGTGGGTGTGGCAGAGCCATCCTCTACCCAGTGAGCTCTCTGTCGCTAGTCCCCAGCGTGGTCCCCCTGCGCCCCCCTCGGGCTCCATGCCTTGTGTGAAGAAGGTCTCTGGAGTTGTCCACACCTATATTCTCCAAAGGGTTTGCTGACCATTGGTCTCCAATGTAATGGACTTTTCAATCCATGTGGTGGAGTGATGCGTTCCTGAGTAAGTGTTGAGCCATGCCTCACAGGGATGGACATTTTTTGCTCTTGGGACCATGCTATGTGCTCCACCTATGGGTCCATCACCTAGCCTTCCTGCTGGTAGGAGATCACATTCTAGAAATAATGATTATGGCCTCAAGAGCTTAAGAGAAGAAATGGTTGGAAGAGGTGTTGTTCAAGTTTTAATCTATCAAATTCCAAATCATAAATTTAACATGATCAGAAAACAATTATCGTGCATATTTACCTGTATAGTCTAAGTAAGACTTACAATTGTGGTCATGTTCAATGAAGCACAGCAATGACCTTTGAAAGACTCACTGGAATCCAATGCTTACAGTGGTACAATGGATGATGCAACGTCATTAGTGATGAAGTCACCACCAGGAAATACATTAGGGAACTGCAGAGTCAAAAAGTGTCTATATTGCTTCAAGATGTTATTATACAAACAGATTCTGAAGAATCTGGTTCTTCGTGTTTCTCTGAGTAATAACAGAGTTTTTACTTTTTTTTTTTTTTTTTTTGCAGGGAGAAATACAAAATTAGCCCAGAATGGTGCATATAACAATAAAAAACATGAAGAGATGATTCCTGGACCTGAAGAGAAAGCGGTGATAACCTAGATTATGCAGAATCTTCCTAAGCACTGATTGGACAACAACCAAATACATAAGTACCTCCTCTCTACCTATTATTATAAATCTTCATCAATATATCACTATACATGTCAGATGGGCCTATTAATTTTGTAACACATTTTAAAATCAAACTGTATAGACAGGGAACCCATAAAAAAATTATTGGGAACCCCACATACCCTCAGCACATCTCTGAACCATCATTTTATTGACCAAAGAAAAGCACGTGGCTTAGTCCATGGGAACTCCACAATGGACAGAACACTGCAGTCACATGGCAGAATGAATGGATACAGGGAGGGGTGAAGAATGGGGATAATTATTGCAGTGTTGTACATCTTATACATTCCCAGTCTATTTGCTTTCTTCCTGATTACCCAGCACCTTCTGACTTTTGCTTCTCCAAGTTGCTTCCCTTGCTTTTTGCACTTCTTTACTATGTAGTGGGTGTAGGGTTACTCTCACAGTACCAAACCTCTGGTGTACCTGTTTCAGAAGTCTCTCTCTCTCCCCTCACTCTCTTCCCCTTCCCCCCAACTCTCCTCCCCTCCCCCTCCCACTCTCCTCTCATATCTATTTCTATTTCTAATTTCAACAAATATTTATTAGGTGCCTACATGTGCCAACACTGCAGTGAAGAGACCAGACACAGCTGCAACTCTTGCCTAGCACAGAAGAGAGACATTTAAAAGGTAATTACAATTCTCCCAGGGATTATATTAGGCCTCTATTATTAGCCCAAACCTGAAGTCACAGCTCTAGTTTGATGCTTTACATTGAGTGCCTTGGAACTTAAATTAAAGCACAACCCGTATGTTTGAGCTGCTATTTTTAAGGTTAATATTGATTCCTGTCCTTAGTCTGTAGCCAGAGCCACATTTTCTCATTCTCATTCTCTCCATAGTAAAGAAGAACACATGCACATAAAAAAGAATAAATTTAATTATGAATCTGAACATAGTGTCACAGTCATTTCAATCTTGTGGAAAACCTGGTTAAACCTCCCAGAGGATGCCTGTCTGTGTCACAATATCATCTTCCTTGTGACAGATTTTACATTTCTTTTATATCATGGGGTAATGACTAAATTGCTGCTCAGGGAAATGGTATTTGGCTAAAGAGAAAAAATATTGGTGCAGGGGGAGAGATTTGTGCTGTCTGAATCCTAGGCCACTTTCTGATCTAAAGAAAAGAATAAAAATTATGTAATAAATCAATATATTCCCCACACCACAGTAGAAAAAAAAGGCGGGGGTGGCTGGGCTATTCCCAACTGAGATATATTGTAGAGCAGAATATGATACCAACTCATGGAAATTTTCTACCATATGCATCCCATGCAAAAATTTTTTAAAAAAAGAAAGAAAAAGGGAAAAGTGCCTTTTATGCCAAACATATATCAGATAATGACATATAATGAAATGCACATGTCTTCTGGGGGAAAAAGAGAAGCTATTATATTCCATTGAGTAGCATAATGTATCAAAGAACTAAAAGGCTCCCTTCAACGCCGTAATTTTCTTCAAAAACTTTCTGGAAGCATTTCACCACTGTAAAATATACCCATTAAGGCTAATATTATCTACAATAATTTGGAAGACTATAGATTGAACTTTGATGCAATCCTTCATATCTATTCCCTTGCATATTGATAAGAGGAGAATAACAATGAATTCTGTGAGCCGGAATACCTACTGCCAGAACCTCAGAATAGCTCCACAGTTCTCTACAGTCACTTCACAATTGGTGTTTTTTTTCATGCATCCATTACTATTCAACAAATATACATGAAATACCTACTCTGTGCCAAGCATTCTTCTTAGGATTGAAGAGAAAATGGTAAAAAGAAGGATGAAATCTCAGGCCTTGTGGAGCTTATATTGAGCAGAGAGCTATTAAACTTGGAAACAAATAAATTTAGGGAGAAAGAAGTGCACCAAAGACAATAGAGTCAGGCCATCAGATAGAGAGTGATGAGTGTACATGGGACCTATGTTAGATAGGGTTGTCACAGAAGGCCTCTTTGAAGGGGAACTGAGACATGGAGGACACAAGAGGCAGCCAGTAGAGATACGGGTAAGGAGTGTCTGGCACAAAGACACAGAAGGCCCAGGTGGCTGGGAAACGTTTGGGACCCTGCATCACTTCCATGACCGAATTCTCTGTAGCATACACTGTTGGCGGTCAGCCAAGGGCCTGACACCAGCCTCCTGCATCTTTACTTCTAACACCTTGGGCCTGCAGCTTCCTTCAGAGGTCTTCTCATGGGCTCCTGGAGCCACCGTATGCACAAAAACATCAGAAGTTCATGTTTTCCGAGAGGACTGACTGATAAAGAGGCATGAAAGCCCAGCTCCGTGGTCTTGAGCAGGGAGGTGTAATTTACTCTGGAGTGTAATTTCTGCACTTCTGAGATCCCTACAGGACCAGGTGAGGTGCAGCTGTGCCTGGAGTCACACGCTTGCTTGGCCTCTTTCCTGACCTGCTTCTTCTCTATCCTCTCTGGTTTCTCCTGGGAGCACATTTTCAGTGAATCACTTTTACCCAAATCCTTACTGTAGGGTCTACTTCTGGGGAAGCAGCCCTAATACATTCTTCATGCTAACATGAACTCCTGAAAATACATCATGGCACATGTTGTGAATTCCTGGTATGTTTGAGTGGCCGTGGAGTTTTGGGAAAAAACACTGATGATGATGAGGAGGAGGAGGGGGAGGGGAGGGAGAGGGGGAGAGGGAGGGGAGGGGGAGGACAGGGAAGGGAGGGAGAGGAGAGGGAGGGGAGGGGGAGGAGAGGGAGGGGAGGGAGGGGAGAGGGAGGGGAGGAGGAGGAGGGGGATGGGAGGAGGGGGGAGGGGAGGGGGAGGAGAGGGAGGGGAGGAGGAGGAGGGGGATGGGAGGAGGGGGGAGGGGAAGGGTGAAGGGAGGGAAGGGGAGGGGGAGAAAGAGGATGGGTTCTGGTCCCAGCTTTTCTACTAATTGTGTAATTGTGTGACCCTAGGCAAAGTCACAACTCTGGGCTTCAGTTCCTCATCTATATAATGGGGAGGCTGAACCCATGGTAAGCTCCAGGAAACTTTTCCTAGTACAAAATAATATGCTACATATATGTGTTGGTAGGAATGATGTATTGATACACAATCACATATGTTGCATGCATCTAGAGAGATAATGGTATTATACCAAATGGGACATGGAGGGATTAGTGAGTGATGATTGTTCCAGTAAGTTGTCTACTGCTGTGAGCAGTGATGAAAAGCAGCTGGTTAAGCCCAAGGGGATGATCAAGGGAGGTTATTTCGGAGTCAGGAGGGTTGTGGTACAATCATGATGGTTCTACCTTAGACCTGAGTAAGATTGGAAGACAGTCAATGAAGGCAACACAATCAATGAAGGGAAAGATGGAGGAGCCAGAGGAGAACACACTTAAGAAACGTCTGTTCTCTGGATGGGAAAAGTGGAAGCTGAGAGCAACCAGAACAAAAGCAGCCAAATCATGATCACTACTGAGTCACTGGGCCAGGACACGCCCACTAATTCCTGCTATGCCCTGGCTTGAAAGTGTCTTTCAAAGCTTGCAAAAAGGGAAAGACTGAGAACAAGCAAAAAAGAAGCTCAACTTGACACTAGGCAAAGGAAACAACTCTTCATATAACAGGTGTTCAGAACTTCTGTTTGAACATTTCTGTAACAACCATTATGGATAGGAAAAAATAGATCTAAAATTAGCTGTGTGGTATGACTGACATTACTGAGTCTCAGACTTCCAACTCTGTAAAATGGAGAAATTATCTGCACTTCAGAGGGATATAGTGAGATTACAGAGCAGAAGAATAGTTAGTGTGGGGTGAGGAGGGGCTGGGGGAGGAAGCAGAGCCTGTAGTAAATGGTTCAGAATCAGTCTTTTTTTTGAGCCCTAGTTCCCTACCCTTTGCTGCTGTGTGACCTCGCGCTAGTCATCTAACTTCGAGTCTGGTTTCCTTTACTGGAATATGAGACTATAATTGTGCATACTTCACAGAATTATTAAATGTTAGGCAATTCTGTCCATCTCATAATATACATGCTCAGTGTAAATCATTCCCTTTGGTCATGTCTGCCAAGCAAACATTTTTCTGAAATACATAAAAGATGTCAACAAGCACCCCATCTGGCCCTGACTGAGCTCCTTCCCCATTACGATGCCTCCTCTCTTTTTATCTCGTGGCTGGCTTTGTCCTCACTCCTCACCTGGTGACCGCTGCCTCCTTGATAAACTACCAATTTGGGGCTTGGTTTTCCAGTTTACTCTTTGCACTCTTCCTCAGAGCATAGACTCTGGCATTCACTCCCACTCAACACACAGTGGCCGTGGATAGGAGACCCCCCCACACAGTGCCAGTCTGTAGCCTCAGGACACTGGAGAGGGGTACCTAACATCAGGTCCCCAGCCGCTGCCTTTTCACTTCAAGTGAAAATCATGACATACTTAACTTCTCCTGTGCTTACTGCAAGCTATTTCATATAATTTGATCTTGTAAGGGAAAAAAAAAAATCACATCTTTACATCCCCAGGCATTTTGTGTCCTTATCTAAAATTAGTACAGTTACTGCTCTGCTATTTTAGGAAATGCAGGACAACCCTCACCCTTCAGACTTATCAGCTTAACCAGCTGAGGTGCCTTATGCAACGTGGAGGGTGTAGCACAAAACCCTAAAGCCACCAGTCTACTAGTTCTCCTCCATTTACTAAAATGGTTAGCAACTGTGTGATCAGGTAGGTGCAGAAGCCAGTAGAAAAGATCAACATGATAGGGACGTGAAGCTGTAAAACAGTAAAAACCCCAGAAAGATGATGTCTTAGGTCAGGGTCCCTAGGAGCAGAGTCTCAGGAGGACCCAGTCAGGGAGGGAGAAATGCAGGAGAGAACAGGGGAAAAAGGTAAGCAAGGAAGTCATTTCAAGTGAAGTCTAGTCTCAGCTTGACCCCCACGGGGAGTTCTTACATGTGCGTGGCACCCCGATCAGTCTGTCATTGGCTGAAAGCTGCCTCAAGAGACAAATGAACCTATCTATGAAACAGAAACAGAATCACGGACATAGAGAACAGACTGGTAGTTGCCAAGGGGGAGGGATGGAGTGGAAGGTTGGGGTCAGCAGATGTAAGCTTTTATATATAGAATGGATAAACAACAAGGTCCTACCGTATAGCACAGGGAACTATATTCAATATCCTATGAATTCTTTTCCATAATGGAAAAGAATATAAAAAAGAATGTATATATATGTGTGTGTGTGTGTGTGTGTGTGTGTATGTGTGTGTGTGTGTGTGTGTGTGTGTAACTGAATCACTTTGCTATACAGCAGAAATGAATACATTGTAAATCAACTATATTTCAATTAAAAAATATTAAAATTGAAAAAGAAAGAGAGAAGGTCACACCCTACAGATATTTCTAGCTGGTGCAGCTCCTGGAAGCCACAGGCAATTCTCTAAGGAGAAGAGGGGCTGCTGGGAGCTAATAACAGCCAACACTCCCAGCAGCCGGGAGAAGGGGCCCCATACAACTCAAGGATGGGTGCCAACGCTGGTGGCAAAAATAACAGAAACATCAGAGCAATTTCTAAAAAGCCATAGAGTCTTTAAGTTCAAGGATTAGATCTTATACATGCATTAAAATCTCCAGCACTAATGTTGGTCCTTTGGTGAGATAGATACTCAGTTGTAGGTGATCAGTGCTTAAACTAAATAGCAGTTTATTGGAGATGGAGTGAACTGGAAGACTTGGGAAGGATCAAAGACGGATATCCACTGAGATGCCAGGTGTGGTGTCAGAAGTTGGAAGCTCAAGTGTCGTTTGTAATATATTGTGTCCTTGGGGACATCGATAAATCTATCAGAATATCTTCTTCATGTACCAAATGGCAACACTGAGAAATATTTCACCAGGATGGTTGAGGATTAAAATAGAGAATTTATGGGTGAAGATGTTTGGTAAGATGTAATGTGCTTTCAAAAATGAGAATAAGGTATTCTTATGAATTATTGTGCATTAAATACAGAGCACTTCCAAGGCATGGATGAGTTTTAGATCAGTTTTTTCTATTTTTTATTTTTTTTATGGTACCTTGCCCCATTATAAATACTCTTACCAACACATAAGGTTATCATGGAGTTGGAAAAAGTCTAAAGCTTGATCCCTAGCCTGAAAAATATTATACCAGAAACATATTTTGAAAATCAGTGCCAGTAGTTATTTTTTTAACAGCTTTATTGGACTATCATTGCTTTATATTGGTGTGTTAGTTTCTGCTGTATAAGGAAGTGAGTCAGCTATACGCATACGTATATCCCCATATCCCCTCCCTCTTGCATCTCCCTCCCACCCTCCCTATCCCACCCCTCTAGGTGGTCACAAAGCACCCAGCTGATCTCCCTGTGCTATGCAGCTGCTTCCCACTAGCTATCTATTTTACATTTGGTAGTGTATATATGTCCATGCCACTCTCTCCCTTCATCCCAGGTTACCCTTCTCCCTTCCCATGTCCTCAAGTCCATCTCTACATCTGTGTCTTTATTCCTCTCCTGTCCTTAGGTTCTTCAGAACCATTATTTTTATTTTAGATTCCATATATATGTGTCAGCATACAATATTTGTTTTTCTCTTTCTGACTTACCTCACTCTGTATGACAGACTCTAGGTCCATCCACCTCAATACAAATAACTCAGTTTCGTTTCCTTTTATGGCTGAGTAATATTCCATTGTATATATGTGCCACATATTCTTTATCTATTCATCTGATAATGGACACTTAGGTAGCTTCCATGTCCTGGTTTTGGTAAATAGAGCTGCAATGAAGATTGTGGTACATGACTCTTTTTGAATTATGGTTTTCTCAGGGTATATGCCAGGAGTGGGATTGTTGGGTCTTATGGTAGTTCTATTTTTAGTTTTTTAAGGAACCTCCATACTGCTCTCCATAGTGGCTCTATCAATTTACATTCCCACCAACAGTGCAAAAGGGTTCCATTTTCTCCACACCCTCTCCACCATTTATTGTTTGTAGATTTTTTGATGATGGCCATTCTGACCTGTGTGAGGTGACATCTCATTGTAGTTTTGATTTGCATTCTCTAATGATTAGTGATGTTAAGCATTCTTTCATGTGTTTGATAGCAATCTGTCTATCTTCTTTGGAGAAATGTCTATTTAGGTCTTCTGCCCATTTTTGGATTCGGTTGTTTGTTTTTTGATATTGAGCTACATGAGCTACTTGTATAATTTGGAGATTAACCCTTTGTCAGTAGTTTTGTTTGCAAATATTTTCTCCCATTCTGAGGTTTGTCTTTTTGTCTTGTTTATGGTTTCCTTTGTTGTGCAAAACCTTTTAAGTTTCATTAGGTCCCATTTGTCTATTTTTGTTTTTATTTCCATTTCTCTAGGAGGTGGGTCAAAAAGGATCTTGCTGTGATTTCTGTCATAGAGTGTTCTATGTTTTCCTCTAAGAGTTTTATAATGTCTGGCCTTACATTTAAGTCTTTAACCCATTTTGAGTTTATTTTTCGTGTAAGGTGTTAAGAAGTGTTCTAATTTCATTCTTTTACATGTAGCTGTTCAGTTTTCCCAGCACCGCTTATTGAAGAGGCTGTCTTTTCTCCATTGTATATTCTTGCCTCCTTTATCAAAGATAAGGTGACCATATGTGCACCTTATCTTTGATAAGGTTTGTTTCTGAGCTTTCTATCCTATTCCATTAATCTATATTTCTGTTTTTGTGCCAGTACCATACTGTCTTGATTACTGTAGCTTTGTAGTATAGTCTGAAGTCAGGGAGCCTGCTTCCTCCAGCTCCGTTTTTCGCTCTCAATATTGCTTTGACTATGCGGGGTCTTTTGTGTTTCCATACAAATTGTGAAATTTTTTGTTCTAGTTCTGTGAAAAATGCCATTGGTAGTTTGATAGGGATTGCATTGAATCTGTTTTGGGTAGTTTAGTCATTAGATTGTTTTGGGTAGTATAGTCATTTTCACAATGTTGATTCTTCCAATCCAAGAACATGGTATATCTCTCCATCTGTTTGTATTATATTTAATTTTTCATCAGTGTCTTAGAGTTTCCTGCATACAGAACTGCTTTTGCTGCATCCCATAGGTTTTGGGTTGTCATGTTTTCATTGTCATTTGTTTGTAGGTATATTTTGATTTCCTGTTTGATTTCTTCAATGATCTCTTGGTTATTAAGTAGTGTATTGTTTAGGGTCCATGTGTTTGTATTTTTTACAGATTTTTTCCTGTAATTGATATCTAGTCTAATAGTGTTGTGATCGGAAAAGATACTTGATATGATTTCAATCCTCTTAAATTTACCAAGGCTTGATTTGTGACACAAGATACAATCTATCCTGGAGAATGTTCCATGAGCACTTGAGAAGAAAGTGTATTCTGTTGTTTTTGGATGGAATGTCCTAGAAATATCAATTAAGTCCACCATGTTTAATGTATCATTTAAAGCTTGTGTTTCCTTATTTGTTTTCATTTTGGATGATCTGTCCATTGGTGAAAGTGGGGTGTTAAAGTCCCTTACTATGATTGTGTTACTGTCGATTTCCCCTTTCATGGCTGTTAGCGTTAGCCTTACGTACTGAGGTGCTCCTATGTTGGGTGCATAAATATTCACAATTGTTATATCTTCTTCTTGGATTGATCCCTTGATCAGTATGTACTGTCCTTCTTTGTCTCTTGTAAGTTTTTATTTTAAAGTCTATTTTGTCTGATATGAGAATTGCTACTCCACCTTTCTTTTGATTTCCATTTGCATGGAATATCTTTTTCCAGCCCCTCACTTTCAGTCTGTATCTGTCCCTAGGTCTGAAGTGGGTCTCTTGTAGACAACATATATATGGGTCTTGTTTTTGTATCCATTCAGCCAGTCTATGTCCTTTGGTGGAGCATTTAATCCATTTACATTTAAGGTAGTTATCAATATGTATGTTCCTATTACCATTTTCTTAATTGTTTTGGGTTTGTTATTGTAGGTCTTTTCCTTCTCTTGTGTTTCCTGACTAGAGAAGTTCCTTTACCATGTGTTGTAAGGCTGGTTTGGTGGTGCTGAATTCTCTTAGATTTGCTTGTCTGTAAAGATTTTAATTTCTCTGTAAAATCTGAATGAGATCCTTGATGGGTAGAGTAATCTTTGTTGTGGGTTTTTCCCTTTCATCACTTTAAATATGTCCTGCCACTCTCTTCTGGCTTGCAGAGTTTCTGCTGAAAGATCAGCTGTTAACCTTATGAGGATTCCCTTGTATATCATTTGTTATTTTTCCCTTGCTGCTTTTAATATTTTTTCTTTGTATTTAATTTTTTATGGTTTGATTATTATGTGTCTTGGAGTGTTTCTCCATGGATTTATCCTGTATGAGACTCTCTGCACTTCCTGGACTTGATTAACTATTTCCTTTCCCATATTATGGAAGTTTTCAACTATAATCTCTTCAAATATTTTCTCAGTCCCTCTCCTTTTCTTTTCTTCTTCTGGGACCCCTATGATTAGAATGTTGGTGTGTTTAATGTTGTCTCAGTGGTCTCTGAGACTGTCCTCAATTCTTTTCATACTTTTTTCTTTATTCTGCTCTGCAGTAGTTATTCCCACTATTTTATCTTCCAGGTCACTTAACTGTTCTTCTGTGTCAGTTATTCAGCTATTGATTCCTTGTAGAGAAATTTTAATTTCCTTTATTGCATTGTTCATCATTGTTTCTTTGCTCTTTAGTTCTTCAAGGTCCTTGTTAAATGTTTCTTGTATTTTGTCCATTCTATTTCCAAGATCTTAGATCATCTTTACTATCATTACTCTGAATTCTTTTTCAGGTAGACTGCCTATTTCCTCTTCATTTGTTTGGTCTAGTGGGTTTTTATCTTGCTCTTTCATCTGCTCTGTATTTCTCTGTCTTCTCATTTTGCTTAACTTACTGTGTTTGGGGGTCTCCTTTTCACAGGCTGCAGGTTCGTAATTCTCGTTGTTTTTGGTGTCTTCCCCCAGTGGGTAAGGTTGGTTCAGTGGGTTCTGTAGGCTTCCTGGTGGAGGGGACTGGTGCCTGTGTTCTGGTGGATGAGGCTGGATCTTGTCTTTCTGGTGGGCAGGACTGCATCTGGTGGTGTGTTTTGGGGTGTCTGTGAATTTATTATGATTTTAGGCAGCCTCTCTGCTAATGGGTGGGGTTGTGTTCCTGTCTTGCTAGTTGTTTGGCATGGTGTGTCCAGCACTGTAGCTTGCTGGTTATTGAGTGGAGCTGGGTCTTAGCTTTGAGACCGAGATCTCTGGGAGAGTTCTCACCGATTGATATTATGAGGGGCCAGGAGGTCTCTGGTGGACCAATGTCCTGAACTCAGCTCTCCCACCTCAGATGCTCAGGCCTGACACCCGGCCAGAGCACCAAGACCATGTCTGCCACATGGTCAGGTATGTGGGGGGTTTCTTGCCTTTGGGGAGGTCTGAGGTCTTCTGCCAGCATTCAGTAGGTGTTCTGTAGGAGTTATTCCACATGTAGATGTATTTTTGAGGTATTTGTGGGGAGGAAGTTTATCTCCACGTCTTATTCTTCTGCCATCTTGAAGGTCCTCTACTACATTGGTTTTTAGAATGATTTTGTTTAAAAAAGAAAATGTTTAATACCTGCCTTGTCAAGGTTTGCAGCTGAATCCACCAAACCATAACATGATAAAGACAAACAAGAAAACAGCCTTGGCTAAAGGTGGCACTACCTTCAATCCATCATCTCTAGGGAGTGATGCTGGGTACCCTTTGGAAAGGTGTCAGCTCTACAGAGTTTTCTCCGTTCATTCTGAGGAATCGAAAGTGAGCCCAGCATAAAGCATCTGCAGCTGTGTTGGGAAATGAGCTAGTCACGCCTCAGCAATTTATCACCAATTTTCCATTAATAAGAGAGAATGGAGTGTGGTTTAATCACTTTACAATCCAAACACTTGTACTTAAGAATGGGGGAGAGAGAGTACAATAGTTTTGTTGTTGCTGAAAGAGCATTAATTCAATATTGTGTATCTTTGAAGAAAAACATTTAAATGGCGTTAAGTGGTAGGAAGGTAAGTTTTATAGGAAAATACTCATCAACATGTGCATTAGAAATACTGCCTAGATTCCACAGGTGAGGGAGGGGTCCAAGTCCAGGACCACAGTAGAAGTAAGAGGAAGGGTGGGGAGGAAAAGAGAGTTGGAAGTGGGCCTCGAAGTTTCAGGGCAGAAGTCCAAGACAGGGTCTTGGCTAAGTGGTAAATTCCTATAGTTAGAAGCTCAGAACCATAGGTAAATTGAGGTGTAGGTGAAGCAGACCTAAGAATCAGGATGGAAAACAGAAACTGGGACACACATGATGCCAAAGGCCCAGGATGGCCAGTTTGTGAAGTTCAAGGCAAATGAAGAGTTAAAGAGATAGACTAGGGTTTGGAGGACTGAGATAAATTCCATCAAACTCTTGTTCCAGCCAGAAGCTTGTAACAGATTCCCTGAGACGTGTCCTCCTCGGGCTTACAACAAGGAAGGCAAAGCTGGTTGCAAGGAAGCACCATGTGTGTAGAAAACAAGGGCAGAAATTGCTTCATGGTCTGAGGAGGGAAAGACCAAATTAGATTTCCCAGAAGGATGGATATTTCTCACATGGCTTGCATTGAATACACTCACCTGATGTTGCCTCTCCATCCTCTCTACACAGCATCCTGAGCGGGACTTGTTTCAGGTTCAGTTTCCTCCAAGGATAGACCTAGAGTCAAGAATGTGGGTGCAATTTGTTGACTGGGGAGGTGACACTAGGAGGACCCATGAGGAATGGGGAAGGAAGCTGGAAGGAGAAGGACCTAATAAAGAGGCTATTAGTGAGCCAGTGATCTCCATGGGCTCCTACGGACTGAGTAAAATCCCACTGAAGCACAGAAAGCTGGACTGTTTCTCCATCAACTCCCACTCTAATGAATCTCATGCATTACGAGTGGCTCCCTGGCATGTCCAGACTCTCCTTAGTTAAAGAGACATGTCACTAGAAGGAGGAAGACGCCAAAGCTGCAGGTGACATCCCAGTGAACCAAGGAGCCAAGGGCAGGGCACAGCCAGCACCTGCCACAAAGCCCCAAACATCTGCAAACCCTCATTCAAAGTCTTCTCTCGAGAGAGGGGGAAGATGGCGGAAGAGTAAGACGCGATCACCTTCCTCCCCGCAGATACATCAGAAATACATCTACACGTGGAACAACTCCTACAGAACACCTACTGAACACTGGCAGAAGACCTGACACCTCCCCAAAGGCAAGAGACTCCCCCACGTACCTGGGTAGGGCAAAAGAAAAAAGAATAAACAGAGACAAAAGGATAGGGATGGGACCTGCACCAGTGGGGGAGAGCTGTGAAGGAGGAAAGGTTTCCACACACTAGAAACCCCTTCGCAGACGGAGACTGCGGGTGGCGAAGGGGGTAAGCTTCGGAGCCGTGGAAGAGAGCACAGCAACAGGGGTGCGGAAGGCAAAGCGGAGAGATTCCCGCACAGAGGATCGGTGCAAACCGGCACTCATCAGCCCGAGAGGCTTGTCTGCTCACCCGCCGGGGCGGGCAGGGCTGGGAGCTGAGGCTCCGGCTTCGGTGGGATCACAGGGAGAGGACTGGCGGTGTGAACAGAGCCTGAAGGGGGTTAGTGCACCACGGCTAGCCAGGAGGGAGTCTGGGAAAAAGTCTGGAGCTGCTAAAGAGGCAAGAGACATTTTCTTCCCTCTTTGTTCCCTGGTGCGTGAGGAGAGGGGATTAAGAATGCTGCTTAAAGGAGCTCCAGAGATGGGCGCGAGCCGCGGCTAAAAGCGCGGACCCCAGAGACAGGCATGAGACGCTAAGGCCACTGCTGCCACCACCAAGAAGCCTGTGTGCGAGCACAGGTCACTCTCCACACCTCCCTTCTGGGGAATCTGTGCAGCCCGCCACTGCCAGGGTCCCGGGATCCAGGGACAACTTCCCCGGGAGAACACACGGCATGCCTCCGGCTGGTGCAACGTCACACAAGCCTCTGCCGCCGCAGGCTCGCCCCGCATCCACACCCCTCCCTCCCCGCGGCCTGAGTGAGCCAGAGCCCCCGAATCAGCTGCTCCTTTAACCCTGTCCTGTCTGAGAGAAGAAAAGACACCCTCCGGCAACCTACACGCAGAAGCTGGGCCAAATCCAAAGCTGAGCCCCGGGAGCTGTGCAAGCAAAGAAGAGAAAGGGAAATCTCTCACAGCAGCCTCAGAAGCAGCAGATTAAATCTCCACAATCAACTTGATGTACCCTGCATCGGTGGAATACATGAATAGACAACATATCATCCCAAATTGAGGAGGTGGACTTTGAGAACAACATTTATTATTTTTTCCCCTTTTCTTCTTTTTTTGAGTGTGTATGTGTATTCTTCTGTGTGAGATATTGTCTGTATAGCTTTGCTTTCACCATTTTTCCTAGGGTGCTGTCCATCCATTTTTTTTTAATTAAAATATTATTTTTTCTTAATAATTATTATTTCTTTTAATAACTTTATTTTATCTTACATTATTTTATTTTATCCTCTTTCTTTCTTTCTCCCTTTCTTTCTTTCTTTCTCTCTCTCTCTCCCTCCCTCCCTCCCTCCCTCCCTCTCTCTCTCTCTCTCTCTTTCTTTCTTTCTTCTTTTTCTCCCTTTTACTCTGAGCCATGTGGCTGAAAGGCTCTTGGTGCTGCAGGCAGGAGTTAGTGCTGTGCCTCTGAGGTGGGAGAGCCAACTTCAGGACACTGGTCCACAAGAGACCTCCCAGCTCCACGTAATATCAAACAGCGAAAATCTCCCAGATATCTCCATCTCAACACCAACACCCAGCTTCACTCAACGACCAGCAAGCTACAGTGCTGGACACCCTATGCCAAACAAATAGCAAGACAGGAACACAACCCTACCCATTAGCAGAGAGGCTCCCTAAAATCATAATAAGGCCACAGACACCCCAAAACACACCACCAGACGTGGACCTGCCCACCAGAAAGACAAGATCCAGCCTCATCCACCAGAACACAGGCACTAGTACCCTCCACCAGGAAGCCTACACAACCCACTGAACCAACCTTAGCCACTGGGGGCAGACACCAAAAACAACGGGAACAACAAACCTGCAGCCTGCAAAAAGGAGACCCCAAACACAGTAAGATAAGCAAAATGAGAAGACAGAAAAACACACAGCAGATGAAGGAGCAAGATAAAAACCCACCAGACCTAACAAATAAAGAGGAAATAGGCAGTCTACCTGAAAAACAATTCAGAATAATGATAGTAAAGATGATCCAAAATCTTGGAAATAGAATAGACAAAATGCAAGAAACATTTAACAAGGACCTAGAAGAATGAGAGATGAAACAAGCAATGATGAACAACACAATAAATGAAATTTAAAATACCATAGAAGGGATCAATAGCAGAATAACTGAGGCAGAAGAACGGATAAGTGACCTGGAAGATAAAATATTGGAAATAACTAATGCAGAGCAGAATAAAGAAAAAAGAATGAAAAGAACTGAGGACAGTCTCAGAGACCTCTGGCACAACATTAAACACACCAACATTAGAGTTTTAGGCGTCCCAGAAGAAAAAGAGAAAAAGAAAGGGACTGAGAAAATATTTGAAGAGATTATTCTTGAAAACCTCCCTAATATGGGAAAGGAAATAGTTAATCAAGTCCAGGAAGCACAGAGAGTCCCATACAGGATAAATCCAAGGAGAAATACGCCAAGACACATATTCATCAAACTGTCATCAAACTGTCAAAAATTAAATATTAAAAATTAAATACAAAGAAAACATATTAAAAGCAGCAAAGGAAAAGCAACAAAAAACACACAAGGGAATCCCCATAAGGTTAACAGCTGATTTTTCAGCAGAAACTCTGCAAGCCAGAAGGGAGTGGCAGGACGTATTTAAAGTGATGAAGGAGAAAAACCCACAACCAAGATTACTCTACCCAGCAAGGATCTGATTCAGATTTGATGGAGAAATTAAAACCTTTACAGACAAACAAAAGCTGAGAGAGTTCAGCACCACCAAACCAGCTTTACAACAAATGCTAAAGGAACTTCTCTAGGCAAGAAACACAAGAGAAGAAAAAGACCTACAATAGCAAACCCAAACCAATTAAGAAAATGGTAATAGGAACATACATATCAATAATTACCTTAAATGTAAATGGATTAAATGCTCCCACCAAAGACACAGACTGGGTAAATGGATACAAAAACAAGACCCATATATATGCTTTCTACAAGAGACCAACTTCAGACCTAGGGACACATACAGACTGAAAGTGAGGGGATGGAAAATGATATTCCATGCAAATGGAAACCAAAAGAGATGGAGTAGCAATTCTCATATCAGACAAAATAGACTTTAAAATAAAGACTGTTACAAGAGACAAAGAAGGACACTACATAATGATCAAGGGATCAATCCAAGAAGAAGATATAACATTTGTGAATATTTATGCACCCAACATAGGAGCACCTCAATACATAAGGCAAATACTAACAGTCATAAAAGAGGAAATCAACAGTAACACATTCATAGTAGGGGACTTTAACATCCCACTTTCACCAATGGACAGATCATCCAAAATGAAAATAAATAAGGAAACACAAGCTTTAAATGATACATTAAACAAGGTGGACTTAATTGATATTTATAGGACACTCCATGCAAAAACAACAGAATACACATTTTTCTCAAGTGCTCATGGAACATTCTCCAGGTTAGATCATATCTTGGGTCACAAATCAAGCCTTGGTAAATTTAAGAAAATTGAAATTGTATTAAGTATCTTTTCTGACCACAATGCTATGAGACTAGATATCAATTGCAGGAAAAGATCTGTGAAAAATACAAACACATGGAGGCTAAACAATACTCTACTTAATATCCAAGAGATCACCGAAGAAATCAAAGAGGAAATCAAAAAATACCTAGAAACAAATGACAATGGAGACACGATGACCCAAAACCTATGGGATGCAGCAAAAGCAGTTTTAAGATGGAAGGTTATAGCAATAAAATCCTACCTTAAGAAACAAGAAACATCTCAAATAAACAACCTAACCTTGAACCTAAAGCAATTAGAGAAAGAAGAACAAAAAAAACCCAAAGTTAGCAGAAGAAAAGAAATCATAAAGATCAGATCATAAATAAATGAAAAAGAAATGAAGCAAATGATAACAAAGATAAATAAAACTAAAAGCTGCTTCTTTGAGAAGATAAATAAAATAGATAAACCATTAGCCAGACTCATCAAGAAAAAAAGGGAGAAGACTCCAATCAATAGAATTAGAAATGAAAAAGGAGAAGTAACAACTGACACTGCAGAAATACAAAGGATCATGAGAGATTATTACAAGCAACTCTATGCCAATAAAGTGGACAACCTGGAAGAAAAGGACAAATTCTTAGAAAGGCACAACCTGCCAAGACTGAATCAGGAAGAAATAGAAAATATGAACAGACCAATCACAAACAGTGAGATTGAAACTGTGATTAAAAATCTTCCAACGAACAAAAGCCCAGGACCAGATGGCTTCAAAGGTGAATTCTATCAAACATTTAGAGAAGAGCTAACAGCTATCCTTCTCAAACTCTTCCAAAATATAGCAGAGGGAGGAACACTCCCAAACTCATTCTATGGGGCCACCATCACCCTGATACCAAAACCAGATAAGGATGTCACAAAGAAAGACTACAGGCCAATATCACTGATGAACATAGATGCAAAAATCCTCTTCAAAATACTAGAAAACAGAATCCAAAAGCACATTAAAAGGATCATACACCATGATCAAGTGGGGTTTATTCCAGGAATGCAAGGATTCTTCAATATATGCAAATCAATCAATGTGATACACAATATTAACAAATTGAAGGAGAAAAACCATATGGGCATCTCAATAGATGCAGAGAAAGCTTTTGACAAAATTCAACACCGATTTATGATAAAAACCCTGCAGAAAGTAGGCATAGAGCATAGAGGGAACTTTCCTCAACATAATAAAGCCCATATATGACAAACCCACAGCCAACATCATCCTCAATGGTGAAAAACTGAAACCATTTCCACTAAGATCAGGAACAAGACAAGGTTGCCCACTCTCACCACTATTATTCAACATAGTTTTGGAAGTTTTAGCCACAGCAATCAGAGAAGAAAAGGAATCCAAATCAGAGAAGAAGAAGTAAAGCTGTCGCTGTTTGCAGATCACATGATACTATACATAGAGAATCCTAAAGATGCTACCAGAAAACTACTAGAGCTAATCAATGAGTTTGGTAAAGTAGCAGGATACAAAATTAATGCACAGAAATCTCTGGCATTCCTATACACTAATGATGAAAAATATGTAAGTGAAATCAAGAAAACACTCCCATTTACCATTGCAACAAAAAGACTAAAATATCTAGGAATAAACCTACCTAAGGAGAAAAAAGACCTGTATGCAGAAAATTATAAGACACCAATGAAAGAAATTAAAGAGGATACAAATAGATGGAGAGATAGACCATGTTCTTGGATTGGAAGAATGAACATTGTGAAAATGACTATACTACCCAAAGCAATCTACAGATTCAATGCAATCCCTGTCAAAATACCACTGGCATTTTTCACAGAAATGGAACAAAAAAATTCACAATTTGCATGGAAACACAAAAGACCCCGAATAGCCAAAGCAATCTCGAGAACGAAAAATGGAGCTGGAGGAATCAGGCTTCCTGACTTCAGACTATACTACAAAGCTACAGTAATCAAGACAGTATGGTACTGGCACAAAAACAGAAATATAGATCAATGGAAAAGGATAGAAAGCCCAGAGATAAACCCACATACATATGGTCACCTTATCTTTGATAAAGGAGGCAGGAATGTACAGTGGAGAAAGGACAGACTCTTCAGTAAGTGGTGCTGGGAAAACTGGACAGGTACATGTAAAAGTATGAGATTAGAACAATCCCTAACACCATACACAAAAATAAGCTCAAAATGGATTAAAGACCTAAATGTAAGGCCAGACACTATCAAACTCTTAGAGGAAAACATAGGCAGAACACTCTATGACATAAATCACAGCAAGATCCTTTTTGACCCACCTCCTAGAGAAATGGAAATAAAAACAAAAATAAACAAATGGGACCTAATGAAACTTAAAAGCTTTTGTGCAGCAAAGGAAACCATAAACAAGACCAAAAGACAACCCTCAGAATGGGAGAAAATATTTGCAAATGAAGCAACTGACAAAGGATTAATCTCCAAAATTTACAAGCAGCTCATGCAGCTCAATTAAAAAAAAAACAAACAACCCAATCCAAAAATGGGCAGAAGACCTAAATAGACATTTCTCCAAAGAAGATATACAGACTGCCAACAAACACATGAAAGAATGCTCAACATCATTAATCATTAGAGAAATGCAAATCAAAACTACAATGAGATCATCTCACACCAGTCAGAATGGCCATCATCAAAAAATCTAGGAACAATAAACGCTGGATAGGGTGTGGAGAAAAGGGAACACTCTTGCACTGCTGGTGGGAACGTGAATTGGTACATCCACTATGGAGAACAGTATGGAGGTTCCTTAAAAAACTACAAATAGAACTACCATATGACCCAGCAATCCCACTACTGGGCATATAACCTGAGAAAACCATAATTCAAAAAGAATCATGGACCAAAATGTTCATTGCAGCTCTATTTACAATAGCCAGGAGATGGAAACAACCTAAGTGTCCATCATCAGATGAATGGATAAAGAAGATGTGGCAATATATACAATGGAATATTACTCAGCCATAAAAAGAAACGAAATTGAGTTATTTGTAGTGAGGTGGATGGACCTAGAGTCTGTCATACAGAGTGAAGTAAGTCAGAAAGAAAAAGACAAATACCGTATGCTAACACATATATATGGAATCTAAGAATTAAAAAAAAAAAGTCATGAAGAACCTAGGGGCAAGTCAGGAATAAAGACACAGCTACTCGAGAAGGACTTGAGGATATTGGGAGGCGGAAGGGTAAGATGTGACAAAGTGAGAGAGTCGCATGGACATATATACACTACCAAACGTAAGGTAGATAGCTAGTGGGAAGCAGCCGTATAGCACAGGGAGATCAGCTCAGTGCTTTGTGACCACCTAGAGGGGTGGATAGGGAGGGTGGGAGGGAGGGAGACGCAAGAGGGAAGAGATATGGGAACATATGTATATGTATAACTGATTCACTTTGTTATTCAGCAGAAACTAACACACCATTGTAAAGCAATTATACTCCAATAAAGATGTAAAAAAAAAAAAAAAAGGCTTCTCTCTAGTAAACCAGGGCACTTCAACTCTGACTTGATAACTTAGTACTGTTCACCAAGAATCAGCTGTGTTTATTCCCAAATGTGTTAAAGTTATAATTGTTATTGTTATTATGTAAGCAAATGAATCTTATGTAAATTAAATGTGTGAAATCGATGAAATATGAGTGCACAAAGAGAGATATATCAGTGAAAAATAAGTCAAATTCTTCAGAATGGCTTCATCAAAGCGAGCCAGTAAGAGTTCATACAAACCGTTGAATTCGTGTGGCTTAGAAAACTGTGAGGGGCTTGGGGAAAAATTGTAACAATCGAGGGATATTATTCAATCTGATTGCTTTGCAAGTCACTTTAGTTCTTGCTCCAATGTAAAGAACTGAAGTTGAAAATCTTAGGGGATGCATTAAGGATGTGATTTATTAAGAGAGACCACATATAGCGCCAATTAAGAGAAAAGACTTCAGCTTTACATCAAAGATTGGCAAATGAATGTCAATTTATATGTTTTATGTTAGAATAAAAATGTTTAAGGTGTGTGTGAATCATTTTTTATGACCTCCTGCTTTCAATGATTTTTTTTTTTCAATGAATCAAGCAACTGCTAGCCTAGCGTGTGTTGCAGGAGATGTGCCTCAACTCCAATCCCAGGAAAATGCTCTGAGACTAAGGCTCCATTTCTCACACAAAGGCAGCTCCTGGGTGTGTTTAAAGTGTCGCCACAAAATTGCAATGTACTAGGAACAAGCAACTCCTCGGTAGCTCAGAAATTGGAATTAAGGGTCAAAAAGGCTGAGATTTCACTCTGGGACCTGTTTAGTCCAATCACAGAGAGTAACAGGAGAGAAAAACTAATGAAGTGAAGTGAAGGCTGAGGAAGATGAATCTTTGAGCTTAGCTGCTGCACCTCAGTCAACCTTGCAGTTACCAGGGGCACAGCCTTCATTACTTCAAGGATAAAAAAGCGAAGGCCAGACAAACAAACTTTTAGCTAATTTTCAGAATAAGAAAGGCATCACATTTTTAAAAACATAAGATGCAGATGTGGAAACTCCAAACACTGCCTGGAATTCTATCTTCTTGTGATTATTTAACACTAAAATCAGTTCAGTTTCTATCACTTACAGTCGAGAAAGTCTTGACTAATGTTGACCTGAAACAAACAGACTGCCAGATATTTCTCTGGCAAAGATGGGTCTATTTGGGTTCAACAGAGAATTGCAATTTGGGATCTGCAACCATGGCCAGCCATGTACAAGTCCCCCACAGGAAGGGAAGGGGCACTCTTTTGTAGTGGGGAAAAGGAAGTTACAAAGACATAGGACACAAAGGGTCCATGCTTTTTCACTGGCTGAGTCCTTGCCAGCAAAGAAGCAGACTCTTCTTTCTGTTGGGATCTGCTATTGTCACAGGGTGCAAGAGCTCCCCCCTCTGGTCTCCTGACTCCATTTAGTTGAGGTTTCTGTTTATTAACTTTTTACATTAAGAAGTTTCTAATTAGAGTGTCCCCTGTGTACTTTATTCTTTCTCTGCATTCACTCTGTCTTTCCCAGGGATAATGTTGGGTATCTCCGCGGAAAATACCATTCCAGGAACTATTAAGGAACACACTTTTTTAAAGGTCTTATTTTCCTCCAATTCTAGAATCTGTTGATAATATTATCCAGGAGAAAGTCTCTCTCAGTGGCCACACTGGAGAATCCCAGCACCTGCTTGTCCTTCCCTTCACCTAACTTTCACAGCATGATCTAGCCTACTCTTGGAAGTCTGAGAAGGAAATACATAACCATCTCCCAAAGATGTATTTTTAATGTTTGCTTATGAAGATGGGGAGACCACTGCCAAGGTTATATCAGAAGATGTTATTTCTTATATGTATTATGTGAGAATACTCTTTGGGAACATTAGAGATTTTCAGGAGAAAGGTATTTTTGCCAAAACCATTCCTATCACCTTAACAAGGATGAGTATCATCTTACTAGAAACTGGTTCCCAGTAAGATACCCAGGAGTCTGGCTGGAAAGAAGATCCCCTTGCCCTTGGGGAAAACTGGGCAAAAGGTAGACAAAAGGTCTAATACCTTGAGCCTGGGAATTTGTTAGCAACAGAACCAAGAGAACAGGAGTTTAACAACTTTTCATTAATATCACGCCTTGATATAAGCTCCTACATAATGCATCGGGAAGTGCCAGTGACCTTTCTTAGGAATAAAAATGTCCAGTTGGTCCTAATCCTCTCCTTCATCTTCGGCAGACACAGAAGAAAACAGGCTCCCTTCTGTTCCTCCCCATCCTGGTCCCAAGAACAGCCCGTAGAATCTTTATCCGGGGCTATTCGTTCGGTTCTGTCAAAAATATGATATGAAAGATCTCCTTCATATAGAACCCTCTTTCAAGGCCTATGCAGAGTTCAGGTTAGTTGGGAACATCTTTTTAAAATGTGCTACATACTAACAAAATCACTAAAATATTTCCTTGCTATTAGAAACGGATTCTGTGTGAGTAAGTGTGGGTGCTTTACTTGCTGTCCGAATGGAAACAGTGTTGGAATAAATCATCCCTCAATGTCCACCCCAGTGATACTAGTCTCTGGAAATAAAGACAAAGTGGAAACAACCGAGGGTGCTCAGTCTGGCCCAGTTATAATGTAGCAGAGAATTGTTCACTTCACACAATCTATGCAATGGTGAACAATGACGCAGTTTAAAATAGATAGGTAAAATCCAGGGTTGCCATTAGTTAGATCCGTTCAACTATAACCTGCTTGCCTAGTAAGTAGTAAATTGTAATCTGCCTTTGTTCTTGCAAAACTGCCTTCCCAGAATCATGTAGCCTAGACAGTAAGTCACAAGACGCCCTGCACTGCCCCTATAGATAGCTTCTCTGACATATTAACCTTAAAACATTTGCCCAAGTTGTTTTTAAGGAACTTGGCATCAGCTCTCCATCTACTTCGAAACAGTCAGGATCACCAACCCTTCAGCTGAGTGTGAGTGAGTGTCTCGTGGGCGAACTTTTGACATCAACGGGCTGAAAACTCCACCCTTGGATCATTCCAATACCACCAGGTTTTTGACAGACATCCTAGGGAGAAGCATGAAGCTCAGTAGCTCCCGTGCAGAACAGCCATCACCTTGCCTTTCCCTGCCTCCAAACACCTTACCTGCATCTCTGACCTTCCTGTACTCTTTACCCATAAATACCCCAAGCCCCTCGCCTTTGGGGAGGGGGATTTGAGACCTGTTCTCCCATCTCCTCGCTTGGCTGCCTCGAATAAACCTTTTCTCTGTTGCCAACCTCAGCATCTCAGCATTCGAATTGCTGCATGTCGGGCAAAACAAGCCTGGTTGGGTAAAGTAGTCTCTCTGAGAATATCAACAAGTGATCTTAATTGAGGGAGAAGAAAAAGAAGGCATTGAGAATCGAGTGTGTGTGTGTGTGTGTGTGTGTGTGTGTGTCCTGGCATTTCTTACACACTAAATGAACCAGGAGCTTTCTGAAGAAGACAAGAGGAAAGAACTGATTTACAGCATAAACAGCTAGAACTGATCATACTAGGAGTATTTACCAAGGTAAGGCTGTGAAGGAAGATGAGGTCAAGGGTTTTACTCTAGTAAAGAAGCAGGGAAATTAGGCTGAGATGAGAATTCTGGGCCATTAAAGTTGGAAGACCCATTTAGGGAGCTGGAAAACAAAAAGGAACCTCCCAGCAAAAACACTGATGTGTGATGCTTACTCCTTCCCTCTCCGAGGTGCTGAAGAGAACGGCGTTTAAGCCCAGAGGGAGGGCAGGCAATTTCGCCCACACAGGCCATTAGCTGCTCCTTGTCTTCCTTGAGGCTGTTGATTACCTAATGAACCCACCCACAGGCAGCATTGCTCTCCAACTAGAATAGAGGTACTCACCTGTTTTAGTAGCTATTTGAAAAAAAGAAGTCCTCTATAGCCCTCATATTTAAAAACCTTTCAGAGTCAAGGATATAACCAAGGTACAAATACTGCAGTGGTGACCATATGTGCAGCACCATATTAGGTAATAGAAGAGGATAAAATACAGGTAGTGTATGCCCAATCTCAATGAATTTATAGCCTATTACAGTCAAGCTAAGGAGAAAAACAATAAAACTTCTGTGACTGGGTGATATTTGAAACTATTAACTTATGGCTTTCTCTCACTTTATTGCCCTTACTTTCTCCCATTCAAGTATTCATTTGAAGATATTAATAGTTGAATATAATACTTGTGTTACCACCTTTTTGCCCATTTTCATTTCCCCATGACAGTCCCGGCTTGATCACTCAGGGACAAAAAAACTCCCCCGACCGGACATGGAGGAGGTGCTGATAATGGAAGCATGACGTCTACTCAAGAATAAGAAAGAAGGTGGTCTTTTCCACCTCCCCTCTTTTCCTTTGATTATAAAAATGTAGCCCACTAAGTTCTCGGGGTGTGGCACCCTTTTGCCTGCCTGCTAGTAAGCCTCACAAGCATCCTATTCTAATAAATCACTCCTTACCTATCACTTTGACTCTTACTGAATTCTTTCTGCATTGAGACAGAAAGGACCAGAGCTCCTTGGAGGCCCCCAGCACACGACCTAGCAGTTTCACTTGGAGATACTCATTTATGGTTTTCTCCACTTTAGTTTCTCTCATTCAGGTTCAGAAGAAGGAGGGAAGACCAGTTCCAAGGGCATGTTATCAAATGGACAGGTTCCATCCTGTCAGGGACCTGTTCCTGGTAGGGAGGAGAGAGGGGAGCTTTTACCCATCAGCTTCATTGGCTCTGTGTGTGTGTGTGTGTGTGTGTGTGTGTGTGTGTGTGTGTGTGTGTGTGTGTGTGTGTGTGTGTGTGTGTGTGTGTTGGTGGAGGGGCTGGCTATCTTAGACGACAAATCCACATATGTTGTCTGAACAACATCCTGGCTTTTGTCTCCAAAGACTTAGATCCAATGACAGGAATGGGAATAAAAGAAATACCTGGAGTGATCTGAAGAAGCAGAGAAGGTTCCTTTCCAGGTGAGGCAATAGAAGATAGTCCCTGTGCTCTGGAGGGGGGCAGAGAGAGGTGAGTGGGTACAGGAGGCTTGGGGGGCTGAAACCTTCATTAGATCTGGGGAGGGGCCTAGGAGGTTATCAAGGTGAGTAAAGGGTATTCTAGCCAGATGTTTCTTCAAAAGCATCGAAGCAAGAGCTTCAAAAAAGTTGCATTTTGGAAGAAATGGGGGACTAGCCTAAAATTTACACCACCTTTTGGCCTTGGGGTGCAAACAGCTTCAGCTGATGGGCACACATCCTCGTGTGCCTTTTCATCTTCCCCGTTTCACTGCACCCCAGACCCCACTTCTGTTTGGGAATCACTTTCCACAGTGATCCACCTGCACTCACACCCTTTCCTTGAGCTCTGTTTAGGGAGGGGAGTGGGGAAACCCCGACCAAGGCAACAGCAGAGGTGAGTAGGACTTGAGAAGCTTTCAGATCCATTTTGAAGACTTTTATTCCCATTTAGACTCCTTCACCATAAGTCATTTTCTGTTTCTATTCCAGTTAATGTCCTAAGACTCTGCTAAATCTGGAATGTCCTTTCCTGGACATTGAACTCAACCAGCTATTCTCATTTTCCATCCTTCCTGAATATTGGACAGTGATGACTTGTTAACTCCTTGAAGCTCAGGTCTCCTTTGCTTTCCAAGGGCTGCATATACTGTGTTCTTTCCTCCCTTTCTGAACCTGCCTCCTCTGACTCATTTCCTGCTCCCATTAACCTGAAGAATAGGCTTGAACCTAATCTCTCTCTGACCATCTCCAACCAGTTCAATGTCAAAACCAGCACTGTGACTTTTTCTGAATGGGTTTCAAATTTAGATTTCCCTGGAAACCCTGAGACTTCCTCTGAATTCCAACCCTGTGTTCATACCAGTCTGGTGAAAATTCCACCCTGAATGTTATGTACAAGCTCAGTATATCCATAACTAAACCAAAAATCCATTCCAAACTGGAAATGCAACAATTAAAAACAACCAAAAAGGATAGATATAAGAAAAAAGAAAGAAATGGCACATCTAAAGGTCAAATCTTAGAGGAAGACAAGAAGATAAAAGACAAGGAGATAGAAAGAATCATAAGTAGAATATTCCAGCCTGGTAAATCGGAAGAATGGTGACATTTTTGGAGAGGGTTAGAGAAGTTGAGGAAAAAGCAATTTTAGGATGAAAGGAAAGATGAAGAGTTCTGTGTTGATCGTATTAGGTTTCTGTACTGAGTATTTTCCCTGTTCAGTTTTAAATATATCCATAGACCTGGGGTCCTTTCCTATTTTTCTCACTGATCTTGGTCACACGTTATCTCCTTGATTTCGACTTTCTTCAGCCTCACAGGGACTTCTTGAGGAAAACGTCAACAACTTCCAACAAAGTCTTTCTTTTAATTCTCTCCTGAAGCCAAACTTGTGAACAAAATAGAAAAAAATAAATATATTATAATACATAAATAGAATCAAAAATAAAAATAATAAATATTAAAATATACAACATGTAAAAATAACCACCAAAACTCCCATCTGGAACCTTACAGCAATCAAATCTGATACAATCACTCTTTACTTTTCAAAAATGACTTAAAAGTTTGCTTTATATTCTTTTACTACTTGAGATGCACCAGGAAAATACCATTCTTTGTAGGTTTCAACCAGACAGTGTAAGGCCTGTGACTGGCAGCAGGTGTAAAGATTCATCTGAAGATACCAATGGCACAGAGTATGGGTTTTATTTCATTTTAAAATCCTTCAAACCTCCTACTCTGTTTAGAGGCCTGACAGCAGCCACCTTCCTAATAGCCTGTTTTACTTGTCACCCACCTTTGAGCCATTACAAACCTGTTAATTGCTGTCTGGGTAACAAAGGGAAACAACACCATTGTGCTACTAATAAAAAACTGTATGAATTGCTTCTCCTCCAAAATGCAATGATTTTAATTGACTTTATTTTCTTTCAAGAGGAAACAGAGATGCACCATCATGGTGAGATCTGCCCTCATTAATGAAGATGCATCACTAATTTAAGATGCAAGTTGAAGGCTGGTAAATATCCATCTAGCAGCTTGCCAGCCTGCAGCATACACAGAATCTGGTACACAAGCTTCTCTATTCCTCTTCCCTCTCAACTTTCCCCTCCTGGGACCCAATAAAGGACTTGGGAGCAGGTAAAAAGCCATACATTATTCTGCAGCTTTATTCCAGCTGCACTTTGGAAGACAGATTTGCAGGCTCTGAACCAACAGGGAATGAATCACTCAGCGCATTTTCTTAGGATACTGCGGCAATGTTACTGTTCGCTTTCCCAATAACTGCATAACCACGGACAGTAACAAATACACAGAGACATTTTCTTCTCTGCACCTCAGAAAGCTGTCTCTTCATGAATATCTCTTCCTTAGCTATTTCCTAATCCAATTTTTTCATGTCAGAGCTAGGAATTTGTGTGACAGGGTATTTGGTACATTTCCATAAGGCAAGGATCAGCCACATCCACGATGATTCTAGGCAGCTTCGACTAAGAGCTCCACAGGGTAAGTCTGTGATAATTAGCTGGATTTCTCAGGTCCAAAAGTAGTCATATTAATGAGAACCCCAGATTATAGAAGAAAGCTGAGGGACCAAGACGGTGAGTATTAGGCATCTCTGTGTTTTGAGCTATTGAACGAGTTAGGTGATAAAAATTTCATTCACTCAACCATTGTTTATGGTGCACCAAGTCTGTACGGAACTCCTGCTAAGCTACGTGGGTGGGGGGGGTGTAGAGCTGTTAACGTGATCCCTAAAGTTCCTGCTCTCCTGGAAATCACATACTGGGCAGGGAGTGAGATTAAAATTATGCAATTAAATAAATGCATTCACAGAAAAAAAAAAGTCCATTCATTACCTGTGAATGCATTACCTGCATTCACAGGTAATGGTGATATGAAGAAAATCAAAGAAGTATCGTGATAGTGATTTGGGCAGTGGCCAGGGCTGCTTAAGAGGAGATGACCAGGCAAGACCTCTCTGAAGAGATGACATTCAAGATGATGTGGCAGTCTTGTAATGGGGCACCCAAATTCTTGGATATTCCTCCCACCAAGAGGTGGATTCTATGTCCCTGCCCCTTGTCCCTTGAATCAGGCTCTCTGACTACTGACAAAGAGAGAAAAGCAGAAGTGACGCCATGCCAATTCCAGGGCCAAGGGCTTAAGAAACTGACAGCTTCCACTTCCTGTCTCTGGAGGGAATGCTTGCTCTTGGAAGAAGTGAATGTTCTACCTTGGAGATGTGGATCTACATTGTGACCTCCTACCACTTCACTTCCAAAAGTGGAGATCACCTCTATTGATCTATATAGCCCCTTCCTAACCCAAAGTGCCACTTTGCAGGACAATGTAGAAATGTAGCTACTGAGATGTCATTCTGACCTCCAGGCCACTTGTTATATATGTGGTACCTATAGGTCAAAATATTTATGGTCCATATAAATGCATTATTCTTTGCATAGAAAAGGATGCCATAAAGCTGCCACCACTGGGATGTAAATGCTGAGTGGCAGGCAGGTGACAGATCAGTGTAAGAAATACCTTGGGGTCAGACAAGCATCTGAGCAGCCTTCAGATGTATGGTACCTTGTTGGCATCTGTGCCTTTTCCTACAATACATCTATGCTCGTCCCCGGGATAAGACAACAAGAAGTCAAGCCCACTTGCCTCTCCTTCTTGGAATGTCAGAAGTTGAATGCTTCATCAGGATTTTAAATGGTGACTCCAGATTCCTTTTCAGCTATTCTAGGATGAGCTGATTAAGTCATTTTACTTCATGAGCAATGAAGGATTTAGGGTTGATTTCTGGCCACAGTTAATTCTGGTGAAATGACATCATGAAAATATTGAGGGAGAACAGCAATATTAATTCATCAGACGTTATTTATTAGTGATGTGTTATGTAACAAATAGGACTCGTAAATTTAAGGAAATGCACTGTCATTAATCATTCACTATTTATAATGAAGGCCCAGAGAACTTCATTTGAACAATCTCCTCTCACAATCTGCTTGTTACAAGCTCAGCTGTGGCTGCCTTTTCTACCCTGTGACAAATCCTCTTTCCTTCTTTCCTTCCTAATTACTAATCGTCCTTTACAATTCTAAGGAAAGTAACTGTTCTATCTGTTGCTATGGCTTCCCAGCCTAAACCAAGTTCTCTCTTCCTTTTTGCTGAGAGTAACCTGATTTATTTTTTCAGGCAGCTGTGCCCAGCCCCCAGAGGACAAATCCTAATTGGTCTAAGCCAATCAAAGAAACCATTCTGTTTTGCTGTCATTTGTCTAGAAATAGATATAGTCAGCCCTACATATCCATGGGTTCCGCATCCATGGATTCAACCAACCTCGAATGAAAATTATTAGAAAAAAAAAATTCCAGAATATTCCAAAAAGCAAACCTTGAATTTTCCACCTGCCAGCAAATATTTACACAGCATTTATATTGTACTAGGTACTATAAGTAATCTAGCGATGATTTAAAGTATACAGGAGGATATGCCTAGGTTATATGCAAGTATTACCCCACTTTATATAAAGGACTTGAGTGTCTGTGGATTTTGGTATCTGAGGGGAGTCCTGGAACCAATCCTCTGCATATACTTAGGGACCACTGTACCAGTTTTTCCCTGCTACCTGAGAGTAGAGTGTTCCTATGACACCCTTCTTAAGCCAAAATGGCATAAAGTGAAGCAGCAATTACCTTAGGATACATCTTGTTAATGGATGCAAAAGGTAAATCAAGATAAAGCACAGATGCTCACAGACACAGTTCAAAGCTATGGCAGCCTGACACTGAGATGCTGAGTGTAGGTCCTGGGGAAAGAGCTTGGTGGCGCCCCTCTCGCTGCTCAGGGCACCTCTTATACCAGCTCACTGCAAAACAAACTTACTGAAAACAAATAATGGCACTTTGGCAAGAAATATTAGGGCCCTGGGTACCTGAAGAATAATCTAGACAAAAAGCCTTGGTCTCTGGAACACAGCCAGCATCGGGCCCTCCAAAGCGCATGGCTTAGAGCAGGGGCCCCTCCTGGCTGGGTCTAAAGTGGGCTGAGGATTGGCCAGTTAAGGGATGATGTTAACCCAAATGTGACAAAGAGATGGGCTGGAATGCCAAGGCCCGATCAAAATGCTAGTCCCCAGGAACACCAAAAATAACTCTTCAATTTTTCAGTTTATTTTATTTGCAGATCAGAACTTCAGTGATTTTCAGCAAATGAAAAGTAGTTGTCCTTGGATGGAAATATACAGAGATGGACTTATCACAAAGCTAATGAAACTGAAGCTCCAAGCCCCTCCCTTGCACTAGTTCTGAAAGAAGCTTTGGCAATACGCTCGCAGGATGACGGCGCCACCAACTTATGTCTAAGAGGGAAGACATCACCTCATCCTGAAGGTAGCAGAATATTTTTTTGTATGTGTAAACGTAAGGCTTTTTAAAAATTCTTGACTTTAAAAGGGCCCCCAGAAAGTAAAATGGTTTATAGTTTGGCAGTTCCTTAAGCAGTAAAATATACTGATAGAATTTCCATGTGATCCAGCAATTCCATTCCTAGATATATACCCACGAGAATGGAAAACAGGGACTTGAACAGATACATATACACCAATGTCCATAGCAGGCTATTCACAATAGTCAAAAGGTAGAAGCAACCCAAGTGTCCATCTACAAATGAATGGATAAACAAAATGAGGTCTAAACATACAATGGAATGATATTCAGCCTTTATAACGAATGACATTCAGATACAAGCTTCAACATGGATGAACCTTGAAAACATTATGCTAAGTTAAATAAGCCAGACACAAAAGGAAAAATATTGCATGATTGCACTTATATGTGTTACCTAAATCAGGCAAATTCAGAGACAGAAAGTAGATTAGGGTGACCAAGTGTTGGGGAAGCTGAGGCTGAAGAGTTACACCTTAATGGTTACAGAGTTTCTACCTGAGGTGATGAAAGTGTTCTGGAAATAGTGTATTAGTCAGAGTTCTCCAGAGAAACAGAACAAATATAGAGATATATATAAGAGGAGATTTATTATAGGAATTGGCTCACAGAGTTCTGAAGGCCAAGTCCCACAATCTGACGTCTGCAAGCTGGAGGACAAAGAAAGCTGGTGGTACAATTCGGTCCAAGTCTGAAGGCCTGAGAACCAGGGTCCACTGGTGGAAATCCCAGACTTTTAGTTGCTGGTGCTGCTGGAGTGGGGTCCACACTTGGAGAAGGGTGGTCCAGCAGCCTGGGCATCACCTGGGGACTTGTTGGAAACGCAGTACCTCAGGCTTCCGTTGGACTCACTGAATCAGAATCTCTGTGGGGTGGGAGCCTGTGTTCTTGTTTGAAGGCCCTCCCAGTCCCTAAGCGCAAGACAATACTGGTCCAGAACTTGAGCTTCATGTGTGTATATTAGATACAGCTTTGTTTCCCCCTTGTCTGCTATGAAAGATTGAGGGATGGAAGACACTATATGATAAATCAGATCAGCATCAGTGAACACAAAGAACAGGACCATTTAAGGGACCCTGGGGATTCTCTGCGATCATATCAGATGCGTGAGTTTATGCATGCCAGGGGGAAGGGGAGGAAGACAGGGACCCATCCTAGAGCCTTTCAAACCCTTGTAGCCTGCAGACTGTGCTCCCTGGGCCCAGAGGACACCGATGACAATCTGAGATGAAGAAAGGAACTCATGATTGGGGAACCAGGAGCCCTCACTCATCACAGAAGGAAAAGAATTGTCCTGGAGATGCCCAAGACATGCAGAAAGGCCTCTCTATTTTCCCTTTTAATGACTTTTCTATGATTGCAAAAGCAATACTTATCATCATAGAATATTGAGAAAATATAGAAAGATACAAAGAAAATAAAAGTGATCAACAATCCTGCTCTCCAGATAGAGCCACTTTATCCATTTGATATTTTGATGTATATTCTATATCCTATCCAGCTATATACACATACACACTGCTGTATACGTAAGAAATATTTTTAAAATGTAAATACACATTTATATACATATTTATACATATTTTATATATAGAAATGTAAATATGCCTACATATTTATGGTATGTATTATATATGCATATATACAGATACTATATATGACACACATGTAATATATATACATATATTTAAAAACTTTAAAAACTATAGATATACAAATATGTACATAATATATAACATTAATATATGTATATGTTATATATAACGTACTTTACGTGAAATATGCATATGTATAAATATATACATAAATATATAAATATTAGGCATATAAATACATAATATAGATAATATATTTTTTCTGTAAATGTAAATATACATACACAACTTTGTAACCTACTTTTTTACTCTTAGCAATATATTGTACTTCACTCATTTAAACAGGACAGTTACAAAGTGCAAATTTTAAATTGCCCAGGTGTCCACCACTGACCACTTCTCCCTTCCCCCAAACACCCAGCCTCCAACTAGAGGCTATAAAACTTTACAGATTACATGAAGACTTCGTGGAAAGAGAAGAGGTAAAAATCACCTCTCCCTTCCCATGAGAACCAGTGAACCAGGTAATTCCTGGGACAGCCAGCCCCCATCCCAAGGTGCTGGGTCACCACCTCCCACACTGATGCCCTTCCCACCGCAGCCCACATGCTCAGCACCAAATCAGGGGACAGAGCCATCCCAGCCCCTCTGATGATTCCCTGTGTTTCAGTTCAGCCACCCCAACTCTTCAGTATCACACAGAGTCTAAAAATTCAAAGTGAACTGAAAGTAATTATGTTTTGAGATCTGTGTGTTGGGGGGTAGGATTCCAGATCATCTCTTGTGCTAACAGGGATTGATCCACTGCAGGGTCCTAAACAGGGGTCAAAATCATGGTCATAAAGCTACACACGGGCAGACCTACAGGACGGTCCCAGCCCTACCCCCCAAACCTGAGGCTCTCTTTTTTCCTTTGTCTTTATCAAGAAGTCTACCCAGGCAGAGTCTAAAAAATTTTAAACAAAATGATGCAGGCTCTCATTTAAATCTTTTAAAAATAAATGATTTCACAGAGCTTATTTCCATGTTTATTCTATTGATTCAATTTAAAACAAATTGTAACATGGAGCTCATAATAAGCCCAAACAGTCTAGGGATCATCTTCATTTTTGGAATAGTAACTCTTCCTTTTTTCTCCCTCTACTGCTGCAATTAGGATAGAAGAGAAAATTGGATTTTAATTAATCAGCAAGTGCTCTTCTCTTCCAATCACTGGGAATTTCAAGGCTGTAAAACTACAGTGTAGGGAGGTCACATTGGCTCCAAAAATAGCTGGAAAAAACCAAAAACAAAGACTCCTCGTCCCGGTGCTTTTTTTCAGAATTCAAAGGCAGTTCAGTGTAAGATTGGAAAACTCATGCAGGGGCCAACCAGGGTCTCTCTGAGCAGGAATGTTTTGCTAAGGGTGGAAGCTAGTTGCAGCACCCATGTCCCTTCCTAAGACCTCAGAGGGGCAGTTTAGCTGCTTTCCTCATCAGAAGAGCTTGAGCCAGCAGAAATACTACCCAGAGGCACCTGCTTCTGTCACCAGGAGCCAGCTTGGTATGTGGTACACCTCTCTCCTCTCCCTCCCCAGCCGCCCAATGATCTCTTTTGTCTCAGACACTGGCATTATAAGCCATATTAATTATAGATCAATCTCTAATTTGAAGGTATGAGGCAAGACTCTAGGGGGTCTCATTAACATAAGATTCAAAGCTGACTCAGAGCCTAATTATATTGTAACCAAAAAAAAAAAAAAAAAATCAGGCTGGATTTAGGTTTGCGCAAAGCAGTTTGTCAACAATGAGCACATCTGTAAAGGTATTTTAAGATACACGTGCCATTTTGGAGTCTTTCTGTGACTCACCTTTGTTTAATTTTTTTCCTTGCTGATGGTTACATGTGCATATGTGTGCTTGTATGGACACGTGTGTCAGGACCCAGCAGGCGAGAACAGTTTATGAACAGATCAAAGGAGCATCTACAGGAAGGTGTTGACTAAACTTAGAGGCCTGCTGTGAGCCAGAAAGATAGAGTCAAGTTCAAACATACTTATGAAGTGCTAAATGAGCTTCATTTACTAAAGATTACTGATATAAGCCAAACAGAGGCTCCTGAATAAATAAATATTTTTTTCCCTGATCTACAACTCATTAAGGGAATAATGTCCTGTCGAATCTACTAGCTGCTACTAAATGTTGGTCTCAAGATGTCTGCAGATCTCAGACAACCAGACTTAATTACTTCTTTAAATTCCTTACTTTCAAATACGATTATACTCTGAAGTTCTGGAGATTAGAACTTCAACATATGAATTATGGGGGAAGTCAATTCATCCTATAACAGGAGATACCGGTGAAGTCTGAAGTTCTGCATTTCTAACAAGCTCCCAGGAGACAGCCGTGCTATTGATTGACCAATGGACCGTCCTTTGAATGATCCTGGTCTAGGAGATTGCAGCTGCCACCCCCATAACACTGCTCTTACGAACCACTGTTACTAAGGGAAGGTGGCTGGGGCGGGTGTCACATTCCTCAGGTGTGTTCAAGCAAAATAAATGTTTATTGTTCTAGGGAAGAGATTCTCCAGCTTTAATGTGCATCAGTGTCCCCTGGGTGATTTATCAAAAAATGTAAATTCCTGAGTCCCACCCCCAAAGATTCCAATTAAGGAGGTCTGTGAAGGGGCCAAACGTATCCTGTCTTTTCCCAAGTGTTGAAGGCCACTCAAATACAGCTGGGCCTCCAGACCACACTTGGAGAAACACTGATCTACCAAGTTCAACCAGATTACTCGGTGAGCTCTTCAAGGTAGTGGCCGTGTCTACATCATGTGTCTCAAAACTTAAGATGCATGCGCTTCACCTACAGACCCTGCGAAAATGTAGATTCAGATTCACTAGATCTGGGATGGAGTCAGAGATGCTCCATGTCTAACCAGCTCCCAGGTGATGTCAATGCTGCTGGTCTGTGGAGCACACTTTGAGGGACAGCGGCAAGATTCCAAATCTCACATGATGTCTGGACAAGGACTGATCCTACCATCTCGCTTAAGGAACTCTTTGTATAATTCATGCACTAACCATTTATCTTTTATACATCTTTTCACTTTAATGCAGCCCATAATAACCCTTCCATTATCTGATCTTCTCCAAATTGATTCTTCCTGGAGTTCATATAATTCTTAATTCAATTGTCCTGGGGACTCTCCTTTAGTACTAGGAATTAGAATGTTGGAGTGCAGGATCAGAATTCTAAGTAACTTTGACAAATTGGAGAAACGTTACATTATAAATGAACAGGATAAAGTCCAACAGGGAAAGGTGCTAGACGGTGCCCTTAGGCATGAAAAATAAAGAATACACCATGAGGCGACCTGTAAGGCACATGTGAAGTGGAAACCCAGAATCTCATCACTCAAGGTGAAAAATTACACTAAAAATAAGTATCCAGGCAAGGAACTGCGGAGGAGCAAGACGGCAAATGCCTCTCTTACAATACAGAGCCGTAAGTTAAGAAGAAATATATTACTAGGCATTAAAATTACTCAGCATGTGACTAAGTTTTAAATATTAGACTTGTGATAATTAGGTTTGCGTGGCTCCTAAACTCATTTTGACTTTGTTTTCTACTTGGGTTATACCTGCTATACGTTTAAGTTGTTTAATAGTTACAAAAATCAATAAATCCATCCTGGCACATTAGAATCACCTGGGCCACTTTAAAAACTATCGATATCCAAGCCTGTTTGTATTAATTTCCTAGGGCTGCCATAAAAATATCACAAACTGGTTGGCTGAGAATAACAGAAATTTATTATCTTACAGTTGCAGAGACTAGAAGTCTGAAATCTAGGCTCCCTCTCTGAAACCTGTAGGGAAAGGATCCCTCCTTACCTCTCCCAGCTTCTGGTAGCCCCAGATGTTCCTTGTGGCTGCATAACTCCAATCGAATCTTACCATGGTGATCTCTTTATGTCTCTTCATATAATCTTCCCTCCTGCATGTCTCCTCTGTATTCAAATTTCTCCTTTTTATAAAGACACTAATCATATTAAATTAGGGCCCACCCTGAAGACCTTAGTTTAACTTGATTACCTCTTTAAAGATGCCATTTCCAAATAAGGTCACCTTCAGAGGTACTACGGATTAGGACTTCAACATATCTGTTTGGGGAGACAAAACTCAACCCATAAACCAACCCAGATCAATTACATCAAAGTCTCTGGAGTGAGGCCCAGGCACCACTATATTGTGAGTAGCCTAGGAGATTCTACCATGCAGCTTGGATTGAGAATCACTGCGCTGAGGGAAGGTCTGCAATGGCCTCTATTGTCATGGGAACCGCTGGTACTGAGGGTGATAAATGTTGAGCGGGACTTTGTTGACTAAAACACCAAAGCTGAGGGAATAGGAGATAAATAACTAACATTCTAAAGCAGTGGTGGTTCTCAATCTCGAACATACATGGAATAACCTAGGAACTTTAAAACGTACTGAAGCCTGGGTACATCCCATAGATTCTGATGTAACTGTCTGCATGAGATTTGGGCGTGGAGCATTTTAAAAGCTCCCACAGGTCATCCTACTGTGCAATCAAGATGAGAACCACTGTTTACAAAGAAAGATTTGTTATGAAGTGGCCAAACTGGCCCTCAAGACTAGAAACACTGGAATAAGGGCCCCAGGCTCGTGATCCCAGGACTTTGCTCTTTCCGCTCAACATCTTACCTTTTTAACAGATTAGTTTACAACATCGAGTTGAAGGATCTTTAAATGTTATCTTTCCATTCTTCATATAAATATGGGCAACTCTGTCTCATCTTAAAAAATGCAATCTTCCCCAACCCTACTTCCCAATCAATTACCCCTTTTTCCCCCTCACTATTACACAAAGCTTCTGGAAACATTATTCTAAACTCACCTTTGTCAAGTTCTCACTTCCCACATGCTTCATAAGCCTCTGAAACATGACCTGCCCTGATCATTTCCCTGCAGCTGAACTCACCAACGTCACCAATGGCCTCCTAATTACCAAATGCACCTCCTCAGGTGGCCAACAGATACACTAAAAGATGCTCAACATTGCTAACAGGGAAATGCAATGAAAACCACAATGAGATATCACCTCACACCTGTCAGAATCACCATGCTCAAGGAGAACACAAATAACAGGCAAGGATGTGGAGAAAAGGGAACACTTGCACATAGTGGGAACATAAATGGGTGCAGCTGCTGTGGAAAACAGTATAGTGGTTTCTCAAAAAACTAAAAATGGAACTACCTATGACCCAGCAATTCCACTTGGGTATATATCCAAAAAAACCAACACTAATTCAAAAAGATACATGCACCCCCAATGTTCATAGCAGCATTATTTACAAATGCCAAGGTATAAAAGCAACCTAAGTGCCCATTAACAGATGAATGGATAAAAAAGGTGTGGCATACTCACACACACACAACGGAATACTATTAAGCCATAAAAAAGAATGAAATTTTGCCATCTGCAGCAACATGGATGAACTTGGAGGGCATTATGCTAAGTGAAATAAGTCAGACAGAGAAAGATAAATACTGTATCGTATCACTTATATGTGGAATCTAAAAAGTACAACAAACTAGTAAATAAAACAAAAAGAAGCAGGCTCACAGATATAGAGAACAAACTAGTGGTTACCAGTGGGGAGAGGGAAGGGGGGAGAGGCAATGTAGGGTAGGGGAAAAAGAAAAAGGGTTATTATGGGATTATATGAAATCATATAATGTGTGTGAAACTTTTGAAAACTGTAAAGCACTCTAGAATTTAAAGAGTGTTTCATTCAATAAAAAGAAAAAAATAATTTTAAAAATAAAAATAATTTTAAAAAAATACACACATTCTTCTCTCACCTGAACTTTACTACATAGTCTTCAAGACTTTTACCCCTTCTCTCCCTCTCCTGTGCTCCTCCTTTGGCTTCCACAGAGTCACTCTTTTCGATTTCCTTTGGGGGCTCAACTGCCTGTTAATTAAATTTTTGGGTCCACTTTAGACCTAGTTTTGTCTCATTTTGGATTAGGTTGACATACAAATTTATGCTCTTTGTAACCAGAAGTGGATAAATATAGGTCAATCATACAGCTTAACCTTATCCCCTATCCCAATGCAATGTTAACCATACTGTCCCTGGCTTCAGCTGTCATTTGTATACGGGGTCTGTCATTTGTATACTCAGACCAGTTGCTGAAGTATTGCAATATTTCCTGCCAATTGGTAAATAGTCGGTGCCTCGTGCCCTCCCACTACCCTGACTGTCCTGCTTCCTCTCCTGGTACTCCTGACACCTCCCAATGATCCAATAACTAAAGGGAAAATGCCTGGCGTAACAGGTGACCCCTGAGACCCTGCTTCAAGCCTATAGCCAGAATCTGTTCTGACTGGTTGATGTCCATGTTGTACTGATTGTGGAATATTTTCATATACCCCTATGTATTCATGATTTCCAAATGTCTCTATCCATTAATAAGAAATTATCTTTTCTTAGCCTCAGACCCATATTGTCACCTGACTCTCCCTACTTTGACATCACATAGACACATCAGAGCCAACACACCCAAGATGGGGCATCAAACCTCCCCACAGTGACAGACTTTAACTTTGGTGGCCCCAACAAACTACATCTCCAGGCACCCATGCCCTAGTGTAGACCCCTCTCACACTGACCCTGGGTTTGGCCATTGGACTTTCTTTGGCCAATGGGACGTTATCAAACATGGTGGAAACAGAGCCTTAAGAAGAACTTGTCCTCTTAGAATGCTCACTCCTGGGAGGCATCTGCCAAATTCTAAAGTAGCTCAGACTAGACTTCTTTGTTATGAGAGCAGGTAGAGGGAGAGGTCAGGGGGAGAAGGCTACAGGCCCCAGATGTCACCCAGCATCCCCACTCCATCCTGTCCAAATGTCTCACCTACAGAATCCTGAGAAGTAAAATGGTTGTTGTTTTAAGCTTCTGCATTGTTAGACAGGGTTCTCCAGACAAGAAGAACCACCAACAGGATATGCATGTATGTATAAAATATTTATTTATTTGATTACTAATTTATTTATTTATCATAAGAAATTAGCTCATGCAGTTATGGAAACTGAGAAGTCCCAAGATTCACAAGGTGAGTCGGCCAGCTGCAGACCCAAGAGGGATGATGGGGTAGTTCCAGTCTGGGTCCAACGGCCTGAAAACCAGGAGTACTGACAGTGTAGTTCCAGTCCAAAGGCCAGGAAACTCAAGACCCAGAAAGATCAATGTTTCCATTTGAGTCCAAAGGCAAGAAAAAGCCAATGTCACAGTTCCCCGGCAGTTAAGCAGAAGGAATTCCCTCTGACTCAGGGAAAGTCAGCCTTTTTGTTCTATTCAGGTTTTCAGCTGATGGGATGTGGCCCACACACATCAGGGAGGGCAATTTGCTTTACTCAGTCTGCTAATAAAAACAAAACATCCTCACAGAAACACTCAGAATAACATTTGACCAAATACCTAGGCACCCCATGACCCAGTCGAGCTGGCACATAAGATTAACCATCACGACTTCTAAGCTTTTGGCTGGTTTGTTGTACACCAACAGGTAACAAAAAAATATGTTCTCCTTATACGATAGGGTACAGGACTGACCTATACAATACTGAATCAAGTCTACTCCTTGTATACTATGACCCACTTCAAGAAATGACATTATCATTCAATAGGACCTGAATCCAAAATTTAGGATTATCCTAGAATAAGAGTTTTCCTCCTTTACACTTGATCATTAATACGTTATAATTCCACCTCCTCGTTGATTTCATAAGGCTCTTTAACCTCACTGCCACTGCCCTTGATAGGACAAAAATGGCAAATACCTGGGATTGTGCTGTCACTCCCCCCTTCAATGACCATGGCCAATCCATCAGGCCTCGGTTTTCTGTTCACCAGGAAAGTGGCCACATAATTCTCCTCAACTCCTCACTGAAGGCATTTATGACAAATGGGTCACACGGTGTGCAGCCTGATTGCTATCCCTGTTCTAGACCCTACTGTATTAAAGCAAAGCCATTTGCTGGTTACACCAACCTCCCCTCCCATTACCCCAATCAGTTTATCTACCACCTTCTAGAAGGATTACCAAATTAATCTTTCTAACATGCATTTGAAGTTGTCTGGGTTGCCAACCTGCGCTCACCCAAGACTCAGAGGTTTTCGGATGTGTTAGATTGTTTACAAAGATGGCTCCAATTCTCTGCCCTTCCCAAATCCATATCCCTTGTGATGTGACTTTTCAGCTCCTCCCATCAAGTAGATAAAGTCTGTTTCCCCATCCTTGAATCCTAGGGGCTTGGTGACTTGCTTTGAACAGGAGAGGTAACATGGTGGAGACTCTGAGCCTCAGCTTCATGAGGCTGTGAGCATGTGCCCTCTCTTGGAGCCCTGCCACTGGCATAAGAACAAACCTGAGCTCGCCTGCTGTGGAGGAAATGACATGGAGTGGGGCCACATCCCTCAATCTAAGCTCCCCCCCCCGATATGTTAAAGGGCACAGCCAAGCTCAACAAAGCCACCTGACTACACACAGCTGAGCACAGGTAGATTATCATTATACACCAAGCCATAGCCACTCAGGTGACCCAAAGCTGAGGTTTTGTGGTTGGTTGGTACATAGAATCTCACGGCCATAGGTAATTGATACAAGGTTTATATGAAGGACCTGTGAGCAGGTCCATCACAGCTCTATTTGCATGAGAAACGAAACAAATACTACAGAAGAACTCATCCAACTGAGTCAAGGAACCAAATAAACCAAATATAAGAATCAGCAAATCTATAGGTGGCTATTGTAGGAAGCGCTTTATTAAGAACCCAAGGGGGCACCTGCCAACCCAACAATGTTGATGCTAGCACTTTCATCACAGGTGGGAGACAAAGCCTGCATCAGCACCGGAGTATACGCAGAATCTTCAAAGGCCGTTTGGCAGCATCAGAGGCCTCGGCAGCTGACATCCCTGCAGGGAACTGAAGCAGGGAATATGGCAGACACCACATGGTCACTAAGAGGATTGTGATTGTGAGAACATTGGAGACGCCTCTGAGAAACTGTCAGAAATAAAACAAGGCACCCTGAAAGGTCCTGCCGAAGAAAGAATGCTTCATGATAATCTTTTTGACTATCTTACTCCACCACCTGGTGTGGATTGGGAAAAATGACTTATAAAAGTCTGAAATTGTTCAGTAATTCTCCTTTGCTCTCCAAAAAGCAAAGAACAAAAAAAAACTGGTTAACACCGAAAGACAGGTTTATTCATCTCTCACTCCACATGGATGTAAAACAACCTTCTCACACACACATTGTTCACCTGTGTCTTTTCTATCTCTCCTTACTCTCCCACACCTCTTAGATCATGTGGTTTCTCATTCCCTGCCACAGCGACTAGAGAAGTGAATTCCTCTGTTTCTAAAAGAGCATCTCACAAGCCCCACAGTTGACCTCCTTCTAGGACATAGGATTTTATGCAGAGAGTAGAAGCTATAGTTCTTTTCTTCAAGCTACAGTATAAACAAGGGTATGGTGGTCCCTTCCCTTCATCGGCAGCAATAAACTTGCATTGTAGAATGCAAAAAAAAGGCCATAAATTCATTGCAGGTCCTACCCTTAAAAGAGAAGTCTATTTCTCCACCCCTTGAATCTGGGCTTGGTCATGTGACTTGTTTTGGCCAATGGGACCTAAGCAAATATAATGCAAAGAGAGGCTTGAAAAGAGCTTGCACATTGAGGCCTGCTCTTTCTCTGCTGTTCTTGGAACTCAGAGATAGCAGTTTGAATGAGCTCAAGCTAGCTTCCTGGAGAGGCCAAATGAGAGGAAAACATAGCACCTGAGCCTTCAGCCCACCAACCTCCAGATATGTGAGTGAGGTCATCCTGCCCAACCAGCAGCCAGGGCCAGCTGCTGCATGAGTGGGAACTTAGGCAAGACAGGCTGAAGAATGGCCCAGTCTAGCCCAGCCCAAATTGCCAACCCACAAAATTGTGAGCAAATAAATGTTGGTGTAAGCTGCTAAGTTTTGGAACAGCTTATTTACGCAGCAAAGGTTAATGGGCACATCACTAAAAATAAGGTATAGGATGTCAGAGGTGAATGTGCAGTGGGGAACCATAACACCTCCTCGTATGAGATGAGCCTCCCAAACCACAGCAAATTGTAAAGGGGATAGGATGGAAGAATTTATTTCTGTCTCTACCATCAGAATCTGATGTTAAAAGCCCATGGAGAAAGTAAAACAAAACAACAAAAAAATACAAAGTAAAATCAAAACAACAGCTCCTCTCAAATCTTAGAAAATGAACCAGGTATATTTTTCTGAAAACAGTAGTTCTGCTTATGTAAACTAGGTAGCTGGCCATGTGTTTTTCTTCTCTTTGGTTTAAAAAAAATCAGATCCAAGTTTAAGCCCTACTTCTAACAAATGACTAGGACTTCTCAGAATTCAACATACTGTTCATTTACTTATTTGGGAGGGGGGCATATTTTCCACAGTGTATTTTTCCACAGAGTATACAAACTGTTACTTCTATTCCACTTCATTTTCACCTTTTTTCTAATATATTTATCTTAAAACATTCCAAATGCCTTTTGAATGAAGACTTGACACACGTAACATTTACTTATTGATTTGTTCTATTTTGATTCAAAGGCACACCTTAAATTGAGGGGACCACAATGTCCATTCTTCCTTGTTTTCTGCTTCTACTTTTTCCCCCGTGGCCATGGATAGAGTCACAGGAAGGGAGGAGGAAGTGGGAAATAGAGGTGGTAAAACATTTTGCAATTTTCCAAGAACTAGATATAATCTAGGAGATGTGCATTTTCTATTGAAATAATTTTCTCCATAACAATACACACTCTTATTAGAACTGTATTTTTACTGACAGAGCCCAGAGTTGCCTCACTCAGCCTCCTGCACATAGAAGGAAAAACAAACAAAAAAAACAAAAGAAAAAGCACAAAATACACTCATCACTGTGATATAAATATGCTTTGATTTGCTCAGTCTCTTATTTATTTTTCTTTTGAGATCCACAGCCTTCCTGGACACTTCCAAACGATTCTGGGACTAACTGCATTTGCATGAAGTTCTTTGAATTTTGATCTATGTCTTTAATCAGGCACATTGCTTTGAATACATTAGTTTGAATGGTAGAGTCAAATGGCTACTGTTTTTTCTGTAATGTGAGTAAATAAATTAATAGGATTTAGGGATTAGCTTGAACGTCTTCTTCTATGTGACCTAGACAACAGAGTGTCTTATCATAACTGCATTCCTGACAATAAAGCATATAGTGTTTCCCAGTGAGTCAAAACAATAGCTATATAAATACAAAACGTATTACTCATGTCTGCTGTGTACTTAGTTGTCCATTATTAATATTAATCATCTTTGCTTTCTTCCAGGGAGCTTAAAGTCCCATATATTGTACAATCAAAACTGTCAAGAGCCTCAGCGCCATTTTGTGGCAGCGAGACCCGCAAATAAATGGGAGAGCCGGGGCTGTTGCGGGAGGAGGAGCACGGGCGCCGGCGGCAGCGGGGCCGGGCGGCCTGGGCAGCGAGCGGGTAGTGCGGGGTCAGCCTACGTGACTGGGAGGCACCGGCGCGGCCTCCGTCAGGAGAGGATTCAAGATGACCAACGAGGAACCTCTTCCTAAAAAGGTTCGACTGAGTGAAACAGACTTCAAAGTTATGGCACGAGATGAATTCATTCTCAGGTGGAAACAATACGAAGCGTATGTACAAGCTTTGGAGGGCAAGTACACAGATCTTAACTCTAATGATGTAACTGGCTTAAGGGAATCTGAAGAAAAACTAAAGCAACAACAGCAAGAGTCTGCACGCAGGGAAAACATTATTGTAATGCAACTAGCAACCAAGGAGCAAGAGCTGCAAGAGTGTACTACTCAAATCCAGTACCTCAAGCAAGTCCAGTGCCTAGCATTGCCCAGCTGAGATCAACAATGGTAGACCCAGAAATCAACTTGTTTTCCCTAAAAATGAAAGGTGAACTGGAACAGACTAAAGACAAACTGGAACAAGCCCACAAATCATACTCCCCAGTCAACACTTCCCTGACAGTCCCACTGCAAGAAAGCTGTGGTGGGACAGCCAAGGACTCGTTTCCACACCAAGACTCAGACTTTTTGAGCCAAAAAGCCACATTCTTATACTATCCAGCTTGTAATGGTTAATGTAAAACTTACCAGATGAACCTTGTGTTTCAGCTTCTTTCTCTTCCCCCTCCCCTTGCTTCAGAGGCCTGATGGCGTCGGACTATTCCGAAGAAGTGGCCACCTCCAAAAAATTCCCCTTCTGGGACATGTAGACACTTGAGAAGTGTTTCTGTTTGAAGAAAATAGAGGGAGAAACAGAAGTCTTAAGTCTGTGGCACACTGTGTCTTCAGACAGTTTGGAGGAATGAAAACCTAGAGATTTAAAATCATGAACTGAACATGTAAAATTCCAGTAAATGTAAAGATGGCATATGCGTCGCTCTTAACCTTGAGCATAGTGACTTAGAGACACTGTATATCAGTTTTGCCAATAAGACTGTGGACTTCGTGATTGTTGTTGAACTTCTGGGTCAAACTCACATGAGGTGAATTTTGCCTTTAAAGGGTTTATTTTCTAAGAACCAACTTAATAGTCATGAGAGAATCAAATAATAGATGTCAGTACAAGTAGTTCACATATTTAACCATTTAGTTTGGGGCTCCACATTACTTGATTGAGCCTTAAATCAATGTGGTTTTACTCAATGGTTTGTTCTTTGAATGGTTGCTAATACTATAGATAATCTTATTGAGGACTGTACAAATAATGAAGGTGTGGTATCAAACTTCAGGTCTAAACTGTTTGAAGCATTATAAACATTCATTTCACAACTAGATTGTATAAGGATATTAGCTGTGATGAGACTCACTGCGTTATTTTTTTCAGTAGTGAAATTTATCAAATCCCCATTCCATTCAACAGGCACATGTTGAAAGAGCATTGTCATTGGTGTTAATGGGGGAATGTGTTCCTTCATTGTATTTGGGCCTTTTGTATTGCACTCTTGATATTAAATTAAATGTGCCTTGAAAAAAAAAAACACTGTCAAGAATTATAACACTACTCTGTGTGATCTCTATAAAAGGAGATATAAATGCCAAACAAAAGGGCCATTGGTTGCTTCATTTATATGCAAAGTTCTCCTGTCCATAAATTACATTAATAGTTTATATTCTCCATACCTTGTCACAGAAGGAGCTCAAAGCATGTTTGATCCTTTCATTCTTGTGACCTCTGCTTTAGGAGGAAGCAACCCTGGCAGGTCCGGGGATGCCCTTTGCCTCATACACTCCCAAAGAGAACAGGCCACCCTCTGCCTTTGTCCTAGATAGTCCCAGATTCGGGGTCCTGATGCACGAGGGAGTGACAAGGACCCTGTGTGACTCAGGTGACACATCTAGGTCACTGTCACAATCCTGTCCACCAAGTTGGAGCTCTTTGGGGCCACGGTTCTTGCTTCTCTTTACTTTGTCAGGGAAAGAAAAATGCCAAATGCAACATCCATTGAAATGTCATCATTGGCACATCTCAGAGCAGACTTCTTTTGAACTTCAGGAATAATACACCTGATGATGGGGTCCAGGGCATTCCAGCCTGATACCAACTTGTATTCTTTAGTGAATAATATTTCAGCAAAATTCAAGAGTGTATCCAATTTAGAGCATCCTTTATTAATCCATTTTGAAATGTCACTATTTTATTCCAAACACCTCTGGAGAATGTGTCAACAAGCACAAGGCAGTGAAACAAGAGAGGTCGTTCCTCACGGACAGCAAAAGTGCCCAGTCAAGTGCCCATGATAACATGTGAAGTAACTGTCTTCCTGCTTTCTTCCCATTTTCTAAGATATCTATTATCTGAATTGTGAACACTAAACCACATTGGGGGAAAGCCACCTTCCTCCCGACTTGACCTACAGGTCAACCCCTTCAGATAACAAACAACAGAGGAACGATCAGGCAGGTACCCAGAGGTTCACCGTCAGAGCCGTGTCTGTTCTCTTGGGCATCCCCCACGATTTCTCCTTTTTCTGTTCTGATAACTCCCCGGCTCTAATTGGAGGCAGAAGCAGCACTGTTAGAGCAGAATTTAATATCCATACTGGGTGGCGCCGTTACTTTATAGATGAGAAGGGGGAATAAGGGACTGTGTTTGGAGGCTGCTGGTTTATTGTTGATTTTTTCAAATCAAGAAACAGTTTTAAACCATTATGTTTATTTAACTTGTTCACTAATTAAATTATCATAAAGTGTCTATATTCTTGGCACTGCCCTTGAGACCTAAGGACCAAAGGAAATAAGAATAATCACTGCCATGTCTTATGTTTTATAAGAGGAGTTGCTCATTAATTTACTCAAATATTTATTGAGTCTATACTATGTGCTGGGCACTCTTTCAGTTTTGGAAAAAAAGCAATGAATAAAACAGACAGAAATCCTTCCCTTAATGGAAGCTTACAATTTAAGGACAGGAATAGTAAAAAACAGAATAAATAAGTAAAACATACAGTATGTAAATGGTGTCAAGTTCTATTGAGAAAAAGAAAGCAGGGAAGGGATTAGGGTATGGGTTTTCATTTTGCAGAAGAAAATATTTGGGTCAAGAACCCAAGGTGTTGAGGAAGTGAGACACATGCATAACCAAGGGAAGAGCATTACAAACATATTGTGAATGCCAAGCCCTGAGAGGGAACATGCCCGGTGTGATACAGAAACAGCCCAGCTTTTATATTCCAAAGATGGCCACCACAATATTCCCCTCCCCCACGACCTTCCAGAGCCTTGCCATCCCTGCCCTCTATCAAGAGTCTATGTCTCCTCCCCTTGAGCCTAAGCAGGACCTTGTGGTTGCCCTGACTTGTAGTGTATGGCAAGTATGACAGAAGAGATGCTAGGTGACCTCCAGGCTTGGTCATAAAAGGCAGAACAGCTTCTTCTCCACTCTCTTTCTTGGGATGTTTACCTTTGGGACCAGCCGCCATGCTGTGAGGAAGCCCAGGCCACACAGAGGCCTGCATGGAGAGGGACAGAGGCTGAGCTTCCAGCTGACTGCACAGCCACATGAGAAGCAGAAGCACGTGCTCCATCCCCCAGGGTTGAGCCCAGTCAACTGACACCGTGTACAGCAGCACTGAGCCTTCTCACATAACCCCAGGGTTATGAGCAAAATGAATGATTTTTGTCACCTTCAACCACTCAGTTTTGGGGTAGTCAGAAGGCTAAGTGACCAAAACAAGTGAGGAAGGCCTTGGATTAGGAGACAGTTAAGGGGTGGGGCCGGTCCTTGAGGGTTTTACACACCATTGCAAATTCTTTGCCTTTAACACTAATGGGAAAGCCACCTGCAACAAGTAAATGCTGGTCACTGTCTGAGACCGGGGTGTCATCAAGAAGACAGCCTCCAGCAAGCACATGTCTCCTGCCCTCAGGCAGAGATTCTTTCGAAGACAGGGAGCCTTCCTTCCACTTTCCACAGGCAACATTTTGCGCTCATGGTGACAAACTCACTCAGAGACTGATCTGACCAGCCCATTTCCTGTCACAAAATTGTAATAGTCACCTGTATGGTAAGCACACACCCTTGGGATGCTGGCCAGCACTGCCTCGTGTCACTGGGAGAATTCAACTTCCATGCACATTTAGGTTTCAGCCAACTTAGACCCATAGATGCCCAAAAGGGGTGAGATACAGTGTGCTTTCCATGGAGGCTTTTGGACATTGTTTTCCCTCTGGCTCAACAAGCCTCTTGTTGGCTGACTTTGGGGGACTGCAGCGTGGCCCACCTGGCACGGAGACATTTGCTGCATCGTCGGGGAAGACAGGCAAGCGCGGTCCATGCAGGAAAGTGTTTTTCAATGCTGAGAGGCTCAGAAAGATGAGCATTGAAGGAATCCATCCCTTATTTAAAAACTGAAGCATAGTTGATTTACAATACTGTGTTAGTTTCATAAAAGAATCCATCCTTGTTGACATTTTAAATAGGTTAATGCACCAATGTGAAGTGCAGTATCTGCTCCCTTTGGGGCTGAGATTATAGAAGTGCTCACTCTGGAAGTTTGTAAAACTGGACAGCCTTCCAAACATGGGGCAGATAAAGCCCCATGATGATGGTGGCCACAGTGAGTCTGGAGGGAGGCAGGTCACCACTCCTGAGACACACAGGGGCTAGAATCCTGTCCAACTCCTCTGGGGACAACACTGAGAACTCCACACTGAGGTCCGGGAAGAGCCAGTACCAACACTCTTCTACTGAGTTGTTGAGTTTGTTGAGGCAACGGCTAACAGTGATCAATTTCCACACATTACATCCTGTTCCTAGGCAGGTTCAAAGGGAATTTGGGTAGGTGGATGAGAAACAGAATTCAACAAAATACCCTTTAGATTAGGCCCAGTCAGGAAGAAATAACTTCTGTTCTTGCTGTGTTGTTTCGTGTTAACCAATTCAGGATGGTAGGATGTGAGATGCTGAATAGAATTTTGGGTAAATGTCTTAGGAGAGTTGCCTTGAGAACCTTAATATTCTCAACCACACTGGCGTGAAGGCAGGTTGTGCTGACACTGAAAGGCCTGCCAGACAATTAAAAGAAAGATGACACACGTTTCAGTTTGGCATTTGTCCTCATAAATTTGAAATCATGTCATTTCATCAGAAGGATATTAAGCCTTTCTTAAGACAATCCAGTCAAAGAAAGTGAGAACTAGAGGGTGCCTTTCTGATGTTCTCCTCATTTCACAGGTTGAGAACCCTGAGTCCCAGAACAGATAAATGGCTTGTTCAAGGCCCTCAGCTGTTTGGAAGTCAACAGTCATACAGTTCAAGTCCTAGGGTCTGGGCCCTTTAACACCATTGCAGTTGCTGATAACACAAGCCAGTAACTGCGATACCACCTGGTATACAAAAGGCACTCAATAACGGTGGCCTCCCCCCATCAGGCTGTGAGATCTTCGATGGCACAGTGAGGTCTCATTTATGCTTAACTCCCCAATGCCTTCCCTATAATAAGGGCTCATTTTTAATAGATAAATGTACAAACACTGGATTCCTACCACACTCAAAATGTTCATTGTTTCTTATGGCTGAAACACCAAGTTATTATTTATTGATTGCCTGCTCTTCTTCATTCATTCAATAGATGTGGTTGTGCATCTTCTATGTGCTCAGTGTGGTGGATACAGGAATGAGCAAAGCAGAGGGACTCCCAGGCCTAGTGGAGCTGACACTCCTGTGACTGTGGCTGTGCAGCCAAAACAGTCAACTTGTGACTAAGCAGCCAAAACAGTCAACTTGTCTTGACACACCTGACTCACAGGCCAATCAGATGAGGCCAGCGTACATACCTAGAAAAGCCAGACAGCTGTTCAAGACAGAACAGTGTCAGTGGGTTCAGATAATAAGTTATATGGCTGTTCAAAGGACGGAAGGTTTGGTGTGGCCAAAACAGTCTTAGGAGACCCCAAGGACAGTTTGGAGCAGTTTCTTGAGAACATAGTAGGATTTGAAAGAGCAGAGAGACGAGGAAGGGGATGACACGCCAGGGAGGTGGAGGAAGAGGCAGGAACAACATGAGTGAGATTAATGGGCCAGGAATGACTCTAGTCAAGCCAGATCCTAGGCCAGAGAAGGTGAAGCTAAGTAGAAAAGGCAGGGCCAGATGGTGAAGGCACCAGTCATGGAAAAACCCAAAGAGAAAACAATATCTTTCATCTGCACTTTGAAAAATCTGCTGGGAAGTGAATGACAGGTCATTTGCAGGTGTATAAGTATTTCAACGTGTTTCTGTCCAGATTGAAGGTACACGGGAAACTTACTCCTCCATTATCTTTCCACCAATTTCAGATCGACACTTCTTCAGGTAAGGAAACCCACAAAAATATAGTAAGAAGAATTAGAGTGGATTGTCAAAATGTGAGAGAGTAAACGCCCACTTTCTTAGAACATACCCCAGCTGTTCATATTTCACAATTAATGTTCCATTGCTAATACTTTAGAAAATGGATTTCAAGTATGTGCTTTCACTTGTCCATCTATCTACTCTCTACAGATCTACTCTCTGTAAGTTGAGTCCAGAGCACAAACAAAACAAAAGTGAACTAGACGTTTAAAAGTAGAGATAGATATGTATTTTATTGTACATATGTCTGTGCCATGGCTACAGGCCAAACTTCAGATTAAGAGCTGTGAATGAGGTTGGGGGAAGGGGGCAAGGAACAGGTCTGTAGATGAAATATCTAAGTCTTAAATTAACCACTTTGACAAATCAGTTGTCCTACCATAAAGTTAGGGGTTCTGTCTAATTAGTAGATCAAATGCACTATTGGCCTCAATTATTGGCCTCCCTCTATCAACACACGTGGCCCTCGAACTTTGGGGTCCCTTCCTGCTCTGACACCAGGCCAGCTTTGTGACTTGCTTTGGCCAACAGAATGTGGCAGAGTGAAGCCCTACTAGTTCTGAGCCTAGAACTCAAGAGCCTTTGTGTGTTTCTGCTCTATTTCTTGGAGCTCTGCCAGGTCTCGATCTGAACATACTGTAGGAGGAGAGACCCCACGGAGCAGAGCCCAATTGTCCAGGCTTGGCCCCCTTAGGTCAGTCAACAGCCAGGTGACCCCCGGCCATGTGAGAACCTGGCCAAGATTAGCAGAACCACCTCCCCAAGGCACAGCTGAGCCCCAGAGGCATGAGTAAGCCCAGCCTATACCAGAAGTACTGTCCAGCTGACCCTCAGACTCAAGAGGGTCCAGTAATAAAGGCTTGCTGTTTTAATGCACTGAGCTTTAGTGGATTGTTGAATAGTAATAGCTCTCTGATAGAGACTAGGTCCTGGCTATACGTTAGAGTCTTCTGAGAGTTTTAAAATATACCAATCCTTGCACCCCTTGTCTCTATGCTGTGATTCTGTTTAATCCACCTAGATATTACTTTATTTTGTTCTGTTTAAGTTTCTCAGGTTTCTAACATGCAGCCAGAGTCAAAACTTCCTGGCTAGAATTAAATACGCCTCTTCCTGCCCTGATTTCTCCAAATATTAAAATTCTAGGTGAGTGGGCCTTTGTTGTCTTAGGTCTGGATAACACTAAAGTGTGTGTGCTTTTGCACATGTATCACTGAGAACAAGACAAATCTGTCTTCCTACATGAAAAATGGTCCTCTATATGTCCATCAGTTTGTTCAGGCAAGAAGACAGTGATTTCTGTCCCAGTAGCCAATATCTAGGACTATCACTTATGGGATGGTTGAGAGAATTTATCCCCCGAAGGCCCTCCTACCTTTCCTCTGGAAGCTGGATGAAACAGATACAAAGCCTTTTGCTACTTAATATTTAGGTTAGGCTATGAATCTGGCAAAACCAGGAACAAAGGGGAGGTGACATCTGTAGATCGCTGGGGAGTGAGGGAGGGACTTTCAGAAATGGTAGGACTGTTTTTACGTTCTAATTAAGGATGCATCAGAGAGCTGGCTTGTGAGAATATGTGACCAACTTGGAGGAGGGAACTTGATAAAGAGCATTTTATTTAAGAGTAAGAAGATCTACCTGGTAGATTCATTGGGTCCCCATCCCAATCCCCTTTCCTGGGCAGGTGTACCACCTCTCCCAACTGTGTCAGTGTCGGCTGCCAGTGACTCATACCTTCCCCCTTTGCCAGAGAATGGCCTTCAGCAGATAGAAGCCATGTGACTGGAAATGCCTGGGAGGTTATGCCCTCCCTCTTCTGACCTGGAGGCAACCTGCAGCTGGCTAATGACTGATGGACACAGGCTACAGAAGCTTCCTCAGACAGAACAGCCCTCTGGTGCCATTCACATTCTAGAACTCCCATGGGATCAGCTGAGGCTCAATTTTAGTGGAAAGCCTGTATTGATGACTTCTTCCCTTGCCCTATCCTGTTTTTTTCCTATTGCTCTCTCTCTCCCTCAATAAATCACCAGTCCCAGAATCACTGTCTCAGGCTCAGCTTCTAAGGATCCCAGCTGAAGAACATCTGCTTTCCTGAAAAGTCTCCAGCTGCCCATCAGAAGTGCTGTCAACATCCTTCTATCCCTTCTTCCCTCCCACTGGCTCTGAGGAAGCAGCACTCTTCTCTTCTGGTATTCAGAGTGTAGATCACTTATCTACACTCTAAATACCAGCTTCTCAAATCACAGGGATGGTTGCTACACAGCCATTTTCCTCAGCATCCTTAAAGGTCTCTTTTTTCTACTAACCCTTCCTCTCACTTCATGTATCCCAGGCAACCTCCATCTTGGGCAGGACTCTGGTGAACCATCTCTGCCTCATTGCTCCACTTTTTTCTAGAGAACACTTAAGGTCAAAATTGAGCACTGTTTCCTCCAGGAGAACTTCTTCCCAACTCCAGCCCACACTGATCTCTTTTATCTCCTTATTCACTTAACATCTACCCATGCGATTTTGCTCCTGAAAGAACTCTGTATGTGCTGGCTTTATGCACAAGACGTGCCTTCACCATAGGTTTTATTCATTTGTCTTGCCTTTCTAGCAAAATAGCAGGTCCTCATAGATAGGGAATGTGTCTTTCTTATAATTTCATATGCCATATTACCTTGTTTTGCAGATACATATTAACCGATCAGCTAAAAAGGAAAAGTCTACAGTTACACTTAGGTTTCATAGTGCAAGGGGTGCATCTAACCTTACTGCGAGAGCATAGAAAAGGTTAACTAAGTCTTTGGGAGCTGCCATTTCAGGATATCACATCTTTAACAGTTATATTCTGTATAATAAGGACCCAATAGCCAGAAATACCAAAATGCCAATTTCCTAGTTAATTGTGAGGACAGATACATTTTTTTCTCCTTTGCAAAATTTGTTGCTGTTTCACATATGACTTTAACTCTAATGGAAATGAGGCTGGACAAATCAATTTTTAGCCCTTAGCAAGTTAAGTTTGTCAATATAGAATGTAACTAGCAATAGAGATTGGTAGTTAACACTACAGTTTTAATCCAATATAATACCTCTCCTTCCTCTTTCCCAATTAACTCCAAAACCTCCTGTAATTAACACGATTTATGCCACTAGAGTAAAGGCCATTTCTAGACCGTGTACTCTAAGTCCTCATTATGCAAAATGATTTAAAATTTCAACTTAACATTTTGCAAAAAACAAAATATGCAAATGGGGCCAGTGTATCAAATGGGAGCTTTAAATAAGCGTATTTCTCAGAAATGAAGACACATTACATTCGTGAAAGAGTGAAAACGTAACTGAGTTGTACTCATCTGAAGGTCAGTCTTCCACCAGAGAACACAGCTATGTAGAAAACAGAGACATAGCTGAGCAATGCAAAGTCGTTTACAAAAAGAAAGAGAGATTTAGAGAGAGGGAGGGAGGAAAGGGGGGGGGGAAGGGAAGGAAGGAAGGAAGGAAGGAAGGAAGGAAGGAAGGAAGGAAGGAAGGAGAGAGCCAGGGAAGAGGGAAAAGGAAGTAAAGACAGAGTCACTCTGGGTTGTTGAAATGACTGTGATAAAGTACAAATGCTGAAAATCATGGTTTAGCAGATGGGTCCTCAGTTCGCCCTGAGCCTATTGACATATATTGCGTATGGTTGTTACATTCCTGGTTATCTAACTTGCCAGACTCTGCCAATTAAAATCAGCACTTTGTTAAGGCAGAGAGCTGCAGGCTAGCTACATTTAAAGCCACAACCGGAAACTGGAGAAAAGACAGAAAAACACATCATGACACAGAAAGTGGTATTTGCTATGGCAGTTGTGAATCATCAAGAAAAGACAAGTTTAGTTCTGAATTTTTGTTTCAGAAAGCACAGAAATGGGTAATATGTTTTCGAAAAGCTTTCAACAAATGTTTCAAAAATCTGTCATGCTCTAAAAGGAAAAGCTGTGGAAATCTGAAATATTCATGAATGTTTAGAGCTACCTTTATTCTATTGGTCAGTTTCCAGTTCAGGTACTCTGACCTAGGTTTCTCATAAACTGAAAAAGTGTCCCCCAAATAGACTTCCTATTAGACCTAAAGATTTTTACTTGGAAGATAGAATGACACTAATTATTATGAAGAGCTTATTACTCAAGGGGAGGGCGAGGGGCAGCAAGAGGTACAATATAAGGCAAACTAAGGTCACCAAGTAGGATGTCAGTCAATGTGGGTGACATGGACCTCAGAGGCAGTTGGGTGGAGCTGAGAAAAACAGGGGAAGAAACAGATCCTTACTCCAACTTACCCCCAAGAATGTTCTATCTAAATTGAACTAGGTTGTTTTAGGATTCTCTAGTCTAAATTACCCTAGTCTCTAAAATAATAGAACCCTGCTCTCCATACATCCATGACCCATCAGTTGTAGCCACGTAATAGGTAAAAAAGAAGGAAACAGTTGCTACAGGCTGAGGAGACAGCACTTTTAAAGACACAAAGCCATTTGAGCGCTTGGTATGGTTGTAGCTAAACTGGGGAGCACAAGTGGAGCTCGTGGCTGTGAGGGTCGCTAATTAGGTGGGCTCTGCTGGATTTGGCACCAAATGACAAAAGCCAAAAGATGAGAGATATGAGCAAGTGGACTTTGAGGCCTCAAGCTTGGCTACCTGGGATAAAAGAGGTGCTATTAGTAGACACAGGAAGGTAAGAAGATGAGGTGGCAATGCTGAGGGCAGTCTACACAGGAGACTCTGGTAGGTGTATCCAGGAGAGCCCTGCAGAAGGCAGTTTGAAAAATCAGTGTCAAGCTCTTGAGAAAGGCCTAGAACTTGGTATCATTACCTAGATGTGACCATCTGAGTTGCAAAGCAGGACCACTTCAAGCATGGTCAACAGACCAACAGCATCATCTGGAAGAATATAAGAAATGCACTTTCCTTTTCACTATTTTTCTTAAATTGAGGTATAGTTAATTTACAATGTTGTGTTAGTTTCAGGTGTACAGCAAAGTGATTCTGTTATATATATATATATATATATATATACACACACACATATATATATCCTTTTTCAGATTATTTTCCATTTTAGGTTATTTTATAAGGTATTGAGTACAGTTACCTGTACTATACAGTAGGTCCCTGTTGTTTACCTATTTTACATACAGTAGTGTATATATGTTAAACCCCAAACTCCTAACTTATCTCTCCCCCACCAAGAAATACACTTTCTTGAGCTCCACCTCAGACCTATTGAGTCAGAATTTCTGTATTTTAGCAAACTCTCCAGATGATTTTATGTCCACTAAAGTTTGAAAAGTACTGGGCAAGAGAGTGGATGAGATCATGGAATGAGAAGGTATATACTGAAAGGAAAGAAAGTTTGCACTTTCTTTGGAGAATTGGAGAATTCCTTTAGGGGCTGAAAAGCAGAAAAAACAAACAAACAAAAGACCCCTTCCCCACCCAAAATAAAAATACCATAGAAAGACTCTCAAAGGAACATGAGGAAAATTATGGTGCATTTCAACGTGAAAATCAAGAAAAGATAAAATGACTTGTGCACTTATTTTAGGCTCCCTGATAAACTGTTAAACTCCTTGAGTGATGGGACAAGTTAAGGATAAGGTAAGAGTTAAAGTCAGTAGCTCCAAGAATGATCTCTTATTTATTGTTGACAAATCAAGACTGTCCTATACAAAACAGGGCTGTGGTCACCTTTGGATAAAACACACACGCTAACGGTAGCACTATGCATGGTGATATTCTAGCAGAGTAGATCTTTCAGCTGCATTTGGCTTTTATGTCAAGAACATGTGTCTTTAATCCCACACTCAAATAGACAAATCATTCATCTAAGAAGCTGTAACACAGTAAACACAAGAAATTTGCAGTGGGTCCCAGAAAGAAGAAACAAAAGAGCTCACTGACCTTGCTCACCTGTAATTTGTCAATTATATGATTTCTCACACAAATATTGAATTAGAGTATTTTAATAACTTTCCTTGAGCGAATGAATTTCTCTCTGATGTAGACTCATAACAGGCACAGAACAAGTTCTCTGTGGTCCCTGATGCTGAGAAAAAATTACTTCCAGTCGTTATAGCTCAGTAATGACAGCATTTAGTGTCTATGCCATCATCCAAGCAATCACAAATCATCCAGAAAGTACCTATTTTCACAGAGCACTGAGCTAGACTCAGTTCATAATTCTGGAGTGAAGGTGTCTGGCTTTCACACAAGTCTGTGGCTGGCATCCTTGAGGCCAACTATTTGCTTCCCTAAATTGATGTGGGTACAGGACATGTCATTAGGGTGGGCAGCCAAGCCCAGTTTAGTTTTACTCCACCACAGAAAATTTTAATTTCCATTCAAGGGCTGAAGAGGTCTTTGTTCAGTGAACAAGTCCTTCCTAGCAGCCCCTGTGCTCACTGGCTTAATATCATAGTTAGACTTATTGTGGTTGGTAAAATCCTCATTTAAGTAGATAGCATGCTGATGCTAATACCTAAGGACATAAAGGACTGGCATATGTTTTTTAAATGTATACAAAAAACGATATACCGATAGACAAATTCAAATCCAACACTCATGGTGTGACCTTGGCTAAGTCACTTATCTAGAGAAGCCTCAGTTTCTTGATCTGAAAAATGGGAATAAAAATTCCATCTGCCAACAGGAGTGTTTTATGGATTAAATGAGATGATGTATACACAATGTTTCATATTCAAATAAAGGATAGGCTCTTATATTATCTAGCATAGAGTCCATACGTTACTATGCAAATGGCAGAGTGGAAAAGATGGCTCTGCATTCAAATTCTGCCTCTACCACTTATGAGCCAGGATTTCTTAAGTTACTTGACTCTCTGGTCCCTATCTTTTTCACTGGCAAAATGAATGGGATGAGTTATAATATTTTAAAATTCCTTTTATCTCACAAATTTTATATACCCAGCCACCTTTACCAATTGCCCTGGGATATTCCTGGGTTTGAAATTAATAATAAAATGAGCTTCAACGTGTAAACTATATAAAAATGATTTTATAAATGTGCCTCCATTTTTCTGAATTTCCAAAGTAAGCTATTTGAGGTAAATAATACATCCAAACAGAAAAATGACAGATTAAAATGTTCACAAAATGTAACCTGTGTAATCACGGTCCAAATCAAGGATTAGAACTTGACCTGTGCCCCAGAGCCTCAGACCATTATATTCTGTTAAAGAATATCTGTTAACTACATACAAGGAACTGTTAACATAGAGGTTAGGCTTCTAATTCAAACAATAACAATGACAACCACCATCCAAATTAAGAAAAGAGCCAGTTGGATATAAGGTGTTCTGGATAGGAATAATTAAACGATGAATCAAGATAAATAATCTCAACATTAAAATCTAACACTAATTTCTAGGATCCTAATTATGTCCATACTAATTTCGTCACCAGAAAAAAAAAAAAACGGAATATACTATTCAGAAGAAGCCCAATCTCTTTAAATGACCATTTCCAGCGCTGGCTTCCCAAGGTCTCTCCCCTGAGCCTTCCAGTGCTCTAGCAACTGCTTGCATTTTTACAGTTTGCTTCTCAGATTTGCAGTGCTCTTCCCTGGCTGTCTGTGGAAAGATTTTCAATACAGGCAGACTTGCGTGCATTTGGAAATGGCCGTCAGCACGCTGAAACGGAGCTTCCCTCTGACTGCATAATTATCTTTTCAACATACCTATCTGCTGAGTTCCAGAGAATAGTTCTCAATGTACGCACACTTTTCCTACTAACATATACTAGCTTTAAACATCAGTAGGCCCCACTGAGGTCACAGTAATATTCCCCCAAGCTTGACATCTAAAGCCATGTATAAGAGAAATTATTTCATAGGAAATGCAAACTCTGCTGCTTTTCACTTTTGCTTTAGCTTAAAAACATTAAAAGGAAAAAAAGAGAGAAACTTTTAGATGCTGCTGACAATTTGAAAAAGATTATGTGTTCTCTGAGAACGCTATTTCTTTGAATTTTGCACAGGAAAGGTAAAGTATCTTTGACTTTATCTTGCTCAATCACATTGGTCCTGCTGCCAGAGCTATAATAACTCAGGGAACCCAGAATAGAGGAAGAGAGGAAGGAAGAGGAGAAAGGGGAGTAAGAGAAGGAAAAAAGCAAGTAAGGATGTTTGCAGGGACCAGAGCAGGAGCTGCAGGGCTAAGCGGGCCCCGAGAGTGCTCTGGCGCCATCATTTGAAATATTATCCAAAATACTTTCATTCCCAGTGATTCTCACCACCCGCTCCCACCAACTTCCCTCCCACTGATGCTGAGGCCTTCATTGCTTGGGGTGGAGCCGAGTCCAGGGAAGAATAAAAGGACTCAATTCTCAGGTTTTGATTCCAAAGTTGCCTCTGGAAGCCCATTTCAGGGAGGGAAAAGACTAGTTAAAAACAAAGCTTTCGGGTTTCCCTGGTGGCGCGGTGGTTGAGAGTCCGCCTGCCGCAGGCGACAAGGCTTCGTGCCCCAGTCCAGGAAGATACCACATGCCGCGGAGCAGCTAGGCCCGTGAGCCACGGCCGCTGAGTCTGCGCGTTCGGAGCCTGTGCTCCGCAACAAGAGAGGCCACAACAGTGATAGGCCTGCGAGTCAAGAAATCCTGAGGCTGTGGACAGCCATTTTCTACCTCGGATGCAGAGAAAGTCAGTTTTCAGGGAAAGCGAGAAATGAACGAAGCAGAAATATAAAGAGGGCTCAAGGAAGATGGAGGAAGAGTAAGACGCGGAGATCACCTTCCTCCCCACAGATACACCAGAAATACATCTACACGTGGAACAACTCCTACAGAACACCTACTGAACGCTGGCAGAAGACCTCAGAGCTCCCAAAAGGCAAGAAACCCCCCACGTACCTGGTTAGGGCAAAGGAAAAAATAAACAGAGACAAAAGGATAGGGACGGGTCCTGCACCAGCAGGAGGGAGCTGTGAAGGAGGAAAAGTGTCCACACACTAGGAAGCCCCTTCGCGGGCGGAGACTGCGGGTGGCGGAGTGGGGGAGGTTCGGAGCCGCGGAGGAGAGCAGAGCAACTGGGGTGCGGAGGGCAAAGCTGGGAGATTCCCGCACAGAGGATCAGGGCCGACCGCCACTCACCAGCCGAGAGGCTTGTCTGCTCACCCGCCGGGGCGGGCGGGGCTGGGAGCTGAGGCTCCGGCTTCGGTCGCAGCGCCGGGAGAGGACTGGGGTTGGCGGCGTGAACACAGCCTGCAGGGCGTTAGTGCACCGCGGCTAGCCGGGAGGGAGTCCGGGGAAAAGTCTGGACCTACCGAAGAGGCAAAAGACTTTTTCTTACCTATTTGTTTCCTGGTGCGCGAGGAGAGGGGATTAAGAATGCTGCTTAAAGGAGCTCCAGAGACGGGCGCGAGCCGCGGCTAAAAGTGCGGACCCCAGAGACAGACATGAGACGCTAAGGCCGCTACTGCCGCCACCAAGAAGCCTGTGTGCGAACACAGGTCACTAGCCACACCCCCCTTCCGGGGAGCCTGTGCAGCCGTCACTGCCAGGGTCCCGGGATCCAAGGACCACCTCCGCGGAAGAACACACGGCGCGCCTCAGGCTGGTGCAACGTCACGCTGGCCTCTGCCGCCGCAGGCCCGCCCCGCACGCCGTGCCCCTCCCCTCGCCCCCCCCCCACGCCGAGTGAGCCAGAGCCTCCGAATCAGCAGCTCCTTTAACCCCTTCCTGTCTGAGCAAAGAACACACGCCCTCCGGCAACCTACACACACAGGCGGGGCCAAATCCAAAGCTGAGCCCCTGGGAGCTGTGAGAACAAAGAAGAGAAAGGGAAATCTCTCCCAGCAGCCTCAGAAGCAGTGGATTAAAGCTCCACAATCAACTTGATATACCCTGCATCTGTGGAATACATGAATAGACAACGAATCATCCCAAATTAAGGAGCCGTGTGGATGCAATGCTCTTGGTGCTGCAGCCAGGAGTTAGTGCTGTGCCTCTGAGGTGGGAGAGCCAACTTCAGGACACTGGTCCACAAGAGGCCTCCCAGCTGCACATGATATCAAACGGCGAAAATCTCCCAGAGATCTCCATCTCAACGCCAACACCCAGCTTCACTCAACGACCAGCAAGCTACAGTGCTGGACATCCTATGCCAAAAAACTAGCAAGACAGGAACACAACCCCACCCATTAGCAGAGAGGCTGCCCAAAATCATAATAAGTCTACAGACACCCCAAAACACACCACCAGACGTGGACCTGCCCACCAGAAAGACAAGATCCAGCCTCATCCACCAGAACACAGGCACTAGTCCCCTCCACCAGGAAGCCTACACAACCCACTGAACCAACCTTAGCTACTGGGGACAGACACTAAAAACAAAAGGAACTACGAACCTTCAGCCTGCAAAAAGGAGACCCCAAACACAGTAAGATAAGCAAAATGAAAAGACAGAAAAACACACAGCAGATGAAGGAGCAAGATAAAAACCCACCAGACCTAACAAATGAAGAGGAAATAGGCAGTCTGCCTGAAAAAGAATTCAGAATAATGATAGTAAAGATGATCCAAAATCTTGGTAATAGAATAGACAAAATGCAAGAAACATTTAACAAGGACCTAGAAGAACTAAAGATGAAACAAACAATGATGAACAACACAATAAATGAAATGAAAAATACTCTAGATGGGATCAATAGCAGAATAACTGAGGCAGAAGAACAGATAAGTGACCTGGAAGATAAAATAGTGGAAATAACTAATGCAGAACAGAGTAAAAAAAAAAGAATGAAAAGAACTGAGGACAGTCTCAGAGACCTCTGGGACAACATTAAATGCACCAACATTCGAATTATAGGGGTTCCAGAAGAAGAAGAGAAAAAGAAAGGGATGGAGAAAATATTTGAAGAGATTGTAGTTGAAAACTTCCCTAATATGGGAAAGGAAATAGTTAATCAAGTCCAGGAAGCACAGAGAGTTGCATACAGGATAAATCCAAGGAGAAATACGCCAAGACACATATTAATCAAACTGTCAAAAATTAAATACAAAGAAAGCATATTAAAAGCAGCAAGGGAAAAACAACAAATAACACACAAGGGAATCCCCATAAGGTTAACAGCTGAGCTTTCAGCAGAAACTCTGCAAGCCAGAAGGGAGTGGCAGGACATATTGAAAGTGATGAAGGAGAAAAACCCACAACCAAGATTACTCTACCCAGCAAGGATCTCATTCAGATTTGATGGAGAAATTAAAACCTTTACAGACAAGCAAAAGCTGAGAGAGTTCAACACCACCAAAACAGCTCTACAACAACTGCTAAAGGAACTTCTCTAGGCAAGAAACACAAAAGAAGGAAAAGGCCTACAATAACGAACCCAAAACAATTAAGAAAATGGGAACATACATATCGATAATTACCTTAAATGTAAATGGACTAAATGCTCCCACCAAAAGACACAGATTGGCTGAATGGATACAAAAACAAGACACATATATTTGCTGTCTACAAGAGACACACTTTAGACCTAGAGACACATACAGACTGAAAGTAAGGGGATGGAAAAAGGTATTTTATGCAAATGGAAACCAAAAGAAAGCTGGAGTAGCAATTCTCATATCAGACAAAATAGACTTTAAAATAAAGACTATTAGAAGAGACAAAGAAGAACACTACATAATGATCAAGGGATCGATCCAAGAAGAAGATATAACAATTGTAAATATTTATGCACCCAACATAGGAGCACCTCAATACATAAGGCAAATACTAACAGCCATAAAAGGGGAAATCGACAGTAACACATTCATAGTAGGGGACTTTAACACCCCAGTTTCACAAATGGACAGATCACCCAAAATGAAAATAAATAAGGAGACACAAGCTTTAAATGATACATTAAACAAGATGGACTTAATTGATATTTATAGGACATTCCATCCAAAAACAACAGAATACACATTTTTCTCAAGTGCTCATGGAACATTCTCCAGGATAGATCATATCTTGGGTCACAAATCAAGCCTTGGTAAATTTAAGAAAATTGAAATTGTATCAAGTATCTTTTCTGACCACAACGCTATGAGACTAGATATCAATTGCAGGAAAAGATCTGTAAAAAATACAAACACATGGAGGCTAAACAATACACTACTTAATAACGAAGTGATCACTGAAGAAATCAAAGAGGAAATCAAAAAATATCTAGAAACAAATGACAATGGAGACACGACGACTCAAAATCTATGGGATGCAACAAAAGCAGTTCTAAGAGGGAAGTTTATAGCAATACAATCCTACCTTAAGAAACAGGAAACATCTCGAATAAACAACCTAACCTTGCACCTAAAGCAATGAGAGAAAGAAGAACAAAAAAACCCCAAAGGTAGCAGAAGGAAAGAAATCATAAAAATCAGATCAGAAATAAATGAAAAAGAAATGAAGGAAATGATAGCAAAGATCAATAAAACTAAAAGCTGGTTCTTTGAAAGGATAAACAAAATTGATAAACCATTAGCCAGACTCATCAAGAAAAAAAGGGAGAAGACTGAAATCAATAGAATTAGAAATGAAAAAGGAGAAGTAACAACTGACACTGCAGAAATACAAAAGATCATGAGAGATCACTACAAGCAACTCTATGCCAATAAAATGGACAATCTGGAAGAAATGGACAAATTCTTACAAAGGCACAACCTGCCAAGACTGAATCAGGAAGAAATAGAAAATATGAACAGACCAATCACAAACACTGAGATTGAAACTGTGCTTAAAAATCTTCCAACGAACAAAAGCCCAGGACCAGATGGCTTCACGGGCGAATTCTATCAAACATTTAGAGAAGAGCTATCACCTATCCTTCTCAAACTCTTCCAAAATATAGCAGAGGGAGGAACACTCCCAAACTCATTCTGCGAGGCCACCATCACCCTGATACCAAAACCAGACAAGGATCTCACCAAGAAAGAAAACTACAGGCCAATATCACTGATGAACATAGATGCAAAAATCCTCAACAAAATACTAGCAAACAGAATCCAACAGCACATTAAACGGATCATACACCATGATTAAGTGGGGTTTATTCCAGGAATGCAAGGATTCTTCAATATAAGCAAATCAATCAACGTAATACACCATATTAACAAATTGAAGGAGAAAAACCATATGGGCATCTCAATAGATGCAGAGAAAGTTTTTGACAAAATTCAACACCGATTTATGATAAAAACCCTGCAGAAAGTAGGAAAAGAGGGAACTTTCCTCAACATAATAAAGGCCATATATGACAAGCCCACAGCCAACGTCATCCTCAATGGTGAAAAACTGAAAGCATTTCCACTAATATCAGGAACAAGACAAGCTTGCCCACTCTCACCACTCTTATTCAACATAGTTTTGGAAGTTTTAGCCACAGCAATCAGAGAAGAAAAGGAAATAAAAGGAATCCAAATTGGAAAAGAAGAAGTAAAGCTGTCACTCTTTGCAGATGACATGATACTATACATAGAGAATCCTAAAGATGCTACCAGAAAACTACTAGAGCTAATCAATGAATTTGGTAAAGTAGCAGCATACAAAATTAATGCACAGAAATCTCTGGCATTCCTATACACTAAGGATGAAAAATCTGAAAGTGAAATCAAGAACACACTCCCATTTACCACTGCAACAAAAAGAATAAAATAGGAATAAACATACCTAAGGAGACAAAAGACCTGTATGCAGAAAATTATAAGACACTGATGAAAGAAATTAAAGATGATACAAATAGATGGAGAGATATACCATGTTCTTGGATTGGAAGAATCAACATTGTGAAAATGACTATATTACCCAAAGCAATCTACAGATTCAATGCAATCCCTGTCAAACTACCACTGGCATTTTTCACAGAACTAGAACAAAAAATTTCACAATTTGTATGGAAACAAAAAAGACCCTGAATAGCCAAAGCAATCTTGAGAATGAAAAACGGAGCTGGAGGAATCAGGCTTCCTGACTTCAGACTATACTACAAAGCTACAGTAATCAAGACAGTATGGTACTGGCACAAAAACAGAAATATAGATCAATGGAACAGGGTAGAAAGCCCAGAGATAAACCCACGCACATATGGTTACCTTATCTTTGATAAAGGAGGCAGGAATGTACAGTGGAGAAAGGACAGCCTCTTCAATAAGTGGTGCTGGGAAAACTGGACAGGTACATGTAAAAGTATGAAATTAGATCACTCCCTAACACCATACACAAAAATAAGCTCAGAATGGATTAAAGACCTAAATGTAAGTCCAGACACTATCAAACTCTTAGAGGAAAACATAGGCAGGACACTCTATGACATAAATCAAAGCAAGGTCCTTTTTGACCCACCTCCTAGAGAAATGGAAATAAAAACAAACATAAACAAACGGGACCTAATGAAACTTAAAAGCTTTCGTGCAGCAAAGGAAACCATAAACAAGACCAAAAGACAACCCTCAGACTGGGAGAAAATATTTGCAAATGAAGCAACTGACAAAGGATTAATCTCCAAAATTTATAAGCAGCTCATGCAGCTTAATAACAAAAAAACAACAACCCAATCCAAAAATGGGCAGAAGACCTAAATAGACATTTCTCCAAAGAAGATATACAGACTGCCAACAAACACATGAAAGAATGCTCAACATCACTAATCATTAGAGAAATGCAAATCAAAACTACAATGAGATATCATCTCACACCAGTCAGAATGGCCATCATCAAAAAATCTAGAAACAATAAATGCTGGAGAGGGTGTGGAGAAAAGGGAACCCTCTTACACTGTTGGTGGGAATGTAAATTGATACAGCCACTGTGGAGAACAGTATGGAGGTTCCTTAAAAAACTACAAATAGAACTACCATATGACCCAGCAATCCCACTACTGGGCATATACCCTGAGAAAACCATAATTCAAAAAGAGTCATGTACCAAAATGTTCATTGCAGCTCTATTTACAATAGCCCAGAGATGGAAACAACCTAAGTGTCCATCATTGGATGAATGGATAAAGAAGATGTGGCACATATATACAATGGAATATTACTCAGCCATAAAAAGAAACGAAATTGAGCTATTTGTAATGAGGTGGATAGACCTAGAGTCTGTCATACAGAGTGAAGTAAGTCAGAAAGAAAAAGACAAATACCGTATGCTAACACATATATATGGAATTTAAGGGAAAAAAATGTCATGATAAACCTAGGGGTGAAACAGGAATAAAAACACAGACTTACTAGAGAATGGACTTGAGGCTATGGGCAGGAGGAAGGGTAAACTGTGACCAAGCGAGAGAGAGGCATGGACATATATACACTACCAAACGTAAGGTAGATAGCTAGTGGGAAGCAGCCGCATAGCACAGGGAGATCAGCTCAGTGCTTTGTGACCACCTAGGGGGGTGGGATAGGGAGGGTGGGAGGGAGGGAGACGCAAGCGGGAAGAGATATGGGAACATATGTATATATATAACTGATTCATTTTGTTGTGAAGCTGAAACTAACATACCATTGTAAAACAATTATACTCCAATAAAGATGTAAAAAAAAAAAAAAGGAAATAAACAAAGCTTTCATTTGCAAAACCAGAAAAAAAAAAAGCTTGCAGGGTTCAAAGGAGAAAAAGGAGTATTTTTACTTTTGTTTGTTTTGCTGAGGGAAAGCCAGAGAGTAGGGAAGATTCAGAATCCGGTGTGACTTGGGGCATTTCCTGAACCACAAGTACTGAAATGAGCCTTCCTGGGCTGGGGCTGGTGGCGGGATCCGGAGGCAGCCTGTCAGCAGAGGACAGGTGCCTGGGTTCCCATTGGCAAGTTTGGGAGGAGGATCTCCTAGGAGACCCCACAGTTTGTAAGGCAGCCTCAGGGGTGGCAGGCAAGCCCTGTTCAGGCAAAAAGGTCAAGAGTTCCCACCTCAACCTACCTCCTCTCCCCCACACATGCTACAGGGAGTTCCAGAAAGCTCTGAGAGGATGGACTAGGACCCCGACCCCCAACCAAGCAAGGAAAGCAGGCGTTCGCCTGGAAGCAGTGCCCAGGACAGACATGAGCAGTAGACCCCGGAGCACATCCAACGTCCAGGGCTGATGGGGACAGAGGTGGGGGCCGCTCCCAGCCTCCCCCCGCAGGAGAAGACAGTGGGGACTCAAAGATAAGCATGTACTAGATCCCTTCCTCTCATTCCAGATGTGCAGCCTCTGGACTGAGCCGTCCTCCTCGGAAACGAAGAGAAGAAGGAACCCGGAAGAGGCAGAGAACCACCTTGCTTAGAAAGGAGCGCTCCGGAGTCTGAATCCCCTGCGTATTTGCCTCACAGAGGTTACATTTTAAACCAGAGGGACTGAGTTGTCTTAAATGGGGGTGGGGGTGGGGCACTGGTGAGCAAGCTGAGTTCAATTACAGATAAAATAAAAAGTTGTGCTTCTGCATATCTGCCCCCTAATGTGTCCACCTCACAGCAGCTTCCAGAGCCTCTTTGGTTCCAGGGGAAACTGCTGCTTCTTCATATCCCCGCCTTCCTGGTACAGGCACCACTGGGAGGCAAGAAGGATCCCTGTTGGTAACTAAGCAGCGGGTAGTCTAATCAGCCCTCCAGCAAGAGTTCGGGGGACAGTCCTGACATAAACAGGAGAGCACCCTTGCACCCTGGAAACCAGCTGTCCTGTCACCCACCATCCTCTTTCTAACGGCTGAAGATGTTCAGGAAGACCCCCTCCTCACTCACCTGCACCCCAATATCCTGTAGTGTCACCCTGAATTCTGCTCTCCATTTCACCTCTGGAGGCTGAATGGGGAAAAAATGATGCCTCCCTCACCATGGCTGGTCCATCCTTGCACCTTCTCCCAGAAGATCTCTGGCTCAGAGAAATAACCTAGGAGAACTTTTGCTCTGAAGCCATCTATGTGGTCTGTGGAGAAGCTCCCAGTCAAGTGTTCCTTTGCTGGCTTTTCAAAGAGTTCTTCCCAAAGTGTGGCCAAGACCAGCAGCATCACTTGGAAGCTTGTTAGGATGCAAATTCTTGAGACCCCACCCAAACCTATTGACTAGAGAACTCTGGGGTAGGAATCTGAACAACTGCCCACTCCTACCCCCAATCTATGCAAGTTAAGTCTGAATGCACTGTCTTTATAGACCTAAGTGGTCCCTCTGTGTTGAACTTCACTGAAGAGTGAAGGTATCTCCCTGATATAAACCTGAAGGTCCTCTGGTGCCCGAGTCTCCAGCAGCATCTCAGCAGGCCAACATCAGCCCTCCAGCAAGAATCTCAGTTCATCCAACAGACACTGAAGATCTACCATGCTTGGAACTCTAAATTCTCTCTCTGTGGCCCCAGACCTCATTGCTATGGCTTTATGATGTGAAGACATAGAGGAGGCGAAATCTGTGGGCCATTTCAATGGAGTCCACTTGCCTAAACATTTATTCCAGATAAGAGGTAGCCTACCAGGGCTTGGGAACATTGTCTAGCTGCCCCAGACTTATTGCAAATAATACTTCTGTCCATAAGGTAATCTTATCCTCAAGCTCCTCTTGCTTCTTGGTCCAGTTGTGGTCCAGACCATTTGTTAGAATCACCTGGGAATGTATTACAAAAGCACTAGTGTGCCACAAAGATCCTTATTTAACTGGTCTGGGGTGAGTCCTGGGCTCAGTATTTTTTTTAATTCACCCAGTGATTCTAATATGTAGCTTGAGCTGCAACCAAGGCCCTGGCTAAACCAACAGACCCAGAAATGTCAGGTCTCCCTGTTTGAGAATTTGCAGGTGGCTTAAATGTATAAAGAAGGAGGAGAGGTAGATGGATGTGCCAGGTACATTACAAATATTAGCTCATTTGACTTTACGAATAACACTGAGAATGTGCTGTCAGTAAACTCTTAAGCAATGATGGAAACTAAGAAAGTGTGGAGCCAGGATTTAAAGGTCTTCATTGAAAACCTGTGTCTTATTTACTAACTGCAGAAACTAAGTGATACAAAATGAAAAAACTATAAAAATATGTAGTGGAACATCAGTGAGCTAAACCAAGATTTAACACATGGGACATCACAGTACACAGGATTCCAAGTTGGTTCACACTGTAATCAAATATACACAAAATGCTAGACTAAAGAGGGTTCCCTTGGGCTCTTCTTAGAACCTTTGCAAGATCTGCATTTTCTCTCCAACCCACCTTCTCGGTGTAGCTCTGGGGAGGGTGCCCTAACCAGAGATGGATGTGTAGACTATCAGGTCACAGTACCACTGTGTAGAAAACTTGCTGTGAAAAGAAAACTGAGCAGTAAGATAGAGCACTTCTGTATGCAACCAAATGATATGATTCTCATGTCATCTTCTTGAAGCCTCGGTGTCTCCCTGGGACAATGAGAAGGCAGTATCATTCTCACAAAGAACATACGCTCCCCCTCAAACCTGCCTGGGGTCCCACACCAACTTCTCCACTTACTATGCGACTTTGGACAGGGCACTTAACCTCCCCACGCCTCAGAAAACTCAACTGTAAAATGGAAGAAAGCGCCTTGAGATGACACCCTCCCTTCCTGGCTGTTGTCAGGATTGTGATGATGTACACAAAGCATGGAACACAACGTTGATGGTGGAATTTATTATTATTTCATGACTTAGAATGGTCTTCTGCCCTCTTCCTCCTTCACTAACATTGAAACCTATACCCATCAACATGGACACTTCCTGACAACCTCTCATCCATGCAGAGCTACAGGCCACATGCTCCCCGCTAGCACACCGTGAAACAGCTTACTGAAACAGCCCCATAAACTGAACCGAGTTGTCACATGGCTGCCTTGGTCACTTTGACCAGGAGCTCCCTGAGGACAAGGCCTATCTTGTTACCCATTAAATCCCCAGCATCTAGCCCAATGTCTGCTCACAATAGGTTCTCAATGAATATTTGTAGAATAAACAAAATATGAATATTCAGGGCTGGCCCTTCCAGAAGTGGCTGGTGTTTTTCTCAAATTCCGAAAATCTCCCTGTTGGGACTCTGGGTGGAATAGAGGGATCACCACTCATCATTTTCTCTGTAGCTCCTTATCCATCCCAGGCCCATCAATTTGGACCCCCAGATGGATGTTTCCTATGCATAACTAAGGTAAGACAAAGTCTCAGGCTCCCATAACCCCCCAAACCCTCCTGCAAAGGCCTTAGGACAAGGTGATTCCCACCCACCTGGTGCAATGGAAGAACATCTGGATGGCATTCTCTGCTGTGTAAATCAATTTATGCCCCATGAATCACAGGTTGAATACACATAACCTCACTCCCTGAGAAACATTCCTTTGGGTTTCCTTAAAATGATCTATTATTGATAACCATATATATGCCACATGCCTCATTTCATCTCCATACTACCCCATCAAGATAAGTACTTTACATGATTTAGAGATGGTACAAATGCCTGTGGGAGCCTTCCCAATTTTCCTTGTCTTATTCCTCAAAAAGGAGGCTAAAATATCCTTATTTTATTCTAAATAATAAATATTTATATACTTTCCCAATCCTTTCTTGAAACTAAGACATGGGACAATGTCATGACTTTGGCCAATAGGACCTGAGAGAAAGTCTGCTGGGAGAGGGGTAAGAAATAATGAAAACTTTTTCACCTCAATAAAAAGAGATACAAGGAAGAAACACTATTCTTCTTCAGCTGGATATGGTCATGGCTACGTGTGATGCCTGGAACAGTAGCAGCCATCTTGCAACCCTGAGGAGAGAGAGCTAAAGGACCAATTCAATATGGTGAAGGTAGGAAGCAGAAAGAGGGATCCTTGATGACACCATTGAGCACTGTCCCAATCCTTGAACCCCCAATTGCTATGCTTGTTGCTATGTGATATGATAAATATTCTCATAATTTAAACTACTTTTAGGTGGGTGTTATGTTACATGTCTGAAATGTCCTACCTGACACAACAGGAAAGAAGACAGGAGAAGCTAATTACCAAAAATATCGCACTGCAATTAGCAAAAGAAAGGAATTGACATTATAGTAGAGGAACGGAAGTAACATTATTAACCCATCATGAGCAACACATTCTATCAAGAGCAATATATGAAATACACCACTTAATCCTCATCAAAACCCTAAGAGGATATTACGGATAGTCTATTTCATAAAAGAAAACTCAAGAGAGGTTAAGTAATTTACCCAAGGTCAAGTAGGAAGTGGCAATTTTGGAATTTCAACCCAAGCTGGTATGACTCCAGCGACAGGAGGGATCTGCTATGCCAGACGCATGAAGAATTAGTATCCCTTAGCTCATCCTTTTGTATGGCTGTGTTCCTCAGATCTTTTCCTATGAAATGATTTTGATAGGGAGAATATAAAGCATAAGGGGATGCAATGGTGCTCTCAGGAAGATACAGGGGGTGTGGGGTAAAGGGACAATAGTAGCCACTGAAGACCACCTGGGAAGACTTCAAATTTTACACAGAGCAGACCCAGACAAACACTGCTCTTTGATTGAAAAAAATACACATATGTATGTACACATTATCAATATTTTGCAGTCTTTATTAAATATAAATTAATATATTTATGGCATAATTAAGGAAAACTTTCACAAATGAATTGGATCTGTTTTCGGCTGGATAACAATCTATTCACTTTCGTTAGACCTTGGAAATTTCAATACACTGTAATTGTATTTCTAATGACAGAAGATTCATCTCAGCTCACAGTGTATACATTTCATTATTCACCACACATTTATATTCTAGTAAATGAACTTGCTCATTATACACTGTAATCTTTTTGTTGCACAATGTTTACATTTTTTAAGTGATTAAAGCCATGTAATCACTTCATTGTGATGTTGGCAATTGTCGTTATATAATATATACAATTTCAAAAAGATGCAATTTAAGGATTTTGATCTTGCAGCATAAATATATGCATGACACGTAGTACAAATAAACTTACTCCAGATGGTTGCTTAAAACAGATAAATCAAATTTCCCAGTAGTCACAAACTAAATTTTCGACCAAATATAGTTTTTTCACTGATTAAAATGGCTAAACATTCAAGTCACTCTAAACATAATAAATGTGACAAAATTGGGTAGGTTGTGATAGAACAGAATTAGATTTTCTGGCTAGTTTAAGAGTTCTTTTGGGTCTACTCAAGATGAGGACCCACCCACCTGAAAAGGTCCAGGTTTTTTGTTTTTTTTTTTTGCGTTACGCGGGCCTCTCACTATTGTGGCCTCTCCCATTGCGGAGCACAGGCTCCGGACGCGCAGGCTCCGGACGCGCAGGCTCAGTGGCCATGGCTCACGGGCCCAGCCGCTCCGCGGCATGTGGGATCTTCCCGGACCGGGGCACGAACCTGTGTCCCCTGCATCGGCAGGCGGACTCTCAACCACTGCGCCACCAGGGAAGCCCCAAGGTCCAGGTTTTAAGTTCAGTTCTGCCATAATTCGAAAGACATACAAGGTCAGCACGTTTGGGTTTCATGGGAAAAGAAGTGGATGCAGTGAATTTAATCCACCAGGATGAAGTTGGCAATACCTTGTCCTTCCAGAGCACCTTCAAGCTGTATTTACAAGCTTTTTAAACTGAGGCAACAACAGAACACTACAGAAAATGCTAGCTAGAAAGAAAACATATTGGTGCAGTAAAACAAATTACCCTCAAAGCCAGAGAACTGCAGGTCGATGGACTCCCCCGCTGAGCCATTAGCCTTGCCTTGCGTTGTTACAATATTGTCCCAGTGCATTAACAAACTGCCTAGCTCTTTCTGCTCTGTTGCTAGCGACCTTCCTGCTTTCAGCAGCTAGTAAAATTAAACTTCTTCTAAATAATTCTCATGTGCACAGACTGTAAAGTGAATGTAAATTAAAGTAATACATTACCCCAAATTTCAACTTTTTTAGACAGCTGTCCACTAGCCCCACTTGCAAATATTCTTCTTTTGCTCTGCATGCAAACACCTAGGTGGCGTTCACAGAACCCACCTTTTTGTCCCATCACCCATTGCATAACCAACTTATCTGGCCCAACAGCTCAAGCACACTCCTAAGTGCCCTCAATACCCATGCTTACCAACATGGTTCAAGGCTCAACAGCCTTTATATTTAAAATCTTTCTAATCAATGAGAAAGAATGACAAAAATACCAATGGAAAAAAAAAAAAAGTTAATGTTCATGAATAGAGCAGAAAGAGAAAGAAGTGAGTACCCAATAAATGTAAGAAAAAAACATATTTCAGTAGTGATCAAATAAATGTAAATAAAAACAAATAGGTATGATTTTTAAGAGGTGTGCGACAAACCAGGGTTTTTTGTTTGTTTAATAACACTGTTCCATCTTAGAAATGATAAAGAAAGATGGATGGACATCTTCAACTATGGCTGCTTATGGTCATGTAAATTGGTATTATAATCAAAAGTAAGAGGCACTCACCAACTGACCCAAGAGCTCCTCGTTCACAACTAAATCCTCCCCTTGGAGTTACCGCCATGAACACCCACCCTTAAGTCACAGCCCTGCAGAAGCCCTGGCTAAATTTTATCATCAATCAATTAGTCCAAACCAGAAACACTGGGGCCCATTAAAAATTCTCAGCTTACCAATAACTTTAGTCAATGCCAAATTATACCATCTGGTACCTAATATATTCGTTAATCCTCATATAGGATTCTAGTACAAGGAGCATATTCAATCAATTTCTCACATCATATATAATAGGTATTCTAATAGCATGAATATTCTGCAGAAGAGGGGTCTATTCCCCCACTGATGCTTGACAAATGTTTGCCCATGACTTTCATTCATGCCTAACAAGGTCACCTTTCATCTCCAGCACACAGTGAAAGAAGACTCTAATCCTCTGGCTTTTTATGCAGAGACAGCTAAAGCAAATTCACAGTGCACCCATCACTAAGGTAGGATATAAACACGCATTAGGCAATCTTCATTAACAATCCCAGAAGTAAATATGATTACTGTATCACATCCAAAACATCTGCAGAGGTCCACCAGTGGCCAACCTATGTCCAGGTACACTAAGGAAACACCATCATTTGCAAGCCATTATTGTCTCTCACCGGCATCTCTGCCTAGGTGAGTTCTTTAAACTGAATAGAAGCAAGATGTGTGAGTTGCTTGGTTACAGGAAATCAGACTGCACAGAGTCCCACCTGATGTCTGGCTGGGACTCATCACCACCTTTTAAGAAAACTTGTCATTTTTTAAGAAAAGGGAGCCTCGACTGCTGGGCAGCCATGACTGTTTTCTGCACTGCAGGTCGCTGGCTGAACCGCGTTTTCTGCTAATTAAATTCACTGTGGGAGATTCCTAACATGCATCTCCATGGGAAATGGATCTGCAAATCTGGATGATGCCCCTAATTGCTTCTGGTAACAAGGTTATGAGACTCAGGCTGTCATAGCGAGAGAAAGCAGAGCTCAGAGAAGTGGGGCTCCTCTCACAGACCATATGGGTCTCTTCAACCTACAGCTCGAAAAGCAAAAATCTGGCTCAGCTGTGACCGGGCACTTCCTGAACAAGGCCTGTCACTTTGCACTTTTCAATTACTTACCTGGAAATGCAGCAAGAAGGCAATTGCGAAAAGGCACCATGGGAAAGGAGCAGTTGCTGTTTGCCAACCCTGTGCGGGGAGAGATACCAGCTCTGGCCTGGTCTAAGGCAGGGCTACTGAAAGTGCCGTGCGGATCGGTAGCATCCATGTTACGTGGGAGCTTGTTAGAAATTCAGGCTCAGCCGTACTGAATCAGAACAGCTGAGGGTGGAGCCCAGGAATCAAAGCCTTAGCACCCTCCCTAAACTACCATTCACGAAGCCCTGCTTTCAGATACACATGATTGCAAATCAGTCGAGGAACGTGGCCCTCCTCCTGCCTCTGTCACAAACAGTGCTTGCCCTTGGGGAGCTCGTGTAGCCCCTGGGATCCCAGTTTCCTCGTTGTTCTGATCATTACGGCAGTGTGATACACCACTCCAAAACCTAGAGGCTCGAGGCAACAATGGTTCTGTGAGCTGACTGGACGCAGCTGGCAAGTTTTCACGCGGGGTCTCTCGTGTGGTTGACGTCAGGTGGCGGCGGGGTGAGAGTCACCTGAATGATGGACCTGGCTGGGGCTGCTTCACTCACATACCTGGCATCTGAACTGGGATGGCTAACGGCTAGCTGGCATCTCTCCCTCCATATGGCCTCCCCACATGGCTAGCTTGGGCTTCCTCACAGCATGCACCTCACAGTGCTTTGCCCACTGACATGGTGGCAGGCTTCCCCCAGAGTATGCATTCTTAGCAAACCAAGGCAGAAGCTGCCAGGCTTAGCCCTGCAACTGGCCCAGTGTGACATCTGCCACATTCTCTGGGTAAAAAGCAACTCAGGGGGCTAGCCCAGACTCAAGGAGAGGGTCTTACATAAGAGTGGGATTATAATTCTATAAGATCTGGAAAGGGGGGCATCTTTAGAGAAGAGTTGCTACACTCAGCTATTAAGTGAAGGAGGTGGCCTATATCCCTAAAGGCCATCATGGTTTTCATAGTCCACGATGCTCTGACACAGGCAATACCCATATTTATTAGAGTCCATTATATCCATCTTGAGGAAGCCCAATTCTCCAAAATATCAGTGCCACTCATTTAGCACTAAGCACATACAGTCTTGCAGTATGATTTACCTTATAAATGTAGTTACTCTGACTTCTCAACTCAATTATAAGATCCTCAAGGCCTTTATGCCTCCTTGAAACTCCATTACCTAGTGCAGTGACCTATCCATCATATTAGCTTTCAATGAAGATGTGATAATGATGAGGATGATGATGGTGATGCTGATAGAGTCACTGCTGTTAAATGATCCTGTCCACTTGAATGAGTACAAAGCAACCATTTCCACAGTTGAAAAATAATGCCACATGCCTTTTGTAATTTTTTACAGGTCTTTTTAGGGTAGACTTAGAGCTGTGAATATTATTTCCATTGAGCTATAATTTGTTTTAAATGCATACTCTCTCTCTTTTTTTAATTTTCTAGTGCAGAAGGAGCAGTGTACTATGGTTATGAAACCACACCATTTTCCTCCTAGCCATAAAGGAAGGCCACATTTCTTAGCCCCCTTGAACTTCAGTAGGGCCACAAAACTGAGTTCTAGGCTATAATCCTAGTCAGCCACACACACACACCCCAAAGGAGGACAGAGAGTAAAGGTCCTGTGGAACTGTCCTGCTCTCTTGCCTATGCCTGCTGCCAGCAGGCAGCTACAAGGTGGTACAGTCACAAGGTAGAAACAATTTGGTCCCTAATTCACTGCTTGGAGCACAGCCACCCAACCAAGAATATCTTCACTGCATTAAGCGTGAGCAACAATTAAGTTTTTATTGGGTCAAGACATTGGATTTGAGGGGTGTTTGTTATAACAGCTAAACTACACTGATGCATACATCTAGTTCATTCCCAGAATCAATCCTGTGAGACTTTGTCCTACATCAGTACTTTAAACTGATGTCGAAATTGAACATTTCTAGCAACAAATACATTTCTATAACACCATTTTCAATGGGAACCCATTAATACATTTGTTTAGATAGTTCACACTTTCTTCAATCAAATTCACAATATTGTACATTTAGAGCAATTTTACTACATTTTACTACAAAAATAAAGCTGACCTCTTCAATCTATGTCTGCAATGTATTTTCCACCACACCTGCAACAAGCTCTCACAAGCAAGCTGTGTATATTTGACTCTCTGGGTTTGTTACTTTTGCTCATTCCATCCCTCGCCTCATTCAGTCATTTATTCAAAAACTCTTTATGAGCACCTGCTATGGGCCAGACATTACGCATATCCTGGGGATGCCAAGATAAACAGAAAGTGGTCAGGGGAGACAATCACAGCAACACAGTGAGCTCTACAAGAGGGGGTATACAAAGTGCATCAAGAACACCAGAGCTGCTTCTCTAACAGTGAGAGGACGGAGACATTTTTACAAAGGTGGTGACATCCATACTGAATTTTAACAGGTGAGCAGCAGTTCACAGGTAGAGAAGGAGAAAAAGGGCAGGTCAGACATAGGGAGCGTGCAAAGTTTTCACGCACGGTCTCTCGTGTGGTTGACGTCAGGTGGCGGCGGGGTGAGAGTCACCTGAATGATGGACCTGGCTGGGGCTGCTTCACTCACATACCTGGCATCTGAACTGGGATGGGGACCATGGTGTCTTGCAGCATGATCCCTATGGCTGGTCTAAGGACTGATGAGCACGACCCCAGAGGTGACTGGACAGCCAACCCAAGTTCAGGAACGATTTTGAGCCAGGCAGCATTAACCTAATCCAAGAGTGATGCATGAGGCTTGTGTTCATGCCTGATTGTTTTACAATCTACATAGTTTAACCCCAAGATTTATGTGGGGCACCTGGCCCAGGCGAGATGATTCCTGACATATTTCCATCTAAACTTAGAGGAAGAAATTGCTCAGTCTTCTGTAAGTAAGGGTGGGCCTGGAAGAAGTAGTTAGGCCTCCTGAAGGTCTACCATGAGGTTCCCTTATTCATACCTGACTATCCTCTGCTGGGCACCCCCTTGGTAAGGACCTTGTAGCCCATAACGTGCACCTCCATCCATCTTGGAGAAGATGGCTAGTGTCTCTGCCTTGAGTGCTGACCGTGCTTGACTTCTCTTTGTATCCTAGATTTACCCAAAGATTACTGGTGCCTGGTCTTTCTGCCCATCTAAGCCAACAAAAATCACTTGCCAATTCAGCAGTTGTGAATAGAACACAGTGTGTTTGGGAAACTACAATTAGCTTGATACAGCTGGGAGTACATTGGTGATTTGTGAAAGATAATGCAAGAAAAGGAATTCAGGGGCCAGACCATGAATAGTGTTATATACCATGCTAAGGGATTTGCATGTAACCTTGTTAGTCAAAAGGGAACCCAAGATATGGGTGTGATATGATAAAAATAGATCTGAAAAAAAATCTTTCTGTCAGTAAAGGCAAATGTTGTAAGGGAAACCAGCTAGAACTCTTGCAAAAATCTGCAGAGATATTTGACTAAGGCCAGGGGTATAACATTCCAAGATATTGAGGGAGTAGAAAAAATTTTTTGATTATTTTAAGTTCAAAGAGGGAGGAATCGGGGATGAATTCAGGGTTTATTCCTTGATGTGGACAATACAGTGTGCCAAAATTAGGAATAAAACCTGGAAGAAAGGAAAGAGGTAGGGGCGGGGAAGGTGATGAGTTTAAGTTTAGTATATTAAGTGTGAGAAGCCTCTAAGACTTAAAAGGTGAAAATTGGTGCCAGTCGTAAATGTGGGCTAGAATTCAAAACTGACATCTTGGTAGGAGAAATGGATTTGGGAATCATTTGCATATGGAGGTGGTAATCAAAAACTCTGGGTGTTGATTGAACCAAGAGCTAGAGAGCATGATGGGAAGTCATCCAAGCACAGAATCCTGAGGAAAAGGAGCATTAAAGGATCAATGGAGAGAGAAGACACCCAGCAGAGACCAAGTGGTCTCAGGGAGGTGGAATAGAAGGAGGAACAGATGCTCACATGAGGACCTTCTCTGGCTCTCCAAATCCTCTTCACCCTTCAAGGCCTGGCTGAAACGCAAAATCTTCCATAATATGAAGCCTTCACAGACACCCCTCACTCACAGGGATGTTTGCCATCCCCCATTTGCCTCCATCGCCCCATATATCAAACCTGACCTGGTACTTTTATCTCCCCACACCAGCTCTTGCAGGAGAGGAATATGTCTCATTCAGTGGCAAATGACAAAAAATTCAACTCAGACTGGCTTAAAGAAAAAGGAAGAAAAGGCTAAGGGTGGATTCTGCCTTAAGGTGTGGCAGTCCAAGGATTCAAAGTGGGCCTCTTTCTCTATTTCTTGACTGATTTTCCCTGAGGTAGTTTATTCTCAGGCAGGCTATACCCAAAGATGGACACTGACAGTTACAGGCTTGCAATTTCTTTTTTCAGCAACCGAAGTGGGAAAAGAGGTTCTTATTCATGGTCATTCTCAGTTCTGGTTGGTTTTCATCAGGTCACCTGCTGATCTTTAACCAATCACAGAGACCAGGGGATGTTAGGCTCCAATTGGCCAGACTGGATCACAGGACAAGGAAGTGAGAGCAGAATCAGTTTCACCCTGGGAGAACACTGACATGAACCAAATGACGTGCACCAAGAAAAAAGAAGGATTACTAGAAAAAAAATGGAAATTGATACTGGGTCAGCAAATAAGAATTTTGTGTAGACAGGACGGTGCGTGCAATGCCATTCAACAAATAAGTCTTGATTGATTGGTCACAAGCCAAAACTTCCCACTTTGCTCGCATCATTAAAAGACAGGATATTGTGTGATTATCAAGAGAAGTGACTTGTTGATGTGTTTTGTTGTATTAAGGAGGAATCAGAAAGAAACCCAAGCAGCTGATATTTGTACCTACTGGCATCCTGACTGGTGGAGTTCGAAATCAGAGCAGGTAAAAAAGAGGCAGGAGCCGAAATGCTAAGAGGGAAGAAGGCACATGTCTCCCTGGGAGGCTGTGGGCATTTGAGGCCAGTGGTGAAACTTGGCTTGAAAGCTGCCCAAGTTCTGAGGCTTCTAGGTAATGAGAATAAAAAGCTTGGCTGTATAAATCAAACCTACATTATTAGAAAAGTTTGACATTTGCTAAATTACCCATGAAAACTTACCCTGGTTGTTAAGAAGAACCCCCCCCCCAAAAAAAAAGTGTATTCATTTCCAAGCTAAATGTCAAGCTCCCTTAAAGATCTCCTAACACCTACAGATGGGGAAGGGGGAGGGAAGGAAACGCCATCAAATTAAGGGCAATAAACTTTCCAGATGTCTTTATCTCCATAACTGCTCAGAGATGTCTTCTGGCATTTCTAACTGGGTAATTCTGTCTTTGTATTATATCTATCTATTGGCAACCCATTTCTTAAACGTACACTCACAGAGCAGCATCTGAATACTAAATTGAAACCCTGGAAGACAGACACAGCAAAAGTGAGTCAGAGTCATTTTATTTACAGACATAGACCAGAGGTGTGTTAACAGGAAAGGCCACCAAACTCATGATTCCAGAATATTAAACTAGCAGTTCTAGAACTGGGAGCCTTGGGCAAACAGCCAAAACAACTGTTTACAAAACTAGAATTAAGAAGCCCCCCACCCCTATATGCTTCAATAAATCAATTATTCATTACTAAACTATACCATTTATCAGAAAGAAAGTGGGGAAAGTAAATGTACTTGAAATATTTTGCTGGAATGGATCAGGTAAAAATATTTCCAAGTTTAATTTATAAGAAAATTTTGCCTGCTAAAGTACTTCAAATCAAAGTATACCAGTTTTAGCTAAGGATGGTTATTCTTGAACATTTACAGATGACAGCTATACTATGTCTTCGTTATATTTATCTAAAACCCCAAAATACATACATTTGTAATGATGTACGTGTACATACACATACATATGAGTCTGTTTTATGTGAACACATGAAAAGGTGCCTCAAAGTACAACAAACTTTGGCACCAACCTTAGACTTACCTGGCGGCCTCCATTTATTCCCTGATGTATGAAGCTAAGGTAGTAAGAACCTTAGTTTTACTAGGGAGTGAGTGGAGACTTCAATTGCTCAGAAAAGCTGCAGGAAAGGGACGGGGAGCCTGAGTGCCTCCAAGAAGTGATCTAGTGCCTCCAAATACACCTTCTAAACTATGTGTGTGACTGGATACTTAATGGTTCTTGGGCATTGTTTAAAACTTTATCTTTTAAATATTCATAATTTAGATACCATTTGTGTACACATCCATAGTCACACATACTTACATCTCCTTTACAATCATGTTCCTCCTTTTTCTTGAAAACCATTATTTTCCAGCTGAAAAAAATCCTTCTTAACCACCCATAGGACTTCTATAATCTAGACGCAGATGACTAAAATTCTTTAGTGACTGCCTTCCATGGGGAGAAGGTGTGGGTTTCTAAACCAGTGCCATAGAGGTATATGCATAGAGACCCTGGAAAAGGGCAGCATAGGAACCCCCGGAGGCCAGGCCTCACCCACTATGGGGGCATCCAGAGTGATCATGGGAGTTCCTAAATCTCTATTTGGATTAACCTGCCCACTGAGATTGTCTTTATTAAGATGGCAATTCTTAACCACAGAGTGGGTGTGCCTGCCATCCCCTCCCAACCTCTCCCAAAAAGGTCCTTGGTTAAAGGAGAGAAAGAAAATGACACTGAGGTTCAGGGCAGGGTGTTCTGTCCATGTGATGATGTGGTGCCAGAGGCTTCCACTGGGAGCACAGGGACTTCCTGCCCCCATTGTCCATCTGCCCACACTCTTGGGCATATACTCGCTAGCTTCCTGGCATTTGAAGGGTGTTAAGAGTCCGAATGCCATTACATAAATGACCATCCCGGTCCCAAGGAGCAACGGTCTCTGATAAAGAACACAGACTCTATGAAAGTCTTGATTGTGTCAACCCAGTTAACAAAGGGCCAAAGAAGCTTGGAGAATGGCCCACCTTTCCCAGCCATTGTCTCTCTGGCTTTTACTTCCTAAGGCCACCTTCTTTGGGGGAATTCCAAGTATAGCTGGATGGTCACTGAAAGTAATGATCTTTTCTTTGGGGGCATTGTGTGGAGAGCTAGAAAGGGCTGGGGAAAGAAATGCACTTTATTTTTCTACATACTTTTATGATTTATGAAAAATTGATCTACTCCCTTCAGTTAGATCACCATGAGTCAGAGAAATACGGTGACAATAAAGTGGCTGTGTCACTTCCAAAGTAGACTACGCTCCAGTTCACGAATGATGGCCAATTAAAATAAGTTATTCGTGTCTGGTGGGACTGTGTGAGATGAACTATCACCCAAGACGAATTAAAGCCTGGGTTTGGAAGACTTCCTATTGACTAGCCTGCAGTATAACTTATTTCTGTTTACGCACAAAGTGGGGAAGAGATGCCAGGAAGAAAACTGGCCTGGAGCTCACCTGGATGTATAAGAGCAAAGAAAAGAGCACCTGCTTATTAATGTTTTGATCCATAAATATTTTTTTGGTCACCATAGTGTCAGGCTATAGTCTACTCCTATATCTGTACCCATCTGTACATGGGTACAGATATAGGAGGGAATCTCAGGGAAGAGCTCATAACCAAAATACCCAGCACAGTGGCTTGCCAGTAAGGCCTATCACCTGCACCCAGCCCACATCCTGGGGAACTGGGATCCATCTTGGTGCATTTTCTGCGTTTCTGAACTTAAATAATTTCATTATTTCATAGTGACAGAATTCTCTTTTTTGAAGAATACCTTTTCTCTATTTTGAGGATGATTTTCTTCTTTTTTAATCTTAACTTCTCTAAACTTTCTATGATCTAACAGAAATAGACCTCTAGAGTTTTCATTATTGATAAGAACCACTCCATTCTCAGTCACGCCAATTATCGTGAATAATGGGGGAGTGGGGGAGAAATTCCAGTAGACCTATCTCTGACTCTTTCTATACCTTTGTCTCTCTTGTTCTCTTTCTGCATCTGTTATCTCTGTATCTATCTCACTCTCTCTCCGTATTTCTGTTTATCTCCAGGTGTGACTGTTTCTCTGATGTCTCCTTCCATGTACTGCACCTTAAATTCTCTCATAAATGTACACACACACACACACACACACACACACACACACACCCCACTTAAGATTTGGAGGCACAAACTTCTACACCAACTCTCCTTTCCTGCCTGCACCCTTAAACATGGCACTGAAATGTGAGTTTTCCCAGAGCCAGCTGAATCAAGGAAAAGTGGCTTCTATACCTTTCAGATCTGTTTAGCTGAGACCTTTCACACCTGCCCTACACAATCCTCCAAACCAGGCCCAGATCACAGCCCTGTGTCTGCCCAGCAAGAATGTAAAGGCCATGGGCCTGAAGATAGGCCATTCAATATCAAACCATCCTTGCATCTAATTCTTTTATTATTATTATTGTTGTTGTAAGAAAACTTAACAAGAGCTCTACCCTCTTAACAAATGTTTAAGTGTACAGTACAGTATTATTAAACTGCAGGTACAATGGTGTACAGCAGGTCTCCAGAACTTACTCATCTTTTATAACTGAAACTTTACACCCGTTGAACAGCAACTTCCCATTCGCCACCCCAGCCCCTGGCAACCACTGTTCTACTCTCTGTTTCTATCCATTTGACTATTTTGGGTTCCTCATGTAAGTGGGATCATACAGTATTTGTTTTTCTGTGTTTGGCTTATCTCATTTAGCATAACGTCCTCCAGGTTCATCCATGTTGTTGCATATGGCAGGATTTCCTTTTTTAAGGCTGAATAATATCCCATTGTAGGTATATACCACACTTTCTTGACCCATTCAACTGCTGATGGACATCTAGGTTGTTTCCACATCTTGGCTATTGTAAATTATGCTTCAGTGAACATGGAGTGCAGATATCTCTTTAAGATCCTGATTTCAATTCTTCTGGATAAATACCCAGAATCTAAGCCCATTAGATTAGAACTCATGCCTGCTTCCAAAAAGACCTCCTTGCCTGTGCCTGGGACCAGATGTAATACAATGTCCCTGCTCTGCTAATAGCATCACTGTTTTATTCCCTGGCCCACCGGGACATGTCCTAGTTTATTGTGCAGTCCCTGCAGTTTCTACTTCATTCATTTATTCATTCATCCCATTAGTAAATATTTATTGAGCATTAACTATGTGCTAAACTGTGGGCTAAGCTTGGAGGTGGTGTCTGGAAGTAAAGCGGTAACATCATCCATTCTCCTTGAGGTTACTGTCTAGCTCAGGAACTCGAGTTCTACCTCTAGCCCAGACCACAGTCCCTGTGATCCCTCCCTCCTCCCAGCCTCTCTGGTCCTTCCTGGCTTTGACTCAGTTCATTGCTTCTTCTGATGTGAACCTTGATGGCCCCTGTGACCAACCCATCCTCCAAATCTGTCCAGTTCTCAGACCCTTCCCCACCTCACCTGGCCCAACTCTCCTTCGAAAGGACACTGACACCTAACAGAGGTGGAGGGTTACATTTTCTCAGTATGAAGGTCATTACTTTCTCTTAGAAAACACACACTAGTCTGCTTCCTGATCTTAATTATAAATGAAGAAACTCCTTCACGGTGGATACACCATGGCTCTCTATGCAGAGTGGAGAGCTCTGTAGCAGATTTTCTTCACACGTTGTAAGAGATACAAGAGGGCTCCAAGCTCAGCTGAAAGAAGAGATGCTGCCCTTAATCTCCAAAGTCTCATAAATAATCCGATTCCATGAAAAGCTGGGTAGAGTCTCCGAATCCCAACTACCTGCTAGGCTTCCTGAATAACGTCTTTTCTCACTGTGCTAGGATGGCGGATCTTCACTTACTGAGGTCCAGATTGTGTGTGTGTGTGTGTGTGTGTGTGTGTGTGTAATCATTTGAAAGCTGAAATCTTTACTTGCTGAATGTCACTTTATGTTCCTGATACAGGTCATCAGGAGCCTTAGGATTCACAAAATTTCTCCCACCCTCTGCTGTGACATCTTTTCAGTGAGTCTTTCTATAGCCCATTGTATACCAATGGGAAAGGATTTCCAGCTCCCCTGGGAAGCTTATGATGAAATCATATTCATAAACCTGTTCACTCTTTCCACCACTTTGCTTTTACCAGAATTCTTGCAAACGTGCTCTCTCCGTCTTACAGTTAATAAATTAAATGAATAAGCAACAAACTAAGGAAATCTCAGAGCACATCTCAGCGGCTTAAGGGTGCGATGGTTGTAGAGGTAACTTGAGCTTGCCACCACTGGAGTCTGGGATCTGGCTGCAGCAGCTCTGGGGGTGGACAGGGTGTCGGATGGGGCTCTACTCCATCTCAGGGGTCTTTAATCCTTGGGTAATGGTGTCCAGTAAAACAAGGGAACATTAAGTGTCAATTACTAAGTCTGTGGTTCATGTTTCATACAGTCCAACTCAAGGCAAATAAATATTTCAGCAAAAAGAACAGCCCTGTGATATATGTGAATGTCACTGATTTAAGAAAGCCACTAAATTCACTGCAGTTACAGAGAAGTGGGAGGAAAGGACACGAGAGAATAGGTTGATTCATTCCCTCCTTGGCTCTTCCAAGAGCTTTGCTTTCCTCTCCATTTTTACCTCTTTTACTTCTCCATGCCTCCCCTCTACTGTTTTCCTTGATTTTATTATCATTACTCTTACTTTCCTTACACAGTCTCCTGAAACAGAAATAAGAGTGAGTGTGAATGTGTGCATCCCTCTTTCCAGGGGAAAACCTGAGCACTGAACAACAAACATTTCTCCCTTCCTCTTTCAGATGCCCTTTCACGCCCACCCCCACCCCCCACCAACCCCCGCACTGGAGTGTTTCAAATTCTTCTGGGAATGCAGAAAGTTTTAGTTTATTTAAGCAGAGACAGGCAGGGCACTGTGACTAGAAATTGGTAGTAAATTCCACAATTAGGGAGCAGAGCTGCTAAAAGCTCTTACTCAAAAGGACCCAAGATTATACTGTGAACAAATTAAATTGCCTGCTGCTTCCACTCTCGCCAGGTGACTGGGGACATATGGTGACAAAAGATCGAGCAAATATATTCAGTCCAGTTCCTTAAAAAAGAAAAAAAATAAAGAAACTTAGAATCCAATACTGAATTTTTTAAAACTGCAATTCCCACCAATGGAGGGGAGGGAGTCTTGCTATCTAATACTTTCTCAGAACATGGGGACCTGTTCTTTGGTTAACCTGCCATGATCCAGCACTCCTGCAAGTGGAGAGTTACAGCCCTCTAGCCTCCAAATAACTAAAGCATGAATTAATCTCTCCAAATCTTCCCCAAGAGGCTACCTTCTCACCTGGCAGTATTTCATAAATGATCAAAAGTTGGCATAAGAAGGCCAAGAGAAACAGACATCCATTCAAGGATCAGATGACAATGGGACCCCAAAGGCTGCTCTACCTGAAGATGCTCTCCAGACATTTTAATCATGTTGAATTGCCAGGGAGAACTCAGGCCAAGAAACAAAATTCCCACATCATCAAATTAGGTGATCTTTATGTAGGAAATTCATAGGCTAAAAGGGAGCCTAGATTGAAATCCAATCATTTAATTAAGGAAATACGTCGCCTTTGCCTGGATAATAGCGGAAAACTCCAGCATTGCCCTCACCAAGCACAAACGTCCAAGGAAACCTGCCAAAACCCAATGTCATATGGATTTGTCAAGGTCACACAATGACATAACAGTCAGAGAGACAGCTGTACAGACTAATTGGACCAGCACAAGGCTAGAAGTTGGTCAATTCATTGTAACGGAGGAGAATCTAAGAGTACCTGAGCCTCCAGGCACTGAAGAACGCCTCCCACCATCAGCCCGTAGACCATGAATTCCTAGGTCACACAGGCTGGTTTCCATGTCTGGTTCCCTTTCCGTTGCAATCTACTCTGCCCCATAGGGTATCTTTCCAGCCCCAGCATGAAACATGGTTTCTCCAGAAGACCCCCTACCCTGGCCCCATTAAGAAGCTTACTTGCTTAACTTCTTATAAATTGCTGCAGAATAAACAGAGAGGACAGCAAATCAAATTAAATAAATGAGCAATTTATACAGTTCTTAAAATCCTATCACCATTGTCTATAATGCAATCCTGACTCCATTCTTAGTTGCTCCTCCAAAAGACTTTTTGACTTCACATTCTCCTTTGTTGTTTACAAGGTCTCTAACCAGCACCCTTCACACACATCTTTTGTAGGTAATCATAGCAGGCATCACTTTTTCTAGCTCATGCAGGACCCAGTCCCAAGAGTGCCCTCTTCCTAGGGAAAAGACCTGAATATGCAATCAGGACAGCACAATAAGCATTCATTGATGTCATGGGCTCCTCCGTTGCTCAAGGGAATAATTGTATTGGGGGACATGGCTGGCTGAATATACTCCTCAAAATGCCCTCTAGGTGACATCCTTACAGGCCAAGAAAGCAAACTACACCTTGGGTTACTGAACAATATGTTGCATACAGGCAGAAATAGCTGGGATACTATATATAGGTAAAAATTCACTCTAAATTTTAGGAGTTGCTTTGGAAATCTATTACATTTCATCACGTAACCTTAAGGAAACATTTCTAAACCATAAAAGTGATGTGAATTTATACATAGACCTTTTCTATGATCCGGCAATTTCACTCCCAGGTTTTATTCAATAGAAAGGAAAACATATGCCCACAATAGTCTTGTACAAGAATATTTATAGCAGCTTTATTCATACTAGCCAAAAATTGGAAATAATCCAAATATCCATCAACAAGAGATCTGAGAAAGACCTTATTGTATATTCATACAATAGAACGCTATTCAGCAATGAAAAGAAACAAACTTGATTTACACAACTACAAAGATGAATTTTAAAAACCAAACATAATACTGAGTGAAAGAAGCTAGATACAAAAAAGTACATCCTTATATGATTCTAGTTACATGAAATTCAAGAACAAGCAAAACTGTTCTGTACTGATAGAAAGCTTGAGGTGTGATTGAAAGTGGGGGAACTGATTGGAATCAGTTATAAGGGAGTTTCTGGGGTGATGAAAATGTTTGGTGTGTTGACTGGGGTGTATGTTACATGAATACATACACTCATTGATCCATGCACTTAATAGCCATGCATTTCACTCTAGGTAAACTATACCTCAACTATCAAAAAGATTTAATTAAAAATATAATATTGGCATATCTGGAAAATATATTCCATGACACACATGGAATCTACACTCAATGTAAATAAGTTTTACTTTGTTAAACAATAAATTCATCACTAACTCAGTGCCTCTGATTGTCCCTGTCACCGCCAGTTAAACTCACATCCCAACACCTTGGCAGTAGATTCTACAATCAGGAGGAGCCAGAGCACCTTAGGTGAAACCTCAGGCCCCTCCTAGCTATGCATACAGGCAGAAAACACAGCCAATCAAATCAACTACCAGCAAGATGAAGGGCGGAAGGTCCAGGCTGTGTTTCCAGGCCTACCAAATATCTCCATAGTGTGGAGTGCATCTGAAACACTCCCCGAATCCACCACCTAAAAACTGAAAGTGAGAAAGAGCTGGAGTTGATAGCATTCAATAAACCATTAAATACCATCAGCATAGTCGTCTGCTTGAGATGAGCACTAAACCTTGATTGAAATTTCTCCAATAAATCAAATGGAGCAAGGTGATTTTGTAATTACCCATAAATAACATTTCCACCCTCACATCTTAGACAGAAAACTAGGATTTGAGACCTGCTGGCAATGAGACAAGCCTCAGATGGCATTGCAGCAAGCATGTGCCAGCCTTAATAATGTAAGAGCAAGTCTAGATTTGAAGAAAATTATCAAATTAAAAAAAAGAGAAATATGTCATTGCCAAAGAATATTCTGACACAAAGCAAAACAAGATGGGTTTTAATGCCTCCATTTTTGGGTCTAGCCCCTGGAAAGGCAAGAAGCACAGAGAGAGGAACAGAGAAGCACATACCCAAGGGACCATGTCTGCCCCATTGGCCAGATTTTGTGAGCAGGATAACTATGGTGATTTTCAGTCCCCATATAAATACAGTGAATATTTTCATTTATATGTCTCTGTCAGCTCTAATTGCTCATCAGTTTAAAAAGGGAGTGTTTGTGGGAGCCTCACTGCCTGTTAATGAGATCGGATGGGCTTAAATGTCGCAATTGGAGTGAACTGCATGGATCTTTAACTTCTCGGTCAGGGCCCAGGCACTCCCAATATTTTCAAGTAATCGCAAAAAAGATTTAGAATCTTAATTTAAAATATAATTTTCCCTATCAGAGCAAAAAAACAGAATACTCATCCATGAATGAATTTAGTGTTTGCACTTTGCTTAAGAATATAGGCTAAATTATCTTTATAAGGTCAAGTTAGAAGCCCTAACCTATTTATGAAATAAAGTTGTTGGCAATTAAGATGTGAACTATCTTTCTAGGTCATTGTAGCAGATGGTGTTGGTGCTCAAGTAAAGGTGGACTGCTGCAAGCAGCTGCCAGCTCCCTGTCTGTGGGCTTGCTCTCTGCTCTCCCCAACACAGAGGTGGTCACAGGTGCTGGGGGGCTAATCCCCCAGAAACTGGCCTCAAGCAATGAGGGGTGAGAACTGGTGGGTAAAACTACCCTAGCTTCTCAGCACTTAGTTGGGACAGCTCTTGAAGTCTGTTCTACACTGCCCCTAGAGCTTCCCAGTGGTATTAAGATATGATGACCCTTGGAGTAACCTGTCATTAACACACGACATTAACACATACTGGGTTTCTTTTCCTTCCCTTTCTCAACTCTTCACTCCCCTGTGAGTACCTCCTGATACTTTCAACCAGGAGGTTGTACAACTTCCTGGTAATCCACAACCCACGTGACTTACACCCCAATCCTAGTCTCAAGTATCTGCTTTTGGGGAACCCAAGCTTAGATAGGAACAAACATGATTTTGGATAGACCCAAGCCTAGCTCTATGGATCTCGATTAAAGCTCTCTGTGATTCAGGAAAAGTAGAAAGAAGAGCCCCCACTGACCTCTATAAAATATAAACCATTCCTGCGGTAGACCAGAAAGGGAGAAGTCTGTACTGGCATTCTAATTACAAACAACAGGGGATGGCCTGGTTGTCTGATATTAAGTCTGATTTCAGACTTCTGGCCTCCAGAGTTGTGAAAGAGTAAATTTCTGTCATTTTAAGCTACCAAGTTTATAGTAATGTGTTACGGTACAAGTAAGAAACTAATACAGTAAATTTTTGCATTTTTAAATGCTATGTCAAATCCCTAATCATTACTCTTTTTCAAAAATTTCTTGGCTTTTCTTAATCATTTGGTCTTCCAATGGAATTTTAATTATTTGGACCAGATTCAATTCAGATTCAAATTTCATTAAATTAGGATGAATCAGTATTTTCATGGTATACATCCTCCTAACCAGGAGTATGATAGTTTTCTCATTTATTTTTGAAAGATTTTGTAGTTTTCTCCATTTCTGACCTATATTTTCTCATTTATTCCTAAATATCTTTTTCATTATCATGAATAATAATTTTCCCTTTTCTAACTTAATATTTCAGTATGGAGAAAGACTACTGATTTTGTATATTTATCCAATCCCTCTCAACCCCAATTTTCATGTTCTCTTAATGATTTTAATAGTTGTTTTAGTGGAGTCTCTTGAATTTTGTAAGGGTACAGTAATTGAGCCTCTTTCTTTGCTGTATTCGTGTTGATTATTTTGTTTACTGGTTTTATTGCATCAATTAGCACTTGTTAAATATTGTCCAGTTGTTATAGTAATAGAAGTTACCCCTAACTTTTCCATATTTTAATGGGATTCATTTCAGGGTTTTACCATTTATTTTCATGTTTTCTGTTAAGTGTGTCTTTATCCTGCCTACTTCCTTCCTTCTATTCAAATTTTACTTAGAATTTGTAAGGAGAATGGACACTGGATTTCATAAAGTACTTCTTCAGTTTCTAATGGTATAATCATATGGCTTTTCCTCTCTTTAATTCATTGAGGTAAGGAACTTTTGATATATTTCAGAATTTGAAATGTCCTTGAATTCTTTGAATAAGTACCATTGGGGTGTGGCATTCTTATTTTACTATTTGGCTGAAATCTTTTTGCTGACACTTTAGAAAATCTGCATCTGTAACAAACTAACTCTGAGCTTTATTTTTTATATAAACCTTATCAGAGTTAGGTATCAGAGTACTGAGTTTATACAATTTTAATAAAACAAATTGTTTAGCTTTCTGTCATTTTCTTGCAATCTCCGACCACTTCATTTGCAGAGAAATTTTTATATTTTTAAAAGGTGGGTCAAGTTTTGACTATAAAACTATCTGGGTCTGGTGCTTTTTTAAAATGGTAGATATTTAATTATTTTACCATCAACTTACCAGTTATTGGCCTAACAAGATATTTTAATTCTTTTTAAGCCCATTTTACTTGATTATACCTTTCCAACTAATAAAATTTTTACAATATATTTATATATACTATTCTCCAGTAAATTTTTAAACCTCTCACAGATCTGTGGTTTTTCTTCCTCATGTCACACATTGAACATTTTTGCCTTTTTTTCACCGATCATGCTTGTCACTTAATCTTACTCATCTCTTCAGTGAAATTGCTTTTGTTTGATGTTTCCTTTCTATTGTTGTGTTCCTATTTTTTTTTTTTTTTGAGAACTTACAATTGCATATTTCCTTCTCATTTCTTTTGGTTTACCTTATTTGTCCCAATTTCTTAGTTTGAAAATGAAGTTCACTTTTATAGTTCTTTATAAATAATGAAAGCAATAAAGACATATTTTTGCATAATATAGCCTTAACTACATCCCATAGTTTTTTGTACAAAGTGTTCTTTTTTTTCCCGCTCTCTTCCAAATACTTTAGAAAGTGTGTAATTTTAGTTGATTTCTAGCTTAATTGAGTCTAATCAGAGAATGTGGTCTGTAAAATATCTCTGGGATATTTTATTAAGATTTTCTACATGGCTAAGTACATGATCAATACTATTAGTTGCTGCATCAAAATACGGAAGAATATATCATTTCTGTTTCTAGTTTACAAAGAGAAAGGCCTTGTCTATTTAGTAACATGTTTCTACTAACTTGAGTTTAATGATTCGATTCTTCAATAAATTGTTGCTTATTTGATATCTGGAATTCATAAAGCTACTTATCCACAGCTGTATTATAATGGGAGGAAAAAAATCTCTTCTGTTATCTTAGCAGCAAAAAAGCAAGTGGAATCTCAGATATTCAATAGCTGTTCCTCTTTAGCCCACCGTATATATTTTTTTTTCATATTCTGTATTCGTACTCAGACAGGTGATCAGTTCTGTGTACCTAGTGAAGGGTTTGAGAGCCTGCCTGATTCTTTTTGAATTGTGGCTGACTTCTTCTGGATCAGAGGTTTGTGTAAAACTATCTCCTGCATCAGTCTCAATTATCATTAACAAGATTTGTCTCAAAACTTGCTCTTTTGTAAGAACCACGAGGAAGGGGAACACTGCAGCAGAGTGAGAGAGAGAGCTGGCCTTAATTCACAATGTAAGTTTTCAGCACAAACACTCTAAGGATACTGAGGAATGGATACACACTCATTAAATTCTCCTTATGCCACAGAAGGTCTAGTATTTTGTAAAAACCAAATTCCTGCTACCTATGTAGAAAAGTTGAAAAAAAGTAGGTCTGAATCGGTAGTTTAGAGCAGTGCTTCTCAAACTTGCATGTGTATCAGGGTCCCCTGGGGGGCTTGTTGACACATAGATCTCTGGGCCCCATCCCCAGAGATTCTGATTCAGCAGATCTGGAGCTGCCTGAGGTTCTGCACTTCTATGAAAGCCCTAAGTGGTGCTGATGCTGCCACTAGACTGACCATCCTGTAAGGACCACTGGCTTCAAGGATGTGCAGCTGGCCAGGCTGGAGTGGAGTAAGAACAGCTGTGGTTTGTCTTTCAAGGCCCTTTCTGTTCTTTTATGGTCCTGCTCTCGCCCATCTCCAAGCCCTGAAATCTTTCTAATGTTTCCTAGCCCTTAACAATTCCTGGCTGAAGTCAGAATTGCTGAAGGTAGCTCCATTCTTCAGAGTGACTTCATTTTAAAAGGATACACTTAAATTCCAAAAAACTCAAAACTAATACAAAAGACCCTAGGGAAACCGGCACACTTGGAGATTCTACCTGCTCTGTGCCACCCAAACCGCTCTGTGAAGGTAACCGCGTACCCGATACGCAATTCAAACTGAGTCTTGTTTGTTTCAGGAGGGCCCAGCATACTGGAGACCGGCAAGGGTGGGTGGAGAGGGCAAAATAATTTTTTCTTAAAGTTGGATCTTCTTGGAAGTTTGCTCTTAGGTGCTGTCAGCTACAGAATTGATCATGCATGTTTCATAAAAGTAGAAAAGAAACTATTTGGGGGTAGAGACGGGGGTAAGGGTTGGAGAGGAAAATAGGAAGGTACAAATATAGGAAAGAACATTCAATGCATTGCCCTCAAAATGCCCAAATCCAAAGAGACTCTACAAAGATCTGTGAAAACCTCAGCAGGAGATCTCATTTTTCTGTGAAGGGTGTCAAACAGTTGAGATATGTGGCGTAACTGAGAAACAGGGGGGTAACAATAGTGCTGCCTCCAATGGAAAATAATCAAAATTGTAACAACCCTGAGGGGTCAGACGTTGGCTTGATCCTTTAGCTGGCAGAGATATCAAGTCTTAAGATACAAAGCTCTGTAATATCCGGCTGCGTCATTTACTTTCAAATGACCCAGAGGAAAGCCATGGAGCTTCCCACGTCCCTTGGGGATGCACCTGGATTTGATTTTGACAGCCAAGAGCTCCCAAAAGAGGTCATGGGACAGAGGCCTAGGAGATATTTGGCCCCATTTGTTCAAATTTAAAAATCAGAACGTTTCTCTTTGTCAATTTTTCTTTCAAATTCTGTCCTAGTAGCTACATTTCCTAGTTTATACTGTATCATAATAATTCGGGTAGGCCTAGGATCTGTCTGCAAAGCTCTCAGCTTCCGAACTCTAATATTATTTACTCTGCTGTCCTCCCGTCTTGTTCCATGAGGGTGTGAGGACCTGGGAAAAACAGCAGAAAAGCACTCAGGATGTGCTTGGTACTCAACAGTTTTAATACTATGTCTGTACTTAACAGGAAAGTAAGCCAACAGCATGAAGCCAGTTTCCCCTTCCCAACCCCAGCATCTCCGCATTTACTCAGCCCACATTTATCACGTACCTTCTCCACCTGGGACATCGGACCAGGAACTGGAGAAATGACTATACCAAACAGACACTTGTCCTTACCTTTCAGGAGTTCCCCCTTATCAAAGAAAAAAGTCCTAGACAACTTTGAAGCACTGAGTGGTGTTTGTAAGTGCAATAACCTATGATGCAAGAGTTCAGCCTTTGGAATAACTGGGCTTCCCAAAGAAAAACAGAAAATGGCATAGACTCCAAGCCCTTCAGATTTCTCAAGTCATGTTAACAGGAGGTCAACCAGCTCTGGACAAGCCAGAAGGAGTCACTCCCACGCCACCTACTTTCCCAAGCAACGCATACTCTGGATCATTCGTGCCACGTCATGCAGGCAAAGCTCCCTTAGAAGGCAGAGATTTCCACTCTTGGTCATTTTTAATTCTCTAAATCCCCACAATCCATGGATCTCCAAGAGTACTAGTGACACTTAGCAACTGACCACCCATCGTAGATGCTAATTCTATTTCCTCAGTAAAAGAGGGGGCAGCGGTGTGGCAGAGAGGCTCATACTAGCTCACACGAGAGCAAATCGTTAAGTTTTCAGGAACTCTGGGAGCTGGTTGTTAAACGCAGCCATTATTTAAAATTTAATTATATAAACACGTACATACTAATAGAAACAGAAGTAATAAATATTCCAAACTCATCCCTCTAATTCTTCTTTTTTTGAATTTTGTTTTATTTTTATACAGCAGTTTCTTTTTTTCTTTTTTAGATCTTTTCTTTTTCTTAGTTACCTATTTTATACATATTCGTGTATATATGTCAATCCCAATCTCTCAAACATCCCTCTAATTCTTTAACAATGTTTTCGTATCACTACGTTCTTGAGGTTATTGGCAGTGATCCTATCTGTGTGGTGGGAAAACTTAGCTCTCGGCTCCTTGACATCAGGCTGGTAACTTGAAATCAGTCACGGTGGGATTATTTATACCATGATATTCAGCAGATGCTACAAATCCAGGCCATTTTCCCCAGAGAGCCAGTTGTTAAACATTGACCAGCACGGCACTGGGGAAAAGGTTCTTCTCCCAGATAATTGCAAGCAGCATAATTTTAACCACAGGCCCAAAGCAAACAAAAGCACAGACACAGCTGTGAAAAAAACCCTGCAGAGCAGACAGATGCAGCCAAGACAACTTGAGGATGACGACAAGGCCAGTGGTGTAGGACATCACACGGAGCAACCTTCTCAACCAAGCCGGCCAGACTGGCCTGCAGTCCCTGTGGTTGGATCCCTTTGAAGGGGAGCTTTCCCAGATTTCAAAAGACATACAACCCAGAACAGGCTGCCGTAGCGCCTCAGCTCTGGCCACTAGGAGAGAAAGACAACCAGATGACTGTTAAGGCAAATAAACCAGATTGTCCACGAACCAGAAATAATCCAGCCCCAGACTCGAAAAGTGCAAAATCTCTACCATCTCAGGGATGACAGGACCACCTGGAAGCTGAGCGAGGTGGGCTGGGTGCTAGGGTGCATGAGGCGAACTTTATTTTTTAGGATTAAATGTTTTTATTCAGTTGACAATTAGGCATCTTAGGTTAGGGGGTTTTTGAGGAAATAGTCTCTAGTGCAACACTGACCAATTTCTTTCTGCAATGATAGAAATGTCCTATCTGTACGCACCACTCCAAATGCTCCATATATCAGCCACTTCATTGAGCTGCTGAGCGGCTGAAATAGGACTAATTCAACTCAGGTACTGAATGTTAGATTTTTCTTCATTTAATTAATATAAAGTTAAGTTTCCATGCCCTCGTGTAGCTAGTGGCTATCCTATTAGACAATGTGGCTCTAGTGGATTTGAAGCTTGAAAACAGTTGGCATTCAATCAGGGTAAATATAAGTAATAAAGTTAGGATACAGTTAGTAGAACAAAGTGTAGTTTCTTGGTGTATCTGGGTTTATTAACATAAGTTCAGCTCGTTCAGCTACACAACTATAATTACAGGGTCCACTTTGAGTACTAAATTTCTGTTAGATTTCTGAAAAACCCAGTCTCATCACAACCTCGCCACCTCAATCAGCATCATGGGAAATCCTGTTCCCGAGGTAGGTCGGCAGGCACCTGAGTGGGCGTGTCTCTCCTAGCTTCTGTCACGAGTTCCTCAGCCCTTGGATGCATCTGGCCTCATTCTTGAGTCCATCCTGACCAACGCAGGCAGCAAATCACATCCTTTGACTTGTCAAATCACAGGCTCTGCCAGGGACTTAATCATCTGTAGCCCCCATCTGATACCTGCCGTGCTTACTCTGATTGGGCGACTAAAGTGCTCCCTAATTCCCTTGGTTTTCACTGTGTCTCTGCATCCCTGGTGGGTCTGGAGCACTGAGCAGCAGCCTACATATATGGCCGTGATGATGCCTCATTCTCGGCTTCCACAGTGTCCTCCATCCAATTGTACAGACACAACACCTGGCGAATTGCAGCAGCACGGCCCACTTGCCAGACCCAAACTCCTTGGGTTCTAAGGCCACCCAACGTGTGTTCGGTATCCCCATTGCCACAGGGTAAACTGGACCTTGGGTCACCCTTCTAGAAGGAGAGAGGCAGCCGCTTGCAGGGCCCTTCTTAGCCAGGTGATAGAGTTGGCTCCAGGGAGACAATCCTCGTGCTTATCTTGGGGGAAACCTCATGCTAACTTTCAAAATAACTCAGGCAGTTTTTGAGACTAAGTGAAGTTTATTTCTAAACATAAAAACAGGGATCCCAGAACAAAGAAGAATATGTTTGTTTTAGTTTGGTTATGAGAGTTGGCAATTTGGGTTGGTTTGGAACTTTTTTGGTTTGAAGACCTGGTCTCTTTGTGTCCTTGTTTATTTCTCTGCAGTCACATTTATTAAGGTATAAATTACATACAATAAAATTCACCCTTTTCGGCATATAGTCCTGTATTGACAAATACATACAATCCTGTAATGACCACCACAGTCAAGATATAGAACAGCTCCATCACAACGAAAATTGTCCTCATGTCCCATTGTGATCAAGCCCTCCACCTGCTCCCAAGCAGCCATTGATCTGGTTTCTGTCCCTATGGTTCTGCCTTTTCCAGAATGTCATATAAGTGGAATCATACAGTATCTTTCCTTTTTGTCTGATGTCCTTCACTTAGAATAATGCATGTTAATAGTGAAATTTTCCATTTCACTTTTTCACAGTCCAGTTACAGGGCACTGTGACAAGGTTGTTCTAAGGTGTGTCCAGGAAGCAATGTGGACACCCACAAACATTGCCAACAGGTCACAGAAGTCTTCTCAGAGAAAGAAAAATTTGACTCAGATCAACAAAGAAGCTGAACACTGATTACTAAGGTAAGAAAAGAACCTACCTTACCTAAGGTAGAGGAATCAATGTCCAAGGATGAGGAGACATTAAAACAAAGAGCTTCCTCCCTAAAAAGAGAAGCTACTGAACAGCAAAGTGTCCTATACTTTAGTCTAGAGACCAAGGCAAACCTAAGTCTGCAACTTGAAGACTCAAGCAAAAAGAATGCATGCTTCTAACCAGCTAGGACTCCAACTTCATTCCCACAGACACCCCTCCATTTGCTTGGACAGTGACAAAGGGGCAGAAACGTTTCAAGCTGGAAATCCATCAGTTGAACAAACAAATTCTACGGCAAACCTCACCCTGGACTGAGGGTTTGAAGAAGTAAGACGGGTGACCAGAGAAGAGTTCTGAGTTCCAGCTTTAAAATTTTCCCTGACATGTAAATGGAAGAAAACCATTTATCATGTAATGGGATTGTATGTCCATTAGCTTTCCCATGGGAATGTTAACACGACAAAATTGAAAAAAATAATCTGCAGAGTTTTGGCCAAGTGTTTCTAGATTCAGAGGCAGCAGATCAGCTCCATAGCCAACCAACTGCTTTATCTTGGGCAAGTCTCTTACTTTTCTGGTCCTGTCCTCTAAAAGAAAAAGAGAGGAAAAGAATGAAGTTGGATCAGACCATTTCAGAAATTCCTTCTAGCTCTTCTGTTTTCTAATTGTGTAAGTGACAGCAAAACCATTGGACTTAAGGAAACTTGCAGCACACTCAGAAATAGGACTGGAATAAAGGCTCCATTCATGGCCCCAGAGGTCAGTGAACACAATGAGGCTTTTTGTGGAGTGATGGGTGGAAGGGTGGAGAGAGAGTCTGGGAGGTCTGGTGTTCTCTCTGTCTACCACAGACCCCTAAATAGTCACTAAAATTGTGGACGCAATAGTGAAAGTAGAAAAGAAAAGAGAAAATAGAGCACCCATCAAGTCTAATAATATTCTTGTAACTCTAGAACTAGGTACATCAGAAGCAGCTCTGGAGGCCACTATCCAGACCAAACTGTCCTTAGTAGAAGGCAAACTCAACCACATCTGTTCTCACCAGCTCAGATATTGTTCTAGTCTGGGACTGTTGAAAACACTATCATAAATGAGGCTAGAACCATGTGTCTTGGGCTCCAGAAGACACAGGCTTGTTCCCAAAGGGAAGGTCATTCTCCAATTCTCCACTTTTATCCCTGCCTCTCTGCACCCCTCCCCTCCTCTGCTTTATGTCTGTCCCAACCCTAAAGGTACAGCACCACCACCACTAGGAGCGATTCCAGCAGCACCCCTCCTTCCTCTGAAGGTGGTACAGGGCCTCTTCCCAGCTCCCTTTGCACAGACGTGGTGGCCTGGATGCATCAGGAAGTCCGGGAGGGTGGAGGCTGGGGTCCTAGCCGGAGCCCTAGATTCCTGGAATGTCAGGGCCACAGGGACCAAGAAAAACTACACTCGCTGGTGTTCAACCTTTTTTTTAAGTAGAGCAAGGCTTCTTCTCATGTAAGCCTTGCAAGGAAAACCAAAATGAAAAAGTGATAAAAGCTGTGGAAATGGGGCACAGAGGTGGGGAAGGGGGCGGGATCTTAACATGCTCAGTCCCTCACCTTCAACACACGTACATGTGCGCAGACACATGCACACACAGACACAAGCACTGCCAGGGAAATGTAATTTTTAAAAATTCTCCTCCCAATCCAGAAATCCTCTCCACAAAGTCATTTATTACCAGGTAAGCATTAAACCAGAGTGTGATGCACGTCACAGGCCATCTGCTAGGTAAGAGATGCAGAGACTGAAAGCAGTCATGCTTCGCCTTTCATCCAGCTCAGAGATACAACTGATGACACACATGTTTTCAAGATAAACAACAACTACTTCTTGGGGTGGCAGACTTGACAGCATTATTGGTGACACACAGTTCATCCTAACTTTACTTGGGAGTTGGGGTGACCATCTAAGAGTTAGCCAATTGACTTTATCCAGAAAACAGGAGGTCGTTTTGCAACACACCAGACTTATTTGAATTGTCAATAATCCTGAACTAAACTGTCTGATTCCTGCTGTTCGGGGACAACCCATTCTGGGTGAGGACTTTATCTGCAGTGTTAACGGTAGGGTCGGGGCCATATTACAAGGCCAGCTCGTTTGTTTGTTGCCCCCCTTTGCTCTCGGGACAGTGATTCCCACCCTGGCTACACTCTAGAACAATGTGATATTTGGGCCCCATCCCACATCAATTAAATCCCAATCCCAGGAGATGGGGTCTGATTGACTGCTGGCTTGTTTTAAAGAGGAAACAGGTGATTCTAAATTTGCATCCAGGGCTGAGAACCACTTAGCTACAGACTTGATAAGACAGTGGCCTCCGCCCTGGTTTCATTAGAATCCCAGGGGAGCTTATAAAATCCCACGGCTCTGGTGATGCCCCAGACCTAATGTATCAGGATTTCTGGGGCCTGGCTCAAATATCCATATTTCTTAAAGCTCCTGGGGCAAGTCCAGAATGCAGCCAAGGCCAAGAACCACTGGGATGAGAGTTGGCCTCTGCCCAGCAGTGGGTTCAAAGCCTGGTTCCAGGACAGTGGCCCCATGGGCAAGGGCTTTACTCCATTGGTTATGTGTGTATCTCTGCAGACTCTCTGAGTCGTTTTCTGCTCAGCAAATGACTTAAGGCTGCTCATGTTCAGCAGTGCAGGTCGTCTGTTCAAAGTAGCCATTATTATTATGGATACATGTAATATTTAAATAAAAATGTAAATTTCTCTTTCAACTAACTTTTGATCTTAGATAGAAAGTCCAGTATCTAACAGGAACTTTCCCTTCTGTGTGACTCTTGTTGGATCTCGGAAACTGACAGAAAGAGTAAGTCTCATTTCAGTCTGTGCTATTTCTTCTGTCCTTACCTATCCTGGACACCTTTTTATCATTCAACTAAAGAAAAAGATTCCCTAGGCAAAAGGAAGCCTCCTCCTTCCTTGTCTTCACAGCCCAGCCCTGCACATCCGGGCGATCCACGTCAACCAAGATGGTGGCGCTCGGTAGCAGAGATGAGATTTTCTTATTGAGGGTGAAGAGGTAAAACTGTCCGTCCTAGTGATTCTCAATCTTTAGCGTTCGTTGGAATCAACTGGTGGGCTTGTTAAAAACACAGATTGCTGGACCCCCTCAGAGTTTCTGAGTTAGCAGGCCAGAGATTCTGTATTTCTAGTAATTCCCAGGTGCTGCTGATACTGCTGGTCTAAAGACTACACTTTCAGAAGCACTGATCTATCCCATTTCTTTCTCTTTTTCTTTCCTCGTTGTGGTGCAAGCAAAAAAAAGAACACCCCGGGGTGCTTGCCCCTTTGTTCTTTCTGCATCTCCATTACCACCCAAGGTTGCCCATGGTTTTCTTGAAAGACGCTTCACAAGGCTCTTCTTCAGGCAGTTTTCAAAAGAAAATAATATCTACATAAACAGACTTGGTGGTTTTGAGAGAGGGCCCCTGCCTGCTTGCCACCCCATCTGAAAAAGCTCTTTGTCGCCGGCACAGGGAGAGAGGGCTGTTAGTGGGGGCTGGTTGCAAAAAACATTCTTTGTTTTCATTTTGCTGCTGTTTTCATCTCCACCCACAGATGTTTCTCACCACCCTGAGCTGACTCTCTTTCTTGCCCTCAGGAAATCGTCTATCACCAAATAGAGTAGAATGGAAGCACTTTAGAAATGTAAATTTATGGACCGTCTCCAATGCTGTGGTGGAGAAGACAGGTAAATAAATAAGAGCGGGTTCGAAAATACCAAGGGATTTGTATTGACTTGAAGAATCAGAGCTGTACTTTAGCTAGAACTGGAGGACACTGGGAAAAGAACAAACACCAAGTCAAGAAAAAGCTCACTTTACAAATAAACAAAAGGAAGGCAAGGGTGAATGGGAGAGGGGAAAGTGGGGAGATGCAAGAAAATCGAAAAATGGAGAATAAAGATTTGAATACATTTGGTTCTGATTCAAACCAAATGTAGGTAAGATGTCTCAGGTCATCTTAAGTCCAATGTCTTTGCCAAGATTTCTGCCAGCTCAGTACTAACATTCTTATGATGGCCTCTGGCCCTCAGCTCCTGCTTCTCACGAACCAGTTTCGAGTTCACGATAAGGTTGCTGGATTGAGCAAATAAAAATACAGGGTTCTCAGATAAATGTAAATTTCAGATATTTCAAATATTGCATAGTGCACACTCATACTAAAAAGGTTTTCATTCTTTATCTGAAATTAAAAATGTAATCAGGTGTCCTGTATTTGTGACCTGCATCATCGCCCCACCCTTAATGCATATTTTCTACATAAACTCAGGCACTGGGTTCAGCCCTTATTCCTTATTTTCCATAAAACAAGCCAACAACCTGTACCTTTACTAAAAGTTCCAGGAAGATAGAAGTCTTTGGACTTCCCTGGTGATGCAGTGGTTAAGAATCCACCTGCCAATGCAGGGGACAGAGGTTGGAGCCCTGGTTCGGGAAGATCCCACGTGCCTCAGAGTAACTAAGCCCGCGAGCCACAACTACTGAGCCTGCGTGCCACAACTACTGAAGCCCGCACACCTAGAGCCCATGCTCCGCAACAAGAGAAGCCACCACAATGAGAAGCCCGCACACCGCAACGAAGAGTAGCCCCCGCTCGCCGCAACTAGAGAAAGCCCGCGTGCAGCAACGAAGACCCAATGCAGCCAAAAATAAAATTAATTAATTAATTAATTTTAAAAAAATAAGCCTTTGTATCACAGCAGCACATATAACTTAACATTCAGTGTGACGTCTAGCTTTTCCCAAAAGGTCCTCTGCCATTTCCACAACTGGGATTCTACTCGGCTCCACTTTCTTTTTTTGCCATCACTCTTTTTTCTTACTCCTCTCACATCCAAGCTCCAATTCACTTCAAATGCCAAATATTTCTAAGACTTGTATCGTTGGACTGTTCCTGGCCTTTATCTCCATTTCACTTTGCACCCCCAAATAGTATCTCAGAGTAACATCTAGAAGCTTTAAAAACATACAGATGACAGGGGTCACTCCCAAATATTCTAATTTAATTGGCCTTAGAGTGGGTGGGGCCTACACACTGGTATTTAAAGGCCCCCGATGAATTCTAATGTGCAGGCAAGGCTGAACACAGTCACTTAGATCAGTGTTTCTCGAACATTAATTTACCCAAGGGTTAGGGAAGAGCTCATCAAATTGCAGGTTCTGGTTCAGTAGATGGGCATCCAGCTGGAAGCTCTGCATTTCCAACAAGCCCCCAGGTGATGCAGCTGGTCAGAGGACATTCTCAGCCACAAGATCTCAGAGGGAATCAAGTGACAGGTGTGCAGACTCTCCTTTGAAGTGACGGGTCATCACTGACAGATGTAGCAGATTCACAGACACCACAGTGGCTAGAATGTCAGCTACTAGGGTGGGCAGTTCATGGCATCGTGAAGGTACAGCAGCATTTCTTGAACCTCATTAGCTTCGTCAGTGTTTGGGACTTGCACTGAGATATTTAGATCCAAGTACTTCTTTAATAAGACCCAATATTTATACCTCTTCATTTGCTTCAGAGCACTTTATTATAGCGACTGCTTGATGGCCTCAACCGCTTTGGAAAGCATTCAGGAGAGTTATGGGTCCCTGTTGGACATGGAACCGAGAGTGGGGTCTGGCTGCTCGCCGCTCAAAAGCCAATAAAGAGGCAAGGTTGGTGGAAAGGAAAGTTTGCTTTATTTTGGATACCGGCAACCGCGGGAGGGGAGGGCAGATGCCTGTCAGAAGGCTGACTCCCCCCAGCTGACAGTCAGTGGGCAAGAGCTTTTATAGACAGAGGGAGGGGGCTACATGCAGAAACAGCATAGTCAGCTCTGACAGTCATCTTGAAATTGGTCATGCGGCGGTCTGATCAGCGTCATCTTGATTGTTTTCAGTACAGTTAATCTTCAGTTTCAGGGTCGGTTTGTTTCCATTTCCTTGAGGCCAATTCTTGGAATTCTGGCAGCTTCTGTCATGGCTACTGTCTGGTCTTCATGTAGTCAACTTCTTCCACCTGGCGGGGGTTTCAGTATGTACAAGACAGCTCACAGGACATGGCTCAGAATATTATCTAGAGCCCTTGAAGAGGAACTAAAGCTCCTTGACTTTGCTCAGTGACTAAACTGTTATCGTTTTGTCCTGTTGGATTGCTTTCCTTTGTTTCTGCATTTTCTCACTTCTCTGATTAAACTTGTTCTTTGGCTAAAGTTTTTCCACAGTCAAAAGGCAGGCAGAGGACATGGGGGGAAGGACCATAGCGTCCTGCTCCGTTTCAGATGGATGTAAATACTGAGACCCAATGATTAAAGATCCAGGGCCGTTATTAAACTGATCTATGAATAAATGTTTTGTAACATCAATGTTTCTATTAAAGCCAGATGTAGCCTCTAATTTATATTATAATTCATTATAAACCAGTGCTTCTCAAATGCTCGTGTGCACAGAAATCCTTGAAGGCTTGGTAAAATGCAGACTGACTCAGCAGGTCTGGGTGGAGCCAAGGTTGGGTAGAGACAAGCTCTGGGATGATGTGATGTTGTCTGTCCACAGACCACACTGTGGGCGTCAAGGAGCTCATCCTCACCTCAGTGGACTCAGCTTTCTCAGCTCTGACATGGAGTGGATTCAGTTTTCTCAGCTGTGGCATTCCTCTCATTCTCTTGTGATACTAAGCACTTAGGCAACCTAGTGGCTGAACAATGGACTGAGAGTTCTGTGTTCTGGCGTTGTTTACCTCCATTAAAATTTCAGAAACTGCGACTTCCCTGGCAGTCCAGGGGTTAAGACTCTGCACTTCCAGGGCAAGGGGCGTGGGTTCAATCCCTGGTCGGGAAACTAAGATTCCACGTGCCACGCGGCCAAAAAAAACCCCAAAAGTCAGAAACGATGCTTTGGAAACATGGGGTTTTTTTCCTCATTGTACCCTAAATTATCTTCTAAAGAATAAATATCAGTGATATATAGTCTCAACATTTCAGCCTTCTGAGTTTTATCTCAGTGCTTACCTATGGGAATTTATCTAGAACACTTGTACCAAAGGAAAAGATTTACAAAGTCAGTATTGGTCCCTATCTTTTACTGTCATCACTTGAACACAGGTCTATGGAAAACTCACAATTTTTACTTTGCAAACATAACCAATCCATGTTTCTTTTTTAACTCACTGTCACCTTTAAAATAAATAGTTTTTCTTGGCCTGTGCCAGAAAAAAAAATGACCAACTTTCCAAAAATGAATTCCAAACTAAAAATGCAGGCAGCTCTTGATGTCAAAATCAAGATGTCAAAAAGGAGGGCTGTGTTTGTTTGGAAAAAGATTTCCCAGTTGAGTGTCCTTAAAATCATCCTCTTAACAGTTCCCAAAAGAACTGAGAGAAAAGTTTTTCAAAAGTCTCCAAACTTCCTTTGCTCTTGGTTTGGGGGAAAAAGAGAAAAGAGTGAAACACCATCTCTTACACACACACACACACATACTCAAACACACTTACACTCACTGTTGTCTTTGTTTGGGGGAAGTTACCACATTTTTCAGCAATGACAAAGGGAATAATGCTGTCTCCACTACCCGCATACAAACCACTGTCTTAATGTTTGTGATGGATTTATTGCATTAATAGCCCCAGTTTTCCCCTGCCCCCTGTGCCTTTGGTAGTGACCTCACACACTGACTCTGGACTTGGCCACGTGACTTGTCTTGGCCAATAGGAGAGCAGTATACTCGATGCAAGCAGATGCTTGTAAAAGCATGGTATGTACCTCCCCTCTTGCTTCTCTGAGTACTTGCCTTAGCTGTCCTGTTGGAGGTCTATGAGACACATGCAGGACAGTGGAGTTATGTTAACTAAGGCAGACCTACCGCAGCCCTCCTCCAGCTGAACCCCAGCTGGCATGAGAGAGCCCAGCGGGATGAGCTGAACCCATCCCACATCAGCAGAACAGCCTGGCTAACTCCTAGACTCAGAAGTAACGTGTGATTCTTTTTTTAAACCACTATGTCTTGTGTGACTAGTTCCACAGAAACATATACTGAAACTATATTTGGCCTCATCCTCTGAGAGTGGGAGAGTCACATTCTTTCCCAAGTTTGACAAGACTTTAGACTCCTTCCATTAAGGGGTCACAAATTTAAACGCCTATAGACACCAGGCAGGAAATTTTAAAACGTGAAACTATTCAGTCATAAGACAACAGAGTAGTAGTGACAGATAAATCAAAACATACAATATATCTAAAAGCATTCATACTCAGTGCTACCCATGTCTTTAAAACACTACAAAAGCCAAATAATAAAACACCAGTTAGCTGAGTATGGCCCACAGGCCCCAGCATCTGAAGTCTAATTTCTAGTTTAGTCTCTAGAAACAGTGATATAAATACCCTGGCCACGTTTCTACAAGTGGTTGAAGATCAATCCAGGACTTGAACCAGCCCTCTTTCCAGTTTACCTGCAAGGTGGGGATTTTTATTACCATTTTATTACTGAAGTCAGTAACTAGTCGAAGGACACATTCCTGGTTAGTGGACAATCTAGAATTCAAACTCAGACCTGTCTAGTGAGCACACTTACTATGCCGCCCCTCTGTACATTAACCGTGAACATTCCAAATGTCCCGGACCAGAGGTCAATGAGCTGTGGCCCAGCCCAGCCACCTGATTTTGTAAGTAAAGTTTTATTGGGACACAGCCACTCTCCTTTGTCTATGGCTGCTTTCCCACTACCATGGCAGAGTTAGTAATTGTGACAGAGACCAACAAAGCTGAAAATATTTTCTCTCTGGCCTTTCATGAAAAAGCTTGCCAATCCCTGGCCTGAAGGCCTCCCTTCCTCTACCTGCAAACCACAAGGTCTCCAGGATAGATGGGGTCTCCTGCTTGCCCACTGATGGGAGCTCTAATCCAGGCTCACTACGACTCCAGGGACACGACTGGCTCAAGGACCAAAGTGGGCAAAGTTGGAAAGAGGAGAAGGGAGTAAAAGAGCATTTTGACCTAACTTTATCCAAAAGTTCCACAAACTCAAAGTTTGCAGCAGGGAGCAACTCATTCCCTAACAGCCAAAGAAACAGCAGCTATAGATAGCATCGATATAAATACACCTGCCTACTCCTTGGCACTTGAAGCTTTTTGTTTTGCATTTCATTCAAATGTGGGAAGAAACCATCAGCAGGACCCCTCAAAGTTTCCCGAGTCTTTAATCAAACAAATGAGGAGGAAAATCTGTCAGTCTTACCAAACAGTGAAGCCCCATTTTTTTAATTAGAAAAGCAGACAAAATATTGTGATGTGAGCTTATATTGGAAAGAAGGGAGGGAAAGGGTTTAAATAAAATGAAGTGTGAAACCTCTGGTCTACGTAAGATGCAGAGCCAAGTCCCACCTGGTACTCACTCCAGACAGAAACAGGTTCCAGCCTATAGTTCTATTTTCATTTTTTTTTAATTGAAGTATAGTTGATTTACAATGTTTCAGGTATACAGCAAAGCCATACAGTTATACATATATATGTACATATATATTCTTTTTAGATTATTTTCCATTATAGGTTATTACAAGATACTATAGTTCCTTGTGCTACACAGTAGATCCTGGCTGTTTATCTATTTTATATAGTAATGTGTATCTGTTAATCCCGAGTCCCTAATTTATTCCGACTTTCCCCTTTGGCAACCATAAATTTGTTTTCCATGTCTGTGAGTCTGTTTCTGTTTATTATATTAGAGGAACTGGAAGACTGTGTACCAGGCCACAAATCCATCTCCATCCAAACTGGCAAAATTCCTGCAAGGGTGTAGATTCTATCTGTTCATTTGAGAGCATGTCCCAACCAGGGTGGAAAATGAATTTGTTCTGTAAGGAAGAAGTGGTCCAAATCCTGCGGGTAAATTTCTTATTTTCACTTCCCACATACTTTGCCTTCCAGAAGGGGGAGAGAAGGGAGGAGGGAGAAGAATTTCCACTTCTGATTCAAATCTCTTCCTCAAGGTTCTCTGTCCCCTTGGGTCAGTAACTCAAAGGTATATGTTTACAGGTGCACGGCATGCAAAAGGTAGTCGCAGAAGACTTGTAGATAATAATTGTTTGACTACAACTAGTAAAAAACTACATTCAGGGCTTCCCTGGTGGTGCAGTGGTTGAGAATCCGCCTGCTGATGCAGGGGACGCGGGTTCGTGCCCCGGTCCGGGAGGATCCCACATGCCGCGGAGCGGTTGGGCCCGTGAGCCATAGCCGCTGAGCCTGCGCGTCTGGAGCCTGTGCTCCGCAACGGGAGCGGCCACAACAGTGAGAGGCCCGCGTACCTCAAAAAAAAAAAAAAAAAAAAACTACATTCAAGTATGTCACCAATTAACTAAAGCCCCAAAATGGTCTCTGTTTAGGCTGATGGACAAAGAAAGCTGCGTTGGGAGAGAGTTCAGCCGGGCTCTCCTGGTGGGGGGTGTGAGAGCCAGATAGACCACAATGAAGAGAAGTCCCTTCCAAATAAGGGAGGATCAAAAGGCTCCTTGAGACTGCTGGCAGAAGGGGATTGAAAAGTCGCTATTGAGATTGGTCATTACCACTGTGTGATGCCATTTGCATTTCCAGTTTCCTACAGGAGTGTGGGTCTCAACGGGGTCCAGCATGAATTGTTGAAGACTTAAGCAGGCATTGGTTATGCAGGGGTCAAGCCTTTCTGTGTACGGGCAAGGTTCAAGCAGAAATTTCCTTTACCTACTACAAAACTGAAATATATTTATGCTTTACGGCCTGCCTTTGCACCTCACAATAAACATCTTCTTTTATCAAAATATGTTAGTCTTTAACACTCTTTTTAATGATGACAATGTATCCCATTATAGGAGTGTGCTATCATTTCCACATACCCTATTGTTGATACCTAGGTTGCTTCCACTTCTCTGACATTAAAGACAGAGCTTCGCTGCAGTCTCAGAGCCAAATACTACACAGACTCTCATCTATTCTCTTTAAGTGCCTTTCTAGAAATGCAACCACTAAACCAAAACTGATAAGCATCCTGCCAACATTGTCCTCTAGAAAAGGATTATCATTTGATACTTTCACCACCAAAGGCATGTGTTACATCACTCGTGTGTGAGATCACAGGCAAGGATAAGCAGAGAATTGAGAAGCGCTGGAGCTACCAGCAGTTTTAAATTCCTTCAAGCTGAAAGCTGTTTATTGAACCTGACAGAGATGGCAAAGCGAGATCGTGTGCCCTCTCATCTCCTCTGACCTCCCATCAACTTCTGGTCCCTTCTTGGACTTTTTAAAAATTGCTTTTTAATGATATCCATAATTCATGAAAAGAAATGATAAAATCAAAACATATTACCACTGACTTATAAACGGCTGTGCTATTAATTATTAACAGCCCAAGAAGGAAGTCAGGATTGATCCCAAAGGTGAGAGAGATAAAGGCACTAGTGGGGAAAAAAATAGTTGATTGGAAACCTTTGTACTGGAAGGTTTCCAATTTAGACTACGCATATTAAATGGGGATTTAATTCCTTTTCTCAAGCAGCAAGAAGAAGTTTAGCTAACATGGGGGCCTGAGGAATGACCTAATGAAAAGCTCTCGTGTCACAGACGGAAAAAATCTGAAGCCCAAAGAAGGGCCTCCCTTGTATTTCAAGAGAGTCATGGAAAGAGCTAGCAGCAAGACATGTTTCTTTTTACTGCCGGTCCTAATTCTTTATTCTATTCTACGTCTTTCAATGCCACACTTAACATCAAGGGAGGAAGAGAAGTGTTTTCCAAAACAGAGGGACTCATTGTTTGCAAAGCCTAAGAATCAGTCCCCACTTTCATTGTTCCAAAGCTCATGGCTGCTTCTCCAGTCCAAATAGAACCACTCCCTCCTCCCCTGGAGACTGTGAGCAAAGAACCGGCCTGCACGGTTGCAGTCAATCTAACTGTGGTTTTCCTAAAGAGAGTCCTGAGGTCCTCAGTCCCTCCTAGCACCTGGAATTCTCTTATGGGAATATATTCCCTAGGAGCGTAGATGTTGCTCTGTCTTCAGAAATCTCCAACTAGAACGTGAGTGCTGTGGGAACCTCGGATGGTTCCTTCTCTGAGGTTCACTTTCTTCATCTGTAAAATGGGCCAATGATAGGACATGCCCCATCATGTTGTCCTGAGAATGAAGTGAGTAGATACAGTGAAGATCTGAACACAGGTAGAGGGTAGTTGAGGATGGCTGGGAAATAGAGGATAGACTGGGAGGGAAGAGACACACCCAAGGACTTGGAGAGGGCAGAAGGCAAATGATTAAACCAAAGTTCACGACACCTCCTATAATAATTTTGCCGAGGACCATGGTCTTGGGGGAGTAAATAAAAAGGGAAATACAGACTTTGGGTTAAAAGATGAAACTTCTATCAAGGGAATTGCTCTTGCACATGGGGAGGACGGGTCCAGAAAGGTGTGTGAGGTGGAGCTCAGCTCTGCTATGTATTCCAACTGGAAGCAGAGCTGGAATTGAACCAAGTGGGGACTCTATGCAGGGGCCCCTGATCTTTCTCTTCTCAGGGACCCTCTGATTCTGCCAGATCATGCAATTTATTCTCTTGTTTTAATCAAATGAACTTATTTTAATGGTGTTTCTATCCAATTTTTCCCTCAGAATTTGCATTCCACTAAAATTCTAGGGAAGAATTATATCCTTCAACCTAAGGCATTTTGTTTCCATTCCAGAGTGGAGAAAAGAATTTCAGAGAAGCTAGACATGAGCGCCTCTTCTCATCAGAGGGAAATGAAAGTTCCTTCAGAGAAAACGCCTGCTCTCCTCAGTGCCTAACGTTCTTCTCCGTCAGCCCCTCTCTCCCGCAACATCCATCACCATCTCGCACGTCTTCCCACCCAAATCCTGCCCTAGGGCTGTATGGTCAGGACACTCAGGTGGCTGTTCTCTTGTTCTCTGTACATCCCCTGCTCGACCAGTCCCTGCTTCGCTCACGTGACTATCCAGCCTCTTAATTATAGGGCTTAATTTGTCCCTGGTAACTGATGAGCCCACCTGACGTCACTTTCCCCTATACATGGTAGCCTCCTTCTCCCTCAAACAGCAAAGACTGCTGCCACGTCCTGCCCACCGTCTGCCACATGTGGTGGGGTGTTGCTCCAGGACCCTTTGTGTACGATCCCCCTGTCCAATTAAACTTGGATGTTTCTGTTGCTCTCTCCGTGCTCTTGCTTGGGTCTCGAGGCTGGGCAACTACAAGGCTTGCGGGCCTTCGGGGTGTAGCCCAACAAGGGGTGACCACAAGATGCTAGTGTTCTGCTTAGAGATGGTTCAACTGTATAAGGAATTCAGAATGTTGGCTTAAACTCAGACCGCATACACCTCTCCCTTTTTCTTCCCTTCCAACCCAAAGGCAAGATTAACCCCAGGAATTTCCAACAGGATATTAGCTCTCAGAGGCAGAAGACTGCAGTGTCAGGACTTTCTGGCAACCCTTGAACCAGGCTTTCACTTCTAACCATGCTATGATACCCTCTTCTATTTTCTTATTTATTTATTTAATTTATTTTTGGCTGCGTCGGGTCTTAGTCACGGCACTAAGGATCTTTGCTGAGGCATGCGGGATCTGTCATTGTGGCGCATGGGCTTCTCTCTAGTTGTGGTGCCCAGGCTCCAGGGCCTGTGGCCTCTGTAGTTGTGGCGCATGGGTTCCAGAGCGCGGGAGCTCTGTAGTTTGCGGCACTCGGGCTCTAGCTGAGACCCCCGAGCTCATTACTTGTAGCTCCTGCAGGCTTAATTGCCCCACAGCATGTGGGATCTTAGTTCCCTGACCAGGGATGGAACCCGAGTCCCCTGCATTGTAAGGTGCATTCTTTACCACTGAACCACCAGGGAAGTCCCTATTTTCATTTTTAAAAGTCAAAATGTATTAGATTTTTTTCTCGTCATTGGCTCTATTTTGATTTTGAGAAGTACACAAATATGTAATAACACACACACATATGTATAACAAATATGTCATATTTTAAGACAGTCAAACCAATCACCAATAAAGAGACACAGGTGTGTCCATTTGGGACTAGACATCCCCCTGCCGGAAACTCCCACTTACCCCGGTTTCTGTGGAAGGCCTGGCATCAGTGAGAAAGATGCTTACACCCTGGTGGGGGGTTGAGGGGAAGTTTTGTGCTGATGTGCTGGACTTGGATCTTAGTGATTTCTCCAGTAACTTCAAGACAATTGTGCCTTCTATTTTTGGATTCATACTGGGAAGCCACTTAAATTAAAAGGCTATTCATTTCACTATATTTGTCTCCAGGCTGCTCAAACAGAAATGCAAATGACTTCCATTGAGTGAGTTTTCTGCCTCAAAGAGATTGAGACTGTAACACCAAAATCTGTGTGCTTCAGAGTCCCATGTGCATTAAGGGGGAGAAACACAAACCCCAACCCTTGATGCTCCTTGAATTTTTCTCCTGTGAATGCAAATTGATATTTTCGTAAATGAAGGCGTAGTTAGCTTCTATGGTCATTCACAGGTCCTTAGGGCAGTTGTCAAAAATGGGTCTGTTTACTGAAATGGACACAACTGGGAGAAACAAAGAAGAAATTCTTTTTTACCAGCTTCACTCAGGAGAGTGCAGAAATGACAGAGCCTGAATACTACAAACACTGCTTCTTTGTTGTTCCTTCCTTACACAACAGCAGGTAGCCTTGCATCAAAGATAGTTGTCAGCAACCTCAAGATTCCCAGCTCCCAGTTCCAAATCCTACAAAATGGAAACAGTAAGCTGTCCCAGTAGTTCAAACCATAGGTCCAGAAACGATTTGTGCTGACCTGATTAGCCTGACTTACAACGTGTAGCCAATGATTATCATATCAGAGGCTAAAGAGCAGCTGACTTAACCCATCGGGGCCAACTGTGAAGTTGTGGGTAAGGATGAACCGAATTGGGTCATTAAGGGTCCTTGAGAAAGGATTGATAGGGAGTGGTGACTGGAGAGCTGACCCCACCTGCTCACTACATGTCTACATGGCTTGGAAGGACCTTTCAAAAATAGGTTAAATGGTAGTTTGTCCAAGAAAAGAACTAGAAGCAGCTAGAATTTGCAATTCTTTTTCCTTAAAATACGTGTAGCATGTGGGACGTGGGATTGCCCTTCAGTAGCCCTTGTTTAAAAGTAATTTCAATATTGAACAGATGACCTTCCCTAGAAAAAAATAGGACTTTCCAACTAGTCTATAGTCTATAAAATAACAGCCTGCAAACTGCCATTTGTGGATCATTTTGAGGTCTGGCCAGCCCATCACCACTGGCAGATGAAACGTTAGGTTTCTCTAATGGCAGGGCTACCAGCGCCTCGGTGATGGAACGGATGTGTGTTATGATGGTTGTCGTGGCCTTTCTTATGGCTTATAGAGACCTGTCTGGAAGGATGTAATAAGCAGAACAAAATTTGAGACAACAAAAATGTCTCAATGTTTATGAAAGCCTAACCTATTTCCCAGGAAAAGAAGTCATTTAGAACAAATTGAAAAACACTTGACTTCATCTTCACTTTCATGGAAAAAAAATCCCCATCTGAGGACAATTCAACTCAGTCTTTGAAATTCACATCCATTTACAAATGATTGGAAGGAAGGAAGGAAAGGGGGAAAAGGGGAGGGAGAGAGGGATCAAAGGCTGGTACAGAGCCCAGAATGTGAAGAACATTTTACCATCTCAGTAACCTGACTCTCAAGTTTCAAAATCCACTCTTTTATTTCTCATAAAATACAGCAAATACAAACCTGAGGCCTAATCTTCTATCAGGTAAAATCTCCTCTGAAAAGTCTATTGTTTTTTGGCCAGAGCCCCCAATAGTAAATTGGATCAAAATGAACAAGCAGTGTTTGATTCCATTATATTCCTTCTATCCCCTAAGAAAAGCAAAGCCATCAAATAGTGCAAGCAAACAGGTATCAGAATGTTCACAGCAGGTCTACTCCTAACAGCCCAAAACTGGAAACAACCCAAATGTTCATCAGGAATAGAATGGATAAATAAATCGTGACATATCCACACAACGATAGCAATGAGAATAAACGAATTACAACTACAGGCAACAATATGAGAAAATCTCACAAGGATAATGTTTAACAAAGGAAACCAGATGGAATGGAATAGTTATTATAATAGTTCAAAAACAAACAACTAATTTATGGTGATGAAAGCCAGATTAGTGGTTACCACTGAGGAAAGGGGACATGTGGGCACCCCTGGAGTGTTTGTTACATTCTAGTTCTTGATTTGAATGACAGATACACTTTGTAAAAATTCATCAAGCTACACAAGTATGGCTGGTGCCTTTTTCTGCATGTATATTTTACTTAAAAAAAGTTTACTTAAAAGTGCATATGATATGAGCAAATGTTGGGGGATGATGGAAATGTGTTATATTTCAACTGTGGTGGTGATTACAAGACTATACACATTCATTAAACTAACCAAACTGCACAGTTAAGATGATGAATTCATTATATGGAAACTAGATTTAGTAAAACTGATTTTTAAAAAAAAAATTTAAAGTTTATGAAAAGTAATTCCACTTTCTAAACATCAAAAGAGCTTGAGAACAATTCAGAACAAAATTAGAGAAATGCAAATCAAAACTACAATGAGGTATCACCTCACACCAGTTAGAATGGGCATCATCAGAAAATCTACAAACAACAAATGCTGGAGAGGGTGTGGAGAAAAGGGAACCCTCTTGCACTGTTGGTGGGAACGTAAATTGATACAGCCACTATGGAGAACAGTATGGAGGTTCCTTAAGAAACTAAAAATAGAAGTACCATATGACCCAGCAATCCCACTACTGAGCATATACCCAGAGAAAACCATAGGTCAAAAAGACACATGCACCCCAATGTTCCTTGCAGCACTATTTATGATAGCCAGGTCATGGAAGCAACCTAAATGCCCATCAACAGATGAATGGATAAAGAGGATGTGGTACATGTATACAATGGAATATTACTCAGCCATAAAAAGGAATGAAATTGGGTCATTTGTAGAGATGTGGATGCAACTAGAGACTGTCATACAGAGTGAAGTAAGTCAGAAAGAGAAAAACAAATGTTGTATATTAACACATATATGTGGAACCTAGAAAAATGGTACAGATGAACTGGTTTGCAGGGCAGAAACTGAGACACAGATGTAGAGAACAAACGTATGGACACCAAGGGGGGAAAGCGGTGGGGGATGGGGGTGGGGGTGTGATGAATTGGGCAATTGGGACTGACACGTATACACTGATGTGTATAAAAATGGATAACTAATAAGAACCTGCTATATAAAAAAATAAATAAAATTCAATTAAAAATATAAATAAAACAATTCTGTACCCTTGCAAATAGCAAAAGAATACATGCAACCATATATATATTTTAATATACTTGCCTTTTTGTAGCAAAGTCATACAACAAATATACTATACATTCAAGTCTTAAGTTATACTCTAAAGCTGTATTACTATAAATTAATGAAATAATAATTTTCTATAATTCTTTAGATAAATAATATACTATTGAGACAAGGAAAAAAAAAAGCAACTTCATGCATTTATTCCCGAGCTTTATTTTGCAGGAGAAACAAATAAATCAATGGCTCAAATGCTTAAATGTGTATAAATTATTAGAATAAAGTCCTCAAAGGCAGTGATTCTGTTTATACATGAATCTTAGCATTAGGCAACTGAAAAACTGAGGCTAGGGATTCTTGTTGCAATTCTAATTCATAATCATCTAAATTTCTCCCAGGGTCACTAATGCACCTGTATCAGCACATTATTGTGACTGTGCCACAGTAACGCTGCCAAACAAACAAGCACAAAACCTTGTTTATTGCTCACACATCTGGATCAGCTCTGCTGATTGTCCAGGGCTGGCTCCTGTGCCTGGGGTCAGTCTAGCTACTGTCCGATATAAGTTGGCCTCAACTGGAATGACTGGGGCAACGTGATGTGGTTGTGATTCTCCAAGATGGTCCCCAGTGATGCTCGCCTACTGATGTCCATGCCCTTGTGCAGTCCCCTCCCACATGACATAGAGCTGTCCTGTGTAACTAATACGATATTCCAAAGCCAACACAGTTCTTCCAAGGCTTGGTCCCAAAAGACACTGTAGCTTCTGCCTTGCTCATTTGGATCACTCAGCTAAGTGGAAGCCAGATACCATGTGATGAAGATTCATAATCAGCCCAATGGAGAGATTCACATGGTGAGGAGCCAAAGCCTCAACATTCAGCACCACCTTGCCAGACACATGCAAGCACCATCTTGGAAGTGGACTGTCTAGCCCCAGACAAGCCTTCAGATGAACATAACCCCTGAGCTGGAACCCTGAGCAGAACCAACCAGCTAAGCCACTCCTGAATTCCTAAACCACAGAAACTCTGAAAGATAATAAATGCTTATTGTTTTATGATGCTAACTTTTGGGATAATTTGCTATGCAGTCATGGATCACTAACATACTTGACTCTGTACCACGTAGTTCTCGTCATGCAATAGGCTACCCTGGGAACATTCTCATGATGACAGTAGAGATGCAAGAGAGCAAGTGAAAGAAGGCATGCAAGCACTTTTCAAATGTCCACTTGCATCCTGTCTCCAAAGATCCTGTTGGCCAAATTAAGTCAAATGGCTCAGGTCATCCACTGTGAGAAGGCACTGCAGAGTTACATGGCAAAGAGCCTGGTTGGTGGTTTTAAAATGTGTCCACAAAGTCTTTGACACTACCCCATTTGAAAGGTGGGGACTGGGATTCCCCTGGTGGCGCAGTGGTTAAGAATTGCCTGCCAATGCAGGGAACACGGGTTTGAGCCCTTGTCCGGGAAGATCCTACATGCTGAGGAGCAACTAAGCCTACGTGCCACAACTACTGAGCCCACGTACCACAACTATTGAAGCCCACGTGTCTAGAGCTGCGCTCCACAACAAGAGAAGCCACCACAATGAGAAGCCCGTGCACAGAAACGAAGAGTGGCCCCTGCTCTCTGCAACTAGAGAAAGCCTGAACACAGCAACAAAGACTCAATGCAGCCAAATATAAATAAATAAATAAATAAATTTATTAAAAATAAATAAATAAAAGGCAGGGACTGTTCTCCCTCCTCTTGAATGTGGGTTGGTCTTAGAGACTCACTTCTAATGAATAGAATGTTGTAGAAGCGACGGTGCCCAGGCTAGGTCATAAAAAGGATAGCTTCTGCCTGGCTCTCTCTCTCTCATTTGTGGATTTCTTCCTCTGGAGAAACCAGCCACTTGTCACAAGGACAGTCGAGAAGACCTGTAGTGGAGTCTACCTGGAGAGGAACTGAGGCCAAATACCAACAACCAGCACCAACTTGCCACCATGTTAGAAGTGGATCCTCCAGCCCCAGCACACATCTTAAGTGCAAATGAGATCCTAGGCTAAGCTACTCCTAAATATTCCTGACTCACAGAAACATGAGAGATAATACTTTTATTATTGCTGTAAATCACAAAAGTATGGGGTAATTTACCAATTCTCATAAAGAAAGATGAAGAATTGAAGCTTTCTTTAAAACCACAGGTTCAGGAATCTTAATTGCAAACAATATCCACTCTAGCTAGTTTAAGCAGAAAAGAAACATATGAAAGAGTATTGAAGAAACTCCAGAAGGGCCAGAGCATCAGGTCTAGAGGCTACAAAGTCAACAACAATGGCCAAAGCACAGGGTACCTCTGCTCCAGCCAGGACCCCATTCCTGCTGTAGCTAGGTAAAGATCCCTCAGCTTGCACCACTCAAGTTGGTAGCCAGATGCCAGAACCTCTACCATTAATATACTAGAAACCTGGATGCCTTCACGACTCCCTTCACCAAAAATGGAATCTGTGAAGTACCAGCTTCATCTTGCTGCTCTCTTCCAATCAGAAATCTTGCACAGGTACACATGATTGGTGGAGTCTATTGGCAAGGGAAGATGGGGAAAAATGAGTTGTGGGCCACCTTCTTGGGAAGGTGTTATCATAAAATTGAAAGTACCCCAGGAATAGGAAGGGTGTTCAATGGTACTGAGTAGTTAGGAAAATTGACAAATGCTCACTTCTTGTCCCCATACGAAATCATCTTTATATTACTAAAATATAGATAACTAGAGAAATTATTCACATGTCTTTCTATTTCCTGGAACCCAAAATGGTAAACGAATTTCACCTCCAGAGCCATTTCTAAATATTTGCTAGTGCCTGCTAGAGTTGTATGTTAAGATGAACTCCAGGCTCAGTTGAAAAGAGATCTGGGATAAAGTTGTGATGATGCCTTGGGTGCTTTGTATTTGTATTAAATAATAGGTACCTGCAAAAATAAATGTCCTCAGTTTCTGTATTCTCTCTCATTTCCTAAAAGGAGGGTCTGAAAACACTTCATGAACTTTTATAATTGTTTAGATTAAAACTGTTCCCTCTTTCAGTCACATTTCTGACATGGCATGCAAGCCATTCCATGTTCCCTTTATACCACTCCAGTACTTGGTAAAACCCAAATATATAAAACAGCACTTTTGGCTAAATATGGCCTCTTGTTCCATCTCCCTCTCATCTCCCCTACCTCCATGTCATTTCCTGAAGGATCCCTCAAGAACCCCCAACCAACTCTTTACCTCCCAGGACTTGCTCATTCATCCTCATTTTCTCTCTCCTTTCCCTGAAATTCAGCCAATGGTATAAGTATACTGTAGACAAACAGTTCCTACACTTTAGCCTTTCCGTTTCCCTGTTTGGATACTGTGATTTTTCCCCATGTGAGTCAACTTGGCATGATTTGCTTGGCATGATTTCAGTCACTTCTCACAGTCCAACTTTGGGACTGGCCATAAGTCTACATTCAGGAGACTTCCCTATCTAAAGACTGAACATCACACCCATTATGCAATAATTTCAATGGGGCAGATTCCTGCCTTTCCTCCACTCTCCTTAGCCACGTTAGTAAGCAGGACATTTGCTCAGGCCATAGAGCAGTGCTTCTCAGACTTCAATGTGCACACAAATCACCTGGACATCTGCTTAAATGAAGATTCTCTTTCAGTGGGTAGGGCCGAGACCCTCCATTCCCATGAAGCTCCCAGGTGATGGTGATGTGGATGCTCTGGTCTATGGACCACACTTTATCTAGCGATGTTCTAGAACACTGGTCCCACTACCCGGAACTGGTAGTGCTCTGTGGCCTGTTAGGAACTGGGCTGCACAGCAGGAAGTGAGTGGCAGGTGAGCGAGCGAAGCTTCATCTGTATTTACAGCCGCTGCCCATCACTCACATTACTGCCTGAGCTCCACCTCCTGTCAGATCAGCGGTGGCATCAAATTCTCATAGGAGTGCAAATCGTACTGTGAACTGGGTACGCAAGGGATCTAGGTTGCACGCCCTTATGAGAATCTAATACCTGATGATCTGAGGTGGAGCTGAGGCAGTGACGCTAGCAATGGGGAGTGACTGCAAATACAGATTATCACTAGCAGAGAGGTTTGTACAGAGACCATAATAAATCAATTGCTTGCAGACTCGTATTAAAACCCTATCAGTGAGTGGCAAGTGAAAACAAGCTCAGGGCTCCCACCGATTCTGCATTATGATGAGTTGTATAATTATTTCATTATATATTACGATGTAATAATAATGGAAATAAAGTGCACAATAAATGTAATGCACTTGAATCATCCTGAAAACATCCCCCGCCCCGGTCTGTGGAAAAACTGTCTTCCATGAAATCGGTCCCTGGTTCCATAAAGGTTGGGGACTACTATTCTAGAAGACCCAGTCTCACCCTCAATGGAAGCAACTTACTGCTTTCTCTAGAACTTTGTGCAGAGTTTCTTACCTCTCCTCTGGGTCACATTCCTTCACCATCCCTCCCCTAGACATGCCTTGTTCATTCCTGCCCCACCTCTGGTCACACTTATTTTACTCATACAATGAATCAATAATCACCTAACGCCTACCAGAAGCTAGACACCATGCTGGGCACTAGGGCGAACAAAATTATCCCTGCTCACATAGAACTTAAGAGTCCAAAGAGAGAGACATTAACAAATAATTATTCAGTAATTAGTTGTAATTTTAAGAAGCGCTAGGAACAAAAATTACAGAAGGCTTTGAGAGCAACTAATGGAGAAAAATCTAACCAAGGCTCCTGGGCCCTTGGAGTTTTCACTTCGCATGATTTCCTCTGGTTTTATATAAACTCAGCCTTCTCCATAGTGAAGAAGGGGGTTTCCCCATGACCCTTTACCTTCCCCTTGAGCATGGCCACCAGTGTGCACCTGGCATGGCATGGCCACACTGACCTTTGGCAAGAAGATGCACATGGCACGGAGATTATGGTTGGCAGGCGAGTCCTGGGCTTCTATAGCTCCAAACCGATATTGGACGGCCTTGTGCCATTCTTGCCCCTTGGCTCCCCTTGATAATGGCACTGGCTATCTGTAGAGGCAATCTGTTCCCTCCCAAATTCTAGTCAGCACTTCCCCTTCTCTCAAAATAACAGCAAATGTAGCACCCTGATTTCTTCCCTCTCGTGACCTCTTTTGCTGATCTACTACCAGAAGAAGAAAAGGCTTAGAGACTGCAGAGCCATTGTAACTTATATAAGATAAGGCCTTCCACAGCTTTCCCCTACAGTTCATTCCTGTATGGTGTCATATTCAAGGAAATAATAATCCATCAGCCAAAGTGTATCTACAATGCAAGTTGAATCTTTCCTGAAATCTCTGGAAAAAGGATTCCATTTGTCCATTTTAACTTTAAAGACAACGTGTGGTCCTGTTTCCTGGTATTTGTCCTTTTCAATATTTCACATCTATAGTAGCTTCCCCAATGTCTTCTCTCTCCTCCCTCTCTTAAAACTCTCCTGACTTTCCATCAAACCAGACCCATTGCACTTCCAGATCCTTCATTCCCAAACTTTTCCCTCCCTGGATTTCTTCTGCGAAAGTCGTGAGACAATTGCTTTCCTCTCTCTCCAGTGCTGATCATTTCAGCAGGACCATTGCTCTGCCCCGTGGCCTGATTAGATCCAGGATCTGGAGGCAGATCTAGAACTCTTCTACCGAGAACTCTCCCAACCAGGAGGAAGCGAGGGCAGGTGTGCATTCTCCCACATTGTCTCTGCGTGGTTTTGTTACTTACCGCCACATCATTAACCCAAGGAATTAATTTCTTTTATTTCAAGGAAAAGGAGCAGGATAGTTATCAAATTTCTAGTGCTTGCTGATTAAGAAAATGGCAAAGAGCTAATGTGAAATCAGTAAGCTTTTTATTCAACTGACTAGAATCTGCAGTCAATTAAAAAATGCATATACATAACTATATATTCTATACACAAATCTTTACGCATGCACACACACACACACACACACACACACACACACACGCACATAGATTCGGATTCCCTGTAATAAATGCCAACCCTGCCCAAACTATGAATCTCTCCATGACCCCTTCACCACAATCCCTCGTCCACAGCCCACAGGGTGAACCCAAAGATTCCTGTCACTTAATTAACCTAGTGAATACTTATCACATATTACCAACATCTTAAAACTTCACCTTAACACATTACTTTTCATGGAATCTCCAGTGTTTGAAGTTATGAGCAGATAAGACTCATCTTGGTCCTTAAGTATGTCATAATTTTAGGATTTTTGGAGGGATAGAATCTAAACAAGTGTCTTTGACGTGTATATGCCTTTTTTGCTCCATGGAAAGCCCCATAAATCTTCACACTGGGAGTCAACTCTGAGCCACCCCTTGTGGATGCTAACTGTACACAACATTAATGGAGCATGTGGATGACACTGGCTTCCTAACCTGCAGCTTTGTTTCATAATCTCCGGTTTACCAACTGGGACACTGATGGGGCATTTTACAGTCCAGCCTTCGCTACCCTCGTGAAATATTATAATCACATAAAATGTTATGCTGTAGGATTGTAAGTAATATGGAGCCTGCTCCTGGCATCTGTGCCTTAATCAGCTCTTTTCATTGCTTCACTGCCCATTTACGAGTCCTCAGAAGGCTTCTTTCCACATGAATAGGGGTGTGGAGTTGAATGAGCCACACCCGGAAAAGACATGCTCATTTCCAATTCCAGTTCAACAACTCACTGAAGCTGGTGTCAGGAAGCTCTCTTGACTTCCCTGTGCTCTTTTTTTTTTTTTTTGGCGGTACTCAGGCCTCTCACTGTTGTGGTCTCTCCCGTTGCGGAGCACAGGCTCCGGACGCGCAGGCTCAGCGGCCATGGCTCACGGGCCCAGCCGCTCCACAGCATGTGGGATCTTGCCGGACCGGGGCACGAACTCGTGTCCCCTGCATCGGCAGGCGGACTCTCAACCACTGCACCACCAGGGAAACCCCTTGTGCTCTTATTTAATCGGCATTTCCTCAGACTCCGGAGCAATCATTCAGGTATGAGACACCCAGGAAGCCCTGTTACACATGCTCAAACTTGACTCAACGGCCCATAGCAACCACTCATCCTGCTCTGAATACTACCAAGCAGAACCTTGGCACCATAAAAATAGCCCTAGTTCCCGCCTTAGACAGATAGGAGGGATGTGTCTGGGCCAAATATTGGAATCAATGAGATAATTTTTGTCCCTACCCAGTTCCCAGTGCCTATAGGCACAATGAATTCCCTGGTGTCTCCCTAAGTTTCCATACTAACTGTGATCCCAATGCAGATGCAGCATAGACTTTCCCCCACTTCCTGAAGTCAACTACTAGCTGTTTTCACCCAACTTTCTGGTGAATAAAAGAGCAATCTGTAGCATGAGCACAAAACAGCCCATTGGTAAAGTGAGGAGAACCAGGGTCCACTTGGAGCACTGACTTCTGCAGAAAATATAAAATGGGCTCACTCAGAAGTGATGAGCTGATGTCCCAGGGTTCAGGGACTAGCTCCACCCACCCCTGCCGCTGCCCAGCAGAGCTGGCCTCAGATGGCCTTTGTGGGGTGCTCTCCCCAGGTCAGGCGACAAGGGGGCTGTGTGCCCCTCTTAGAGGAAGAGCCAAGCACGCACTGCTGATGTGGATGATATCACTGATAGAACCAGCGTCCTCTTGATTCAAAGCAGACGGTGTCTTCTTTACGTGGATGCTTCTGATTTTAGCAAAGGCATAAACAGGCAAGAGTCAGCCAACACAGTTGGAAGGGGAGGAAACGCCACTCCTTCGCTTGTTCATCAAGCCTAGACACGTGGGTCTTCTTTCAGGCGCTCGAATGCTCAAATGCTAAATGGACGGTACTGTGCCCTTCGGCTCCAAATCTGTGGTACAGCCCAATCATCTGGGAGCTTTTGAAAAATCCCGGTGCCCAACTCTCAGCCCATTCCAGTCACATCCAAACGGCTGGGAGAGGGAACCAGGCATCAGGAGTTTTTAAAGATCCCCAAAGTGTTCTACTGTGCAGCAGTCTGGGAACCACTAGCAAAGTGTTTATGAGCACAGTCGGCGGGGACAGATCTGGGTTTGAATCCTCACTCCACACCAGCTGTGTGCCCTTGGGCAAACTACTTAAACTTTCTGTGCCTCAACTTTCTCATTTATAAGATGTAGTATTTTATGAATAGTGCTACTATTTACCCCCCACAGTGTTTGCATGAGGATTAAATGGTGTATTGTTTGCAAAGTGCTTAGAACAGTTCCTGGTACATGCTAAGAGCCATAAAAAGTTTGTTAAAAAGAAAAATATACGTGCAAGCTCATTTCTGGTCCAGGATCTTTGCTCTTGCTTTGTCTGAACCAAACCCTCCCTGACTGTCATGGCTAATAGGCAGGCCACCTACCCTAGGGCAGGGTGCTCTATCTTAGTGCCCTTTTTTATTTTCATGGCTTTAGGTGTGTATTTATTGAATATATTTAAGTTATCTCCTTCATTAGAATGTAAACCCAGCGAGAGCATGATCTGCGCTCTCTCTAGAATAGCACCTGCGTAAATGAGTGACTGAAGGAATGTGAACACTGGGGTGAATCTGATTCCTTGGTAATGGGAAGAACAGGCATTGAGAGAAAGAAATCCAGGATTTGGGACAGACAGTCACCCTCCCACAGGCCACCAAACATTCATGATTCAGATACGACCTTGGGGTTTATTGTGGGTGAAACACCGCCCACACACATTAGCATCTCCAATTTAACCTTGTGCAAGAGGAGACTTGCTCGTAAACAAGAGAAGTGGCCTCTCCCTGAAAATCTAGACCTGAAGAGATTGTGCACTGGTTAACTCCCCCATTTGAACTCTCTCATTTCATTTCAGCAAACAGTTCATGTCTCTTTTATTTAGTTTAAAGCTTATCTATTTTCATTTTCATAAATTGCTATCCCCTCCCAAATGAGGGTCCCCAGTTCTCACTCACTGTGTGGGTCTGAGAAGATAATCTTCAAGAGTTTTAACAGAATGAAATACATGCGGACCGTATCAAAGGTGGTGAAGATTTGTATCTTGGATAGAATGGTGCAGATGAACAAGGTGCTGTCAGTACCAGAGCCGTCTCTGTGTACCTCTGTGTAAGGATTTGACATTTCCGTTTGTGTTAATTATCCTACAGCGGTGCTCCATTTCACGGAAGATGATATATCCTAACCAGGAGCCCCAAGTCCTCCTGAGAGTGATTTGAATTAGAAAGTAACCTCCCTCTATACGTATACGTGTAAATGCATTGTGGATTCCCTCAGACTGGAGTTCCCATTCTGGCACGTTGCAGATCAGAGCTGCAAAAGTCGCCCACGATGAAGCTGAGTCCAGAGAATCTAAGTCAGCCGAAGGTCCCTGGACATGACAAGGACCCCCTGAGTGTATAATTCTATGAGATATCACTGAAATTACTAAAATACTGATTTACAGCAATGTTTTGGGAATAGGTATGTAACAATTTGAAATTTAACTCCAATTCATCACAACGAGAGGCCCGCAGATATGAGTCCCTTCTCAGGGGGTTGTGGCATGCTTGGCTGAATGAATCAGAAGAAACTTCCCGGAGGGCCCTCAGGCTCCAGTTCAGGGTCTTCCAGACCTGTCCTCCTCCATCTCCTCCATGTGGAACAGAACACTGATCTACCTTCAGATCCAAGATCCTGAAGACCCCTGGACCCTCGGGCATCAGGGCAAGGCTCCGGGATGCTCACAGGTGGACTCTACCTAGGGCAAGCCCCTCATGAGCAACGTTCAAAAGGGGCTGCAAACCAGACTGTGTTCTGAGTAGATGCCAGGATGGCCGACAGTTGGTCAGAGAGTTGCGGTGTGAAGCTTTCTGTGAAGCAGCATTCTGCTGTGGGAGATTGCCTAGCAGATGTCAGCCAGGCAGGACCATCCTTACCTTCATTACTGTGTGCCGGAGGTCCAGGGTTTGGTCCCCAAGGGGCCACCAGCAGAAGTTGCCCTTGATCTGAAAGTTGACTCGTGGTCAGAGACTAGGCCTTGTTCTTTCAGCTGCTTTCTGCTCTGTGTATATCTTAAGGCCTTTGCCTGCATTTCCAGAATGTGTGTGCTTTGCTCACCAGGCTAAACTGTCTCACTTTGGCCCTCCTCCCTTCCCCCACCTGGCTGCTACTTGGCCTCATTCAGTCTCAGACTAAGAATACTTTGCCAAAGGAGGGATGGTGTTCTTGAGGAATTCTAGTGCTGGGGGTGGTTGGAGTTGGGCGTATCTTCAGACATCTTCCTCAAATCATCTGAAGTCCTGAACACTGTCTCTATCAAGAGGCCCCACTTGCACCGAGCAGTGCCTGTGCATGAGGCTGGCGCCAGACACTCCATCAGTGTGGCTGAAGCAGACACAAAGGAGAGGTAAGGGCCCCAGGGTGATGGGACACAGTCCCATCCAGCGATAAACTATCTGGATCTGTGCTGCTGGTTTCTCCTGCCTCAGGACCACGGGGCAGGAAGATAGGCATGGAAACCTCTTCTGCAGGCTCAGCTGGACCATAAATTCTGTTTTAAGACCCATTCCCTGCAGAGACATCACCAGCAAAAAGGCAGTAGGTGGCGGGAAGTGGTTAAATCCAACGCATTGCTTTATCATCAAGAGCAGCTGATGGAGGAAGTGCACATGAAGCTCCCCAACTGCTCTTTCTCCCTTGTTCTCCTTAGGATTATTTTATTTATAGCTGGGAACCAATAATTACCTACAGCTGCGTTTCTCAGTTGCAGGGCACTTCAGGCAACTTTTCCACCCACCAGGTTGCTCCTCGCAGAGCCTTCCCCTGAGAGGAGCCGCCAGGCCCCCTTCTCCACTGCCCTGGGGCCTCACAGCCTTTTTCTAGTCTCGAGAGGACTCAGGTTATCAGCCAGCGACCTTCGATATGGGCCCTCTCTATGACCTGTCTGTGATCCTTAGATTAATTCCTTTTTCCCAGTGCATTATCAGATGAATAGATTTGAAGACATATATAAATAGCTCCCCACAGGGTGCTTCTTAGAATTATGAGAGACCCTGAATGGTGATTAATTTAGCAGTGCTTAGGAGCTAGAGCTCCAAACAGACTCAGAATGGGATCCTAGTTCACCAGTTCCTTTACTTCTCAGTTTCCTCATCTGTACAGTGTAGACAATGATAGTACCAATCCCACTGGTGCAAGGATTCATTGAATGCGTGGAAAACGTTTACTCACGTGTTTGAGCACAGGAAGTATTCAACAAATGGTAGCAATTACTAGATGGGTGGTGGTGAGGGAGGGATAAACCGGAATTACAGAATTAGAGCTGGAAGTGTCCCCAGCTGGAAGGTCACCTAGGCCAGTGCATCACAAAGTTTATGGAACATGAGAATCACCAGGAGAGCAGACTGCTGGGCTCCACCCCAAGATGACTGGATTCAGTAGGTCAAGGGTAGAGTCCATGAATTTGCATGTCTAACAGGGTCCCAGGTGATGCTCTCAGTACCAAGTAGCTAAGCGAATTCCTTTCCTGATACAAGAATCCCTAGTCCCACCCCTCCTATTCCTGTAAGATCTCTTGCAAACTCTATTGGGCGAGTCCTATGATGGTGGAAAAAAGGAAATGAATCCTTGGTGATCTATAATGAATCATGGGCTTTACATATGTTACCTTATCCTCACAATAATTTATGGAGTTATTGTTGTTTCCTTTTTTTGTTATTTTGTTTTCTTTGTTTTTTTAAGATGATGAAACTGAGGCTAAAGGTAACTTTAGGTGCCTTAGACACTTTCACACAGTAAGAAATTGAAGAGCCAGGATTTGAACCCAGTCTCTGAGACCTGAGTTCTTGTGTCAGTGATGCTCAATTGTATCTGGGAACCATATTTAATTGTTGGGCAACTCCTAAAAGTTAGAATATGTTTTTGTTTTTATACAGAGCAGCGATCTTCCGCTGTCAATTCGCTGGTGCTGGATCTACTGGGTCTTCAGTAGAATTGGAAAGGACTTAATATCATTTGAATAAAGAGAGGACAGTCATTTACGTTACTGCAAATTTGATAATGGTTAGGTGTATAGCTCCCAACCTAGTATCCCTTAGTTCACATCTTGACTCTCCAACTTTGTAGCTGTGTGACTTTGGGCAAGCTTCTAACTTCTCTGTGCCTCCATTTTCTCAAGCCTGTAACATGGGAATAGTACTAGTACCTTCATCAGAATGTTGAGAGGAGAAAACAGTTTTATGCCTGTATATAATGACACGGAAATTTTAGCTTTTATTATTTCATCCATAAAGCCGTTACAAACTCTTTGTAAAGTCCTTTGTAGCTAAGGTCTTAAAAATTGGAGAGGCCAGATTTTCCCCCCTCCTTATGATATGACTACAGGGCAGTTAGCTTTGTCTTCTTTAAAGTCCTTGCTTGTGATGGATAAAAAGAATATCAAGAGCAATCGTATTTCATTAGCAAGAGGTCTGAGTTAGACCAACTAAGTTGTTATGTAGTTACTTTGTCTTCCTGCAGAGGTGATTCTGCTTCTTGTAGTTTAAAGTAGAAAGGTGGAGTCTTCAAGGTGCTAAAGGAGACCACTCATGCACGTCCCAGCCAGAAGCTTCCTAAAACTCCAGGAGAGCCAAAAGAGGGGAAGATAATGATACCTAATCATTAGAGGCTGGAGAACTTTTCACTGGTTTCAAAAATCATTCTTTAAGTTAAAGAAATAATATAAATGATGAGATAAAGGAACACAAATATTATTTATACCTCATCAAGATTGATTGAAGGAAAAAATAAAAGGCCTGAATTCGCCTCCCTTCCCTGTATCTTCGACCTTGGCAATGTGACTTTTCAGCCCCTCCCATCAGAGGGTGGAGTCTATTTCCTCAACTCTTGATTCTGGGCTTGGCCATGTGACTTGTTTTGGCCAAAAGGATGCAGACAGAAGCGATGTTATGACAGTACCAAGCCTGGGCCCAAGAGATCTTGCACTCTTATTGGAACTTCGCCATCACCTCATGAATAAGACCAGGCTAGCCTGCTGGAAGACGAGATACATGGCCCCCTTGCCCCAGACAAGTGAGTGAGGCTGTCCAAGACCAGCCTGCCCCTATCTCTTTTATCAAATGATTACAGACTCATGAGCAAATCCAGTCAAGATCAATCAGGTCTGGTCTAGAAAAGCAGAACGACCCAGCTGCTCAATAGACTCATGAAAAATGATAGGTTCATTGTTTTATGCCTCCAAATTTTGAGGTGTTTTTTTCCCACAGCAATAGCTAACTGATATACCCCCTTTAGTGTTGGTAGGGATAAGATAGCAACAATAACCATATTAAAAGCAATAATAGTACTACCCGTACAATTTGAACTGTAGAAAACTGTCAGTTTTCTGCCATATTTGACTTGAAAAAATAGCAATTTCATGTGGACCAACCTAATATTATTAAATACTTCACACATGTCAGGTACTATGAGAAACATTTTACATGGATTATCTCATTTAATCTTTACGATGACTCTATGAAGTATATACTACTATTTCCATTTTATCAATGAGGAAATAAAGGCTCAATAAATATCTGCTGAAGGAATGAATAAAAGAAAGGGTAGCATTTCTCAAGGTCACATGACCAGTACCCAGTGGGATGGGAATTTGAGCTTAGATTGGCTTGATTCCTCTGCTAATGTGTTTTCTACAACAGGAGGCAGATGGTAATGGCATTTATCAAGACTTCACTTGGCATCAGGCTAAGACCTTTACACGCCGTATCTTGTTTAACCATCACACATAAACCTGTGAGGTTGGTGTGATTTATGCACGGGGAAGCCAAAGCACTCCAACACTCAGTAATGTAACCAAGGTGATGTAGAAAGTAAGTTGCCAGGCCAGAATTCGAACCCAGGCAATGCTCCAGGAACTGCTGTCAACTATACGTGGCGTCTTTCAGGGAATCAAAAAAGGAGAAATGGAAAGAGAAAATGGAGTTTTTCATAAGCAGTGCCCTCATAAATGTTTTGCATCTCTGAACTTGACTTAGGTCTCCATTACACCAGCTTCATGGTAGTGAAAACACCTGGTTTTATAAAGGCTCTTCATTCCCAAGGGGGCATACGTGGTCTTCTCATCTATCTCCACATTATTACGTGTCACCTTTTGGGAAACCAGCTTAACCTCCTCATGGAGACATGGCAGGTATCTATCCTGCGAGGTCCTTGAAAAAGCCCCACAGTTCTCTACAGAAGCTGACTGCTGCAGCCTGAGATTTCCACCATCAGCATCACAGCTCTGAGTTAAGGCATTATCGCCAGAAAGCTCTTGTAAAAATGCAACTGTGTGACCTGTGAAGGTTAACATTAATTCATTTGTATTATGCAAATTTAAATTAAGGGACACAAACTTAGGGGTCAGCAGAGACCAGACACACAAAGGAAATGATGGAAGTGGCCCAGTGTAGTACAAGAGGGGATGATGGGGACTGTGGCAAATTGAGGCATGTGTGTCCATTCTAAATGAAGATGTTGGTACTAACATCAAAGCAATCGTTGCCATTGCAATAAGAGATGTTCTATTTTACAAAAGAAGGTGAAACATCTAGATATCTGTGGGTAATTTCTCCTTAAAATATTACGAGGGAAAAAATGGATCTGTGGGCTGGAATTGGTCTGCAGAAGGCCAGTTTGAAACCCTGTGCTGAGATCAATGTATCATTTCCTTAAAGCAGAGCTACCCCAGGTGTGGTTCCTACACCAGTGACATCAACATCACCTGGTAGCTGGTTAGAACAGCAAGATCTTGGGCCCTATCCCAGATGTTCTGGATCCAAATCTCAGAGTGTGACCCAGGTTTCTGGGTTTAACAAGACCTTCAGGTGACTGTTTTGTGTACCAAGATACCAGTGGCCCAGATGCATAAGTACCAGATGTGCAGGGTATTTGCAAGGAGTCAAGGGCAAGATCTGGGGCTAATCAGGAGGAAGGTCTCCAGTCCTCAAGGTCAAGGAGCGGAAAAGGGAGGACAAGCCTCAAAAGGCATTCTGGGAGCTCAGCAAACAGGACTGTCACCTGTGAGGCCCCTGGGGCCTTGCACAGCCTCTCGGTGACTCCCCCTCCAAAGCTGAGATACCGACTCTCTGGGCCTGGTACCCCTCTCCTCCCAACTCTCAGGAAAGTGACACTGTGTTATATGCAGAGCACTGTTAGGGTAAAATCTGTTCTGAAGCATGTCTCCAAAGTTGTCACTGTGCTCAACTAATTAGTCAAAGGTTTCCATCTGCCTCATGGCTCGCCACACTTTTCATATTAATTTTTTATGCAAATGTGATTCTGGGGAGGAATGATGTCAAGCAGAGTGATAGGTACCTCAGTGGAGCCAGAATAGGATACATGCAATCTCCAAAGTCTCCAGAAAGGTCGTGTGGAACTAAGCTTTTGTATTTGGACTCCTCTGAAGCTTAAAAATTAAGTAAATCATGGGAATGTCTGTGATACATATATATATATATACAATATATATGTAAAGGAGATATTGACCTAACCTCCCCACCGTAACCTTAACTGTATAAGAGGCTGTTCACCAAAACAATCATTCAAAGCACAGTTCAATTAATTTCTCCTTTCTTCTTTGATCCCCCCTCATTATTTTGCTTAGCCATGTAATCTTATTTTATTCTTTCCCTCTTTATAACATTTGCTTCCTTCTTTTTAAAAAAGCTAAGTTATCTTTCAAGAACAAATTCCATTGTAGCAGTGACCTCGAGGATGATAAGGCAGTAGATTAAAACCCAGGAGTATCTTGAAATGCCAGGGATAATTTGAAAGAAAGGGTCAATTGTCTAATATTAATTCAGTAATAACTGGAGAGGCATTATCCTTATTGCCTCCTTCCGGGAAGAACTATCCAGTGTCTGATGAAGTTCAACGCCACTGCAGGGGAAAGTAAAGCAAAACTTGGATAGAGTCCAATTCTGACTCCAATACTGAACCCATATTCAAATTCTAGCTACAGATAAGTCTTTGTTGGGATGAAAATGAGACTCAGCGTTCTGATAATTTCCTTCCCTGTGTATCAGGTAGTCAATGCTGCATACAAAGCATGCCAACACTAAATGGCTTAAAACAACAACTAACCACTAGCTAACAACTCCCATGGTTCTGCTGATCTGGGCTGGGCTCCATCATGTGACTGTATCATGTGGTCAGCCTGTGGGTTGCCTACAGACTTACTGGTCTCAGATGGGCTCACTTTCTGTTCACCAAGCCTGCCTACAGAGCCTACCTAGCTTCTGGGGAGAGACGGTATGACAGCCACTGTTGGCGCCCTGCCCCAATTCCCTAGGATTCCTTGGGTGAGTTCCTTGTGCCCATCCCCCAGGTGAGCAGTGCTTTGTTGCTAAGGAGCGGCCCCTGTGATCCTTCTCAGAGGGTTGCCCTTGGGCTACTGGAGCTGGCAGTTGTGAGAGTTACGTCCTCGTTTTTTTTGGCCACAACGCACAGCTTGCAGGGTCAGTTCCCTGACCAGGGATCAAACCCAGGCCCCGGCAATGAAAGTGCTGAGTCCTAACCACTGGACCGCCAGGAAATTACTGACTTGCATCCTCCTGGTCGACCTCTACCCAAGAGCATGAAAACCCAGCTCCCTTACTTCAATGGAGATAAACTCTGAGGCATCATTAATGCTCCAGAACACCCCACAGGACCAGGCTAAGGCTGGGAATTTGCTGGAAACTGCACCTTTTCTCTACTTCTTCCCAGCCCCTTCCTGCTTTCCTAACTTCCTCCTGGAAGCACTTCCTTAAGAGACCAACAGCTCATGTACCCTCATCTCAGGGGCTGTTTCCACAGAGACGGTCTAACCCAAACGTCTTACGTGGAGCACAGAGCAGCCCTGTTCATCTGTGGGATGTATATATAATTTCTTCATAAGAGTTCACATGAAGAGAAGTTTCCTAGCCAATAAGAGTTTAAAATAAAAACCACCTCATAGAGCCCGTTTATGTTGCTGAAAGGACAAATACACAAAGAGACAAAGCAACTCCTTGGATGTCACACAGACCCCGAGGACGGAGCAGACTCGGGGCTCCACACTCGGGGTTATCACACTGTCACTAACCTGGGGACTCCCACTGGATTCCCCTGAGAGTCCACAACCCAGAGAGAGGGAAGGGAAGTTGCCTGCATCCTGAGAAACGGGCTTCAGAACTGGCTCAGCCCCTGTGATCCTCTTTCCCCACCCCCTTCTCCCTTCCTTCTCCCCCTCCTCTCATCCCCATCCCTGCCCTCCCTCCTCCCATCCCACCTCCTCCCTTCGCCCTCCCTCTTCTCTCTCCAGCTCATCATCTTTATCATCCTCATCTTCCTCACCTTCTTCATGATCATCACCATCTTCTCCAAGTTCCCTTCCCCCAGAAGACTTTTCTTTCTACTAATTTCTGTTTATTGTCACAAGTAAAGATCTGTGAGCTAATGATTTGGCTCAACGCACAAATCTGGACCGACAGTTGCGAGGTATCTGCTCCAAGGCATTTCCGTCAGCGGGAATGCCATCTTGGAGATTCACAGACACAAAACTGGAAACACAGAAGCAGCAGCCCTTCTCCACAGAGGAATTTTATTGGCATTGCAGTTCGCAGATCCGCAAGGCTTGATTTATCGAACGGGAGATCCATGTGAAAATACTGTCAAGCTTCGGGAACTAGGAAGATATTTAGATCACTCCCCTCACGTACATCATATTTATGAAAGGAAAAGGAAGTATGTGGACTGTAAATTAGAAAAAGCTGGAAGGAAAAACTCTATCCTTTCCAAACTCAGTCTTTTATGAACTTCTTTCCAAAGGGTTGAGCTCGACGGTAAATACCTTATGTTGGTCGAGTGTGCCTTACTTTCTGGCTTCCAAACAGCCCTTTGCAAAAGAGGCATCTTTCAGGGATTCCGCCTGGGCTCCCCCAGATCTGCCCACACCTATGTTTCTGCCCCTCCCCCACACTTCACCCAAGGGCAACCACCAAGTCCAACGCTTACACTAATTGAGAACTGGAGAAGTCAGAGAAATAATTGTGTCTCTCCATCTTTCTGTAGATAAAGAAACTGAGGTGCACAAAGGCAAGGGATATACAGAGAATCCAAGAAATGAACCGAGGGCCAGCCCTGGTCTGAGAGTCAAGAGTCCCAGGTCCCAGACCCAGCTCTACTAAAAGTTTCCTTTGTGACATCAGGCCAGGCATTGCACCCTTGGGGCCTCAGTGTGGTTAATCATAAAAATAGCCACAAATGTTTGTGCTTCCTGTATCCATGCTCTTTGCATGTGACTCTCCTGCATCTTCCATCAAGAAAAGGAGTCTATTTCCTGGCCCCTTAATCTGGGCTGGTCTTGTGATTTGCTTTGGCCGATAGAATGCAGCAGGATGGCAGTGCCAGGTCTGAGACTAAGCCTCAGAGCCCTTGCACACTATGGCCCCCTTTCTTGGAACCCTGCGCTGCCATTACATGCAAAAGGTCAGGCTAGCCTTTGAGAGGATAAAAGACCGCATGGAGCCCAGATAAGCCATCGCAGCAGAGCTCTTCCTAGACCAGCCAGTTCCCAGCTGAGTGGGAGCTGCCCACAAATGCATAAATTTAGCCCAAGCAGACAATGAAAACTATGCCCATCCCGAATGTGTGACCCACAGTATCATGATGGTTATTTCAAGCCACTGTCTTGGGGCGGTTTGTTATGCAGCAAGATTTAACTGACAGACTTGGTTTCTTCACCTGCACAAAAAGGGGTAGGACATAAATATCTCATTTTTTAGGTGCTTTTTGAAAGACCAAGTCTATAATAGGTTAAGACCCAGAGCTGAGCTATCCAATATGGTAGCCTCTAGCCACATGCACCAATGTAAATTTAAACTTAAGTAATTGAAATTAAACAAAAGTAAAAATTGACTGCCTTAGTCACACTATACATATTTCAGGTGTTTAACAGTCACTTGTGGCTAGTGGTCACTGAATAGACAGCACAGGTACAGAACGTTTCCATGACGATAGGACACTGCACTGGATGATGCTGGCCTGGAACCATCAAGGGAGTGGGCATCACAGTGGATCCTACAAGGACAGCCAGACCTCCTGACCAGCCCTCCCCCACCCCCCATCCCCACTGGCTCTCCCACAGCAGCCTGCTCCACCGTGAGCAGGTTCATATATCCCTGAAATTTTCACATCTATATTTTGAGGCTTCTGCTTTACCTAAAATATCTAACTCGTCAAGGAGGCTTTGGATTGACTGCACGCAAGTTCAGTATTTTGGTAAGACAGTGGGGGAATAAGGCTCTCAAGGTAGGACATTCTTCAGATAGACTGTAAGATTTCCCTCCTTCGGGGGACTGTCCTAGTTTTTATTTTAAGCATTTTTTTTTCCATGTTGATGAGGTTGATAGTTGACTTTATCTGCATTCAATCCTTAAAGAGGATTGACGATTGATTGTGTGTGTGTGTGTGTGTGTGTGTGTGTGTGTACATAGGAGGTTTCCTCCCAATTCTCTCTCCACTTTTTTCCCCTCTCCAATGCCCAGGGCTTCCTCTGACTTCAAAGAACTAGAAAAGACTCAGAGGAAAACGGATACCTGACCTAATTAAGCATATAGATTGAGATTTTCTCTCTCGGTTGATAAAAAATTCCCTTTTCTTCACAAACCTCATTCTAATTTCCTGGATAAAGGAGACTCAGAGAACCACCCTCCTGCTGTCCCTCGAAGAAGTATTGTCCCTGCAAGAAGCCCAAGGCAGGGAGGGCAGATGGGGCCCCTGAGACAGTGGAGGCACGTGGGGGCCATTAACACGATGGTTGGGGACTGCTTTGCCTGGCTTTGAATCCCAGTTCAGCCACCTCCTACCTCTGGTGGATCCTTGGTCTAATTACTTAGTCTTCCCGTGCCCCAGATACCACATTCATAAAGTGAGGACGGCAACTGTTGTTACCTGGTAAGGGTTTGATGGATGAATACAAGAGAAGCCCTGAGAATAGTTCCTGGCACAGAGCAAGAGCTGAGGGTTGCCAAAATGGACATGTCAGTGCCCCAGCCAGGTCCTCTGGGACCCAGGGCGCTGGTTCTGGGCACCCACCCTCCAGCTCTGTGAGCTTTCCTTCTAACAGCTGGCACATGAAACCTTCTTGAGAGGTGTGCCCCTAAGCTCCCGGAGCCACTCTACCTGCTCAGGCAGGCAGCCTGGGTGCCAGGTGTCACCCCAAGCAGATAGTTACTGATGGGGCAGCAGTCACAAAGCCCAGCTCCTTTGACAATGAGTGTAATTCACACTCCAGAGCTGCCCTCAGGATCAAGCTGAGGCGGGGGCTTTGCCTGTAATCACTGCCTTGCTTCTTCCCCTTTTGTGTCCAGCTTCCTCTGCTCCCAGGTTCCCCCGGAGAGTGCTTCCTCAATAAATCATGTGCACATGAATCCTTATCTCAGGCTCTGCTTCCAGGGAACCAGACCTAGGATGGTAACTATTACAATTACTATTATTATTATGAAAACTTTTTTATTATTTCAGTCATGCCATAAAAAGTAATTTTGATTCCTAAATAAGGTGACGGTCATAATTTCTCCAAGTGGACAGCATTCAGCACTTTCCAAAGCACTTTCCTTTTCCCTTATGTCAGTCCCTTGTTAAGATCAGATGTTCCTGGGAACAAGAGATTAAATGAAAACCCCAGTCCATCTTCTATTCTCTTCCCTCCCCTGGCTCCTCCCAGCACAGCCAGGACCTCCTGTGTGATGATGCAGACACATCAGTCCATATGCCTAAGCTTGATCCTCTCCCAACCCTCTTCCAAACAGCCATCTCCTGGGCCCCAGGCTGCATACATTCTAGCATGACTCACCCTTAGAAGGACAAACCATGGGGAAAGACCCCCACAGACCCTGGGTAGCAATGGTTCTGAATCTTGTCTTCTTCAAAATCCTTGGAGGGGGATCCCAAGAACTGTCAGATTAAAATACACACTCCTGAACCGCACCACCCCACACACAGTGGTCCTGATTCAGTAGGTCTTGGGTGGGACTCAGGAATTGGTACCTAACAAACAAGTAGGTGATGCTGTTGTGCAGACCCAATGGGAGGAGCGTGGGCCTGGAAGACCCCTGACTCCATGGGGAGGGTCATGGTCGGAGGGGGCGCCAGAGAGGGACTGTCTGTGAGGTGCAGCGTCCAAAACAGGGCCTGGTTGCTTGGCTCTTGGGTGGTATGTTCTCGGCCATATAAGAATGTCCACAGTCACTCCAAAACTTATGAAAGGCAGAGTCTGCAACACGGCAAGAACACACTGTATCAGTTGACTATTGCTGCTGTAACAAACTACCACCAGCTTAGCAGCAAAGCAACACCAATGTATGTCACAGTGCTGGAGGTCCCAAGTCTGAAATGCGTCTGATGGTTTTAACGTCAAAGGCTGTGTCCCTCCTGGAGGCTTGAGGGAAGAACCCACTCCTTGCCTTTTGCAGCTTCTAGAGGCTGCCCCACATTCCTTGGCTCCTGGCCATATCAGTCCAACCACTGTTCTAACATCACACCTCCTTCTCTGACTCTGACCCTCCTGCCTCCAAGTCCAGGTTTCCACTTTCTCCCTCCACACATTGCCTGGCAACCAGGTGAGCAAGCTTGGGCTGGGATGCTGGAGGATGAGAAACTGCATGGATTGGAGACCAGACGTCCCAGCCGAGGTTGCCCTGACTAGTTAGCCCCCAGATGACCTTCCAGATGCCTACAGGTGCTTCTGTGAGCCTAGACAGACTTAGGAGGAACAACACATGTTTACTGTATTAAGCCACTGCATTTTGGGGTGGTTTCTTGGGTACAGGGGCTAACAGACACCCACCCTGAGTGGAGGGACGGTGGGCAGTGTGGGTGCCTTAAACCAGGTCCAGCCTATGGTCTGTGTCTTACATGGTTACCACTCAATACATTAAGAATCTGAGGGAAATTACTTTAAATTTCAGACTTGTAGCTTATTGTGAAATATTAGAAGAGCTTGTGGAAAGGGAGCATGAGGAAGCCTTCTGGGATACTGAGGACGTTCAGGTTCTCACTCTGGGAGCTGGTTGCACTGAGTGTGTTTAGTTTGTCAAAATCCATCAGGCTGGTTTCTGCCTTCAAGGATCGTACACACTGGCTTAAACATAAGCACAGGCTACTAATGTTTGTTTGCCTTCTTATGTGGCAGCCCGTGGATAAGTTTTACTTCACAGAAATTAGAACATGTGATCAATTACTCATTCTACAAGAGAGGTGTCATAGTCCCTAATTTATAAATGAGGGACTCGAGGCTTAACGGAGTCTGGGAAACGGAACTTTGACTTCAATTGTGTTTTCCCCAATACATTATACTGCTTCCTGGATGGGAAGTAAGATGAAACACAAGAACTGTCAGGTGAGCTGCTGAGGGTTAAATGAGAGAGTAGTGTTGAAATGCTGGCGATGTTCAGAGATCACTGACTATTTCGATATTCACACTTTCCCCAGGTGACCCTACCCACTGATTCAGCTACTTCTATCTTTGCTCTGGCTGTGCCCCATCCTGGACTTCTCTGACGGCGATACTTTGGGGGCCAGAAAGGTCCAGAAAGGTTCTGTAGCCACCAAAGTGGCAAAAAAGCATCGTATGTAAGGACTCAGTAAATCAGTAACTGTTGCGTCCCTGTTGGACTGCGTGACTGCTCTCACGTTGTTTTTTTTAAACTCCCTTTGTCCCTCTATGAAATCGTCTTGGTACAGCCTGACTGGATGAGACTACATTTGAAATATATGAAACCACGGAAAGTATAGCGCGATCTTATAAATTATTCTCACTCACTCATTCAACAAATCATAACTCAATATCTCCCCTATTCCTGGCGCTATGCCCAATTTTTCTCCGTATCTTAATTAATTTCAGGCACATTCTACTCAGGAATATTCTCAGCATCCTAACTTGGCTATAAAATCGGAGGCTTTGCATTGCCTTAGATATAAATACCAGGAGGAACAAACCACATGCAGTTAACAGCATGCAGAGTCTTCAGATCTGACACCCTTCCCCGCGATTGGATTGGAGTCTTACGGAAATGGACAACCCATAGACTTCAAGGCTTCTAGTTTTAGTTAAAAGAGATACAAATTGTTTCCCCAGTGCCTCTTCTCCGCAGAGCTGCCTGGGATAAAACGCTGAGGTTGCATGAAACCATCTCCAAGCAGAAACCTGAGGCAGATGCCATTATTTTTTCGGGTTGTTTTAATGGGCTTGCTTTGAAAAAACAGCGGTGTGTTTGTCCCGGGGTCTTTCGTATTTTACATTGGCTTCAGTAATGACTCTTTATGATGGCAGAGCAAGACCAGTTGAGAACCAGATGTTACTTAGACGTTGATCAAGAGTTCCCTTTCACATAGGTACTTAGCTTTCTCCGCTGATATGAGCCTTTGCTGTTTGCTCAGCTCAGAACACTCTGTTTCCTCCACTCAAGAGTCAACACACAATTACTGGCACCTGTCATGTGCCAGCTCTGAGTGGGGTCTGGGGATAAGGTGGTATGTGGAGGAATGGGTGCAGCATGGATGGAGGTCACTGCCCTTGCCTTTGAGGATGTGTTCTGCTAAAGGTGCTTCTCCACCCTTCATGTCCCTCCTTGAGGACTGCCCTGGAGGGCAGTCTGAGTCTTCTCTACCTCTATGTCTCTAGTGCCTGGCTTTTGGGATAAGGGCAGCTGCTCAGCCCATATCAAATAAATAAATAAATGAAAATTAATTTAAAAAAAGAAAGCCATCCATATAACGATATGGAGGAAATGCTTTCCAGACACAGGAAACGCTGCCTACGAGAAGCAGGCATTTGTTCAGTCCCTTGAGCAGGGCACCTACCCAGCACATCCAATCACATCTAGGTGATTCAGCCTGTCTAAGGTGGAGGTTCAGTTTACAGAAACCCACTTTCCCACAGATATAAGCCACATTCTTCAATACCAGCTTTATTTTAAAAATCTACCTCCATCTGCATTTTTTTTTTTTTTTGCGGTACACGGGCCTCTCACTGTTGTGACCTCTCACGTTGTGGAGCACAGGCTCTGGACATGCAGGCCCAGTGGCCACGGCTCACGGACCCAGCCGCTCCGCGGCACGTGGGATCTTCCCGGACCAGGGCACGAACCCGTGTCCCCTGCGTCGGCAGGCGGACTCTCAACCACTGCGCCACTAGGGAAGCCCATCTGCCATTTTCAAAATCTTACTTCTCAGCTAGTTCAAAACTTGGGTGGGGAGGAGGGATAATCCTTATTGGTACCCCCCTGAAAACTTACAGCAAGTGGAGAATTGGTCCAGGAACCTGGAGGAACATCAAGGGATGTAGTTGGTGGGTCACAGTAGCAAATGGAGAAGCTTAGGATGGGGGCTGGTGGACACAGTAAATGACAGATGCCTGTGTTGACCCTGAGGCTTGGTGGTATCATTCTGCAGTTGGGGCCTCAGTGCTATGATCCAGGCAGGTAACTTTAAGCCTCAGGTGCTAATCTCACAGGGCCTTCACCCGGATGGAGGCTTTGTCCATGGGTGAGTAGATTTATTCGTGGAAGCAAGGCTGTGAGCAAAAGTGAGTGCCTCAGCGAAGGTGCTGACCGATTGCTCCAAGGCACAACCTTACCGTATGCCAGGTAGACAGCAAGCATCAGCTGAAGTCAGGGCCTGAGAAGCAAATACTATCCTGGCCTCAGCAAGAAGCAGCCTCATTAAAGGCAAGGTCTGCATGGGCTCAGGTGAATGCGGAAGATTATATACAGTTTGTTCTTTGAAAACATCCATACATCCAAGGGACACTTGGGGAAGATACTTAAATGCCTAAAGTCCAGTAACAACCCATGGACACTGTATCCGTTTTCTACTGCTTCATAACCAACCTGAAAAACCTATGGATTAAAATAGCTATTTGTTCGTTTTCATGGGTTTCTGGGTGGTTCTGTTGACGTGGGCTGGGCTGGGCTAAAATCTCAACAAGGCTTGTTTGCGTATCCACTTTCCACTAACTGGTCAGCTGGGGGTTAGCTGCTAAAGAATGGCTTTGGCTGGGATGACTTGCCATTGCTCCATGTGTATGTTCGATACCTCTGCAGGGTAGCTGGGCTTGTTCTCTCAGCAGCAGTGGGTGTTTCAGAGAGGAGTGGAAACGTCCATGCGCTGTTCAAGTCCCTGCTGTGTCCCATTTGCTACTGTCTTACCAGCGAAAGCAGATCACATGGCCAAGTTCAGAGCCAGTGTGGGCACTCAGAATAACCCAGCCATCGCCACTGACCTGCCCTCTAAGGCAATAGGACCTTTGGGGCTTTGTTGAGTTAGGAGGCGGGAGTGGGAGTGGTTACAGTGAAGAACTTGAGACAGCTGAGGAGAGGCTGAGGATCGTCATCAGCAGCCTCCCACTCCAACCCCCAGCAGACTCTCTTTTAAATCAACGTTGACCCCATATTTAAAGAATACTGCGTTGAAGGAAAGACACTGTGAGCGCACCCCGGTGCCCACGTGTCTTGGTCCAGAACTGCTTCTCCTCTCTGCCCCTGGCCAAGACCGTCATGAAATAACCAGTGACACAGAGCACAGGTCTGGGGAGGACATACCCTGGATCCTGTGCCAGTTCTGACCTAACCGACTTAGTGTCTTCAAGTTCATCTTTAAAAGGAGACAGGGGGTCTTCCCTGGTGGCGCAGTGGTTGAGAGTCCGCCTGCTGATGCCGGGGACACGGGTTCATGCCCCGGTCCGGGAAGATCCCACATGCCGTGGAGCGGCTGGGCCCGTGAGCCATGGCCGCTGAGCCTGCGCGTCCGGAACCTGTGCTCCGCAACGGGAGAGACCACGTCAGTGAGAGGCCCGCGTACCGCAAAAAAAAAAAAAAAAAAAAAAAAGAGACAGGGAAAGCACAGCACTGGGCACGTAGTCAATCACAGCCTTTACCCTTATAGTTATTATCTGGGAGGACAAGGTAAGTGGAAGAGTGGAAGGAATGAAAAGAGAGTGGGGCAAAGAGATCCATTAGCAGTGACAGGAATTAGTGGAGCTGATTTATTGATAGTAGGAAAGGGTCTGATGAATATTTAAGCAAACAGTTTACTGGGGTGAAGAAACACCTCTCTCAGGAAGGAGAGGAATTGCATGCATTTAGTGGATAATAGCCATGAAAGAAAGAGCTGACTAGTGGATGTGAGATGAAAGCTGCCCCTCGCCTTTTCCAGACCTCTCTGGTCATGTCCCCTGGGAGAGGCTTGAGGACAACAGACCTCAGGGCTTGGGTCCTTAGGCTTGGGGCAACTAAGGGGTAATGATATCCCAGGCCCATTTTTTTTCCTTAATAGGGAAAAGCTTACGCTGGAAGACTGAACAGCCAAGGCAAGTAGATACATAGCTTCTGACATTGGACGGGACTGTGCCAACCCAGCTAACAAGTGACACAGGGACTTGAGTGCAGGGATGCCATATATAGGTGTGTATAGTGTGCTTGAGGGAGCCACTCACATCACGGACTATGTAAACATTGCTCTCTGATGTTGTGCAGTATACAAACTGCACAGCTGTACATGGCTGCCCTGCTTAAGTGGAAACTTGTAAATTATTAAGCTAATGTGGAAATTCTCCGAGTTCCTTTGGTATTAGTCCTTTGAAACACTGACAACTTTCTCTAGATGAGGCCTAATACAAACCTGATGCAAAATTTGGAATGGTTTTTCTACCAAACAATTTTTCTTCCTGAGAATTCAGGCAGATCTGAGATTATATATGATTTCCCAGGCTCTTTTAGAGTGTTTCCATTCCATGATTGACTTCCCATCACAGTGGAGTGAAAATGACACCCTGTGTCTTCCCAGCTGTATCACTGCTACCGCTGATGTGAATGCTATATTCTAAATGTCTTGCCTCTTGAGTTCAAGTCAACCAAAAGTGCTTCTTCCTGTTCTTCACTTGAACTGCTGAAGTCTGCAAGTAAATGAAGGTGAGGGATGATTCCATAAACAAGGGAACTGTCCCAGGGAGTCCTGATATGATTTAATCAATAAGGGAACTGTCCCAGGGAGTCCTGATATGACTCGCCTAAGGCTTCACAGCCCTACAGCAGCACAACTGGGTTTAGAAGCTTTATGCCTAGGCTTCCTCCCAGGGTTCTTTCCACTGGTACTTGAAACTATTAATACATTATTTAGGCAATGATGACTACACTAAGCTTTATATATCCATGTGTTGTTTAAATGGATGGTAAATAGAGTAGACACTTGACACTTGGGAAAAATATGTCCCAAGGTCCTTTGTGAATCTACAAATGTTCACATACTATTAAAGCTCTAATTCTCAAGCTAGGTGAGGGAGGTGTGAGACCAATGCCCCCTAGACATTTTTGTTGGAATCATGAAGAATTGTGTATAGTTTAAGAAAAGAATAGTCAACATATCAATAGTGTTTTTATTATAAGCCATAGAATGCAAAGGTCAACAAAATCTTGACGGGTGGGAATAGAGAGAAGAAAATAGAGAGAAATAGAGAGAGAGAAAAGGCACTGGGAGTGCCTTTCAAAGGACATAATTAAAAAAGAAGAAAAAACCAGCTTGAGTAACTGTCTACTGAAACATGCAATTTTTTCCCTATGAGACAGTAAATTGTAACTGAAAATTTTAAGTGACCCGTGCAGACTCTTGAATATTCCATAAATATAGGATTAAAGTCACAGATGTGAACTTCTGTCGAGTAAGATATTTCACTCTTTAATTTATAGGAGACTTTGACATTCCAACTAAGAACAGTCTCCCACATATCTTTCTTTGCATTCTCTTCATTTCCATACATGCACTAGCAGTTGAATTTCTTGGGAGAAGGGAAATTTTAAGGGAGAAGAAAAGCTATTATTTGGTTGAATTGCAGTATCATTTAGGTGTCTTTTTGTTCCAAAGAGAAAACTCCAATCACACAGGCTGGAATGATAGAATTCACTGGCGTAAGTATCTGTAAAGTCCGGGGGAGAGTTGGCTTGATTCAGATGTGTCCACACCATCATGAGGGCTATGGCACTCTCCTTCTGCAATTCTAGTGGTTCTGTCCTTGTCCTCAGGCTGGCTTCTCTCTCGACAGCAAGAAGCCTTCAAGCAGCTCTGAGGGCTTCCATCTACTTCCTTGTTGACAACCAGAAGTGACACAGAGAGAGACAGACAGTCAATCCTGATCTTGACATTTCACTCTGACTCCAGTAGACTGTAAAAAGGGCCCCGATTCTCCATCTCTCCCTGAAACCATGCCCTTTGCAATGGGAGCTTGTAGCTCCTCCCACGATGAAGTGGAGTCTGTTTCTCCACCCCTAGAATTTGGGCCGCCCTCATGACTTGCTTTAGACAACACAATACGGTAGAAGTAACAAGGGGCTAGCTCGGAGCATGAGCGTCATGAGAATCAAACATTTTCACTCTCACTTGGAATCCTGTCTCCACCATAAGAACAAGCTGTGGTTACCCTGACGGGCAATGAGAGACCACATGGAGCAGAGATAAGCCGTCTCCGTTGAGACCAACCTCAACCAAGCTACAACCAACCAACTCCCACACATACGAGAGTCCGGCCAGGAGCAGCAGAACCACTTCCTGATCCACAGCTGACCACAGACACATAGGTAAGCCCGGCCGAGGGCAGAAGAACCACACGGCTGACTTGCAGTTATAACAAACGCTCATCGTTTAAAGCAACTGAGTTTGGGGGCAGTTCATTTCATAGCAGTAGCTAAATGATACACAGATCCTCTAAGGTTGCCTTGATTGCATTGTTTTAAGTCACTTGGTGGCCCCAACACCAATCACTGTGGTTGAATCTAATCCAATCAAGGCCGTCCTTGAGCTGCGATGGGGAAGTAGAAGTGGAAACCAGAAAGAACATCACAGATTATTAGGAGGGGGATAGGAGAGAGCTGGGGAGTGGGGATGGCTAGGCTGTGGCAACAACCTAGCTACCACCACGGCTTCGAAAGAGCTCCCAGGTGGGTGAGGATGGAACGAGATGAGGATGATGAGGTGACCCCCCACCCCGGGTTGAGTGACTCTTACCCAAAAGCCAGCCTCGCAGCATATGCAGATTAAATGTCCTGCCTCAACGAAATTACAAGTTACTAACAGCCCTGAAATTGCCGGTTGCTTGAAAATTCTTGAAACGAACACGTCAAATCCACCAATGTCGGCGTTTTAAGTACTAATGGTTTCTCACATGCCATATAAAAAAATATTAAGAGAACAAATTCCATGTCTTTTAAGCTCAGAAAGCCTTCAAAAAAGAGAGCTGGGCTTCCCTGGTGGTGCAGTGGTTGAGAGTCCGCCTGCCGATGCAGGGGACACAGGTTCGTGCCCCGGTCTGGGAGGATCCCACGTGCCGCAGAGCAGCTGGGCCCGTGGGCCATGGCCGCTGGGCCTGCACATCCGGGGCCTGTGCTCCGCGGCGGGAGAGGCCACAACCGTGAGAGGCCCGCGTACCGCCAAAAAAAAAAAAACAAAAGAGAGCTGTCCGCACTAAGTAGGGCACATTTTCCCACGAGTGTCCAATGCAGACTTTCAAGCCCAGAACTCACGCACCATTTTCTTCAGGAGCTTTGTGCAGTCAGGGATTCCTCTCGCAATACGTATCAGTGTCATGAAACCGCCTTCTAACAACTCATTTTGGAGTTAAGTTAAAACACCATCAGATTTTGCTGAAATTTGCTTTTTAAATGTTCTGCTCTAGGCTTTTTTGAAATGCAACTGGAAAAAGGTTAAAATCATGCTTAACATTAAAAAAAAAAAAAGGAAAAGAAAGCATATGCAATATAAGCATGCCAACCTGACAGGTATAAATGTTGCAGAAGAATCACCCAGGACAAAATCAGCAATGGCAGTCGGACTTCAAAGGGCAAAGAGCTACCATTAAGGGAAGAGGAATACTGTTTCTTTCCAGCTGGGGGAAGAGATAATCATGGGGTTTCTGCACGTCCACATCCCATGCACTGCATTTCTCTTTTGAATCTCCCTTCTGCTTTTGGAAGAAAAAGAGCTAAGGCATGTGTGTACCGGGAGAAGTGAGCTGCAGTCCTAAGAAAACAATTTAAAGGCATTTTAAAAAGAGTATTTGTAAGCAGTTAGGCTTTTATTACTAGACAGCATACCATAGCTTAGGGAAAGCCTCTGGCAACCAATGAAAGAAGGTAATTCCGAGGAATTCTGGTGTGAAAACTGGCCAAACAGATTGGAGTGGATTTCACATTAAAATCCTGTGGACACTTAAGGACTCATTAAAACTTAAGGAAAATTGGATTAGAGTAAACAGCTGTGGAAAACAGGGACGTGTGAATAAGGGGTTTGTCATCTTGAAAATCTTCCTATAACTTGACATATTTAAAGCGACCTCAGTAGATTGTTGCGGTACATTAACCATATCGATAGCCCCAATTCATCACAGTTGCCTATATCCAGGCCCTTAAGTATTACCCTCCTGAGACTCTGTGCTTAGACATGTGATGCTCTTTGGCCAGTGGGGCAGTAGCAAACCTGACACACACAGAGGCTTTGAAAAGTGCTTGTGTGTTTTCTCTCTCTCTCGGATCCCTGTCACCCTCATGTTTACAAGCCCAGGCTCGCCTGCTGGAGTCACATGAAGCCCACAAAGTCATCTCAGATTTGAACCCATGAGACTATTGCATCCAGAGAATCTGTGAGAAGATACAGTCTTAAAATCTTTAAAGGATCTTTTGTCTGACCTCGCCTCTGCTACTAAAACCTGTATTAGTTATTGCTTGGGACATAACAAATGACCCTATAGTGTAGGTAATTAAAAAACAATAAACATTTATTATCCCATGCAGTTGCTGTGGGTCAGAAATCTGGGTGCAGCTTAAAGGGGTGGGTATGGTTTGAGGTCTCTAATTAGGTTGAAGTCAAGATGGGTGCAGGCAGCTGAAGGCTTGACTAGGGCTGGAGAACCTGCTTCGGAGATGGCTAACTGGCAAGACAGGTATCAAGACACCTCATTTCTGCACCACTTGCATCTCTCCATAGAACAGCTTGAGTGTCCTCACAACATGGCCACTGGCCTCCCAAGAGTGAATGATCCAAAAAAGCAGCTCAGAAGTTATGGTGTCTTGTATGACCTAGCTGTTAAAATCACACGCCATTATTTGTGCAATATTCTATTGGTTTCACAGATCAGCCCATTCAATGTGCGTGGAATCTCACAGCGATTTGAATACAAGGACATCTGGAAGGCTGATCGACACATTGATTTTGCAGATTTAGATCTACAAGTCAGTGCTCCAAGAACTGTGTGTGTCCTTCCAGATCAGTCTCTTGTATTACTTGAATGTTCTCTCACCTTACCAGCTGCAGGCCCCAGGGAATGAGGCTTCAACAGTTTGTCCTAAAGTCTGTAGACTCATTGGCTACACAGCCAAATGGCAAGATCTCAGTCCATACCTTTTCTTGTATTTCTCTAGTGGTCACCGGCATTGGCAGTGGGTAGTCTTATTTGTTTCATGTTTAATTCTTTCTAACCTCTGCTTCTGCAATTGCAGTTATCTCTCATTCCCCACTGGTCCATGTGGCTGTTTCTGCATGGAGGTGTCTTGGGCACCTGTTCTCTCTGATGCTACTGCTGCTGCTGCCCCTGCTACCTGAATCTCCATCCCCAGATGCCCTGATATTGAAGAGGCTTTCGGTGGGTCATGTTCTCAGAGCCACCAGCCACTCCCTGAGCTCTGGGGCTCACCTCTCTGGCTGAATGGAAGGAACCCTCTTTCGTTTCATGTGAGTGCATGCGTGCGTGCGTGTGCGCGTCTGTATGTGCTTGTGTGCAGAAGTACATGGTCCCTTAGTGAAATGTATTTCCCCATTTTAGTCTACACCTCCCTCCTTACTATGATGCAGAGGAACCCCACCAGTTGTAGTTTTCACACTAAACCTAACATTTCTGCTCCCCTCTCCCAGCCCAAACACTGAGAATGACCAATAACTTTCCTTAATAATGGAAATTTTCTTTTCCCCTCTTGACCCCAGTGCCACTTCCTGCAATCTGGCTTCAACTGTTTCGTCCTTCAAGTCTATCTGCTGTGTCTCTACATGTCTGAACCTTGATTGTAATTCATAAATTCTTATTCCCTTTCTAGTGCAAATAGGTATATCTATTTGATAGATAGATCTTAATAATATCAAAAGTCTTTGTGGGAATATCTTATAAAAGTGTTCAAAGCAACTGAATTTGGGGATGATTTATTACACAGCAATAGCTAACTGATACACAGATCTTCACAGAGTGAATTTACATTCTGAATTTTTATTTTATTGCCTTTCCTAGCATTAGATTATTTCATGTGTATGGAAGTTTTAGTTTATAGACTTATTTTAAATGAGAGCTCCTCCCCCAAGACACACACCTTCCTTTCATGTGTATCGCTCCCTGTCTGATGATTTTACAGTTGCCTCCACCTGGACCTCTACTCCCACAATTCAGAACTAGATATGAGATGGTGATGCAGAGTCAATGTGGGCTCAGCTCCTGGTCTCAAGGCTGTGTCTGTGCCATCCACCTCCCCATTCCTACACTTGCCAGCAGGACAAAGCAAGGCAAAGCTCTTCCCCATGCCCCTTAACCCTTGCAAATCAATCAAGGGGACATGCCTACCTAGAACGCTTGCTTCAATCTCTGTATCATGTAGTATCTGGTTTTCTGGAATTCTCTGTCTTCATGGCCTCAAGTTCACTTCCTCATGAGGACAGCCCAGGCCAGGAGTTGTGCACCTCTAGGCCCCAGGGTTGGCCAAAGGGTAGCTTTTTGGTGTTGGACTGGGATGGACAGAGTTGAGTGTGTGGGCTAAGGAGATGACACATGAACAAGGAGACTCCTTGTGCTACAAGATAAAGACAGGGTTCTAGGAGAAAAGGTGTGGGCTGTGGGCAGGAGCCCAGGAGCCGGGGACCGCCTCTCCTCCACCAGCACGTTCCCTGGTGCAGAACTCTGAGGGGTTAAGGATTCGAAATTTGAACCTGGCCTTACAGATTGCTACAAAGTCGTATGTGTCAAGGTAGAATGCTAGAACATATTTTACTTAGCCGTTACTAGATTTATAACTGTTAATATTTAGACACATAATATGCGGGTAGCCATTTGTACAATTGCCCTGGGCCGTATAACTCTTTGGGTTGGGCATGGCTAAATGGAGGGTCTGAGGTGGAGGGGCTGGTGGTGCTACTTCCAGCAGTCAGAATATCTCAGACTCAACTCCAGTCCACATAAACCCTCACTGCACTTGTAATTAAATTTTGTTAAAATTAGATTATGCTGCCACCAGGGGAACTGTAAGAATGCCCTAATGAAATCGTGATCTAAACGTCCAGGCTTCTCCCAGATATGATTAACAAAGATCAAGAATGTAGAATGCTTTTCCCATTTAATTAAGTATTTTATGAAGTAGGAGTCTTCACTTAAGCAACTAAGCGTAAATGTCAATCCCTGCATTTAAGTGGATGCGTAATTTGTTTTAAAATTCAAAAGTGCCCGCATTTAGGAAAAACTTTGTCTGAGTTATATGATGCCAGAGGTGGGCTGATCACAGAGAACCCTTTGTCCACATGTGACTAAAAAAGCCAGGTTGACTTTCAAACATGCTCTCAGCTGTAAGTTATTGGAGTGGGTCTTGCCGGACTTGCTAATTAAATTTAGGGGTAAAATGGTCTGTGCCTAGGTATTACCATGTCACGTATGAGCTCTTTGATCCAATTCCAATACCGCAATTTAAAGTAATTTTTATTATGGACATTTTCAAACATACACAAATACAGATTGTACAATAAAATGCATGTGTCCCAGTTCAAAGATTATCAAAATTCTCTTCAATTTTTTGTTGGGCGGTAATTCTACAGTTCCACAATTTTCAAACTGAATTTTCTAGTTGACTGAAGGCAATGGGTTTCTTCTTGGTTTGGGATTGCTTTGACTTTATTTTTCTTTATTTGTCATGTCACCTGTGTGATTCATCGTCTTTGTGCCATCAGAAGGTTGAGGACTGAGGCCAGCACATAAATAAATGACTTCATCCCAGTTAGGGGTTTTCACAGAACTCTTGTTTGGACACTCTTCTCCCCACCCCCATTATTGTGCAAATGTCTCCATTGTTAACCAGAAAGGAAAATGCCTCTGGGAAGAAATTGGAAAGATGACATCAATTTAACACTCCCTTTGGGGGTTAGCTCAAAATGACAGGGCAGCAGGAAGCAGTAGAAAAAGCTTCCCCCACAAGAGAAACTAAATGATTCTGAGAGCTGCTACCAATCAGGCGTGGTACTGACTAGGCCCTGATAATGACCTATGAAAGACTGCTTTCTGGTTGCACTTGGGAATTCGTTTTTCTAACCAGGGCATCTTATCCGGAGTTTGGGAAGACTGCATAGCTACTATGTAAACGGCGGGCACGTGGCAAAGCCGAGAACTAGCTCCTTTTATTTATTTAGGCTGTAAGAAGCCATGTGTCCTGCCTTTCCTCGTCCACGGGCCGGTCGGGGATCAGGGGTCTGAATACGGTGGTCTCTGTTCCCACCTGCCCTCATCACTATGACAGGGAGGCTGCGGCCTCTTCCACGGCTCTGCTCCTCCCTGTTCTCCCACCCACCGTGAAGTGCTCTTGTGTTGTGAGAGGCCAACGCTGTTCTGCAAGAGAAAACTCCCTCACCTCCACACCTTTGCTGATGGGGGTGGGGCAGGAACGGGCTGGATTGCCCAGGTTCAAGGGGGAGAGCTGGAAGCCAGTGAGCGGCAGTGGGATGACAACACCACTGAGGAAGGAAGGACAGCAAAGGGAGGGATGTGTGAAGGAAAACTCGACACCATCCTCTGAGGCTGCCACGAGCCGGACTTGATTCTTTCTGGTGAAGGACAGAGTCCACACATCTTTTCAGCTGCTCCAAGGCCTGAGGGCAATACTTCACAAAAAGGAGTCAAGGATGGCCTGGTTTCCCGCCTCAACCCCTGAATGGCTGCTCGGTCTGGCCTGTACTCTGGGCCCTGTGTGGAGGTCCAGAAACTGAAGAGCCCTTGAGAAACAGCCCTGAGAAGGCCATTCATGGGACTCGAGCTAAAGGCTTGGCAAGCCGACAAAGGCTCCTTACAGAGAGTAGGAGGTGGGCCAGGGAGGTCTAAGACAGCCATGTCCCCAACCCCCCGGCTTGTCCACTAGTCAGTGTCACTCCCTCCACCCAAGGAAGTCCACTGCTTTCCTTTACCCTCCTTCCAAAGACTTCGCCTCTCAGAGGAAATGGCCAGTCACTCTCTCCTCGCCCCACGGCCCTTTTCCTTCCCCGACTTATTTTGCCGGCACCGTCCTGCTTCTAGTCACATCCGTGCTCATTTCTGAAGCTGTCATGAGTTGGAGGTCAAGGTGATCTGTGTATGTGGAAGGTTTGGCTTTCTCAATCTAATAACTGTTTACCTGGAAAAGGTGCAAGTTTCTCTGCAGTTACAGGGAAGAGCTTAGTTCATTTCTTTCCTGACTTCTGAACTCCGTCTGAATAAATGAAACACTAAAGAACGGCAGTAAAACCCACCACAAACATCCAAAATCCACCCCAAACAGGAGTTTTCTTGCACATTTGGTCGGTCAGGACATGGGAATCTTACTGGAAATGACTGCAGTCTTCGCTCTGCTTGATTAAGCTTTCTCGGGAGCTGTCTGAAGAGGGACGTGCCTTTCTCCTGAGTGGAGTGGAAGGGGGTAGGGAAGGGGGAGGAGAACCTTAAACATTGTCTAGCTGGGAAGAGGTTTGGCCTGGGAGATGCTCAAATTCAGCCCGGGTTTCTGATTGGGTGGATGACAGCCAGTCTCTGGGAAGCCACCGCGTCCCAAGGCTCCCATTCACACTGGATGTTATCTCCAACCCAACTGTACCTACAGTCATGGGATTTTTCTAAGGGGAAGCCTGATTTTTCTAAGGCATGAGCTGCTTCTCTCTTGATTTCTGATAAATCCATGTGGCAGATAAATTTGAAATTCGAGGAAGGAATGCAATTCTTCCCCAAATTTAGCAACTCTTTCAGCAATCGAGGCTCTGGCTGGTTACTAATAGTAACCAAGTACAGTTCCTCCGTGGGGAATGCAGGATCTGGGATACTCCACCAGTTAAAACTTTCTGTACCGCGTGAGAGGAACAGAGAAAGCAGGGGCTCTGACAAGGGAGGGGTTCTTCAGAGAAGAAAGGTACGGAAGCAGAATCAAGGGCATTGCCACATTTCCCCAAAGACCGGAGAGTAAAGAGCTGACTGACAAATGCACATGTGAGGTGACAAAGGCCAGGTGCGACACTTGTTCGGTGATACGGTCACAAAAGACAGAGCCGATTAAGCAAGTGCTCGCCAAACCGTAGGAGTTCAGGTGATGTGCCCAGGCCACCAGCGGGTGGGCTCTCCCTAAACTTTTCCACCTGCTGAGCATCTCCTGAGTGGGTTCCAGGTCAGGGATTCCCGAGGAGATGAGAAAATGAGAAGCTCCCAGTAGAGAAGCTGTGTGAGATTTCCTGCTCACCTGAGAGACCCCATCCTTTCTCCCTGCTCCAGCCAACCGTCTATGTCTATCCCCCAAGTGTTGGCTGAGCTGTTATATCAAAGTCCAACTCCCTCTCCCCTTCCTGACCCTCTGAGGGCCAACACTCCCCATCCTCCTGTACCTGGAAGAAGAAGCCCTTGGGCCATCTTAGGTCTCCTGGGGTGTTGCTGCTAATGATGATGAAGACACACAGGGGGAAAGGCCCCTTACCATCCACCTCCACAACCTTTACTTGTTTTACTAGGGCCTGGCTTCTGAGTACAACTGTACAGCAGTGCTAAGGGGGATGTAAACAAGAGTGGAAGTGATGCTGTAAGTGACAAGACAATCTTGCACTGAGGTGTGTACTAACTCCAGGTAAAGGCTCCAGTTTGAGGAGGGGGAGATGATAGGGGGGCAAGATGTGGTCTGAGGAGAAGCTACAGCTGTGCCTGGAGGATTCGGGACAAGAAACACCTCTTGTTAGCAGAACCAACTAGTTACCTGGGGAGGAGACCTGCTAAGTGAATGTTTGGGCAGTTCATGCTGTGAGTACGAGAAAGGGATTCCTTCTCCTCTCCCCTATAAAACAGTCATGTTCACTAATGCTTTTTGCTCAAGTGGATTCTCCGTGGGCAACTTCAGCAGGAACTGAGTCTGGGGTCCAAGTTCGAAGGAGCACAGTGTGTTCCCGTGGGCCCCTCCAACATTCAGGTGAAATGCTGTGGCCGCCTGATGGCATAAATGACTCAATCAGCCACACCCCGTCCTTATCCACAGCCTTCACCACATGACTTTGCTGCCCTTTTCAATAAAGAGGTAGAGTCTAATTCCCCACCCCTTGCATCTGGGAGGCCTTCTGACTTGTTCTGGCCGACAGAACACAGCATAAGTGATGACATGCAAGTTCGGAGCCCAAGCCTCAAGAGGCCTTGCACGTTTCCTCCAGATGCAGGTGACTTTCATGTGCCTCGGCCGTCGCCACGGGACCACGCCTGGGCTAGCTTTCTGGAGGATGAGAGGCAATCGGAGAAAAGCCACCCCAGCTAACCCTCACACGTGAGGCCAAGTCAGCAGAGCCGCCAAGACAGCCCGCAGCTGTTCCGAACATGGGAACATAAATGCATTGCAGTGCTACACTGAGCTTGTGTGTGTCTGCTACACATTATTTGTATTTGCATTATATGTATTTGTACTTTAACAAATGTATTTTAAATATGTCATTCTGGGGGTCAGGTTGGAGGTAAGAAGAAGAGAACAGCGAGTGGGGGCTACAGAACAGGCTGGGCAGGGGCTCCACCAGGACCAGTGGGGGCGGGAATATCAGCCTGGGTTTGGAGGCTGGGAGAGGAGATCCTGCAGGCCAAGTGGCCAGCACGTACTTGAAGCAAGTGGTATGTTAGAGAGACAGGGCTCAGAACTGGAGTCCCCAGCATGGGCAGGCACTGAGACCAGTTAATGGTGATCAGAACTTAAGCAGGTGGCATGGTCCAGTGGGCCAGAATTGGGACCAGACACTGATGAAAGGGCTGGGGCTATGAACTCAGGGGTGCAGGTGGAGGGCTGGGGGGTACAGAGAGATTGACAAGAGTGAGCTCAACAGAGTTCAGGGTCAAGCAGTCAGGGAGTCAGAGGCTGGGCCTTCCGAAACCCCTAGTTTATTTCATCCACTGACGCAGACTGGGGTCGTTTGGGGTGAGCTTCAGGGTCCATGGGTTCGGAACATAAGCTTCAGACTGATTTCAGGGTGTGTGCGTGGTGCCAGAGCCCCCAGCAGGGAACAGGGTGCTGAAGCTAAGTGTCCATGTGGGTGTATTTTTTCCAGCACATTTTCTACACCAGGGGTTCTCAACCTTTCATGGGCATCAGAGTCCCTCATACCTGCTCTCAGCCTCACATAAACGCGACTGGCCCCTGAATGAGAATCTCTGGGTGGTAAGGCTCCTGAGGGCTTATTTTGCAAAACAGAGAACCCAGAACAAGGGACCAGGAACTAACTTCCAGGAAACCAGGGCCCAGCACTGGCTCAGGACTAGGTAAGCCTACAGATGGAGGACATCGTGGGGAGGGCAGGTGGAGAGCCACCCACAGTTGGGGGACACGGACTCGGAGCTGCCGGGGCTTCTGACACACCTGTGTTTACCTGAATAAAAACAATTAGCCCTTCAAATATTCCCTGTAATATTCACATCACTCATAATGAAGGTCAAACCTGCTTTCAACACACAGCAAATAATGTCAAATTTAAAACTGATTTTAATCCCCAAATAACTTGGAGAAGGGGTTATATCCAAAACTGTCTGAGTCTGTAAGCCAAGAAAAAAGAGCTTATTTTGACTCTAGCAGAACTCGCAAAGGGGACATTCTTTCACCTGCAAAATAGACTCCTCCTGGAAGATGTCTTCAAAAGGTCTTTCGAAAACCCACTGTGTACTCTTTTACAGAGTAATTTTCTGAATCCTAGATAACTTCCTAGCTTTGAAGGCGTCTGACATGCTAGAATCCACCTACCTCAGTGGTCTCTCATTAACACGACAGAATTTAAATGCTTACTAGAAATACGGCTAAAATATGAGAATTCTTCAACAATATAGCTCTTTGTAACTTTATATACTCCCTACCTATTGGCCATAGTTTATTTAAAAGAACAGCAACAAAATGACCCTTTTTAATTGTCTGCGTTGACAACTTTTAAAAAGTGTGTATAAACTAAAACTGGTTCTCATAAAGGCACATGAGGGAAATGCATGGGTTTAATTTGTGGCCTTTTATATTTTGTTTCACTTAACAACACTTTTATGATACTTCCTGTTTGCCAGGTACTGTCACAAGTGCTTTAGAAATCTTAATCATCATAATAACCCTATTAGGAAGCACTATTATTACTGCCATCTTTCTTGAGGAAACTGAGGCTCAGAGAGGTTAAGTAACTTGCCTGAATTCACATGCAGCTACAGCTTCAAATGCAGGCAGTCTTCCTGCATCTAAGTTATAAGCCAGCACCCTAAGTTGACTCTCTTTGCTTTTCCTTCTTCCTAAAAGAATCCTAGAATCAAGGGTGGGTACCTATAAACCATCTACAGAGGATGGTAGAGTAAAAACTGTCTTCTTTCCCTTTCCATAAGGCTAAATATAAAGCAAGAGGCTTCATTCCAACTTCACAAGCCCCCTTTTGACTGGATGTCACAGCCACTGCACCCTGGTTGTCTCTCCTCAATGTTTCTAGAATCTTCATCCTTCTCTCCACTTCCTGCCCCCCTTTGATCTTTGCTTGCATTACTCACAGCCCTACCCTCTCCTCCTGCCTCCAGTCTAATCCAGTCTACCCTTCCCTAAGTTCAGAAAGACGTTTGTAAATCACGAAACTGCTGTCTCATCTCAAACCTCTTCAATGTCACTGCTTTTTTCTGTGGATAAAAGCAAGTTCAGCCCAATATGTGAAGTGCTCCACGTTCCTGCCCGGTTTATCATCCTGCCCCAAGGCTGGCACACAGCAGACGGCCTCGTTCTCCCACAGGTACCCTTTACCTGAGCCACATCCAGCTGTTCCCAATCCCATCCCCCTGCTGTTTCTCTCCTGGAATTCCCTTCATCCCTATCCCTTCCCTCTAATTTGCGTCATCAGTCTCCACTAGATAATTCTGCACTAGATAATTCTAATGCATCCTTCAAAACCCAGCTCAAGCATCCCTTTTTCTTCCACCCAAGGGTGATCTAGATGACCCTTTCCATTGGTTCCACGGTAGCCAAGGCATTTCTCTACTGCCCCTTAACCCTACTGGTTTATTTCTGTACTGGCCCCTCCCTGACATACCACTCACTTAGATGGGTGCTACTCAAAGTATGATCTGCAGACAACAGTGTCGGTCAGCATCATGTGGACGTTCCTTGGAGAGGCAATTTCTCAGGCCCCACCCAAGACCAACCAAATCAGAGGGCAGAGGCCAGCAATGCACAACCCTCTGTGCCAACAGCACAGCAACACTGCACCGGACCAGAAGCTTCTGAAAGCACTCACCTTGTCTCATAGCACCTCTTACTGCCTGGAATGGAGCCAAGAATCCACGAATGATCAATGAATGAATGAACATTGAGTTAATCCTCTGAATGATTCATTAAACCTGATATGTCTTTCCTGGGGAGCTACATTATCCAAGAAACACTAAATACTAAAATACACTAAAAACTCTTTAGTCCACTTATGCCTCCAAATATTCTTAGAGTTGAAATTTTTCTTGAACTTTGAATTGGATAAGGCTCAGGAGTTCTGAGGGTTTGTTTCAGCACTATTTGAAGAGATGCTGAAATAACTTTTAAGTTTAGGGCTGGCTAAGGCATGCACAAAAGTGAAAATTCCTAAGATGCATAGAATGTCTCTCAAAAAGTACATTTTTATGTATTCTACTATAGAGCAGAAGGTAGTAACCTCCATTTCAAGCCTTGAAAGATTGTTTGAAGCTTCCTTAAATAGTCATTATCTCCCCTTTGATTATTTTTTGAATAGTTTAGGAATGAAAATGCAAATTGTACAGCCACAGTAAAGACTGCTATATATCATATTTCACAGACTTTTCCAGATTCTCACAAAACAGTCTTTATGCTGTATGCTGGTCATGAAGGTTTACTGCAGCACTTCTTATTAAAATTAACAAGGCCTACAATGAGGTAACACCTCACACCAGTCAGAAACCCCATCATCAAAAAGTCTAAAAGTAACAAATGCTGGAGAGAGTGTAGAGAAAAGGGGACCCTCCTACACTTCTGGTGGGAATGTAAATTGATGCAGCCACTATGGAAAACAGTATGGAGATTCCTCAAAATACTAAAAATAGAGTTGCCATATGATCTAGCAATCCCACTCCTGGGAATATATCCGGACAAAACTTTAATTGGAAAAGATATATGCACCCCTATGGTCATAGCAGCACTATTTACAATAGCAAAGACATGGAAGCAACCTAAATGTCCATCAACAGATGAGTGGATAAAGATGTGGTATATATACAGTAGAATAGTACTCAGCCATAAGAAAGGATGAAATAATGCCGTTTGCAGCAACATGGATGGACCTAGAGATTACCATACTAAATCATGTAAGTCTGAAACAGAACACCATATGGTATCACTTATATGTGGAATCTAAAATATGACATAAATGAACTTATCCAAGAAACAGAAACAGACTCACAGACATAGAGACAGACTTGTGGTTGCCAAGGCGGAGGGGGTGGGGGAGTGACGGATTGGGAGTTTGAGATTAGCAGATGCAAACTACTATATGGATAAACAACAAGGTCCTACTGTAGAGCACAGGGAACTATATTCAATATTTTATAATAAACCATAATGGAAAAGAATATGAAAGAGAATATATATATATGTATAACTGAGTCACGCTGCTGTACAGCAGAAACTAACACAACCTTGTAAATCAACTATACTTCAATAAAATAAATTTTAAAAAAATTAAATTAACAAGGCCACTAGGATGACTTATTTTTAAAGTTTTCCAGGTACAATTTCATTCCTCTAAAACAAATTGATGTAAAAGAGATAGTCTATTAAACTGTTCACCTAAGTCATAAAAACAAAAAATACACCTTAATTTTGAAATAATTTTCTGTACTGCTGTTGCATTAAGTGAAAAACTCATCCTTAAATTCTAAAGCACAGCCTCTCTTCACAGCACTTAGCTTCGTTACTACCAAGAACAGCTTAAAGAGGAATCAGTAGGAGCAAACTAACATTTCAGTGGTAGTAGTCTAATAGGCAACTTTAATTATGTCCTGTACACAGACAAAAGTACATATTTGACAAAGTAAAGGGTGGGTGTTTTGTTTAACTATGTATCTTGAAGTGAGGAACTTGTTAGAAGCTCAAGTATAAAATAGTAGCATCTGCTGGCAAAACTGCTGTCCAATGGACATTTAAGTAAACAGGCAAATAGAAAACTACCATTATGAGGACATTTAAGATCTGCATAAATAGGAATTGCACCTTCCCCACCACCCTCACTCAAAAAAGGCTCAGAAGAAGAAACAGAGGGGAGATGCCCAAGTTGGGAAAAGGTACCCAACGATTCCTCAGTGACTGATCTACAGATGCTAGTGTCTTACACTGCTTGGTGTGTGACAAGGTGAACCACTGTCTTCCTCTCTTCCTCAAAAGTATTTTCGTCTCACCTACCTGACCATATCTTGGTTGAGAAACTTTTCTCACCAGTGCTTAGGTTGTTTATGGAAATAAACGAAGAGGTTCTGTTGTTGAAATGTTCCCCCGGTTTTAGTTTTGTTAGATGATCTATTCTAAAAAGTGGAGGATAATGTGAAGTTTTGAGCAAAGGAAGTAGTTGGTCAATAAATGTAAATGGCTCAGAAAAAAATGCTGAAATCTATTAATTATTGATAGAAATCAAAAGCGTAGTCATCTACTGCAGCATCTCAAAGGCACGCGCAGCCCTCTCTAACAAACACTTAAGGTACCCCCGGTTTTCAGGGCCACTTGCTTGTTTCGGCCTCTAAGTTTCATGCTATTTAGTTCCTCAGGAATGCTTTTCTCCTTCCTGTTTTTTTCCCAAGTTTAAGTCCATGGCTTTTGTAGGCAAGCCAAAGAGTCAACTGGGAAGAAAGTGTAATTTCAATGACATTTTGATCCTGAGTGCCGACAGAAGAGGAGGATCATTTCCAATTGTCTTGGGATACTGAAAACAAACACATGTGGATTAAGTTTAAAGAGCACCAGAAGAGATAATGGCTAAGACTTTCCTGGATTAAGGATCTTTGCAATCCAGGTTGTATCTGTAATTACACTGATGAGAATGGGTATTTCCAGTTCTCTTACTCTTTGGAATAATTCCAAAAATCCTTTGAGTAGGTATGCTATAGAAACTGAACTATGAGTAGACGAAGTAGTTAAGCAAATACACAGGGTTTCACAATAAACTCTAGTATAAAAGTAACAGAAAGCTGTAGTAAAGCAAAAAACATATGTACGTGTGTGTGTAATTATACGAGTGTGTGTGTGTGTGTATATGTACTTGATATAGGGAAATATAATGGAAAACAGTTGAGGACTTAAAAATTATATTCACGATTGTCATATGACATTTATCTTTTTTATTCCTAGACGTAAGCAATTATAACAAAGCAGGAATAAGCAGCAGCACTGGTCACATCTAAAGCTAGATGTGATCTGGTATCAATAGCCCAGAGTACAGGGAGATCTACTAGACATTTGAGCAACTCTACCCAGAATGCCAGCCAACCACAAACTCCATTCCTGGAATATAAATGTATCCATTCACTCCCTCTCATCAACTTCATTCACTCCCTCTCATCAACTTAACAGTCAGGCTTTCCACAATGCAACTGATTAACATATTCATTGTTCTTTTATGCTTTTGCCTCAGATTTTTACTTCTTTAGGGATCAAGGATATGTGAATAACTCAGCAAACAAATGCTCCTGAAAAAACCATCTCTGTAAAATATAAGTGGAACCAAAAGTGCCAGAATGAGTTTGTTGTTTTTTTTTTTACTATTTCAAGGGACCTACAAAAATGCTAAGGAAAACAAATCTATGAACCAGTTTTATTTTATTTTCACTTAACATGATTATATACATTCATGTGTCTAACAAGATCTGCACTGTTACATTAAAAATACAGTACAATAACATTCAACATGAGGTACTTCATATTTATATATTTTTCCTTCATAAATAATGCTGTAAGCTACTGAATTCAAGCACTCTGATGCACAAGTGGCTAGTGTCTTGAATTAGCGAGCTTATTTAAACACCTTAAAAAAAAGACGGTTCAGTGCAACAGTTATGTAGAAATTAGACCATTTACTTAAATACTATATTAAGATATGCTTAAAGAATGTTACATTAGAACTGCTAGCCTAGCTCCCCTTATCCCCAGGATATAAACAATGACAAAGACTGCCAGGTACATTGGGAAAAGCATCTATAGGGCATTGTTCAATAAAGTTGCATTTATACACTACAGTTGCCCGCCTTGTCAGAACAATGGTTTCTAGTTTTAAAAGCTACAAAATTTGAGATTACCAAAGAAAATAAAGCAAGCACATTAGCCTTAATTCCATGTCACTGAAAATGCAGAAGGGAGAATAGGATTTAAAAGATAAAATTTTCTTGTTTTAAATACAACTTTCAAATTTAACCCACAGATCTTGGCACCAGCCAATCAGATGATGGATGGGTTTTGGTTTTTTTCTTTTTCAGGTGATAGCAATTAATATAAAATTAAGTTCTTCCACACCTAGTGTACAGGATCTCACGTGGCTCTCACCCAGCGGTTCCCCAGCCTCTGGAGGGCAGCTACTAACAGGAGCACTGACCATGGGTGTTACTGAATGAACAATCTTCACTCTAAGGTTATCACACCCATCGCCAACAACCTGATATGATGAAATTAGTGCTAAATAAAGTTTCTTCTCCTCTGGCTTAAAAATTAGTGCCTTCCAATTAGGTATATAGTCTACCAATTTGCAAGGTAACTATGAGTTACCGAAATGTTTAACCATAATTTATAAATAAAACCCTTTGTAGAAGTATTTTTTAAATTGAAAACGTACCTTTATTTCATAGTTTGCCAAAACTACTGTCATCTTGCTAATAAGAAATAATTGTTAGATAATTTTGGAAAGTTGTCCTGGGAATACTCATCTATAATCACCGTAATAGCTTTTGATCATCTACGCTAACAGACATAGGTAATGGTAAAGGTGATTAGAACATTTCCCATAATCCAGTGTTCTCCTCCATCAGGGAAGCCAGCCGAAGCGACAAGCCCATGTCTACAGGGGGAGAAGTGGCCCAGAAGCACAGGCAGTCACTCACTGGGGCCCGGCTGGGGCCAGCAGGGGGACCATTTCTGTCCCAGCCCTCACTGACCAGGCAGGGAGGAGACAGTTCCTGAGCTGGCACGCACCTGAACGCGCACGGGCACCCACGCACACACCCACCCCAGGACTAACCCCTGCTCCAGAGCCAGCTTCGGGCTCACAGAGCAGAAGAAGGAGGCGGCCAGTGACCACACTCTGGGTGGCGGGGAAGCCATCTCAGGATCACGCTGGGCAGAAAAGCTGCCCAGAAACACATGGATACTTCAACTGGGAGTGGACACAGTGGACACCACCAGGGTCACAGGCACTAAGCCAGCACAAGCCTTCGCTGAAGGAGAATGTTTTGATGAGCTTTTCCCTCCTTTGTTTACATTATCCGTGGACAAATAAGAGAGCTGGATGTGATGCTGAGGCAGTGAATATTAGGTATCACCAAGTCTATCGCTCTAGACCATTTTCTAAAAACCCTGCAGGCATATATTGGCACTTTAAGATGGCCAGAGGCCAGATTCTAGCAGTCCAGGAACAGGACAGAATTATAATTAACTAAGAAGATACAATGTGGTCAAAGTAGATCCGGTGAAATACATTACAGATTAAAAAAAAAAAATCAATGAATAAAATATCTCATTACATTAACATGTGGTGCTACAAAACTAATTGTTATTCCATTCATCTAAAGAATTGTTTGGTCCTCTTTTCATGGGAAAAAGGGAATAGGAATTCTATACAGTACAACTTTTGAAAACCAGCAAATGGCAGGGATCAGAAGCTAAGCAGGGAAAAGGGTCTGACTTTTTCAAACTCTGTATTATAATTTGCCATCCATTAAACTATCTGTCGTATGGGACTTTTTTAGGCTTCCTTTTAAAACCATTTTAGTTTAAATTAATAGGCCTGCAACTTTTTCCTAATGACAATAAAATTTTATAATTTAGTTACTTCTAAAAGAAGTCTCTGTACTGCAATATTCTGTCTTCTAAACTAAAAGAATATAAATCTGTCTGTAGCAAAAGTCATGACCTAAAACTTCCAATTTCTTACTTTACATTGACACTTTGCAGTTTAAAACTTAACAATCTTATGAATTTAGGATTTAAGAAAAAGCAATGCCCAAAAGTAAAATATTTAAAAGGAAATAAAATAAGAAGGTAAAGTGACTACTGTCTACTTTCTTAATTATTAATTACCAAGCAAAACGTCTTTCAAAATTGTACACTGAGGTTTATCTGTTTTTTGGGAAGTGAAGGGTTCTGTTTAAAAATAATTCTTGTTATTGTTATTTTAGACTATTTATTCCTATTTAAAATAAAGCCCAAAAGGGAATTTGAGGTGATCTGAAAATTGTCCTAAGAGGGACAAAACTGGGAGGTCAGTGGGGCAGTTGGAAAAGAAGAACTCAAAATCTCCCCAGATGTATAGATCCAACTCTAAGAACCACAAGCCTTGATGAGAACTTGGCTCTTTTACGCATAGAGTTAAAAGCTGAATGCTGCATTTTTGCCTGTACATAATTAAAAGGTTGAAAGAAATCAGAACCTGCCTACAGCTCCGTTCATTACAAACTACCTGCGCTGATTGCATATCTGCAGCTGAGCTAAGCATCAAGCAAGCAGGAGTGTGGTGTGCACCTCAGAGCCTGCACTGCTCCGGGAAGCGTGCTCAAGCGTAGAATATAAGTTCGGGGATCTGACCCCCCTGCACCCCAGTGCCGTTGGTGCTGTCCGACGAGCACTGGAACTGGACAGTGACTTTGCCACACTGAACTTCTGTCATGCCTTCCTGTCCAAAGTAGCTGAGCTCATTGCCGTCCAGGATCACGCTGGCCGTGTAGAAGGTGTCTGGCTCAATCTGCACCGGGTACTCGAACCACACGGGGAAGGTGTTGCTGGAGCCGTCTGAGAAGTACTTGCTCAAGTTCTGCCCCAGGACGACACCCTGCCGCTTGAGTTCGATCTTGGCACTGTACTCGGCTGAGCCGCAGCTGGAGCCGTACAGCCCGAAGCCCGCGATGAACACCCTCTTGTCGACGGCGAACTGGATGCTGTCGCAGCGGCCCCGGTAGCGCCACTGGTTGCTCCGGTAGGCGCACGACTGGAAACGGTGGCAGCGCTGCGGGACGAGGCCCTTGCGGGCTTTGCTCACGAACTGCAGCTCGGGCTTCTTGGCCGCGGTGTACCAAAGGAAGATGTCGTTCGTCTCGTTCAGAGTTAAGACTCCAGACTGTGCAGCACCGTTTGCAAAATCGTCCAGGGCCATGGTCGGGATGCGGATCAAGTAAAGCGCCTTCCCGAGGACCTTGCGCTTGTTTTCAATGCTCAAAGCCAGATCTTGTCGCTGGCATTCCACTTCAGCCCAGTTGAGAGCTGCCTCGAAAACCACAATTTCTTTGGCATTCAGAGTTTCCCTGCGGAGGATACTTTCTAGTGTCTGGAAGTCAATATCACAGAACCCCTCAGACTTGAGAGCGAGCTCGGCCTGGGCGTCGATCACCTCCCAGCACCGCTGGGTCAGGTCCGGTTCCTCAAACAGGCAGCTCTGGGACAGGAGGACACAGGCGTTCTTGGCGCTCAGGCTGGTCTCCAGGAAATTGACGCAGGCCCGGGCGAGGTGAGGGACGATGTACTTTTTGGCAGCATAAAGAGTGGCCAAGACTGTGTCAGCAGCCAAGTCAATTTCATCACAATAGATGTATCTGCAAGAAACAGCGCTGCATGTAAACGGAATTTTCACAAAAATGAGCGTGTCCAGTGAGAAAAGATGTAACTACTTTCAAGTTAGTTCCAAGAAAATCTTATGTAACAGTTATTACAAACATGATTAGACATTAAAACAACATCTGAAATACATTCATAAGTTATTAATATTTCAACTTAGTAGAAAGTTTGTATAATTAAAGACATTAACTTCATGTAACCATTCTAGCCTCTATTTTAAAGCTACAAAATATAGAAGATACTAGAACATTCAAGAAAGGGCTGAAATCAAAAATAGTGAATATGAGGAAAAAATATAGCAAAATTCTATTATATATACTATACTATATTTAGTTAAAAATAACCCCTATATGTTTTAGGAGAAATATATGTATGTAGACTTACTTAAAAATTTTTCTGCAAATTCAGATGGAAACAAGTATCTTTAATATCAATACTGTAATGTTAGCAATGATTGCATCTTGACGCTTTTATATAAGAATGGCTTGGATTTTCCTTAAACACAAAACAAAACCTGATCTTAAGATATTTTTCAAGTAGTTCCAAGTTCAATAGATTTTTAAATATGGGCTCCAATGCTATCTTCCGGTTAACTTTACATAGAATCCAACGCAGGCTTTGTATCTGGCTTTTTTTTTTAAACTCTAAATTCTTTCTTCTCCCCCACACATTCCTTCCACCTTCAGAATTAAAGAATACATTATTTCCAGATACACTTAATTAAAAAACAAAGTTAAGAAAGTCTAAGTATGCACTATTTGTGTGCTTCTGTGAAGTGTCCCCATTTCAGGAGATAAGACACTTCTTATTGTTTTGGGGGACAGTGTCAGTCTCCCAAGATGCTATGTAAAGATAGAAATCATCTGCTTCTTTTAGATGCTGTGGCTGACTAAGAGATAGTAATAACTGCACATGAGTAAAAAATACATACTAATAACATAATTAAAAAATGTTTCTAGCTACTTGCTGTGACATTTTCCTTACTGAAACACATATAACAGGAAATAAGCAATAGCTTCTGTAACAAAGTACAAAAATATAAGGATGGCAATGAGAAAAATGACCACAATCATGAATGGAACCTGAATTTTTTCTCCCAGGAAGCCCTTACTCTTTTCTGATAGACTAAGCCAGCCACTGGCAAGATGGCAAGACTGCTCGACTAAATACCTGCAGCACCAGGACCATGGGGAGGATTCTGCAGCACGGTCAGCACTTTGTAGCTCTTACCCTAGAACTGGCAAATGAGCAGTCTTCCCTTTTTCTTGACAGCCCCCTTTCCAGTAGTACTGGCTACTCACCCACAATGCAGGGGTGAGAAAAACCTGGCCTCCACTATCCCAGGCAACTACACTGTGCTGATCAAGCCCAGCATGACAGTAAATGGCACCTGCTACATTTCTGATTCTTACCACTTTACGTGGACTGCTCATATAATTTTAAAAACCTGTATCAAGATATATTCTAGGCAACACATTTATAAGAAAAGATGCCTGTCAAATGATGAATCAAATGGCTTAGGTGAAACGGAATTTTGTGACTCGTACTCGGGTTTCCTAATTATGTACATATATCTGCGGCAACGCAACAGTCTACTTGACTACAGTGATGACAAAATGCCGAACTAGTGTCAGCATTCTCCTCTGCAACAGAAATAATGTCAAATATACAAAGCTAACTTCACTGGGGAAAAAAACAAAACACAAAAATCGCTACAGGTAAAACTGAGTTCTGTATGTATATCTCTAAAACATTACCAAGGTCACAAAGTGTCTGTTCGTTAAAAGTAGCGGATTAGTTTATGTTTTGGTACTTCACGTGCTCACTTGCCTTTAATTTCCCTATCTCCCACTATGAAAGTTCTAGAGAGCAACAAATGGATTTCAAAACTATACTACACATAAAGAATTAAACACTTTAAAGTTCTGGAACTAACTATAATACTTATTTTTCAGTAGGCAGAAGACAATATATATCAGCATTTTAAATGTTTGTGGGATTACTGTCCAACTTGTTGAGCCAATGAGTAATTTTTTTCAACAAACATTGTAATTTATTCCAGTGACTCAAAATCCCCACAGCAGCAGGTAACCTTGAACTCTGGTACACTTTGGTGTGCTAGAATAAGAATCAAGAAAAATCACCTAAACATTACTTAGAATAATCGCTGGACCCTAACCACACAGTAGACTATCTCACTGTCCAGCACCAACACAGGTCACAGAAGTGGATTCTAGTTATCTGGTCAACATTTACTGGATTCTGCAAAAGACCCAGGAGAGAGAAAACTATTTTTTAAATAAATTTATATCTTATAACTTTACATTTCTGTATGACCAATTTAAGTTTTTCTGAACATATCCATATACATCTATAGAAAATTATTCATCTTTCAAAAATTTCTCCTCTACTACAAAATGCAAATGTCTCTTATCCTTGAGAAACAGCATCTGACTTCATGTGACAGCATGTGTACGTATGTGTGCATCAAGATCAGACAATTTCAACAGATAATAAGTTTTATAATTGCTGATAGGAGACAATAACTCCTAGAAAACTTAAAAACCTCCTAACTGGTAGTATTTAAATAATGTATATAATTTCTGGAATTGTGAAGCAAAAATATAATTTATGTCTTTTTAAAGACTTCTTCACACACAATACTTTCAGAGAGAACATGCTCTATTAGATAACACACCAGAAAGTTCTTTTGCTTTAATTATAAGTCATTAAAAATGAAATCACTATACGTGCCACTTGCCCCCAAATTCCATGTCAAGGTGTGATTGTAAACGCCTGCTTCATTCCACATGCTCCCCATGAAAGGTGCACAGGAGTTTTCATCAAAAACACTTACAAGGTAAGCAGCACCCACTTTCTTCATCAGTCTCTCTTTTCTATTACCTGGAAGTTATACTTAACTGCGAAGCCATAAGAGCACAAAAACAGCATAAACAAACTCTTTCCAAACATACGCAAGATGCTTACTTCAGCATAGCGAGAAAAGCAGCAGGGTCGACATCTGGTATACGGATTTCATCTTTGTCCTCGGCAAGTTCTCCGTAAAACATTGCATGGAAAACAGAGCTCCCAACAGCTAAAACATACTGTGGAGAAAGGGAAATCTTATTTCATGCACTAAATTGAAAACATTTTCAGCACATCAATCCAGAAAAACAACTCTAAGCAATCAGCTTTAGTGGACACAGAGCACCTAACACCTGCTCTACTGACAAAGCCAAGGTACAGTGGATCTGGCCATGAAAGCAAAAGACAGAAGTTCACGCAAACCAGTCTCTATGCTGCTAATTATCAAGGCTTTAACAGACTGATGCTCAAGTTCCCTCATTATAAAATAAATAAAATAAAAGCTTATCTAACAGATTTCTCGGAGAAGGGTAAACATATGACTTTCCTAACCTATCACAACAACTTCCCATGACTGTAGAGTTAAGAGGGCATGTTTTTGTGTGAGACATAAAGCAGGGTAAAAGGAAACAAAGAAAAAAAATTAAGCGTGGCCAAGGCCCTCTGGAGACGCTGCACTTTCTCTGTGATCGGGTGAAACACGCACTGCCTGCCATTGGCAAGCTGCCCACCCCAAGTTCCAGGCTCACGGAGAGGGTCCCTCTTTGTAAATCTCAGTACTAAACGAGTAATGCATCTGTTGCTTACTTTGTGTCCTGGCAACCGCTGAGTCCCACCTGGTGGCCCAACCACAAAATGTACATCTGCCATCAAATCATTATTGAACATCACTGCATTTCTGTAAACAGAGGCAATTCATTAATTCACAGCGTTTTAACACCCCCTCCCCAACATACAAAACCCATAAAAGATTCACAAGCTAAACAACAGTTTAATAACTTCAGGGTAAAGCTACAAATAAAGGTTCCAACTATACAACTGCGTCTGTAATCACTGCAAACACATGGAAGTAACTGAAGTTTTTAAAAAAAAAAAAGTTATCCAAACTTTTCTTTAGACTTAAGGACAAATAAAAGGTTTCTATCTTCTATAACCCACAGACACAACCCTGTCACCTAAATGTTACGGCTTAGAAAAACATTTTTATCTAAGAGGAAAACAGCTGTACTATTCTGGAAAAGATACAAGGCAGTTTTCCATTACCAATAAAGCTTCTGGGAAAAGAGGAAACGCAGATTTATGTTAAAATACATTACACGTTGTGCAAAAGCAGAAACTTCAACACAGGAAAACTTTTAAAGTAAATATGCTGGCCCGGCACTTACCTCTCTCTAATGGTGGGATAAAGACCCTGCCAATTCGGGGCCGGAATAAGGTTGTTGTTACTGAGATTCTGCTGGTGGTAATGCTGGACAGTGGTGCTGCTGGAGTTGGCTGGTTTTTTTCGGGGGAATATATCAGCAGCCATCTTCTTCTTCTTTTTAGTCTTCAAGGTAATTATTTCATAACAAACTGGAGGCAACTTGCTGCTGCTGCTGCTGCTACTGCTGCTGCTGCTACTGCTGGGATTTGTTTTCTTCGAGCTTTTCTTGGACCTGTTCTTTACCGTCTCTGGAAGCATCAAGAAGAAGGTGAGACATTTCATGTTCTTTTCCTTGTCATCTACCATGAGTACAGTAGGTCTCTCTTTATAGCCAGATATTCCAAATCGGTGTGAGCATCAAGGAAAAGAGGCTAGCACGAGCTAAGATGAGAGCAGAGACCAGCAAGCTGATATTTTGCTTCTTTTCTCAGCCGGGCAAGGTGACCTTTTTACTATGTTGAATTAGAAACTGGCTTTAAGTTTTATCCAGTACTGGGTCTGTTAAATACATCCCCATCATGATTCCTGTTTCTCTTATTTGCTCATAAAAATAACCCAGTTTCCTAGATCACCTGAAAATGCTACACTGCGCGAAGGTGACAGGCAGAGAGCCGTAGCACTTGTTTTCTGAATTAGGTTAGCAAGATGTGCTGGAGCCGCGTGAGTCTGTTCGGCCGGCTGAAGTTGTGTGGTGAATGGATCGGAGGAGAGTAGGTATTACAGCCCTGCAGATGGAGTCAGACAGCCAGTGCTCGGAGCCAATAGCTGAAGTCACCAGTCATGATTGGACCAAGCAAAACAGTGACACCTATTGTAGTGTGCATAGTTCTGATATTAAAGGAACAGCAGTTGCATTCTCTTGGCTACTATATTATTGTACATTTAAATAAGATAAACAACCTATGAGATATATTTGAAAACAGGAAGAGAAGAGTTTATGTCCACGGATTTTTCTTCAGTAGATGTGCATTTTTATTCCCCCAGTTAAACAAGCAGGGACTGATATCTACTGTTTCTAGTAAAATCTTTATCCCGGCAGCATTCTAGTACTTCAAACAAAATCTTCCATTCTACCAGCTAAAAGGGATTATTAATAGCAAAACCATATTAAACACATTTATTACAGCTTAATGGGAAGGAATGAAATTTTTCTTTTTCCTTTTTTAGTCTCTTTGAATGCAAGTTATAGTCTAGTACAAATAAGAGATGAGGTCATGTGTTCATTTTACCCCCCAGTGTTTTCTAGCTCCTATAATGATCTTTGACAGGAGTCCCAGATCACAAAATACTGTTAATTAGACTAAAATGATACCAGTAGGTTTAGCTGCACTGAAACATAAGACACATTCTGGATGTAAAAATAAGATTCAAATGAGACAAATCTGGTAATCAGTGTTTAAAGGCTGTAATTCACTAAAAATATGTGAAATGGGGCCCTGTTCAGGACTTCAAAAAAATTCAACCTAAATGTTATGGTTACATGTAGCCTCATCACAGTTTTAAAGAATGTAATTCACAAATTCTAACACAAAACCAATAATAAGGCTACCCAAAATGATACATGCTGCACAGTTAAGATGCAAACAGGTTCTCTCGGCTTTGAATCAGAACAGTACTAACTACTACCTGGTTTTTATAGATGTGAATCCTCCAACGTTTCTAGCTTTGCTGAGTAAGGAAAAACCAAAACACCTGCTGCAGGTTCCACACATGCACATACATTTCTAGGGGGGCCTAATGAGGAGAATGAAGCACTATCACTCCTACTGGCTTGAAGGGCGGCAGCCACGTGCTGCCCCCACCTGATGCACCTTCATGACCACAGCCCTGCTTGCTGCACCACATCCATCGGAATAATGAGTTCCTGAGAGCGAGGGCCCAACAAATGGGAGCTTTGGTTGCTGTTATAACCGACAATCTACTAAAGATAACACAACTAAAATCAGACTTTAAATCCCTGGGACCTAGAATCACTAAACTGAACCAAGGAATATCCTCTTTATTGTCATCATTATTATTCTTAAACCTGTTTACAAAGCCACTGCAGGACAGACTGTGTGCAAAGAGAACCATGGTCTTTAGCACAGGTTGTTCACCCCATTTCGTACGAACTCTGAAGTGCCATGTATTTACTACAAGTACCGTATTCCCAGTCATAGGGCTAACACACACACACACACACACACACACACACACACACACACACTTCCAATTGCCTGCAGACACACTTCACCACACAATGTGTGTGTGTGTGTGTGTGTGAGAAACAGAGAGAAAGAAACACATGGAGAAAGGCACAAAGAAGAAACAAGTGAGTTCCTATTACAGCTAACTTTTCAGAATATGATTAAAAGCAAAGGATTTCTCTCCTGCTCAAGTGCTACTTAACTTCCTGACCATCACCATCCTAGGAAAGTCCCCAGGACAGGGAGCTCCTTTTGACTGGGATTAATTCCCTGTGTACTTCTAACAAACCTAGTAGCTGGCTCCTTCAGGTCAGAAGTAATCAATTAGAATGGAAGGGAAATGAAGGGTTTTGAGACAGACTTACCAGCAGCTGGAAAGCCAAAACAGACAAAAAGCATTAAAGACAGACACAATAACTTAGAAGTTTTGTGGTTTTTATTCATTTTGCATATAGTTCAACACCCTTTACCAGAAGCCTCCAAAAAACACTGCTCTTATACCACTAAATAAAGGAAAAAGTGCACATAATAGTTTAAGAAAGAAAATTATATAATATATATATATTATATAATAATATAAATTTTAGAAAATGTTCTTTATAAAATTAAGTTTCAGTTATTTAGAAAATTAAGTTTTGTGGAGAAGCTTGGAAATATTTATTAAACTGGAATCACCTAGAACAGTGCTGCAGAGAGGGGCCTTGTCCTTATTCATGGATGTGAGGACCGATGAGCACAGCTGTTTTAAAGACTTTTTTTTTTTTTTTTTTTTTGCGGTACGCGTGCCCTCACTGTTGTGGCCTCTCCCGTTGCGGAGCACAGGCTCCGAACGCGCAGGCTCAGCGGCCATGGCTCACGGGCCCAGCCGCTCCGCGGCACGTGGGATCCTCCCGGACCGGGGCACGAACCCGTGTGCCCCGCATCGGCAGGCGGACTCCCAACCACTGCGCCACCAGGGAAGCCCTAAAGACATGTTTTTAACTACAAAAAAAATCCAGTTTTTTAAAAAACAAGAAAGATATTTTAATTTTTGTAGCCAATTTGGAAAGGCATGAAAATGTGAATAAAATCAAGACAATGAAAAGCTTACTGAGAGCCACCGTTTCTTCCCACGATAATAAGACAGTTAATATAAGGTCCCTGCTACTGCACGTGTGGTCGAAGGAGCAGCAGCAGCACCTCCTGGGAGCCTGTTAGAACCCATGGCCTCAGCCAGACTCTGCATCAGGATCTGTATTTTAACAAAACTCTCCAAGTAATCTATATTACATTCAAGTTTGAGAAAACCTCATACACATGACTAAGGGAATGTTACAAGGTCTTCCCAATGTTCCGGTATCAACATCTGGAGCCGCGTTTCACATTCAAGTGAATGGACAAATAATTAAAAATAATTTAATTTTGAACCTTCATGTCTTGTTCTGAAATTCTGATCAGCCCCTAAGTGTCAAATTCTATGATTCAGATGTGTAGACAGCCAACTGAGAGGTCCCCAAATATTTTTCAATTTTCAGGAAAAGAAGCTCAAGCCCAAATTATTTTAAAGGGCAGTGACAGAGACAATTAGGGGGAAAAATAAAGGATTAAAAAATGCCAAGTGTGAAACAGATGAACCACCTAATATTTTAAAATAATCTACTTCAAATTCTATTTCAAAAAATTAGCACTGTGGTACAGCACAATTAGCGATCAAATAGTCTAGTTCAGTCCTGGCTCAGCCACTAAAAATTAAAGAGCTGTGTGTGTGTGTGTTGGGAGGGGGAGGGAGGGAGAGTGTCGGAACACATCATTTAGCCTTTAAAGCGCCTACACAATGAAGAGGTTCATCCAGAATTGATGAGTGTTTCTCAAACTTTACCCTCAATCCACAGTAAGAAATCCATTTTGTATTCAGACCCGGTACTAACACCCACAAACACATATATCTATATACAGATGGAAAGAAGGTCACAAAACAAAACTTATGCTTAGCATGTTATGAAACACTCTGGTATTTTCTGTTTTATTCTTTTCTTTTTAATGTTGGTTTTGATACAGTCCATTGATTTCATGACCACAGTTTAAGTAACACTGGTCTAGATTATTTCCAAGGACTTTTAAGGCTTAACATCCTAGGGTTCTTTCCTATCAGGAATTTGGACTAGGGGCCACTAGACAAGGAAGAAGGCAAGGCTGCATCAACTTAATGGAGCCCATGAAACAAACCCCTCAAATCACATGCAAAATTGGGAGTCTGCGTTTATTTTTCTGGAAAGAGAAGCCATATCTGTCTTTCAGAGTAATTCATGATGCAGAACATAATAAAATGTTATGGAAATCGCACATTAATTTGAATAGTCAAAATATTCATTGTATCATTTTATTTTCTGCTTTCATTTCTATAGTCTATCTCATTAAACACAAATTATGGCTTCTTTCCCCCCCTTGAAATTAAATATAAATAGTTAAAATCCCATCTATTGAATCTGTAACCCATAAACATCACCCACTGGGTTGAAGAATAAAGAATACCAGTCTGGTATCTACTGTCAAATTTCACGTCTAAAATTTCTTTCTGGCTAGCATACCACTTGTTCCTACACGTCCTGAATTTTAAAGCTGTTATGAGACATGGTTAATTTGCCCTATTAAAGTAAATAACTAGGTGAAGTCAAGAAGCCCATCAATCTTTTATGAAAGTATTCTCAAAATACAAACATGCTGATCATGCAGTGTATTAGGTGTCGGGCATGCAATGGTGAGCAAGATTGGGAACCAAGCTTAAAAGGTTAGCGAATAGCAGTGGATTTCAGATAATTTTATAACTGCCGGAAAGTTCAATCACCTTTATCTCTTCCCATTCAATTCCTCATAATAATAAAATTATGAACAGAATTAAGCTCACTTAGATCAAATCATCCTCTTCACCACTGGAAGGTTTGCCAGACATCCGGTCTTTATTTGGTATTACAGAATCTTGTTTATTCAGTTTGGGGACTTGAGTAAGGTTTGGAACTAAAAGGGACTATAGAAATCATTTAATGCAACTCTGTCCCACAGATAAGGTAACTAGGGGTCCAGAAGATTACGGGATTTGTGAAAAGTCCACAGTTAGGTTGTGGGGCAATGTCCAGACTAGAGCGCAGATTTCCTGACTGCTTGCTTAATTGTGTCTGTTCCACTCGCTCTAGTTTTCACCCACAGTAATTACCCCACAATCTTATGTAATGCTTTATCTTCACATTTCTAATCTACTTCAAAAGAAAAACACACGTCCGAATTTACAGATATGAAAACCATGAACATATATATACTCTGGACCCTGCAGGAAGCAACTGCTAGAAGAATGGGAGGACACTTTCTGGGAAGAAACGGAGAGGAACTGTAACAGAAAGGAACACAGGAGCGCAGCAGCCATGAGGAAGCCACTCAAAACCAGAAGAGGCTCTCCAGTAAAATGAAAATTAGAAAGCCAGCCATTCATGGTTAATACCAACAAATGCGATGTCAACAACTAACAATGCTGGCAACTCTTGTTTAACTTGCTCCAACCTTGCACTCCTTGTCTGGACTTGTATTTGGTTTACTACAAGACACCTAAACAGCTACAGGGTGGACACCTCCAGAACCTAACAGAGGAGAGTAATATAACCTGATAAATTATGACGAAAGAGTGTTTTGGTTTTGCTTATCTTTCTCTTCAGTACTGAGCGAAAGTTATGTTTTGATCTGGGAGGTATAAAACATAAGTGACAAAATGGTGGCAATCCCTAAAGATAGCAACAGTTGCTGGAAAACAGACTATATGCATGTTAAATTCGGAAACAAATACAGTCAAGCGCTGGCAGCACCGTATAGTGGGAAAAAAAGAGCCAATAACTAGCGAACCTAGGGTTAGTTACTTAGAATCTGTAAACCTCATTCTACTCATCTGCCAAATGGGGTGATTCTACCTAGCTCATCCCTTTCAGGTTTCTCCTGAAGGCAAGATTACATGTTTGTGAAAGCACTTTGATAGAAGTTGAAAACGCTCTGCAAAGGTAAACTTCCACTATTAGTAACAATTGTACCCAAAGCAGGAAATATTTGTGATACAATTTTCCAAAACACAAAAACCCAAAGATTCATCTGGCTCCCTGCCCTCCTAATCTTCCTGACTTACAGCTACTGACATTTCATCCATCTGCAGGCTTGCTCCAGCCCCACCAAGCAGGCTCCGGTTTGCTGGGGGTCTTGTTCAGATTTTGCAGGTGAGGTTCAATAATCAAGATCTCTGTTGTGCATTGTGATCAGGTCCCACACAATGCCAGGTGTGCACCTGGAACCCACATTCCAGGCTGGGTGTCCACTGGACTTCAAGGCCACCTGTTGGTGGATACCCAGCCGTACCCACCTCCTGAGAGAGCCCAAAGTGGCAATTAGTCCAGAGCCACCCAGCAATGTCTACATTAGCAACTCAATTTGGCCTCTCAACAATGACCCAATTTGAATTCTAGCACCAAGGGTGATGATAACTAAGACAAACACTTGGGCAAGGCATGCCTCTGTGTGGCTGGAGGGATGAGGCTCATGGGCTGTTTCACTAAGTCATTTCCTATTCACCACACAAAGTTCCAGTTAACCTTAAAATTGTACATTAAATTTGGAAAAAATGCCCAAAGGTAGAATGTGACAATTCTTTGAAGGCAGGAACAACGATTCTTTTAAAATTTCATGTAGCAGTTAACATGATATTTGATGATTATAGCTATGTCTATGGGTACCTTGTTTGGACTATTAAACAACTCAGCTAAATGCCGTATCATTCTCTATCATGCGTTAAATGAGGTGATCTTGAGAGGAACATATAAAATATATCATATGAGATACTCTAATGATAGGTATTTAAAAAAATACTATAAATTCTTTCGTAAAGTTTAAGATCCTTTAGTAAACAAGATAATCAATTGCTAATTTTTATATACTCTGAGTGATCTCATGTTAAGTTTCCTTGTGTGTGAAAGTTGTTGACTACACAATATCTCTTATCGTTTCCAATTCTAGATTTCTAGAATTAAAGAATCTGTATAATGTTTGTTAGAAATAATGATTTATTTAATATAATTTTCTTTATATCTTAATATTATGATTATAACCAAAACCCAACTAAAACTCTATGTATGTATATATAGACGTGCCACATTTAATTGGTTATAAGATTCCTTTTTCCCCCCCACTGCAACATTTTAACATCTCTGAAACTGGGCTGAATCTTACAATTGATGGCATTTTATGAGTATAACTTCAGGCTCCTCCCCTTTCTCACTGGTACATAAAATAAAGGCATACCTTACAATTGATGGCACCTTACAATCAGTGAAATAAGGTAAAATATATATAATTCAACAGAAAAAAAGGGCTCTCTTCTTTAGGTTGGTTAATTATTCCCCTAACCAGGCAAGATGCCGGCTCAGAATTCTGGCTGAACTACATTAGAATAATTGAGCTTTCATCAACCAGTCATCTGATAAAGTATATAATCACAATTCTCAATTGAGACTGCTACTATGACAACCGATGATATGGTAAAAAGTCTACACGGAAATTCCAAAATGAGAATTTCCATTGCCAGGACTGGTAAGAGTTTCAGCATTAATACAATGTATTTCTCCTAAATTCTCATGGCACACAACTATACATGTACTTAAAACTCCTTAATAGAAGCCTATTAACTGGGTAATATTTGCTAAAGATATTTTATCAATCAATCAATCAAAGATTTATTAACCTACAACAATGTGATACATAGGTTAAACCTGGAGCTAAATGACTCCTTTGAAATTATTAATAATTTTCAAACAAATAGAATCAATATTAAAATATTAGTTTTAAGAGGGAGAAATATTATTATCATATTACAATGATCCCATTGTATGTATGACTTTCTCCTAGGTACTTGAAAACAATTTATCCAAAGAAAAGTAAAACCAGGCCTCAGGAGGTCTCTTCTGAGAAGGCCCGAAGGGGGGCTGTTCTGACCCAACAGGGGACATTAAACCTATTGGAAATTCTGGAAAGAAGGACTCTGCCTGACCACAGCTGCGGCTTTTTCCAGGTCGGCTGTTGGCTTTAGTTGACAGAGGAGGAAAATATGTTTTAGTCAAATAAAAAATATTTTTCATAGATATTTTTTACTTTGCCTAGTATATTTTTTTCTGATATTAGGAAGATAATAACCAAACTCATCTCTACACTCAGATCATTAAAATCCAAAGGCCCTCTTCACTTACGTACTTAACCAAAGAATGTCTGGCTTTATTTGATAAAGCCACACTTTTCCAATGAGCACATGGAACAGGAAGAAAAAATCCTGACCACCTTCAAACCAACCTTCACACCATTCTATATCAGTCCTGTTTATTAACAGGGTAGATGTAACAAACCAATTTCCCCAACATCTACAACTTAGTGAAAAAGCTCTGCAAGATAAAACAAGATTCCCAAACATAAGTCACTTCACTGTGCATTTGCCCTCAGTCACTCAGGGGCACTTAGAAATGAGCACTGCTCTCCTCTCCCTCAACATAGTACAGCCCCCCAAAACACTTGAGGGAATGATATACATTATCTTACACTAAAAAATTTTATCACTGTAAAATCAGTAGGATAGTTTTGTTAAAGGCAAGGCGAGAGAAAAACAAAAACCAAAAAGCTTTAATTTCCTATTTTAGCAAAGTCACATAGAAAAGACAAGTTACCAATTTTGTGTTTTGACTATCACCATACACGTATCCACAAGAGCCTTAGTTAATTACTATTTAATGAAACGCCTTCCTTCATTTTTACAATGTATGTGACTAGAATGAAATATAGTTATTTTAAGCAAACAATACAAGATCTAAAAATAAGAGATCTGCTATACTGAGAGAAATTGTGCTACAGGAAAACACAAACACATCTGAAATTACCAGGCATCTTCAAACCCAATTTTTAATATATCCTTTCTAGAGTAGAGACCACCAAATGAAAGTGAAAAAAGCACATACATTTCTAAACTGAGTCACAAAAACATGTTCTAACAAAAAATCCACGTAGAATTAGAAGCCCGTGATGGAGGGTTATTATAGAAACCAGCTTCTGGCAAAAACTCAAAGTAAAATCTGTTTTAAGTCCAAATAAAAAAATATGTTTTACGCTACTATTAATTAGCTTTAAAGTCTACAATTCCCCATGATTGTTGTGAAGGACACAATATAAAGGCACACTGTACTGTAAACGCTGGCATAACCTTAACTATATCAACACCAAGTAACATTCAGAGACGACCACCATTTGCTGCAGGAAATAATTATTTGGCACCAATAAAGTACCCCTTGTTGCTTCTATCTCTCATGCTGTTCTAACCAGAATAAAAGTTGAGGGGTTTCTATACAGAGTTTCATTGCATGTGTCAGAACTGAGAAAATGAGGTACTTTAAACAAAAATTCAATTCTAATAATATATTTAGCAAGTTTTCTTTTTGTTTGTTTTTTTAATTAAGAGCTACTATAGGTCAGTACAACTGCCCGGAGGTATAGTATAAAATTTAGTTGCTCATAAAATAATGCTCAAGTAAGTTTCATTTAGAAAGTCAAGACTATTCGTGAAAATATGTTCTCAAATTTGGGTTTCCCCAATCTCTGCATCACACGACAATAGGTAGACAGTATTTACATGTGTACCTAAGTAAAATGAGTAGATTAAAAGCATTCGAGTCAAAAATATATCTTCAAAAAGTGGCCACTCAACTATTAGTGCTCCAAATTTTTTAAGTAACACTCAGAGAAGCAACGGTTTTACCACAGTCAAGAACTGCCTAGACTCATACAAGATCCATGGTATTGATGATGACTGGAACCAAACCAATGAAGAGTTGACAGTCTCTGAAAAGGGTGATCAAAATTAAAGGAGTCAGGTCTCTGCATAAGCATTTTACTAGCCAGCTGTAGGGATGCCATGATCCACTGAGAGTTCAGTACAGGAGACCTGGTTGATGTCAGTATTTGTTTAATGTAATACTCTCTCATAAAATTTAAAATATGGCATAAAAAGGAAATGAAAAGGGGTATTTATTAAGTGGCATGTGGCCAAGTTTTTAAAATTAATTAATCCATTTATTTTTGGCTGCGTCAGGTCTTCATTGCTGCACGCGGGCTTTCTCTAGTTGTGGCGAGCGGGGGCTACTCTTCGTTGCAGTGCATGGGCTTCTCATTTTCGTGGCTTCTCTTGTTGTGGAGCACGGGCTCTAGGAGTGCGGCTTTCAGTAGTTGTGGCTCGCGCTCTAGAGCGCAGGCTCAGTAGTTGTGGCACACGGGCTTAGTTGCTCCGAGACATGTGGGATCTTCCCAGGCCAGGGCTCGTACTCGTGTCTCCTGCATTGGCAGGCAGATTCTTAACGACTGTACCACCAGACGAGTCCCAGCATGTGGCCAAGTCTTAACCAACTACTCTGTGCTGCTCTTCCTAAAGAGGTTACCATGTGAAAGGAGGATGGTCTCACCTGTTGCTTCAGCATGCTAGGAGTGCAGACCAAGCATCTATCTAGGAAAAAAAAGAAGAAATTCTGTCTCATCTTTCTCAGCGAGAGGAAGCCACACAGTTTGCAGTGCATTCTGGATCTCCATGACCTGACTCCAAGCCCTGTGACTTGTACTCCTCATTCACTCACTTTGCAAACAAGACTATTCCTGAACTGAAATGAGCCCACTGCCTCCCGCCATCCTCCCTGCCCTCTCTTCCTTACAGCCCACCTGTCAGAAGCCTACCCATCCTTCACAATGCAGTCCACAGACACCTCTACAAGGAAGGTTTCCCAGCCTCTCCACGCTGCACTTTCCCACATTTCATCCTGCCTTAGGCAGTCTGACTAGGTGAGTTCTCCAAGGGCCTCACCTCCATGCCTCCCAACAAGAGATAAAAGCACCACACTCACACCTGGCTTACAATCATTCTGTAACAGGAACGATCAAGTCCAGCACTTATAAGTCCATCTAGAACCTTAGATTGCATTGTGGAGTGCAACTGGTCCTGGGCTAACATGGTCTGAAACCAAGGGCTGTCAAGTTTCCAGCTGTCCGAGATGCAGGTTTACACGAGGTACAGTGGTAAAGAACTGAGACATCTGTGAACTGTGTCCTGAGGCTTCCCGAACATGTCTAAGCACAAATGTGGTTTTATAACATTGCATCCATCTAGCATCTAGTCCAACTGAAAATACTAAAGCATGACTTAAAGCAAGTCCCCATAGGTGCTCAGAGCAAGGCTTCGCTTCATTAGAGTCTAAAATTTGATAGATATTCGCATAGTCAGAGAGAAGTATGGGCTAATGAGGAGCAAGACTCAGTTACCCAGGACAAAGCTGCCTTTATCAACTGGTCTCAATTCATGGCCTGGCGTATTTATTTATAGCACCAGTAGAGAATTTTAGTGATTTAATGAACTAGAAAGGATAATAAATCTCAGCAATTCACTTGAAAGGAGGAAAGCAGTCATATGAATAATCTTAAAAAATGGATAATTAAGAAGACTTTTATATGTGGCTTTGAAACGTGTTTCGTCTGTACTTAACGCTGAATGCAAGAATTTCTACTACATTAGACACACCCAATCTTCAAACAAAGTAATAAAACAGGCCTGTGTGTTCAGGACTGAGTATATGAATAGTCTAGAAACTCACCCCTACCCTGCAAACAAACCACACTGCTAGAGATGGGCAACGTCACATTTCAGATTACTGCAGGGCACAAGCACAAGCAGAAAAATGCACTTCTTAACACGTGTCTGTCTCGGTGAAACACTTTACTAAGAAAAACTGGAGTGTTAAGTAATCACGTTTTATTTTTCTTCCCCCAAAATAAAGAATTTTCAACTTCGGTCTATATATCATCTTACATTACTGGAGTAAGCATAAATGGAAATGGTCATATCAATAGTGGAGGAGCTGAATACCCTAGCCATGGCTGCAAAGTCTCTTGCTGGGTTGGTGTGTTTATGAAAGGAAACTTACCAGCAGCAATGATTTTTAAAATCATTAGTAGGGTTGATAATGTAAACAAATTGTTAAAATGTAGTGGCTTGAATTGTGTGTTGGCAAAAAATATAGCTTGAATTTCTAAATAACGTATTCAACTGGTTATAAAAGCACATTTTTTGGAAGGTGGGATGAAGTAAACACACTGTTTTGCGCCTGTTGGTTAAAGTGTGTGTCTTACTGTGTTAAGTATTTTAAGCAATTCTGAACTGCACTGGTTCAGAAGGTACTTGAAGTAGATGCAGTGGCTGAGGCCCTCTGAAACCTCTCTGTGACATCTGGCAGTGGCGATACATCACCAAAAGCCATCACAGGAGGAGCCATCTGCTCCCAACAGAAAAGGGAGGCTTAAACAGATAAGGACTGGTGCACAGTCAGGCTCTGTGACTCTTGCCTTTTCACAACTGAAGCTGCTGGTTCCTATGCCTGGACAGTCACTCCAGTGGACCCTAAGCAGCCAAAGTGAACAGCACTGAAGGACCTGTCAAGTGGCCTTGCCTTCCCTATGCCTCCCCAACCACACCTGGGGTCGGGGGTGGGGGGCTGGGGGATTTAGGAACAGTGATGAAACAGCTTGTGTGAATAGATCAGCTACTGTGCATTCCTTTGCCATAATCCATATATTATTTCATTGGGGAATCTCTATGAGATGCAGTAGTAAAAACTGTTGATTTTATTAAAATCTCAGCCCTTGAGTATACATTTTCTTAATATTCTATGTGATGAAATGGGAAGTATGCTTAAAGCATTTCTGGTGAAACTGAAATAGAATGGTTGCCTTGAGAAAAAAAATACTTGTGCAAATGTCTGTGTGAGAGCTGAACCAGCCATTTTTTTCATGGAACACCACTGCACTTGAGAAAATATGCAAAGTATGCTTATTCACACTTAGGTATTTAGCAGACATTTTCTCAAAAATGAATGAAATGAGCCTGTCACTTCAAGGAAAAGTGACTATTTATTGCCAATGAAAAAGCAAAAGTTAGAATTTTAGAAATCTTGATTATTGCCACCATGAGCTTGACAGCTTCCCAAGCTATCAAGACTTCTTAAAGACTGTTTCTGATTAACACAGGTGACATCAGGTAAATGTAATTTTTTATATTGTATAATAATACATGTCAACATTTTAAAGATCTGCATAACTCAGTGAACCAATGTTTTCTAATAACAATGCTATTACATTACAGAATCATGCATGTTGGTAAAAGGTCCATTCAAAGTACAAGACAGATCAATGGATTTTAGTATAAAAAGAATACAAAAAGTTCACTGATGGTTTTAGATTCCACATAGCAATCAACCTTTAAGAAATTACCATTCAAGTTTTGCTGAAGTTATCATAGAATATCCACCATTATCTGAAAAGACTATTAAAATACTCCTTCCTTTTCCAGCTATATGTGTGAGGCCAGATTTTCTTCATAAGCTTCAATCAAAACATTTATTTTTTAAACAAGTAAGTGAATATTAAATTTTTTTCTGTTTTCACTTCTATTCCAGTAAATATTAATAGAGATAACCCCTATAAACAAAAGCTCTTTGGGTTTCTTAAAATATTCAAGAGTATAAGAGTCCTGAGGTCAAAAAGTATAGGAACCACTGATGCCTCACCTGGCATCATAAGGAGTTTGGATTTTATTGTAAGTATGATTGTGGTAAGCTACTAAACATTTTCAAAGAAGATCCTTTAAAAAAAAAAACAAAACTGTAAGCGATCAGGGCCAGGTTTTTACACATACCTGCTTTTTGGTTCTACTCTACTAGAAAATAATAATTCGCAGAGCATAATTCTCAACCATTTTTTTGCACATTAGGTAGACAGAATGGAGGACATGAGAAAATGACAATCTCTGACACAAAAAAATTAACAGCAGTTGGGGCTTCCCTGGTGGCACAAGTGGTTACGAATCCACTGGCTAATGCAGGGCCATGCAGGTTCGAGCCCTGGTCCAGGAAGATCCCATGTGCCGTGGAGCAACTAAGCCTGTGTGCCACAACTACTGAGCCTGCGCTCTAGAGCCTGTGCGCCACAACTACTGAGCCCATGTGCCACAACTACTGAAGCCCGTATGCCTAGAGCCCATGCTCTGCAACAGGAGAAGCCACTGCAATGAGAAGCCCGTGCACTGCAATGAAGAGTAGCCCCCGCTCGCTGCAACCAGAGAAAGCCCGCGCACAGCAACAAAGACCCGACACAACCAAAAATAAACAAATTAATTAATTAATTTTAAAAAATACTTAAAAAAAATTAACAGCAGTCAAGGAGCTAATATTGTATTTGTTCTATTACATTGTTTGGCACCTTACCTTTACCCCAACCTCAGAAAATTCAAATACAAGGTACAAGATATATCAATTGACACCTTCTTTGAAGATCTTAAGAGAAAAATTTAAATGAACTTTGAGTAGACAACTGTCTCTAGCTTCATATAAACTAGCAAGAAAGAAGCAAGTTTCTCTCTCTGATAGTTTGCTCTCTGCTATAGGAAAATGAGAAGTAGCAACTGCTGCAAGGTAAGCACAGCTGCCAACATTTAAGAGAATTTGTTATTCACTTTTTTCCTTCATTTAGAGACACACATTAGACAGAAACTGCCTCTCCCTCCAACACACCATTTTAATATCTTCCTATATACTATTTCTATATAGTACAGTATTTGATATTATGTAATATCAAAATATTCTTCTATAATAAGTAATTGAAAACAGTGTGTTGGAAATAAAGTTTAGGTTAGGACTTTGAAGAAGTCCAGACAAAGGAAATACAGCAGTGACTTTTCATTTAAAAATTGCTTAAAATATATATATATATATATATATATACATATATATATATATATATATTTATTTTTGGCTGTGTTGGGTCCCTGTTGTTGCCTGCGGGCTTTCTCTAGTTGCGGCGAGTGGGGCCTCCTCTTCGTTGCAGTGTGCAGGCTTCTCATTTTGGTAGATTCTCTTGTTGCAGAGCATGGGCTCTAGGCACACGGGCTTCAGTAGTTGGGGCACGTGGGCTTAGCACTTGTGGCTTGCAGGTTCTAGAGCACAGGCTCAGCAGTTGCGGCACAAGGGCTTAGCTGCTCCGCGGCATGTGGGATCTTCCCGGACCAGGGCTCAAATCTGTGTCCCCTGCATTGGCAGGTGGATTCTTAACCACTGCACCACCAGGGAAGCCCTAAAAATTGCCTTTTCTTAAAAGGCTGGTGTTCAAACACTTCCTCAGCTTCATTCTTGAAACGATTTTAGAGGTTGTGCATGTTAGTAGGATTGTGATCCTCCTAGTTACCTTACATTCAGTAATTATATATTATTATAGAAAGACTGTAAAATCAAAATACTGGTTGATCTGACCTCAAGCATCTGATTTTCATATAACCCAACCCAAACACCATTAGGTATTGACATCCCTAACAAACACCCACCTGGTTAAGCACAACACTGGCTGGTGACGATTTTGAGAATGTGTTGGGAGCTGTATACTAGCCCAGAGTTCAGGATTGATTTTGGCATTTTGAGGAGTCTTTCATGGCAGTGACAGGAGAAAGGAGATAATAAAGTAACCCAGAATGTCAGGTAAGCATGGGCTGATCCCGTAAGTCCCAAAGAAATACTTGTTGAACAGTGTTAAATTAACTAGAAAATCTATTAATTCCTGTAAAGATATTCTACAGCATTTACTGAAATATGTGCTGAAATCCTTCGGGGGAGGGGTGGGGAGTCTGCAGAGAGACTGGTAGGGAGTGGGAGTGACTGCCCTTCCTGTTCCAGCAGCCGGGCCAGCTTCTAGCTCCTACTCACCTCATCTCCTGAGGCTGCAGGAGGGATGAGGGAAGAAACCAGGAACAGGGAGGGAGCACTCTGGGATGCACCCCTGCCTGGGTGGGTGTCTTACACGGGGGTGGGGGGAAGGGCTATGCAAAAGAGGAAGCAACAGCTAGAACAGCGGGTTTGGCATCTGAACCTGCATCTGGAGCGGGAGGTGCTTCTGGGCCCCTTCTCATATTTTTAATGTGGACAGTAAGATTATTTTAAGAAGAGAGGCCTGCTGAACTCTAGTTAAGAATTTTATCATTTTCTAGACTTCCTAGGAATGTAAGTGATTCCCCAGTAAGCCCCCCAAAACACATCTAAATGCAGTTTGACTATTACACTTGACTTGCCACTACACGTCCCATGAACAAAGGTATGAAAATAGGTGGCGGTCTAGATGTGAGCCCTGTCTTTCCAGAGACCTACAGTGTAATGCCTGAAGGCCAAACTCAGTCCCTCACTACAGAGTACGTGTGTTTGCTGGTGCTGCTTCCGAAAAACTGGACAATACAAGAAAAGGTGGCAATTAAAAAAAAAAAAACTTCACAATGAAAACAAATACTTACACAGGTCCTCAGCCCAGCTGTAGAACTATAAAAAACAAGGTGTGTTTTCCAACTGGGCTATCCATTAACAACCTAAACTAAGGGATATTGTGCAATTCAGCAGCAGAGAGGCAGGTCAATGCTTTCCATTCAGTCTTGGCCAACAGTACTGACTGTTTCCAGTTCAAAATAAAATAAACTGTAGCAGTGGTAAGTCTTAAAGAATGAATTGTCACACTAACAAAGCAGAAATACAGAAAGGGCAGAAAGCAGAAACAAGAAGAACTACAATCCCGCAGCCTATGGAACACAAACCACATTCACAGAAAGATAGACAAGATGAAAAGGCAGAGGGCTATGTACCAGATGAAGGAACAAGATAAAACCCCAGAAAAACAACTAAATGAAGTAGAGATAGGCAACCTTCCAGAAAAAGAATTCAGAATAATGACAGTGAAGATGATCCAGGACCTCGGAAAAAGAATGGAGGCAAAGACTGAGAAGATGCAAGAAATGTTTAACAAAGACCTAGAAGAATTAAAGAACAAACAAACAGAGATGCACAATACAATAACTGAAATGAAAACTACACTAGAAGGAATCAATAGCAGAATAACTGAGGCAGAAGAACGGATAAGTGACCTGGAAGACAGAATGGTCGAATTCACTGCTGTGGAACAGAATAAAGAAAAAAGAATGGAAAGAAATGAAGACAGCCTAAGAGACCTCTGGGCCAACATGAAACACAACAACATTCACATTATAGGGGTCCCAGAAGGAGAAGAGAGAGAGCAAGGACCAGGGAAAATATTTGAAGAGATTATAGTCAAAAACTTCCCTAACATGGGAAAGGAAATAGCCACCCAAGTCCAGGAAGCGCAGAGTCCCATACAGGATAAACCCAAGGGGAAACATGCCGAAGCACATAGTAATCAAAATGGCAAAAATTAAAGACAAAGAAAAATTATTGAAAGCAAGGGAAAAATGACAAATAACATACAAGGGAACTCCCATAAGGTTAACAGCTGATTTCTCAGCAGAAACTCTACAAGCCAGAAGGGAGTGGCATGACATCTTTAAAGTGATGAAAGGGAAGAACCTACAAACAAGATTACTCTACCGGGCAAGGATCTCATTGAGATTCGATGGAGAAATCAAGTTTTACAGACAAGCAAAAGCTAAGAGAATTCAGCACCACCAAACCAGCTGTACAACAAATGCTAAAGGAACTTCTCTAAGTGGGAAACACAAGAGAAGGAAAGGACCTACAAAAACAAACCCAAAACAATTAAGAAAATGGTAAAGGAACATACACATCGATAATTACCTTAAACATGAATGGATTAAACACTCCAACCGAAAGACACCGGCTTGCTGAATGGATACAAAAACAAGACTCATATATATGCTGTCTACAAGAGACCCACTTCAGACCTAGGAATACATACAGACTGAAAGTTAGGGGATATAAAAAGATATTCCATGCAAATGGAAATCAAAAGAAAACTGGAGTAGCAATACTCATATCAGACAAAATTGACTTTAAAATAAAAAATGTTACAAGAGACAAGGAAGGACACTACATAATGATCAAGGGATCAACCCAAGAAGAAGATATAACAATTATAAATATATACACACCCAACATAAGAGCACCTCAATACATAAGGCAACTGCTAACAGCTAGAAAAGAGGAAATCAACAGTAACACAATAATAGTGGGGGACTTTAACACCTCACTTACACCAATGGACAGATCATCCAAACAGAAAATTAATAAGGAAACACCAGCTTTATATGACACAACAGACCAGATAGATTTAATTGATATTTATAGAACATTCCATCCAAAAAGAGCAGATTACACTTCCTTCTCAAGTGCGCACAGAACATTCTCCAGTATAGATCACGTCATGGTTCACAAATCAAGCCTCAGTAAATTTAAGAAAATTGAAATCATATCAACCATCTTTTCTGACCACAACACTATGAGATTAGAAATGAATTACAGGGAAAAAAATGTAAAAAAAACCACATGGAGGCTAAACAACATGTTACTAAAAAACCAAGAGATCACTGAAGAAATCAAAGAGGAAATCAAAAAATACCTAGAGACAAATGACAATGAGAACACGACGACCCAAAACCTATGGGATTCAGCAAAAGCAGTTCTAAGAGGGAAGTTTATAGCAATACAATCCTACCTCAAGAATCAACAAACATCTCAAACAATCTAACCTTATACCTAAAGGAACTAGAGGAAGAAGAACAAACAAAACCTAAAGTTAGCAGAAGAAAAGAAACAATAAAGATCAGAGCAGAAATAGAAACAAAGAAACCAATGGCAAAGATCAATAAAACTAAAAGCTGGTTCTATGAGAAGATAAACAAAATTGATAAACCATTATTAGCCAGACCCATCAAGAAAAGGAAGGAGAGGACTCAAATCAATAAAATTAGAAATGAAAAAGGAGAAGTTACAACAGACACTGCAGAAATACAAAGCATCCTAAGAAGCCTACTACAAGTAACTTTATGCCAATAAAATGGACAACCTGGAAGAAATGGACAAATTCTTACAAAGGTATAACCTTACAAGACTGAAGCAGGAAGAAATAAAAAACATGAACAGACCAATCACAAGTAATGAAATTGAAACTGTGATTAAAAATCTTTCAACATACAGAAGTCCAGGACCAGATGGCTTCACAGGTGAAGTCTATCAATTAGAGAAGAACTAACACCAATCCTTCTCAAACTCTTTCAAAAAGTTGCAGAGGAAGGAACACTCCCAAACTCATTCTATGAGGCCACCATCACCCTGATAACAAAACCAGACAAAGATACCACAAAAAAAGAAAATTACAGACCAATATCACTCATGAATACACATGCAAAAATCCTCAACAAAATACTAGCAAACAGAATCCAAAAACACATCAAAAGGATTATACAGCATGATCAAGTGGGATTTATCCCAGGGATGCAAGGATTCTTCAATATACACAAATCAATCAATATGATACACCATATTAACAAACTGAAGAAAAACCACATGATCATCTCAATAGGTGCAGAAATAGCTTTTGACAAAATTCAACACGCATTTATGCTAAAAATGCTCCAGAAAGTGGGCAAAGAGGGACCCTACCTCAACATAATAAAGGCCATATATGACAAACCCACAGCAAACATCATTCTCAATGGTGAAAAACTGAAAGCATTTTCTCTAAGATCAAGAACAAGACAAGGATGTCCACTCGCACTACTATTATTCAATGTAGTTTTGGAAGTCCTAGCCATGGCAATCAGAGAAGAAAAAGAAAGAAAAGGAATACAAATTGGAAAAGAAGAAGTAAAACTGTCACTGTTTGCAAGTGACCTAATACTATATACATAGAGAATCCTAAAGATGCCACCAGAAAACTACTAGAGCTAATCAATGAATTTGGTAAAGTTGCAGGATACAAAATTAATGCACAGAAATCTCTTGCATTCCTATACACTAATGATGAAAAATATGAAAGAGAAATTAAGGAAACAATCCCATTCAAAACTGCAACAAAAAGAATAAAATACCTAGGAATAAACCTACCTAGGGAGACAAAAGATCTGTATGCAGAAACCTATAAGACACTGATGAAAGAAATTAAAGATGATACAAACAGATGGAGAGATATACCATGTTCTTGGATTGGAAGAATCAATATTGTGAAAATGACTATACTACCCAAAGCAATCTACAGATTCAATGCAATTCCTATCAAATTACCAATGGCATTTTTCACAGAACTAGAACAAAAAATCTTAAAATTTGAATGGAGACAAAAAGGACCCCGAAAAGCCAATGTGGTATTGAGGGAAAAAAACGGAGCTGGAGCAATCAGACTCCCTGACTTCAGACTATACTACAAAGCTACAGTAATCAAGACAATATGGTACTGGCACAAAAACAGAAATACAGATCGATAGAACAGGATAGAAAGCCCAGAGATAAACCCACACACCTATGGTCAACTAATCTATGACAAAGGAGGCAAGGATATACAATGGAGAAAAGACAGTCTCTTCAATAAGTGGTGCTGGGAAAACTGGATAGCTACATGTAAAAGAATGAAATTAGAACATTCCCTAACACCATACACAAAAATAAATTCAAAATGGATTCGAGACCTAAATATAAGACTGGGCACTATAAAACTCTTAGAGGAAAACATAGGAAGAACACTCTGACATAAATCACAGCAAGATCTTTTTTGATCCACCTCCTAGAGTAATGGAAATAAAAACAAAAATAAACAAATGGGACCCAATGAAACTTAAAAGCTCTTGCACAGCAAAGGAAATTACAAACAAGACGAAAAGACAACCCTCAGAACGGGAGAAAATATTTGCAAACGAATCAACGGACAAAGGATTAATCTCCAAAATATATAAACAGCTCATGCAGCTTAATGTTACAAAAACAAACAACCCAATCCAAAAATGGGCAGAAAACCTAAATATACATTTCTCCAAAGAAGACAATACAGATGGCCAAGAAGCACATGAAAAGCTGCTCAATATCACTAACTGTTAGAGAAATGCAAATTAAAACTACAATGAGGTATCACCTCACACCAGTTAGAATGGGCATTAGAAAATATACAAACAACAAACCCTGGAGAAGGTGTGGAGAAAAGGGAACTCTTTGCACTGTTGGTGGTAATGTAAAGTGACACAGCCACTATGGAGAACAGTATGGAGGGTCCTTAAAAAACTAAAAATGGAATTAGCATATGACCCAGCAATCCCACTCCTGGGCACATACCCAGAGAAAACCATAATTCAAAAAGACACATGCACCCCAATGTTCACTATAGCACTATTTACAATAGCCAGGACAGGGAAGCAACCTAAATGCCCATCGACAGACGAATGGATAACGAAGATGTGGTACATATATACAATGGAATATTACTCAGCCTTAAAAAGGAATGAAATTGGGTCATTTGTAGAGACGTAGATGGATCTACAGACTATCATACAAAGTAAGTCAGAAAGAGAAAAACAAATATCGTATATTAACACATGTATGTGGAACCTAGAAAAATGGTATAAATGAACTGGTGCAAGGCAGAAATTGAGACACAGATGTAGAGAACAAACGTATGGGCACCAAAGGGGGAAAGTGGCGGGGGAGTAGGGTGCTGGTGTGATGAACTGGGAGACTGGGATTGACATATATACACTAATATGTATAAAATGGATAACTAATGGGAACCTGCTGTATAAAAAAGTAAAACAAAACAAAAACAAAGCATAAATACAATGATCCCATCTTCAAAGACAAGGCAAATTCATCAGGTGATACATTCAGAATGTGGTGCTTGTGAAATTTTGTTTGTAATACGTATGGTAACTGAGGCTAAAATGTTTACACTCTCTGAACATGGGGACCTCCCCTACTCATATACTATTAGAGAAAAATAAAGTAGATTTTTAAAAAACTAAGTAATTAGATAGTTTTTGAGGAAAAAAATTAGAAATTGAAGAAAATGTTCACATTTTTGTGTTCAGGTTACTGGCATTGGGTTTACACATTTCTAGAGATACATACATCGTGGTTTTGGTTTATTGTCTATTCTTTGGCTGCCTTCACAATCTCTAAAATAATCATCTTTTTCTGGCACATGACTCACCTTATTTGCACAGTAATTGCCACAGTAAAAAGCCTACAAATATTTCTTGCTCGATCAAAAGAGGAGAGGGAGCCTGATGTTTCTGAGGTATTCTCAGATTTAAAGGACACAAAAGGAGACTCTAGAAACTCTGTAAGCAAGATGGTTGCTGCAGGGATGGTCACAACACATCTTGTCCGGGGAACTGAAGCTAAAGGCCTGAGAGCTTTTGACTTTGTGGATTTAATATCATGTTCAACTATGTGCTTCTCTGTGCCTCTGAAGGATTTCAAAATCACCTTATAAAAGAATTTATTTCAGCTAGAACCTCAGAGGATAAAAGGACTTAAAGGAGACTGAGAGATGGGGAGATGTCCTGAACAGCAAGAAAGCACAAAAGGAGAAAACAAGTGGTTGCATTCCACTTTAACAGATGGGTTAAAGAATAAACAAAGGAAGAGCACATCACTGATATTTACCAGAGAGCTCCGGCTCCCTGTATTTTGAAATGTTCCCAAGGTGAACCCACTGCCCACCGTTGCTTAAAAAACTGAAATCCAAAGAGAGCAGGTTCTAGAATTCAATTCACATCATTCAGATGTGAATCGAGTCAGTTGGCTAAGGCTTTCTGACAGTTAAGTGACCTGTTCCTACACACTGGCACAGTTTAGCACTTTACAGACAGTATCCTATTTAATCCTCATAACCACTCTCTGTATTATTATACCATTATAAATTATACATGTTCTTCAACTTCCCCGTTGCTGATGGGATGCTAAATCACCAATGCTAGATCCACAGATGCCAAAGGACTACACTGCTTTATGAAAAATTCATTGGAAAAAAAATGGAGAACGCAGACTATGTTCATTTATTCAAAAAACATTTACTGACCATCTTCTATGTACCACACACTTGGGACACATTAATGAACAGACATAAAATACCTGGCCACATGGAACTTACTGTCTAGCAGGGACGGGAAAAGAGAATTCACCAAAAATAAACAATAAATAAATAAGTCATACGGTAATTTAGAAGTTAGTAGATGCTATGGAGAAAGGAAAATGTAAAGCATTCCAAGAGGGATACCAGACACAGTTTGCAACTGTAAACAGCATAGACATCACTGACGAGGTGGTTGGTAGCTTAGTGAAGACCTGAAGGCAGTCAGAGAGCTGGCCATGAATGCATCTGGGGAGAAAATACTACAGGCAGAGGGAAAACCCAGCACAAAGACCTAAAAGTGGGAATGTGCCTGGAGGGTTCCAGGATCAGCAAGGAGGTAAGGATGGCTGGAATGGAGAGCATTCCATTGCAGGGAGAGGAGTGGGGAGGAGGTCAGAGGTCTTGGTAACCAGAAAGTGTCAGGCTTTGTGAATCATTATGAGTGACATGGAGAGCCAGAGAAGGGTTTTAAGCATATGCAACCTATGGTTGTTATGTCAATAACATATTAAAGGAAGGCAGGGAAGAAGAAAGGAGAGGCCACTGCATACCATCCAGGCAACAGGTGCTGGAGACTTGGAGGAAGGTGCTTGCAGTAGACGTGAGAAAAGGGGTTGAACTCCTGGATTTATTTGGAAGACAGGATTCTGGATACATCTGGAAGATAGAGCAGCAGGATCTGCTAACAGCCTGGATGTAAAGTGGGAGAGAAAGAGAAGAGTCAGGATGATTCCAAGGTTTCGGCTTGAATAACCCCAAAAATGGAGCTACCCTGACACCAAAATAGGGCAGGCTACAGGGAGAGCAGGTTTACAGAGGAAGATCAGAAATTCTGTTTTAGTCCTTAAAATTGAAGTATATTTTACGTATTCAAGTGAAGAAGTCAAAAAAGTAGTTGGATATATGCATCAGGAGTTTAAGAGACCTACTTCAACTGGAAATACACATTGGGAGTCTAAAGGAGCTACATGGTACTTTATCAAAATCTTACAATTGTTTGTGACAAGAGTCCCACAAGAACTGAGCCCTGAAGTATTCCAAATTAACAGGCTGGTGTGAAAACAAACAAACAAAAAACCACACACGTTTTTAAAAAAAATGACTGAAAAGCCAGTGGTACAGAAGGAAAAGCAGGAGACTGTGGTGTCCTCAAAATCAAATGAAGAAAAATCAAATCAAAAGAGAGAATGACCAATTATATCAAGTGCTGCCAAGAGTAAAGAGGAGAATTGATTGTCAGATTCTGCAATTTACAATATTTTCTTCTGAAAAAGCCCTGGTGACTCTATCCCACACAGCTCCCACCACAGAAGACATGAATATCCACTGAATGTGATGTTATCTTTTAATTTTGTCACAAACTGAATTCATTTTTCTAAAGAATTATTCAGAAGGAAGGATTTACTCCAGTTTAATATTTGGGACTCAAGTCAGTAGACCTGTTAAGAAATACCAGTGATAAACTGTAGCTGCTAACAGTAATCTGCTAGTTCCTATTAACAGATTACTGCTAATTGAATTCCATTCAATTCCTATCCCTTAAAAAATAATAATCAAAATACCTCTAGGTAAATTGGAAATAAAAGGATAATTTCCTCTGTCCTGATGAGGAATTATGATAAAACAAAAGCCAATATTGTACTACTGTTTTTTCTATTAAAGAACAAAAGTTTGCACATTACTGCCATTACTATTTGATAATGTTCCAGATGTATTTTATAATGTTCCAGAATGCTAACACTAGTGCAGCCTGCCATAAAACCAAAATAAAAGGTATAATTATTAGAAAGAAGTAGACACAAGTGTCATTACGTAACTAGGAAACCCAAGAGAATAAACTGCAAAGCTCTTAGAGTAAGAACCAGCTATAAAATAAACTTACAAAAATCAACAACCTGTCAGCAACAGGCAATTTGAAGAACCCATCACAACAGCAACAAAAACATAAATACCTAAGAAGAACCCTAACAATAAATATTAGGACTTATATAAAGAGTAAACAAACAAACAAAACACCTCTGCTAAGAGACAGAAGGTCTGTATAACTTTTCACATCCCTTCAGAGAAACACTGACTACTTTATATGTACATGACAGTCCTTGCCAACGAACCAAAATAACTGGATATTTCTCAGTTCTAAGGATTCATCTGCAGACCATTCCAGGTTAAGATGGCACGTTTAACAAAACATTCAAGCACATCCTCTCTCTAAACTCCACAAAAATGGCAGTAAAGAGTTCTTTCCAGGTCTTCCCTGGTGGCGCAGTGGTTGAGAGTCCGCCTGCCGATGCAGGGCACATGGGTTCGTGCCCCGGTCCGGGAAGACCCCACATGCCGCGGAGCGGCTGTGCCCGTGAGCCATGGCCGCTGAGCCTGCGCGTACGGAGCCTGTGCTCCGCAACGGGAGAGGCCACAACAGTGAGAGGCCCGCGTACCGCAAAAAATAATAATAATAATAAAAAAGAGTTCTTTCCAGAAGACAAAGATGCAAGGACTTGAAGAACTGTAGTGGAAATTACAACAAAATCATGAAAGTGGAAAGCAGATGGACAAGTAGCAACTCAGCAGCCCTAAGAGTGAAATGCTCCACCACCAGTGAGAAAAGCTGAGAAGCACTCCAGTTTGCTTCAAAACTGGAGAAAGGGTAGCGGGCTAAAATAAGGTTAGCAGCCTTACTTCCCGGATGCCCTTCCCACCTCCTGGCTGTGGAGCTCTGGCCCACAGTCCCTGCCTGAGCCCAGCAAGACCGGAGACTGATTCTTGGGAGAGTAGATAAAACAGGTAAGTATTTGGACTGTGAGAGCACCAGAACCTTCCCCAAAGTGAAGAGGATGCTAAGACTCCAGCCAGATGTCTCCCCAGCACTGGCAGCTGGACCCTTTCCTCAGCGCAGGGTGCTGCCTGATGACCACCCTCTGACCAACCCAACAGGAAAAGACCTCGTATGTGGTCCCAGTGAAAAAGAAACCAGTAACAGTCAAAAGACTGACACTGAGGAGCCAAAGGGGATGGGTGGAGGGCAATGAGAGATAGGGGACCACTTATTTTACAGTAAGTATTTTAGTATTCTTAGATTTAAATTATGTGCATGTATTAGTATAAAGATAGTAATACAATTTTTATTTGAAAGGACAGATGACTATAATTATGATTTTTAAAAGAACAGTGTGACTTCCTCTAGCAGATACTTCTATATATTCTAAATGTACATTTAAAAAGGTTTAACATTGATTAAGATAAGAGGTCAATGATAGATAAGTAAGACCTAAAACAGAATCAGACCCAAAAGCTAGTCAAGATCTTAAAATATAATAAAGGGAAGACCACAACCCATTGAGGAAAGGATGGACTGTTTAACACATGGTGCTAGTAGACTAGATGGGCTGGCTCAGGAGGGGAAGGCGCTGTAAAACAATTCACATCCATGTGCTAATATAGAACTAAATGTACAAGTCTAATAGATTTCCAAAAGTTTCGTTTCATTTACCTCACGTCTGTTTATATTTTCAAACGTAAATATTTACAAGGAAAAGTCGTAATGGACAAGATGGAGAGAGCTGACTACATAAAAGTAAAAATATCCTGTTGTTTGGAAAATACCATAAAGTAAATTAAAAGACAAATAACGAGCTGTGGAGGAAAAAAAAATTACAAATATGATAAAGGCACAATGCTTTTTACATTAAGAGCATATTTATATTATATGCTCTTCATATTACGAGCATATGTTATATAATATATATAGAATATTTAATTATACATATATTATCTCTTTATATTAAAAGATACTTTAACTCATTTTTAAAAATCATCATTTAACAATAAAATGGACAAAGTACCTGGACAACTCTCAGAAGGCAAAATGAACAAATAAAAAGCAAATTATTAATTTCACTAGTTACCAAAAAAATATGAATTAAAGTAAGACCACATTTTTATAGAAGATTAGGAAAGATTAAACACTGGAGTGCTGATACTATGGAAAGACCGTTCAGTGTGTAAGGGCATCGATGTGCTCTGGCATAAGCAATTTGGCAACAGGCCTCAAGAGTCATAAAAGAGTTCACCTCTGCCCCAGGAATTCTGCTATAAATCTAGCCTGAGCAAGTCAAAGACAGTAAGACTTTCAGACAAGGGCATTTACCCCAGCTCTGCCTGTGTGTCTGCTACTACTTTCTGAGACTACATCCTTTGCCAGACTCTGTTGAAGACCTTCCTCTATCTGGTTCTTGCCATCGCTCCAAAACTCTATGTTGCCGGCACAATTATTACCCCCATTCTATGGATAAAGGAAGCACAATCAAATAATTAGGTAATTAAGGTCACTTAGATCAGAAGTGGCCAAGCTAGGATTTGCAACCAGAATTTAATATCATACCTCCAAACACTGAAAATGGAAATATGTCAAAAAAGAGAAAACTAGCTAAATAAACTTTGGCATACCTATCATTAAAAATCTTATTTTCAAAGAAGATTTAAGGGCATAGGAAATGTCTGTGATATATTAAGCAAAAAGGCAGCATTTAAAAATACAAATGAAATTAAAGTGCCAATTTTGCTTAAAAGTATATATACGCAGACAAATAAAACGGGACAAATGGAAGCATATCATCCCATGAACAGGTGATTATTTCTGGATGTACCTGTGATTTTTATTTTTTTAACTTTTTTTGGTAATTCCCAAAATGTCTACAACAAGGACAATGGCTTTTCATTTTAAAATGTTTAAAAACCATAGAAAGAATAGAAATTCTCAACTGTAGATGCTTAGAAGGCCTCAAGTTTTAAACATGGAATGAAAAGTTTAGGTGAGCAGTTACTGCCTTAGCTGCACAGCATTACTGCTGAACTACAAGGTCCATCAAACGAGAGAGGATTTTCCACTATTATTTTCTTCTCAGAGTGAAATGGGGAAAATTAGCCTTACAGAATCTGCTTGATAACCAGAAAGTTAACTAGCACATAACACAAGAGTAAAGAAAACCTCTGCAATCCCCAATAGATGCTGGGAGTCACTATACTACCATAAGCATTTTGAACTGACTGATCGAATTCTGATTATTATTTACACAGTAAAGTTGGAAAGGTTTCATAAAAACAAAAAGCCTAAAGACACGTAAATATGTCTGTACTATTTTGTGTGGAACAGTTTTAAGAGTTCCTTGCAAGGTAAACTGGAATTAGTTGGTTGCGGAATATCTGTTTTGAACGTAAAAGAATGAACATTTTAAAAAAATTATCTTCGTTTGGATGTGTGTGTGTTGGGGAAGGGAAGGAGTGGGTGAATCTGTAGACAAACTGTGCCTTTCCTTTGTTATTTTAAAGTATAACGTTACAAGTGGTTTAACTTTTTGCAAAGAATCATGGCAAAGCACTTTCTAGGAACAAAACAATTTACAAACTGACAATGACATTTTTGGGCCACAAATTAGCAAAGGTTTTTGCATGGATATAGGATTATATTTCACTTTTAAAATTTCTTAAATATGTCTTCGGAGTTTAGAAAAATGATGCATATACTTCGTAGATTTGTGTGCCCCAAAGAAAAAATAAAAATAAAAAAAGTTGCTTCCACCTCTTTTGGAACTTTGTTACACAAGTTCTTAGTGCAAAGACTGGTAAAGGTAGAACAGCAGAGCTGCTAGCATTATCACTCCATACAACAGCATTAATAAATAATTCTGAAATTACTTAGTGAGAAAAAGTGGAATTGCGTGAACTCACCCTTACCTGAGCTGAGGCCAAGAACTGAAAAGGGTCATTCAAAATCTTTAGAAAAGTTAGAGTCCTATTCAGAAAACCAAAGGTAGACCCGTCCACTTCCCCTGGAAGACCCGTTGCTGTGGTAACCTGCAGTCACCCCTCAGAGTCGGTACATGCTGGGGGAGGGGATCCTCCCAGAGGCTGGAGGATGGTTAAGAGGGGAAACGGGGGAGGGAGGAGGAAAGAGGGTTAAAAGAAGATGAAACCCCTTGGGTGCGGCAGGGGTCAGGAAGGTGGGCTTACTACTAGGAAATTCAACACGCCCAAAAGAAATTCAAAACACCAGTTAGAACAATGTCTGGACGCTGGAGTCGTATTATACAGTTCAGCTAAAGTTTGAACCATTAGAGGCGCTTCCCTCCCTCCCTCCCCGGCGGGAACAAACCACTCTTTGTGAGTTCCTGTCTATGGAAAACGAAGCCAGAGTTTCGTCTCATCAGTTACAAACTGAATGCTACTTTGCAAAACTAAAATCTTGACTTTCTTAAATTAAACCTATGCTTCCCAAACTCTGCTGCACTATTGGAATCACCGAGGGAACTTTATAAACTACACACCGTGTTTTAATTGGTCTGGGGTGCAATTTTGAGCAGAGTTTTAAAAGTCTCCAATGATCCTTTTGTGCAGCCAGTTTTAGGAACTACAGTACTCTAAGAAAGGAAAAAAGAAAGCACAGTTATCTCCCTTTGTCTTTTTACGGCTAATAATAGAAATTAGCTGGCTTTCTCCAAGCACACACAGGACAATAGGTTTCTTGATAAATAGGAGTCCCCGGTATGCCCTAACAATACTTTCTTTGAGATTAAAAAAAACAAAAACTGGCAACATAAGCCCTTTCTTCCCAAGAGAGCAAATATCCTTCTTACCGAAACACCAAACTTACACATCTATTTTAAGAGCGAATTGGCAGTGAATACAGCTCAGAACTTGGAGGACGAGCTCCAGGACCAGAAAGAAACTGAACCCGCAGAAGCCCACCAGCATTCGCGGGGGTCCTGCGGCCACAGGGGCTGGGCGAAGGCCGGGGTGTCGGTCGGGCCCCGCAGGCTGCGCCCCAGTAAAGTTGTTCCAGGGAACTTTGCTCCCGTTTCCAACCCGCGCCTCCCCGGGAGAGGGGCGCGGCCCCGCCACCTGCTCGACGCCTAGGCTGCTCGGCCGCGCCCCCTCCTTGGACCTCGGCCACCTTCGGGGGTCGCGCACTCAAAGAGCGCCCGTACTGCCGGCAGGAGCCTCGGGGGGTTCGCCTCGCCCCTCCCCGGCGTCCTCAGCTGCAGCTAGCCCTGCCCTCGGGCCCGGACGCCAGGACCTCCGCGCGGGGCCAGCACCGTCCCGCCTGGAGCTCTTCCGGAACCCCACCCGCGCGGCCAGCGCCTCTCGAGCCGGGACGGGGGATCCGGGCGCCCCCACAACCCCTGTCCCGACGCCGGCCGGCAGCCCCGTCTCTGCCCAGCCAAGCTCTGCCCCTCCGGCCCGCGGCCGGGAGCGCGCCCCTGGCCCGGCGGTCCGACGCTGCGCACGCGCGGAGGCGCCCGTCCGCTCGCTCACGGTCCCCTCACTCACCGCTCGCTGTCCTTGTCGCCTCAGGCAGCGCCCGCCGTCTGCTCTGCTTACTGCTCGCTGCCCCGGCTCGGTGCCCGCTCCTCAGGCCCCGGCCCGGGCACTCCGGGAACCAGCGCCCGGCGGGCTCGGCGGGCACCCGCACGCAGGGCACGCTCCGCGGGGCCGCGCACGCGCGCACCCGAGCGACGGGAGGGGCGGGGCCGAGCGAGCTGCGCGCCCGGAGGCGCCCCTGGATACCGGGCATGCGTAGTGCCTTTCCCTTCCTAGGGTCTGGTGGCGTAGCGGGCTGTGACCCTGGACCTGTGAAACGTAGGGAAGTGGAAGAGGGCCAAAAGTCACCCTTCGCTGAGAAGCAAGTTCGCTCTTGTCCCACAAGTTGCAGTCTTCTTCTCTGTATCATTCGTCAATTAAGGTGTTAAATATTTATTGAGCACCTACTTTGGCAGAGACTTTGTGCAGAACACAGGGCATCCTCAGGTAATGGTGAATCGATTGCGTTTGGCTTTGGGATTCCTTTTCGGGCACTGAATCCAGCCCTCTCTTTGAACAGATGAGAAAAGTGCATAAATAGAGATCTTCCAGTACCTGAAACTGCAAACCTTAACTACACTCTTAAGCAGTTTGGGGAAGGAGAGTTGCCTCTGGCTGGGGTGATGAGAAAACTTTGAGAAGCCTGGAAGGGTAAGAGATGGAGTTAGAAGATAAGCTCACCTGGGAGAAAGGTCAACGCAAAGGCAGAAACTGCAAAAAAAAAAAAGTCAAGTAATATACGAGCTCATGAACCTTCTTGGGGACAAGTTTAATCTGAATGTGTTTTTCATAGTGAAGGGCAAAAACGGTGGCAGGAAGGGTACTTGAAGCTCGTCTGGAAAAGATTTTTGATGCTTCACTTCAAATTTTCAGCTTTTTTTAGTGGATAACTGATAAATACTAAAGGTGTGAGGGAGAAGAGTCTGGTGTTTCTGGCGGTCTGATTAGATGCAGAATTTTGGAATATAAGGTGAAGACTAGCAGTGAAATTCTGTAGAAGTAGAAGGGTCCTGAATTCAAGTGTTGGCATCAGAAATAGAATACATGGAAACGTTTTCAGAGATTGTGAGATTGTGAAGGACAGGATTCCCTAGTTTTTGTCACTGCCTGTTTGGGTGTAAAGAATTGTTTCTCATGACAGACACCTACTTCATTAGATTAGATCATCATCCTTGGTAGATATTTATTAGTGGATAAATTAGACCTTTAAAATGTACAGCTACAATCACTAAATGCTTCTTTTAACATGAGTTTGGTCCTGGGAGAATACATTTCTACTTAATTAAAAAAACATTAATTTGAGAGACAGTATATGTAGTGAAAAATATATGGACTTTGGAAAACAAAAACCCCTTTTATAAAGTCCAGATGCTCTGAAACAAACTGTCTGATGTCATGCAAATTACTCAATATCTGTGAGCCTTACTGTGTTCGTCTGTAATGTCAGGGAGGAAGAAATTTTCCTCTTCCCTTTTAGGTTCTTCTGGCTGGTGTAAGAATTCAATTGAGACAGATTAACAGAAGAAAATCAAACAACAGTTTAATAACATATGTGCATGGCAGAGAGCCAGGAAAACGGAGTAACTCACCAAAATGACTGACACCCTTATCTTAAATAGTATCTTCAGTTTAAAGGCAAAAGAAGATGTTGTGGGTCGTGGTTTGGGACTTGAAAGGGGGAGAAGGCAATTCATATAAATGTTTGGTAAATAACTGTTTGCTGGGTCAGGCAGAGACAATGGGACACAGAGTGGACTTTGATCTCTAAGCCCTATTCTGCTACCATCCCTAGCCCATATTTTTTGCAGGTATCTCTGGTGATAGCTCTATTCCTGGAATAGGCCCTATATCTAAAATTTTTAGGCAATTGGGGGGGAAGGTCGGAATTTCTTCCTAAGTCTTTTGGGCCTTGATTGTTTTCAGTTCTAAAAAAAATCTGCATACCAAAGAGACATTTTGGGGTGGCAAGTTTTGTTCCCCTACAGTAGCATGGAATCATAATATTTACCTTGTATGATGGTTAATTTTATGTGTCAGTTTGGCCAGACCACAGTACTCAGATATTTGGTCAAACATAGTCTAGATGTTTATGCGAAGGTATTTTTTTTTCAGGTGAGATTAACATTTAAGTCAGTGGACTTTGGAGCGAAGCAGATTGCTTTCCATAATGTGCGTGGGCCTTATACAATCAGTTGAAGGCCCAAATAGAAAAAGACTGACCTCCCCTGAAAAAAAAAAGGAATTCTGCCAACATACTGCCTCTGGACTTGAACTGCAACTCTTCCCTGGGCCTCCAGCCTGCTGGTTCACCCTGCAGATTATGGATTTGCCAGCCTCCACAATCATGTGAGTGAATTCCTTAAAATAAGTCTTTCTCTCTCTCTCTCTCTCTCTCTCTCTCTCTCTAGTTGAAGAACCCTGACTAATATACCTTGCAAGGTTATGAAGATTACATGAGTCAATTATCATCTGAATCTGAAAAATGGGGATTATAATCTTTAACTTATAAGGTTATGACAAATAAAATAAAAATGGGTAAAGCACCCAGCACATGCTAGGGTCTGAATAAACGGCAACTGCTATTACTTGTAAATGAATACCAGAGGCAGAAACCAAAAGAGGAGAGAGTGTGGATATTGGCACTGTGAGATTTTCTCAGTTCACTGGGTAATACTATTAAATTTTAAAAATTGATATAGGAGGTAACACAATTTTGGTCTCCCTAGCTATGATATACCAAAAAGGTGATACGTATGAATATTTTAATTATTTTCAAATAAATGCCTAATGAGCCTAAAGATAGACTCTAGTTGTACTCTTAAAACACCAGACATGCAAAGCAGTGACATGATTTCACGTCTGAACATTTTATTTCAATTTAAGTGCCAATTAACTACTTGCTGCTAGGATGGAGCAACCTAAGGAGAGTTTACACTGGAAATAATTTTTAGTCTCAGAGTAGATGCATGATGTAGCATTCAATCAGTGTGTTTATTGAATCCCTTTTGGGGCAATCCTGTAGCTATTGGGAGCATGCAAAAATGGATAAGATATTCCATTTAATCTACAGATATTGCCATTTGTTATGTACTAGGCAACCTCCTTGCCCTCGGGGAATTGATCAAAGAGCCTATGAGTCCATAGCTATAATGTAAGGCAGAATGTGGCAAGCGCCTTAGGAGGGGCATAAATGATTGAGCCAGTTGTACTTTGCACAGTTTGGTTTGGCACACGCCAATAGGGTAGAGCAGCATCTTTTAAAAAAAGTTTGAACAAAGCTGGTAAGTGTTAAATAAAATAACATTCTCATTCCCCTGACTCACTTGCTTCAGTTCAGGGTTTACAGGGTATAATAAGAGAGGGCGAGGCAGGAGGGGCCTTTTCAAGCCATTCAGAGGTAAAAACTCCTCTTTTCCTCGTTTCCTCTTTCTTTTTCCGTCATGGCTGTTGTTTTGTTTAAAGGAGAATTTAACTTCAGAGTTAAAAAAAAAATACTTAGGTAAATTCCCCTGACCTCATGAAGATTTATGAGGAGAATACCTAAAAATCTAACATGACAATAACAAACAGTGGGGATTGGAGTTCATAAAAGGACAAGGAATAATTGAGTTGGAAACCATGAGCCAGGTGGACAGAGATGGCCATCATGTTTGTTCTGTAGCCAGGGCTGTCATGCTGTGACCCCCGTTTTCCTTTTGGCTGAGAATGAAATATTCCACTGTGGATGAGAGTAAGCCAACTGCAGGACTGACAAAAGCAAGTGATTTAGGGGAAATACACAGCATTTTAGTAATTTTTAAATAATCAGGATGTTATTTTATTATAAGAATTTGTGAATATATTCATTTCAGGAGCTTTGCCACAGTGAGTGGGAAATAAATTAATCTGGGATTGAAGGAAACTCTATACTAGAAAAGGAAGAGTTTTAATAAAATTGAAAGGAATAGCCTCCAGCCATGGATGTTAATTATCATCTGATGAATAATAATGATGATAATAGGAGATGTGAAATAAGTTAAAATAAATCCTGGGCCAAATTTTTTTTTAAAATTACCAACTCTGGAATGGTGCCTTGCAGAATTAACCAATGTGCTCACATTAAATGGTTTAAAATTAGAACTAATACATAGCTCTGCACTACAGATATACACAGCATCCTCTCTCCATGATTTTTTTTTTCTCCATGATTTTTTAAAATTAATACTATTCAAAAGAATTCAACCTGTTGAGTATCACAAGTAGAATGTTGCCTACTCAGTAAAGAGATTGGCAATATAAATATTTCTTATTATAAGAATATTTGATCATGAAAAATAAAAATATAAAATAAAATGGCTAGCAGGCACAATATCTATTATTTTTTCCAGTTCTACCTCCCTTTAATATTTTATGCCGCTGACAAAATGTCATTGACACACAACTTTTCAATAAGATGACTTTTGCACATTTTAATTATACCTGTAGTTTTAAATCCTAAGTAAATGTTCCATCAATATGACATTTAAAATATTAAATTGAGTATAATCATAAAAATTAAATGCATGTAAATTATTTTGCATAAGCAACGACAAAAACTGTGCGACAAACCCAGTACTGGGTTATAGAGGGTTGTTTCTTTAAAAATGAACCTCCTACACTACAGAAAATTATATCCAGTTTTCCAGAATGTAAACACATACTACATTAAGCAAGGTTTTGTAAAGTCACATGAATATTAAAATTATTTATATCCCTTATATTCTAGTTTAATGGGACAGTCTAGGTCAGTTCTAAGAAAGAAATGTTAGCCACAAATTTGAGCTAGATATGAAATTTAAAATTTTCTAGCAATATTTTAAAAAGTAAAACCAGGTGAAATTAACTTCAATAATGCATTAATCCAGATATTCAAAATATTATCATTTCATCATGTAATAAATATAAAAAATTATTAATGAAATATTTTACATTTGCTTTCATACTACATCTTCAAAATCTGGTTTGTATTTTCCTCTTACAGCTCATCCTAATTCAGACTGCAATTTCAAATAATTAGTAGCCACATGTGACTAGTTGCTATCGAGCTGGACAGCACAGATCTAGGACTAGGTTGTTGGTTCTCAAAAGTGGCTGCACATTGGAATCACCTGAGAAAAGATGAAAAAATGTTGATGCCTGTGTCATGGTCCCATGATTCTAGTGTATTTGCTCTAGGGCATCACCTGGGCACTGGGATGAAAAAAGAAATTCGGGTGATTCTAATATGCAACTAAGTTTGAGAATCACTAGTTTTATTTAAGGCATTATCAAAACTTAAATATTATGAGACCGGTGTCAGTTGTTCTTTACTTGAAACCAATAGCGTTTAAAAATCATGCTGAAACATACTAGCGGTGTAGCATATATAGCATACGTGGCACATGTGCATCACTAGTATTTCTTAATAAAATTAACAATTGCTAATAAAATTCCAAGCTTTGATTATTCAGGCCATGAGTTCTGATGTAACATGGACAATTCCAGGTAAAGATTTACTTCAGTGCTTGGTGAGAACTGTTGTGTGTTGGCACTTCTGTATTTGTTCTGTGGAATTTTTACTTTAGGATTGTTTAGAAAATCTCCTAATAGAGAAACACCTCTGACAATGGGATCACAAAACTTTTCTATGACGCCTACATTTATTTAATATGTTTAACTCTTGCACTCAACATCCTACTGCCAGTATAAGAGCTAATTCACATTCATGACAAAAATTTCCCACCTTGCTTTCTACTCCAGTCATTGTTGATTATCTGTACCTAACATATCAGGTATATCTAATACCTCTCAGTAATAAACCACTCTAGGAATTAGTGGCTTTAAGACAACCTTTATTGCTTCCATCGAATCTCTGGGTCTGCTGTGCAGTTCTGCTTCTAGGCCAGGTGGGGTGCCTGGAACTAGTTGGTCTAGGATGGTCAACTGGAATAGCTCAGCACTGCTCCTCGTGGTCTGTTCGTCTCCAGTAGGCTAGCCCAGGTGTGTTCTCAGAGCAGTGGTGGCCCTCCAGAAACTGTGAAAATACCCAAGCACATTTTAAAGCCTCTGATTACATCAAGTTGACACTGTTTCATTAGCCAAAGTAAGCCACATTGGCAAGCCCAGAATGGATACAGGCATTAATTAATTTAATCTGCCATGCCTAGGTCTTATTTGGTTAGTCCTATCACATTTGATTCCATACATTTCCAGTTGTTCTTACTCTGCAAGGTTTCCTTTTCAATCTCTTCAGTAATTGCAGTGTTGACTATCTCTCCCTATTGTAAATGGGATCTCTCTCAAGTTTTATCAGTATCCTTCTGTCTTGTAGAACTTTTCTTTGAGGTTTAGTCATTTTTACACTTTTAAAACCTTTTTAAAATTGGTTATATGGGTAAATAACAAAAATGAATACAGTCTTTGATTAACCCAACAATCAGTAAACAGATATGTTTAAAACACTATGCAGTCTTGAATTCTAAAAGGGTTTTAAATGCTATGTATTTCATCAGAATTCTAAACCTGACTTCAAAAAGATTAAGTAACAAGTTCTCATATGCATACAGTTGTTGATAAACACTTCCTACTTGTCTGTTATCCATTTAACGTTTGTAGTTCACACGTGTGTTTTTCACCTCGTAATTGATGGCTCAATTCATCATGTAAAACCATTCCCGGTTGAATTTTGAGGAAAACATACTAAAGAGTTATATGGAGAGATTTTCTTAAACCCAGACATTAAAGTAAGAGGCATTGTGTTTTATCACTTGATTATATGACTGAGCTGTGTTTTTAAGAAATAAGCAAGTACATTTCCTTCTCTGGGTTTGCTTACTTGGCATCTGTGGAGGTTCAGAGTCCTATAGAAACCTTTTTTCTTTTTCCCTTTAAACAGGCATTGTAAATTGTTTGTTACTAGATTATAACCTTATAAGAGTAAATTACAGTTCATAGAGCTGTGAGTTACCATGCAACATTCTGTGCCTACATGAGTGAATGACAAAAAACAGACGAATAAAACACCACCTACTTGTATTGTGCTGTTTGCCGTTCTAAAAAGGGTTATTACTGTGCAACTCCCCATAAAGCTGGAGAAGGTATTCTTTCTGATCAAATAAGTTGGACCCCGAGAAGCCCTGTGGAATCTAATTCTCCCAAGGTTAGCTTTGTGGGTTTGGAATATTCCAGAATGTGACAGCAGAAAGTCATATCCTACCAGACCATTTAGCTTTGATTTTCCTCAGAACCAAACCTCCAAACAGGATTCAAGTGCAAGTAGTGTGTTTGGAGGTGATCCAAGGAAACACTGAGGGTGAAGCGGGGAAGTGAAACAATGAGCGGGACGCAGCCAGGTTACCAGCTGGAGCTCAGTCCTGTGGGGGACTGGGGGGACCGAGTGGGGAACACACACCAGGGATGTCCCAGTCGAGGCTGGAGGGAGCTGGGATTGTTATCCATCAATTCTCATCCAGTCCATCAAAGACTGAGGTTCTGCTCCCAGGGAAACTGATTTCCCTGCACTTCCATTCAACCTTTGCTTATGAGCTGAAGGTGGTTCAGTGGCCAGAAAAAAGGCAAAGAATCTCAATTGCTGGCATCTGGAAGACAGGCGTTTTGCACCAGTAAGTGTGAAGGGATGTGAGCAGGGCAGCTCCACATGCACCAGGTAAACACAGACACGGAGAGGCGTCATCAAGTCCCTTCCCAGGCAGACCTGAGTATTATCTTCATTCCCCTCAGTGATTGCCTCTTGTCCTCTGATTTCTAGTCCTCTCTGATCTTCTCAAAATGTGATGCTGTCAATGGAGGTATGCTCTAAAGATGTTCACAGGAGGCAGTGACCTACTGTGCCAGAGAACAACATGGGTTTGCCAAACCACCTGCTTACTTGCACACCTTAGCAGGGCACCTTACATCCAGACTGTTTCCAGAAAGTTTGGGAAAATTGTACAAAGGTGTCAACGTCTTGGAGAAGATCTGAAGACAAAGGCATTAGCAGATTTCCATCCAGAGCAGTTGTTCTCACCTGGAGGAAATTTTAACCCCCTCTCCCTTCCTGGAGATATTTGGCAATGGCTGGAGACCTTTTTGGTTGTCACAATGTGGGGGGAGGGGACTATTGGCATCAGGTGGTTAGAGGTCAGGGCTGCTGCTAAACATAATGTACAGGATAGCAGCTCCCACCCCACAAAGAATTAGCCATCCTAAAAGGTCAATTGTGGTACTGTTCAGGCACTCTGATCTAGAGAAAAAACATCAGTGGGAAAGGAAGAAGCTACATATCATTCATTCCGATTTCCTCTCCTAATCTTTTCTCCCAATTTTTGCTCTAACAAAGTTTCCATTGATTTCTAAAGGTGTTTCTAAGCATCTTGGGAAGCTCATTATGTTTGTGAAACTTTAGTAAATTGAATAAGGGAGTAGCAGTCTGACCTTTTAAAATGTTTCCAGATGCTGAGCACTGGATTGAAATGCTAAATCCAGAGAACCATCTAATGCTGATGAGTAGTGATATGGCAAAAAGGGCAGTTTTCTCTTGACAAACCAAGTCACAAAGGACAGAAAGACACTAACACTCAGTGATTAATTTCTGGAAACGTGACTAAACGAATCAAATTATGTATCATTTGATGCCATTAAATTTGAGTTCCTGCATTATACGTGGACCTTTTACTTTTCAAGCATTCTCAGTGTGTGAAATTGAATGTGCCATTTACAAGCTATCATGTAATTTTCTGTTTTCTGAAACAAAAGCAACAATCTGGGTACATTAAAGACCATTATATAATTGACAAACCTGCTTTTTAAAATTTGATCCAAAACATTTACAAATACTATCATTTGCCAAAGGGAGCTATTCCTTAACAGTGAAAAGTCATTTAAAAATTAAAACCTCCCCTACCTTTTTCCAACAGGAATATCTTCCATGTGTATACATTTTCACAGTTTATGAAGTTTTTTTATATCCATTAACTCACTTGATTTTCAAATCAACCATATGAATAGAACAGATATCATTTTCCCCACTTTTAAAATGAGAAAGCTAAAATTCAGAGAGCATTATTTGCTGAAATAAAAATTTGGTTGTCGGAATTCCCTGGTGGTCCAGTGGTTAGGACTCCACACTTTCACTGCTGAGTGTGCAGGTTCAATCCTGCACCCTGCAAGCCATGAGGCGTGGCCAAAAAAAGAAAATTTGGTTGTCTTACAAATAGCCGACACTATCAACACTACACAGTGTCAGCTGTTTGTAAGACAACCAAATTTTTATCACATCATATTACTTCGACTTGATGTTTAATTCCAAGTTTTAAAATTTTTATCGAAGTATAACATACACATGGAAAACTATGCATAAGTGTGCAACTCAATTAATTTTCACAACCTAAAAGCATCCATGTAACCAGCACTCTCACCAAGAAACAGGACATGACCATCATCCAAAAGCCCACCTCATGCCCCTTTTGGACACCACTACCCAATTCCCCAGGATAACAGCATCCTCATTTCTGACAGCGTTGACTCATTTTGGCTGTTTTCAAATTTTCTATAAATGGAATCATACACTATGTCTCTTTTGTGTCATCCTTTGCTCAGTATTAAGTTTGTGAGCTCCATTCAGATTATTGGGGGTGGTTGTAGGTCATTCTGATTGCTGTATAGTATCCCATGTGTGACTGTTTCAAAATTTAGTCATCCAGTGTGATTATCGATGGGCATTGTGGCTGTTTTCCAGTTTTTCCCTGTTCAAACAGTGGTGCTGTGAACTTTCTTATACATGTCTTTGGTGGACAGAGGGACATATTTCTGTTGGACTTATACCTAGAAGGAGGATTGCTGAGTCAGAGGATTTGAATAAGTCAGCCTTGGTAGACATTGCTCAACAGTAGTGGTTGTACAGATTTACACTCCCACCAGCATTGTGTGACAGTGCATGTTTCTTATCCTTGCCAACACTTCATATTATCTGTCTTTTTTCATCTGATTCCTTCCGTTAGGTGTGGTATTACATCATGGAAATACTACATTTCGGTTTTAATTTAACTTAATTTTTTAAAACAGAATGTGTTTTATTTGAATACTGAATACGTTCTGTTGTTACAGAGTGTGCTGAGGCTGAAGTTTTTTAAGGAAAAAAAAGGCAGTAATACAATTAAAATGGAAAAAAAATGATTTCAAATATAACACAAATGACAAATAGATAACATTAGCATTCTGTGAAGCCCACTTAAGGGGCATTCCATCATCTGATACGTTGTAGTTTAATTTAAACTTATTTCAGACATGAGTATTTGGAACTATCAAAAAAAAACCACATCTATAAAACATGACAGCAAATCAAAGAGTGTATCACGATTTATTAAATATCTTTCATGAAACCAGTATGTGATAATTAGAAAACAGTTAAACCATTTGTTTAAAAAAAACCCTTAAACTATTGTCCATATTAGAGGTGACGGTATGTCTTTTATAGTTTGTAACATAAAATAAGACCATGTTGAACTTTCCATATTGAAATTTATCTTTTCAATACAAAGAATAGGCTCTGCCTGTTACATCAGAATGACACAAATTTAGGTTTCAGTTCCTCCGAATTCTCAGAGTGAGACAAGAGCAGCAATAAGACAAGTCTCAGAAGCATCATGAGGCTTAAACCTGCAGCCAGCCCCGCTGGCATGATTTACTTGGATCTCTTAAACCTCACCCCCATTGTGGTATCCAGGAAGAAAGCTGTAAACAGTGATCGTTTTACACCTCGCTTGTCATTGGAGACACAGTAAGCTCCATAACCAGCCGAAAATCCAACAAAAAGACCAGCAATCAAAGATGGAACGCCACCTCTCTGCTTATATCCCAAAATGCTTACGGATGCCGCCAGGGCTGCATAACGAAAACCAACCAGGTCCATTGGCAAGGTCAAGTCTGGTGTAGAGTTACTTCCGTTGAATTTCTCTCTCCTCTGGGCCAGTCCAACTCCTTGAGGACTAAGCTCAGGTTCAGTTCGTCCTGTCTTTCTCACAAGCATCAACCTCACTGCCAAGCACTAGGCAGGTGCTCAGTAAATACTTGCTACGGTCTGGAAGCTGACCCCGCCGCCAGTGCCTTCTGACTCTGCGTGCTACCTCTCGGCACTCTCAATTTTAATTTTAGTAGTTGGAAGCTGAGCCTCTTGGCATCCCTAGCCTCTAGATTAAACGCTGATTTTCACACTAAAATTGGCTTTGTTGTCCCTAGTTCCCACATACATAAACGCAGGGCCTTAACACCCACTTCAGAGCCACCTGGTTATTTCTGATTTTCCATTTAGCCCGGAGGACACTGCTTCTGGATTTTGTCCCTGACCACTCGCTAGTGTTTGGTACCCACGAGACATGTGGTGAGGCATGAGGCGTGGTTCACTCAGAACCACGGATGCCGAGCCCCTAAGTGTACCATGTCTCCACCAAGAGCGGTTCTGCCCAGCACAACAAATGCTGCCAAGGTCCAGGGCTACTGAAGAGCATTCTGTTCTCCCTTCACGAGAGTCATATTCTGAGTTCCACTATAAGAGATTCTTTGTTACCTGGGCCCCAAAGCATTATCTCTGCCTCCACGTGCATCCGCTTGTCCTGACCCAGCTGGCCAAATCCCATGTTCCGGATCCTGTGTCATGACCTTCCTCTCTCCCTGGGTTAAATATACTTGATTGCTAGAGGGGCTGGGAAAAAACATCTCCTACTGGCCTCTTCATCTGTCTCTTCCTTCCTCCCATTTCTGACCCAGGAACTGCCTCCCATGAGTGAGTGCCTTCATCTAACTCCAACTGGTCTCCAAATCACAATTTAGCATAGCCTGGGATATTACGCTATAAAAACATTGTTTTTCTGAGAGGAGGGATACTTTGGAAGTTAGAAAATTATGAGCTGTCCATGATATAAAGAAGTATATCTGCACTCTCTCACTGAGTCACAGGACTACACAAGGTCGATAGTCCCCAGGAAATGGAGAGGCACCTGGACTCTTGAAATTGGATATATTCAACCTTCAATACCCAGGCACCTAATGTCTACAGATTTGCCAATATCTGTAAAGAATGACTGCAATAAGAATCTTCTCTAGTCCTGGTTTTAATTTTATTAACTGGGTAGATTGTCATAATAATCCCTTATATATAACCACCTTCAAATTAAGTGGCTTAAAATAATAAGCGTATAGTTAGTTCATGAATCTGAGGGTAATGACTTAGTCTGGGCCAAACTGAGCAGTTCTTCTAGCCTTGACCCAGTTCACTCACGTGTCTAGATTCTTAGCTGTCTATACAGTCATGGTTTGGATGGCTGAGGTGACTAGTCTCTGCTCTGGGTATTTTCCCTCCTTCCTCTGGGACCAACAGGCTAGCCTGGGCAGGTGCTTCCCGTGGTGATGGCAGAGGGCAAGAGCAAGGAAGCCCAGGTGTGCATCAGCTTTTCAAACCTCTGCTGGTATTATGCTTGCTGACATCCCATTAGTCAAAGTAAGTTATGTAGGTAGAGCCAGAGTCTAAGTGGAAGAACTGCAAAGTTTGATGGCTAAAGGTATGTGTACAGGAAAGGGTAAAGAACTGGGCTATCACACGAAGTAAACTTAGACAAGCCACGTAATCTTTCTAAGCCTCATTTATGTTAGTAAATTAGAGATGATCGTAACCCAGAACCCCCCTCCCAAGTATTTCTAGTGATTTAAATTGTGATAACTGGGTTGCAAACATCTAAGTTCTTTATAAACTGTGAAGTGATGTACACATGTGAGATACCATTATGATGATGATGATGGTGATGTGCATTATTCTCTTTATTATATTTACGTGTTGTCCCTAATAATTGGCCTACACTGTCCCTGAGCAAAACTCTGAAGTGTGTTAGCTTGGCTTTCAGTGCCTCTGGCCTGACAAGTGAAGTGGCCTCGTTTTTACTAAGCCTCTCAGGAGTGTCCATTACAATTATCTACTCATTTTTAGGAAGCAGTCAAGGATGAATACAGAATATGAATAGATGAATGAATAGATGAATGAAGTTTTCAAGGAAATGACTAGTCAACCCTTGTCCTTTCTTGCATTCAATCAAGATGAATTGGAATTGAGTGCCTTCTCTGGTTAGAGCTCCCTCAACCTGTTAGTAACAAGTACCAAGGATTCAAATAAGAAGAGAGACAGCTGCTTCCCTGGAGGAATTCACAGTCTATGAGTGAGAAACACTTCCAAACAAATTCAGTTACAATGTGAGGCATACTCTATTGGAGGTGTGCGCCAGGTGAAGTGAGATCAACTGTGTCTTGTTAGGGAAGTAAGGGGAAGGTTTCAGAGGAGGCTGTTTGGAGCAGAGAGGAATGAGTGGCAGTTGCCCAGGCCCACAGGTAGGGGTGCACATTCCAGGCCAAAGAAACAGCCTACCCAAAGAAAGGATCTCAGAGAGGTGGCATGTTGGAACATTGTTTGGTTATACTGGAATTTACAATAAGATCCTGGGTTTAACGGGAAATGTAAGTTAGACAGATGGACAGGTGGGCAGACCTTTTATATTATCCCAAGAATTTTCATTTTGCAGGGAGGGGAGGGCACTGAAGAGTTGGAAAGGGAGTGTCATGTTCAGAATTTAGTATTAGAAGGACGACAGTGTCAGGGAGGACAATAGGAATGAGATTGCAAGAGTCCAAGTGAGAGGTGGCCCATCCCTGATCCTGGGCCAAGGAGGGAGGGATGAAGAGAGAAGGGTAGATCAGACAGAAAGTCCCTAGAGCTAATGGGACACAGGAATCAACTTGATGGAGGAAAGAGATGTACCTGCCCAGAGCAGGAGCATAAAGAGTATTCAGTTAGGCACTGTGTGAGTCGGTCAGTGGATTGCTGGCATTTACTGAAGGCTTGCTTTGGGCAGACCAAGGAGCTAGTTACTGTGGTGCATCTAAAGATGCTGAAGATACAGGCCTCTGGCAATTAGTACACGAGTGGCTGTAGTAAGTCACAGAATAGAAAAAGAGCTTTTATTGAGGAACAGTCCTTGTGCCATGAGATCATCAAGAAAGGGGTGAATGACCTTGATTAATTAGCTTTTATTTTAGGGGGCTGGGAAGTCTCATTCTAAGCTTGCATTGTTCGTGTCTCTATTAATTGTCCTAATGGATCCTATTCCTCACATGGAAAACCAGCTAAATGCCTTTCTCTCTTTCTAACGTGTGAAAAATGAATAAGACTCGAATGTAGAGTTCTCGAGAATCTTTTTAGTGCCCGTCTTGCTTGGTGATGGTTGTTTTGAAGAACATACAGTAAGTAACTAAGTAAATTGACTTGCTTATCTGAAACATGTATTTTGAGAATTTTGTCATAGCCCGGTCAATTCGGAAGCAAATCATTTACAGTTAGAGGAGAAGAGCCTAACCCTTCACAGAGGACGTTGAAACTTTCCCACAAAGTATTGAGAGTGACTTCAAGCAGATTATACACTTTTCTTAGGGAAAAGTAGACTAGTGTTAGTGGGGATACTACATGAAAGGACTAGGTTTCTCAGCCACAGTGCAGATCACACTGGCATCAAGTCTGATAAGTGCTTGCATCAGGACCATGGAAGATTTGGTAGAAATCTATGTAACCCCTAGATACTGTGTTAACTCACAGTGTTTAAGCGTTAGGTCATCTGATTGGGCAGCTAGTCAGAAAGAACTCAATGGAAAAATATTGAAGAAAAAAAATCATTTCCCTGAAATAAAATGTCTAAAGAGAGTGATAAACTTACTTGCTGCCCCTTTCAAGTATAATGGCTACACTAATCAGAGTTCATCATAAGTTTTCATTTCTTTCCCCTAGTATTATAAATCATAAGGAAATTCAAGATTGGTTTACTCTCTTGAGCAAAAGGTAGGCAGGGAATATAAATGAATAAAGAAAGTGAGCTAAAAACTATGGACCTTGTCCCTTTGTAAGGGAAGCACCTACATTTCCAGCCCCTGTCTACAGTTGCCATGTGGGAATGAGAGGTCTCATGTTATCAGACCTTCTGAGGATTCAAGAATAATTGGAAATTTAAACACTTCTAATATTAAATTTTTTTCAATTATTAAAAAACGACTCTGCTAGCCAAATATCATAAATTGCAAGGACATTATTTCACAACAGAATAAACTATGAAGTTATTGCTTACCTTTGAAGTTATTATTATATTTTAAAGTTTATAATTAACCTTTTGATATTGAAATAAATTTGATTTATTGCTTAGTTTTAACTTACACCTACTTTTGTTCTCACCCCTTTGCATTCTCAGTGTTATGTTTAGAGTCTTAAATGTAAAACCAGTCCCTTAACCAATATCTACTTATCCCTACTCTCCTTTCTGGGGATTCCAATGTTAGAAGCATCTTTAGTATACATAGATACCCATATGGACCACTGTGAACTTCTAAACATCTGTAGCCAACAGGCCAGTGAAAAGAACAATAAACAGAATCCAAAACTGGTATTCTGTTCCCGTGTAACCTCTATTTTCTAGTCCATGAAGACAGAGGTATCACTGATTGCTATACAACAGTTAAGGTCTTTGGAGAACTACAAAAAGGCCTCTTCGAGTATATGTATCTCTAAACTATCTGACCTAAACATTTGTACTTTCTAATGTGAAATAGAAATTTGTCACGGTGTCGTGTTTTGCTCCAACACAAATTTAATTTAGTCCAACAATTTGAAAAAATGAAAAGAAATATTTCGCTGATTGGGTTAGCAAATATTAGAAAGATTACAAATACCAACTTTTGATGTGGTTCTCTTTCACTCCAGGAGGAAGTGTAAATTGGTGTAACTCTCAGAAACTCAGTTCAGTATTGTGTTATCTAATTAAAAAATACACACACCTACCCTTTGATTTAGCAATTCTACTTTTAGGCAGCGTATTGTAGCACTTTTCATAATCATAAAGCAAAAGCAATAATTCAAATGTTGTCTTAATAAATCACTGTATGAATGATGCCAGAGCCAGTGGTATGTTTTGCATTCACTGAATGCCAAATGGTGTTGACATGGAAATAATATATGTGAAGCAAAAAAGTAGGATTCACAACATTTCTATTATGGTACCATTTTTATTACAGTGCATGTACTGATATGAGAGAGAAACAGAGAGAGAAGAGAAGAGAGAGAATGGATGAGAGAACAGGCAGCCCTTGCTTTGCATGGTAGTGCAGCCTGTAAAATGGATTATGCAAGCTGTTCCCTACAACCTGTTTTAATTGTATAAAGAAATGAAAAACTAGTAAAATTAATCTCTATTTAGTATACTCTAATTTAAAACATTAGAAGCACTGGGAATTAAAGTGTTTCATTTCTTTAAAAAATTATCAGTAGTAGTTTGAATATCACTTGCCTTCTCGTCATATAACGTATGATATGGAACAAGCATCTTTTCTATGTCTTGGTGAATTGTTATCCTCCTTTTAAAGTCTGGGTCACCTTCCAGCATTTTATTCTTTGCACCGTCAAAGTCATGACATGTGTCTGAGAGTTTCCTTAATGGAGAGACTTGGTGGCATCACGTCCTTTGGGACATCTTCATCCTTTCATTAGAACTACATTCCACATTTGTGTCTATAAATGTACCTTCACTTAGTTCCTCTTCAATGGCAGCAGTGTCAACATTCCAGTGGTCCGCTATTTCTTCCATAACCCAGTTACATTCATTCTATCCTTATTTCACTTCCAACATCATCCCTTAAAAAGTTTTTTTTTTTTTTTTGCTGAAGTTTCACGTTTTTGGCCAATTTCCTCTTTCAGTTATTCATTTTTGAAAAATGTAACAGAGGTTTTATCCCTGGGAGATAGGGAGGCAACACAGGTACAAAGTTTGCTGTCTGTGTGAATGGAATAACAAATGCACAGAGACCCATCACTGACAGACTTTGAAGGAAATAATATCTTTGGCCACTGATCATGATGCATATCTATTATTTGTGAAGTGGTTGCTGGGCCCAAGAGCGAGAAGCAAAGTTTGCCCTTTATGCAATTACAGTTAATACAACAAGAAAACTGAAATTTGAACCACGTTGTTGGTTATAACTAAACCACGGTAGCTGGAAGTTTTGCATGTCAACGCCATGCAGATCAAGGACCGTAAACAAAGAAAGAGCCAGGAAGAGCTTGCAGCAAGATATTAAGGAGGAGTGCCTGTCTCTGGTTATTGCATTTGTATATGGTTTTATATTATTCAAAAAAATACATCCTTATGTGTATTCTAAATTTTTATACAATTAATACATATTATTTGTATAATACAAAAATAAACATTATTAAGAAAAAACGTAGTGCTTATTTTTCACTCTTATAAAACCCAATTAGGCTTTGATGTGAACAACAGATAGAAGGAGACAGTCCAGAGCGTTTGGTGGCAATGGAAACTGTTCTTTAAGAAATCTAGGAAGCGCACAGGAGGGAGAGGGATGCAAGCTGGAGGGGAGATGTTGGTTGAAGGAGTTATGTTTTCAGTGGAACAGACTCTCAAGCATGTTTAAAAGCTGTTGGAAAGAGTGTGGTTTAGACTATGAATAAGAGAAACAGGATAACTGATAATGTAAAACCCCTGAGAAGCTGGGAGGGGCAGGAGTTCAATCAAGCATGGGGAGGAGGCTTGATCTTGGTTGCGAAGAGGGCCACTGCTTTCACTGAATCAGAAGAGGGTGGTGAGAGAATGAGTTTGAATGGGTGGGGACGTGCATACCTGGTATCCACTTGCTCCTCTAATGAATTTTTAGCAATAGCTTTGAGCCAAGCACCGTCTTAGGTGCTTGAGATGCGTGAGTGAATGACACAGACAGAGAGCTTGTGGAGTTAGAGTCAATTTTGGTTACTTTTTCCTTATTATACTTTTTGGTTTTATTTCATGTTAAAGGGTAATGTGGCTGTAATTTTTCTGAGAAGGTAAGGGTCAGGCTATTGCTGTAAGGAAGCTGGAAGGGAGTTGGGGAGGCCCAAACGGAAAGTGTAAAAACCTTGTCATTGAGGGCTGGACAGAGAAACTTACTCCATTTGGGGGGGCACTGGGGAGATCCTTTTGAAGCTGAACCTTTGCCTTTATGAAAAACCATTGTGTGGACTGTTGCGCAGCTCTCTCCAGTCGAGCTTGGCTCCTAGGCAAAGATATAGAGAAAGCAAAAAAAAGAAGGTTTAGCTAAAAGAAGAGTCTTAAATTAATTTTCTCCCTGTGCATTTGTGCCCAATTTTATCTCTCCTTGTTTATCCTTTATCTCCTTTACCTTGAGTGCACTTGACAAAAGTTTATCTATTTTATTAATATGTTCAAATAATTTTCTTTTTTCCCCTTTTATCTCCAATATATTGTTTTTACCTTGATTAATTTAACTCTCATTTATCTTTGTTCATTTCAATGCTTTTTTTTCTCAGCTTTTTTCCCATGAATACATAGTTAATTTATTATTTTTCTTGCTTAATAACAAGAGCATTTAAGACTATACATTTTTCTGAAGATAGTTTTGGATCCATGCAGTTGATTTTGATATATAGTGTTCTTAAATTTCTAAAATGTTTGTCATTTAGTTGTAATCTTTCATTTTATCTTTTTCTTCCCCAAGAGTTACTGAAAATAGAGTTTTTTAGATTTCCAGTGGGTTAGAGTCAATTATTATATATTTGATTTTATTACATTGTGGTGAAAGAATTGGGTGGTATAATTTATACTATTACTGAATTAAGGTATATTTATGTCCTTATATGTTATCAAATTTTGTAATCATTCCACAGACAGACACTTGGAAATAATGTACATTGTTAATAGGCTTAGAAAATTTGCTAATCATTCCTTTGTACAACCATTCCTTATTGAGTTTCTAATATGTGCAAGGAATCACGGTAGGTACTGGGAATGTAGGGAGAACAAGATAGTCAGGGTCCCTGTCCTGATAGAACTTATGTTTTAGTGCAAGAGACAGGGAGAAAAGAGTACACCTCAAATAAAATATAAGTTGCTATGAGTGCTATGAAAGAAGCAAGGAAAAGGACTTGAGCTAGAGATAGCAGACTGCACTCTGCATGGGGTGGTCAGGAAAGGCCACCAGAAGAACTTACACTCAGGCAAAGTCCTAGAGGATCATAAGCTACTGGCCAAATAAAGCCTTGGAGGGAGATCTTTCCCTGGAGAGAGACTGGAAGAGAACCAGGGAGCTGGCGGTACTTGCAAGGGAATGATTACAATGAGAGGTCACGGACTTTGGGCTAGACAGGGAAGGGAGGAAGAAATAAGCAATCAGAAAGTTACAGGGCCAGTATTTTGGAAGCCTCCAAAGAGCTGAAGAATTGGGGGCCATGGGGGTTTGTGATTTAGTGATGTAGGTAGAACAAGGGTGGCAGACAGAGAGTGGGGTGTTTAAACTCAAGATTTTAGAGACAGTGCAGTTTTTGGTGATGACTATCTAAAATGTAACCAGGGAGGGGGTGACTGAGTTGGACATAGTTGTTGAAGGGGTAAGGATCCAGGGGTCTGGAGCGTTGGAAAGTTCATCTCTATGGACGTTGTTGTATGACTTTGGGCAGAGAAGAAAGCTAGAGGCCAAAATCAGTTTATTGTACTTTATTGTTAGGTTCCCTATATTTTAAATAAATTTAATCTAATTGATTTGTTGACGTCTCAGATTCATGTTAAATCCTCCTGCTGGGATTATGATTTTTTGCTTTATATGGTTGATTCTCATTATTGGCAGTAGTTACATTCTAAAAGTACCCGGGAGACTGAATTAGCAAATACTAAGTCATTGCTCCGAGGGGAATGTTAAGTTAGGTTCCTGCAAGCCTCTGATCACAACATTTTTGTCCATCAATCAATACATAAGCTTGTTTTATGTGTGTTTCTGTTTAAAGACACTTTATTGAATACGCATTTTTGATTCATTAGCATTGAGCCCATGGCCCACAGTACCATAACTTACATCTGAATGAAGCGTGTCTAACCCCTGTTTCCTCCATAAGGCACATTCAGCCTTCTTGCACTTAGGGATGTTACTCACACTTCAGCTCTTTGTTTAGAGTAATTTTAAACAGGGAGATCACCAACAAAAGCATAAAAAAATGTGAAAAACATGGCACTAAATAGACCATGAAAAGGACACTGGTTTACAGCCTGAGAGCTGAAACAGGTGAAACCCTGTTTGACCTCAGCGGTTAACTGCACATCGGGAGACCCAGTTTTTATGCCACTCTGCACACGTCTGTGAATGACTGCAAAAGTGCCACAAGTATTGATTTGGGGGGTATAAATAAAGTTTTTCAAGTAGGCAAATTCGCAAATATGGGCTCTGTGAATAATAAGGAACGGCTGTATATTGTGAGATTATTAATTGGCTGATTCATAACTATACTCTTTTCAATGAAGTTTTTATAATTTTGGAAAATTAAATGAACCCCTTTGCCCAAATTAAAACTTTCTGTCTCAAAAGCTTTATTTTGGCTAGTGCTTATATTGCTATTCTTTGTTTTGTTCTGTTCATTTGTATTTTCCTGGAATACACTTCTTCATATAGCTGAATTTTGTTTTTTGAAACAATCTGAGAACCATTGCCTTATGATAAGCAAGTTTAATGAACATTAGTTGTTATAACTGTTTTGGCCAATTTTATTTGTGCCACCTTCTGTTTTGACTTTAGAACTCCCAGGTTTTGGGGAATTTCTTTCTCCTGCCCTTTGCTACATGATCAAAATCTGTTTGTTCCTTTTTTCCTTCTGTGGTCACTTGAAAGTTACATCATAATTCTCCACTACTAGTGATAACTTTAGCATGGATTGCTATTGTTTTATCAAAAATTGAGTAGATACAATAAATATGGTATAAAGCATACGAGCAGATAAAGAATAATCATGCAATGAACACCCTAGTACCAGTAATGCAATTTGATAGATGGAACAGAACGTTTCTATCAGAATTGAAGTGCCCCATTTCCTATGCTATTCCCATACCTACCATTTCCCTCAGAGGTAACTAGCTTGAATGTTGTGTTGTATCATTCTTCTGGTTTTCTTTTTTGTTTTACCACTTATGTTTATAACCTAAACAACATGTTGTTTTCATATTGCTTGTTTTTAACTTTATATCAATGGACTCAAACTGCATTAATTTTTCTGTGACTTGCTTTTTGGGGCTTAATATTGTGTTTTTGAGATTCATCCAGGTTGATAGATTTAACTGTTCATTTTCTAAAAATTGAATTACACAACTTATTTACCCAATCTACTGTTGATGGAAATTTGCATTGTTTTTGTTTGTTTGTTTTAGTGTTGTATTGGCGGTGCCATAAGCATTCTTGTATAAATCACCTGACATGCAAGAATAATGGTTTCTTCAGGGTATATTCTAAAGAGTGAAGTTGCTGGGTCATAAGATCAGAGCATCTTTAGCTTTCCTAAACAATGACAAATTTTCCTCAAAGTTTTTGTTTCCTTCTGTGTGAAGTGCCTGTTATGTCTCTTGCTCAATGTCTTTTAATTTTGAGTTGTAGGAAGAGAATGGATGGATGGATGGGTGGATGGATGGAGATAAACAGATAAATATCCTAACACTTTGGGTCAGTTATTAAGTGCTGCAAATATCTTCTCCCAGTTTTTAGCTTGACTTTTAACTCTCATTGATGTCTTATTTAAAACTTTATCTTACAGACATTTACATAATGACATAACACTTACTATCCTATTATAACTCACTTAATCCTCAAATCAACTCTATGATGTAGGAACTATTATCAACCTTACCTTACTTTTGAGAAAAGAGAGGCAGGGAATGTAAGTAATGTGCCGAAGTTCACAATGGTAGTAAGTGGCAGAGCCAGGATTCAAACCCAGGGCATTAATCTCTCAAGTGTGAGATCCCAGCTCCTATTCAGTGCTGCTTCTCTGTGCACTGAAAATCCGAAAATTCTAATTTTAATATATGCAAATTCATTAACCTTGTTCTTCTCAACTGAATTTTCTGTATCTTCTTGAAGAAATTCTTCCTTATCCCAATATCATAAATATGATTGTCCAGACCATTTCCTGAGAATATTATAGTTTGGCCTTTCAAACTAAAGTTTTTAATCCAGTGGAAATTATGAGTGTGTGTGTGTGTGTGTGTGTGTGTGTGTGTGTGTGTGTGTGTGTAGTAAAGGATCCAATTTCATTCTTTTTCCATAAGGATAACCAGTTGTTAAAATATTGATCTCTCTCTGCTGATGTACTATAATGTTATCTTTGTGATAACCATAGGGTAAAAACTACTAGAAATAAGTGAATTTAGTGATCAACCATTTGGGAAAAATCTACCACTTACAATAGCATGAATGATAACTGAACAAAATAATATGTGATAGACCTGTACAATGAAATCTCCAAAATTGCTGAGGGAAAAAGAGAAGACAAATGAAAGGAGAGCTATACCATTTTTAAGGATCAGAGGACTCAATATTGTTAAGATGTCGATTCTGACCAAAATAGATGCATAGATTCAAAGTAAATTCAATCAATATTTCAGCTAGTGGTTTTATGGAAAGTCACAAGCTAGTACTCAATTTTATTTTAAGTCGGTTTTTGGCTAATCATTATTTCTCTACTGTTGGTGATTTACAGAAGTAAATTTAAATTCTCCATATTGATTTTGTTCCAGCAAACTTGCTAAACTCTCTTATTCATTATAATAATATGCCTGTAGCTTTTTTGGAGGAATTTTTTTTACTAGACAGTCATATTAACTCTGAGTTATGACAGCTTTATTTCTTTCCTTCCAATCCTTATGTTTTATAGTTCTTGCCTTATTTCACTGGATAATACCGAATAGAAGTGGTGACAGCAGGCTTTTTTCTTGTCTTTTCTTTTTCCTGTTCTTAAACACATTAGAATTTTCACATAAAATTAGATGCTTGTCATAGTCCTTCCTTCTTGCCTCTTAAGATACAGTTTATCAAATTAACACAATTTCTTTCCATTCCTAATTTGTTCAGGAGTCTTTCTTAAACACATAATAAATGTAAGCTTAATTTCATGAAACATCCTTCCTAACTCTATTGAGATTATTTTAATATTTTTTTCTCTTTTAATCTGTTATTCTTTTTAACCTTTACTTATTCCTTCCCTAATGCTCTTCCTTTCTTTATGTAGATCTGAGTTTCTGACCTATATCATTTTCCTTCTCTCTAAAGAACTTCTTTTAACATTTCTTGCAAGGCAGTCCTACAGGCAACAAATTTCCTCAATTTTTGTTTGAGAAATTTTAAATTTCTCCTTCACTTTCAAAGGATAATTTTGCAGGGTAAGGAATTCTAGCTTGGTAGGGTTTTCCTCTCAACACTTTAAATATTTCACTGCACTCTCTTCTTGCTTGAATGGTTTCTGAGAAGTCATGTAATTCTTATCTCCTCTGTAGATAAGGTGTTTTCCTCTGGCTTCTTTGAAATGTTTTTCTTTTCTTTGATTTTTTGCAGTTTGAATATGCTATGTCCAGCTGTAGTTTTTTGTTTTGTTTTGTTCACACTTTTCCTGTTTGTTGTTCTCTGAGCTTCCTAATTCTGTGGTCTGATGTCTGAAATTTGGGGAAATTCTCAGTCCTTATTTGTTCAAATATTTATCTCGTTCCTTTCTCTCTTCTATTTCTGGTGTATCCATCGTGGGTATGTTATACCTTTTGTAATTGTCTCACATTTCTTGGATATTCTGTTCTGTTTTGTTTATTTTCAGTCTTTTTTCTCTCAACTTTTTGGTTTCTATTCACATATCCTCAAGCTCAGAGATTCTTTCCTTAGCCATGTCCATTCTACTAACTAGCCCATCAAAGACATTCTTCATTTCTGTTACAGTGTTTTAGTCTCTAGCATTTCTTTTTGATTCTTTCTTAGAATATCCATCTCCCTGCATATATTACCCATCTGTTCTTGCACGTTGTCCACTTTTCCCATTAAAGCTCTTAGTATGTTAATCATAGTTATTTTTAATTGCTAATCTGGTTATTACAACATTCCTCCCATATCTGACCCTGGTTCTGATACTTGCTCTTTTTTTTTGCCTTTAGTATGCCTTGTCATTTTTGTTGAAAGCAGGACATGATATACTAGGTAAAAGGAACCGTAGTAAACAGGCTTTTGTAATGTGGTGGTGAGGGGTAGGGGAGAGGAAATGTCCCATGGTCCTGTGATAGGTCTTGGTCTTTTAATGAGCCTGTGCCTCTGGACTATGGGCTTTACAAGGGCCTCTTTGTCCCCCCCCACTTAGATGGGGCAGGATGGCTAGAGGGAACTGGAGCTGGGTATTTCCCTTTCTCCAGGTCAGTTAGACTCTGATAAAACCCCAATAGTTTAGGCTGTGGTTAAATAGTTTACCCTGAGGGCAGGCTTTGTTAAGAATAGAATGCTCTGGCATATTTCAAAATAGCTACTTTTTCCCTCCCCCTGCTGGAAGCATGAAGGGATTTTTCTCCTACCTTCACTATGAGAACCTGGTAGAGCTCCAGGAGGTAAAACTCACAAATGTGGTGTCCCTCTTCCCCCAAGACTGCATCCCCCTGGAGTTTTTAACTCTCAGACTTATCCACGCTGAGGCTCCAACAATTCATCAGTTACAGTTGAGATTTTCTTACCCCCCAACTGATTCTTGCAGAGGTTTCTGCTCCTGTAAGTTGCAATTCTCTTTACCTGCCTGTCTGTGTCTCCAATATTTAGGGCAGCAGTTTGCCCTGCTGGATGGATGAATTCTCTGATAGATCTAAGAAGAGTTGTTGGTTTTCAGTTTGTTCAACATTTTACTTGTTAGGGCAGAGTAATGACTTCCGATCTCCTTACATGCCAGACCAGAAACCAGAGTCTTTTAATGTGTCAATATAGTGAATTTTATTAAATTAATTTAATATGTAAATTATAGGTATATAATTACATATATAATTTAATGTATAAATATGAAATATAATTTAATTTTATATAATTTTGAACCAACATCCTATTCCTAGAATAAATCCAACATGGGGTTTTCTATACTCTGCTCAATTCAGTTTGCTAAAATTTTCTTTCAGATTTTTAGACATATGTTACAGAATATCCTGTAAATTTCCATTCCCTGAGCTTCTTGTTTGGTTTTCGTGACATCATTATACACACCTCATAAAATGTTAGGGGATAGTCTTTCTCTTGCTGTTCTTCAGAAGAGTATGAGTAATATTTAAATTATCATTTCTTTGAATGTCTAGTACAACTTTGCCCACAGATCTGTCAGAATCTGGGATTTTCTTCATGGAGAAGCTTTTAAGTGCTTATTCCTTACCTTCAGTGGTTATAGGGCCACTCAGATTTCCTGTTACTCTTGAATCAGTGTTGATACATCATATTTTGGGGAACTGGTTTATATTCAGTTTTTTTTTTGTTTGTTTGTTTTTTTGGCATTACATTATTTTAGGTTCTTTTTAAATAGCTATAATAGCCAGAGTTATGTCTCCTTCATCTTTCAGCTTATTTCAAACTTTATTCTGATTCTTTGAAGTCTGAAGTATAGGTAAATTTCTTCAGGCACTATCTGTTTCTGCCTATGCCAAGTGCTTGGCAACTGTGAAACAGGGATCATTTCTGTTTTAGAAACAAGCTAGTTGTCTACCAAAACATTTTCTTCCTCATCCTAGGTACATAACGAGACTGTTATGTACTGGATGAGACTGGATGACTGCTCCAGTCATCCTTGGAGCTGACTATGGTCTTGAGCCTGAGTTCTTGTCCATGGAATATGAGTGGAGTGGTGCACCCATCTCCAAACCTGGCCTGCAGAAACCTTGCAACTGAATGAACACCCATTTCAGTTATCTGTTGCTGTGTCACAAACAACCCCCAAGATCTAGTGCCTTAAGACAGCAACTGTTTTATCATTTCTCATGAACCTGTCAGTTGACTGGGCAGTATTTTGCTAGTCCTACCTGGGCTCAGTTATGCAACTACATTAAGCTGTAAGTTAACTTGGGCTGGAAAGTCCAAGATAGTCTCTTTCGCACATAAGGGGCCTTGTTACCACTGTGAGCTGGGGCGTCATGATTCTCCCCTTTGTGGCCTGTCTCTCCGTGTGATGTCCCAACTCTCATGGCCTCTATGTGGCCTTTCTTTCCAGCGGGACCCGGACATCCTTTCAACATGGCAGTTGGACTCCAAGAGGGAAAATGTGGATACTGCCAGCCCCCTCACAGCTTGAGCTCAGAAGCCCCAGGAAGTCGCGTCCCCCGCATTCTACTGGCTGACACATGTCTCAAGTCCAGCTCAGCTTCAAGGGGTGGGGAAGTAGATTCCCACCTTTTATGGGAAGAGCTTCAAAGTCACAATAAGATGGGCACAGGGAGACATGATTCACTGGGGCCATTTTTCCTATTCTGACACATCACCCCTGAGCGTCCCCACACAGCATCCTCTCCCTCTCCCCGTGACAGGTAGATGCACATGCTCAGGGAGCCCTCCTGAGCCCTGTGATGAAGACAGAGGGGCTTCTGTTAGAGAGCACCTCACCTCCAGCTCCTGTTCTCTGGCAACTGCATGTGGTATAAGCAAGAAATAAACATGGGTTGTGTTAGGCCACTGATATTACAGGGTTTATTTATTAAAGCAGCTAATCTTACCCTAAAAATAGAACTTGAAGCTAAATTCACAGCTTGAGGTTTTTCAGACCATACAGGTAATATGAATTGGATTGCAAACCTGAGAGAGGAATATCTTGTGACTATAGACTCTCAGGGGATGTTTTGTCCTTTCCACTCAATGCCAAGGTCTGAGGTAATCCACTTGCCTTGCTGATCCATGTGGTGTGAAGCATGGGAGGGTTTGGAAAGGGTAGGCAGTGAGGACAATTTATTTCTTCATTTATCTTTACTCTGAGGATCCCATTCTATGTGGGTGAGCTCTGGCCTTGTCTCCTGATCCCAGCCAACCCTACCCCCAAATCAGGCTGTGAAAACCAACAGATCTCAAGTTCCCTTGGACTTGCAAATGGCCGCAGCCTGAAGCTGGCCTTGACTCTCCACTGGACTGTATGGATTCCTGCCCCCAATCAGTGTTTGGCCTCTGAGAATTCCAGACTTTCTCACCCACTCGTGCTTGCATTTAAAAATATGTTATTTATATTTTAGTTAGCATTGTAAATTGTTTTCACTAAGAGGGTCAGTCTGGTTCTGTAAATTTGAACACTGCCAGAAAGATAATCAGACATTTGTTTGTAGTGGTATTTAAATTTATGATAAATTTATGTGTTTCTCATGACTTCTACAGATGAACTCATCTCAGTCTACTTGTGTGAATTTCCTATTCACATCCCCTGCTTCTTAAAAACTGGACAATAGTACCAAGTGTGCTCCAAGAAAAGTCCTGATGATATTTCCACTCGCTGTGATCTCTGGTGGCTAGTTTACATCCCAGAACCACTAGTAACATGAAAATCGACACCACCCCACCTTTTCCTGCACACAGGGACTTATTGAACAGCTCATTCTTGCCTTCAAGTCCTGCTTTTCAGAGTTAGGTAATGTTTGTTTCATTCCACTGAACTCTCTCCTCTTTCCCGGGTAGTCTGCTATGAATTTTAGGTTTATCTGTGTTTCCTTCAGTTTAGCATTCTCAGCATTAAATCTATGTCTCAGTCTGAGTTCTCCCAGAAGCAGACCCTGAGACAAGCATTCAAAGATATGTATTTATTTGGGCGGTGATCCCATAAAGCTGGATGATCCATCAAACCAAACTCCCCGTTTGCATTATGAAAAGAAGATAAATGGGAATGTCCAGGAGGCAGAATCAGTAAGAAAAGAGGGTTAAATGAATAGCACCCTGTTCTATAATCACCTAAAGTAACCAAAATGATTACGATGATGATTAGCACTTATTGAGTATTTTCCATGAGCTTTTCACGAAGTTTAATTCATTTGAATCTCAAAACATCCAGTGAGGTAGGATGCTTCTTATATTCCCATTTTACAGAATGACAAATTAAGGCATGGATGGATTACTTAGTTGCCTAATGTCACGCAACTAGTAAGCAGTGGAGCAGAGTGTGAACACAGGCACCCCGAGGAGTTCCACACTCCTAAATACTAAGCTATGTATTGCCTCTCAAGTTTATTCTAGAAATGGATGTCCACTGTAGGAAATTTGGGAAATGTAGAAAAGCAGAAAGGAGAGAATAAAATTTCAGACAATTGTTTCAGTCAAATCTTGATCCCAATAGAACTTGTGAAATTTATGAGGTAGGAATTTTTAATCTGCTTTAAAAGTGAAAGAGCTAACACATTAGGAAAGCTACTCAAGGAATTGCAGCAAAAGGAAGAGGAGGGAAGAGAGGAAAGGAGGGAGGAAGGGAGGGAAGAAAGAGGGAGGTAGAACCAGGATATAGGGACTTCCTTGGAGGTCCAGTGGTTAAGACTCTGTGCTCCCAATGCAGGCGGCCTGGGTTCAATCCCTTGTCAGGGAACTAGAGCCCGCATGCTGCAGCTAAGACCCGGTGCAGCCAAATAAATAAATAAGTAAATATTAAATGAGATAAAATAAAATAATAAAATAAAAAGAACCAGGATGTAAACCAGGTTCTTCTCCATCCAAAGCACTTTATTTTAATACTCCAGTTGGCATGGGAATTTATTTCAGGAACACATTATGAGATCTAAGGACAATTCCGTTAGACTGTGTGGGTGCATGTTTAGTTGTAAGACTTCATAAATCTTTGAATCTGCACATGGAGTTTGAAGGACTTTGGTTTCAGGTAGCTCCTCTAAGGTCTGACATCACAGAAACTAGCGTTTACTTTTAACTTTATACCTTTGGGCTGGACATGAAAGTGACTGTATACTCTCCCATAGCCTTTTAAGAGCCTTGTGCTTTTTGAGGCTTATTGCATATTTAAAATCGACTCAAAATAGTATTCAGGTCATTTTCCTACTAATAAAAGGGGTATGATCTAAATGATCAAAATAAAATGAAGGTATATTATGCAATTTTAAAGGGAAGTGATTTGCTCTTTTTTATTTTAAGCACTGAAGTAGAAAGATGGATAGAAGAAAGAAATCATTAAAGGAAATTAAATTAGGAGTCAAGGAAGGGCAGGCTAATAACAACCAGCTTAATTATAATGATTTATAAAGACTCATTACAGGATGGTTTCCAAATATCATTCATTGGATCACAACAGATCTGACCTGGTACATCTTAAGTAAGCTGCTTCGTTAGCAATCAGTCTGGAATCTTGAGGACTGCCAGGCAAGCATCTGCAATCTGTTATTAGTGGGGAAAAACATAAATTATTTCAAGCCATGAAGTATGTGGTTGTCACTTAATGCACCATTATTAGATATTTTTGAGAGTATTGGACAAATGGCACAGTTAGGAGGAGCCAAACCTTCTAATTTAAGAAAACCTTGAGATGGATTTTTCATTTTGTGCCCAGGCTAATAATTAAAGCCTACTTTACATTCTTTATTTTGTCTTCGTGTTTTGTTTTCCGACTTTGGCTGATGGTTACTGTCTCTGGCCTAGATTAACTTTTTCCTTTTGTGAATAAACATGAATTATCTATAAGGAACCTTGTACCTAAAATGTCTTATAGTTGTTAATTGCTCAATTCCTAAGGCTTTCTGAGCTTTTTCACAAAGTGGCTTCAGTTTGTATGGGTTTTCAATGTGCTAATAGCTCGCCATTTAAAAACTAGGGATTTTAATACAATTAAGTTATCTCAGATGGTTTGTGCAGCGTGACTTGAAGCGTGGTCCCCAAGCTGGCAACATCAGCATCACTTGGTGCTTGTTAGAAATACAGCTTCTCAGGCCTCACCCAGATGTACTGATTCAGAATCTCTGGCAGGCGGGACCCAAGAATCTGTGTTTTAAATAAGATTTCCAGGTACTTTTTTTTTTTTTTTTTTGCAGTATGCGGGCCTCTCACTGTTGTGGCCTCTCCCATTGCGGAGCACAGGCTCCAGATGCGCAGGCTCAGCGGCCATGGCTCACGGGCCCAGCCGCTCCGCGACATGTGGGATCTTCCCAGACCGGGACACGAACCCGTGTCCCCTGCTTCGGCAGGCGGACTCTCAACCACTGCGCCACCAGGGAAGCCCCCAGGTACTTTTTATGTGCAATAAAAATATGAGGTACAGGAGGTTATGGCTGGGGTCAGCAAGCTTTTTCTCTAAAGGGCCAGCCAGATCGTTAAGTATTTTAGGCTTTGTTGGGCCATCTCTGTCACTATACAGCAGAAGCAGCCATAGACATGGGTATGGCTGTGTTTGAATAACATTTTATTTATAAAACACAAAATGGGCCAGACTTCACCCAGGGGCCATAGTTCGCCAACCCCCTGGGTTAGAGCATGGAGTGCTGGTTGTCCCAGGGTTTAATAGTATGTCTGGAAATTGGGAGACAGAAGGAAGGAGAGCTAAATTTGTAAATGACTGCTATGTACAAGGCATCTCTTATTTACCCCCAAAACATAGGCCTGCCGTATCTAGCCATGAAGATCACGTGCTGAGAGCAGCAGTTGGTGACATTTGGATTTGTATAGTACACAGCCTGGATAGCTTTATGTGGGGGTCCTAGGTTTGCATCATCTTCACGTTATGGGTAAAGAAACTTGCCCAAAGATATACTACCAGGCGGTGTCAGAACCAGGATTAATCCTGGGTCTGTCTGGTTGCAGAGGCTGCGCCCTGCCCATTGATTCTGCTGAAAAATAGGTAACATAGCTGACCCTAGCTGCGGGCTATATATATTCCCCTTTCAAAAAGCATGAAGGCAAAAACTTGCCACTGGACATTGGAAGAACGAGAAAGAAAGAGAGGACTGTGTGTGTCAGTGAGAGACTCCAGTACTCCATGTACTGTTGACAATACATGAAAAACAACAGCAACTGAAAGATTACTTTGGAACAACATCGATATTAGCATTCTGGCAGGTTGGTGATAAGTTATCTATCAGTTAGCTATCACCACATAACAAACCACAGCCAAACTGAAAATAAGAGTTTATGATTGCACTTGTGGTCTTGACTCAGCTCACTCGTGTATCTGTGGTCCCCTGTGGGTTGGGCAGCAGCCCTGCTGGCCTTTGCTGCACTCTCCATCATGTGTGAGAGTTGGCAAAGTGTAGGCTAGTCTAGGATGGTCTCAGCAGGGACCCCTGGGCTCTCTTCCATGTGGTTAACTTCTCCCGCAGGTTAACACAGGCTTTCTCTTGTGGTAAGATCTCAAGAAAGAGGGTGAGCAGGAGTGTGCAAGCCCTTTTGAGGCTAAGACTTAGAACTGGCAACCCCGTCATCAGGACTGAATCTCCCCTCAGCAAAAGATGGGGTCATTTCCCCACTTCTTGAGTTTTGTCTGCCTTTGTGATTTGCTTTGGCCGATAGATTGCAGCAGAAGTGATGGTGAACCACTGTAAGCATAGCCCTCCAGTGGTCTTGAGCCCTGCCCGGTATCTGTGCCCAAGCTAGCCTGCTAGAGGTGAGTGCCATATGGAACACAGACAGTTACCCTAGACTAGCAGGTCCTCACCCACCCACAGCTGACCAGAGAGGTGTGGGCGAGCCTAGTGAGACAAGAAGAACCAGCCACCGGAGCTCAGCCGAAACTGTGGACACACAGAGTGCTGAGCTGACCACAAAGTGGTTTTTTTATGGCACAAAAACTAATTGATAACAGATGTCATACATGCAAAATGACCACATTCTATGGACGAGGTGGGTAGTATTGAATCTTTCACTCCAATTTGAACTTCAAAAAATCGTCTAAAAACCAGTGCGGATCTCCTGGCTTATCTGTGGCTACTATCAATTCCACCAACATCTTTAGAGGTGTGCTGAGAAGTCTTCAGAACATAATTCTTATCTGCAAGAAATTCGTAGTCCTGTGGGTGAGCCAGCTCTGTAAGTAGGTACATGGCAATGCAATATGATACACATTGACATAGAGCGTTGGAAGCACAAGGCTGTCAAAGAAGAGGGTGTGATTTACTGTGCTTGGAGAACTTGAGAGTGGCTTTCCAGAACTATTTCCTGTGCAGAGGGAGTGAAATTCCAGCGTAAATGACCTGTGCAAAGGTGACTAGGTTCCAAAAAACACAGTGGGTTCAGGGAATAATAAGGCTGGAATCTAGGACATTTAGCTCTCTCTAAGCTCTTATGTTCTGGGATCCCTACTTTTCCCTCTGTTTATCCAAGCCTTCGGGGTAGTAACCGCATCTTTCTCATATTCATGATCTAGATTGCCTCAACCCTAGAAGTGACAATGGCATTGACATTGCTAATAACTGGTTTTATCTCTGTTTTTCCTCTGTTCTCTGAGTAAAAAGTTCCTTTTATTAAATCCTCTCAGACAATACTTAGTGTGCCTTCTTGTTTCCTAACCGGAGCATGACCGATCCAATTCTTCAGGGAAATGATTCTGAGATTTACAGGCTAATATAGAGGATAATTTTGCAGAGGATTGGGTGGGGAGAATGGAGACAGGAAAACATGAAGATCAGAACAGGACTGCAGTTTCTTCCAGGCTAGAGTTATAGGGAACCTTACCTAAAGCAGGGGCCATGGGAAGGAGAACATTTGCTCAGCGCAAGATAAAAGAGTCACCCTTGATTCTCCTTTTTCTCTCTCTACACCCTCAACCCCACCCCAGCACACGCACAGACAGCAATTCCATTAGCAAGTACACTCAGTTCTCCACGCGGGAATGTTCTGAACCTGGCAGTGCTTCACTACATCTGCTGCAGAAATTCTAGTCTAAGCTGATGCCTTTCCTGCCTTGATGATGACGATAGCCTCCAACTTTCTCCCCTTCTCACTCTTATTTCCCAGATAAGGCAAATCCACAGAAATAGAGTATAGATTAGTGGTTGCCTTATTCAGAGAACAGCCAGGGGCATTCTTGAAAAACCATAATCCAGACCATATGGTTCCGTGCTTAAAACTCTCTAATAGATTCCCCTGGTAAGAGAGAGAATTGAAAGCTTTCCAGGTGCTGGTTCCTCCCTTCTCTCTGGTGTCATCCTACACCTCTCAACCCCTTAGTCATCGTCCTCCATCGGCACTGGTTTTCCTCCTCCCTGAATTCACCGAGCAACATCCTCCTCTGAGCTTTGCTCTGGCTGTATCCTGTGCAGAGAACATTCTCCTACTGGCTGCCCCTCAGCTGCCTTTTTTCATCCTTCCAGTCTCAGTTCAGAGGTCATCTATTCAGAGGGACCTTTCTTCTCTTTCCTTTCTGATGTAGAGCTTACCTTGTCTCCTCATGTTCATCACCTCACTGTTTAATTTTCTTCGCAGCATTTATCTGAATACATTTTATCTCCTTTCCTTCCTCCCTCCTTCGTTCCCCCCTCCCTCCTTACCTCCCTTCCTTCCTTCCTTTTTCTGTAGTTTATTTTCTAGCTTCTCTCATTACAGTGTAATCCGCACATAAACACAAGGGCAGGGACCTAGTACACACTCAATAAGCAGTTTTTAGAGGGATGAATGCTAAGTTTAAGGAAACATTTCTGAGGTCAGTTCTATAGGCTGTGGTGACCATTTGAGCACGGGAGAAAGGGAAAAGGGAGGAATGGAGAAAAACTCCTAGATTTCTTTTTTTTTTTTTTACATCTTTATTGGAGTATAATTGCTTTACAATGGTGTGTTAGTTTCTGCTTTATAACAAAGTGAATCAGTTATACATATACATATGTTCCCATATCTCTTCCCGCTTGCGTCTCCTTCCCTCCCACCCTCCCTATCCCACCCCTCTAGGTGGTCACAAAGCACCCAGCTGATCTCCCTGTGCTATGTGGCTGCTTCCCACTAGCTATCTTTTTTACGTTTGGAAGTGTATATATGTCCATGCCACTCTCTCACTTTGTCACAGCTTACCCTTCCCCCTCCCCATATCCTCAAGTCCATTCTCTAGTAGGTCTGTGTCTTTATTCCTGTCTTACCCCTAGGTTCTTCTTGACATTTTTTTTTCTTAAATTCCATATATATGTGTTAGCATACAGTATTTGTCTTTCTCTTTCTGACTTACTTCACTCTGTATGACAGACTCTAGGTCCATCCACCTCACTACAAATAACTCAATTTCGTTTCTTTTTATGGCTGAGTAATATTCCATTGTATATATGTGCAACATCTTTATCCATTCATCCGATGATGGACACTTAGGTTGTTTCTAGATTTCTTGTTAAAATCAGGCTACTGGGTGATGACAACACTATCAACCAGATCAGGACTATCCTTAGAAGAGTGCATTTTGGAGAGAAAATGATGAAATTGATTTGGGACTATGAGAGTTATATGCTATAGAATACTTCGGGAGAGGTCTGCTGCACAGTAAAAATCTGGGTCTGGAACTCAGGGAAGTGGGGGCTCTGGAGACAGAGCATTCATCACCATCATTATAGATAGATAGACATTTATGCAAATATTTATAATTTGGCAACCCAAATTATAACATATACACTTATAAGCATTTAAAAGAGAAATATACTCACAGATTTGAAGGATCACATATACATTCATAAGTATAAAATGTAATATATAAATATATTCATAGGTATGAAGATATATGCAAATGCCTACTTTATAAATGTAAATGTAAAAGGGCTTTACATTCTAGGACAAGTGCAAATGGATATAAGCCAGGTCGATGGGAAAAAAAGATGGGATTTGTGAATTTTAGAGGCTGTAGAATCATTCAGAATCATTTTAGAAGCATATTACTTTGGGCCAGTCCAGGATATATTTAGGCCAGACTTCTGGCATTTGGTATTGTAGTAAGCAAACAGTTTGTATTTCTGTTTCTTTGGTTTTATGTCCATTTCTTGGTCCTCCTGAGTATCTGTAGTTTTACACCAGGGGAATTAGAGTGGAATTGTTTATTGCAGTCATCCTACTCTTCTCTGCTGGTTTTCCCGCAAACAAATCTCACCAGATTATGTGTAAACTGGTGAGAAACCCAAAGTGAAATGTGTATAGTTGTTCTATTTTAATGCTCTTATGGTGGAGATAAAAGGGTTCCCTCTACATTATGACCTTGAGTGTTAGAGAAAGAAAACCTTCTTTATTTCACTGCTTGGAGGGGACGCTGAACTTGTAAAATAACCATATCTATCATTAAGTAAATCACTCTTTCACAGGTCTTTACTGTGTTTTGATATTTCCAATGTAACCTAAGTTTCTTCCTGATAAACTTGTTACAAGGAGGTACCACCTGGCAGGTGTAAACAAATAGGTAAGAGCCCGTTAGCCTGTGTACATTCTGTGTCAATAGGATGCTTTCTGAATGTTTTTAAGTGATTCATCTTTTCAAGTACATTGAATATTTTCTCTGAAATATATTTGATATAACTAATTTGTTTAGAAATTTCCATCTTCTACATTTAATTCAGCAATTGTTTGTTACCTGTATATTAAACAGTACATAAGTATGGGAAGAGGTGGAAAGGGAGTGATACCAGACCCCAGCCTCCCAGACTTGGAATAGAAGTATCTGAGTCACCACAATATAAGGTATGCTGTGAACATTTAATACCACACTTATATTATCTCCATGAATCTTGGAGTCATTCAATAATCCCAGAGGTATTATTCAGAAAAGGAGGGGGAAGGAATGACATTGCAGTGAGGGGCACAGACCCTAGAGCCAGATTTCCTAGGCTTGAACTTTGGTATATTCATCAAAGTTAAGTGGTATTTGTGGCTATAACAAAGATCCCTGAAATCCCAGTGACATAATACAATGTGATTTAACTCACATGCCACTGCCCAGGGTGAGTCAGGAGGAACTCCTGTCTCCCCCTGCCTGCTGCAAGAGGTGATTCAGAGGCCTAGGCTCTTCATGGGGTGGCTTTCCATCTTGGGGTCATTTGCTTCCAGCCAGAGAGAGAGAGAGCATAGAAAACCATGTCACATATTGGCGGGACCAGACCGGAAAAGTGGCCTTCACCACTTTTGCCCACATTCCAGTGGCCAGAATCAGTCACATGGCCCTGCCTTGATGCAGGGGCAGTTGGAAGTGAAGCCTTCCTGCATCACTGGAAGAAAACTTGGTTTAGCGCCCACATAGCATCAACTTTGCCATGCCTGGCTCTACCATTTGTCAGCTTATGAGTCTCCCTGTGTCTCTGTTTCCTCATCTGTAAAATGGAGATAGTAATAGCACTCAAATGGTTGTTACAAGGAATAAGTGTGTCAATATATGTAAAGTGCTTAGAAGAGTGCCTGGTAAGCACAATTGAAGTAAGTTAGCTATTCCTACTTTATATGTGAGAAAAATTACCATAAGGGAGATAGGAAGGGCTATAGCATTTCAGAGTGGTAAGAGACTATTTTTATTGAGGTGGGGTGTGGCTAGCAGAATAGCCCCCCGCAAAGATGTTTACACTGTAAACCATGGAACCTATGAATATGTTTTGTTGCCTGGCAAAAGGGACTATGCAGATGTAATTAAGGTTATGGACCTTGAGATGGGGAGATTATCCTGGATTATCTGAGTGGGCTCAATCTAACCACATGATCCATTAGGAGCGGAGAACTTTCTCAGTCGGAGGCAGAGGGGATGTGACAGAAACGGAAATCAAAGAATCTAAGCTTGACAAAGTCTGGCTTTGACAACAGAAAGGCCAGGGATCTCAGTACTACAACCACAAGGAGCTGAATTCTGCTAACAACCCAAGGAGTTTTACAGTAGATTTTTTCCCCAAGAACCTCCAGGTAAGAGCCCAGCTGGTCAACACCTTGACTTCGTCCTTGTGTATGTTTAGCAGAGGACCAAGGCGAGCCTGCCTAGACTTCTTACCTACAGAACTGTGAGATAATCAGTGTGTGTTGTTTTAAGCCATTAAGTTTGTGGTAATTTGTTATGACAGCAACAGGAAACTAATAAAAAGGAGGGTCAATAAAGTATTCATAATAGAAAAGACACTTGAGATGAATTTGATTGACAGGCAGGATTTTGTTACTTGGATAAAGTGAGAGGACATTTCAGATGGACCAAATAGCTTTGAGCAAAGGAGGGGACTGGGAAAGTGGGGTTGGGGGTTGTCAGGGTCGAGTTTCATACAGTATCAGGGATTTATCTGCAGGGGTTGGTGCTTAATTCCACAGCAAATGAGGAACGATTGCTGGATTTTGATCAGAGAAATGATGTGCTCAGGGGCATACGTTAGGAGGGTGTGGAACAGTAGGTAAATGGGAAGAGTCACGAGCTGAGATGGTGATCCAAGTACTTACACAATAGATCATGAACTAAGGCGGTAGCTTTGAGAGTGGAAAGGTGGACACTCAAGTAAGACTGTCCTGGGTTGGGTTCTCCAGAAGCAGACCCTGAAACGAGCGTCCATGGGGAGGTAATTTACCAAGGCGTTGCTCTCAGTAGAAACCAATGAGGGGGTGAGGGAAGCAGGACAGGGAAGGTGAAGACACAAGCAAGAGTGAGCTTTCAGGGCAAGCCCCAGCCTCAGCCTCATCCTACAGGGAGCTCTGGAGCATAAATGTCCCTGCAGAGTTTGTTTTGTTTGAAGGTAAGGAACTGGGCTTTCATCCTTCTGCCCTGGTCACTCTTTGGCTGTGGGCCACCCCAGGGTGATATGAACTCCCAGGCGTCAGGAGTAAAGAGTTCCAGTAGTCTCAGGGCAGCTCTCTGAAGCAGACCTCAGGTACGAACCATTGGAAGCAAAGCGACACAGGCTGGTAGATGGACGTGGAGAGCTGGTGAGAGGGACGCCCTGGGTCTGGGAGCTCACCGACAGTGCCAGCTGTGGAGGTTTGTGCAGCTTAAGGATGGGGCAGTTGATGGGATGTGAAGGTGAGCGAGATGGAAGGGAATTGAGGGCGGCACCAATTCCACAGCCCTTTGCCCTGGGAGAATGATGGTGCCAGGGACAAGAATAGGGACATCAGGAAGGAAAGTTAGGCCAGATGTAGAAAGACAGGGAAGACGGTGGCATCCCTTTGGGGTACAGAATGTGCAAAACTCTCTTTTCCGTGAACACATTATTTAGAACACCAGAGGCTCAGCTCAATTTCCAAGTGATGCAAAGACCCTAAAACTTTCTGAGTTGTATGAACTCCAAGCTCCTGTGATGGTGGGGCTCCATTTCCTACCTCAATGCCTTGATTTCTTTCCATTTTCCAAAAATATCTAACTAATTTTCACGTGGTCAGAATGAAACATTATTAAATGCTTTCACTTACTCTGAGGAAACATAATTGGATGGCAACGTTTCATTGCTACTAAGGATGAAAGTTGAACTAGATATTGATGACATTAGTATATTGCTCAAGTTAAACAGAAATGAACAAGAAACCATTATGCATTTTCTCTGGGCTCCAGGGTTAGTCTAAATGAAAAAAAAAATAAGTGCTGTCGGTTATAGTATACACAGAAGCACACTGTGGCAAACAAACTAAATTGTGATAAATGAAAGAAAGGACCAGGCACTCAAAGAAAAAAAGTATTTCCTAATCTAACAAATTACTGAATCGTTACTCCAGCAAGAAGAGTGGGGAGAATACCCTGTTCTAACTTCAGTTCCATTTAGCAAATGATTCCTGGGTGCTCTTTATATGCAGGAAGCTATTCTAGGTCTTCTGGGAGATAGAGAATGCCTGCGTTGGCTCCTTGGACAGCGTGCTGCTCTAATATGTGAGAGGTACATCCTTGAAAAGCAACCTGGAGAGTCCCTACAAGCTTTGTCTCTGGAATGACAGTGTAAATTTAATTCTTATGGTGCCATTAAGCTACGTGATCCTGTGCAAGTCATTTCACTGCTTTATTCAAGATTCATTGATTGACACCTGCCGTGTACCATGCATTGCAGATAATGTAACCTTTAAGCCGCCCTGGAGCACAGGGCGGTGATAGCATCTTCCTCAGAGGGATGCTTCAAGGATAAAATGACCTCCCCTCAAAGTGTGGTTCCTGGATGGGCAGCATCCACAAAACCTGGACACTTGCTCGAAATTCAGATTCTTGATTCTGTCCCACACCTGCTGAATCCCAGGCTCTAGGGAGGGTGTCCTCAAATCTGTATAACAAGCCCCCCCCACCCCACATGCTTCCCAGGCAGGCTCAATTTTGGGAAGCACTGGATCCAATGAGGGAGCGTGTAAGAGCTGGCATGACGTGGTGACTAAGACTGCAGGTGTGGAGCCGGGCTGCCTCCCCATCTGCACGTTGGATAATCTTGGAACAACATACCCTGAAGCACAGTGTCTCTGTTTCTTCATTTGTTCAGTGGTGAATAGTGAAGTAGAGTGTATGTAAGCACTTAGAAGAGGATCTGGAACCTGTTTCAAGAAATACCACCCATTGTCATTATTAAAGGACTTAGCTTGGTAAATATTGGCTATTTTTTAATGCACGGGGATGCTCAGTGTATTAAGACCTTTGGGTTCAAATGAAGATTCCAATTCAAGTTAGCTCTAAGGCCTCAGGCAAGTGCTTAGCTTCAGTATCTCTGAAATGGGAATGATACTAGCAACTGTCTACTGGAGTGAATTCTAAAGGTAGTGTGCAGAAGGCCCCCAAAAGTATGACTTTGGCCTTGGTCTTGCAAACTCTTATCACTAAACAAAGTGCACAAATTTCCAATTTGTGAAAACCCAGTCTTATGGCCCAGGGATCCTGGAATATAAGAGAAAGATGAATCTTAAGGTCTAAAGTCAGGAAAAATTTTGAATGAATAACAACATAGGAAACAGCTAGATACCAATATCATAAGGAATTTGTGCAAACCCAGTTTCTGTGTAATGGAAAGCATAGAAATCAACCAGGAGGAAAAAATAAATCAGAAGTAGAAGAAGAATGGTTTGGAATGTTGATTGATATATCAGTCAGCATGGGCTAGGTTATTCTGGATAACAAATAGACCCTGTATCTCAGTGTCTTACAATCAAAAAAGATTAGTTTCTTGTTCATACTTTGTGCCATTTGTATGCTACATGTAGCTTTGTTCCACATCCTCTGCACCTTGAGGTGCAGGCTGACTAATCTGTGCACTATTTATCTCTGAACACATTAATGTGGCAATTTCAAACCACCACAAAACTTCAGCAGTATTCAGGAATAAACATTTACGCTTTTTGCTGAGTCTGCATGCCTGCTGGACAGTTCTGCTGATCTGGGTTAGGCTCAGTTGGTCTCAGCTTGGCTCCCTTACATATTTGGTGGTTGACTTGCGATAGACTGGTCTAGGATGGTCTCAGTTGGGACATCTCATCTGTGGGCCCCTCATTCTTCATCCTCATTCTTCCACAAGCTTAAGCCAAGCTTTTTCACATGACAGTATCTGGGTACCAAAACAGTGAGTGAAGCCCTCCTGCAAATTAGATTATGAAATAGCACATCATTGCTTCTACCACATTCTATTGGCCAAATCATGTCATGGACCAGCCCAGATTCTAGGAAAGAAGAACTCTGTCTTTGATGGAAGTTGCTACAAAATCACATTATCAAGGCAGAGATGAAGAGTTGCAATCATTTTTGTCATCAGGTCTTAAAATCTAGAACATTGTTGGTCAAAAAAGAAGTGAACATAGGAAATGTCCTCTTGTAAGTGACACACATCACTTCTCTCATATTTCTTTGTCAGAGCAAGCCATATGGCCAAGCCTGAGGCCAACGGGGTAGGGAAATAGAATACTGTATCACAGAAAGGGCAGTGAATATTTGTAAAAATAATAGTCTTCTCAAAAGAGAGAGAGGGAAAAATACAGGTTTCTTCAAGTGTGTTGGTGCCTCACAGACATTATACTGGCAGGAGAATGTTTCCCAGATGTTAGACATGACATGGAAATGTTAATAATACCCTTTTATGCTTCCAAAGGGTTGTCCCTTAAAAGTCCCTGAAGCATTTAGGGACTCCCACTGTCATAATCTCCAGTTCAGTCAATACAGCCTATTATCAATCTGACCCTTGGAAGCAGCAGGCGTACCCTTTGTGCCTGATGTGGCAAATAGTACAACATACCCCCAAAGAACCCTGAAAATCGGTATGTTTTCAAAAGTTGATTCCCATTCAGTCAAGGTGCAGCAGGTACTAATCCAAGTTCACAAACTCAGGTGTGTAAGAAATTCAGCTCTTTTTATTTCCTGTAACTCTAGTTAATTTCTATTATGAGACTCTGTGCCACAATGGAGTACAAATTTGATTTTAATTAATTCAGGGTTTCCACATGCTTGCCTAGGACTGAATGTCAGCCCTGGGGCTTTCATTGTGCCGTGGCTTGAGTGGTGTGCGATCAGGGATATGGAGTCCTCTGTCATGTTGGCATCTGTTGAGCCATCCTTCATCCTGGTTCTCATCTTTGGTCCTACAGACCAAAGATGCCAATCCTACAGTCTGTCTGTAAGATCAGACAGACAATCCTACAGTCTGTCTGTAAGATCCCAGAGGGGGCTCTCTCTCCCCCACCTCAGGCTTGCTGGACACCTGGGCTCTGGGCCACATCAGCTGTGGGCAGCCTGGGGGTCTATGTGAATCCCTTCACGATTGTCATGCCATCCTGGGTCTTCAGGAGGCACTCTACAGACCCTACCATGATGGGGTTGAAGGCAGGGTCTTTGTGAGTTTGATCAGGGCCAACTGTCTAGACACAATCTGCTTCCCTTTCCATCCCAGGCTCTTACTGACCACCTAGGATTTTTACCAAAGGAGATCTAACCCCTTCCTCACTTCACTCCTCCAAATCTATCCTGTTGTTGTTTATCAATCCTGTCCCAAGAAGTTGAGTCTGAGATTTCATGGTTTCCTCTCTTAGGCAACCATCCCCATGCTCCTCCCTGCCCTCAAGTTCCTTTCTTTTGTTTGAGGGGTGGGTAAGCTGGTGAGCTTTGCTTTTGCACATCTTACCTTGTCCCAAATCTATTTTATTATCTGTGTGTGTGTGCTCTTTTTTTCCTACAGGACCTAAGCTTTTAAAACTCAAAAGCCTGGAAAGCAGTTGTTGTTTCTCCCCTTTTATCTTCCATTCCTTGAGGTAATAAACATAAAGATGATGCTGCTGGAATGGGGGTAAGGGGAAGAGATAGGAGTTAACAGGAATTAGCAGGAATAAAAATAACAAAAGCAAAAATGATTTTTTGATTGTTGGTGTGCTGGTAGATGCTTAATAACCATTCTTACATACACACACACACACACACACACACACACACACACACACACACACACACACACACACACACACACACAGCCTGGATTTGTAGTGTTTGTTGGTTGCCATGGCATAAATACCCCTACCATGGTTGATTTCAAGTTACCAATATGACATTACTGAATATAGAATTGGGAAGAGATGAGCAATAGTACACCATTTTGTAGCATTTTTGCCATATAGGTAAAAAAGACAATCTCAAGAGCTTACATAAGAGCAAATGTAGTAAACTAATTAGAAAGTGAAGAATTGTGAGTGCTAATTAACTTTTGTTTTTTAATATAATTTATTTAAATGTAAGTTTATATAATTTAATTTTTAGTAACAGTTTTCTTTAACCAGCTAACAAAATTCCTGAAAATTTAACAACAGGCTCCCAGCACACCGCAGTTGTTAATATTTTGAATACAATTGTTAACATTTTATAACCATATTCCTGACACAGAGGAAAGTAGCCTTTTATTGCTGAGTGTTGAATGGGTCACTTATCATTATGAACTGTTTTGGGTGCCTCTGAGCCCTACCTCACACCCTTTCAGACTCACTTGTGACGCATCTGTTGCCATCAAGCTCATGCTTGTTTTGTCTTTTGACTTATGCTCAGCACACTTTTTTGTTTGTTTGTTTTTGGTTTTTTTTGCGGTACACGGGCCTCTCACTGTTGCGGCCTCTCCCGTTGCAGAGCACAGGCTCCGGACGCACAGGCTCAGCGGCCATAGCTCACGGGCCCAGCCTCTCCGCGGCATGTGGGATCTTCCCAGACTGGGGCACGAACCCATGTCCCCTACATCGGCAGGTGGACTCTCGACCACTGCACCAGCAGAGAAGCCCCACACTTTTTTTTTTTTTTTTTTGCCTAATGTGGAAGTGTGGGGATAGTTTATACCCACTGGAGCAACCCTTGACTGATGGGGAAAGAAGGTGATGGATCATTACTCCTATCTGTCCATCCTCATTTACAACAAACCTCAATTTCCCACAGTTATGGTAACTCCATAATGGACAGTTCCATTGAATATCCCCCATACTTCTTACATTCTCTGTTTCCTTCATTTCTGGTCTCTGAGAGAACCTCCCAACAAACTACCTATACCTAAGCCCATGTCAGGTTCTGTTTTCAAGAGAACTCTCGATTAAGTCACTGACTTTAATGTCACACTACTAGTTTAGAAGAGCTTATGTGATTCAAGGGTATCTGTAGTAATTTAAACCATGCACGTGTACTTTTCAAACAGAAAGACTATGATATTTGGACTAGCAATTTAGATTTCGTAGAAACAAAACAGATCAAAAAGCAGTGGTTTAGGCACTCTCTGGTATAGAGACAGATAACTTTCTCTCTCTACATGCCTTGGGACTTCAGATGACCTAAGGATAGGCCTTAACTTTCTGGGAAACAGCCTTATGAGACCATCTGTAATCATCTGGCTTTACAAACATGTATTAGATGTGACAGATTGTAGTTTTCAAGATGACCATAATAAGATCTCTCATCCTACTTGTTCTTCTTACAGTGTGAGTTTGACACACTTGCCATCAAAAGTGGGGTCTGTGTTTCCTCCCCTTCATCTGGACAGGCTTGCAGTTACGTCAGAAGGAATGAATGCTGTGGATTTCCAAGGCTGTTCAATAAATGGCAATGTAGCTTCCACTTGGTTTTCTTAGGACACTTTCTTAGAACTTCTTACAGCCACCATGTAAGCAGTTCAACTGCCTTAAGGCCACCATGTTGTGAGGAAGCCCAGTTTAGCCCATGTGGAAAGATCACAGGGAAAGTCACTGAAACAGCTTTGAGAGAGGCCCATCCAATCCCCAGCTGCTCCAGTCTCTTGCTGTTCCAGAGGCCCCAAGCCAGAAACACCCCGGTGAGTCCTTTCTGAATTCCTGTCCACATAAACCATGAGAGATAATAAATTGGTTGTTATTGTTTTAAAATTACTAAATTTCCAGTGTAATGAACAATAATAATTAAAATGAAAGAGTTGCTCGATTCATGTACCTCTCTTCACTTTGGCGGATAGCCAGACTTACTTCCTATTGTGAGAGTAAGGGGCAGGATTGCAGCTCAGCTGGGGAACAGTTAATTACTATAAATATATATGGTTTTAAGTTTGGAGATAATAGTTGCAGCTCTTGACGACTGAAACAACTAAGTAGTAGATGGGTATATAATGCTGAAGGTGTCTTGGGTTCTATATTTTTAAGTAGAGATATTCTTTCTTTTAACTTTATAATTTTTATATAATTATAAATTTACAGAAAGTTACAAGAATAGTACAAATAAATCCCATATACCATTCATCCAAATTTACCAATTATTATTTTACCACATTTGCTTTATCATTCCCTCTCTCTCTTTCTCTCCCACCGCACAGGCACAAATACACACAGATGCTTTTTTTCTGAACTACTGAGAATAAGTTACAGAAGCTAGGCCCGTTTGCCTCTAAGTGTATATTTTCTAAGAACAAGGATATTCACTTCAATAATCAAAGCACATTATCAAATTCAGAAAATTTAATATTGATAGAATACTAATATCCAACCGACAGATATTATCTGAATTTCTGCAATCATATCAATAAAGTCCTTTTTACTTTTTTTCCCACTCTGCTCCAGGATCCAATTCTGGTTCACACATTGCATTTAGTTTTTGTGTTTCTTCATTCTCAAAAAGAAAGTTACTCTATTTTTCAGCTTTCTAGAAAAAGATGTCACTTTCTTTGTCATTACTATTAAAGAGATACAGGAAGCTCATCTGGCCTTCTTATGCTTTTGCAAGACTGTTTTGGAGACTGCACTCCAATACTGTCTATATCTCTGGCTTTACAAAGTTAGAATATAGAAAAGCTTTTGCACAGGTCTAGACGTGGCTGCTGCACTGTTAGCAGCTACCCAAGTAAACCCAGCGTGTCTGTGGAATTGAAAAGCACCTACGATCTGACATTTAAGAATCTAAAGAATAAATCAGAATCTGTAGGATTGGCGTTCCTTATGAATAAGTAATTAGTAATTACTACTGTTTCTTGAAATTGGAAGTATTTGTTTGTGAGGCTCTGAGAGGGTTATGTAATGTATTTGCGTTTGAAAACACAGAAGTACTGGATCCTTATTCTCTCTCCATCCATCTGACTCTTTGAGGCACTGGCCTGTTTTCTTTCTGACTTGTGAATTGAGAGTGGTGTAAGCTCACTGATTTCTTTTCTTCCCTTTTTTTCTTTTTAAACTTTATTGAGAATAGTTGATAAATATAATTGTCTATATTTAAAGTGTACAATCTGATGGTTTGACATACATATACATTGTGCAGTGATTACCAAGATCAACATGATTAACACATCCATTACTTACTAACATTTTTTTTGAGGTGAGAATACTTGAGATTTATTCTCAGCAGCTTTCAAGTGTACAGTAACATATTATTAACTAGAGTCACCACACTGTATATTAAAGCCTCAGAACTTCTTATTCTTATAACTGAAAATTTATACCCTTTGACCTACATCACCCCATTTCCCCTTCTCCCTCCCCCAGCAACCACCATTCTATTCTGTATGTCTCTAAAATCACTTTTTTAAAAAAAGATTCTATATATAAATGATGCAGTATATTGTCTTCTCTGTCTGACTTATTTCACTTAGCATAATGCCCTCCAAGTTCATCCATGCTGCTGCAAATGGCAGATTTTCTTTCTTCTAAGGCTGGATAATATAAGATATATAAATAAATAATAAATATATATAAATAAGTATATAATACAATATATATTACATTTTCTTTTTTTTAATTTATTTTAATTTATTTTATTATTTTTTAACATCTTTATTGGAGTATAATTGCTTTACAGTGGTGTGTTGGTTTCCGCTTTATAACAAAGTGAATCAGCCATACATATACATATATCCCCATATCTCCTCCCTCTTGCGTCTCTCTCCTACCCTCCCTATCCCACCCCTCTAGGTGGTCACAAAGCACCCAGCTGATCTCGCTGTGCTATGCGGCTGATTCCCACTAGCTAGCTATTTTACATTTGGTAATATATATATGGCAATACCACTCTCTCACTTCGTCCCACCTTACCCTTCCCCCTGCCCGTGTCCTCAAGTCCACTTTCTATGTCTGCATCTTTATTTCTGTCCGCCCATAGGTTCTTCACAACCTTTTTTTTTTTTTTTTTAGATTCCATATATATATGTGTTAGCATACAGTATTTGTTTTTCTCTTTCTGACTTGCTTCATTCTGTATGACAGACTCTAGGTCCATCAACCTCACTACAAATAACTCAATTTCATTTCTTTTTATGGCTGAGAAATATTCCATTGTATACATATGCCACATCTTCTTTATCCATTCTTCTGTCGATGGACACTTAGGTTGCTTCCATGTCCTGGCTATTGTAAATAGAGCTGCAGTGAACATTGTGGTACATGACGCTTTTTGAATTATGGTTTTCTCAGGGTATATGCCCAGTAGTGGGATTGCTGGGTCATATGGTAGTTCTGTTTTTAGTTTCAAAGGAACCTCCATACTGTTCTCCATAGTGGTTGTATCAATTTACATTCCCACCAACAGTGCAAGAGGGTTCCCTTTTCTCCACACCCTCTCCAGCATTTATTGTTTCTAGATTTTTTGATGATGGCCATTCTGACTGGTATGAGGTGATACCTCATTGTAGTTTTGATTTGCATTTCTCTAATGATTAGGGATGTTGAGCATTCCTTCATGTGTTTGTTGGCAATCTGTATATCTTCTTAGGAAAAATGTCTATTTAGGTCTTCTGCCCATTTTTGGATTGGATTGTTTGTTTTTTTGATATTGAGCTGCATGAGCTGCTTGTATATTTTGGAGATAAATCCTTTGTCAGTTGCTTTGTTTGCAAATATTTTCTCCCATTCTGAGGGTTGTCTTTTTGTTTTGTTTACGGTTTCCTATGCTGTGCAAAAGCTTTGAAGTTTCATTAGGTCCCATTTGTTTATTTCTGTTTTTATTTCCATTTCTCTAGCAGGTGGGTCAAAAAGGATCTTGCTGTGATTTCTGTCATAGAGTGTTCTGCCTATGTTTTTCTCTAAGAGTTTTATAGTGTCTGGCCTTATATTTAGGTCTTTAATCCATTTTGAGTTTGTTTCTGTGTATGGTGTTAGGAAGTGTCCTAATTTCATTCTTTTACATGTAGCTGTCCAGTTTTCCCAGCACCACTTATTGAAGAGGCTGTCTTTTCTCCACTGTGTATTCTTGCCTCCTTTATCAAAGGTAAGTTGACCATATGTGCGTGGGTTTATCTCTGGGCTTTCTATCCTGTTCCATTGATCTATATTTGTTTTTGTGCCAGTATCATACTGTCTTGATTACTATAGATTTGTCGTATAGTCTGAAATCAGAGATCCTGATTCCTCCAGCTCCATTTTTCTTTCTCAAGATTGCTTTGGCTCTTCGGGGTCTTTTGTGTTTCCATACAAATTGTAAAATATTTTGTTCTAGTTCTGTGAAAAATGCCACTGCTAGTTTGATAGGGATTGCATTGAATCTGTAGATTGCTTTGGGTAGTATAGTCATTTTCACAGTGTTGATCCTTCCAATCCAAGAACATGGCATATCTCCCCATCTGTTGGCATCATCTTTAATTTCTTTCATTAATGTCTTATAGGTTTCTGCATACAGGTCTTTTGTCTCCCTAGGTAGGTTTATTCCTAGATATTTTTTCTTTTTGTTGCAATGGTAAATGGGAGTGTTTCCTTAATTTCTCTTTCAAATTTTTCATCATTATTGTATAGGAATGCAAGAGATTTCTGTGCATTAATTTTGTATCCTGCCACTTTACCAAATTCATTGATTATCTCTAGTAGTTTTCTGGTAGCATCTTTAGGATTCTCTATGTCGAGTATCATGTCATCTGCAAACAGTGACAGCTTTACCTCTTTTTTTCCAATTTGTATTCCTTTTATTTCTTTTTCTTCTCTGATTGCTGTGGCTAAAACTTCCAAAACTATGTTGAATAATAGTGTGAGAGTGGGCAACCTTGTCTTGTTCCTGATCTTAGTGGAAACGATTTCAGTTTTTCACCATTGAGAATGATGTTGGCTGTGGGTTTGTCCGTGTGGCCTTTATTATGTTGAGATAAGTTATCTCTATGCCTACTTTCTGGAAGGTGTTTATCATAAATGGGTGTTGAATTTTGTCGAAAGTTTTTCTGCATCTATTGATGTTTTATGGTTTTTATCCTTGTTACAGGATTATTAACTTGTTAATATGGTGTATCACATGAATTGATTTGTGTATATTGAAGGATCCTTGCTTTCCTGGGATAAACCTGACTTGATCACGGTGTATGATCTGTTTAATGTGCTGTTGGATTCTGTTTGCTAGTGTTTTGTTGAGGATTTTTGCATCTATGTTCATCAGTGATATTGTCCTGTAGTTTTCTTTCTTTGTGAAGTCTTTGCCTGGTTTTGTTATCAGGGTGATGGTGGTTTCGTAGAATGAGTTTGGGAGTGTTCCTCCCTCTGTTATATTTTGGAAGAGTTTGAGAAGGATAGGTGTTAGCTCTTCTCTAAATGTTTGATAGAATTCGCCTATGAAGCCATCTGGTCCTGGGCTTTTGTTTTTTGGGAAACTTTTAATCACAGTTTCAATTTCAGTGCTTATGATTTGTCTGTTCATATTTTCTGTGTTTCCTGGTTCAGTCTCGGAAGGTTGTACATTTCTAAGAATTTGTCCATTTCTTCCAAGTTGTCCATTTTATTGGCATATAGTTGCTTGTAGTAATCTCTCATGATCCTTTGTATTTCTGCAGTGTCCGTTGTTACTTCTCCTTTTTCATTTCTAATTCTATTGATTTGAGTCTTCTCCCATTTTTCTTGATGAGTCTGGCTAATGGTTTATCAATTTCATTTATCTTCTTAAAGAACCAGCTTTTAGTTTTATTGATCTCTGCTATCATTTCCTTCATTTTTTTTTTCATTTATTTCTGATCTGATCTTTATGATTTCTTTCCTTCTGTTAACTTTGGGATTTTTTCTGTCTTCTTTCTCGAATTGCTTTAGGTTGTTTCTTTGAGATTTTTCTTTTCTCTTGAGGTAGGCTTGTATTGCTATAAACTTCCCTCTTAGAAGTGCTTTTGCTGCATCCCATAGGTTTTGCATCATCATGTTTTCATTGCCATTTGTTTCTAGGTATTTTTTTAAATTTCCTCTTTGATTTCTTCTGTGATCTCTTGGTTATTAAGTAGTGTATTGTTTGGCCTCCATTTATTTGTAATGTTTAGATTTTTTCCTGTAATTGATATCTAGTCTCATAGCATTGTGGTCGGGAAAGATAATTGATACAATTTCAATTTTCTTAAATGTACCAAGGCTTGATTTGTCACCCAATATATGATCTATCCTGAACAATGTTCAATGAGCACTTGAGAAGAAAGTACATTCTGTTGTTTTTGGATGGAATGTCCTATGAATATGAATTAAATCCATCATGTCTAATGTGTCATTTCAGGCTTGTGTTTCCTTATTTATTTTCATTTTGGATGATCTGTCCATTGGTGAAAGTGGGGTGTTAAAGTTCCCTGCTATGATTGTTTTACTGTTGATTTCCCCTTTTATGGCTGTTAGCATTTGCCTTATGTACAGGGGTGCTCCTGTGTTGGGTGCATAAATACTTACAATTGTTATATCTTCTTCTTGGATTGATCCCTTGATCGTTATGTAGTGTCCTTCTTTGTCTCTTGTAATAGTCTTTATTTTAAAGTCTATTTGTCTGATATGAGAATTGCTACTCCAGCTTTCTTTTGATTTCCATTTGCTTGGAATATCTTTTTCCATCCCCTCACTTTCAGTCTGTATGTGTCCCTAGGTCAGAAGTGGGTCTCTTGTAGACAGCATATATATGTGTCTTGTTTTTGTATCCATTCAGCCAGTCTATGTCTTTTGGTTGCAGCATTTAATCCATTTACATTTAAAGTAATTATTGATATGTATGTTACTATTACCATTTTCTTAAGTATTTTGGGTTTGTTATTGTAGGTCTTTTCCTTCTCTTGCGTTTCCTGCCTGAGAAGTTCCTTTAGCATTTGTTGTAAAGCTGGTTTGGTGGTGCTGAATTCTCTTAGCTTTTGCTTGTGTGTAAAGGTTTTAATTTCTCCATCAAATATGAATGAGATCCTTGCTGGGTAAAGTAATCTTCATTGTAGGTTCTTCCCTTTCATCACTTTGATTATGTCCTGCCACTCCCTTCTGGCTTGCAGAGTTTCTGCTGAAAGATCAGCTGTTAACCCTATGGGGATTCCCTTATATGTTATTTGTTCTTTTTCCCTTGCTGCTTTTAATATTTTTTCTTTATATTTAATTTTTGATAGTTTGATTAATATGTGTGGTGACGTGTTTCTCCTTAGATTTATCCTGTATGGGACTCTCTGTGCTTTCTGGACTTGATTATTTCCTTTCCCATATTAGGGAAGTTTTCAACTATAATCTCTTCAAATATTTTCTCAGTCCCTTTCTTTTCCTCTTCTTCTTCTGGGACTCCTATAATTTGAATGTTGGTGTGTTTAATATTGTCCCAGAGGTCTCTGGGACTGTCTTCATTTCTTTTCATTCTTTTTTCTTTATTCTGCTCTGCAGTAGTTATTTCCACTATTTTATCTTCCAGGTCACTTATCCGTTCTTCTGCCTCAGTTATTCTATTGATTCCTTGTAGAGAATTTTTAATTTCATTTATTGTGTTGTTCATCATCGTTTGTTTACTCTTTAGTTCTTCTAGGTCCTTGTTAAATGTTTCTTGTATTTTCTCCATTCTATTTCCAAGATTTTGAATCATCTTTACTATCATTACTTTGAATTCTTTTTCCAGTAGACTGCCTATTTCCTCTTCACTTGTTTGTTCTGGTGGGTTTTTTTACCTTGCTCCTTCATGTGCTGTGTATTTCTCTGTCTTCTCATTTTGCTTAACTTACTCTGTTTGGGGTCTCCTTTTCGCATGCTGCAGGTTCGTAGTTCCTGTTGTTTTTGGTGTCTGCCCCCAGTGGCTAAGGTTGGTTCAGTGGGTTGTGTAGGCTTCCTGGTGGAGGGGACTAGTGCCTGTGTTCTGGTGGATGAGGCTGGATCTTGTCTTTCTGATGGGCAGGTCTGCATCCAGTGGTGGTTTTTGTTGTGTCCGTGACCTTATTATGATTTTAGGCAGCCTCTCTGCCAATGGGTGTGTTTGTATTCCTGTCTTGCTAGTTGTTTGGCATAGGGTGTCCAGCACTCTATCTTGCTCGTCGTTGAGTGGAGCTGGGTCTTAGGTTTGAGATGGATATCTCTGGGAGAGCTTTCACCATTTGATATTACGTGGAGCTGGAGGCCTTGGTGGACCAACGTCCTGAACTAGGTTCTCCCACCTCAGAGGCACAGGCCTGACACCCAGGCGGAGCACCAAAACCCTGTCAGCCACATGGCTTAGAAGAAAAGGGGGAAAGAAAGAAAGAAAGTAAAAAAATAAAGTTATTAAAATAAATAAATTAAAAATAAAAAAATTAAAAGTAATAAAAAAAAGAAAAAAATAGAAATAAAGAAAGAAGAGAGCAACAAAACCAAAAAAGAAATCTACCAATGATAACAAACTCTAAAAACTATACTAAAAAAACGGACAGACAGACCCCTAGGACAAATGGTAAAAACAAAGCTATACAGACAAAATCACTCACAGAAGCATACACATACACCATCACAAAAAGAGAAAAAGGAAAATATATATATATATATCATGGCTCCCAAAGTCCACCTCCTCAATTTGGGATGATTGGTTGTCTATTCATGTATTCCACAGATGCAGGGTACATCAAGTTGATTGTGGAGATTTAATCCGCTGCTCCTGAGGCTGCTTGGAGAAATTTCCCTTTTTCTTCTTTGTTTGCACATCTCCTGGGGATCAGCTTTGGATTTGACCCTGCTTCTGCTTGTAGGTCACCTGAGGGCGTCTGTTCTTCGCTCAGACAGGACGGGGTTAAAGGAGCAGCTGATGAGGGGACTGGCTCATTCAGGCTGGGAGGAGGGAGGGGTACGGATGCAGGGCGAGCCTGCGGTGGCAGAGGCCGGCATGACATTGCACTAGCCTGAGGCGCGCCGTGGGTTCTCCTGGGGAGGTTGTCCCTGGATCACGGGACCCTGGTACTGGCGGGCTGCACAGGCTTGCACACAGCTTCCTTGGTGGCTGCAGTAGCAGCCTTAGCATCTCATGCCTGTCCCTGGTGTCTGCGCTGATAGCCGCGGCTCGCACCCGTCTCTGGAGCTTGTTTAGCGGTGCACTGAATCCCCTCTCCTCGTGCACTCCAAAACAATGGTCTCTTGCCTCTGAGCAGTGGTTCACTAGCCCCCTTCAGGCTGTGTTCACGCAGCCAACCCCAGTCCTCTCCCTGGGGTCTGAGCTCCAAAGCCAGAGCCTCAGCTCCCAGCCCCCACCAGCCCCAGCAGGTGAGCAGACAAGCCTCTCGGGCTGGTGAGTGCTGGTCCGCACTGATCCCCATCTCTGCCAGTGAAGGGGCTTCCTAGTGTATGGAAACCTTTCCTCCTTCACAGCTCCCTCCCACTGGTACAGGTCCCATCCCTATTCTTTTGTCTCTGTTTTTCCTTTTTTCTTTTGCCCTACCCAGGTACGTGGAGAGTTTCTTGCCTTTTGGGAGGTCTGAGGTCTTCTGACAGCGTTCAGTAGGTGTTCTGTAGGAGCAGTTCCACGTGTAGATGTATTTCTGATGTATTTGTGGGGAGGAAGGTGATCTCCATGTCTTACTCTTCCGCCATCTTGAAGGTCTCCTTCTATATTACATTTTCTTTATCCACTCATTCGTCAAAGTACATTTACGTCATTCTATATAGCTTGGCTATTGTGAATAATGCTGCAATGCACATGAGGTTGCAGGTATTTCTTTGAGACACTGATTCCAATTATTTTGTGTATATGGTCAGAAGTGGGATCGCTGCATCATATGGAAGTTCTATTTTTAATCACTTGTTTCTTCTTAACCTAGTAGCTCCCCACATTTCTAATGTGTCTATGTTTATAGTAACATGTCAGAGTCATACATCGGGATGGATTCTAGACAAAATGGGAAAAGAAAAGTTTGATCATGTTTGCAGAAGTTGAGTACCACAAACGTTGTTTGTGAAATGAATAAACAATACCACTTGCGTGTTAGACTTCAAAATTATGCTTTTGTGATGAATAAAACAAATTATTTTGTTGAATGAATTGAATAATATATTATTGTCATCGTTGATTTTATCAATCAATAAATGTTAAAGTATAACGCTGTCAGGTCCAAGACACTCCACTGATTTTTCTTTAAAAGGAGCGTCTATTGCACAAATAATTATTGGCATTATTAAGTAGTTAATGGACTATCTCCATTAAACGAGTCCCAGTCAATATTCTACTTCCCACCTGCTTCACCAAAAAGCAGCATATTCCTTGAGTTGGAACATTTTAGTTCTATAGAAAAAAAGTAATGAAAAAATTTTGACATATGGTTTGGTGATGGAGTTAGTAAAGAAATATCATCGTGCATGCTTAAAAAAATAAGTGTAGATTATGAAATGCTTTTAAATGTTAAGAACTTTGTAATAGTCATATAAGGCTGGGGCATAAAATCTTGACTTCAGCTCAGTTTCACATATTATGTACTGTCCTAACATAACCTCCAAAAGAAAGACTTCAAATTCAGTGCCACACAAAGAGGAGTAAGAATGTTTGCAACATCTTGTCAGAAATAAGATAAACCTGTATATACAGTTTAAAAGTAGAAGAGCTATTTTAAGCTCATCTGTGTGTTACAAAGCTCAGGACTTCGATTTCCTTTCATGTCACTAAGTGGAACAGTCCAATAGTCCATAGCAAAATGCAGGGAAAGGGGAAAGAAAAGTTGAAAAGTTACCAAAACATTAATTATGCTTTTGAGAAACCTGCCAATGCAGTAGTGTTAAGCCCAGTAGCCTTTCAGGGCTGTGTGGGAGGGTTATGGCTTTCTCCTTTGTATACAAGAGGAGCCGCCGCTGGATCCAGCTTTTTTTACTGTGATTCTTTTGTTCTCACTGCTCTGCATAAGAAAGAGAAAATGTTCTTAAGTAGTGTAAATAAGGTCTAAGAGCTAATGGGTTAAAATGAAGCTGTTGAAACCATAAAATTTGAGATGAAACTCTGAAGCCTTACTCTGACATTATCTAAAAATACAATAGTTTTCCCTGATAAAATATTTCATACACATAAATTATTTCTGTCTCTGTCTCTCACACACACTTTTTGGTGATGGCTAGATTAGCATAAAATTTTTCCTTCAGATACTTATAAAAATGCAAGCCTTTGGAAAAGTAATTTGAATTTATATTTGAACAGATACTTAATGAAACCAAACTATCAGCCAAACATGTTGTGAGGTGCACTAATTGAATCTCAAACAAAATTCAAACATATTTAACTGTGCTGAAAACACTGGAACAAAGTATATAGTCTCTAAACCTATTGAACAGAAACAAAACCGAACCATCAGTATCTTTTTTGATCCAAACCAGTAATTCATTTGGAATTTCTATTCCTGCTTTTAACTGAAAATTTATTCTGAAAGTGTGTCGGGTTTTATGTGGCTGTTTGGCCAGGTTGCTTACTCCTTACAGGGAGCCCCGGTATTCCTTGGAGCTCCGTTATAGGGAAGCAGCTATGAGGACCCTGGAGAAGGTGCACGATTTTTTTTCCAAAGCAAAGATTAAGTATAGTTGTCAAAGATAATAATAATTCCCACTGTTTTCTCAATTATTCCTCGGTTTTCTCTGTTGGAGAACCTTTTGAACAAATATCCATCCCACTGGCAATCATTTTAATTGGAATTTAGGAGATGGCTAATATACACAATAATACATCCAGATAAAATCAATGATCCTAAAAGGCCAAGTTGTTTTTGCCACTGCTCCAATTAAAGTGCAGCAGTAAAGAGCAGAACCGACATTGATTTTCCTTTTGCTTTTTTTGAAAATAGATCTTTTCCTTGATAAGCAATGAAAAAATGTATTCTACAGAACCTTTTTTTCTTTGTGCTGTATAAAGTTGCTTCTAATGTACTCTTGGTTATCTAGTTGATAATGAGCAAAGTTTATACCAATTAATCCACTGCTATGGTATTTCCTTTTGCTTGTTTTCATTCAATTCATTTCAAAATACCAAGGTGGAAAAAAGCAAAGACAGGAATTTAAGCTTGTCAGCTGCATTGAATATGTCACTCAAAGGCAGATTAACTATAGCAGTTTTACACACGATGTGGGGAGAGCATGCCCAAAATTATATTCAGGACAATAAATGAAATATACCAAGGTATTAAAGATTTTTAAAGAGGCTGTAAATTACAGGGTTTCCCTGGTGGCGCAGTGGTTGAGAGTCCGCCTGCCGATGCAGGGGACACGGGTTCGTGCCCCGGTCCGGGAAGATCCCACATGCCGCGGAGCTGCTGGGCCCGTGAGCCATGGCCGCTGAGCCTGTGCGTCCGGAGCCTGTGCTCCGCAACGGGAGAGGCCACAACAGTGAGAGGCCCGTGTACCGCAAAAAAAAAAAAATAAAAAGAAATAAAAGAGGCTGTAAATTACAAAAGGGAAGTACTGTTTATTTTATCTGAGTATATCACACCAAAGTGATAACCTAAAATTTAAAATCAAAATGTAAGTTTGACTTTGGAATACTCCCTTTCAACACTGTCATACACAACTGTGTCTATTTATAACATGAGTGCTGGAGGTGGGGCAGGGAGAGGAAGTGAATCATCAAAGATGTTTTGATTTCATGACAAAGATTCAATTGGAAGCTTACCACCCTGATGCACAGTACTATACCATATGAGTGCATACCTTGAGTTACAATTTCCTGTTATTCTTTATTCCTGTAAAACAAATGTGGAAGAAGAGTATAGTGGGTATAAAATGTATCTATCACTACAGGCTATGACAGAAAAAGCCATCCAAACCTCCATCCTGTTTCAATAATATCTATTTGCACGCATCAAGGAAACACAGGATTCTTTGTGAAAACCTCCAATGTGCTCGGAAATGTTTTATGGTCATAAAGTCACTCCTTTCCTGATTTAATATTAGCTCCAAGGGAGAAGATTTTTTTCTGCTGAATGGTGGCACCCTTCAGACCAATAAGGATCCTTGGAGGGTCTTTCTTCTCAAAATGAGTTATGCCCGGACCTAGTGAAGGCTGACGGGAACGCGTAACCAAGGGTGTTTACAACCCTGTGTCCCTGGGTCAGATAAGGGACCACACCGTTAGCCTCCACTTTCCTTTGAGAGATACACAAAACATTCTCTCCTGTCAAATTGGGAAACTTCCATTAGTACTCATTTCTCGAAAAGGAATTATGTCTGCATCTAGAATATACACATTACCAAGATGAGCTTGGAATTGGATCTTGTTTAGGCAATCAAAACATCTTTGGTGATTCATTTCCCAACACTGAACTAAAAAAGTGAAGGCACAAATAACCACACTTCACACATAATTAACTCGAAAGGCAGCATTTCGCTGATCTGAAAGTCATTTCTAGATCCCAACTTCATAGAATTCCCTCCTCCTCTATCCCACAATGGCCCGATCCCCATCCACCTTCCCCCGTTATTGCCCACGTGGGAAGTGTATAAGATGCATTTGACATGCATTAGGGGGTGCAAATGACTTTTACATCATTAAGTGCAACTGAATACTCAATCCTGGAGTAGGCATCTTGTTTATTTTATAAGATATGGGTTTAGGATTAGGAGGAAGGTTCACTGTGTTATGCGGAAATGCAATCAGCATATTGAAAAGAATTGGGATCCTCAAAAAAAATAAATTGGCCCGTTTATACAAAATACAAAAATAGTCAAAGCTTATCTGTGCTGTTAGAAGTAAGGACAGAGGTACCGCTGGTGGGGATAGTTACAGGAAGGGAACAGATAACGTTCTGTTTTTTGGTGGGGTACAAAAAGATGGAGCAAGCTCTACACTCCACGTGCACTTCTAGAAACTTTGTTTCTATTCAATAATGAGAGTAGAAAATTTACAGGCATGTCTAAGCAATGCCGTTTGCTTTTAGATCCAGTCATAGAACTGCTGATGACCCTTGGTATTATGATTTTTAAACTTTTCATTTTGAAATAATTATAAATTCACAGGAAGTTGCAAAAGATACTACAGGGAGTCTCATGTAACCTTTACCTCGTTTTCCTAAGTGGTTCAATTTTACATGACTATGTTATAACCCCAAAACCAGGAAATGGACATGGGTACCATGTGTATGTATATAGTTCCAGTCATTTTAATCACATAAGTAGATTCCTGTGATGACCACCAACCAGAGACAGAACCATTCCACTCCCACAGAAATCTCTCCTGCTGCCCAGGGTCAGGTTCCACCCCTTCCTCGCCACCATTCCTAACCCCTGGTAGCCACTAATCTGTTTCCTATCTCTATAAGTTTGCCTTTTTGAGATTTTTATGAATGGAATCATACTGTATATTACCTTCTCAGATTGGCTTTTTTTTTTTTTAAACTTAGCATAATGCCCCTGAGATTCATCCAAGTTGTTACGTATATTAGTAGTTCACTCCTTTTTATTGCTGAGGCTTTCACAGTATGATGTACATAGTTTGTTTAACCATTTACTTATTGAGGGATATCTTGGTTGTTTCTAGTTTGGGAATATTATAAGCAAAGCGGCTGTGAACTATCATGTATAGGTTTTTGTTCAGACTTAAATCTTCATTTCTCTGAGAGAAATGCCCAGGAATGCAATTGCTAGGTTGTACGGTAGATATATGTTTTGTTTTTTAAAAGAAATTGCCGAACACTTTTCCAGAGTGGCTGTACCATTTTACATTCCCACCAGCAACACATGAGAGATCCAGTTTCTCTGCATCCTCGCCAGCATTTACATTATCATTATTTTTACATTTTAGTTCTTCTAATAGGTGTGTTGTGATAGCTCATTGTGGTCTTAATTTTAATTTCCCTAATGGCTCGTGATGTGGAACAACTTTTCATGTGCTTATTTGCCATTCATATATCCTCTTCAGTGAAACATCTCTTCATACTCTTCAACTTCATTTTGTTTTCTTTATTTTTGCTATCTTGCCTAATTATGTCCCTCAATATTTTTAGCTCCTTCTTAAGATAACTAAAAATCTTTCCCTATTCCAGTATCTACAGGTTGTTACTTCTGCTAGTGATGACTCATTCTTCCCACTTGTTTCCAGAGTGCCTCTGCTTTCTCACCCCCTTTACATTGCTCATCCTCTTCATTCTGTCCAGAAAGTCACTTTCTAGACTCTTTGCCTCTCTTATACTCTGGTTACTGATGGAACTTCAAAGTCCTAGTGGATTCACATCAAATGACAGCATTTCCAGGAAGCCTTGACTTTTCTTACCAAATAAACATAATCATGAATCCCTTAAATTGGCAGCATACTTTAAAAGATAGTTCCAAGTGGCACCCTGGCAAATGCCGTTAGCACCCTATCCATACGACATTTGGCATATTTTCCACACTGACTTCTTTAGCAGCAGCCACTCCTTTCTGTGTTTTTCTGCCCAGAGGCTTTCTCTGGCTTCCAGGGGCTGCTCTGCTGGAGCAGAAGTGCTGCGAGTAGCCCTCGATCAACGTTGAAGCTTCCTTGCTCCTGACTTGAGATTATTGATTGCCCAGAGTCCCCAAGTGGGATTAAGCCCCCCGTTGCCCACGGTGTTAACTGGCTTGAAAACACGCCTCTTACTGACTGCCTTCCCTGTCTTACTTTCCTGATGATATTTTCTGAGGTCCCCTTCTGCATAAACTCAGATCATTGTCTCAGGTTCTTCTTTGGGGGAACCCCAAAGTAGGTGAGGGGGATCTGGTTGCAACATCTGTCACCCCACTGATTGCCAGGGTTCGGCTAGGCAGGTGTCCCCTCCCTCCCTCACCACTCCATGTGCATCCCTCCCGAAGCTGCAAGCTCAGTCGAAGAGGACCACCTTCCCCGATAGAGGAGGACTGTTCTTCAGTCAAGGGTATACGAGTAGCTGTGCTCCCCTGCTCGAACCTCCAAACAAGCTCTCAAGGTACCAGTTGGGCTGCTGTGGAGTAAGCAAGGATAAACGTGGCTGGAGTTGGAGATGAGCTCATGTAGAAAAGTTCTGACTTCCCCCTTGTTCAAATAGAGAATGAGAACAAGTGGCTGAAGAGAGTTTTATGGCCAAATTGCTTGGGAAATGTAATATTTCTCATTAATGTCATCAGTGTCTAAATCTTCAATGTATCATCAATGCACACAGGCTATTTCTCCTGGTATTTTAATGACTAATACACATAGTCAAACTAATTAGAAACCTTAGGATATTCTTGTTATATGGAAAATTGGATGCACAAACAAGGTTACAGGTTATATATTTATTCACTAAACATATATGAAGGCAGCGCACATAGGTTACACCTTGCGGTGGAGTTAAAGTGACAGTCTGTGAAATGGGCAGAGATACTAGCCCTTTTCAGACTGGGATGTACTGGTCATTGAATTTTGGTTAGACCTTACTCATGCTACGTTCTCATGTTATTAATCTCAAAGATGAAACAACCTAAATCTTGACATAAATCCTTCCCAAACCAGGGGGTTAAAGCATTAATACCAACTAGCTATATCTGTGACCAGAGGTCATGAAACTTTTCTGCAGAGCTGAAAAATAGATTTCATTCTTGACGTGAGACATTGTCATTTATCAAAGAATTGATCAAAGTCTGTAAGATTCAGTGACTTTGAGGAGAAGAATGTTCCCTGGAGACCAGGCTGAGAGGTATCCATGAGGAGAAGAATGTTCCCTGGAGACCAGGCTGAGAGGTATCCAAATCCATTTCACTTCTGTTTGAAGGTAGACTTTCAGGATTTAAGTTACGCCATGAACATGAAAAGATGCCTGACATCACTAATCACTGGGGACATGCAAATCAAACTACAACGAGATATTACCTCACACCTGTAAGAATGGCTATTATCAAAAGGACAAGAGATAGCAAATGCTGGTGAGGACGTGAAGAAAAGGGAACCCTGGTACACTGTTGCTGGGAATGTAAACTGGTGCAGCCACTATGGAAAACAGTATGGAAGTCCTTCAAACAATTAAAAATAGAACTACCATATGATCCAGCTATTCCACTTCTGGATATATATTTAAAGAAATGATATCAGGACTTCAAAGAGATATCTGCACTCCCATGTTCATTGCAGCATGACTCACGATAATCAAGACACGGAAACAGCCTAAGTGTCCATTGACAGATGAATGGATCTCTATATATGTGGAACAGATGAATGGATCTATACATATGGATCCATGTATATAATGGAATATTATTTAACCACAAAAAAGAAGGAAATCCTGCCCCTGTAACAAGATGGATGGACCCTGAGGGCTTATGCTGAGTGCAATTAGTCGGACAGAGAAAGACAAATACTATATGATATCAGTTATATGTGGAATCTAAAAACATAGAACTCATAGAAACAGAGAGTAGGATGGTGGTTGCCAGATGCTAGGCTGGGGAAATGGGGAGATGTTGGTCAAAGAGTACACATTTTTAGTTATAGGATAAATAAGTTCTAAGGATCTTTAGTACAGGATGGTGACTATAGTTAACAATACTGTATTGTACACTTGAAAGTTTCTATGAGAATAGAGCCTTAATGTTCCTACCATAATAACAACAACAACAAAATGGTAATTATATGAAGAATGTGTTAACTAACCTCATTGTGGTAAATATTTCACAGTATATACGTGTATCTAATTATCACATTGTACACTTTAAACTTATACGATGTTATACATCAATCATATCTCAATAAAGCCAGGGTGGGGAAGAGTTATGCCATGAACAGGGAAAAGAAATATAAATACAGTAAGTCCATCTTGGCATCTTCCTTATATGTATTTTCAGGAATAAAATATTTAAGAAGGGATAATTTATTTACATTAGACTAGCTTTCTCTTAGTTGTGTACCTTCGTTTTGTAATCCTGTTATCATTTCTGCATAACAAATTAACCCCCAAACATAGTGGTTTAAAACAACAGAAGGATTTATTTTGGGCAGAGTTCAATGGGGGATAGCTGTCTCTGCTTTACTTGGCTTCTGATAGAAAGGGGCTGGAATGCTATAATCATCTTAAGGTCTATTCCCTCATGTGTCTTGCTGAGAAGATGAAATAGTTGGGGCTGGCAAGGCCAGGGCTCCTGGGGGCAAGGCTGTCTATCTCTATGGGAGGTCTCCACATGGTCTCCCCTTCTTTGTAGCTTCATTGTAGCTGAACTTCTTGCGTATTGGCACTGGATTCTCAGAGTGCACATCCCAAAGGATTGCCATCAGGCAAAGCCATATTGCCTTTTATCACCTAGTCTCAGAAATCGTATATCACATCTGCCAAAGCCTGTTGACTGAGACATTTACAAGGTTTACTCAGGTTCAAGGGAGGAGACACAGCTGAAGGAGTGTCAGTGTCACATTGTAGGAAGATGTTTGGCCATCTTTGGAAAATACTGTCTGCCATATCTTGCCTTTTCTAATATGTGCTGAACCGCAGACCTGCAGGCAAAATAGCTCACAGCTTTTGAGATCTGAGTCTGGCTCCCTGAACTGAAGGACCGGAAATGATAAAAAGATTAAGAAAACACTCATGTTACATACATTTTTATACCTGGGCATTGCATTGGAGTCAGACAGAACTGAGCCTGAATCTCAGCTCTGCTATTTTCAACTCAGGTTTTTTCATCTGCAAAAATGTGTGGAATTCCTATCTCAGGGTAGTTATGGTGATTAAATGAGATAGTTCAGGTAAACCCTGAACATAATGCCTGCCCATATGGTTACTGGTTTCAGAGGGGAGTGTGAGTGATGGAGATAGAAATGAATAGTAGTAAAAGAAGTGAAATATTTTTTAAAATGTCTGTTTTGAATCATCTCTGTAGGTTTTCTTCTGTGGTTCCCCTAAATTACCCAATAAGTGAGCTTCCTCTAGTTTTATACCACTCAAGCTCATGACCATTAGTGCTGTGTATTTGATGAATGCACATGGATTTGAATTAAACAGAATCAAATCAAGCGCCCTCTAAAAAGAATACCTCAGTTCTGTTCTCGGTTCAACCCATGAATCACTGTGGAACTTGGCACTGGTAAGCTTTGTGCGTTTTGCACAACTATAACATTGCCTTAGGGTTGACCCTTTCCACTGTAGAAGATCTATCAGTTAGGATCGGCAGTGAAACCCACAAATAGTGAGTGTGAGACATATGGCCTCCAAAGGGAGGCTGCTGCCCTTCAGAAAGCCTGTGAGCTCACCAGGGGCCCCCAGGCTCTCTCCTTCCATCCGAGGGCCCCATACTGCTTGCTGTCAGGGATCCTCATTCATCATGAAACCTCAAGCTCTGCTGGACGTCTTTCACTGCTCTCTTCAACTGTTCACCTGCTCTTACTTTCTAGCTCTGAATTTCATTGAAAGCCTTTAGAATCTTTGAGGGCAAGTAATGTGTGTACTACTTCTTTCATCCTTACAGGTATTTTTAACACCCACCACTGCCTAGACACTGTTCTCGGCCCTGGAAAGTCACAATGAGCTACAGAAGCTCCCTGTCTTAGACTGGGCTCCCCCAGAAGCACACCTGGAGACATGGATTCATGTGCAAGTAGCATATTTAGGAGGTGATCTCAGGAAACACCAGTAGGTGGGTGGGGAAGTGGAGCAGTAAAGGGAGGAGCTGCTAAGGGGTACGTTTTCCAGCAGGTTCAACACTGTAGACAAGTGGAGCTTGATCGTGCTGGGGAGCCCTGGGAAACAGTGCAGGTTACATTCCTCAGAGTGATCCTACCCAAGTGGGCAAGGGGCTGGGCTGTCTATACTCCCATCAACTCCCAACAGGGCAATTCCTGGGCCCCTCTGCAAAAGCTGGTCCCAGCAGCTAGAGAAAGCTCTCAGGCAAATAATTGTGTGTGATAAAAGGTGGTCCAGGGTGGACTGAAGTAATGAGTTGAGGGGATGTATTAGTTTTGTGGGGCTACTGTAACAAAATATCACAAACCGGGTGGCTTAGACAAGCAGAAATTTATTGCCTCACAGTTCTGGAGGCCTGAAGTCTGAAATTAAGGTATAGGTAAGGCTATGCTTCCTCTAAAACTGCAGAGGACTCCATCCTTGCCTCTTTCTAGCTTCTGGTGGACCGCTGGCAATCATCGACAGTGCTTGGCTTGTAGGTGCAGCATTCCAATCCTGTGTCCATATGTGGTGTTCTCCCCATGTCCTCATTTCATCTTCCTTCTCGGCGTGTCTATCTCTGTGTGCAAATCTCCCCTTTCTATAAGGATACCATTTAAATCAGGGTCCACCTCGTTTTTACTTGAATATCTTGGTAAAGAGCCTATTTCCAAAGAAAGATATGTTCTGAGGTACTAAGGGTTAGGATGTCAACATAACTTTTTGGGAAGACAATTCAACTGATAACAGGGGGTAGAAGTGGGGTGCTGGCATCATCTGATGTAGTTTCTGCTTTAAAGAGCCTATACTCTAGTGGGAGGAAACTAACAATAAAGAAAAAATATAAGTACAATATATAAGATATAGGATGGTCGAAAGTGCAATGGAGAAAAATATAAAGAGGAAGTAGGATATTTCTTTGTAATTCCTAAAAGCCTTAGCACAGTTCTACACACAATGCTGGGGTTAAATAAACGTTTTTGTCATGACTACATGTATAAATATAGAGAGCATTACTATTTTTTTAAAGGTATTTTTTAAATTATGTGTAACACAGACAAAGTTACTTAAGTCAATAAATTTTTAAGGAATTTCACATGTTCTGATTCTTTCCACTGCCAATCACCTTAGTTCCTCCAAACTCATAATCTTCAAGATAAAATAGCCCTTTCAAAAAGTAGTTATCATGTGAGTCAGCCCACAATTCTTTTTTTTTTCTTTCTTTTTTTTTTTTTTTTGCAGTACGCGGGTCTCTCACTGTTGTGGCCTCTCCCATTGCGGAGCACAGGCTCCGGATGCGCAGGCTCAGCGGCCATGGCTCATGGGCCCAGCCGCTTCGCGGCACATGGGATCCTCCCGGACCGGGGCACGAACCCGTGTCCCCTGTATTGGCAGGTGGACTCTCAACCACTGCGCCACCAGGGAAGCCCCAGCCCACAATTCTTTTAGTTAAGCTTCTTTGATCTCCAATGAAATATGGATACACTTCAAAATTCCCCACCTGTAATCTTTGGGATCCAATTTCCTCAAGCGATTTACTTTAGGACCATGTTTAGGGTCAGGAGATGGATCTGCCTGGTTCTGAATTTGACACCCTCTAAAAATGTATTAGGTTCAAATCATATTCACTCCTAAGCCATCACATATTCACTCCTAAGCCATCACACAGTACAGATCGTTGGGACATGCCAATACCTAAGATGAAAAGTTTGTTGGGTTTTTCATAGTTTACTTGGCAGAGAGCATTACTATTTACATTGTTATTCACTGGATGTTTAATATCCATCAGAGATCATACAATTAGTGTACTGGGTCTTTGTGGAGCTTTTGTGTCTCTTGTTATTTTAATGGTTTGTTTATTTACTTACTAAGGACTTTTAGCAACTCCAAATGTTGAAATGTTGAGATCACTAAAGTGATCAATTAGAAGAAAATTGTAATCTCCCTGCAGAATTACTTTGAGGAAGAAGGGTTAACATTTTGATATATATGTTGATATAAGGTGCCTCCAAAAAAAGCAGTTTTATAAAACATTAGCCTGAAAAAGGAATGTCGACACGGAAACAGTCTCCAGTTTACTTAAGGTGGTCACAGTGATACCTCTTTCTATCCATCTCATGAGGCTCTCATTTGGTGCATTTAATTTTATTATTATTATTTTTTAAAGAAGATGTTGGGGGTAGGAGTTTATTAATTTATTTTATTTATTTTTGCTCTGTTAGATCTTCGTTTCTGTGCGAGGGCTTTCTCTAGTTGTGGCAAGTGGGAGCCACTCTTCATTGCGGTGCGCGGGCCTCTCACTATCGCGGCCTCTCGTTGTGGAGCACAGGCTCCAGACGCGCAGGCTCAGTAGTTGTGGCTCACGGGCCTAGTTGCTCCGCGGCATGTGGGATCCTCCCAGACCAGGGCTCGAACCCGTGTCCCCTGAATTAGCAGGCAGATTCTCAACCACTGGACCACCAGGGAAGCCCTATTATTACTTTTAATGCAACTCCTTAGCAACTCAGAAAGGGACATTCTAAGCATTGAAGGTATAATTATATACCACAGTTTCACAGTGGTAGAAATTATAGCAATAAAACCCTTCTAACTCTGTGTATTGTGGGGAAAAGTGACATTAATGCTAAACAGTGGGTAATAAATGAGAGGTGTTGTGAAGCAGTGCAGTGACAGAAAAGTCCCCTTGCAGATCTTCTTTGTTTTTTTGAATAATTTCCAGTTATAAAAAAAAGGGAACAGGTCCATACTATAATCCCTTTCTGTTATTAATTGGAAGACGGACAATTTTAATCTTATTTTGACAGTCCTTACCTAAACTGTTAACAGTTTCTTTACTCTACGTTGTTAGATTAAACCACCAATTGTAGTTGTTGGTGACCGGGCATCCTCTCTCTGCTCTTTCAAATCTTGCTCCCTGGGCTCCATGCCCTGAGACCCAGGAGGTTCCACTCAATACTGGTCTTAAATATACACTTTTTTTTTTTTTCCTGAAAGCTACTAAGCACAGTTTGAATGCCAGTGCTTTCAATTAAACCTTCTAGGTTTTGTACTGGTGTTAAATAGGCCACCACCAGGGTTGGTTGCTTCCAATAAATGTAGAACTAAGGGAAACGGTAGTGTGTAGAGACAGATGATCTTTTTAAACAGTATAATGGAGATAAAAGATTGAACAAACTGCTCTTTTTCTTGCTTGAGTTAGAATAGAAACGTTGTAAATGATACTCTTAAACAACTGAACCACAGTAAATATATCCACTGACAGAGGAAAAAGAAAGAAAGAAAAAGGGCCTTTAGTTAACTGTGTTAGTGATTGGCAACTCATATGTCAGAACAGAAAAGAGAGCCGATCCAATATTCAGGGTTGATTTCATATTTAACAAGATTACATAGTGAAGAGACATTTAAATGATTGTCTTTCCTCCCTTGTCCTTCTTTCTGTCTTTTTGTGGCACGTGTGGAGGACCAGGTCAGCTTCCTCTAATTGCCATGCACTTTGGAAGGCCAAGAGGACAGTAGGCAAGCCCGTGTCCCCTGGCCCCCCTCACCCCCTGCACGCTCACTGTATGCAGTTATGAGTGTCTTCCTGAGCACTTTCTCTGTCAGTGGAAACCAGGCTTGGCCATTCACAGGGCAGGTGAGTGGTAGGGTGAAGTCCTTGTCCCTGGGGACAGTGCTTAATCTTCCCCCTTCAGATGAGGCAACTCCGAGTGAGGTGTGTCCTACACTCTCCCCAGATGTCCTCAGTTGGATGGAGCTCCAGTTGCTCACAGTGATAATCTGCCTGTAACGCACCCAGTATTTGCTTCCTTCCTTGCCTTGTCTTGTTTCCTGGAATCGCGCCTCCCCCCACCCCCACCCCCACCGCACCATAAACTACCATTACTCACATCCTCGTGTTACAATCACTATGAAGATTTTTGTGTTTTAGATATAAAGGAGCTCTTTGGCCTTTATAATTGCCCTTTTCTTCTTTTCTCAAAGCAATATTCACAGTCAGTCCAGATTTTTCCAGAAACCTTTTAATATTGCTTTTTTAAAAAGCCAGATCAGATTGTTTATGTCAGCATGATTCTGTCCTCTAACCCTGTATGGTCTTCTTACGCTCTCCCTTCTACAGGATTAATTAAAGCACTTGCTTCACAATCCAAAGGTTAAATAAAGTAGCCTGGGTCATACAGATCGGTTTCAAGTTGAAGTTGTCCTGACCAAAACTTCCTTTCCAACCCCCAATGCACACCATCTCCCAATAGTTTAGAGTGCCAAGTAGCACAGCGGTCACTGGCTTGGTTGGAGGTTGTTAGCTTCTTCTTTTCCCTTAAACAGCACAAGAAAAGAAGGGAAACCAGGGCCAGGGTCCAGAAAGTTGCCTGAGACTATCGTGCTTACGCTTTTGTAGGCCAAATGGCCCATTACTTGTGTGTGGTTAATAATCTTTCTGCAGGCCTTCCTCAAAGGAGAGCAATAGTGCTTAAAATTATACCTTTTAAGGGAGGAGTCTCCATATGGTTTCCTAAATCTTAGAGAGGAAGGTATCACGTCTTCTGGAAATCCAGTAAGCTTACCCCTGGTCTAAAATATCCAGGACTTTGACACGTACATACTCTGGTTAAATAAATACATCAACAATTGTTTGAAAAATTGGTCTATGAGCAATAGTAGCAATAGTGGTTTTCTTTTTTCCTTCAAGGAAATAATTATTGAGATCCTACTGTGTACATGTTTTAAAAGCTGGTCCCCTATGCATGATGGGGCCTCACCAAAACTCAGGGCTGGGGGTACTTACTGCATCATGGAAAAGAGTCTGTTCCCTTCTGCTATGTTTCCTTGCATTGTGGTGTTTACAGAAGTGATTGTGTCATACCCAAGGAAAAGAAGCTCGCAGGATGAATGGGAGGATTAATGGGGAGGTTAAGCTCTTAAACAAATGCAGCTCACATTTATTTCTTGTTTTTTTGACCAGGATCCCAAACAGGTTTGCCCAAGAAGCATTCCAAAATGAGTTTTGGTGATTAGCTATCATATAGAAAAAGAAGTAAGATAACTGACCTGTCCTTTGTAGAAACGCTTCAACAATAGGACGAGGATTCCTACAAAATCTAAATATTGGTTTGTTTCCTCCATCTAGTTATCAGTGTCCACAAAGGCCATAGAGATATAATTGTTAAAGATTAAAGATAGGCACCCATAGAAGTCATTTCTCTAATTTGTTCCTTCAGGAGTGTTTTAGATGGTATAAAAAAAGTACAAAAGTAAATACCATGGCCAATACCAAAGTAGTATATTTCCCATGATAGGGAATGCCTTCAAGTAGATAGAAATGTGATATGATCAGGGCAGTAATGTAGAAACAGAACCGTCATGTAGGATATATCCTATAGAACCATATAGGTAGCTGGAATATAGAATTAGTTCAAGAAGTAATAGTAACAGCCAGTATCATTAGAGTGACCTGCGTCTCTCCAGAGAGCTACTGAATCATAATCTGAATTTTAAGAAGATACCGTGCACAGCCTGAAGTTTAGGAAGCATTGCCATAGAGCCTAGACTTATGCTGTTCAATACAGTACCCACATCCATGTGTGGCTACTGAGCATTTGAAATGTGGCTAGCCTAAATAGAAATATGCTATAAGTGAAAAATACACACCAAATTTCAAAGATGTAGTATAAGAAAAATAATGCAAAATATATTACCAGAGATAAAGAAGGCCACTTCATAGGGGTAACTTCCTCAAGAGGACATAATAGAACTTCAACATACATAAAGAAAAAAAACTGATAGAAATGAAAGAACACATTGGCAAATCCACAATTATAGTCAGAAATTTCAATGCCCTGTCTCATCTCAATAACTGATAGTTGAGGTAGGCAGAAAATCAGTAAGTATAAAGAAATATTCTTTATAACATTTAAAAAAACATTCTTTTCATGTGCACATGGAACATTTATCAAGACAGACCATATTCTGGATCATAATACAAGTATTAGTAAATTTAAAAGGATTAAAATCCTTTATTTATTTAAGAATATTTATCACAATGGAATTAAAATAGAAATCAATAGCAGAAAGATCTCTGGAAAATTCTTATGTATTTGGAAACCAAATAGCACATCTAAATAACCCGAGAGTTAAAGAAGAAATCAAAGAAAATTAGAAAGTATTTTGGATTGAATGAAAATAAGACAACATATCAAAATGTGTAGGATGTTGTTAAAGCAGAACTTAGGGAGAAATTTACAGTATGTTTAAGTACCTATTTCACAGGAAGAAGGAAAGTCTCAAATCAATGACCTCAGCTTACATCTCAAGAAACTAGAAAAAAGAAAATAAATTAAAAATAAAGTAAGCAGAAGAAAGGCAATAATAAGATCAATGCTTACATTCAAGAAGTCAAAAATAAGAAAACACTAATGACAATTTGTGAAACCAAAAGCTGGACCTTTTGTGATGATAAATAAAATTGATAAACCTCTAGCTAGAGTTAGCAGGAAAAAAAATAACATTAGGAATGAGAAAGATGATACTTATAGGGATACAGTAGGATAATCAAATAGTTAACTTAGAAGGCCCATTAGGGGATTGTAGATAGAGAGGGAACTTCAGGGGACTTTGGGAGACCACAGTAAGATTAATGATCACTCAAGAAAGTAATGGGAAAATCCTGAAACAACGTGGGGTTGCTTGACTCATAAAGCAGAGCAAGTCATTTAGCATCAAAGCCAGATTGGCTTGCCTAACAACAAAACCAAGCTAATTTGCTTAGCAACAAAACCGTGCAACAGAAGCATGAGACTTGCCCCGAAACAATAAAACAATAGTGGAAAATAAGGCCTGCAACCTGCCCAGTGGTGTCAACAAGTTAATGACCCCCGGGACATGCTCTTTGCACACAAAAAAACAATCATTTATGGAAGGTGACATTTCAAAGAGAAAGACCCTCATTGTACTGAGACCTGAAGTAATTTTTCCATAGTGCCATGACAGTCCTGGCCTGACCATGTAGGGACAAAACTCCCCTGCCCAATCTGGAGGAAGGGCTGATAATGGAAGCGTGACATCTACTCAAGAATGAAAGTAACCATACCATTTTGCATTCCCACAAGCTTCTCCCCCTCCCCTTTCTTCCTCTGATTATAAAAATGTAACCTACTAAGTACTCAGGGCAGCACAGCACTCGCCTGCCTGCTTATAAGCCTCACAAGCATCCTATTCTAATAAATCACTTCTTACCTATCACTGCCTCTCACTGAATTCTTTTTGCGTTGAGACATAAAGGACCAGAGCTTTTCGGAGCCCCATGAAACGCCACCTAGCGGTTTCAATACCACTATATGTCCTACATATGTTTAAAATATAATAAGGGAAAATTATGAACAACTTTATGCCACTAAATTTGATAACCTAGATGAAATGGACAAATTCCTCGAAAGTCCCAAACTACCAAGGCTGACCCAAGAAGAAACAGATAACCTGAACATCCCTACTTCCAATGATTAGGATATATAACTAGTTTATCATGATAATTTAAAGAAATTGAATTCATAGTTAAAAGCCTTCCTCCAAGGATAAATCCAGGCCCAGATACTGGTGAATTCTGTCAAACATTTAAGGAAGAAATAATACCAATTTTAGGCAAAATCTTCCAGAAAATTGAAGAGGAGGCAATACTTTCTGACCCTTTCTCTGAAGCAACCATAACGCTGATATCAAAATTAGACAAAGATATTACAAGAAAAAAAAAAGGACAGACCAATATCCCTCTCTCGGGAACATAGGTACAAAAATTCCAAACAAAATTTTAGCATTTCAAATCCAACAATTTGAAAAAGAGAGAATACCTCATGACCATGTGAGGTGTATTTCAAGAAAACAGGATTTATTTAACATTCAAGAGACAATCTATTTAATGCACCATATTAAAAAAACTAATAAGCAAAAATCTTTGTGACTTTTGGTTAAGCAAAGAGTTCTCAACAAAAGCACAATCTATAAAAAAAATTGATAAATACTTTTTCAGAATTAAAACTTTTGTTCTTTGAAAGACAAAGAATGAAGAATTACAGACTAGGAGAAAATATTTGCAGATAGAGTATCTCACAAAGAACGTTTATCCACAATATATGAAGAACACTCAAAACTCATTAATAAGAAAACAAACAGCCCAATAATAAAATTTGCAAAATATTTGATCAGACACTTCACTAAAGAAGATATGTGAATGGCAAATACACACATGAAAAGGTGTCTTAAGATCGTTAGCCATTAAGGATATGCAAATTAAAACCTCAAGAGGATAACACTACAAACCTATTAGAATGACTGCAGTAAAACAACAACAACAACAATGCTAAGCGCTGATGAAGATGTTCCACAACTAGAAGAGATACGCTGCTTGTGGGAATGCAAAATGATATGGCTACTTTGGAAAAGAGCCTGGAAGTTTCTTACAAAGTTAACCATACATTTGCTTTATGACCTACCTGTCCCACAACTGGGTAGTTACTCAAGAGAAATGTAAATTTACAGTTACACGTAAACCTATATACAGATGTTTATAAGCAACTTTATCTTCAAAACTGGACATGACTAAATGTCCTTCGATGGGTAAAAGGATTAAAGGTACATTCCTAAAAGAAAGAAGACTCACAAGAAAAAGAGAGGAGACTATTGTTACTTGCCACAAGATGTGTAAATAATTACATTATTTTGCTAGTTTAAAGGAGCCAGACCCAAAAGGCTTCTACTGTATGATTCCATGTACATGACATCCAGAAAAGGCAAACAAAAGGGATGGACAGCCCATTGGTGTTTGCCAGGGTTAGATTGGGGGGAAAATTTGAATACAAGGAAGGAAAGAGAGGGAGTTGTTTTGGAGGCTGGAACTGTTCAGTGTCTTGACATTCATGGTGGATACATGACTCTGCATTTGTGAAGGCAGAATAATAGCCCTCAAAGATGTCCACCTCCTAATTCGCAGAACCAGTAAATAGATTACCATGATGAAGAGGCGTTAAAGTTGTGTACAGAGTTAAAGTTTCTAATCAGTTGATCTTAAAATAGGGAAATTATCCTGGATTATCTGGGTGGGCTCAGTATAATCACAAGTGTTCTTAAAAGTGGAGGAGGGAGGTGGAAAAGTAGGTCACCGTGATGTGATTTGAGAAGGACTCATCTTGCCTCTGCTGACTTTGGAGATGGAGCAAGGGGGCCACAAGCCAAGGAATGTGGGAAACCTGTAGCTGCAAAAAGCAGGGAAAGGGATTCTACCCAGAACCTTCAGAAAGGAATGCAGCCCTGTCAATGCCTCAGTTTTAACCAAGTGAAAATCATGTAAGACTTCTGTCCTACAGACTGTAAGATAATATATTTGTGTTATTTAATGCACTCAATTTGTGGTACTGTGTTATGATAGCAATAGAAAACTAATACAGTATTCATTTGCCCAAACTTACAGAATTGTGTATCAGAAGTGGACTTGATGTTAATTAAAAAATAAATTGAGGGCTTCCCTGGTGGCACAGTGGTTGAGAGTCTGCCTGCTGAAGCAGGGGACACGGGTTTGTGCCCCGGTCCGGGAAGATCCCACATGCCGTGGAGCGGCTGGGCCCGTGAGCTATGGCCACTGAGCCTGTGCGTCCAGAGCCTGTGCTCCACAACGGGAGAAGCCACAACAGTGAGAGGCCCACATACCACAAAAATAAATAAATAAATAAATAAAAAACCCTTAAAGTTACATAGGTGGTTCACAGTGTATTTCTGTTGGACAACACCAGTGTAAACCATCTCAAAAGCAGGGAATTACCTTTTTATCCTGAGTATTTAGCACAGTGGCTGATGTGAAACATTGTAACTACCAAATATATGTTAGATGCACATGTGAATTAGAAAAGGTGACTGGCATTGTGCCCTGCTGCTCTTTTCAAGCTTATCCTCCATCCCCCAGAAACTCAAGGACCCCCCCCCAACATTCCCTCTGATACATTATCCTCTTCCTAACCTATTTCTGTTCCTTGTTAGAGCCAAGGAAGATGCATATAGATTAATCCTTTGTTTTAAAATGTATGTGAGTACAGGGACTCTGTTTTACAAGCAAAAGTTGAGTACATACAGGCAAATGCCTGTGTACTTGAGCTAGAGAATATTTAAAATAAAGATAATCACAGAAAATACAAGGCTTCGGTTATCTTCAAGGAGTATGTGGGCACCTTGGATGAAAAGATTCAAAATGTAATTACCCTGCATAGTCTTCTGAACTCAGACACTTCAGTATTACTGTGTATTATTTTTGATCATCAAGTAATTTTTACAGTGTCTTATTCTCTAGAAGAGGCTTAGGAATTTCATATCTTTCTGTTTTCAAAAAAGGAGGCAAAGACTGCTCTTACTCAGATAATAACACTTTGTGTAAAACACTTTCATCCTTAATGTCTGGAATATAAACAAAAATGGAAGAAACCATGAAGATCTTTAATTTCCATGGCAAAAGTTAGCTCACATGGTTCAAGAAGATTCTTTACTTTTTGGAAGAATTGAAAACTAACTATTATCCCTTAGATAGGGGCTGTAAACATCCTGAAATTACAAGTAAAATTTATGTGCGTTTTTTTCCTGGAGACAAGAAACATACCTTTCATCAGCATCACAAAGAGAACAGCCACTGCATTAGCAGATGCATAAGAGTCCACTTCTGGAGGAGAAAAGAAGAGTTATTTCATATATATTGCTCACATACCAATTTTCCTAAAATGTGTTTTGTAGCACAGTGGTCCCAAAAGCATCTTTAAGAGGAAAAGGATTCCACGGTGAAATCATGGGAAACATATTCTACTTTATGTATTTTTGGAGATTCTTAATACACAGCACTCATTTTTTACATCATAGGTCTTGAGAAAATTTACTTGAAAGTTAAACTCCAACTCTCACCATAGAGCAACATTGCTGGTGCATCGTATGCACACACTGTGACTCTAAAGCCATATATTTATTTGTTTTAAATCTTTATTGAAGTCCCATATATTTTTAAAATCTACAACTGAAAGTTCTTACATCTGTTTATCTTAAAGAAAGCTGTTTTTATGAATGAAAGGTATTTTAGCTTGTGAATGATTTTGTCTAAATATCAGTCTTTAATATATACTGAAGGAAGATACTTTCTCATTTAAGAAGGAACTATGACTTTATTCTAATTGGATCCAACAGTAAAAAACAAAACAAGACATACCTACACAGTTGCTATTTCTTCCTTTTACATTTCCAAAGAATTTGGTAGAAAACTTGCTGGAAAAAAAAAAAAATCACGTCTTGAGCTCTTTCGGGCACTCAATTCACAGATCTCATTGAATCCTCACTACACAGTGTAGTATTATACACATGTGAGATCCCAGGATCAGAGACGTTAAGGAAAAATTTTTTAACTAGCTTTATTGAGATACAATTTACATACCATAAAATTCTCCTGGTTATAACATACATACAATTCAGTAGTTTCCTTTTTTTAATTTTTAAATTTAATTTTATAATATTTTTTATACAGCAGATTCTTATTAGTCATCAATTTTATACACATCAGTGTATACATGTCAATCCCAATCACCCAATTCATCACACCCCCACCCCCACCCACTGTGGCATTCCCCCCTTGGTGTCCATATGTTTGTTCTCTACATCTGTGTCTCAATTTCTGCCCTGCAAACCAGTTCATCTGTACCATTTTTCTAGGTTCCACATATATGCATTAATATACAATATTTGTTTTCTCTTTCTGACTTACTTCACTCTGTATGACAGTTTCTAGATCCATCCACATCACAACAAATGACCCAATTTTGTTCCTTTTTATGGCTGAGTAATATTCCACTGTATATATGTACCACTTCTTCTTTAACCATTAGTCTGTCGATGGGCATTTAGGTTACTTCCATGACCTGGCTACTGTAAATAGTGCTGCAATGAACATTGGGGTGCGTGTATCTTTTTGAATTATGAATTTCTCTGGGTATATGCCCAGTAGTGAGATTGCTGGATCATAAGGTAATTCTATTTTTAGTTTCTTAAGGAACCTCCACACTGTTCTCCATAGTGGCTGTATCAATTTACATTCCCACCAGCAGTGCAAGAGGGTTCCCTTTTCTCCACACCCTCTCCAGCATTTGTTGCTTGTAGATTTTCTGATGATGCCCATTCTAAATGGTGTGAGGTGATACCTCATTGTAGTTTTGATTTACATTTCTCTAATAATCAGTGATGTTGAGCAGCTTTTCATGTGATTCTTGGCCATCTGTATGTCTTCTTTGGAAAAATGTCTATTTAGGTCTTCTGCCCATTTTTGGATTGGGTTGTTTGTTTATTTAATATTGAGCTGCATAAGCTGTTTATATATTTTGGAGATTAATCCTTTGTCCATTGATTCGTTGGCAAATATTTTCTCCCATTCTGAGGGGGTGTCTTTTCATCTTGTTTATGGTTTCATTTGCCATGCAAAAGCTTTTAAGTTTCATTAGGTCCCATTTGTTTATTTTTGTTTTTATTTCTGTTCCTCTAGGAGGTGGGTCAAAAAAGATCTTGCTGTGATTTATGTCAAAGAGTGTTCTTCCTATGTTTTCCTCTAAGAGTTTTATAGTGTCTAGCCTTACTTTAATGGTCTTTAATCCATTTTGAGTTTCTTTTTGTGTATGGTGTTAGGGAGTGTTCTAATTTCATTTTTCTACATGTAGCTGTCCAGTTTTTCCAGCACCACTTATTGAAGTGACTGTCTTTTCTCCATTGTATATCCTTGCCTCCTTTGTCATATATTAGTTGACCATAGGTGCATGGGTTTATCTCTGGCCTTTCTATCTTGTTGCATTGATCTATGTTTCTGTTTTTGTGCCGGTATCATATTGTCTTGATTACTGTAGCTTTGTAGTATAGTCTGAAGGCAGGGAGTCTGATTCCTCCAGCTCCATTTTTTTCCCTCAAGACTGCTTTGGCTATTTGGGGTCTTTTGTGTCTCCATAAAAATTTTAAGATTTTTTGTTCTAGTTCCATAAAAAATGCCATTGGTAATTTGATAGGTATTGCATTGAATCTGTAGATTGCTTTGGGTAGTATAGTCATTTTCACAATGTTGATTCTTCCAAAACAAGAACATGGTATATCTCTCCATCTGTTGGTATCATCTTTAATTTCTTTCATTAGTGTCTTATAGTTTTCTGTATACAGGTCTTTTGTCTCCCTAGGTAGGTTTATTCCTAGGTATTTTATTTTTTTTGTTACAGTGGTAAATGGCAGTGTTTCCTTAATTTCTCTTTCAGATTTTTCATCAATAATGTATAGGAATGCAAGAGATTTCTGTGCATTAATTTTGTATCCTGCAACTTTACCAAATTCATTGATTAGCTCTAGTAGTTTTCTGGTAGCATCTTTAAGATTCTCTATGTATAGTATCATGTCATCTGAAAACAGTGACAGTTTTACTTCTTCTTTTCCAATTTGTATTCCTTTTATTTCTTTTCCTTCTCTGATTGCCGTGGCTAGGACTTCCAAAACTATGTTGAATAATAGTGGTGCGAGTGGACATCCTTGTCTTGTTCCTGACCTTAGAGGAAATGCTTTCAGTTGTTCACCATTGAGAATGATGTTTGCTGTGGGTTTGTCGTATATGGCCTTTATTATATTGAGGTAGGTTCCTTCTGTGCCCACTTTTTGGAGAGTTTTTATCATAAATGGGTGTTGAATTTTGTCAAAAGCTTTTTCTGTATCTATTGAGATGATCATATGGTTTTTATTCTTCAATTTGTTAATATGGTGTATCACATTGATTGATTTGTGTATATTGAAGAATCCTTGCATCCCTGGGATAAATCCCACTTGATCATGGTATATGATTCTTTTAATGTGTTGTTAGATTCTGTTTGCTAGTATTTTGTTGAGGATTTTTGCATCTATATTCATGAGTGATATTGGTCTGTAATTTTCTTTTTTTGTAGTATCTTTGTCTAGTTTTTGTATCAGGGTGATGGTGGCCTCATAGAATGAGTTTTGGAGTGCTCCTTCCTCCGCAATGTTTTGGGAGAGCTTGAGAAGGATGGGTGTTAGCTCTTCTCTAAATGTTTGATAGAATTCACCTGTGAAGCCATCTGGTCCTGGACTTTTGTTTGTTGGAAGATTTTTAATCACAGTTTCAATTTCATTACTTGTGATTGGTCTGTTCATATTTTCTATTTCTTCCTGGTTCAGTCTTGGAAGGTTATACCTTTCTACGAATATGTCCATTTCTTCCAGGTTGTCCATTTTATCGGCATAGAGTTGCTTGTAGTAGTCTCTTAGGATGCTTTGTATATCTGCGGTGTCTGTTGTAACTTCTCCTTTTTCATTTCTAATTTTATTGATTTGAGTCCTCTCCCTCTTTGTCTTGTAGAGTCTGGCTAAAGGTTTATCAATTTTGTTTATCTTCTCAAAGAACCAGCTTTTAGTTTTATTAATCTTTGCTATAGTTTTATTTGTTTCTATTTCATTTATTTCTGCTCTGATCTTTATGATTTCTTTCCTTCTGCTAACTTTGGGTTTTGTTTGTCCTTCTTTCTCTAGTTCCTTTAGGTGTAAGGTTAGGTTGTTTATTTGAGATTTTTCTTGTTTCTTGAGATAGGACTCTGTAGCTATAAACTTCCCTCTTAGAACAGCTTTTGCTGCATCCATAGGTTTTGGAGCATCGTGTTTTCATTGTCATTTGTCTCTAGGTATTTTTTGATTTCCTCTTTGATTTCTTCAGTGATCTCTCAGTTATTTAGTAACGTATTGTTTAGCCTCCATGTGTTTGTATTTTTTATGTTTTTTCCCCTGTAATTGATTTCTAATTTCATAGCGTTGTGGTCAGAAAAGATGCTTGATATGATTTCAGTTTTTGTAAATTTCCTGAGGCTTGATTTGTGACGCAAGATGTGATCTATCCTGGAGAATGTTCCATGCGCACTTGAGATAATGTGTAATCTGCTGTTTTTGGATGGAATGTCCTATAAGTATCAATTAAATCTATCTGGTCTATTGTGTCATTTAAAGCTTCTGTTTCCCTGTTTATTTTCATTTTGGATGATCTATCCATTGGTGTAAGTGAGGTGTTAAAGTCCCCCACTATTATTGTCTTACTGTCAATTTCCTCTTTTTTAGCCATTAGCAGTTGGGTGCATATATATTTATAATTGTTATATCTTCTTCTTGGATTGATCCCTTGATCATTATGTAGTGTCCTTCCTTGTCTCTTGTAACATTCTTTATTTTAAAGTCTATTTTATCTGATATAAGTATTGCTACTCCAGCTTTCTTTTGATTTCCATTTGCATGGAGTATCTTTTTTCATCCCCTCACTTTCAGTCTGTAGTTGTCCCTAGGTCTGAAGTGGGTCTCTTGTAGACAGCATATAGACGGGTCTTGTTTTTGTATCCATTCAGCAAGCCTGTGTCTTTTGTTTGGGGCATTTAATCCATTCATGTTTAAGGTAATTATCGGTATGTATGTTCTAATGACCATTTTCTTCATTGTTTTGGGTTTGTTTTTGTAGGTCCTTTTCTTCTCTTGTATTTCTCACTTAGAGAATTTCCTTTAGCATTTGTTGTAGAGCTGGTTTGGTGGTGCTGAATTCTCTTAGCTTTTACTTGTCTGTAACACTTTTGATTTCTCCATTGAATCTGAGTGAGATCCTTGCAGGGTAGAGTATTCTTGGTTGTAGGTTCTTCCCTTTCATCACTTTAAGTATTTCCTGCCACTCCTTTCTGGCTTGTAGAATTTCTGCTGAGAAATCAGCTGTTAAGCTTATGGGAGTTCCCTTGCATGTTATTTGTCGTTTTCCCCTTGCTGCTTTCAATAATATTTCTTTGTCTTTAATTTTTGCCAATTTGATTACTATGTGTCTTGGCGTGTTTCTCCTTGGGTTTATCCTGTATGGGATTTGCTGCACTTCCTGGGCTTGGGTGGCTATTTCTTTTCCCATGTTAGGGAAGTTTTCAACTATAATCTCTTCAAATATTTTCCCTGGTCCTTTCTCTCTCTCTTCTCCTTCTGGGACCCCTATAATGCAAATGTTGTTGCATTTAATGTTGCCCCAGAAGCCTCTTAGGCTGTCTTCATTTCTTTTCATTCTTTTTTCTTTATTCTGTTCCTCAGCAGTGAATTCCACCATTCTGTCTTCCAGGTCACTTATCCATTCTTCTGCCTCAGTTATTCTGCTGTTGATTTCTTGTAGTGTAGTTTTCATTTCAGTTATTGTATTGTTCATCTCTGTTTGTTTGTTCTTTAATTCTTCTAGGTCTTTGTTAAATATTTCTTGCATCTTCTCGATCTTTGCCTCCATTCTTTTTCTGAGGTCCTGGATCATCTTCAGTATCATTATTCTGAATTCTTTTTCTGGAAGGTTGCCTATCTCCATTTAGTTGTTTTCCTGGGGTTTAATCTTGTTCCTTCATCTGGTACATAGCCCTCTGCCTTTTCATTTTGTCTGTCTTTCTGTGAATGTGGTTTTTGTTCCACAGGCTACAGGATTGTAGTTCTTCTTGCTTCTGCTGTCTGCCCTCTGGTGGATGAGGCTATCTAAGAGGCTTGTGCAAGTTTCCTGATGGGAGGGACTGGTGGTGGGTGAGCTGACTGTTGCTCTGGTGGGTAGAGCTCAGTAAAAATTTAATCCTCTTGACTGCTGATGGGTAGGGCTGGGTTCCCTCCCTGTTGGTTTTTTCGCCTGAGGCAACCCAACACTGGAGCCTATGTGGGCTCTTTGGTGGGGCTAATGGCAGACTCTGGGAGGGCTCACACCAAGGAGTACTTCCCAGAACTTCTTCTGCCAGTGTCCTTGTTCCCACAGTGAGCCACAGCCACCACCCCCCACCTCTGTAAGAGACCCTCCAACACTAGCAAGTAGGTCTGGTTCAGTCTCTCCTGGGGCCACTGCTCCTTCCCCTGGGTCCCAGTGCTCACACTACTTTGTGTGTTCCTTCGAAGAGTGGAGTCTCTGTTTCCCCCAGTCCTTTCAAAATCCTTCAATCAAATCCCAGTAGCCTTCAAAGTCTGATTATCTAGGAATTCCTCCTCCCATTGCCGGACCCCCACGTAGGGAATCTTGACGTTGGACTCAGAACCTTCAGTCCAGTGGGTGGACTTCTGTGGTATAAGTGTTCTGCCATCTGTGAGTCACCCACCCAGCTGTTATGGGATTTGATTTTACTGTGATTGTGCCCCCCTACCATCTCATTGTGGCTTCTCCTTTGTCTTTGGATGTGGGGTATCTTTTTTGGTGAGTTCCAGTGTCTTCCTGTTGATGATTGTCCAGCAGCTAGTTGTGATTCTTGTGTTCTCACAAGAGGGAGTGGGAGCACGTCCTTCTACTCCGCCATCTTGGTTCCCAGTCATTTCTAGTATATTCAGAAAGTTGCATAAGAATCAAACTTTAGAACACTTTTATCACCACCAAAAGAAACCCCATACCCATTAACAGTAAATCCTATCCCCACCTCACCTCTAGCCCTAAGCAAGCAGTAATCTACTTTCTGTCTCTATGGATCTGCCTATTCTGGATATTTCATATAAACAGGAGCTCACGGTATGTGTTTTTCTGTAACTGGCTTCTTAGCACAATGTTTCCAAGGTTCATCCATGTTGTGGCATGTGTGAGTACTTCATTCCTCTTTATGATGGAATAATATTCCACTGTAGGGCTGTGCCACATTTTATTCATCTATTCATCAGTTAGTGGACATTTGGGTTGTTCCACTTTTGGGTTATTTTGTGAACATTAGTATTCACATTTTTTTGTGGACATGTTCTCAATTCATTTGTGTATATACCTCAGGGTGGAATTGTTGGGTCATATTGTAACTCTGTGTTTGACTTTTGAGGAATTGCCAGACTATTTTTCTCACCCTGAATACTCTCAACTGAGCTCACATCTGCTTTTGAGCCCCTCTAATGAATTTTTAATTTCAGTTATTTAACTTTTCTACTAGACTTTCTATTTGATTCCTTTTTATAATTCTGTCTCTTTATTGATATGCTATGTTTGGAGACACACCATTGTCACACTTTCCTTTAATTCTTTAGACATGACTTCCTTTAGTTCTTTGAATATAGTTATAACAGTTGACTTAAAGTCCTTATCTAACTGGCCAACATCTGGGCCATTTCAGAGACATTTCCTATTGGCTGTTGTTTTCCTTTTGTAGAGGCAATACCTTCCTGTTTCTCTGTATGTCTCATAATTTGTGGTTGAAATCTGGACATCGTAGATAATATATTGCAACAACTCTGGTACCACATTTTTTCCCTCACCCTTCCACTCCTGTTTGTTTTTATTGCTGTTTGTTGTTGTTGTTGTTTCTTGTTACTGCTTTTTGTTCAGCAACTTCCCTAGACTTAATCTGTAGATTCTATATTCTCTACAGTGTGTTCTCTAAGTTCTCTGCTAGCTTTAAAAAAAAAAAAATCTTGTTTTTATTTTTAAGACTGGACCTAGGGTTCACCCTGTGTCAGTATACTTTAGTGGTTGCATGGATCCTGATGGTTCAGATTTCCTTAATTGCCTTGAGACAGTACATCTTCTTCCCACCTTTTGCACGAGGTTCTGTTTGAAGCATACCTTCAAACCTCAGGCAGTATAGGAGTTGGCCTTATCTTTCACCTCCTGCTTGCTTAGGACTTCAGGGTCAGTCAGAAGTGAATGGCTGGGCTTTCTCCTTACTCGGGTCTTCCTGGGCTCAGGGACATCCCTGGTCATGGGCATAGCCCTGCACATGTGAACAATCTTCTAGATCCTCGGGAATATGTCAGAGCTTTTCAAAGTTCCCTGTGGTCATCTAATTCTCCAAATCTTCCTTTTGCATTTTGGTGAGGTTCTTGTTGGTCTCAACTGAAGCATACAGCCTTAGGCAGCTGTGATGTTAAGTGTTAGCAGTAGATTGCTGTTCTTTTCACTAATGCCCTGGGGACAGGACTTTTTCACCTGATTCACCTAAGCTTCAAGTCAAATCAAACAGAAACAACAACCTGGGCATGGGGATTTTCCAGGGAGCTGCTAATTTGATCAAAAAATTGACTGTCCTCCGGAGATGGAGCTTTTACTGCAGCTCCAAAGTGGCCAGTGTCCTATTGAAGCTGCAGGCATTCCATGGCCACCTCATCCCTCAGCTTCGGAGGGAGGAGGATGGGAATATTGCCACGTGAAAATGACACAGACTTCACTGGTTTTTAATGAGATTCAGTAGCTTTTCTTGAATAGATATTTTTTGAATAGCTATTTTGTTCTGGGCCTTTGGTTAAACTCCAGAGTTACCAAATGGTTGAATCTGATCGTTTTGCTTGTATTTTCATTGTTTGTGGAGCAGTGCGTTCACTGAGGTGCATGCTTCACCATTTCATCTGGATAGTCTTAATCAAACTCAGGTATCTCAGAGTAAACAGCTATGCTGTTTATTGAGCATCCCTGTGCTTACTCAATAAATGACTTAATGAATATAAAATGCTCAGAAGAGTTTGGGGCATACATTGTAAGTATTATGAGATAGCTGTTATGATTGTTATTCTCCTGCCCTCTGCAAGAGCAGCTTCTCTCTTCTGCTTCAGTGTTTGTTGGAGCACAGTGAATGACAGACTGTTTGAAGCTGCAACTCTATGAAGCCACTGATAACCGAGGAACACATTTAAGATGTATTTTCAAAGAGTTAACACAACAGCTAATAACCAGTGCAGAGAGTTTCAAACCCCAAGCTAGCAACGCAGATGGATAGCATCTACTCAAGCCTGGGAGTAAAACTAGGGTCAGTGTGGGCAGTGACTGGAAAGAAATTCAGTGTGATGACAAAGGTACTAAATCATACTGAAGGTGTCTCCATTCTTCAATTTACCCTTTTTAAATAACGTTCTTTTACTTTTAAAAACCTAATTGAGTAGAAAAATACTATTTCTCTTTTTTTTTTCTAAACCCTATTTCTAAGGATTGTAGCTGTCCATGGTCAACCTGCTAAAGTGCTCTCATGTTGATTAGAAGTGAGATAGCTAGAAGGAAATTAGAAGCCTCCGGAATTAGGTTATTTTACCTAAACCTTATAAATGGAAAACAACTCCCCATTCTATATAGGACAGATATATTTGAACTGGGTAGCATGATCGCTGTGAGGGAAAACACCTTTCGGAGCACAATGTAGAAACAGAATGTCTTAACTTTTAAAAGAATAAAAAGTTACCTGATATTACAAAAGCTTTAGATAATCCATGACATATTGACGTAAAATCTATGGGCGGTAGATCCAGTAGTCTTAAAGATGCAATAAGACAAGGCTAGGTATCTATATTTATCAGTGAAAAAAGGAAAGGCCTGCTTTTGAATGACACTGGAATTTAGACAGGAAGAGACAAATCTGAGAGAATGGTGCAAGGATCCAAATTTGAATACTGTGTTTTCATTTTATTTTTGTTTGGAGAGAGGCAAAAATCTATGTTTTTTTTTTTTTTTTTTTTTTTTTTTTTAAGGATAGCTAGAGAAAAGGGGACAGGCCAAGATATTCTCTTGACCTAGGTGCCCTGCATAGGTGCCCAGGTACCCAGGTTTGGAAGGAATTTTTCCCTTCCCTCTGTAGGCTTCAGGTGCTCCAGGGAAGGCTGCATGGATCCACGATTGGAAGCTTTGGAAGCTCAAGGAAGCAGCTCAGCTGCAAAGTAGTCACTGCACTGCAGAGAATGGTGGCAGCTGCTTCTCAGATGGAGGCCATCAACCAGAGGGATTATCAGTGAAGATGTCAAGGGGTGGTGTGTGAATTCAAGTGAGATCCACCCCTAAGGAGTTCTGGAAATAAGTATTTGAGGCTCAGGGGAGGAACCTGACCTACCATCATGCTCCAACCAGGGAAATCTGAATTATTGCTAAGAATATGATTGCTTTAGTATCTACACTGATGACGATTGAAAACACCCCTAATATATGCCCAACAATGTAGTATATATATATTTTTAACATCTTTATTGGAGTATAATTGCTTTACAATGTTGTGCTAGTTTGTGCTATATAACAAAGTGAATCAGCTATATGTATACACATATCCCCATATCCCTTCCCTCTTGCGTCTCCCTCCCATCCTCCCTATCCCACCCCTCTAGGTGGTCACAAAGCACCGAGATGATCTCCCTGTGCGAAGCAGCTGCTTCCAACTAGCTATCTATTTTACATTTGGTAGTGTATATATGTCACTGCTACTCTCTCACTTCATCCCAGCTTACCCTTCCCCCTGCCCCGTGTCCTCAAGTCCATGTCTCTACTTCTGCATCTTTATTCCTATCCTGTCCCTAGGTTGATCAGAACCAGTTTTTTTAAGATTCCATATATATGTATTAGCATACGGTATTTGTTTTTCTCTTTCTGACTTACTTCACTCTGTATGACAGACTCTAGGTCCATCCACCTCACTACAAATAACTCAATTTCGTTCCTTTTTATGGCTGAGTAATATTCCATTGTATATATGTGCCACATCTTCTTTATCCATTCATCTGTTGATGGACACTTAGTTGCTTCCATGTCCTGGCTATTGTAAGTATAGCTGCAGTGAACACTGTGGTACACGTCTCTTTTTGAATTATGGTTTTCTCTGGGTATATGCCCAGTAGTGGGATTTCTGGGTCATATGGTAGTTCTATTTTTACTTTTTAAGGAACCTCCATGCTGTTCTCCATAGTGGCTACATCACTAACAGTGCAAGAGGGTCCCCTCTCTACACCCTGTACAGCATTTATTGTTTGTAGATTTTTTGATGATGGCCATTCTGACTGGTGTGAAGTAATACCTCATTGTGGTTTTGATTTGCATTTCTCTAATGATTAGTGATGTTGCGCATCCTTTCATGTGTTTGTTGGCAATCTGTATATCTTCTTTGGAGAAATGTCTATTTAGGTCTTCTGCCCATATTTGGATTGGGTTGTTTGTTTTTTGTTTTTTTTTTTTTTGATATTGAGCTGCATGAGCTTCTTGTATACTTTGGAGATTAATTCTGTATCAGTTGCTTCCTTTGCAAATATTTTCTCCCATTCTGAGGGTAGTCTTTTCATCTTGTTTATGGTTTCCTTTGCTGTGTAAAAGCTTTTAAGTTTCATTATGTCCCATTTGTTTATTTTTGTTTTTCTTTCCATTTCTCTAGAAGGTAGGTCAAAAAGGATCTTGCTGTGATTTCTGTCATAGAGTGTTCTGCCTATGTTTTCCTCTAAGAGTTTGTCAGTGTCTGGTCTCACATTTAGGTCTTTAATCCATTTTGAGTTTATTTTTGTGTATGGTGTTAGGAAATGTTCTAATTTAATTCTTTTACATGTAGCTGTCCAATTTTCCCAGCACCACTTATTGAAGAGGCTGTCTTTTCTCCACTGTATAGTTTTGCCTCCTTTATCAAGGATAAAGTGACCATATGTGCATGGGTTTATCTCTGGTATTTCTATCCTGTTCCATTGATCTATATTTGTTTTTGTGCCAGTATCATACTGTCTTGATTACTGTAGCTTTGTCGTATAGTCTGAAGACAGGGAGCCTGCTTCCTCCAGCTCCATTTTTCTTTCTCAAGATTGCTTTGGCTATTTGGAGTCTTTTGTGTTTCCATACAAATTGTAAAGTTTTTTGTTCTAGTTCTGTGAAAAATGCCATTGGTAGTTTGATAGGGATTGCATTGAATCTGTAGATTGCTTTGGGTAGTATAGTCATTTTCACAATGTTGATTCTTCCAATCCAAGAATATGGTTTGTATCTCCATCTGTTTGTATCATCTTTAATTTCTTTCATCAGTGTCTTATAATTTTCTGCCTACAGGTCTTTTTTCTCCTTAGGTAGGTTTATTCCTAGGTATTTTATTATTTTTCTTACAATGGTAAATGGGAGTGTTTCCTTAATTTCTCTTTGAGATTTTTCATCATTAGTGTATAGGAATGTAAGAGATTTCTGTGCATTAATTTTGTATCCTGCAACTTTACCAAATTCATTGATTAGCTCTAGTAGTTTTCTGGTGACATCTTCAGGATTGTCTATGTATAGTATCATGTCATCCACAAACAGTGACAGTTTTACTTCTTCTTTTCCAATTTGGATTCCTTTTATTTCTTTTTCTTCTCTGATTGCTGTAGCTAAAACTTCCAAAACTATATTGAATAATAGTGGTGAGAGTGGGCAACCTTGTCTTGTTCCTGATCTTAGAGTAAATGGTTTCAGTTTTTCACCATTGAGAACAATGCTGGCTGTGGGTTTGTCATATATCACCTTTATCATGTTGAGGTAGGTTCCCTCTATGCCCACTTTCTGGAGAGTTTTTATCATAAATGAATGTTGAATTTTGTCATAAGTTTTACTGTATCTATTGACATTATCATATGGTTTTTATTCTTCAATTTGTTAATACGGTGTATCACATTGATTGATTTGCGTATATTGAAGAATCCTTGCATCCCTGGGATAAATCCCACTTGATCATGGTGTATGATCCTTTTAATGTGTTGTTGGATTCTGTTTGCTAATATTTTGTTGAGGATTTTTGCAACTATATTCATCAGTGATATTGGTCTGTAATTTTCTTTTTTTGTAATATCTTTGTCTGGTTTTGGTATCAGGGTCATGGTGGCCTCGTAGAATGAGTTTGGGAGTATTCCTTCCTCTGCAATTCTTTGGAAGAATTTGAGAAGGATGAGTGTTAGCTCTTCTCTAAATGTTTGATAGAATTCACCTGTGAAGCCGTCTGATCCTTGACTTTTGTTTGTTGGAAGATTTTTAATCACAGTTTCAATTTTATTACTTGTGATCAGTCTGTTCATACTTTCTATTTCTTCCTGGTTCAGTCTTGGAAGGTTATACCTTTCTAAGAATTTGTCCATTTCTTCCAGGTTGTCCATTTTGTTGGCATAGGGTTGCTTGTAGTAATCTCTCCTGATCCTTTGTATTTCTGCAGTGTCTGTTGTAACTTCTCCTTTTTCATTTCTAATTCTGTTGATGTGAGTCTTCTCCCTGTTTTTCTTGATGAGTCTGGCTAAAGGTTTATCAATTTTGTTTATCTTCTCAAAGATCCAGATTTTAGTTTTATTGATCTTTGCTATCATTTCCTTCATTACTTTTTCATTTATTTCTGATCTGAAATTTATTTCTTTCCTTTTGCTAACTTTGGGTTTTTTCTTTCTTCTTTCTCTAATTGCTTTAGGTTGTTTCTTTGACATTTTTCTTTTCTCTTGAGGTAGAAATGTATAGCTATAAACTTCCCTCTTAGAACTGCTTTTGTTGCATCCCATAGGTTTTGTGTCATCGTGTTTTCATTGTCATTTGTTTCTAGGTATTTTTTGATTTCCTCTGATTTCTTCAGTGATCTCTTGGTTATTAAGTAGTGTATTATTTAGCCTCCATGTGTTTGTATTTTTTACAGATTTTTTCCTGTAATTGATATTTGGTCTCATAGCGTTGTGGTCAGAAAAGATACTTGATATGATTTCAATTTTCTTAAATTTACCAAGGCTTGATTTGTGACCCAAGATGTGATCTATCCTGGGGAATGTTCCAAAAGCAGTTGAGAAGAAAGTGTATTCTGTTGTTTTTGGATGGAATGTCCTATGAATATCAATTAAGTCCACCTTGTTTAATGTATCATTTAAAGCTTGTGTTTCCTTATTTATTTTCATTTTGGATGATCTGTCCATTGGTGAAAGTGGGGTTTTAAAGTCCCCAACTATGATTGTGTTACTGTCGATTTCCCCTTTCATGACTGTTAGCATTTGCCTTATGTACTGAGGTGCTCCTATGTTGGGTGCATAAATACTTACAATTGTTATATCTTCTTCTTGGATTGATCCCTTGGTCATCATGTAGTGTCCTTCTTTATCTCTTGCAATAGTCCTCATTTTAAAATGTATTTTGTCTGATATGAGGATTGCTACTTCAACTTTCTTTTCATTTCTATTTGCATGGGATATCTTTTTCCCTCCCCTCACTTTCAGTCTGTATGTGTCCCTAGGTCAGAAGTGGGTCTCTTGTAGACAGCATATATACATGTCTTGTTTTTGTATCCATTCAGCCAGGCTGGGTCTTTTGGTTGGAGTATTTAATCCATTTACATTTAAGGTAATTATCAATATGTATGTTCCTATTGCCATTTTCTTAATCGTTTTGTGTTCATTTTTGTAGGTCTTTCCCTTCTCTTGTGTTTCCTGCCTAGGGAAGTTTGTTTAGCATTTGTTGTAAGGCTGGTTTGGTGGTGCTGAATTCTTTTAGCTTTTGCTTGTCTGTAAAGGTTTTAATTTCTCCATCGAATCTGAATGAGATCCTTGCTGGGTAGAGTAATCTTCATTGTAGGTTTTTCCCTTTCATCACTTTAAATATGTCCTGCCACTCCCTTCTGGCTTGCAAAGTTTCTGCTGAAAGGTCAGCTGTTAACCTTATGGGGGTTCCCTTGTATGGTATTGGTTGCTTTTTTCTTACTACTTTTAACATTTTATATTTAATTTTTGATAGTTTGATTAATATTTGTGTTGGCATGTTCCTCCTTGGATTTATCCTGTATGGGACTCTGCACTTCCTGGACTTGACTGAGTATTTCCTTTCCCATGTTAGGGAATTTTTCAACAATAATCTCTCCAAATATTTTCTCAGACCCTTTCTTTTTCTCTTCTTCTTCTGAGACCCCTATAATTTGAATGTTGGCACATTTAATGTTGTCCCAGAGGTCCCTGAGACTGTCTTCAATTCTTTTCTTTCTCTTTTTCTTCATTCTGCCTTGCAGCAGTTATTTCCACTATTCTGTCTTCCAGGTTACTTAGCCGTTCTTGGTCCCGAGAGATGGGCATGGACAGCTAACACTGATCCCGCTGCCACCACGAATCTTGTGTGGAAGCGCAGGTCAGTACCCACACACCACCCCCACCCCAGATGCCTCAGTTATTCTGCTATTGATTCCTTCTAGAGAATTTTTAATTTCATTTATTGTGTTGTTCGTCATTGTTTGTCCTTTAGTTCTTCTAGGTCCTTGTTAAATGTTTCCTGTATTTTCTTCATTCTATTTCTGAGATTTTGGACCATCTTTACTATCATTACTCTGAATTCTTTTTCAGGTAGACTACCTATTTCCTCTTCATTTGTTTGGTCTGGTGGGTTTTTACCTTCTCCTTCATCTGCTCCATATTTCTCTGTCTTCTCATTTTGTTTAACTTATTGTGTTTGGGGTCTCCTTCTCGCAGGCTGCAGGTTTTTAGTTCCTGTTATTTTTGGTGTCTGGCCCCAGTGGGTGAGGTTGGTTCAGTGGCTTGTGTACGCTTCCTGGTTGGGGGGACTAGTACCTGTGTTCTGGTGGGTGGGGCTGGATCTTGTCCTTCTGGTGGGCAGGACCACTTCCGGAGTTGTGTTTTGGTGTGTCTGTTAACTTAGTATGACTTTAGGCAGCCTCTCTGCTAATGGGTGTGTTTGTGTTCCTGTCTTGCTAGTTGTTTGGCATGGGGCATCCAGCACTGGAGTTTGCTGGCCGTTGGGTGGAGCTGGGTATTAGTGTTGAGTTGGAGATCTCTGGGAGAGCTCTCATCAATTAATATTACGTGGGGCTAGGAGGTCTGTAGTGTTCAAGTGTCCTGGACTCGGCTCTCCCACGTCAGAGGCTCAGGCCCAATACCCAGCCGGAGCACCAAGACCCTGCCAGCCACACGGGTTGGAAGAAAAGGAAGAAAACACAAATAAACCCCAAAACAAATGGTAAAAGAAAAACTAAACAAACATCTCCAAAGAAACATACACACACACACACACACACACACACACACAAAGAGAAAAAAGAAAAAATAAAAAAAGGAAGAGAGCAATCAAACCAATAAAGAAATCCACCAATGATAACTAGCACTAAAAACTAAACTAAGATAAACATAAGACCAAAGACAAATCAGACGTAGAAAGCAAACCCCAAGTCTACAGTTGCTCCCAAAGTCCATCGCCTCAATTTGGGGAACATTCATTGTCTATTCAGGTATTCCACAGATGCAGGGTTTATCAAGTTGACTGTGGGGATTTAATGCACAGCTCCTGGGGTTCAGCTTTGGTTTTGGCCCTGCCTCTGTGTGTAGGCCACCCTCAGAGATCTGTTCCCTGCCCAGACAGGAGGGGTTTAAAGCAGCGGCTTATTAGGGCTCTCTTGCTCACTGATGCTGGGGCGAGGGAGGGGTACTGTAGTCATAATTGGAAGGAGGGGTGAGCCTGCGGTGGCAGAGGCCAGCATGATGTTGCAACAGCCTGAAGCATGTCATGTGTTCTCCTGGGGAAGTTGTTCCTGGATCATGGGATCCTGGCCGTGGCGTGCTGCACAGGCTCCTGCGGGGGTGGGGTGGGTATGTGTGCAGGTAGTGACCTGCACTTGCACACGGGATTCTTGGTGGCAGCAAGAGCAATGTTAGCTGTCCATGCCCATCTCTCGGGTCCAACATGATAGCCGCAGTTCTTGCCTGTCTCTGGAGCTCACTTAGGTAGTGCTCTGTCATCTGTGGGCACACGGAACAGGAATCCCCTCTCCTCATGTACCCAATGCAGTGGTCTCTTGCCTCTCCAGTAGGTCTGGACTTTTTCCCGGGCTCCCTCCCAGCTAGCTGTAGCACACTAGCCCCCTTCAGGCTGTCTTCACGTGGCCAGCCCCAGCTCTCTCCCTGAGGTCTGACCTCGGAAGCCTGAGCCTCAGCTCCCAGCCCCCACCCGTCCCAGCGCATGAGCAGACCAGCATCTCAGGCTGGTGAGGGCTGGTCAGCACTGATCCTCTGTGAGGGAATCTCTCCCCTTGCCCTCAGTACCCCTGTTTCTGCACTCTCCTCCGTGGCTCCAAAGCTTCTCCCCGCCCCACCCCCACCAGTGAAGGGGCTTCCTAGTGTATGGAAACTTTTCCTCCTTCACAGCTCCCTCCCTAGGAGGTACAGATCCCGTCCCTATTCTTTTGTCTCTTTTTTTCTTTTTTATTTTGCTCTACCCAGGTACATGGGGATTTTCTTGACTTTTGGGAATTCTGAGGTCTTCTGCCAGCATTCAGTAGGTGTTCAGTAGGAATTGTTCCACATGTAGCTGTATTTTTGACGTATTTGTGGGGAGGAAGTTGATCTCCATGTCTTACTCCTCTGCCATCTTGAAGGTCTCTGTCTAGTATATTTTTAAATCTGTGGTGTTTACAGCAATTCTCTAAGACTGCTTTTATCCTCTACACTTAGTAGATGAGAAAGGTAAGATGTAAAAAGGTAAGCAGCTTTCCCAAGGGTGCACACTTAGTATTTGGCAGAGCCAGAATCAGAACTCAAATCTTCTTCACCCAAAATGTTATTATCATTCCAGGACATCATCTCTCATGCACCTGTGGAAGTATGCTTCTTACTTGCACCTTCAAAGTGTCTGGATACCCATGTAAAGTGAGCAAAGAAGGCCCATAAACATCAACAACAACAACAACAAACATCAAAGGAAAAAGGCAAAAAAATTCAAAAAGAACGTCTACTGTTAGTGTGTTTTTGGTCCTACAAAATCACAGTGAGAAAACGGGGAGGATGGAAATTTTTCTGCAGGAAAAGGGCTCAAAAGAGTGCAAAATAAACCTGACTCATAAGCTATTACTGTGATAATTTAGTGTACAGTAGCTGAAGTAACAATTGCTTTCTATTCATTTACCCAAGTTGGGAAAAGAAAGTTTCTTTCAAAAGCTGAGATGCTGATAATTGCTTATGTGAGCTTCCATTTTAAAGAAAAAAGTGTTGCTGAAGCTGGCACTGTTCGAGGGGAAGGGTAGTCAGTGTTGGAACATTTTGGATGAATTTTAAGAATTGGATGATGAAGAAGAAAACTAATTATGTCTAAATATAAAGTAAACTATTTCTCGAAGGATACAATAGTACAGAATTATGCAACAAATTAGCCAGCAAGATATTACTATTCCAATCGAAATTATGCTGGTACATGAGAGATGCTAACCTTTTGGATAGACAATGTTGATTAAAAAATTGCCAAGAATCTTGGGCAATTTATGTAGTTGATTTTCTAAGATGTTGGAGATTTCTGTGCTGACATTGATAGTGAGCCCCATTTTTATGGACTGAATTGTACCTCCCCCAATCCCTGTGTTGGAGCCCTAAGTCTCAGTGTGACTATATTTGGAGATAGGATCTTTAAGTAATTAAGTTTAAATGAGGCCATAAGAGTGGGGCTCTAATCCAATAGAACCGGTGCCCTTATAAGAAGAGGGAGCAACAATAGCAGTGCCCACACAGAGGAAAGGCAAGGTGGTGACATCCATCTTTGAGGCAGAAAAAGAGTCCTCACAAGAAACCTGTGCTGCTGGCACCTTGAACTTGGCCTTCCAGCCTCCAGAACCATGAGAAAATAAATGTCTGTTGTTTAAGCCAGCCAATCTGAGTATTTTGTTATGGAAGTCTGACCAGACTAATACACTTGCACAGCAACAGTTCTCAAATTTGAGTGTGGCTATTTTATGTGGCTTATCATTTGTCAACATCATTTAGCATTCTTCTGTCAATCAATAGAGAATGTTTCAACATAAGTTAGTGATTTTAACTACCTTTGTGTCAATTTTAAAATGAGTGACGTGAATTAAGCCTGGCAGATATCTTTCTTCTCTCAGTTTACTTTCACTGCATATCATTTACATGGATCTCTATAAATTTTCTATCTGCCTGACTTTTCTTTCAACTAGAAATAATTTTGTTACCTTTTGAGTTGTCATTTAAATACCACTTCAAGTATTTTTACAAGGACTTTGCAATATCACAGGAAAAGTGTTGGTCTTTTAATTCCATAATGCCTTTGACATTCATCCAGGAAGAGGAAGTGATCTAAGGAAAGTACAGATGAAGCATGCATAGTTTTTAGAGCTCATGAAAGGTATGGATGAAATAAAGTTATCTCCAGGTATTTATCATGCTGGCCATCCATTCTTTCAACATAGTTTTTGAGCACTAATGTTGAACTAAGTTAATAAAGACACAGTGGGCTTTATGCAAAATACTCATATCATCAGTTCTAAGCCAACTCCTCTATGACCCTTTACTCGCTTTAACTAGCTTTCAAAATAACCCTATTCCTCTGTGGACTCTTTTAATGAAAGAGACCCTTTTTACCTTATTTCAATGTTCGAGAGACTCATATGTATTACATGCTCCAAAATATATATTGAATTGTGTTGAGGGCTACCTAAGCTAATTAATATCTTTTGTCCCTTAAAAACTGAATTCAATAATAAAACTGCAATAGAATTATAGCTATTTCATCCTAAGTGCCTTTTAAAGTCAAATTTTTCATTCTCTGAGACCCAAAGAATGCATATATTTCCCTGGAAAATGGGGCAACTCTACAAATTCATGACAACTCCTTCAAACAAAAGGATAAAAGTGGATCAATTTAGCCAGACAATAAAAATTAAGTTACTTCTATTTTGACTAAAGAAAACATCTTCTTTTATGGAAGAATTTCAAAACTGCAAATTACAATTTAAAATGATAGCTGAAGGGCATAATCTACAGGAAGGCAATTTTTGTAAGATATATTAAACTTGAACTTTTATATTATATTTGATGAGATGTAAAATCATAGCATTTTAAAACCCAAAGAAGGGGCCTTGGAGAGCTCCCACTGAAAAGCAAATCACAAGAAAGAACTCTTCTATGTGTAAAATGCAAATTTGCCTTTGAAAGATGGAGCAGCATTTCCCCAGAGGTCCATGTGCAGAGTGATTTTCAAATAAAGACACCGATAATAAAAAACATTTTGTTCTCTTAATATCTGGTTAAAAAACCCCACACACTATAAACCAAAAAACAGGCATCCATCACCTAATGTGACTCTGCTAAGGATACTGCACGTTGCCATGGCACCACTGCAGGCTTGCTAGCTGGCCTGTCCACCTGGGAGAAACCTTGCATTGCATCCTCCACACCCACATGGTCTTAGGAGTCTCGACACTTTGTTATGCTTTGTTTTTTTCCTAATTTTCCATCCTGACACTAAATAAATAATCCCTGGGCTTTGAGATATAGCAGAACTAGCAAAAGGTTTGGAATCAAACATAGCCAGGCTTGGAATCAACCCCCACTCTGTTTACTAAGTAAGTGGTCTTGGTCAGCCACTTCATCGCTCTCATTTTCAGTTGAATAGTGAGACTAATGATGCCTGCTCACGGCATTGTAGGAGTTAGAGACAGTGCATCTAATCTAGATACTGTTTCTAGTACCCAGTGGGCACATTTATCATTATTCAGTTTGTACGTGGAATTGACCAATTTGTCATCCAGCTGTAGTTTCTCAGTTTCAGTCTGGATTGAGTTGTGACCTCAGTCATTTAGTTTACACCCTGTGTGGATCCAAACTGGTTTGGATCAAGTCAAGTGAAAAATAGCACTAGACATGTTCACCTTTATTCTAATTCAGAATCAGTGAAAGCCATGATATCACATGCTGTCACAAGCCATGATGTCCATTTACCAAAATAGTGGCACACACACACACACACACACACACACACACACACACACAGAGTTTCTTTGAGCAGCTTTTTGAGCAACTTTAAGACCTCTCGCCTAAATGCACAAGAGTCATGATGAATATTACGAGCAACTAGGTGCACAAGCGTTACTGAAAACTACTCTGTGTCAGGCACTTTACAAGATGTCTGGGTAGCAACCATGAACCAGATGTTCACAGTCATGGACTTCATGGTATCATAGAGAAAACAGAAATTTAAAAATACTTACAAACCCCTTTCCAGCAGATTTTTTTTTACTACTCTTACTTCCCATGAACATTTAACAATCAGTTTCCTCAGAACCCAGTTCTCAATTATGAGGCACTAGCTATTTCCTGCTAAAGTAATAAGGCTCCAGGACCACACATTTGTATTAGTACGTAGTGCTCTATTGCCAAAAAATAGTTCAATATCTGGACTGAAGATTTCTGAGCAAAGGAGGAAAAGTGAATAGGAATAGAAATTGGTGTCACCTGGTCTGGTCGACCCAGGTTAAACGTATGTAGTAAATAATCCACCACAAAATGTGTTCTCATCCTTCCTATTGATTTATTTACCTTTAGTGATAGAGAATGAATGAGCCCAGCCATAGTTATTATGTATCTTACACACTTGGTCGCCCAGGCTGGGTCTATTAGGAATACACTGGTCCATCTGTACAATGAAAGTCTGGATTTTAAAAATTCAGGTTTGAAAAGGGATCGGGTGTGTGGTTATGAGAGGTGGGAGATAGGAGAGGCGGAATCAGGCAGGTGGTCCAAGGGTACAGACTTCTAGTTATACGTAAGTACTAGTAACGTACAGCAAGATGACTATAGGTAACGTTGCTGTATGATTTATAGGGAAGTTGTTAAGAGAGTAGATTCTAAGAGCTCTCATCACACGGAGAATTTTTTTTCTTTTTACAATATATGTAAATCAAATCAGCGTGCTGTGAACCTTAAACTTATACAGAGTGTATGTCAATTATGTCTCCATAAAACTGGAAAAAGTCAGGTTTGAATTGGTCATATTTCTTTGCAATACTCTTTGGCAGTATTTACAAAGCTAAATAGGCCTGTATTCTCTGATTACATGCATGAATTTTACATCTACTTGGGGATAGTTGTTGAAATTTTCCACTGATCACTTTGAAGCACAAGTTTTAAACCTTAATTTTGAAAAATAAATCAGATATGCAAAAAATTAGAATGAATAGTATAATGAATCCCATATACCTATTATTCTGAATCATTTTTTTAAAAAATTGGTTGCATTTGATTCATGTGTCCAATTTTTCTTTTATTTACTTTTTCATAATGTAATTTATTTTTAATGTGGATGGCTTTATTTTCTACCTAACAGTCTAGTAATTTGACAAAGACAGATGACCATCAAATACATTTATGCTGCATTAACGTAATGAATTGAACAGAAACGCATACTATGTTTACCAGATAATATGTATGAGAATTCTTGTGGCACCGCTATCTTAATAGCCCCAAACTGAAAACAACCCAACTGCTCATCAATAAATAGCAGAGTGGCCAATCAGTCATGGCATAATTCATGCAATGGCTTGTGACATAGCAGTGACAATGAATAATGTGCAACTCTACACAACATCCTGCCTGAATCTCATGAACATACTGTTCAGTGAAAGAAGCCAGATAGAAAAGTGTACCCTGTATGACTCTCCTTCTTCCTAAGCAGGCTGGACTAATATACAGTGTTAGAAACCAGGATACTAGTAACCCTCGAGGGTAATGACTGAGAGGGAACCCAGGAAATTTCCGGCCTCTTGATGATGTTCTACTTCTTGATGTGTGTGCTGGTTTTATAGGTGTGCTCACCGAGTAAAAATTAATTTATGATTAATTATTAACTAATTAATTATGGTTTGTGCACTTTTCAGGGTATGTGTCATACGTCTTTAAAAACTCCCGCCTCAGAATTGGGTCTCTCTCATAACAAGTGGAAGTGGGGAAAACTGGTCAAAAAATCTATGAGAAGATAAGCAAGTTCATTTTGATCACTGTACCTAAAAAGATCTAAGAAGCAAAGGTGAGTCTGACCGCTATCTTTCAATATCCGCACCTTCTTTTTACCCCTTAGTTTTCAATGTTTCCTTTTGGACATAATTGAATCCAGTGACTGATGGCCAGTAATTGCATCAGCACTTGCTTGAATGTGGTCCTTTTATTGTCCTCGTTTAATTGTTGGTGTGCCCCACGCCAGTGAAATGGACAATGCAGTATTTTGGCTAAAAGCCTCCCAGGTTATGAGTAAACAGGCTGCTCAGACAGGACATTGCAGTGACACAGCTCACTGGATTGTCCGGTTGGAATAGAAAGCCAAAGCTGAATGAATGACTTTGTTCTTCTCCAGAGAAGACCATTGTTCTCATGTAGGCATCTATTTATTCACCAATCAGTCACAGAGCCACGACCCTACTCCAGGCCCCGTATTTCAATGTTGGGGACGGGAAAACAGCCACATGCAATCCCCGTCCTCATGGGACTGATGATTTAGCCAGGGGGTTAATGCATTTAACAAATATCTTAAATGATGGGCTATACCATAAGAGTGAATTATACAAAGGGCCTTGAAATAGAGAAAAATAAGTAACGGATCCTTTCTGGGGATCAAAGGGGACTTTGTTGAGAGGGTAACAATTGCACTTGATTACAAAGAATAAGGTGGAGCTTTGGAAGAGGAAAAAGAGGAAAGGGGAGTCCAGTGCGAGGCAACAGACTCTGTGAAATCATCGCTGTTAACGTGTACCTATGTGCCATGCTTGGGGGGAGTGGGGGAGAGGGGAGCTTAGGACAGCAAGGCTGTCCGGGCGGGATTACAGATGCATAGAAGATGCTGTTGGTGTCCCACCGAGACCCCTTTGCCTGGCCAGTGTGTTCTTCCTTTAGCTGCTGTGAGTGTTGGTTAATCTCTGCCACTTCTCCAGTCTCCCCATTCTGTAGGAGCCACCTCATCCAGAAATGCCTGAGAGGTTACAACCTCACCAGGGAAACCTGCAGCCAGTAGCGATCTGGGGGTGTAAGAGCCTGCTCCTTGCTTCATGACGAGGCAGCTCTGCGGTGCTGTTCATGCCTCAGAGCTCTTGTGGGATGGGGTGAGCTGAGACTCCAGCCCAGGCCACATTCTCGCTTGGCCCCTCGAACCCGTCCTTTCCTGCTTCCCTTACCTCCCTTCCTCTGAGGACACACCTTACCAAAGGACGGGCACAACAGTCCCTGACTCTGCTTTTAGGGAGTCTCACCTAATACTTCAATTTTGATTCTGTAAATAATAGGGACCCACTGAGCATTTTCAGGCAGTGGATAGCCCCAATCAGAACTGGGTTTTGTAAAGTTAACACTGTCATAACTTTGACTGCAACTTGGAGAATAATTTCTCCTGTTTTTCTTTAATGTATACTGCTTTTAAGCACTGTTCTGATATAACTTCTTGATACCCAGTGTGTGTGTGTGTGTGATTCTGTTTCTGTGAGGAAAATGTGATTATGTGATTGCGTCTGGGAACATGGAAAGGGCGTTTTCTCTTCTGTGTGTTTATTATTTTATTGTAATTGTGCTCCAGAATTTTCCCCTTTATTTAATTGTTTTCTGATAATGGTTTTATCAGTAGTACAGTTTTATTCTGTAGCAGTAATTCTCATTTCCGTGTACTTTGTTTGAAAAACATTCTTATCCTATAGTTCATTATTTCACAATATTATTAGAATTTGAACTTTAATAATTGAATCACGGGTGAGAGAGGTGATGAGCTCTCATTGGTGACCTTCTAGGGACCACTTGAATAATGTTATAGGGTTTCTTTCTTTTTCTTCCCTCCCTCTCTCCCTCTCTCCCTCTCTCTTTCTCTCTCTCCCTCTTTCTCTCTTTCTTTCTTGCTTTCTTTCTTTCTTCTTGGATAATTCAACATGTTAAATGTATAACAATTAGGTTTCTGTCTTAGAATAATTGCCTTTTAAATTCTGTTTTATAAAAACTCACTCTTGCTAATTAGTTGACCTTTATAAATAAAATATGCATGTTTTATTTAACAGGTGCTGGGGTGATGTAGGTGTTTGCTGTAGAGTGTCACTGGAAATACAATCGCCTTTCCAGAACTGTAATTCTAGTCTTGATTCTTGCTATGTGAGGAAAAGAAATTTATGTATCTATACAATTTCTTCTCAGTCACAGGGGAAAGGAATAAACCTTTTTAAAAATTTATTTAATTAATTTATTTATTTTTGGCTGAGTTGGGTCTTTGTTGCTGCACGAGGGCTTTCTCTAGTTGCGGCGAGCAGGTGCTACTCTGTTGTAATGCGCAGGCTTCTCATTGCAGTGGCTTCTCTTGTTGCAGAGCACAGGCTCTAGGCACGCGGGCTTCAGTAGTTGTGGCACGTGGGCTCAGTGGTTGTGGCTTACGGGCTCTAGAGCGCAGGCTCAGTAGTTGTGGCGCACAGGCTTCGTTGCTCCACGGCATGTGGTATCTTCCCAGACCAGGGCTTAAACCAGCGTCCCCTGCATTGGCAGGCGGATTCCTAACCACTGCGCCACCAGGGAAGCCCTAAACCTTTTTTAAAGATATTAAATACATTAGAAAGACATTGAAAACTTCAAATGAAGAATTACTCTTATTAAAAATAAAGATGTTATGCTCTCCTTTTATCTTTACCTGAGGAAATTCTTTTTAATCTGCAAAGCTAACTCACAATATCACTACCTCTATGAGAAGGGGACTGAGGACCATAATATTCATTCCTGTTTTTCTAATCCAGAAGCCAACTCTTCCTCTGAACTCCTGTAATATTTAGTTCTGGCCTTCTTTAACTGCCTTTGAATGCTCTCTTGGATTATAAATACATAAATTTCAGTTAGCTATTACTGCATAATAAACTCCCCCAAACTCAGTGGCTTAAAATAGTAAAAATGTAGTATTGATCATAAGACTATGGGTCAGCTGGGCTATCCTTCGGGTCTCCTGTGGTCTCACAGCTGTGTTTATGGTCAGCTGTAGACTGGGAGGTGGCCCTGCTCTTTGTTGCTGGGTCCTCATGCTTGGGGCTCAGCAGCCTTGAGGTGGTCCAGGGTAGCTTTGGCTGGGACAGGTGGGCTGGAACTGGCACATGGGCCCTCCTGCTGCATTTATTAGTGAAAGTAGCTCTCGAGGCAGCCCGGGTGCGAGGAGCCAGAAACTGGCTCTGCTTCTTGATGGAAGGTGTCACAGAACCACGTTACAAAGAATGTGGTTCAGAGGGGAGTGAAGCACTGAGGGCTTTCTGTAGTGAATATATCACATATACACATGTTTGTATACGTGTCTTATCTCTCTCAGTCTAAAATCTTCTTGAAGGTAAGGGAATATTTTTTCTTCTTGTATTCCAGCATTAACAGTGCTGTTCAGAATGAACCTCTGTTGGTTTTAAGATCACAGCATCTCTCCCTCTTTTCAACTGATAATAGCTCTATTTTTGTCCTTTGTTATCCCTATCCAGTGTGATCCTAGTGGGTTTCTGGGTTTCTCAATTGGGTGTCCTAACCCAAGAGCTAGTCGAGGGATCAGAATGAAACTAAGGCTGAAACAATGAGAGTCTTTGAGAAATTTGATCTGGAAGACCCATTTAAGGAGAGAATGTGGTTGAAGCTGAGCTCCTCGCCTTCTCGAAGCCTGGTTCTTCCTTCAAATTTGAAGCCTCCCGGTAAATATCCTTTATCTTTGGTAAAACATCTGTCATAGGGACCTTACACACTGCCAACTCTCAAAAGTTTGTTGAATGACTGAATGAAGGCAAGAGTCCTTTGATCACCAACTATCTTTATCATATAAGAGTATTTAGCATAAGCTCTCCTAGGGCATGGACACCTTTGGTTTGGTCTGCCCTACAGTCTTTTCTCCAAGAACTGCCCCCCTCACATGCTTAATGAGGAACCAGCAAGTTACTGCAAGGGCACCTTAACTTGGGACCAAAGGATATTTGGTTGGGATAGCCAGCAAGTCCCTCAAATTTGTGAATGGGGATCCAAGACAGTCAGACAATCTAAAAACATAATATGTTAAATGACAAGCTGTGAAGCATCTTTCCAGCTAAACAGAGATTTTTTTCTGTGAGTGTATGAATTTGGGCAAGTCACTGGACCTCTCTAAGCTTCAATTTCCTCATCTCTAAAATAGACCACAATAGGTTGTCCAAGGCGGTTTAAAATATTACATGTGATCCTGAGTGTGAAGAACTTTCTATAATTCTTTGTAGTGTGAAGTTTAATTTCCTCTTATTCTCCCGTGTGGCTCTCCTTTCATAAAATATCTGATTTTGGGGTTCCTGAATTCCTTTTACCACAGATCGCACACAAAACTCCTATTATGTGCCACGTACTTTGTTAAGGTCCTTATTTAGTAGGAATAATACTGAATTCTTGTATACCACTAGATGAAGTGATTTGCATATATTGACTGATTCAGCTCTCATAGCAATATCCTGGATGGATACTTTTATCATTTTACAGGAGAGGAAACCAACCCAAGACCCTGGCCTTTGATTCAGTTTCTTCCATCTCCTTCATCTTCAGTCCTTTGCCCAGTACTTTCTTAGTTTTGTGCCCTTTGGCTCAGAGCAAAAATGCTGATATTTCTGTGGCCCCCAGGCGTAAAAAGATGAAGCTGCTCACAACTGGGGTTGACTGGGCTTTGGTGCTCTGCTTGGCTCACATCCCACCTAACACCCCCTTGTGGCTTAGAGTATAAAAATTTCAATTGTCTATTTGCAAAGGTACACAGTTTGGGGTGATTTTAGAATGATTTTTTTAACAATAAAGTTTGGGGGAGAAAAATAGTTTTCTGAAAAAGACTCTCAGGTAACCAGAACACACAGCCTTCCAAATTGTCCTTAGAAAATGGACAGAGGCAAAGTACAAAGCTGGTCTCTAGTGTTACGGTATTTTATAAAGTAAGGCTGATTCTACTTGTTAAATGACTCTTATTGCTGTCAACATGTTCCACTGTGTCATTTTCTAATGTAATGATCAAACGCCTAGGTTTCTAGATTAGCAATAAAGATAAAATTGTTTTAGAATCCATCCCCCCACTTCCTCACCTACTTTTTCTTTTCTTTGCCAAGAGTCAGGATTCTCCTAAGAAGACAAAATGTCTTTTTTTTAAATTTTTATTTTATATTGGAATATAGTTGATTAACAATGTTGTTATAGTTCAGGTGTACAGCAAAGTGATTCAGTTATACATATACATGTATCTATTCTTTTTCAAAATCTTTTTCCATTTAGGTTTTTACATAATATTGAGCAGAGTTCCCTGTGCTATACAGTAGGTCCTTGTTGGTTATCCATTTTAAATATAGCAGTGTGTACATGTCAATCCCAAACTCCCTATCTATGTCTTCCCCCAACTCTTCCCCTCTGGTAAACCATAAGTTGGTTCTCTAAGTCTGTGAGTCTGTTTCTGTTTTCTAAATAAGTTCATTTCTATCATTTCTTTTTAGATTCTGCATGTAAGCGATATCATACGATATTTTGGCACATGAAAAAATGTCCAACATCGCTAATTGTTAGAGAACTGCCAATCAAAACTACAGTGAGATATCACCTCACACCAGTCAAAATGACTATCATCAAGAAATCCACAAACAATAAATGCTGGAGAGGGTGTGTAGAGAAGGAAACCTTCCTACACTGTTGGTGGGAATGTAAATTGGTACAGCCACTATGGAGAATAGTATGGAGGTTCCTTAAAAAACTAAAAAGAGAGCTACCATATGATCCAGAAATCCCACTCCTGGGCATATATCCAGAGAAAAACATGGTCCGAAAGGGTACATGTACCCCAATGTTCATTGCAGCAGTGTTTACAGTAGCCAAGACAAGAAAGCAATCTAAATGTCCATTGACAGAGGAATGGATAAAGATGTGGTACATATATGCAATGGAATAATACTCAGCCATAAGAAGGATGAAATAATGCTATTTGCAGCAATATGGATGGATCTAGAGATTGTCATACTGAGTGGAGTAAGTCAGACAAAATGTTTTGATATGCAGATTCCGGAACTAAAGTGTTCTGCCCAGCATTTGTGGGGAGAACACTTTTCCAGCATTTTTTATTCATAGTGCCTGTGAAAAAGAAACATGCTCACAGCCTCATTACTGAAGAAAAGGGTTGTGTTTTTAAATATGTGAATAATTAGCTCTACAAGGAAATTCTAATGGGAGGGAACAGCAATAGATCTCTATGTGATCAGAAGCACCTCTAGCAAACCATTCACTGAACAAGGGAGGAGGGAATACGGCTGTTGGTAAATATTCAGAATTGACACAAAGCTACAAGGAGGGACGATCAGAAACTTTCTCAGAAGACCTACTATGTGATAGTCACTATGCTCCCCTAAATTTCACAATAAACTTGAATGGTGTTTATTATGACCCCCATGTCAGAGATGCTGTTGGTTCCCTTGCTTCAAGGCGGGACCAACTCTGGTGTAGTTCCAGCACCAGAACTGCCCATGGTATCAGACTGAAGCTTGACTTCAGCTGAAACCCCAGCCTTTCTTAGCTCCTTTCCCTGCCCTCTCCTGCTTTCCCCACTCCCTTTCTCCTGAGAGCACTCTCAATAAACCACTTACACAGAATTCTCCATCTCAGCCTCTGCTTCTTGGGAACCTGACTCAAGATGCTCCACTTTATTGATGGAATAAGGGAATCGCAGAGAGGTTAGAAACTGGATGAGCATAACCCAGCTCATATATGGAAGAACTGGGATTCAAATCTCAGCTTTTCTAACTTTACCAAGCTATTTCTTAATCCCATTTTTATGCAGAGTCAGTAGCTGAGATACTTAAAATACTCTTCTGTCTCTCTGCACTTTGGTACCAACACCATGCTGGTGACCATTTGCTGGTGACCATGGATCAAGTCTTAAGCCTACATAGCTGGTTCCAGGTTGTCAATATCTCTACTTGGATGTCCAGGACGTCTCAAACTTAACGTATCAAGCACTGAATACCCTATTTCCCCCCAAAGCTGTCCTTTTTGTAGCTCATTCCAACTCAGTGGATGGCGACTCCATCCTTCTGGTTGTCCGGACCAGAATCCTTGGACGCACCCTTGATTGCTGTTGTTCTCTCACACCCTCCTTCCAATCAATCAGAGAATCAGTCTTGTTTTATCTACATTCAAAAAGTAGTCAGAGGGCTTCCCTGGTGGCGCAGTGGTTGAGGGTCTGCCTGCCGATGCAGGGGACACGGGTTCGTGCCCCGGTCCGGGAAGATCCCACATGCCGCGGAGCTGCTGGGCCCGTGAGCCATGGCCGCTGAGCCTGCGCGTCCGGAGCCTGTGCTCCGCAGCGGGAGAGGCCACAACAGTGAGAGGCCCGCGTACCGCAAAAAAAACAAACAAAAAAGTAGTCAGAATACTACCAATTTTGCTCAACCTGCACCATTACCACCATGATCTGAGCTGCTGTTATCTCTTGTCTGGGTTGGTGCCAAGCCTGTTAACTGGCCTTGCCCCAGTCTTGCCTCCATACAGCTAATTAGATCCCTCTGCTGGCTCTCATTTCCTTCAGAGTAAAAGGCAAGGCTTCAATAGGTCTACGAGACCCTGTGTCATGTGCTGCACCCCACCTCCTGTTACCTCTCTGATCTCTCTCCTACTCCTCTCTTGCCTCTCTCAATCCTCCCCTGGCACACTGGCCATGTTCCTCGAATGCACTAGCCATGCTTCTGTGATAGGGCCTTTGCACTGGCTGTTCCTTCTGCTTGGGACACTATTTCCCAAGATGTTTTACATGGCTCCCTCTCTCACCTTCTTGGAGTTTTTGCTCAAGTATCACCTTTTTATTTAAAGTTGCACCCCAACCCTAATAACAATCAATATCCTATATCTTACTTTTATTTAAAAAAAATTGTCACACTTACCTTCTTCCAATATACAATGATAATGATTATTAATTAATTAATTAATTTATGTTTTCTTCTCCTTCTCTCCCCATTAGAATGTAGCCACTTGAGGGGAGAGATCTTTGTTTTTGATCACAGATGTATCCCATGTGCCTAGTAGCACTCAGTAAATACACACTGAGTGAACAAATGAATGAATAAATGAATGAAACTTAGAAAATCAGTTACTTATGAAATTTCAAATGAAACGTTTCAGATTGTCTATTTTAAGATGAGTTAATCATCAGCTGTTTCTTTTTTTTCTTCTACATTAGCATTTTCCACTCTGTCAAAGGACACGTTAGCCATCCTATATCAAATGGGGATACTTCTTGGGTTCATGGGGTGCTACAAAACCCATATTCCCACAGGATTAAAATGTTAATAGTCTATTTACACTTTGCTTGCTCATAAGTTTAATCCCCAGTTGCCAAGGAAGGAATTATAACAAACCTCTTCAAATCTCATAAGAAGACATGTAAGTATATGTACTCATAAAAAAGGACTGGAGAGAAACATCTCAAAATACTACTCTGTTCTCTCCAAGAGGCAGGACTCTGGGGAACTGATATCCATGTCCTGTGCACACGTCTTCTGAGGGTTTCTACAGGCTCTGGAACACTTTGGGTCTGGTTGAACAAAAGTTTCAGTCCCTTTCTCATGTCCTCCCTCAAACTGTAAAATTAGGGCGCTGCACCCAAACTTTAATATTCTTTCATCTTAAAGAAGGAAGTGACAACCCAAATATTTAAAAAATATCCCTTTCTGTATACTCATTATCCTTCAGTTATATGTATATTTTTCAACCACTTATATAGCTTTGAAGTTTGGTCTTTTATACATTTCCAAAAGGCCATGTTTTACAAGTGACACAATTGTCTTTTCTGTTTTTTTTTTTAAACAACTTTATTGGAGTATAATATCTTTACAATGGTGTGTTACTTTCTGCTTTATAACAAAGTGAATCAGTTATACATATACATATGTTCCCATATCTCTTCCCTCTTGCATCTCCCTCCCTCCCACCCTCCCTATCCCACCCCTCTAGGTGGTCACAAAGCACCAAGCTGATCTCCCTGTGCTATGCGGCTTCTTCCCACTAGCTATCTATTTTACATTTGGTAGTGTATATATGTCCATGCCACTCTCTCACTTTGTCCCAGCTTACCCTTTCCCCTCCCCATATCCTCAAGTCCATTCTCTAGTAGGTCTTCATCTTTATTCCCATCTTGCTCCTAGGTTCTTCTGACCATTTTTTTTTCTTTTTTTTTTTAGATTCCATATATATGTGTTAGCATATGGTATTTGTTTTTCTCTTTCTGACTTACTTCACTCTGTATGACAATCTCTAGGTCCATCCACCTCACTACAAATAACTCAGTTTCGTTCCTTTTTATGGCTGAGTAATATCACATTGTATATATGTGCCACATCTTCTTTATCCATTCATCTGTTGATGGACACTTAGGTTGCTTCCATGTCCTGGCTATTGTAAATAGAGCTGCAATGAACACTTTGCTACATGACTCTTTTTGAATTATGGTTTTCTCAGGGTATATGCCCAGTAGTGGGATTGCTGTGTCGTATGGTAGTTCTATTTTTAGTTTTTTAAGGAAACTCTATACTGTTCTCCATAGTGGCTGTGTTAATTTACATTCCCACCAACAGTGCAAGAGGGTTCCCTTTTCTCCACACCCTCTCCAGCATTTACACAATTGTTCTTTTGGATGGTACAAGCTCTGATCTGACTACTGTTGGAGGGTTATAAAGTCTTGGTATCCTCAACAGTCTGTGACAAATTGTGAGTGCCCTCTTGGTGATCAACAGTGATGACTGTCCCCATGAAGATGAAATTCCCATCTACTGCAAGTACGGTATTGAATCTGTAGCTTAATGTGTTCCTGGCTCCTCAGGCGATCAGTATTTGCCCCCAAATAGCTTTGTGGAAAATAAGTGATCATTGACAGTTAGAGGTCATGCCCCATAAATATTAAAAGTTCTGGGCCGCAGGCATGTTTCAAAGTAGAGCCTGGAACTGCTCAGTTATTGGTAGCATCTTTCAAACTGCCAACAGCAGGCCTTTCAAACTAATCAAAATTTAAGACAAATAAGGTAGTTTCCTTTTTGACATCACTTTTTGTGGATGCAGGATTTTGCAAATTCAGAGCCTTCCAAATATATCCCATAGGAACACAATGTGGGTGACCTTGAAAATATTGCTCACCTTGCCGTTTAAGGAGAGAGGATCCCTCCACTTCCCCACCCACAGTACTCTGAGAAAATAACCAATGGCTTCAGCAAGAAATAATGTTAACTAGACAGGGTTAATTACAGAAGGGGTAGAGAGCATTCACTATAATTGTTAATAATGAAGGTTTTGAGAAGAGAGATGTACGTATTCTGAAGTGGCTTGCAGATCAAAACCTGTCTGGATTTTTGTGTTTTGTTGAAAGGAAAACATAAACTGTGAGGACCAATTATGTTGAGCTACATTTAGAAACAATCAACTTGAAAAGAGAAGTTTATTCCTTGTATGTGACCTGGAATTCTTCCCATCTGAAAACAGGTGCAGAGAAGGCTCCATCTCGTGAGATGCATAAACATAATACATTTCTTGAGGGCATTTTTTTCCCCCTCAGATACTTGTTTTTGTTCGAGATTGTTCCATTGTCAATTAAATGCTAACTTCACTTCCATTCTTTGCTGCAAGGAAGTGCTTATTCATTAACTGGAAAGAAAAGGAAAGAACCCACAGCTGCCCAAGGGGTTAAACTAAACACTTTCTGTTTTCAACATCATCTGCCAAAAATAATGCATGACATTATAAGAAGAAAAAGATAAATATACTTGGGGATTTGAGAAAAATCAATTCATTTTATCATTGCATTATTTTTATGAGAAAAAAAAAGCCAAAGAACTGTTTGCATTATGTGTGCAAATCACAACCACACATATTAAAATACAGAGGCTTTTTTTTTTTGCGGTACGCGGGCCTCTCACTGTTGCGGCCTCTCCCGCTGCGGAGCACAGGCTCCGGACGCGCAGGCTCAGCGGCCATAGCTCACGGGCCCAGCTGCTCCGTGGCATGTGGGGTCTTCCCGGACCGGGGAATGAACCCGTGTCCCCTGCATCGGCAGGCGGACTCTCAACCACTGCGCCACCAGGGAAGCCCCAAAAGGCTTTTTTTATCTCAGTTCCTGAGTTCTGCTTTAGCCAAAAGTTAGTTTCTCCTCAAAGATGTGTAAAGATCCTTGGGTTTCTAGAAAACTCTTTAGTGAATGTGTCACTACCCTTAACAGGATTCTGATGGTTCTCTAAAAGTTATGACTACTTCCCTAAATTACTATTTGTACTTTTGTAAGAACATAGTTTATTCATTAAAAAGATGTGCTTTCAAATTCTTGATCAACAACTTCCTTCTTTTTTTGTAACTTAAGGAACAAGGGGAAAACAGTTTTGAAATTTATTAAAATATAGATTTTTTTAGTATATATTGGAGCTATGGCTACTTAATATTGATTACATTCATTTATTAAGGATATTGATTGCATTACTTTTGTATTAATTAATTGATGCTGATAGTGTACAGGATTCTACCACAAAATAAAAATTAAAACTTGTGAAAGTCACTCATTATGATTAATTTGTCAGCAGGTTGTTCAATGCTAGGAGAATATTTCACTTCAAAAAAATTGCTAATTCTATCTTCTTCCTCAACTGTTTCAGTGGCAAGGAATTATTCCTTACAGTTCAACTTGATTTTTTCTCTTCTTTGGTCCTTAGAACATGGAATTGATCTGGTCACAACATCTGCAGGATAACACTAATAAAATTGTTCCTAGGACAGAAATTGATTAGTCTTTTATTTGCCTTCTTCCATGACTCTTTAAAAACTTCTTCACTTTTCATAGAATGCTGTATCCCAGTGTTGCCATTATTTCCAAATTCTTCTCATCCTCCAGTTCTAGCTTAAAGCCACTTTCCCCCAGCAGCATCTCTCAGCCATCCAGTCCTTCCCTCCACGCCAAAGTGATTTTGCTCACCTTCATTGTTATAACTCAGAACTTAAAAAATGTTTTTTGCGTACCTCTAATTTTCTCCCATAATTTTTGGCTGTATTTCATTATACGTATGCTTTTAATATATTGCATACTTTTGGAAGGCAGAGCACATGTTTCATGCATTTTTGTATTCTCCATTCCATTCAGCAAAGTTCATTGTGTAAAGGAAGCCCTCTATTCACGTGATGCTTTTATTTTATGTATACCAACACACTGGGGGTAAGGGCAGGTTAAATGTCAAGTTTTTCAGTGAAGATGGTAATATTTAATATAGCCTTCATATTCTGTATTTCTCAGGTTAAGGAAGAGAGACACAAAAGTTATGGTGACATAAAGAAAGTTCAGGATACACAGAGGAAAAAAAGGAAACTCCTCAGTGCTGTAAATATCAATCATTTTTTTTTGTTTGAAATTTCCTACTCCATAGTAACAGGAAAAGGACTAGAACCCAGAGTCCTTTAGAGATAGCATCATTTCCTGGTAAATATGAAAATGTACTCTCAACTTCTTTGGAATGGCTTTTAATGAATAATGAATGCCCTTGAAAGGATATGCTGCAGCTTGTCTTAAGCAAAGCTAAAACATAAGTAAAAACAAATGCATTGTATTCCCTCTGTACCTCTGTTTTTTTTTTGTTTTTGTTTTTGTTTTTGTCCTTATATTAGGAGAAAGGGAGATATGGAATGTCGGGAATTGTTTGTAAAATTAGCGCACATTCCTCCCATTAACATGGAAAATATCTGACCCACGGTTGCCCCATTCTGTTCACTGCTGTGGATACACTATGGATAAAAGTATCTGTTCTTCCACAGCCTCCTGGCTGCAGGGGACAAAACTCTGGGTAAGCAAAGTTGGATGGTTTTCAAAACTGTCATCCTTAGTATATTTACGGACACAAAGAGACTGTCATTAAATTTAGTCAGTGACCCTGAGCTTGGAATAATCTCAAACTGGCATTCTCAGCCAGGGGTGAGGGCGTGGGATGAAAGTCTAAGGAGCAATTAGGGGCAAATAACAAAATTAGATTCCGACGCACGGGGTGAGAGGTGAGTGGAAGAGAATTGAAATGCTGATTGGGTGATGTCAGGTAATTCAGATCTCACTAAAGAATGCTTTCTTCTTTGCTGAGCAGTACTACAGTTACTCAGCAGGGTCAGCTGCTGGCAACATTATTATAATGAGCCCTTCTGGAACTTGGGCGTCCACAAAAAATCACCTGAGGATCCTGTCAAATGCAGATCTGAGGTGGCAGGTCTGGGCTGGGGCCTGAGATTCCATATTTTTTCTCTTTTGTTTTTCAAATTGCTGCGTTCTTTCTTCTTTAAATTCTATTTATTTATTTATTTTAAAACACAACATGATTATATTTTAATACACAACCCAAATACAAAACACCATGGTAAATTGATGGCAATAAAATATGGTATTTCATTTGTATTGCATGACAAATGGTTAATATCCTTAGTCATAAATGATTTCTTAGAAACCAGTAACAGACATTGATATACCAAGGGAACTGACAAAAAAAAAGAAGAAAATGAAATAACACAAGTGACTGGTAAGGATTAAGGATATATGAAGATGACTGAGCTGAACAATAACAGAAGAAAAGCAATTTCTTTGTAATATATTACCAAAGATTAAAAATCTAACACTTGTACAGTTTTAGGAACAGACCCACATAAACATGGGGGAGCAAGATTAGTGAGGTCCCATCTATATAGTAGGGGAAAATCTAGTTTGTACTCAAGCTATAAATTTTGGATATCTTTAGTCCTAGAAGTTCCAATTCATTGGAATTATTTCAACAAATTAGTTGGATAAATTTACAATTTATATATAAACCAAGTTTACTGCATATTTTTCTTTTTTTTAAATTGAAGAATAGTGGAGTTACAATATTATATTAGTTTCAGGTGTACAACATAGTAATTTGATATTTTTATAGACTATACTCCATACACAGTTATTATAAAATATTGGGTATATTCCCTGTGCTGTACATTACATCCTTGTAACTTATTTATTTTATACCTAGTACTTTGTACCACTCAGACCTCTTTACCTACTTGCCCGTCCCCTCACCCCTCTCCCCTCTGGTAACCACTAGTTTATCTGAGATTCCACATTTTAACTGGCTCTCAGGTGATACTGATGCTACTGGTCCTCAAAACACTCTGATCAGAATAACAAAGGTCTACATTTGCACTATCTAATACAGCATTTGATGGCTACATGTAGATATTGAACACTGAATTGAGATGTGCTGTAAGTGTAAAATACACTCCAGATATTTTTTTAATTGAAATACAATTTAAATACCACAAAACTACCCCATTTAAAGTATACAGTTCAGCAGTTTTCAGTATACTCACATGGTTGTATAACCATCACCACTGCCTAACTCCAGAACATTTTCATCACCACAAAAAGAAACTCAGTATACTTTAGCTATCATCCCCCTCCTATTCCCGCTTCCTCCCAGACACTGGCAACCTACTTTTTAGGTTTTCTTTTTAAAGCAAGAAAGAATCTACTTCCTTTCTTTATGGATTTGCCTATTCTGGATACTTCGTATAAATGGAATCACACAATAGGTGACATTTTGAATCTGGCTCCTTTCTTGTAGACCATTGTGTTCAAGGTTCATCCATGTTGTAGCAAGTATTCGCACTTCATTATTTTTAATGGCTAAGTAATATTCCATCATGAGGATACACCACATTTCATGCATCCATTCATTTGTTGATGGACATTTGGATTGTGTCCATTTTTTGGCAATTATGAATAATGCTGCCATGAACATTTTATACAAGTTCTTGCATGAATATATGTTTTCAATTCTCTTGAGTATACACCTAGGAATGGAATTGTTGGGTCACATGGCAACTCTGTTTCAATTTTTACAGAATTGTCAAAATTGCTTTTCAAAGTGGCTGGACCATTTTTACATTCCTTCCAGCAATTCATGAAGTTTACAATTTCTCTACATCCTTGCTAACACTTGAACCAATATTAAAGTATAATTAGTAACTAAAGTCTATACTTCATTCAGATTTCCTTGGTTTTGGCCTAATGCTTTTTTGTTGTTGTTCCAGGATCCCATTCAGGATACCACATTACGTTTGGTTGCCATATCTCTTCAGGCTTCTCTTGACTATGACAGTTTCTCAAAATTTCCTTGTTTTTGATGACCTTGGCAGTTTGAGGAGTATTGGTCACCTATGTTGTGAGATGCCCTTCTATTGGGATTTGTCTAATAATCTTATGATAATGAGGCTGGAGTTTTGGGTTTTGGGAAGAAAGATTGTAGGTAAAGATCATCACATCAAGGGTGCATACTATCAACAAGGTTTATCACTGTTGATGTTGACCTTGGTCAATTGGCTGAAGCAGTGTTTTTCATGGTAAAGTTATTCCTTTAAAAAAATTATGTTCATAAGGACTCATGGATATTTATTTATACTTTGGGTTATAATCCAACACTATTTTATTTTGTTTTGATCAAATTATTGCAGGTTTGACCATTGAGAACACTTCTAGTTTGACATACTCCAATCATTGTGAGGTTTGTTGTTGTTTTGAGCACTTTATCTTCTGTCACTACAAGATGTCTAGGCTCATCTTGTATATTTCCTTTCTTAGTTGTAGAATCAGCCACTTCTAGGACCCCTGAATCCTTTTATTGGATAATGTTATTCCAAAACAAGATTTAGGCATTAGGTTATTTGAGATCTTTCTTGTTTCTTAATGTAGGCATTTATTGCTCTGAACTTCCCTCTTGGAACAGCTTTTGCTGCATCCCATAAGTTTGATATATTATATTTCCATTTTTATTTCTCTCTAGATATTTTTATTTCTCTTTTGATTTATTCCATTGGTTGTTCAGCAATATGTTGCTTAATCTCCACCTGTTTGTGAATTTTCCAGTTTTATTCTCATAATTGATTCCTAGCTTCATATTATTGTGGTCATAAAAGGTGCTTGATAATATTTCAGTCTTCTTAAATTTGTTGAGACTTGTTTTGTGACCCAACATACGATCTATCCTTGAGAATATTCTATGTGAGCTTGAGAAGAATGTGTATTCTGTTGTTTTTGGATGGACCATTCTGTAAATGTCTGTTAAGTCCATCTGGTCTAACATGAAGTTTAAGTCTAATGACTCTTCATTGATTTTCTGTCTGGATGATCTATCCATTGATGAAAGTAGGAAATTGAAGTCCCCAACTATTATTGTATTGCTGTCTATTTCTCCCTTTAGGTCTGTTAATATTTGCTTTGTATATTTAGGTGCTCCTATGTTGGGTACATAAATATTATATTTACAAAATTATATCCTTTTTTTGGATTGACCCCTTTAGGAGTGTGTATTTTATTCCAAGTGTGATGGGAAGCTGATGGCAGGTTGTATTTTCCAAAGTTGGCAGCAAACATATCACCTAACTCATGTGCTCTTCCAGAATGTGAACTTATCATGCCCCCATCAAGAGGTGGAGTCAAATTTCCCATCCCTTGATTCTGGACTGGCTTTGACTACTTCAATGAATAGAGTATGGAGGAAGTGACACAGTATGATTTCTATGGCTGAGTAATAAAAGGCCATACCCACTCTGCCTTGCTGTGGGAGTGCTTGTGCAAGCATCCCTGAGGCCACTGTACCAAGGAAGCCAAGCTACATGGAGTGAGCATGAGCAATTGCCTTGGTCAGCAATCCTAGTCTTGATGCCATACATTCAAGTGAGTGAATGAGTCTTCTGATAATTCCAGCCACCAGACATTGAATCACCCCAGCCTTTGAGTTTTTCCAGTTTAAGACATTATGAAACAGACAGTCTACCCCCTCTGTGTCCTGTCTGAATTTCTGATGCACAGAAAATTTGAGCATACTAAAATGGTTGCTTTAAGCCACTAGGTTTGGGGATAATTTGTTATGTAGCAGTAGCAACTGGAACAGGGCTGTTGGGGTCTTTTGGCTTGGGAAGTGATATGATTGTATTTGTATTTTAAGAAGACTACTCTGACTATGGAGATCAGACTATAGCAAAGCAAAAGTGGAAATGGGGAGTCAAGGGAGGAGGCTGCTGTTTTTGCACAGGAGAGAGATGATGGTAGTGTGCGTAGTATGACATTGGCATGAGAGAGAAGACATGGAGCTGGAGCCATCAAGACTTGCAGGTTAAAAAAAAAAAAAAAAAGACTTGCAGATGGATCAGTCAAGGGGCACAAGAGAAAGAGAGGATTCAAGATGAGTAGGGGTTCTGGACTGAGAAACTGGGTGATAGTAGAGATGAGGAGAATGGAGGGAGGAACAGATTTTGAACATATTTAAGGTTATGGTAAATTTGAGGCATTCCAGTGAAGATGGCAGTGTTGAGAGATACTTGTATGTGCCTGCAGTTTAGGGTAGAAGTGGAACTTGAAAAATAAAATTGAAATATTCAAACATAAATGATACTTAAAGCCATATGCTTAGATGGCATAATTTAAGGAATAACTATAGTTAGAAAAAAAGATGTCCTTAGACTGAGCCCTCAGATGCTTCAACATGAAGGGGAGGAGTAGACATCATGGAAATAACAAAGTAGGAGGAAAACCAGGCAATTGCAATATCCCAGAAACCATGTGAAGAAAATGATTTACAGAGCACTGATTCATGGGGTGATGCAAGTACTGCTCATGGATCCAGCGAGTTTAGGAATGAGAATTGACCATTGTATTTGGCAACCTGCAAGTCATGGGTGATGTTGACAAGGCTTATCTAGTGAATTGGCAGAGATCAGTGTCTGAACAAGAGAGAGGAAATAGAGATAAGAAGGATAGGTCACCTTCTGAGGTGATTTACTGTAAAATGGCAAAGAGAAATGGCAGTATAGTTGAAGAGAGATATGGAGTTAAAGAAGATGTCATTGATATTGAGAGATGACGTAGCATGTTACAGAATGTTTGTATGCTGCTAAGAATGATTTAATAGAAAGGGAGAAGATTGATGATGCAGGAAAGAGACAGTTACTTGGAAGAACTAAATCCTTGCGTGGGCAAGTGGTGATTCAGTTCAGCATCCATGTGGAGCACAGAGAAGGAAACATCTTCCAGTAGGGGAGGCAGAGCACACAGGATCTGAGCAGAAAGGTTGGTAAATTGGATGTTAGAGAAGATGGGAGTTCTCTTTGATTATTTTTATTTTCTCAGTGAAATAGGAAGGTTGGGTCTAGGTGCTGGGGATGGGAGAACTGAGATGTAAGATAGTTATCTCAAAAAAAATAATAGAGCAAATTGACCAGGGAATTGTAGAATTTCTGGGAATTGCTTAGGTAGCACTTGAGGTCAGTGGTCATGAATATAAGGTGAAATTATTCATCAGGGTGTGGAATTTTTCTTCAGCCATGTACAACTATTTGAGAGTGGGTTCCATGAATTTAAAGAGGAGTTGGAGTTTTGTTTGGTGATTTCAATAGAGAGATGATGGAGTTGAGATGATGTGGGTTGAATTATTGTTCCAGTTTTCACTTCCTCCAGTAAATAGGATTATACATCTATACCCCTCCAGTAAATAGGATTATACATCTATACCCCTTGCCATGTGACTTGCAGTGCCTGCCATTAACCATTGTTACATGGGCCCAGCCATGTAACTTGCTTTGGCCAATAGAGTACAAGCAGTTCTCATATAAGCAGTGACTTGAAACATGCTTGTATGATTTGGCTGGTTCTGTTCAGTTCTTGCCATCACCATGAGGAATACCTGCTCCAGGCAACTGCATGTCCCAGAATGAGGTCATGCGGACTAGATCTGAAGCAAGCTTGCAGCTTCATACAGAGCTGCCCCAGATGCCCTGCAGATGCACAATTCAGAAATACATCCCTCTTTTTATCAGCCATAGAGATTTTGGATCATTTGTAGCATTATTTCAGCAGAATTCTGATTAATTCATGAGAGTATGATCCTGCATATGATAATATGAGGGTGTCATCATAATGATGAATTGAATCTAATCCAAAGGAGGAGGAAAGCGAAGCTATAAAGGAGGAAATGGACAGTGACAAGGTGGCTGAGTCAATGAGTCAGAAGTCACATTACAGAGGGAGTCAGGCTACTAGAAGGTGCGAGCTAGAAAGATGGGGGGAGTGGTGAGAGACTGGGATACTTGAACTTGAGATTTGGAGGGGGCAAAGTTACTGGTAGTGTCAAGGAAATGACAGGGTCCAGAGATGGCCATGGTAATGTGTGGCTAAAGTAGGAGACTTTAGCAGACAAGGGGAACTGCCTCTTCTTTCCACCTTGACTCTCGCTTCTGCTAACTTTCAGAATTTACATTTTTTTTCCTATACCCTGGTCAAAGAAAATGCCCTCAGGACAGGATATGAAGATCAGGTATTATTATTGTTGTTGTTGTTAGTCTATTATTAATAGAATTAATAATAAATTGTCAATTACTTATTAACGTATATTGACCATTTACTGTGCATCAGGCATTGTGCTTATTGCTTTACTTAAACTACCTCATTTAAGCCTCACAACAACTCTGAGGTGGGAAATTCATCTTGCTCTCATTTTACAACTGAGGAAATTGAGACTTTCGAGACTTCAATCACTTCTCCAGGGCCACTTACAGGGCATGGGTTGAATGAGAATTCAGGTCTGGATTCCAGGCTCTGAGTCCTGAGTGATTCATTTATCCAGCCTGTGGCGGGCTGCTCAGGGGTGGTCTGTGGGCGATTCTAAACAAGTTGGGGGCATCAGTAGCCCTGGAGGGGCTATACGACAGATGCCTAAAACAATATATTGTTCTCATGAATTAAGAGTTACGCAGGGATCTCCTTAAGTCCTCACATCAGGCATATAATTAAAACTCAATGGGGAGTTAAGAGACAAAATTGAGACTCACAGGCCTATGCAGTGAAGATTGTTAGTACTTCCCTGAGAATGAGATTAAGTATAGAAAGGTGGAGAGGGGCTGCCAAGATGGTGGAGTAGAAAGACTCCCGGTTAAAATTAAAATGTCCCGATGCCCAAGTCGCACTCTGGACTGATCAAATTTGGCTTACTGAGGCTGTGGCCAAACATCAGTATTTCCAAACTCACCAGAGGATCTCACTGGGGCCATCAAAGTTGACGATCGCTGGTTTAAGAGAAGCAGGTCCTAATATTTGCTGGTTCTACCTAAGGTGTCATTGCATTTCTGTGATGTGGGATTTGGGATGCAGGAAGTAGCAGGTGCTATAGGAACATTGATGTCAGAAGACCTGGAATGCCAGCAATGGCCCCTTTCCTCTTTCCACACTGTTTGCGAGAGCAAAGCTGTCATGTAAATGGCTATTTATTCCGTTTGATCTTGCCGCTCTCTTCTCACTTGTTTTTGCTGTTTTCCTCCAGTTTCTACATCTAGCTTTCACTTGATTTGCATCCAGTTCTGCCTCTGCGGAAGTGAGCTTATTTGGCTGCTTAGTAGATAAGGTAATGACTCCTGAGAATTCCATTTGAAAGCAGAATGAAATCTTCATGATTTTCACTATCCTGCGATGCATTCATCCTAATGGATGTGACTAGGTCACTTGGGCTGATTTGGAGAAGCATTCTTGGCTTTGTGTTCTGAGTCCTTCTAAACCATCTTGCAGGTACTGACTCTCTTCAGGCAGTGCTGGCTGTTGGGAGTTGACACGGAGTCTTGAGCAAAAAAGGGAACAAAAGCCAGCCTTTGACATTAGTATTCTCAGGCATTTGTCCAAGGGAAGCTGGAAGAGAGAACCTGTATTTATAACCTGTGAGAAGGGTATCGTAAGCTTGGGTGGTAGGAAAACACTTAAATATCAGGGAATCTGTTTCTTTGCTGCACTGGTCTTTACTTAACCCTTTATGGGCCTCGGGTAGATTGACTGCAAAAACTTGCTGAAATGATTCACCCCTCCCTGGAGCCGCATCACCTGCAAGACTAGGTAGCTCCTCCCATGCAGAAATGGAGTCAATTTCCCCACCCCTTGAATCTAGATGAGCCGTGTGACCTGCTGTGACCAATAGAATCCAGAGGATGTGACGTTGTGTCAGTTCTGAAATGTCTCTCAGGAGGCCTTACACTCTTCTGCTCTCCTGTCTTAGAACTCCAAGCTGCCTGCTGGAGCAAGAAACCACAGGGCAGAAAGTCCAGTTGTTCCAGCTCCAGCCCTTCTGGAGCATCCAGCCTGTCTCCCCTAAACATGTGAGAGGGCCTAGCTATGAGAGCAGAGTACCTCCTTGACCCGGTATGAATGTGTGGATCCGGCCAAGACCAGAAACGCCGCCCAGTTGGCCCATAGACTCATAAGCAGTCATTCTTATTATTCTAAGTCATGGAGTTAGGGGTTGTTTGTTACACAGCAATAGTTATTTGATAATGGCCTCAATGATTTTATCTTTGAAGAAAGGATTGGTGGGCTGATTTTTACAATAATACAATACAGTAATAAAAATATAATACAATATTAATAATAATAATACAATAATAATAGTACAATAATACATAAATACAATAATCACCTGTAGATGTCAGTCTAGTGACTCTGGATCCACTGAAGCAGGCTGGCTGGGCCCCAAATTCCACGCTCCTGTAAACTTCACAAGTGGCTCTGAAGCACAGCTAGAACGAAAGAAGCCTTGGAAGGTTTCTTTCTCTGGCACTAAAAGTGTATGATTCTCCCATAGCAGGCCCCATTTTAGGGTTGTAATTCACCATAAGAAGCAAATGCCCAGATAAAGTCAGAATCCCATGAGGCCATCCCAAGAATGAAAGGGCCCAGACTCTATAGTGAAACTCTGAGAAGACAGTAACCCCTGGACCTTGAACATGTTTACCAGCCTCTTCTCTTCTCTGTCTTGACCAGACATTATTTTCTTGCAGGAAACAGAAACTCACTGAATAAGTCATGGAATTTCTTACATGGTTTAAGGAATTCTCTCAGAATATATGACAGAAAATACAGCCAAGCTTTTCCAGGCTTGGACTTGGAAATGAGAGCATCAGGAGCCAATGATGTCTTGTTTGCTCTTACACACTTTCTCTTTTACCTTTTCTGTCTCCCCACAAGAGCTCCCTGATCCCCCTGTGTGCGTCTTTCATTCTCCTTCCCTCCTTCTCACAGACTGCCTTTCTCTAATTGCTCAGTAGCCTACATACTCTCCCTAAAGAGAGGAGATTCAGTCTTGGAATTTACCTGACCTTCTGGTTGCAGACAACTTAATGTCATTGTGTCCTAATTACAAACTGCCAGGAGGAGGACTATGGTCCAGTTCGAATCCAAGGTCCAAACCTGGTCAAACCCCCATGAAAGGGAGAGTTCTAAAGGGCTTCCCTTTTTGGGTCTGAGAATAGGTTCACAAAAAATAAAGTGTGGAATTGGGAGGGAAATATTCCTCAATGTAATAAGTTACTTTTATAGGATAATTTATTATATTTACATTGGTTCATCAGGTCAAAACATATAAAAATGAGGGTGTGGAGAAAAGGGAGCCCTCTTGCACTGTTGGTGGGAATGTAAATTAACACAGCCACTATGGAGAACAGCATGGAGGTTCCTTAAAAAACTAAAAATAGAACTACCATGTGACCCAGCAATCCCACTACTGAGCATATACCTATAGAAAACCATAATTCAAAAAGACACATGGACCCCATTGTTCACTTCAGCACTATTTACAATAGCCAGGACATGGAAACAACCTAAATGTCCATCAACAGACAAATGGATAAATTTGTGGTACATATATATGATGGAATATTACTCAGACATAAAAAGGAACAAAATTGAGTCATTTGTAGAGACGTGGATGGACCTATAGTCTGTCATACAGAGTGAAGTTAAGTCAAAAGAGAAAAATAAATATCATATATTAATGCATATATGTGGAATCTGAAAAAATTGGTATAAACAATTTTATTTACAAAGCAGAAATAGAGCCACAGATGTAGAGAACAAATGTATGGATACCAAGGGGGAAAGAAGGGGTAGGATGAATTGGGAGATTGGGATTGACATATATACACTATTGATACTATATATAAAATAGATAACTAATGAGAACCTACTGTATAGCACAGGGAACTCTGCTCAATGCTCTGTGGTGACCTAAATGGGAAGGAAATCCAAAAAAGAGGGGTATATATATATATATGTATAACTGGTTCATTTTACTGTACAGTAGAAACTAACACAACGTTGTAAAGCAACTACGCTCCAATAAAATTTTTTTAAAAATGCATTGACCAAATTTCTGAAATACTTAAAATTTGTTTATACCAAATCACTATTACTTACTATCGTATGCATATATATATATATTTTTTTTTTTTTTTGCGATATGCGGGCCTCTCACTGTTGTGGCCTCTCCCGTTGCGGAGCACAGGCTCCGGACACTCAAGTTCAGCGGCCATGGCTCACGAGCCTAGCCGCTCCGTGGCATGTGGGATCTTCCTGGACCGGGACATGAACCCATGTCCCCTGCATCGGCAGGCGGACTCTCAACCACTGCGCCACCAGGGAAGCCCGTATGCATATATTTTTGCAGTTTTCATTATAATTCAGGTTTTTGTCAAAGAGGGAAATACTATTTACCTTGAATGTGTAGGTAGTGCCCCTCAGTTGTCATAATACAAATGTAACACTTGCTTTACACCTTTTCGGCACAGACTTGAATTTATTCTTTCTCCCTACAGAGGATGTAGAGAATCATTTTTAAATGACCAAAAAATAAATAGAAACCTTCAAGAATAATTTTACCAGCATTCTGGTTAATCTGTTTCATGGTTCTATTCCCAGGGGTAAGGCATATGTGCTCAAATTAAAGAGAGGATTTGCCTGATAAATTTGGAAGGCAGACAAATGATTGATGTTTTGCTATATTTACCAGTAATGCATTTTTCAAAGAATCTAAATACACAATACCATCACACACAGTCTTTACTTAATTTCAAGATATAATAAATTGTATACTCAAAATTAAGTAAAACATAATTTACTTTTCTTTTACAGTTTAGCAAATGTTTTAGGAAACCACATCGAATTTACAGACATGACCTCTGACATCATGGAGTTTTATGGTTTAGTGGGGGGTGGACATTAATCAATTAATGATACAGATCATTGTTAGTTACAAAAAGTGGAAAGGACAGTGATGGAAAATTGTAAGTAGCTTTGAGAATGTAAAATTAGGACACTTTGTTATAGGGTTAGGGAAGTGACAGGGTTGAGGAAGTGATGTTTGAATGGCAATCTGATGGATGCATAGACTTGAACTAGGCAAAGACTAGTTGAGGTAGAGGGATCCTTATGGTGTAGAGAAGTGCAGCATTGGAGAAAGCAATGGAAGGTCAGTGTGGCTGGAGCCCAGAGTGTACAGGGAAGCTAAGTAAGATTGAAGAGAGTCAGCTTCCACATTCATGTGAGACAGGGCCTTACATGACATATTCGGGATTTCTGCCTTTATGCTGAGAACAGCAGGAAACCATTGAGTGGACTTAAGCAAATGAGTGGCTAGAAAAGATTTTCTTATTAGAAAGATTATTCCAACTGCTGTGTTGAGAATGGCCTAAGGAACAATGGACGAGAAAGATGTGGATGGAACAGTTAGGAGGCTGTAAGCAAGAGGTCATGGTGGCCTGAAGTGGTGGTAGTGTTACGGTAGGGAAAATTGTACCGGTGTGAAAAGTATTTCCAAGGAGGGATCGACAGATCCTGTTGATGGACTGAATGAGGAGTTGTGGTAGATTGATTGCAGACACAACCCTGATTCTTCACTCTGCCTGCATCCCCTTTGCCATTTAACTTTGAAGCATCCTCTGCCTCTGTCTCTGGACTTGGCCATGTGCCTGGCTTTAGCCAGTAGAATGAAGCAGAAGTGCGACTGCAATGGCTCCAAGTCTACAACTCAAGAGGCCTTGCTCTTCCTTGTGACTCTGTCATCTTCATGAGGACACGCCCGAGGTGGCCTGCTGGAACATGAAGGACACACGGAGCAGACTCCAACTGCCCAGTCAGCCCCACTGAGTCTGGTCTAGACCAACGGAGAGCCAGCGGGTGCACAGCCCAGTGAGCGAGCCCAACCAGAAGACATGGAGCCCACAGCAGATTCTCTGCTGACCCCTGATAGATGAGCAATAAATGCTACCATATTACGACACTGAGGTTTTGTGATTTTTCTGTTACAAGCATTATTAGATAACTGATACAGGAGCAAGGGAGAAAAATATTTAGAACGCCGTCATTCATACACACCACTATTGTAGTTCAACATGTTATATTATCATAATGCAGCACTCAGAGAGAACAGGAAATAGGATGGATAAATTTTGATGGGAGGAAATTATGACCCTGAAAAGTTCCTAACACATAGTAAATAATTAATCAACATTTTTCAAAAGTTGAGTCTATAAAAGTCTTGGTCCTTAGTAGTGAATAATACTAAAAAAGAAGATTCCAAAGGCATAGTTTAGATTTTTCACTTATTTTTCATACTTTGTCATATGCTTGTTGTCAAAAATTTTTTTTTGTATGTTCAGTTAACCATTATTCTAAAAAAAAGGTAGAAAATCATATAGCATGGCAATGCATAAGAAAAGAAGAACTAAATTAAGCTGGCAAACTCCTGTGTTTTAGAGCATTTCCTGTTTCCTTGCAATTTTTTGTTGGTTTTGTCCCTATTTTTACACTGGCTCACCGGAGAGTCACACAGAGGAAGACACAGTTTATGGCCGGCACAAAACAGTTCCCAGCAGCGACACTGTTAGTTCAAAGTTGCATTTCTTCAAAGAAGATGTGAAAGGAGAAATTGAACAAAAAGTCCATTCCTGGGGCTTGACCGTGAAAGGGAAGCAGGTATGGACCAGGCCACTTAAATGCAGCCCTGACATCTGTTTATCGATATGTGTAGAGTTCCCACACTTTATCGTGGCCACTAGGGTGAAGGTTTATAGTAAGTTTTTTCTGTCAGATGAGAGAGGAATTCAGATATTTAGAGGAATACAATTGCCTCCTTTTCTTTTCAATTTGAACTGTGATTTCTTGATATTATTTTTGGATGTCCTCAAGTGGTTTTGAAATGTTAGTGTATATAGGAATTATTAGGGAGGTTGTTAACCATAGATCCCTGGAGATTCTGATGCCGTAGGTCTGGGGTAGGGTCCAAGAACCTGCATCCCCAGCAGGCTCCCATGTGCTGCTGATGCTACTGGTCCGGGTACCATACTTTTGAGTGGCAAGACCTCAGAGACTGAGGTAGCCCTATTCACAACTCCAAAGAGAGAAATATAAAAACATTCTCTTAGGCAAATTATTTCTATCTTTTTTTAAACCTTGCCCTACAAGTGGTCTTCAATACTGGTCCTGCTTTCTAATTACTGCCCAAAAAGCATGAGAGCAGATCAACATACTAAGTTGGAAAAAAGGCTTATTTCTTCCTAATAACCTATTAGCAATCATTGAAATTTGTAAAAAGCTACTACTGCTTTTCCTTCCTTTTGTGAGTCTCATGCCTTCCAGTATTTCACAAGGTCCATCAAGCCAAGGAACCAAAAAATTGTGAGTCTTAAATGAGAGCATGTGAAGAGTTTTGTTCTATCCCTTACCTGCAGTGGCTTCTTGAAGGAAGGCAGTTTAAAGCTGAGACATAAAAGAAAACCCATGGGTGGGAAGAGTCAAAGCTTCCTCCTCAGTGAGGTTGCATTTTCCATTTGATGGTCATCAGCACATGTAGAAGACAGAGCAGGGTTGTGCCCACTTTGCTGCAGGTTTTGCCTGTTGAGCATTATTGGAGCTATTCAGGTTTTTTCCAGCTTCTCTCATGTCACTGACATAGTCTGAGTGTGTGACAAGGAGTGAAGGTAGGTAGGAAAAGTGTTTCTGGCTTCTGCTATTTCTTCTTAATTCTTCCTAATTTTTGTTCATTTTATAGAATGAGTGCCTTGCATAAAATACAGAAAAGCATAAGAATAAAAGAATTTGTGGGTCTATTTCCCAAAGAAGATCCCTGTTAATATTTTAATTCATTTCCTTCCTGTATTTTTAGGTCTGTACAAACACATGAATGTTTTTACAAACCTGCATATACAGGTTTGAATCAGTTTTTCTTTAATAATATCGTGGGCATTTTTTTTTTTTTTCCGGTACGCGGGCCTCTCACTGTTGTGGCCTCTCCCGTTGCGGAGCACAGACTCCGGACGCGCAGGCTCAGCAGCCATGGCTCACGGGCCCAGCCGCTCCGCAGCATGTGGGATCTTCCCAGACCAGGACACGAACCCATGTCTCCTGTATCGGCTTGCAGACTGTCAACCACTGCGCCACCAGGGAAGCCCCATCATGGGCATTTAAACAAGATTTTTAATGCTGTAGCATTTTCATCTTTATCATTTATGATAATTTATCGAACTTACTCCCTGTTGCTGGTTCAGATGTTAAACTCAACATTTCTCTCTCTCTATCTCTCTGTCTACATCTCTCTCTCATACATTTCTGAGCTTCTGGGAGAATAAGAAGTAAGGTCAGAAGCAAAAGAAAAGCTCAAATCTGGAGAATATTAAAGTACTAGAAACAATGTCTGTCCTGGGGATATTTGCACATCCCTAATTGCCTGGAGCCTGAGTTTAAATTGGCCACACACAGGGGGACAGGAGACAAAGCCTGGGACCCCAACAAATAAGAAACAGAGCTAAACCCTAGGAAAGGTGGGGTACACCCATATAGGAGAACTTGAGGGTATCTGCTGAGTTCAGCCTTTGCTCTGAGTATCAAAGGATGAAAACAAAACAATAATGATAGTGCCAAGCTTGTGGAGGGCGTCTCCTTCTAGGTACCTGTAATATCCTATTTCTTGATTTGGGTGCTCACTGTACAGATATGCTTAGTTTGTGAAAGTTTATTGAGTCCTTCACTTAGATATGTGCACATTTCTGTGTATATATATTATACTTTAACAAAAAGTGAAAAAAAGATCATAATGCCTCTATGACTTTCCCCCAGACTCATAAGGTGAGCATGTGTTTTAATTTGTGCTGGAGTGGTAGGGTTCCCTATCCCTGGCAGAATAAAATGCAAATTTGCTTTGGAGAAAAGTAAATTAAACTCAGAATGTTCACAGATAAAGTTCCAAGGATTAATAAGTATAAGAGGAAGTGAGCCACCATGAGAGAGAGTCAGCAGAAACAGCACATGGATTCACACCTATAGTGACAGTCATTATTGGAATTACAAGACAGTGAATATGAAATAATTATGATGCACATAGTCAAGAAAATAAAGGAGTATTGAAAATGTGACTAAGAAATAGGAAATATCAATATTGTACTTACCAGCAAAAGAACTGAATAATAATTCTAGAGTTGTAAAATGAATTTTAAATTAGAAAATCAACAGCTTTAAAAAATAATATGGGACTTCCCTGGTGGCACAGTGGTTGAGAATCTGCCTGCCAATACAGGGGACATGGGTTCGAGCCCTGGTCTGGGAAGATCCCACATGCCGCAGAGCGGCTGGGCCCGTGAGCCATGGCCGCTGAGCCTGCGCGTCTGGAGCCTGTGCTCCACAACAAGAGAGACCGCGATAGTGAGAGGCCCGCGCATCACGATGAAGAGTGGCCCCCGCTTGCCACAACTAGAGAAAGCCCTTGCACAGAAACGAAGACCCAACACAGCCATAAATAAATAAATATAAATCGTATGGGCTTCTAAGAAGACCTCTGCTTAAAAAAAATAATAATAATAATATGCAATTTAAAAATGTGTACTAGGCAAGAAAAAGTAGAAAGAAACATGAAATTAATTTTAATAACATTTTATTTAACCCAGTAAATTCAAAGTAATATCATTTCAACACACAATCAGTATAAGATTATTAATGAGATAATTTACATTTTTTCATACAAGTCTTTGAAATCCAGAGTGTATTTTACACTAAAAGTACATATCAATTTGGAGTAGCTACTTTTATACATTCTCTATACACACACACACACACACACACACACACACACACACATACTCACTGGAACTTATGTTTTTCTACTATATGTAGATGGGCATTGGTCCAAGATGGAATATATGAAACAAAACCCTTGATTTAGATAGATATTAATGTTTTTTTAATTAAAGTTTTAAAATATATTTTTAAAGTTTACTTTCCATTCACAGTTATTGCAAAATATTGGCTCTATTCCCCATGCTATACAATACGTCCTTGAGCCTATCTTATATCCAGTAGTTTTTATCTCCCACTCCCCCACCCTTATATTGCCCCCCTCCCCCCTCCCCACTGGTAACCACTAGTTTGTTCTATATATCTGTGGTTCTACTTCTTTTTTGGTATATTCACTAGTTTGTTGTATTTTTTAGATACCACATATAAGTGATATCATACAGTATTTGTCTTTCTCTGTATGACTTATTTCACTTAGCATGATGCCTTCCAAGTCCATCCATGCTGCTGCAAATGGCAAAATTTCATTCTTTTTTATGGCTGAGGAGTATTCCATTGGTATATATATGGAATATGAATTCCATATATATTGGAATATTGGTGTGTGTATATATATATATATATATATACACACACACACACATACATACACCACATCTTCTTTATCCGTTCATCTGTTGATAGACACTTAAGTTGCTTCCATATCTTAGCAATTGTAAATAATGCTGCTATGAACATTAGGGTGCATGTCTCAGTTCAAATTAGTGCTTTTGGGTTTTTTTCAGATAAATACCCAGGAGTGGAATTGCTCTCCACTACTAGTAGATCTATTTTTATTTTTATTTTTATTTATTTTTTTTACTAGTAGATCTATTTTTAGTTTTGTGAGAAACCTCCATACTGTTCTCCATAGTGGCTGCACCAATTTACATTCCCACCAACAGTACAGGAGGGCTCCCTTTTCTCCTCATCCCCACCAACACTTGTTACTTGTCCTCTTTTTGATGATGGCCATTCTGACAGGTATGAGGTGGTATCTCATTGTGGTTTTGATTTGCATTTCGGTAACAGTTAGTGATATTGAGCATCTTTTCATGTGTTTGTTGGCCATCTGCATTTCCTCTTTGGAAAACTGTCTATTCAGTTCTTCTACCCGTTTTAAAATGGAGTTATTTGGTATCATTTGCAAATATTTTCTCCCATTCAGTAGGTTGTCTTTTTGTTTTGTTGATGGTTTCCTTTGCTGTGCAAAAGCTTTTAGTGTTAATTTAATTCAACAGATGTGTGTAATTTATTGAACCATTTCCCTACTGAGAGATATTTAGTTTTCTTTTTCCTGTTTCAAATAAAGCTGCAAGGAGCATCCTTTATACAAAAACTATGTGGACTTGTGTATTTCCAAGGCACTGAGTTTCAGATATGGATTTGCTGTGCAATGGATGATTTTAACAGCAGATTAGACACAACTGAAGAGCTACTTAGTGATCTGGAAAAGAGATCTGAAGAAATTACCCAGAATGCAGTAGAGAGAGACAAGAGAATGAAAATATGATAAAGCACTTAAGATGCATATATGTCTAAACAGAGACAAAATAAAGAAGGGGTGTAGGAGTGTTCTTAGAGATGATGCCTAAGATGTCTCCAGAATATATCAAAGATAGCAGTCCTCAGATTAAAAGGTCCCAATGAATCCCAAGAAAAATAAAAGGAACTCATCGCGATACATGATAGTGAACTCAAGGTGCACCAAAGACAGAGGCTCTCACAATCAGTTATTTTAAAAAGCAGAAAAATAGCACATACAAAGGAATAACTATTAGAGTAACAGCTGACTTCTAGCAGCAACAATGGAAGGCAGGAGTCAGGGAGTAAGATCTGTAAAGTGCTGAGAGAAAATACCTGTCAATCTGTAAATGCATACCTTGAGAAAGAGCAAGGGGGAAATAAAACATTTCCAGACAAAAACTGAGAGCTTTTACAAGCAGTAGACCCTACAAAGGGAGAACATCAGGAATTTATTCAGTTAGAAAGAAAATGATTCTAGAAGGTATGTATGAATGAAATGAAACAAATCGAAACTAAAATAATGAATATGTTGTTAAATCTAAACAAATATTGATTAAATGTAACAATAGTAATATCTAATTTGGGAGGTTAAAAAATCAAGATAGACCTGAATTCTGGACAACAACCAAATGTTATTTGACAGGAGTGACTGGAGCTGATTCTTTTAAAGTTCATCTATTTTTTAGGAGAAGAGTTAAGATGTTTATTAACTTTAAACATCTTAAGCTAATAATGCATGTTAAAATTTCCATAGGAATCTCTTAAAAAATAACAATTGAATGTAGAACTTTCAAGTAGATGTTAAAAAAAATAAAGTGGGGAAATTAAACCCCAGTTGAAGTGGCATAGAGAAAGGGTAAACCAACACATAAACAAAATATAGAACAAGTGGGTAGAAAATAAGCTGAGAAAAATAAAAATAAATATATCCACACTCATAATCCATAAAGTAAAGAACTAAACTCCCCACTAAAATTCAATGATTTTTTTTTTCTGTCTGGATAAAAACAAATAAGTGAATGCTTTTTAAAAGACAGAGGGCACAGAAAAGTTGAAAATTAGAAACATAGAACAAATGCCTGTCATATACTAATTAAAAGAAAGTTTTAGGGGTATAATAATACAAAACAAAATCAAGTTATAGCAAAGAGAATTATAGGAGGGAAAGAGGATCATTTACATAGCAACAAAAGTGTTTATTCATCAGAAAAATATTTTATAAACTTGTATGAATCTTGCAAAATAGGCCTCAAATAAATAAACCAAAAATATGTAAAACTACATAGAGGAAGCTAAAAAATCCACCAGCATATCAGAAGATTTCAACATACCTCTCTAAGTGATTGATAAGTTAGTCAAACAAAAATAAGGCTATAGAAGTTCTCAACAATATAATTAACAAGTTTGACATAATAGATACATTTAAAATACTGTTCCTGTCAATGCATAGGATTGACATAGGCCAGAAAGAAAGTCTTAGGCTAGGCCAGAGAGAAAGTCTTAACTTTCAGAGATTTATAATCGTAGTACCACATACTCTAACTTCAACATAATTAACTTAAAAATTAATAACAAAGTGATACCAGAAAGAAAAGGATGTGGAATGATAGGTAGGGGTTAATTTGTCCAATATGGGCCCCCCTGAAGACTGGCCTTCCAGAAGAAGAACTGCATCCTTCAAAGCTCCATGGAAACTGGCTATAGTTCAGCACTTAAGATATCAACTGAAGGCTTGGACCACAGCCCTTGGATGGATCCTGACAGGAAAACGGCAGCTGCTATACACTTAGCTATCAACACAGAGCTGACAGGAGAGAGCTGGGCCATGACTCTGCCACATCTTATTTTTTACTGTGTTGGAGCCTCTGATCATATAAAAAGAGATACTCATGCTTCCTCAATAGTGATTCTTGAAAACCTTCAGACCAAGATGTGGGATTTCCTATCCCAGAGTCTGACTTCTGGCCACGTCAGTTTGTTGTGTGCTGCCTCAGAGAGTGATCGGGACAAGAGGAGACCCACTCACTTATACTCATGCCATCTCTGTGAGTTTTCCCCGGTAGAAACTCCTTCAGCAGGTTTGATGTATGCAATGCTAGTTCAGTTGCCCTTGTTTGTACTTCATGGAACAAAGAGACTGTCAGACATCAATGGAGGGAGTGGAAATTGGCAAAGCCTCTTTGGAAAATAAGCTGGCATTTGTAATCCAGTTGTACATGCACAACACCAGTGCCCAGGAAACTCCACTCCAAAGAAACTTGCACACAGGTACACTGGAATGGTCCTTGCTCTGCCATTTTCTAAGCCAGTGAGGTGGCACCATGTAAAAAGATACCATTCTCTGCTTGGAGAAGAGCAACCCTTAGAGACAAATGAGAATCTGGGACGGGCCCTTCTATTGCTCCTCACATTGTCTCCCAGAGAACCAACTTTAGGGCATGAAATTCACAAAATGTCAACTTCTTATATCATCTGTGTAAATAACTAGGCAACATTTTCCACTTTGACATTATGGTTTCCAACATTTCTGAGAAATGGAAATAAAAAATTAAGAATGTACCACTGCAGTCCTTTAACTTTCTAGAATATATAGAAAGTGTAGCCTTTTGACACCATAGCAACAAATGACTTGATGATCAACATGAATTTTCAATTGTCCATCGTTTACTCTGCTGTTGTGGCTACTCAACCAGTATTTGGGGTTTGAGAATTTAAGCTTCGCATCTTTTTAAAAAAATTCTAATTTCTTTTTCTTTCCAAAATTGTCCTGCGAGGCTATTGCTTAGCATAATGGAGCTGGCGTAGGCATAATACTCCTGACTGTTCTTAGGGTCCCTTTAAAAATTCTTCAGGAAGATAACTTGCAAGCACCAACATCCTAACAAAGACATCTACAGACACACATATTTACCTAGATATCAGAATTAGAAAAATCAATAAATTTTTATGCCTCCATTTCATAGGTAAATTAGAATTTTATTTTGTTAAAGTGGATGTCTTTTAAATTTATGTTCGTTTACTTGGCATAACATCGTCATAAAACGTATCCTACTCTTGATCTGGAACCCATTTTTCCTTTACAGTGTTTCCCTTTGAGCTACGTACCATATGGAGAAATAGAAAAACACAACTTTCCTGATTATTTACATTCTTTTGGATTAGAATCCCTTTGGCGATAGCATAAAAACCACACAAGACTTTTGGCCCCAAAAGTCAGCAGAACATGCTCACTTATATGTGAGATATTCCTCATTTGGGACACATTCATCTCTACTTTCTTTTAAATCTTATCATACCTGTTATTGTTGGTAGCATCATGACTGTTCACCAGCATCTCCTCTTCCAGGTGCACAGGACAGTTACACTACCCTCTCCTTAGAAGTTGGCATAGCCACGTGGCTTGCTTTAGCCAAAGAAATGGGAGTGAAGTCATAATTTCTGGATAGTGGCATTTAATGGTTAGGATAACGAGCCTGGAATGCCGAGTTAACACCTGTAGGTTTAGGAATCACTGCACTTGAGAGTCGCCTGTGCCCAATGAATGCACTTTTGGAAAGCAAGAGATGAGCTTTTGTTGTGCTAAGTTGCTGCAGATTTTGTTGCTGCAGCCTAATTTAGCCTGCCCTGACTAATGTAATGTATCAAATAGTGTACTTAAGGGAGAAATGCCTCAACTAATAAAGATATATTTTAATGGCCCATTTCATCAACAAATATTTTGTTATCAAAATTAAAATGAAAAGCCCTCCATTGACAGTGAATCTATTATTCTTCCAGTAATTAAGTCTCGAAATCTTGGAATTATCTGTGATTCTTCAATTATGATATTCACATTTAATGATTTGCTAAGTGTTATTGATGTCATAAATGGAGATTGGTAGAGGCTATGGTTCTAATTCCTGTTCTTTAAGTTGCTAACAAATGTTTTGGAGCAAGAGACTTAATATCTATGTGTCTCTGTTTCTGTATTTTTAAAATGAAAGTTGGGCTACAATATTTTAAGATTAATCTTCAGCTCCAATATTTTATGACATTTTAAGATATTTCTCAAATAAGATTTTTGTTTTGTTCTGTTGTGCACTTATTTTGTCACAACCTTCTATCAGCTCATGTTCTGGGCTCTTGCCCATTCTGCATCCAGCACGTGGGTTTCTTATATCTCACCTTTAAGTACTCAAACATCTTTAATTCCTTTCTACCGTATAGACCAGTTGCTAGATGCTGTGCCCTGTAGAGCTGAGTGTTTTAAAACCCATAAGCTTTTTCAACTTTCAGACAGGTTTGGAAACCACAGCTCAGGGGCAGAAATAATAAATGTCTGCCATTGCTTCCCTAGCACATGTCTGTGGCTGACATCTGTAATCAAATACAGTACTTCCCCTTCTTGAGTGTGGGTACAACTTCAAAGTCACTGTCAACATCAACCTTTAGGAAGTTACTATTCGTTAATCAGAGATTTAGACTTTTGTTGAAATGTTTTTACTGTGTAATGCGTAAAAGTCCACCTTTAGCAGTGCTCCAAGTCCTCCATGATCTTCTCAACCAACTCACCGCCCACCATCTATTTCACTTTTCATAGGAGAGTTTGTTATGGCTTTATATCCTCACTTGTGTTACTTCCTCCATCTAGAATGACTTCTATGAAAAAAAGTCACACCCATTCCTCCAGCAAAAACTCAAACTTCTATTACACCCACTGCCTTCTCCAACCGCATAGGCTCTCCTCTAAAAAAATGTTTCTCTTCTAAAAATGTTTACTGGTGTTTCCCACTTTCTGAGTGTCACCCCACCCCCATGACTCTAATTATATCTCTGGAATTTACCAGCAGGGTATATACATATTGGCACATAGTTACTATCAATTTTGGTAGCATTTAAAAATGAACGAATATTTTATTAATCACAGCTGCATCCATTGGTTGGAAATATGGCAGAATTCACATCCAGGAAGCATTTATTCAGGCTGCTGACGTTATTTGGTGCACATAGGAATTACACCTTGAAAGAAGTCTATGACACTCCACTAGTCCATGACCACAGTGGGAAACACTTCATTAAGGAGTTCATGATGCTCTCCTCTCTTAGTGGGTTATATTTTTTTAGGGGAGGAATCATATCTAACATTTGTCCATAGCATGGCACCTTTCCCAGGCTCCCAGCATCATCCCCAGCTACCATATAAGGATAAGCAGACATAGAAGAAAAAATTATGTTTCCCTAAAATGCTGCTGCTAACACACTGTTTAAAGATATTGAGATACGTACCAAGTATGAAATAAACAGGAAGGAAGGCACGGCAAGAACATTTGTTCTGTCTCAGTGTTTCTCAAAATATGGCCCGTGGACTGGTGCCAGTCTGTGATGAAAGAAGTGCCAAAGTTGAGAGTAAGCATTTAGAAGATTCTAACCAATTTTCCTGTTATTCTTTTTTTCTGGTAATATTCATTGCAATGTAATTTCCTTGACTGTTGAATCTCATAATGGAATTCTGGGCTTATAGTTTGTATGCCTTTGCTTACTTTTTATTTCATTTTCTATTAATCATTTTTAAAATTTTACAGATGCATATACCTTTGACAGATTGGAAATTAAAAACAAAATAAACTAGCCCTTCCCTACAGATCATTTCAGAATTATTACCCTATCTATCTATCTATCTCTATCTGTTCTGATTTTCTCTAGATCATTTTCCTATGTGAGAAGGGACTTCAGCTAGCATTAAAATGCCTATTTTGATTATTTTATGGTAACAGGAAAAATGTTATATCTTACCGATTTCTCTTAGAGATAATATCAGTTACGCAGTGGTTGTTCAGCTTTTAAGTTTGAGACCTGAAATCAGCTCACCCTCCCTCCTCAGGGTGTGTCGTTATATTTAGAAAAACGAAGAAAACTGAATAGGTGGTGAATAGAAAACAAATTGTCCAACTGAACTTTTGAATTTCCTGCATTTGGCTAGCTCTAGCTTTAAATCATAAATATTATTAAACATGGATTCCTGTCCCAGAAGAATGAATAATAACGGTTATATCCTAGGAACAGATGACATATTGTGCTCAGAAATACGTTTCCATCCACAAATGCTGGCATTTAGAGGTTACCAGCTGTATTTGGGGTATAGGAGGTATAAAGCACATTACAGGAATATAATTTTAGAGTTGCTGAGGTCATGTGGGGATTTGGTTCGCCTCCATTTTCATTTAAATCATATTCACAAGTAATGCCATTGTGGATGAAGTTATCTCATTAAAGTGTCAGACATTTTAGACTCCATTTCCATGTGCCTTATTATATGAAGACCTGCAACTTGAAATTCTCTCCAGATTAATCTGAGAGGAAAATACAGGCTCTCATTCTGAATACATCCCAGAAGGGATTAAGTGACCTAATTTCAAGAAAAAAATGGAACAGGCTATGCAGTGAGTAATTTGCCTCCCAGCAAAATAAAAGTGACAAACAACAATTTTATTCATAATAGAAGTTTCCCCCAAAGCATACTTTTCTGCTAACTCTGGCATATTCTATTTGCAAAATGTTTTTAATGTATCTCATGTCATGTGCCTCTGTTTGTGAGTTCAGGTTTTCCTCTTGCAGGAGCATGAAATCCAACATCTATTTTAAAGTAAAATTAAAGATTTGCAGAAGGCATAAGAAACATATCACAGCAAACACATAATTTCCTTGGAAAGTAGGCACTCTGAGTCTCTCGCCCTCCAGGAGAAACATCATAGTTATCTAGTGAATATTATCGGTACATTTGTATTTAATATGCAATCTACTTGTTTTATTGAACATGCTCCGATTTTGTCATGAAATGAAAACAAATAATTGTGGCAGCTTTCCTACTGAAGTAAAATTCACAATATACAGAATGATTTATTAGGGAACCTACTAATTGAAAAATAAATATATTTTTATACATGTATATAGACAGCCTAGTGCTATCTCCTCTTCATAGCTCTCTCATCTGGGACTCAAATTAAATTTATTAATGCAAAATTTTGGGGTGCCTTAGTGATGGTTTTGTTTCAGTATAATAAGTCAAATGGAATATTAGTTAGTCCAGATTTAATGGGTTTAAAAATAAATCATTTTAATCTTTTGACCCAGAAAGTGATTCCTCTTTTTTAAGACTTTATCTCAGTTTAAGAAATTTTATATCATTACTTTTAAGTCAGAGCTTTAAAGATTATCACCATTTTTTTTTACTCAATAGCATCTTTCAAAAAAAAAAGAAATATGTAAAAATGAGGAAGAACAGACCAAAATAGAACATCCAGCTCATACTTTAGTCTGAAATATTATTTCTGAAAATACTGATAAATTGACTCATCCTTTTGGTCCTGATATCAGGAATGGGTTAAAAACATCTGACAGGGTCACTAAATGTGGATTGGCCATTATGTGAAGTTTTCAAGTGCTTTCTGAATTTTTTTTTCTAATTACACTCTTAAATGTTTGAAAAGTGGTCATGATCAAAGACTGAATTTAAGCTGTGCCTAGTGCCTTGCCAGTCAGCACCTTTGATATATGTCAAGATTGAGCAGAGATTTCTAATATGGGATCTGATGTAACAGAGGAATGAGATGCCAAACTATAAGATAGAAAAGCTGAGAGACTGGGGAAAGAAACCCAAACTTATCAGCATTTTCCTTACTCTGTCTTGTCACAGGCAGTGAAATGCTTTGAAAGTGATCTCAAGATGAAGACAAATTCTGAGTGTAACAGTGAGATTTCAATGACATGGAGAAGCTGGAGAGATGGCTGAAATCCACGGATTGTGAAACCTCCCTCAATCAACTTTCCTCAGACCTGGTGTAAGAGGAATTGACTGCTGGGTCTTGAAGGCATTGTCACATCTGGCTGTGCCTGGAGAAATATCTGTGCTTCTATGCTGCACATCGTGAGTAAATATGGAATTAAATATTTTACATTTAAACTTTAAAAAAGAATAGAGCAGCTATGTATACATGTGAAACCATAAGAAAAGTGTTTTATTCTTATTGTTGTACTTCAAATTATGACTTCTTTTCCTGGACTTTCAACAATCCTGCCCTCCCGACTCCCAGAGTAATCCATATATCATGGTAGAAAGTGTGGTCATGTCCTAAAACAAAACAAACTCACTCAAATTACCTTGTTTTGTTGTCTTTTGGGATAATTGTTCAAATGGAAGAGTTTTTTTAAATGAAACATATTTCTCTTTTCTTTTTCCGCTTTTCCTTGTCAGTTCTTGGGGAGCTATTCCATCTAAGCACTAGTTTAAATGGTGAGTAATTTCACTTTTTAGAACTTCTAAACCAAACATTATTTTGGTCCCATCTTCCCTGAGTAAGTTTCATGAGGATATACCCCAAAGGCTTTAACTTGATGAGAAAAGAGTTGAAGAACTAGGACAGTGCATTGGGGGTCACCTGTCTCTAAGGTTGACGTTAACAGCAAGGAGAAAGGTGAGAAAGTGTGTACTTCCCTCTTTAGGATGAGACCCACTTAGGTACCAATGCACAGTGGAGACTTCTTATTTATTGGAACTAAGAATTAAATCTGGGCAGGGGCTTTCCTGGTGGCGCAGTGGTTAAGAGTCTTCCTGCCAGTGCAAGGAACACGGGTTTGAGCCCTGGTCCAGGAAGATCCCACATGCTGCGGAGCAACTAAGCCCGTACGCTACGACTACTGAGCCTGTGCTCTAGAGCCCATGAGCCACAACTACTGAGCCTGCATGCCACAACTACTGAAGCCTGCGCACCTAGAGTCCGTGCTCCACAGCAAGAGAAGCCACCACAGTGAGTAGCCCCCACTCGCTGCAACTAGAGAAAGCCCACGCACAGCAACGAAGACCCAACTCAGCCAAAAATAAATAAATTAATTAAATTTTTTAAAAAAGTCTGGGCAGATTTCCAAAATAGGCAACATTTTCTTTGTCTTCAACATGGTCCCCTTTCAGATGTGTGGCTCCTCCTCCCATTTCCCTCTGGAATTCGGCATTCCTCTCCACCTCTCCTCCTTTCCTCACGCAAATCCCTAAACATAAATCCTGAAAATCTGCTTATAAATCTCTTCCACTCTCATACTCTAGAGAAGATAGAAATACTTGTTCAGAAGTATTTCCTGTAAGAGTATTAATGGTTTAACAGGCATCAAAGTGAAGAGTAAGGGAGAAACAGTGGAGTTCTGGCATCCACCAGCGGTGGGAGGGGTCTTGGCTGGGTTGAGGTCAAGGGGATTTCATGGTCCCCTCAGTGAGTCAGGTCCATTTCTGAGTGAGACTTTGTCTGGTAGATATCATTACTAGCACTGGTGAAAAGAAATAACCTGCTCTGCTCTGCTTCAGCAAATCGTGTGTATTATCCACAAGTGTTCCCATCATTTAAGTAGCTCTTTTGACTGAGCACAGAGGGCAAAGAAGAGAAAGTAGAAATTAGAAGTTTTCAGAGTTCCTACTCTGTGCAAAGCCTCTTACATATTAGCTCCCTTAAGCCTAATTAACCCTTTATAAAATAAGTTTGCTTCAAAAAATAACAGCAACCATTATTTATTTTCATTTTATTTTATTTTCTTTGTATTCAAGTATAGTTGATTTGCAATATTGTGTTAGTTTAAGGTGTACCACAAAGTGATTCAGTTATATATATGTATGTATGTATATATACATACATATATATATTATTTTTTCAGTTATTTTTTCCATTATAGGATATAGTTTCCTGTGCTATACAGTAAATCCTTGTTGCTTACCTATTTTATGTATAGTAGTTTGTATCTGTTAATCCCATACTCCTCATTTATGTCTCCCCTCTTCCCTTTCCCCTTTGGTAACCATTAAGTTTGTTTTCTATGTCTGTGAGTCTGTTTCTATTTTGTATATAGATTCATTTGTATTATTTTTTCGATTCCACATACAAATGATATTGTATATTTCTCTTTCTCTGTCTGACTTACTTCACTTAGTATGATATTCTCTAGGTCCATCTATGTTGTGCAAACAGCAATATTTCATTCTTTTTATGTCTGAGTAATATTCTGTTGTCTGTATACATATATGTATATGCACACACACACACACACACACACACGCACACCACATCTCCTTAAGCCAATTGTCTGTTAATGGATACTTGAGTTGTTTGCATCTCTTGGCTACTATAAATAGTGCTGCTGTGAATGCTGGGCTGTGTGTATCTTTTTGAATTGGAGTTTTCATCTTTTCTAGATATATACCAGGATTGGGATTGCTGGGTCTAGCAACCATTATTTATTGATCTCATGTATAACAGTTTCCAGTTTATTATCTTATTTAATTCTCATATTAACTCGGTTAAATTGGTATCATTACCAATTACCCCTGTTTCCTAGATTGGGAAACTCAAGGTTAAAAGCAATTATCCTGTTGACCTGTAACTATAGAGCTGGGGTTATGGGCCCATTTACATTTTTCATAGGATTAAACAATAGCCAATGGTTACATAAGTTGGAAATGGTTAAGCTGAGAAGTGAACTAAGGTTTGAATCGACCCAAAGCCAATGTCAGTGCTATTGTGGTTATGAGTGTGTGTGTGTGTGTGTGTGTGTGTGTGGTTGAGATAGATATGTCTTTTTTGCAATCTTTTCTGACTTTCTAAATTCTTAGCCCTTTTTGTGAACTAATAAATGATTAATTTAAAAATAGAGAAATGTAAGGACAAAAGAAAGGGAAAAAGGAAAACATGGGGGCAAATATTTCTCCAGTCAAAACCAAAAGACCATTAGGATATAAGAGGAATAAAGCATAAGCAACTTAGATAAAGAATGATCAATAACACCTATCTGTGGAATGCTGCTAAAGTGCTAGTCATTGCCTTAAATTTGATAGATGTTCACACTTAAGCCTCCAACAATTCTCTGAAGTAAACCTTATTATTTCCACTTAAAAAATAAAACAATATGATACAAAGATGGTAAGTAATTTACCTGAGGTCAAACTTCTAGTAAGATTCAGGATGTACATACTAGGGATGCTCCTTTCTAAGGGTATTTGATACCATCTCTTCCAACCTTTCCTCCTAGGCTCAGATATCAATCCTCTCTTCTAAGGAAAGAAGGCAGTGCCCAGAAAGAGTTCTGCTAGCCTGGACTCTGGCTAGTTTAGATAATATCATTTTCCTTTTGGCCAAGGTGAGAGAGGTGGAGATGCCCTGACTTTGCTTTGAAAGTTGAGAGCTCAGAGACTCTAGCCTGCCAAAGGAACAGAAGGGAGAGCTCCAAGTTCACTGCCTTGCCAGTCCAGACCTTTCAAGGCAGAGCTAATCAGGTCATCTTAATGTTATTAGCTGATGGGAAAGATAAGAAAATATAGATTGAAAATGTTTAGGATAAAAATTATCATAACAGGGACTTCCCTGGTAGCGCAGTGGTTAAGAATCTGCCTGCCAATGCAGGAAACACAGGTTCAAGCCCTGGTCTGGGAAGATCCCACATGCTGCAGAGCAACTAAGCCCTTGCACCACAACTACTGATCCTGAACTCTAGAGCCCGTGAGCCACAGCTACTGAGCCCTTGTGCCACAACTACTGAAACCTGCGCTCCTAGAGCCCGTACTCCACAACATGAGAAGCCACCACAATGAGAAGCACGTGCACTGCAACAAAGAGTAACCCCTGCTCGCCACAACTAGAGAAAGCCCACGTGCAGCAATGAAGACCCAACACAGCCAAAAATAAAAAAATTAATTAATTTTAAAAAATTTTCATAACACAGATAACTGAGGAGATCAAGATGGCGAGTGGAAAGATGCTGAGCTCACCTTGCCCCATGAACACGTCCAAAATACATGTACATGTGGAGAAATCCTCACTGAAAACAAACTGGAGACTGGCAGGAAGACTCTTCTACAACCAAGGCTGTAAAGAAAGCTACACACAAAGTAAGATAGGAAGGGAAAAGAAGCGATCAGTTTGGGACCCACACCCCTAGGAGGGGACACAGAAGAGCAGAGGGGTATCACGAGCTCAGAGATCCTCCTCCCTGGGGAGTGAGGAGCTTGAGCCACATATTGGGCACCCCAGTCCTGGCCTCTAACATTGGAAAAATGAGTCCCTTAGCTGGTTTGAAAGCCAGTGGGACTTACCAGAGGACTGTAAGAAACAGAGACTCCGCTTGTGAAGAGCTCACACACATGCCTGTTTACTCCAGGGAACAAGGCAGAGGAAACAGATTGAGAACAGCCCAGGGCTCTGGCCAGTTTCCTGAAATTGTCCAGCACATGCCCCAGCCCACACCAGGTGCTGGCTCAGGCCTCTCTTGCTCCAGCGCTGCTTCCCACTGGGGTGAAGGTAATGTTGCCCAGAAGAAGAATGCACACACAGAGGGAACTGAACCAACTTAGAGTCAACCCTTAGGGCTTCTGTTGCAGCACCCTGGGACCACCACCCCACTTAGGGTGATGATGACCACTGAGCATAAGAGAAGTCCTGGCTCACACCTGGCTCTGGCTCTAACCCCTTCATCTCTAGCCCTACCTCCCACCAAGGTGATAGCTGCCAGCACACTCTGGGGGAGGATGTCACTTGAGCTCACTTCAGATCTAGCTCTCACATCAAAGCCACCGGGCACACACAGACTGCATAGAGGTGCTCCCACACAAGGATACCCCTTGAAGACCAGGATAGGTAACCATTTCACCTAATTTCATAGAGAGAGAGAAAGTTAAACAAAATGATAGTTTAAGGAACCTCTGGGACAACATCAAGTGTACTAACATTTGCATTATAGGAGTACCAGAAGGAGAAGAGAGATAGAAAAGGGTCAAAAATGTATTTGATGAAATTATGGCTGAAAACTTCTCGAACCTGAAGGATACAGATATCCAGGTACAAGAAGCATAGAGGATCCCAAACAAGATGAACCCAAACAGACCCACACCAAGACATATCATAATTAAAATGGCAAAAATGAAAGAGAGAATTTTAAAGGTGAAAAAGCGAAAAAAAAAAAGTAACTTAACAAGAGAACCCCCAAAAGGCTATCAGCTGGTTCTTTAGCAGAAGTGTTTCAGGCCAGAAGGGAGTGGCATAATATATTTGAAATGCTGAAAGGGAAAAACCTACAACCTAGGACATTCTACCCAACAATGTTATCATTCAGAATTGAAGGGGAGACAAAGAACTTCTCAGATAAGCAAAAACTAAGAGTTCATCAATACTAAACCAACCCTACAAAAAGTATAAAAAGGTCTTCTTTAAGTGGAAAAGAAAAGCCTACAGGAAGTAAGAATTTATAGGAAAGGAAAAACCCCACTAGTAATGGCAAATATGTAGTAAAGGCTGTGGATCAACCACTTAAATAAGCTAGTACAAAGATTAAAAGACAAAACTTATAAAATCAATTATAACTACAATAAAGTTAAGAGATAAACATGAAGATGTAAATATGACATCAAAACCACAAAACATGAGAGAGAGGAGTAAAAAAGTGTAGATCTTTTGGAATGTGTTTGAACTTAAATGACTTTATCTGTTTAAAATGAGTAGATATAGTTACAGGTCAATATATATCAACCTCATAGTAACCACAATTCAAAAACCTACCATAGATACACAAAAACTGGAAATAAAGGAACAAAAACATACCACTAAAGAAAATCATTAAACCACAGGCAATAAACTTAAAGAAGAAGAGAAGAACTACAAAAACAATCATAAAATAAGTAACGAAAGTGGCAATAAGTACATACCTATCAATAATCACTTTAAATGTCAATGGGTTAAATGTTCCAATCAAAAGACATAGGGTGGCTGATTAGATTAAAAAACAAAACCCATCTATATGTTGCTTACAAGAGACTCACTTCAGACGTAAATACACACACAGACTGAAAGTGAGGGGATGGAAAAAGATATTTCATGCAAATGGAAATGACAAAAAAACTGGGGTGGTAATACTCATATGACAAAGAAGACTTTAAAACAAGGTCTGACAAAAGGCAGAGAAGGACATTATATAAGGGAATCAATGGAAAAAGAGCATATAACATTTGTTAACCAAATCTAAATCTATAAAGCAAATATTAGCAGACATGGAGGAAGAAATTGACAACAGTACAATAATAGTAGGAGACTTTAATACCCCATTACACCAATGGACAGATCATCCAGACAGAACATCATGATCCCCGTTTTAGAGGATGAACTGAAGCTTGGCATGGTTATAGGTCTTAGGGTGAAACGGCCTATATTTGGAATAGACAGTGACACACCCAGTTCTGTTCACCCCTACAGCAGCTACTTCTTCATTTCTGCAGTGCTATCTCATAGAAGTTTCCAGTTGGGCCAGATGGAAGCCCTAGAGAATAAAACTAATGTTTTAAAACCTCCTTGGCTGTCATTAAATTTGGGTAGACAGGCAATTACCTTGTTCAAGTGTATCAAAAAAATTAAGAATGTATCATTTTTCATTATGTGAAAACTCAGTTTCTACTTGGTATCTTTGCATATTGCTTTCCTCATCAGATAATCTTAGAAAGATGACTTTATTTTCAAGAGTTTTGATCAAATGCAGATTCCCAATCCTCTCAGTTAATTCTAAAGGATGTCTCATATACCAAGAAACAACACTATAATTTAATCAATAAATACTTATGGAATATGTACTGTGTGTTAGATACTGCATTATGAATGGGGAATAGGATCGTGTTTTACTAGGGCAATGCTAGCTACTACAACAAATAAGCTCCCAAATCACCGTGACTTAACACAATGAGAAGCCCAATATGGATGTTCTGGGTTGGGTAGATTTCCCCTTGTTTGTGACTCAGGTTTCCCCATCTTCAAAATATGGCTTCCAAAATCTTTGTCCTTTTCTCTGTTCCAGTCAATTTTAAGGAAAAGGAGTACAGAGCATTGCTCGTGAGAATTTAAATGGACCTGTTCTGGAAATGGTCCCCATCACTTCTATGCACATTCCATTGGCTAGAACTCAAGTACGGCCACACCCGTCTGTCTGGGAAAGGTGGGCTATCTATGTACCCAAAGAATGAATAAAACATACTTTCTTCCTATTCATTTGCCACGTACGATAATATAATCGGGGAGGTGGACATTAGCTAGATAACATGTAAAGCCAATGAGCAATTTTAACTGTGTTGGTTGTTTTTAAGGAGAGGAATATGGTGCAAAGACAGCCTATTATTTAGAGCTGGCTTTGACCTGAATAGAGAAAGGGGGAAGTCTTCTCTGAGGGAGTGAGACATGGATCTTAAGGCTGAGAAGGTGAAGAAAGGAGGGAAGATTGCAAAGGCATGGGAAGAATTGCTCATGGTGAACAGGTGGGACAAGGAAATGCAATGCTAGAGGCAGAATGAGGCTGGAAACCCCTAACTTGCAGAGCCTGTGGGCCATTTAGGAGTCCAAATTCTCTCCTATGACAATGCAAAGCCAATGAAGAGTTTCAGTGTCTGAACTGACCTGGTCAGATTTACATCTTAAAAAAATACCACTCTGGCCACACCGTGAAAATGGGTTGAGGTTGCAGGGGGGAAATAAATTTGGGGGGGCCTTTTGGGGGCTGCTGTAGAATGATAATGCCTTCGAGGTGGATGATGGAGGTAGAAGTGGGAAGAAGAAGAAGGAGTAGAGACATTTAGGAGGTGAATTTAATCAGACTTAGTTATAAACTAGACTTTGCTATTTATCTGTTTAGCGCTTTTGCTGGATGGTTTGCCTCTTTATGGCTTCTATGTTTAATGATGAATTTTAAGACTGGACAATGTTGCTGGGATGCAGAATGCTAGCTTGGATAGCCTTGGGCCATACTTAAGCAAAAATGCAATGGAGATGTAGTTACCGGTGGCCCAGCATCCTTTGTTATTATCTTTCTCTGTCAAAACCTTCACCTTGGGCTTCCCTGGTGGCCCAGTGGTTGAGAGTCTGCCTGCCAATGCAGGGGACACGGGTTCATGTCCCGGTCCGGGAAGATCCCACATGCCGTGGAGCGGCTGGGCCCGTGAGCCATGGCCACGGAGCCTGCGCGTCTGGAGCCTGTGCTCCGCAACGGGAGAGACCACAACAGTGAGAGGCCCGCGTACCGCAAAAAAAAAAAAAAAAAAAAACCTTCACCTTCCCCGTTTAATTTCAGTCTTCCATCTTGACCTCAGGGGCAGAGAAAGTGGGTCTGTACACCTAATTTGTTCCATGATGTGTCATGTATGGGCATCTGCATTTCAAAAGAGGATTTTAGGGGAGAAACATACCTGTTTGAAGAGATTAAGTCAGAGAATTATAGCAATGTTGATTAGAATATTTGGGTGGCCTTCAAAGCATGCGACATGGGTGCCATTTTCAGTGCCTTTAATAATGCCATTGATTCTGGTTCTACTTGGGGCCTCCTAACTCTGGTGGGAGAAGCTCCTTAGAGCAGCCCGGACCTGGACCTGGAGTTTCCCCAGGTCTTCTGGGCTGAACTAAGATCTGAAGCTTCCGTCTTCTCTTTCACAGCTTGACACCACTGGGCAGTATTTGAAAGCCAGAGGGATATTCCATTTCTTGCTGAAAATATACATATGCTAGAATTTTAAAGTATTTTTGTAGGTACACAACAATTAAAAAAAAAAACTATGTATTCTATTTTTGTGTATGTGTAGTTAAGGAAGCCACAAACCACTCATGAAAGCTGTATTTATGGATGCCCTTCCACTGTGGTTAAGAATGTACTGCTCTATTTGGAAGCAGATTATAGGAAACCATGCTCTTTTTCTCTCTCGTCCCCCTCTTCTACGACTAAAAATATGGAAACAGAACCGAGGTCCTATGAGGTGACACCTGATTTATCCCTAGATGCCTCCACGTATGTGGATGTGTGTGGGTGTGTCTACGTGAGTCAGCCTTTTCACTCAGTCAGCTCACCAGCTCAGCCCCCAAAATACCCACTTACTTTTGAGCTGAAGTCAGAGCCCAAAAAACACAGTCCTGTCCCTCCAGCTGGAACTGGGGGGAGAAAAACAGAATTTTGTTGCTAGCAGATCCATCCCCTTGGCAGAAAAACCCCACGTATACCTGTTCAAATAGATCTCCAAAGATTTTCAGTCTCCCAGCATTTGGTTGACATAAAGAGTGTAGTGTGATTCTTCATTTATTTTACAATTCAGTGAGCACCAAATTAAGTTTAATAGCCATGATAAACACACACACGCACACATACCTCTCCATCCCCAATTAAAAAAGATTTATCACATTCTGGCTAATAATAAACACTTGGTTTCAGCTCTTTTTTTAAACACCGTGAAACTATTTTAGGCCATTTAATTATTATTAAACTGTAGGATTTGGAGCATGTTTTCAAGGGACATTGTAATGCTTTAGCTACAGCCTGTAAATGTTGCTGATCTTTGTATTCAGAGGAGAGTATCTAGTGATGTTCAATAATCTTGAGCGTCGTGTGTGTGTGAAGGTGGCAAAAGTGCCACATATCCTACAGAGTCCATTGAAGCAAGGCCGGGTATTTAGATGTTCGGGTTCTTGTCTTCGTGTTGAGTTTTGAGACACTCTGGCCAAAGAGGTCTTCCCCACCAGCCTGAATATTCTCAGAACCATTGACTATTACAGCCACCTTTGAGCCTTATGCTAAAGCCAGAACAAAGCTGATTTTAATTATGACTTTGTCCAACTGCTGCCAATATACTCAGTGAGTGGGGGGGGGGCATCCAGTGTTATGACTGTAGCGGAAAATACCCCCTCCCGTTCCCAGTCCCCTTTCATCCCATTATATGCCTGAAAGAGGCTTTAGAACACTGGCAGCCAAATCCTCGGGGGAGGAGAAAAGACCGTGGTTTGATGGAAAGGACAGAAGGAAGAGAAAATGAAATTGCTCTATTTGAAAATCCCAACCATTATTAGCTACAGAAAATGTAATAAAAATAGAGATCCCCAGGTTAAGAGTTTTGTGCTGTGGACAGTTGATGCACTGTCAGTATCATCTGGTTTGCAGAAGTTTCTAAACTTCTTTTTATCAGGTGAACTTTTTTTTTTAATCAGAATGATGTAAAGAATTCCACATGTAGGACAGATAAAGCAGAGTTATATTGTTTGACCTGACGTGGCCTGGAGGCTCACACACTCAGCTCTTCCCTAAAGTGCCATCTTCATGGGACCTCAGCACTCTGTGGAATCCAGTTTGAGAAACAACTTGTATACTTGAACCCATTGCTTTAAAAGATCCTATGGGCAGTGATTTAGGGGCAGCAGTGAACATCCAGCTGTGATATGGGAGTGTAGGCAGAGAGGGCAGAGGAAGTGTGCCCACACAGAGCCGTGACCGTTGCTTACTTCTGTGGCAGGCGGTTGGTGTATGTGTATATGCCGTATTGGGTCCATTTATATATTGGGTCCTCATCTGACAAAGGATTTTTCTCAGGGCACAGAACCATCTATGGACAAGTTGGCTCCAAGAAGGAACATGAGGAACGTCATTTCCAAAATCCAGCAGTATGATTTTCTGACTTCCCTACGAGATTCTAGAATGGGTCTATGATGGATGGCTGACTCAGTTCCTCCTCTGAACAATCTGATTTGTTGTTAGTGAATGAGTAATTGCACCCTAAGAGGATATAAATATGGACGGAGAAAAGTGGTAACCAAAGCTAAGACATAACTTCACAGAATTTTGAAACTCAGAAGCTACCACTCAGCCCCTTCTGGGACACTGGTCTGAGTTGTCCTAAAAGCACGGCTGAGGATCAGAGACTGTTCACTCCACTCCAAAATGTCCTTCGATCATAGCCTGTGAAATGCTTTTATTTACTGATTAGGTCTTCCTATTCTTCAGCAAGGGAAGTAGAATTCAGTTGTGACATGAGAGCCTTTGAATCAGAGCATCTTAGTAATTAAAAAGATATTTTAAAATATTGAATAAAACTTCCAGGACAAGATGGTGAAATAATGGCTTTTTTCCCTTTTCCCTCCTGAAACCTGCTGACATGAGGATAGGAAGGATAGGATGGAAAATTCAGAGACCCCAACTAGATACACGGATGATTGCTGAAGCCCATGGCCACAGACAATAAAGAGTATTAGCTAAATATGGATACATTTAGATAAATTGAAGGGACAATGTCACAAATAAATACAGAAACAGATTTAAAGCGGTATTCTCTGAAAATACATTGGAGGATTCTGTGGGAATGGTAAAGAAAAGGAGCACGGTGGGAGTCAGAAAGGGGTAAGAGGGTAGACCCCTGAAATGTGCTGTTTGGCTTGGTGCAGCAGTGGAGACAAGGACTAAAGGAAGCATACTTTGAACATACTACCTTTATTGTTGTTCTTTCTCATGGCCTCCCTGCTTATTCTAGAGAACTGGCCTAAGGCTAAGAAGATTCATGAAAGGAAGTGACTAACAGCATCATGAGGATTCATCGGTGTTGACTGTAAAGAATGACGCTGAGTGTGAGGGTAGCTGTATATGTGTGTGTGTTGGAGAGGGGGTGTAGGTATTTAAAGCGGATACAAGCTTCCTCGGGCAGAAACTAGAAAATGAGTAGAAAACTATTACAAAACTGCATAGCGATTTTCACACTCCTGCATTTTCAGCCTCCCAATTCTCTAGGCAGTCACCTAATCATCCCCCGCACACTCCGACCCTAAAAAGCTATCTGGATGTCTGTCAGTAATTGAATGTTGGAAGAGAGTTGCCCCCATTCAAAGATCAGGAAGAAGCCAAAGTTCTCCATGTGGAAAGCAGGCAAAACTTCATTCCATATGCATTGAGCAAATATTTGAGCACAGGCAATGTGCCAAGTTCTGTTCTTGGCTCAGAATAGATAGATGGAGATAGAGAATGAAGCAGACAGAGAGGTCGTGGCACTTACACTCCAAACGGGTGAAACGAATGTCATATGCAAAGGACAGGTGAAGATTCTCCTGGGAAACTTCCTCTGAATCAGAGGCCCCTCTGAGTGAATTACCACACATGCTACACACTCAAAGAAACTACAGAGACCAGGCGAACTCATATAATAATAAATCAGACAATAGATGATAAGACCAAAGAAGGAGCTGGAAAGTAAGCAGGTAGTACTCAAAAACTGAAAATGGAAATAACAGCATGGCTGGAAAGCCAAGCAGTGTAGAGGTTTGTCTCTTATCTGCCTTCCACAGGCAGGGGGTGATTGGGGACTTCCACACCTGGATGAGGACCAGTGGGGAGAGCGAGCCTTAGTGAGCTTGTCACAAGTCCTGCAGGAGAGGCGAGGATCCCTCAACAGAAAAAGGCTGGAGGTGCACCTGAGGAAGGAGTCCTGGCCGCACACGGTGATCCCTTGTGAAAATTCACCCAGCTGTGCTTTGTGATTTATTCACTTTTCCACGTGAGTGTCTTACCTCAATAGAAAGTTTGCTAAAAAACAATTGAGGTGTATAGGCGATGATGAGAGAGAAATGAAATTCATGGTGGAGAGAACAGCATCAAAAGCATGATTCAACTGCTATGTGTCTATGTGTGCTTGAGAGAAAGGGAGAGAAGGAGAGAGAGAAGGAAAAAGAGAAGGAAAGAGGGAAGGAGAAAGAAATGTGGTTCTTTATTCCTAGAGCATAATGCATAAGGTGCTTGGAAATCTGTGCTTACAAAATGGAAAGTGATAGGCACAGACCTTTAGAAAAAACATTTTTAAAGTTGCAGGAAATAGAATGACTATGACAAATGGAAGGTGTCAGGTTGAAGTTCTTCCATGATAAACCGCTGGTTAAAACTAACACACACTTTCAGGTAATGACAGGCTGCACCTCTCCAGGGAGCTGAGAAGAGGAAACACAAGAATATTTTGTATCTGTTTTGTCATGGAAAATACCCTAATGCCTGGTTGCAAAGAATAATGAAGCTCACTTATTAATTCTTTTATTCCACAAATACTTGAACTTCTACTACTGGCCAGACCCTGTAGTATATGCAGGACATACACTAGAGAAGATATTGGCAGGAGAGAATGGATAGTAAGAGAGAAGACAGGTGGAAGAAAGGGAGGAGACAATGAATCTTAACTTTAGTATTAAAGGCTTTCTGAGCAACAGGGATGGAAACATGTACAACTGGTAAAAATAATAGAGACTGGCAAGAGGGAAAAATATTTTTGAGAGAGGATGAGGCTAAGAGAATGACATGTTGAGTGTATGGCATCTGTAATAGAATGCTAAAGTCAACATTTCCTGTTGTTTTGGAGTCTGATGGAGTTGCCACACCATCTACATAGGACAAGCATGACAGCCAGGAGCTATTGCTATGTCCCTGACTCTTTCCGGCACCTGCCTTCCTTGCCTGATGGTTTCCTCCGGCTGCTGGTGCCCGCTGTCCCTGCACGTATTCGTAGCGTGTTGGAAGTGTCAGGGAATTAACCACTGCTCATGTAGAGCACTTCCAATCAACGATAGAGTGATTATATAAATGGTGTATTTTGTACACAGATAGAGTGGTGCATACATGCCCCAGCTCCCTCACCCCCAGGTGGGATAACTCGGAAGGAAGCCTGTGTTGTACACTAACTCTCAGAGTTTTTACCCATAGCGATAACTCGATTGAAAAACACACCCCATACTGGCTTCCTCCTCCTACCTGTCTGTCTCCCCTGCTCCTCAGTCTGTGTTTCTTGGGATCACCTTCCTAGTTAATCTTCTTGCACTCGTGTCTCCAGATGCTTCTGAGGGAACCTGAATTAAGAAAAACAAGAAACTAGTTTTTCAGCTCCTTAGCATATCACTCCTATATGGAGAAAAGGAGATGAAGAGAAATGAGTAAGGCTGAGAGTGTGGATTTACATGGAGAGAATTGCTTGGAGAGCGTGCATCTCCCCCCACCTTATGGGAGAGGTAAGAGTGAAGTTAGGTGAGGAGGGGGACACCACTTGGAAAACCTGACCTGGGCCCATGGAATTTAAAGGTGGGGGGCACAGGGTTTGCTGTGTGACTCCTGGCTAGAGAAGCAAAAGGGAGAGCAATTAAATGGAACTGGGCTAAGCAGGGGCGATAGACACAGGTGGGTATTTGCTGTGGGTCAGCCATGCACTCACAGGAAGGAAACAAGATTTACGTACTGATGTTGCCAAGTGGCTATGATCCTTCCCTCTTTGTATCCACACCCTTTCAGTGTGCCTGGACAGCTCCTCCTGTTGAGAAGTAGAAGTAAGGTCTATTTCCCTACCCCTCGCATCTGAGCAGGACCTGTAACTTCCTTCGGCCGATAGAATTTAGTGGGAATGACATTGCACTAGTCCCAAGTCTATGCCTCCCAAGGGGCTGCCAATACTTTGACTCTCTCATGGAAACCTGACCAATGGGCCACGTGAATGAGAATAAGTTAGCCTGCTAGAAGGTTGGTGACCACATGGGCCAGAGTTGAGTCAACCCAGTTGCCTAAACCAGATCCCTAGACAGAGAGCAGAGCTGACCATCAGCTGACCGTAGGTATGGAGGGAGCCCAGTGAGAGCAGCAGAGCCACCTAACTAAGCCAAACCGAGTCCAGATTGCTGATCCACAGAGCTGTGGGCTAAATAATTAGCTGTTTTTATAATTACTAATTTGGGGGTGGTTGGTTACACAGCAGATTCTTACTGATGCAAAGAGGGAACACTTATTTAATATGGATCATACTGAATTTTTTCTATCTGGAAAATGAGACTATTTTTAACTTTCTAAGAGTAAGTTGTAAAGTATGTGATTTGCCTAAGAGAGTGTCCAGGTTGGGGGGAAAAGGGCACCTCACTGCTAGACTCTCACCCCTTCATTTATATCCCTACCAGTTATAAAGTGTTATGCAATTTCTAGAATTTTACTGAGTTCTAAGCACTTTTACTTGATTGGAAGTCTCTTGAGGCTGAGAATCATGGCTGATCTATTTTCCTGGTGAGATAATATAGCTATTATCTATATTATGTATGTGTGTGCCTGCGTGTACCTGTGAAATACCTTCGATAATTAAAAACTAGTGGAAAACTTCCTCTCAGTTTATTAAAACTATTTGTTTTACCTTTCATATAACACTATTGCCTGGAGTAGTAATATTTTCTTCACAATCTAAAAGTTTTAAAATTACTACTATATTGAATGTGAAAGAACTTTGAAATATTAAATGAGAGTGATGCCACGTATGGGCTAAATGGGGTTCAAGAGAGAAATGCTCCAAGAACTTGGAAGTAAGATATGAAAGTGAAAGTACAAAATCTACCCATATGGAATTTGAGCTGGAATAAACAAAGTCTCCCCACAGACCCACACTCGGCCAATAAAACTAAAATGACCCTTGACTGAAAGCAAAAGTCCATCAAGGGTGGGGAGTTGGGCAGGAAAGAGAAGATGGTTGATCAAAATGAGATACTATATAAAAAGGACAGTAAAGCAAAATAGGGTAGAAATGATGAAAAGTTGGTGGGCTTGAGAGATTTTACTTAAAAATTATTCATTTTCATCTGTAGCCGTAAAGTTGCATATAGTATTTTTTATGAAGATGTTAATCTCTTTTTTGCCATGGCTGTGTCTCGCTCTTTTCTTTGTTCAGTTTATTTTTGCTTTTGCTCTTCTCCTTTAACAGAATCATAAGATATTTTAATTTGTTCTTTTTCTATTTTTTCCATTTTAAAATAGTATAAAATTTCCTTTTCTTAACTGTTGCTTAATTTTGCTCTTTGTATTTCAATTCTTAGGTGAAAAATAACTTTTTTTGCCAGCTTTCTTTTTTAATAATGAAGGTAATTAAGGCTATAAATTTTCCTCTGGATATAGCTTTTGATGTGTTCTGTAGGTTTTGTTATGGAGTGTTCTTTTTCATTGCTTTCTAGGAAGGTTTTAATTTTCTTTTTAGTTTCCTTTTTGATCAAAGATTATCTAGAAGTAGGCTGCTTCATTGTCAAGTCATTAAGATCTTATTGGTTACCATTTACTTATTTCTTTCTAATTTTCTTCACTTCTGATCAGAGAATGTAGTTTATAAAAGCTGTCTACTTACACATTTTTCTATTTTTTTTTCCTTAGTGGCCATATATATGACCAACCTTTAAAAATGTTCCATGACTATTTTAAAAAGTACATTCAACCATAAGGTGACATATCAACTTGCTTATTATTTGTATTTTTTAGTCTGTGTCCTTCATTTTTTAGCTAGATCTTTCAATTGTGAGAGAAATACATTGATGTTTCTACCATTATTATATTTCTAGCAAGTTTTTCTTTCTTTTAAAATAAATTTAAGTATTGAGCTGCTACAGTGATTGGCTCATCTCAGTTATGACTGCTGCTCCTTCTACAATTTGTCATTTATCATTCTCTGTGTTGTCTCTTTTGATCCTACTTGGTTCTTTTACCCTTAAATTACATTTTGCTGATATTAATATTGCCACTTTTACTTCCATTTTGTTTCAGTTTTTCTGGTATCTCTTTGCTCACTCCATTTATCTTCATATTATTTCAAAATTATTCTGAGAATGTTCCTTAAATATAACATCTGGCTGTGGTTTATTTTATAAAGAAATGTGTTGCCTCTGTCTTTTCATGATAGATTCCTCTTCTTTTATATTTTATACAGTGACTGATATACTGGGCGTATTGCTTTGATCTTATTTTATGTTTACTATTGGACAGAATGTTGTTTCTTTTTTTTCTTTGTCTTATTTTTTCCTGCTTATTCTCTTTTCCTTTTTGCTAATTTGAAAAGTCTACTGTATTCTTCCTTGTCATTGATGATTCATATCTATTCTCTTGATCTAAATGATCTAGATAACAATGTCTACTACTCTCTAAAAAAGAAATTCCCTCTCCCTCTTGGGAAGAAAAATCATTTTCTTCCTACTTTACGCCATTCCAATAAAATGAGATTTTACAAACCTACTTCCATTCTCCTCCCCTTCTTTTTTTTCTTGCCTTTAAAAGATGTTGCAATCTTTTTACTGCCTCTCTGGTAACCATTTCTCCTAGGCTTGACTGATAAAGTATAGTATATATTAACTCACTGAAGGTTAATTTACTTGTTTTTCTCTAGATTAGTGTTTTACAATCTTGGCTACACAATGAAATCTCTTGGGGAGTTTCAAAAATATCAAATGCCTTGGTCCCACCTCCAGATATTCTGATGTAATTGGTCTGTGGCATGACCTAAGTATCAGATGTTTGTAAGCTCTCACACGTGATTTTAATGTGCAGCTAAGGTCAGACAACCCTTTCCCAAGATCATTCTCATTGACCCAGCACAGTTAAGCAGTGGGACCATGACCTCAGCTTGGCCAGCTATACTCTCTCCCAGAACGCTGAATCTTGATAGCAGATGGCATAAGTATTCTGCGGTGCACCCATACCAGGCCAGGCAGCATCCTCTACTCTGTGGTCTTGCTGCATCTGTCATCCAATCCTTTGCGCACTCCCTACCTTATCAATTAAAAACCCCCTTTGCTTAAGCAGGGCAGAGTCATTTTCTGTTGCTGACAGCCAAAGAATCTTAAGCAAGAGAATCCACGAGCTTTTCATCACTCTGTACATCTGCCGAAGATCCTCAATCTGCCGTGCTGATCGCTGTCTCAGCACCTTGTATCGTGCTCCTTCCCACACATCAGGAAAACTGAAAACAGAAGGCAGGAGAACCACCCAAGCTCCTATTAAAGGTTAGTGACTTAAAATTCACATTTGTACCTTCAGGTCTGTTTCCTTGCTCCATCAGTCATGACCACACCAGAAATCTGGTTTTTGTTTACTTGATTTTAGGAAAAATGTAAAGAAAGGGCGTTGCATAATTCGATGGACAAGTCAGAAAGCATATGACTAAACAGAAAAATTGGGAAACCTTCCATAGTACCAGACAAGGAGAGCACAGGTATCTGCTTCCAGAAGAACTCTCTGTCTCAAATACACATTTGCATGGAGACCAAAGTGGAGATGGTTGAAGAAGACATAGGATATTACAAGTTGCTATCTGACACTTATTATCTCTCCTGCATGTGCACATGCACTTTAGGTCAAAGTCCCTGGAAGCACTTGATTTACTGAAGGTAGGCTCTCAGGACAACCTATAGTGAGGTAAGGGAAGCAGAATGGCGCAGGGGAAGGAACTGAACGACCATGTAGTCACAGCTGGAGCCTGGCCTCAGCCTGATCTCATTGGGAGCTCTGGAATGTGAATTAAACCACTGAGTTGACTGAATTGAGTCACGGGGGACTGGCCTTTTGAACCCCCATATCAACTAGTCATTGGTAATTCCCTCAGGCATTTCCAGGACAGCAGGTAAATCCTCTGGAGCAGGGAGTTCTTAGCAGCCAACACTCACAGTAGCTGGGAGGTGGGGGCACCTGCTGGCCAAGGTGATCCAATAGCAGCTTCTATACCTGGATGAATACGGTTAGTGGCACTGTGCCTCAGTATTTACATTTGTGAAATGCAATAAATAGTCCCATAGTCCATATAACTTTAATACTGAATTATTTTGTAGGACAAGATATTTCTTTCTTTGCATACCTCAAAACATGCCTTCTTCATGTACTGGTTACTGCTTGAGAAATCACCTTTCTCTTAAAAGTTTGATTCTAGTGGAAATGCAAGGTCTCATAAAGGAATCCTACCTTGAGCACTTGAGTACACCCTACTGAGCAGAAGGGCTAGTTACTGATAGCTAGCTGAGGGATCGAGATTCCCTGTGTTCTGCCTGTGTGGACCCCTAGCCATGTGACCTTGCAAAAGTGATGAACCCTCTCTGGGCTGCACCTTCGTCATTTATCAAAGTCAGGGGTCAGAGTACATGAGTTCTGAGTTACTCTTGAACTCTAAAAATTTGTCGGTGGCTGATTTCATTTCTCATTTCAAGCAGCGAGGAGGCAGAGATAATTTCTTTTGTTTACAAGGGACAAGTTTTCATCTTGCAGCCTTAATACAAAAGCAAGAGAAAGAAATGTAATAGCACTGAGGCAACAGCAGCTTTTCTTTATTTACATTCAGGGTCTCTGATACGACATATTGGACGTGTCAATGGGATGTGATTTATTTTGCTTCATAACATTTGGGAACAGATATTTGGTATTTCATCCAAGGAAAGCAATTTGCAGAAACCTTTTAGATGGTGGCTGGAGCATCAGTAATCGCTGCCATTTCTTTATGCCAACATTTCCTTAAAGCTGCACAATCTTTCATTTTAATCATCCCTCTCAGCAGGCTCCTTCTAGGGCTCTGGAGCAGGGCACCCACCCCTCAGAAATGAGCTTCTATTTTTAAAGGCAACAAACTCCCTATTAATCGTGTGAAATCTGCTCAGATGGCTGCTCTTCTGGGTTCTCTGTGCCCCCGCCCCCTGCTCTCAACGCCCCATCTGCACAGCCCTCCCCTGGAAGATATTTTTAGCTGTTAGCTGCTACATCCTTGAGAATTACTAGGTGGATGCTACACTTTGCTTCTAAAGTAAACATTTTAGAGATTCTGGTTTTCATTCCTAATATTTTTCAGAAGATGAAGGATGCTACTCCCTAATACAGGTGCCTAAAGACTTAATCTCAACTTTGAATCCTTTGTCTACCTTGGAATCCCTCATTCTTACAAGGGGCTAAATACTCTAAAAAGTTCCTTGGTCTTTTCCTCCTGTGAGTCAGCAGTCACTTTGACCCATCATTCCCGATGGTCTCTCTCCAAGGCAGCCTTGGGAACTACATTGGGAGGGGGAAGTCTGCTCTCTCCCACTGCATACATTTTCCCTAAGTGTTCAAATCTGAAATCAGTAAACAAAGATGCCTCAGTAAGACTACAGTGCTGGGACATAGCAATTATGACTTAAGAGCACAGCATGGTACCCCAGGAAGCCACAATCACCACAGTATTTTCAAAGCATCTTTGGGAATTTCAAAGAATAATGTTTACATGATAAGAGTTGGACTTAGCAAATATGAATATCAGTGCTCAACTACCCGACTCTTCACAACAAAAACTGTATTGTTTTGCACGTTATCACCTGTTTTGGTTTGCGGGTTGTAGTCTTTTGAAATGTTCTTGAATAAGTTTAGATGCACGTGGGAAAAAAAAATCCTAAGCGAAAGGATAAGCAGGGAAAAGAGTCTACCTTGCACCTCCTTTTCCTAATCTCCTTCCAAATATACACGTACGTGTGTTTGCATATATTCAATATTATGTTATACATTTTATATTATCTTACACACCTATACATATACACATTTATGCACATGCACATATATAAAGTGAATCTTCATTGTTTTGCCCCAATATTTTGCAAATTGTTTTGGATCTTCTTTTTTTTTTTCATTAAACACTTTATCTTGGAGAACATTTTATATCAAAAAATATAAAGTCTCCTTTTCCATAAATGGCCGTGTCACTTTCCATTACTTAAATGAACCAGAATTTATTTAACAAATCCTGATAACTAGTTTCCAATTAGAAAGGGATACTGTGGGAGAAAGAGGAGGTCTTTGTTCTGTACAGCATTTCAGGTTAATTACTCTTTGGTTACTTGGGGGCGCTTTTGTGAGTTTCTGGGAATTCAGTTTTAGGTTTGGCCACAACCTCTTCCCACTCCCTTGCTCTTTCCTCTCCCTTTTATCTACAAAACCTTCACCAAATTCAGGTGATTTCTGTGTGGTAGTATGTTAAAAACAAAACAAAACAGCCCAGAATGCCTCCTAACAGTGAGTTCTCCATAAATAAATAAATAACCCTCCAAACGAAAGACCCTAAATGTTTAGCTAAGGTGTGTTTGTTTCCCTGCTTTATGTTTCCCAGGGTCTGTATTTGACCAGTACAGAAATCAGCCATTTGTTCTTCTTGTTCAGAGCCTGGCGTATATTTTCTCTATTCTGGACACTGTTCCTGGACACCACAGGAGAGAGGCATCCTCACAGAAGCCTTGACATTTGTCGAACAATGAGCAGGTTGAGGTGACAGGGGTAGGCATCCCGCAGGAGCCCAGGAAGCTCTGGACGGTGGCTGTGGAGTGGCTCTGATGACTTCGGGAGCTTGGGTATCTGCTCTGACTGCCTGCATCATCTCCTGTCTGGGGATAAAGTGAGAGGACGCTTCAAAGAAAAAGCACAGCTGGCTCCAAAGTGGCATTTTCTAAAGCAGCCTTGGCATTCAACCACATTTACCTGCCTTAGTTTACAGAGGGAAGTGAGGCTACTCCTTCCATCCCATTTCCCTCAGCGCTTTGTAGCTCTGGAGTCTCATGTGAGTCTATGTCTGGACTGACACAGTTTGGGGAAGACCATCTCCCACACACCAGCAGATGGCTGGCACACCTGCTTTCCTGAGCCTCAGTTCAAAAACCAATTCAACATTTCACTTGTACAGGATTTCTGTGTCAGATTTTGCACCTTTCCTAGAGAAAATGCTGAAAGGTAAAACGAACTCCTGGAAACATAAATTATTGTAATAGCAATTGTAAAGCAATATATTTATTGCTTTATTTATTTATTATATTTATTGCTTCATAAGCAATATATATTTATTTTATATATTGCAATATATATTTATTTTATATAAGCAATATTATATTTTATATAAGCTTATATTTTATATAAGCAATATATATTTATTGTATATATTGCAATATAAGCAATATATTTATATTACCATTTTTCATGCTTTTTAAATGACAGCTGTCTTAGGTCGGGTCCTTGTAAACAGAACCTGAGCTAGGGATTTTGGTACAGGTGATGTAATGGTGGAGGGTTCTCAGGAAGAACCCATACGGGAGCGAAGGAAGCAGAATGGACAGGGAAGTCAGGCATGGATGTATACTCTGATGGAATGTGGCTTTAGCTTGGTCTCACTAGAAAGTTCTGGAACATAAAGCGTACCACCTAGTTGCTTCCCTGAAGGTCAGGGGCTGGTCTTTTCTACCTACATATTTGTCGGTCATCATCTGCCCCTGGGCGTTTCTAGGGGTCTCTCCAGAGGGCAAACATTCTGCAAACTGTCTGCAGCCAACATTCAAAGCAGCTGGGAGATAGTCCACCAGCCTGACCAGTGGGGGTCAACCCATAGCATAAAGCTAAGCACTTTACTTTGTGACCTGCACATACAGTGCTATGTACTAAAAAAGAAAGTATTCCCAAGTAATGCTTATTTATCCACTTGTGGTTCAATGTGAATAATTTCTATTTTTTTCTAGTCTATCCTAATTCATAAAAAAATTGGCAGTCATGGCCCACTATTAGGTGGTGATCTACAGTTTGAAAAACATTGATATATGTGTAGGTACTCTTTAAAAGCCAATCATTTTAAAGTGATTTAATTAGATTTTTTTATCCTGATATATTTTTAGTGACACTTCCAGTGTCGCACAACTGGAGTGACCACATAATTGACCATCTGAATTGGGACCCTTTATTTACACTTACACCAGGACAACAGGCAGTCACCAGGCCGTCCTGAAAAACCAGCATGCATATTCGTGCTACAAAAAGCCACTAGAGGTAGTTTTCAGTAAACATCTATCCAGCACTTATTGTATACATTAAACTGGCGTTAAGATGTATAACAAAATGTACAGTTTCTTCCTTTGGTGAAATAGGCATGAATCAAATATAATCATGTAAACAAGGAAAAACAGCAACTGTGATGAATGCTATGAAAGAGAAGTTGGTTTCCACGAAGGGAATATGACAAAATCAGGAAGCACTTCCCAGAAGAAGCAGTACTTGTGCTCCACTGAAATCCAAAGGACAGAAAAATATATAACCATGTAAAAGAGGCAGGAAGGGCCATTTGCATCTGCAGCAACAGCATATGCAAAGGCCCAGTGTAAGTTAAAAGCAGGTGAGCACCAGAGACTGGAAGATGCACCCTGTCATTTATTTTATCCATAGGTTTTTAATTTATTGATTTTATCCAATAGTGGTGTTTTAGGACCCAGGGTATATCAGGGAATATGACAGATGAGTTCCCTGTTCTCATTGAATTCCTATTTTGGAGTCTGTATGTGGACATAGTCAATAGGTAATAAAATAAAAGTAACTGATATAATGTCATATAGTGCCAATTGCCAGGAAGAATATAAAATAGGGTCACATGATGGAGAGTCACTGTGTTGTCAGGAAAAAGTGTACCAGAGAGAATGGCATTTGACCTGGGACAGACCTACAAAGAAGGGCCAGGAACATCTTGATGCAGAACAGTCCAGGCAACAAGAACAGCCAATGCAAATGCCTGGGGTGGGAATAAACACGGTGAGTTTGAGGACCTGCAAGATGAGTCATGTAAACATTTAGACATTTAGAGTAAAGAGCAGTGTGGAAGGAAAACAGGTCAGAAGGGAGAGAGGGCGATCAGTCATGCAATGCTGAGGATTTTGGAGTGTACTCCAAGTGCATTGTGACATCATGAAGAGCTTCAGTAAGGAAGTGGCCATGTGAAATGTGAGTTTTCAAAGTTGGCTTTGCTGTGAGAGGATGGGCAGTGGGGGCAAAGAGTAGAACCCAACAGACCTGTTGGGAGGCAAGCGGCCATGGGGGCTTAGACTAGGGTGATTGCATGGAAGACAGAAAGAACTGGATGAACTGTGATATATTTTGAAGGGAGAACCAACCGGATGTGGCAGAAAGGAGTGAAATCAAGAATGACATCCATATTTTTGCTGGATCAGATTATCTCAACATTTGCATCTCAGGGGGCAAAAGAGAAAGCAGGATCCTGTTTTAATGAATCAAAAAAATGAGAGTGTTTCAAGAAGGAAGGATGTTGAACTGTCTTGAGAGCTACTGAGACATCAAGAAAGATGTGGCCCAAATGGTGACCACTGGAATTGGCAACAGAAAATCATCCTCAACATTGGAAAGATCTGTTTCAGTGGAGTGTTGGTGACAAAATGATGCCTGGAGGTGTCACCCTCCCTAGGACTATAGATAACATTTAATTAAATTTTTTTTTATTGTGGTAAAAAATATGTAACAAAATTTGCCATCTTAAGCATTTTTACCTGTACAGTACAGTAGTCTTAACTATATGCACATTGTTGTGTAATAGAGCTCTAGAACTCTTTCATCTTGCATTTCCATTTCTTCAGGATCAATTTCTGGAGATTTATTTTTTTCCTTTGATTGGGCCATGTTTTCCTGTTTCTCCTTATGTCTTGTTATGTTTTGCTGTGACTTGTATATTTGAAAAAAACAACCATTTCTTCCAGTCTTTATGGATTGACTTTGTACAGGAAAAGACCTTCTTCACTAATCAACCCAGCTAGAGATTCTGGGTATCTCCAAAATCTTTTCTAGTGATACATCATCTTCCCCAGGCTTGTGAGTATAATTTCCCAACTAGAGAGGCTTGGCTTGCTGGTTTATCTTTATTTTACTAAAACAAACAAAACAGCATACCCATTTTTTCCACCTTCAGTCTCCTGCCTCTGGCTACCACCAATCAGTTCTCTGTATCTATGTGCTTCATTTGTTTGTTTGTTTTGTGTGTGTGTGTGTTTAGATTCCAGATGTAAGAGAGATCATGTGGTATTTGTCTTTCTCTGACTTGTTTCACTTAGCATAATGCCCTCGAGCTTCATCCACGTTGTTGCAAAGGCAAGATTTCATTCTGTCTTATGGCCAAATAATATTGCATTGAATATATACATAATTTCTTTATCCATTCATCCCTTGGTAGACTCTTAGGTAGTTTCCATATCTTGGCAATTGTAAATAATACTACAATGAACACGAGGGTGCATATATCCTTTCTTAATTACTGTTTTTATTTTCTTTAGATAAATGACCAGAGGTGGAATTGCTGGATCATATAGTAGTTCTACTTTTAATTTTTTGAGGAATCTACATGCTGTTTTCCACAGTGGCTGCACCAATTGACATTCCCACCAACAGTGCAGAAGGGTTCCCTTTTCTCTACATTCTTGCAGCACTTGTTATTTCTTGTCTTTTTGATAATAGACACTCTAACAGGTGTGAGATGATATTCCATTGTGGCTTTTATTTGCATTTCCCCGATGATTAATTATATTGAGCATCTTCTCAGGTACTTGTAGGTCATCTGTATGTCTTCTTTGGGAAATTGTGTATTCAGATCTTCTGCCCATTTTTTAATCGGATTGTTTGCTCTCGAGTTGTATGAGTTCTTTATACATTTTGGATATTAACTCCTTATCAGATATATGATTTGCAAATTTTTCTCTCATTCAGTAGTTTGCCTTTTCATTTTGTTGATGGTTTCCTTTGCTGTTCAAAAGCTTTTTACCTTGAGTTGTTACATGTGTTTATTTTTGGTTTTGCTTTTTCTGTTATTCAAAAAATCATCACCAAGATCTATGTCAAGGAGCTTACTGCCTAAGTTTTCTTTTAGGAGTTTTATGGTTTCAGGTCTTATGTTCAAGTCTTCAATTCATTTTGAGTTAATTTTTGTATATGGCTTAAGATAGTGGTCCACTTTTATTCTTTTGCATGTGGCTGTCCAATTTTCCCAACACCATTTATTGAAGAGACTGTCCTTTGTCCATTTTATATTTTTGGCTCCTTTGTTGTAAGTTATGGGTTTATTTTTTGGTTCTCTATTTTGTTCCATTGATTTATGTGTCTGTTTTTATGCCAGTAACATACATACTATTTTAATTACTAGAGCTTTGTAATATAGTTTGAAATCAGGGAGCATGATGCCTCCAGCTTTGTTCTTCTTTCTCAACATTGCTGTCTTCACTTGTGGTTTGGTTACTTTCTTTTGTGATGTATTTATATTCCTGTCTCTTTATCTTTTGTGTATTTACTATAGATTTTTGCTTTGTGGTTACTATGAGGCTTACATATAACAACTTATGTCTATAATAGTCTGTTTTAAGTTCATAACAACTTAAGATTGATTCCATTCTAAATCTCAACATTTTTACTCTCCCCCACATTTTATGTTTTTTTTTTTTTTTTTTGCGGTACATGGGCCTCTCACTGTTGTGACCTCTCCCGTTTGCGGAGCACAGGCTCCGGACGCGCAGGCTCAGCGGCCATGGCTCACGGGCCCAGCCGCTCCGCGGCACGTGGGATCCTCCCAGACCGGGGCACGAACCCGAGTCCCCTGCATCGGCAGGCGGACTCTCAACCACTGCGCCACCAGGGAAGCCCTACATTTTATGTTTTTGATGTCATAATTTACTCCTTTTTATCCCATATAACCTTTAATTATTATAGTTACAGTCATTTTTTACTATTTTTTGCCTTCATATTTGCTTTGTAAGTAACTAATCCACTACCTTTACTATATATCTACCTTTCGAGTAAGACTTATACCTTCACAAGTGTTATTGTTAGTAATTAGTGCTCTTTCTTCTCAGCTTAAATAAATCTCTGTAACATTTCTTGTAAGACTTAGTGGTGAGGAACTCCTTTAGCTTTTGCTAATCTGGAAAACTCTTTCTCTTTCCTTCAATTCTGAATGATCACTTTCCCAGGTAGAGTATCCTTGGTTGGAAGTGTTTTCTTTCAACATTGACTATATCGTGCCACTCTGTTCTGGCCTGCAAAGTTTCTGCTGAAAAATCTGATAATAGTCCTATGACGATTTCCTTGTATATAACAAGTTATTTTTCTCTTGTCGCTTTTAAGATTCTCTCCTTTGTCTTTAACTTTTGACATTTTAATTATAATGTGTGTTATGTATACATATAGCTGATTCACTTTGTTATACAGCAGAAATTAACACAACATTTTAAAGCAATTATACTCCAATAAAGATGTAAAAAAAGAAATTATAATGTCTTGTGTTTCTTTTTTACAGCTTGTAATTTCTTTCTCCCTCTGGTGCCTGTCTTCAGTACTGCAGCTTCCCTGGTTTTGCAGCAAGCCAAGGGGCTCTCTTTTTTTCTCAACAGTTCCCAAACATGCAAGATCTCCATCCATGCTCAGTGTCAGACAAGATGGGAATCAGTCCCTTAGGCAGCCCCCTGAAAAGCCAGAGTGTTGGACATACATTTCACTCCTCTCCTTCCACCTTCCACCTCCTCTGCCAATTGAGAAGCCATGAATTGGCTTTACTCCTAATTGTGCTGAGCTGTGCTGGCTTGCGGGAGGCTCTACATGGGTGAGAGGTAGTGGATTTTCTAACCCTGTTTCAATGTTCTTGGCTTTCAGCATGCCTCACGTGCTGCAGCTTCTTAACCGGTTTCTCACATTCTCATAAAGGCTTTTGAACTGTTGTTAAGTCAGCACCTCTCTGGGAGAACAAGGTCTGGGGCTTCCTAGTTTGTCATCTTACTCTATAGACAAAATTTTAAAAGAAATAATGCTGTGAGAGTAGAGAGAGAGGGAAGATAGCTGGAAGTTATGAAGACAAGAGAGAATTTTTTTAAATGTAGCAGGTGCTAGATCATATTGCATGCTGATGAGAATAAATCAGTTGAGATCAAGAGACTGATGATGCTCTACACTAGACATGAGGTTTTCAAGCTTTCATGTACATTGGGAACATACTGTCATCTTGTGAAGACACACATCACTGAGCCCCAACCCAGAGTTTCTGATTCACCCCAGAGGGTCTGGGATGTGGCCCTAGAATTTGCATCTCTAACAGGTTCCCAGATGATGATGATACAACTGGTCTAGTGACTGTACTCTGAGGACTGCAGCTCTAGAGAAAGGAGGGAACATGGTCATTGAAGAGAATAGAAGAGCTTGGATGCAGAAAATGTGGATTTTTTTTCTCTTGGTTTTGCTGTCTCAGGAACATTGAGGGTCGGTATTGGTCAATCAATGTTGGTCAATCAACCAACATAAGTGGAATGTTTTGTCGTGTGGTTATAGAAACCCTAGAAACAAATAGAGCGAGTAGTCATTCCACACATTTCCCTTAACTGTCTCTATAACTGTGTCTATTCTCAGCTCTCTTTCCGTGTAGATACAGACATGAGGACATTTATGCATTTCCCACCAGCTCAGTTCACGCTCAGCCATGTGAAATTCCTCTTTGTTTTGCTCAGAATCCTCACTTCTCTTTCACAGTGTTTTTCAGATGCCTCTAAAGTCCTACTCTTCTCCTCAGGTAGCAATTTGGAGCAGATGTAGTGATATCTCTGACAGGATCAGTGAGAGTTGAGAGGAGCTCTGGGGACATGGATCTCATCAGCTTGTCAGTGGAGATTCCAGGATTGGCCACATTTTAATTTCTGTAGCAATTCACACATCAGGGAAACCAGGCCCCCAGTAAGCTCAGCGAAGCTCGAAGTTTCAAAAACGTGGCAACAGCCCAAGGGTTTTGACAGAATCTGAATAGTGCCTTCTCAGTCCACCATAAGATGGTTATGTTACACACACACACTCACACACACACACACACACAAAACACACACACTAAATAAACACAGTTAACCTGTGATGTGCAAAGAAAAACGTCAAAATTTTCACATTTTAAAACTTATCAGGGAAAATGTTTTTATAGAAGAAAAAAATCAGCAAATTTTGGTTAAAAAAAAATCATCTCTGTCTATACAAGCTGCATCTGTTCAGGCGTTCTGTCTTCTCCCATCAGATCTGCTTGAGCTGAAATTCTCAATGTGTTAAAGTCAAATTCAAGTTCTTTCAGGGTCTGAGAGGATGGAATGTACTGAACACTCAAGTGCAGTGAATTGAAGTGGAAATGAAAGGAAATCCAGTTTGCAGACTTTTTTCCCTCTCTCCCTCCACCCTTTGATGTGAGGAAAGAAGTTCAACTTCCCTGGGTGGTGATAATGGAATTTCTTTTACAGTCAGATTCTTCAGTATATAATCCAACTGTGTCTTAATCCTTCCTACTTTCTTTATACCCTGTGATGTAGGCCTGAAGCCCTAACTGGAGAGGCCCACACAGCGAAAGCCAGAATTGGAAAGAGCAAAGCAAAGCAAAATGTTTCGCATCAAAATAGAAATGAACAGAAACATGTGGAGTAGAGTTGGGTGGGGAGGAAAAACAATAAAGCCCTTTTTATAGTACATCCCATTACTTCACCTATATTCTAGAAAATCTATCTCAAAAATTGTTTTTGCAAAAGAAACATGGTATAAATAATAATAATTAATTATTATACAAAACATTAAATATTATAAAATCTGACTATCAAGCATAAAATATCTATATTCAAATCATTAAATGCTTATGTTATAAACTAATTATAATATTTATATTACTATATTTTATATCAGTCAATTATATATCAATTATAAATGTATTTAAGTACATATAATATTAAATAAAATAACTAAAAGAAGTACTTAAAATCAGCCATAGAACAATGCATGTTAAAGTTGAGTCTTAAAAAGTGAGCCTGAGTTTATTATTTGAGACTTTTTTTTTACCTTTTCTTTTTTCCCAGTTTATACTAATGGTATAATGAGCTAGAATATAGTCTTTATGGAGAAAAAGAAATGCTTTTAAAGGATAACTTGGGAGACAAGTTTTAGTTCTTTTGCCAAATTTTAGTATTAACCAACATATCTAATGTTAAAATTTCCAGAGAAATTGAGTACAACAATTTAGAACAAACAAATTTGAAAGTTCTTTGAAAATTATAAAACAATATAAACTCAGGTTTTTATCATTGAGCATGTAAAACTCTGTACAATTCACTGAAATTGAAAGAAAGGTAGTCCCTGGGCCTGTTCCCCCAGGGAGCTTGCAGTCTAGTTCACCAGAACATGTGATGCCAATTGTATCCATGGACAATTAATGCTAAAGTCAGTCAGTGGAAGGTGAGGTCCCTATCAACTGGAGTAGCCAAGAAATAGCCTTGTGGGAAACATGGAATTTGAAGGTATCAAAGCACAGCTTAAATGGATGGAGAGAAAGAAGTAGGGGTGGCAATTCAGGAGGGTAAGAGGAAAAATCAAAAACTAATTTGGAAGATGTTAGGAGTTAGAAAAGGGATCTAAAGGCCAGAATCAAAACTGATTTTGTGAGAGACCAGAATCTGACTCTCTCATTAGAACAATGAGAAAATGTAGATGTAAAAGATCAAGTGACCAGCACAACAGAACTAAAGTAGCCCAGCTACTATTATCGACTTCATATTTCAAAGAGCTCCCTATTTTTAATTCTAAACTCTGCTTGTAGTTGCATTTTAGACTGCGTTGCAACAGGAATGGCAAATGGATTTAATTTCAGCTGTTAATTATATTTGATTGGTAGTAGCAAGTGGCTGCTTAGACAGCTTGTTAAGAAGGATTCTGAGGCAGCATTTGAGCTTTGGCTAAGCCGGCATGAGATCCAGGCTTGATTATCAATGTCTGTCATGGACAATGAAGGGGGAAGCTATGACACGTGTGCCCTGCATTTGCTGTTTTGGAAGTGGGATCCTGGGCAAGACACTGAAGGCCAAGTGAGAATTGTAGCTACTGAGGGAAGTTCTGAGATACAGAAGGAAAAAGTTTAGTACTTTATTGCCAGGATAGGAGACAGCAGTTTGATGGGGGAGCAGGTTCTGGGGAGATAGCCACTTCCTGTTTTCTTACCCAAGACCTGAGAGAGAAAAGAGGATGGTGTTACCAATGACATATTTATACCTCACTTGACAGTTTACAAGGCATATTCATATTCATTGTTTCATTTGATCCTTATAAAAGGTCATTTGTTAATGCCAGTATCCCCACATGACAAACAAGGAAACTGATGTTTAGAGAGAGAGAAGTGTCCATTCACCATGAAGCTACAAAGAGGTGAAAAAATAGAATGACTTCTTGAGGCTCTGACCTGTTTCTTCATGTTCACTTCCTGTTTATTCATCAGGCTGCAGATAACATGGATTCTGGAGCCTGATAGCTCACCTTCAATCCTGCTTCCCCACTAACAGACGTGTGGTCTTAGTAAAGCTCTGAAATCCTCCTGTGTCATTGCTTCCACATCTGTAAAGGGAGATGAAAGTAGCACTGACCACACAAGGTTGTGGTGGTCCCATTGGTCAGTGGCCAAGTAAGTGGCCAAGTGAGTGTAACAATTGAGTTGGCTTTTATTATTATCTTGTTCACTTCTTGTGTCTGTGGTTACCTGTTTTGCTCTTCTGCAGATAATTTTTCTTTCACTTAAACAAATTTTCTGATTTTCAAAATAGTATATGTACTGGGGAAAACTGGAAAGATGTGGAAAACTGCAGTAAAGAGATTTTTAAAATACCCTTAATTCTCTAACATGTACATTTTTATCTAAATAGGTAAGCATATTTGGGTGGGCTGTAGACTGGGAATCAGTCATGGTAATGAGGAAAAATATTTTCAGTCTATGAGGAATGAACCCAGAGGGTGAGGTTGGAAATGCCAGATGTCAGTTGATTCCTCTAAAATTTTGTTTTCTCAGATCTGTAAGCCAAGAGAATTGCCATAATTTTATGCATCTAACACTACATTTTGTTGGTGACTCAGTGACACTCCTTTATAAAATATATCTAATTTAAGCTGATTATTAAGGCAGCCAGAAAAAAAATTTTTCCTTTAACTCCAGGATATTTTGAGGAAGATTCTGTAGGATTCCTCTCATGCTGCTAACTTGGTCATCCCACCCATATATATGCTCATGGCTGAACCTAGAGTTTATTGACTCATTATTTAAAAAGTGAAGACTGTTAAATTATTGAGCACGCAGCTCAAAAGCCTTGCCTTTTGATCTGAGTGCTCATATCAAACTTCATGAGTCCATGAGTGTATTGCAGGCCAATGTTTTATATGAGGAAACAACTACTTCTTCTGGGCATCATGTATCATCAAATCTAAAACAACATCAGGTGTAAGATTCACCACTCTTTTGTAGGCCACTAAGAAAATGCTGTCAAATAATTTTAAGAGACTATCCATTTTAAGATGCAGCCCAATTTCAGAGAGGTTAAAATGTGAAAAATGATCATCGTAGAACTGATGAAATATGTAATGTCTTTAATACCTTGGGAAGAAATTCTTTGGGGACAGCATTTGATCATTTGAAGTTGTGTGGATCTTTCCTCAGCTTCACACTCAGTGGACAGCCTTCAGTTATGAATTCTCTTATTTAAAATGGACCCCTGAATAGGAGGGCCTATGAAGAACCTTTATCATTATCCAATTCACAAGTTAGAGCTACTGCGAATGACCGCCTGGCAAAAGAGCTAAACATGCCCAGCAGCTGAAAATAGAATTATGTTCTTCACTCCCTTTTGTGATTCTCAATCACCAGATGTCACATGAAGATAAGATACATCACACACACACATACATAAAATGAACAAAAAAGAAGCACTATTGAATATACCTAGAGGGATAATCTACTGAGAGTAATTTCTGCCTTATCTGAGCTGCTAGAGGAAAGAGGAAATGAACTAACCCCCCTCCCTACTCTACACACCTATGATGGTTAATTTTATGTGTCAACTTGACTGGGCTAAGGGATGCCCAAATAGCTGGTGAACATTATTTCTGAGTGCCTCTGTGAGGTGTTTCTGGAAGAGCCAGGCCCTCATAATAAATCTCTTTCTATATATCTCTATACATCCTATTGGTTCTGTTTCTCTGGAGGACTTGACTAATACATTGCCCGAGAACAGGGAAGATCTTGCACTTGTGGGTAGATAGCATCTTTGGGCATCAAGAGACAAGGTAAAGAAAACCTCTACCTGGAATTATGTTGGGAATATTGGGCTCATCCTGGAGTTAAGTTGGTGCTTCTGGGAGTAGGAGAGTTGTGCATCGAGAGGCTGTGTGATGTTGCAAAACAACATGCATGATTGTTTACATCTGTATCCATGGCTTTTTCTGACTCTGCGTCTAATTTCCACTTCTTGAATCTGGCCTGGTTGTGTGACTTGCTGTGAGTAATAGAATGTGGCAGAAGTGTCAGTGAGTTAGTCCTGAGTCTGGACCTCAAGAGACTTTGCACAATGGCACCAATGTTCTATTGGTGTCCCTGTCACTGTCATATGAATACACTTGGGATAACCTGTTGAAGGATGAGAGAACACATTCCAAGAGGAGGAGATAGAAATCATTCCAGTTGTCCCAACTGAGGCCACAGGGAGAGGATATGCATGCAGGATCAGCAAAACCTCCAACCTGACTTGTAGCTGACCTCAGGCACATAAGGGAACCCAGCAAGATCAGAAGAACCACCCAGCTGAGCTCAGTCTTACCTGCCAACACATAGACTGCTACACAGAATAAATGGTTATTGTTTTAAGGCACTTTAGTTTTTTTAATGACTTGTTACATAGCAGTAGCAGGGTTGAAGAGAGGGGACAGCTGATGAATAAAGATGTTGTCCCTGCATTTGGAAGTGTGGGCAAATAGCAGTTGTGGAGGTGTGATGGGCTGGAAAGAGTATGGCTGGAGGCTGTTCACCAAAAACCCATCCTTAGAAGAAGCAATGGAGGACCCGTGTAGCTGATCCAGTGGGCAGGCTGATCCATGCAAACTCCCAGCACCTGCAGTCTTCTTCATTGATCTACTCTTGGGTTACTGGAGATGTTTTGCCGAGACACGCTGATAAGCAGAAGTGCCTGGAAGGTCATGTTCCCAGGAATTACCAGTAGCCAGTGACCGCTGAACGTGAGAGCCCAGCTCCCTTGTTCCAAGGAGGGATAAACTCTGAGTGTCATTTATACTTCGAGCTCCCCCACAGATCAGGCAGAGGTTGAGATCTCACCTGAAATCTCCCCCTTACGGTTTTATTCCCTTCCCTGTCCTATTCTCCCACCTCTTACCATTTCCTCCTGTTTCACGTCCCTAATCAACAACTCAACCTGGTCTCAGGATCTGCTTCTGGGGAACGCAACCTAGGCCAGGTGATTTAGGGAGAACGAGAGAAGCTGTGTATAAATTAATCTAACTTCGCATGTGGCCCCAGGTACTGGCATCAGATTATTCCACTAAGCCGTAAATAATAGAAATTACTTATTACCTAAGGCATTTATTACCAGGGAACAAGAGTAAGTTAGTAAAACAACTTTTTGTAGAACTGGAAAATAGTTTCTGTTCATTTTCTAAGCTCATTTAATAAACATATATTTAAAACATAGCATATAGTTTTCACTTTTTAAAAAAATTCCTAATTCAGACTATTTTTAAGTTGTTCCCTGCTTTAGATTTTACTTATTTTTGATGTCAAGAACAGTGGGAAGTTCTGGAGGAAGATACCAAATTCATGATGTGAAGATTGCAAGTATTAGTGATAATATTGAAACTAAAGCTTTATTAAACCCATGCATCCTTAGGTCACAATATTCAGAGCAGTAACAACAAACATGAAAATTAGACTGAAAAGGAGGAAATTACATTATTTTTCAGGAACAGAGAGGAGATGCCACCCAGCAAGATGAGCTTGGAGCCAACTTCTGCTAGAACGGTCCCAATTAGCTATCCCCATTTAAATACATCCAGAAACCTCTTAAGAACATGACACTATAAATAAGATGTTTAAATTAGAGCTCGTGAAAAGTGAGAAGATAATAGATGTGAGAAGCAGATTTAATCACAGCCTGGGTGCCTCCCCACCATCTCCCTTAGTATTTTGCATGTCAAGATGTGAAGAAGAAAAAAACAGAGTTGAAGTCAAGATTTTATTTCAGATTAAAAAAATTACCTCTTGTAAATGTTAATTCAAACCAAGATAAGGCTCAGTATTTACATGGTGCCACTGTCAAAATTTGCCATTATCTTATACCATTACTCTTACGTTAGACACAATGCCTGGAACACAATGGTATCACGTTATAGCCTTATTTGATGCTAGTTTTCTTTTAAACTGATTGAAATTGCATATCTCTCTGCTTCTATCTTACTGAAGAGACGAGGACAACTTCCATTTTATTCTGTGGAAACCTAAGGAATTAATTAAGCAAATATTTCTACTGTTGTTCTTTGAGGAGGTGGATGAAGAGCTCAGGTGAACTTGGGTCTCCATAGAGTAAAGACGGCCGGATCAAGTGTAAGCACCGCTGCATATCTGTTGCAATACTTTCTGTTTAATCAAAAAACAAACTGGTATTCCTCAAGTCTTCCCTTATACTCAGGACTGAAATTCTGGAGGAGTACAGAAGTATTTTAAGCCTTATCCCTGTCCTGAGTGAGATTACAATGTAGTGAATAATAATGAATAGGTACTTGATTGTGGATTTTGGTATAGTTGGAATAACAAAAGCCACAAAGGGTTAGAATACTGAGGTTTCATCCTTTGTGTACACTTTGACTAGTGGCAGTGGCCTGGAGCATTGTGTTAAGTAGGACTCAGAAGTGGTGTCTGGTATCTCAGCTTGAGTTGCATGATTGACCAGCACTATGTGCTGTGGACAGGGAGAAGTGGTGGCTGGTGTGCAAACCTGGGTTTGAAATGGCACTTCATCTGGGCCTTGAAGGATGTGTTGGGTGTAAATGGGGAAAGAAGAACATTCTACAATAAGTGAAGACGGTAGCAAGGATGAAAAATGAATTTCTATGTGTGTGGCTCAGGAGAGGGACCAATTTGATCAGAGCAGAGAGTGAGTTACAGGAGGGATTGTAAAGAGAGATTAGATGACAGGGGGTCTTGAAAACCAGGAGGAAGAGTTTAGATTTGATATGGTGGAAACTAAAGAGTCCTTGACAGCTTTACAAACATTATACTTTGCAACCAAAGTGGGCCTTAGGGAAGGTGTATCTGGTGATCATATGAAAACAGAAATGGAATGGATTTGGAGGCAGAAAGGACCAGCTTGGAGCAAGAAACAGCCTCAGGAGGCCAAGGATGGTTCTGAGATATTTTGAGGGTGACATGAAAAGGCATGATGACTTCCTGTCTCTAGAGAATGGAGTAACCGACTCCAGGAAGCCCACAGGAACCCAACATGTAATGGGAAAACCAGGCATAAAAGCAATCTTTCTCTTCCTTTTTGGCAATACCCCCTACTCAAGTTTTCATATCCAGAGAGAAAAAAGAAACTGATGCATTTACCTCTGGAAGTGTGGTAGCACAGCAGTTCTCACATTGTGGCCCCTGGGACAGGAGCACCAGTATTACCTGGAAGTTTATGGGAAATGCACATTCTCTGGTGCAGCCCCAACTCGTGAGTCAGAACCTCTGGAATGGAGCCCACGAGGCTGCTCTAACCAAGCCTCCAGGTGGTTCTGGTGCCACGGAAGTTTGAGAACCACTTCTGTAGCAAAGGGCTCCTGAAACTTCCAGGCACATCAGAACCACCTGGAGGCTTGGTAAGAGCAACCTCGTGGGCCCCGGTGTGGAGGTTCTGATTCAGCTGGCGGGGGTGCAGCGGAGATGTGCCTGCCTCCCCAGCTGATGCCTGGCCTGGACTGCACACCTGGAGGAGTGAGGCTGAAGAGGCCACTGAAGCCTCCTGACGGTGGCCCTGATTTGCTGAATGACTTCCTTTTCCTGCCAAACAGTGAGCTTACTGTCTTTTCTGTTAGGTGGTTCACATATTAAATCTTGACCATTTGGGTAGCGAAGGTGGTGTGGGGGAGAGTTACCAAGATAGAAAATAGCCTCTGCTCCATAATTCATTATAGGTAGATGTAGACCTGTGATCCTTCAGGAATGGGTGTTTTGTCAACAAGGACCTACTGTGTAGCACAGGGAACTCTGCTCAATATTATATAACAACCTAAATGGGAAAAGAATTTGAAAAAGAATAGTACATGTCTATGTATTGTATAGCTGAATCACTTTACTGTAATCTGAAACTATCACATTGTTAATCAACTATACTCCAATATAAAAGTAAAAAAAAAAAAAGAAATGGGTGTTTTGTGGGTGATTGAAGCAAAGGACTTATATAAAAGTAGGGACTTACATAAACTCTTATATAAAAGCATTGATTGAGATGAGACGGGAACATTTCTATTCTCAAAATTTCCAAGTTTTCTCTCCCAGCCATGCGGTGGAGGAGGGAGCCAGCTCACAGGAGTGGGAGATCTCTGTCGAGAATTAATAAATAGAGAATGTGAAGCTATCCTGGGTGCCTTCTTTCTTGTGGTCTGCAAATACATAAGGAAGGATATGGGAATTAGTGTAACGTTAATATAATTATATGTTAACGTATAATTAATCTGGTAAAGGTGATTCTGCTTTTAACTCAGTTGTTCCTTCAACAGCCACATGAGCAATGTGGGAGCATCCTAATTTAATGGGTTAGGAGTTAGCCTTAGAGGAATGTTGCAACTTGCCCCAATTCAGGAAGCTAGTCAGAGATCACAGTGGGGACTCCAGCTGCCTGTGTGAGACCCAGAGCCCTGGTTCTTTCTCCTGCACCACTCCACAGTACAGGTGCCAGCCAAATGCTTCGTGATCTACTTTGCTTCTAAGAATATTGCTATTCACGTTACACTCAGAACACTAACCCAGGGAGCAAGGTGAATGTGTTCTTGTTGGAGACCTTTCTCGTTCTAGCTCTTGCAGGAGACACCCAGTGGCGATACCAAGTTTGAAATACTAAAGGTGAAAAATTAAAGCCCACACCAGCCTCAGTTTCCTTAACTATAAAATAGGAATAATAACCCATCATAGGGTGTGTCTGGGACGTAAGAAAAATGTGTTAAATAATAGGTATTCTTATGTTTATTTGTTATGGTAGTTGATAGGCTGTTTAATTGAAAGAACTGGGCAGACTGTAAACATATATAAGCATAGGAAATATTACATAGAATTAGGGGAAAAATTAGTGAGTATAGTGGACTGATGGTGCCCTCCCAAAAGGTATGTCCACTTCCTAATTTCTGGAATCTGTGCATGTTTCCTTATTTGGAACAAGGATCTTTGCAGATGTAATTAAGTTAAGGACCTTGAGATCATCCTGGATTATCTGGGTGAATTCAGTGAAATGTGTCTTTGTAAGAGACATACAGAGGACATGATGGACACAGAGAAAGTGACATGAAGACAGAGGCAGAGATTAGAGTGATATGGCCTCAAGCCAAGGAGGCCAAGGATTGCCCGTGACCGCACAACACTGGAAGAGACAAGGAAGGGTTCTCCCCTAGAGCCTCCAGAGAGAGTACGGCTTTGTCAACACTTTGATTTTGGACTTCGGGTCTCCAGAACTACGAGAGAATACATTTCTGTTGTTTCAAGCCAGCCAGTTTGTGGTAATTTATCACAGCAGCCACAGAAAGAAGCAAACACAGTGAGTGAAAGGAATTGACAGCATTTGCTTCCTTCCCATAGAGTTAGGAGCTGGCACCCAGACAAGTCTTTAAAGCAGGTGAGATGTGTCTTTGGCACATTACCATCTTCTAGGTGTGGTGGTGGTAATGTGGATGAGATTTCTTTTCAACTCTCTCCAGGCCCGTATTTTCCTGTCAGCACCTACATTTCAGACATCTGATAAATCTCTTCATCTTCCATCAAAAATCACTCTGCCATGTCCTGCTCTTCTAAGCAGACAAAAATGTCTGGACAGGTCAGTGAAAATGCATGCCACACCTACAGCTCTGCCTGAGGTTGGTTCCCTGGAAGCAGAGCCTGAGAGAGGGATTTTTGCCTAAGTGATTTATTGAGGGAACGATCTCAGAAGAAAACAGGGGGTGGGTTAGGGCAGGAGAAGAAAGTAAGCAAAAGATGTGGATTTATGTGAAGTCTAACTTTGGCTTGATTCTGCCCAGAATAAATGACACTAGAGTTTTGGTTTTGGTTTTAATTAATAGACTTTATTTTTTTAAAGCCGTTTTAGGTTCACACCCAAATTGAGCAGAAAGTACAGAGAGTTACTATATAATCCCTACACCCAAATACATACAACCTCTCCCACCTCTCCCACTATCAACAGCCTGTGCCACAGTGGTCCTCTTATTAAAATCTTGGAACTTATATTGACACATCGTTATCACTCATAGTCCATAGTTTACATTAACATTCACTCTTTGACATTCTCTGGGTTTTGACAAATGTATAATGACAGGTACCCATCTTTGTAGTATCATACAGAATAGTTGCACTGCCCTAAAAATCATCTGGGATCTGACTATTCATCTCTTCTTCTCCCCTTTGCAACTGGGTGGCAAACTTGAGGGATTAGCATGGATCATGGATTTAGTCCTGGTCATGTTGACTTTGAGGGGTCTCTGAGTGAGATGATTGAGCTTGAACTTAGAGATCTTGGTGAGAGATTAAATTTAGTGACACATCTGTATATAGATGTCATTTGAAACCAGGGACATGGGTGGAAATACAGAGAGATAATAGCAAGGGCTATGTCTTCAGAAATGCCAATGGTTAATGGTCTCTGAATGACAAAGATCCTGCAGATGAGACAGAAATGGAGAGAAAGGGGAGTAAGGAGAAAACCCAGGAAATCCTGACATTGTGGAGTTCAAAGAGATGGAAGTGTCAAAAAGAAGGATGTGTTTGAATCCAATGCTAATGAAAAGTCAAATAAGATGAGCCCTGAAATATGTTCACTGGATTTAGAAACATGGAGGTGGATTGAGTGATGGAGAGAGAAGACAGATTGAATTAGATTGAGTAGTAGGGCAAGCAAATAGAAATGAATAGAGACAATTATTTTGAAGGGATTTAGTGTAAAACAGTTTTGGTGGTACCATTTAAATTAATAGCAAATGGTTCTGACCACCAGCCAAGTGCAAGTTCTCAAGTATTGCGGAGTGCTTAAAGTTCAAGGTGGCATCTTTGTCCTAAACAAAATGCAATTTAGTATTGAACATAAGACATAGACCCTTGATAAGAATATAGAAAGAACTCATGAAGAGATGGAAGAAAATATTTACTGAGCCTTTATAACATTTCAGAGATAATCATTTTTTAAATACAAATACTGTAACCCTATGGATTAGGTAATTGGCATATTTGTACCATAAAAGGGATACATATTTGATGTAAATAATTTTAGAAAATTTCAGTAAGGAAATGGAAAAAAAAATGACTCCTACACAGATATAAACATATTCTGATTTTTTTAAAAATAAACTTCTTAGAGAATTTAAGTTGCTTTCACAGTGCCAATCAAATATGTTGAGAAATCAGAATTTGAATGTTACTCTGTCTGATTTTACAATTTCTATTTTCTCTTCTAACCATACTCCTGATAGATGCATTCATACATTTAAGAATACATACCTAACAAATTGTGTAAATTAGACATTCCTGAGAGAGAGAATTTCATATGAGGAGGATCAAATATATTTCACACAGCAACTGGCGTTTGAGCTGGGTCTTCAAAGACAAATGAGATGTAGATTGGGGTCAGCAATCCAGCCCACCGCTTATTTCTGTATGGTCTGTTAGCTAAAAATGGTTTTTACACTCTTAAATGTAAAATGTAAACAAGACTATTAACCTTTCAGCAAGAATAGTTGCTGGATTTTGCCTCTTGGTTCACGAGGCCTAAAATGTTTACCATCTCACCTTTTACAGAAGAAGCTTTGCTGACCTCTGATTTAGAGAAATATGTGAAAAATGGGACCCCAGATGAGTACAGTGCCATGAGCTCAAATCTAGAGGGAGAAAGCATAAGGGATGTTCTCGGAATGCACAGGATAGTCATGTGAGGGCCTGTATACTGTGGTCAGGCCCTAGAATGCCTTCAGTACCAGGCAAAGAGGTCTGTTCAGCATTTTGCTACAGAAATATTTGTATACTTATCTCCCTAGATTTTGAAGTTCTCCTGGGCAACAATCATATTTTTCTTACTCGTGGGCCCTCAAAGAGGCTGGAGACAAGGCTGGACACAGACTACCAGCTTAATCAATGGTATTGGATAAGCAGCCTCCTTGATGAGGCAGCTAGTTGGGACCAAGTTTTTTTTTTTTTTTTTTTTTTTGGTACGCGGGCCTCTCACCGCTGTGGCCTCTCCCGTCGTGGAGCACAGGCTCCGATGTGCAGACTCAGCGGCCACGGCTCAAGGGCCCAGCCGCCCCGCGGCACGCGGGATCCTCCCGGACCGGGGCGCGAACCCGCGTCCCCTACATCGGTAGGCGGACCCTCAACCACTGCGCCACCAGGGAAGCCCCTGGGACCAAGTTTTAATCACCACCAGAGAAAGTTTGAATCCTTTCCTCTCTTCCCTTTCCATGAGAAGATCTACTGTTCATTAGTGATCATACATGGACAGTCACAGCCTTCCCTAAATACAGCACTGGAGCGCCAACAAAATGCATCTTTGTAGAAAATGGTAGGGGGACCAAGGAAAGCAAAACTCCCCAGCAAATTCTTGAGCCTGACGCACACCTAACTGCAGTGTTGACAAGAAAAGGTTGGCCCGTTTGAGTGCAAATGTGATCTTCTAGCTGGATGATGATATTCTTGTAAACAAGGCGCCTACGCCCACGTTGGAAATAAGGCTGTTCAGCTCGCAGTAAATTCTGTTCTGAGCCAAAAGTTGAGGCCGGAGACCCTGAGCGGCCTAATCAAGGCCATGATTGATGAGGTGTCGGCGACTCTCAGACACAGCGCGCGACGCATCCAGTCACCGAGGATGTGAGTGTTGGTCATCATGTCACAGCACCTGCTGCTGACTGATACCTGGGACGCAGGAGCGTGCCAGGGCGAAGGATGCGCTTGACAAGGCCCTCCCCTCCCCCAGCGCCCACAGCTGCTGGGAGGAAGGCAGCGGGCATCTGCCATCCGGAAAGACAACATGCAGCCCCGCAGGGAAAAGCAGCGTGGGGTGGGGGAAGGTGGCGCGTTCCCGATGCAAAGGGAAGGATGACAGGTGCTCTGAGGAAGGCTGCGTGCGCTGCTCCGGGTCCTGGCCGCCTGCCACGCTGCAGAGCCGCGCCGGCCCTCTGGCCGCCTGGCAACCACCACCTCGAGGCCTTCTGTCCCTTGGCAACACTGCTCTCTGAAGGATGAGGCGGCCTGCAGAAGGGCGAGAAAAACCGCACACGGCATTGTTTTCCAGGAGTGGGGAATGTATTTTCACCCAGGCAAAATGATTTTTAAGATCTTTGCCCTGTTCCCCAATCTTGCTTTACGGATTGACTTGCCAGCCAATTCCAGATTGCTCTTCCTCTTAGCATTTGCAAGATGTGGATTGTTCTGTGTTCTCTCCTCCGACAAGTTTGCCTCCGCGGGGCTTTCTGGGAGAGTATTTGGAGCGCATTGGTAGCGCCGCAGTTCAGTTCCAGGAAGGAAAACAGGGAAGGCAATTAACTCTCCAAAGCAACCCTGTGTTTAAAAATATATTATTATGCAAATCAAGCTAATGTGCCTCTAAATTCATTAGGCGTGTCAGAGGGTTAGTCACCTTGGAAGGCGCATCAAAATTGGCAGAGACATTTCTCTTCTGAAGGCCGTGGGGCTTGACCTTTACTTGGACCCCTGCTCTTCTGCTCAATACATTTCCCTGGTTGGGGGGGCGGTGCTGCTACTGAGGAGGGGGCTTATCAGAATCCCCGAGGGAGAGGTCCCACCGAAAATATGTACTTTCTTGTAACGGCATGCGCCTTTCCACTGCAGCCCCAGGTAGGTCGAATCCCCAAATGTAGTCCAAACCAGTACCAGATCAACCAGGAAGGAAATTCAATCCAAACAGTAAGAACAAAGTGCCACAGTAAGAATTTCACAGTCATTCCTCAGGTCTGGGACTCCAGGAGCTGAACACAGAGAAAGTCAAGACAGATTATTTCCATCCTCACTGCTTTTTGGTATTTGGAAGCATGTAAAGATTGCCCCTTTTGGTAACTTCATTCGGTGAGCTTGGAAAGTGGGGTGGTACGTCTGTTTCCTGCCTGGATTCTCCTAAGTGTCAGAGGTAAACTTCTGCCTGTGCCTTAGGATGCTGGGTCCTCAGCTGAGCCCAACAAGGATGGACATACATCATCCATACTGTTTGTTTTCCTTCCAGTACTCTTATTTTATTAAGGTATAATTTACAGACAAGAAAATGCACAGTTTTTAAGTATATGGATCAATGAGCTTTGACAAGTACATACTTCCCTGGTACCCATCCACCACCCATCAGGATACAGAACTAGGTGCAGATACACCCATCACTTCAACAAATCCCCTCGTGCCCTTTTGTTTCCATCTCTCATCCATCAGAGGAAACCACTGATTTACTTTCTGCCACTACAGATTAGTTTGCATTTTCTAGAGTGTCACATAAATGAAATGATACAGTCTTTTTTGTCTGGCTTCGTTTGCTCAGAACAATGTTTTTGATGTCCATCCATGTAGTAGTATATTATCAGTAGTAATAGCAGTTCATTCCATTTATAGAGCAGCATGCCATTGTGTGGCTATACCACAATTTAAGCATTCATCGGTTGATAGACGTTTGGGTTGTGTCTGATTTGTGGCTCTTATGAATAAAGCTGCAGTGAATCTTCTTACACATGTCTTTGTATGGCTCTATGGTATCATTTGTCTCAGGAAGTACCTAGAAGCGAAATTTCTGGGTCATAGGGCAGGTGAACGAATTTAACATTATTAGGAACTACTCATCCATTTTGCCAAGGAGCTATACCATTCTCCACTTCCTATAGCAGTGTTTGAGAGTTCCAGTTGCTCCACATCCTTTCCAATGCTTGGTATTACTAGTCTTGATTGCTTTACTATTGCAGTGGGTGAGCAGTAGAATTTCGTCGTGGCTAAACTTTTTCAAAGCAGTTGTTTTCCTGAGGACCCAGTGCTGAATTCTAGGGGAGCCTTAGCTGGGTGGGGAGAGTCAAGCATTTGAATAGGAGGAAGGTTTCTATTTAGAGTCCGTCTGCATATTTCCATTTTTAAAAGAAAACCTCAGAGCAGCAATTTGAGCTCAAAAGTCCTCTCCAGAAGTCTAGTTTCCCTACCAGCTGTTTATAAATATTTACTTTCACATTTTTAATAATAACAGTGTCTACAGGAAAAGTACCAGGCACTTTAAATTATAAATATTCATCACAGAGGTTGCAAGTGTTTTTATGTAGGACACGGAGAACTCTGCCTATCTCTACCTACAGGTCTATGGAAAGCTTTCTGGAAGTGTAAGTGATTAAGAGCACATACCCTAGAGAATAAACTTCCTTGGTTTGAATCCTTTCTCTGCTACGGGTGTGACTTAAGTCGTTTTGCCTCCTTAATGGACCATGATATCCTCCTTCATACACTGCTGTAGTAATCAGTCTACCTCCTGGAGTGGTGATGAGTGACATAGTGCAACTAAGATATGAAGCCCACTGTCTAGCACATGGCAACTGTATAATAAAATCTAAAAAATCATAAAAGCAAATTTCCAGAAAAGGTTTACCCTCTCTTATCCTCCTTTTCTCCATCCAACACAACCGCAGGGCTGGCTTGGTGTCTTGGGGGCCACCCAGAATTAATGTGCTGGGTCTCAGGGTCTGTAGGCAGCTGGTACCTAACATAATTTCAGACTTCTAAAGCAACTCTCTCTGAAGGAATATATCTCTGGCTAATAGGACCTGGAGGGATTTGCGAAGGCCCTGACTTTTCATGCAAATTAATGTGAAGCTCCTGGAATTGTGTACAAAAGTGCACAGGAGTATTTTTTCCCCCCTGGGATCCATAGCTTGCAACAGAATCTCAAAGAGGTCTGGGATCTCAGACCCCTTTGGAGCTACAGTAAAAGGAAGAATGGCCACTGGAGAGTACGGAACAGACTCGGGAAAAGAGAGATGTAGGATTGAGCTTCAGCTCTGCCGCTTATCAACTCATCATCCCTGAGTGGGTTACTAAGTTACTCTAAGCTTCAGTTCCACATTTTGAAAATGATAAAAGCAATAATAGTATCCTGTACCTTACAGGGCTCTTGAGAAGAATGAAAGAATGATGTGATTGGCACCCAGTGGTCAAACAAATGTTAGTTCCTTTCTCCTCCCCTGATCTAGCTTCTTAATGATCGATGTTCTCCCTTGATGCCCTCCCCCCCATTTTTCTTCTATCCAGGGGCCTTTTACAGAAAGTCGTTGACTCCTGATTTAAACCCACTTCTAGTCTCTCCTTGACACTTTGAGGATATGGGAGAAGGCAAGAAGATTCAAATGGCCTGGAGACAGGATGGAGAGGCTGGTCCGAGGCTGTGATCCCCTAGTTGAGCTGATCTGGGTCCAAGGTCCATGATTTCATCATTGACTGAGCAACTGGGCTCCCTTCTGCTTATTTAGGAGTTTAAGATATTACCAAAATCTCTACCCTTTATAAAATCAAAAAGAAGAGAAACTAGCTGGATGAAAAAGAACTCCCAACCCAGTGGGTTTCAGAGAATTTATTTCTTCTAAGCTCTTTTTAAATATAAAATCTATATTTCTATAAATCTCCTAAGAGAGTTTGGGAACTATAAATCAGGGACCGAATATAAGAAAAAGATAAACCTTTCAGCATAAATGATGTGGAAGGAACAGAGTGGAATTTAAAGAGTTGAAAAATCTTAAGGAGTTGAATATAGAGTGCTGTAAGCTGAACATCTATCTATTAAGTGACTGTGAGACAATGATAATTAAATCAGCAGAAAGTATGTTTTTGATGGAAATAAAGTATTAGGAAAGGAGGATAAATAAGCTTAAACATTACCTCAAAGAAATTTCTAGGTCTCTGATTCAAAAAGATATTTCTTTTTTTCTCCAACACAGTGACATTTTGATTCAAATTCTTTGGGGCTTTGTTTTCAGAACTGTCCATAGCAAAAGCAACGTACATATCATTGCTGAATGTGGAAAAAGAAAGGACTTATGAAAAACAAGCACAGTGAGGAGGGGAGGAGGCCCAGGGGGAACCGAGCTTGCACAGGTAAGTCTGCCAATGACAGCATACCTGGCCTAAGGGAAGGGGAAGTGGAGAGAGAGATGACCAGACTCAAAAGAGCCTCCTTTGAAAACAACACATGAGGATGAAACTTACTAAAGGGGGGGGGTGGATGAAACTTACTAAAGGGCGTGGATGAATGTCAGCAAAGCCTAGTGTTTCAAAACTGACTTTTCCAAAGGAATATCTCCATTAGCTCTGGAATGATCTCTAGTCAGTGCCTGAGAAGTTTCCATCTCTTTATTTCCTTACTCCAGGGTGGATGGATGGAGACTGTAACTTGAAGTTTCTCTTCCTCTTCATGAGACGAGGTAAGAGCAGATGCAGAGTTAGTGTAGGTGAAGCCAGGGTTTTCTTCCTGATTTAGGTTCTGTGAGCAGAATTAAGTGCACATGGAGAGAGAGAGAGAGAGAGAGAGAGAGAGAGAGAGAAAGGAATAAGTTCAGTATGAAAATGCAGAGAACCTTGGGATGGGGTTTACTTGTGTCTTAGGTTCTGTTGGGTCTAGAGCTAGAGATGGGGATTCTTATGGAGGCAATTTATTGAGGGGGGGCTCTCAAAGCAGACATGCGTGAGGGGAATAAAGGCAGCAAGTTAAGGTAGGGGATGGGGTCAAGTAAGAATATGATTCTAGCTTTAAGCCTCATTGCCTGGGGAGTTCTAGAGCATAAATTGCACTACAAAGTAATTTCCACCTGAGGCAAGGAGAGTCGATTTGTACTTGCCCCCTACTGTCCTTGGCTGAAAACATTGGCTGCTGGCCATTTTGGGGGATGGGGGAATGACCAACCTCCCTACTTACCTCTCAGTCTACCTACATACAGGTGAAGTGATTTCAGTTGTCGAAAGCCAATTAAAGTAGAGGGCTGCTCTGAGCCATTAGCATCCAGTACTCACAGCAGCTGAGGGAGGTGTTCAACAGGCCATAAAATGAGGTTTGGGTGAGGCACCAATAGTACCTACTATATATGCTAAGGGTTGACCTCTTACAAGGAATGAGTAGGTCACCCAGTACTGAGTGCGATGGAGTGGGTCACTAGGGTTGGGATGTTTTGTAAGCAGTTGACTTCTGGCAAGGGCTGGAATCAAGGCAAATCCTTTTCCATCTAACCCAGACATCTCCCTTTCTCACCTATGTATATGAATATTCATTACATTCATTACATCATTTATTGGGAGTTGATCATTTTTCTTCAAAACCATAATTGAATATGTATTGAAAGGCAATATTACTAACATCACTACTTAGGTGTAGGTCCTAGGAATATTTAGTCTCTATCGATGTAAATATGTTTTTCTTTTCTAAAAGAAGAAAAACTATGTGCCTTCACGTTTCCTTTAGTTGAGAGAAAGTTTAACACCATTCTTATTTGCTTCTGCTCCTTTTAAAGATGGTCTTTTTCTATTTTATACTTAATTGTAAATCAGTAGGATGGAAATCCTATTCAAGATAAAACTTAACTGCAGCTCCCTTCATATATTTCATCGATACTAAGATGCATGCTTTTCCACATTCTGATATTGCCAGAATCATGATACATCTTGCTTCTTATAATCCCTGGGAGTTAGGTCAAAGTTAGGACCTAGCAGCATTGCGTGGGCCTACAAAAACTTGGTCATCCATTCATTTACTTTATGTATCATGTTGGTACTATCTGTGTTCTGTTTAATTGTCTTCCATAACTTGATCTTGAAGTGAAATATTCTGAAGGCAGAAATGCATACTAGAGCTTTGGGGTATAAATTATATATTAATGAAGCAAATATTTGATGTTAGAAGAATGAATGCAATTCCATATTTTCTTGCAAAGCCACACCAATTGCTTTATGTGAATAAAGAAAGGAAGATTTTCACAAGTAAAGTAGTGAAGATTTGTTATTGAGGTACAAGGAAAAAAATGTGACCTATCCCAAGCCAACCAATGCAACTAAAGTCGAGGAAATTATCACATCTCTTGGAATATGTGAAAAAATAAACAAAGCCACAGGAAGCTGATGTGATTGATTCATGTGTTGTACAAGACTATCATAAAGGCATGGTGTCATAATTTAACTGGCAGCTGTTTTCTTCTTTTTAGTGTTACACGTGCATTTTGCAATCAATAACGCGTAAACTTTCATGAAACATCGTGCTAGTCAACAGCATAATTATTCACAAGAAATTATTTTGGAAAATAACTTGATGGGTGATGAAATCTGGATGATGATACCATAAAGAACATACCTAAAGTCAACAAAGTTAGGTTTGGTTAGGCAGCTGCAGCAGAGGAGAATAGAGTTCAGAGAAAGCCTGGGAGCACTGCAGTAAGCGGGGGTGGGGAGAAGGCTCTTGATACAGTTTGGGCTTATGATAAATTTAAGGAGAAATTTAGGAAGCAGGGGCTGGTTCTAGATTAGATACTGCCAAGAAATTAGGGTAAATTTTGTCTAGAAGGCAGGAGGACCAAAGTGAAGCTAGGATTGTCATTGGTAAAGAACAACAGTCACTCATGTTAGTCAACAGAGGGGACATGGATGACCACGGTCATGATGTAGTCATCTCAACATTACTGATACTCTCAGTTGGGAACATTGTGTCCTGGCTGTAGTGGGGCCATTGTAGGATGTGAAAAATTCACTGGACTTGGAGTTAAAGGCTTGGGTTAAAGGCCTTGCATCTTTTGAGTGTGGGAATTTGTTCGGTTTTTATAACCTTTCTGAACTTCAGTTTCCTAAAACTATAAAATGGTTCTACTAATATGTGCTTGAAATGGTTGGTGCAAAGAGATAAATGGAAGTATTTACATAAATGACAGTGGTGAGCTATCCAAAAAATGCAGATTCCTTTAGGCCGTTCTGGACAGAAGGCTGGCGGGCCCTGGGCCTTGAGTGGGGGCGGAGAGGTTTGGGAGGACACACCGTTTGGGCTGCCAGGAGATTTTCTTGCTGTAGAGGGACACATTCAGAAGCAGAATGGCCACGAGGCTTGCGCACAGCTGGAGAGTCAGGGCCTGCCTGATGCATCTGAGATCAGGTTCTCCCAGAAGCAGACTCCGAGCCAAACGTTCCTGTGAAAGTGATTTATCAAGGAAGGGCTCCCTAGAGAGGCCAGTAAGTAATGGGAAACAGGAAAGGGAGAGGGAGGAAGCCAAGCACGGGTGTGATTGCAAGTGAAACCCTAGCCACAGCTGGGTCCCGCAAGGGGATCTGGAGCATAAGTGTCAACTCAAGGCAAGGAGGTTGGGCTTTTTCACTTCTGTACCTGTCAGTCACCAGCTTGGGCTCCTTTTCGAGGCAGGTCTGCGCAGCTGCGCTGCCCACCGAGACAGGAGACAACCATGACTAGCAAAGCATGCAGAGCTGGGGAATGGGTGCACAATGCTGATAAGAGTCATAGGAGAGCATCTGGAAGGGGCACCCACAGTGCCCACCTGGGCTGAGGGAACATCTTCAAAGAGCCTTCCCTGGACATACTCATGGCTGTCTTCTCGAGTCCCTCAGTACTGTTGGGATGTCCTACGGCTACCATGCTCGCCTGGAGAATCAGCGCTTCCACTGTAATCTGTCACTTCCTGGTGCGTCGCACTAATGAAAAGGCTAGCATCTCAAGTGAAATCTGTCAGAGAAAACATTTAAAAGATGTCGCTCTGTATGGCGTGTCACTGGAGTGTGATATGACTCCGGGAGCCCTGTTAAGAGTAACGAGACAAGATAAGACTGGGCAGATTCATTCCGCAGAGCACAGCTCAAGGACTGAGCTAATATTATTACTGACCGTAAATGTTATTAGGGAGATGTGGAGAGGATGTTAGTGCCACTGAGCATTACAGTCAAATCTCAATAATGACCAGCGAAGCAGGCTAATAAATTGTAGATTACGTGCGCCATGCATATTCATTCCTTCAGAAACCTCAGCTTCCTGAGCTGCAAGGATTTCAAAGGCTTCTGCTGCAAGCACTGGGCTTAAAGCCACACGGGGGAAAAAAAGTTGGCAATTCCTTTAGAATCCTCTGAGTCTTCAGCTACTGAGTTACCTTCCTTCCTTCCCACTAATGAAAACGGAAAAATAGAGTCAAGATGCAGATTTGCTACTAGGTGGGAAACTCCTGAGTGCTGACGACACATTGTGTTGGGTCAGGAGGAACCAGGAAACCAGAACAGCTTTGGGTCTCACTTGTAACGCATTGTGTAACATCAGGCCTCCCAATCTTGTTTCCCTGGCTTTGGGGCTTGCCAGGCACATCTTGGAAAAATAAAAAGTCCTTGTCATCAAGAAAGAGGATGCCAAGAAAGAGGTTTCTGCTCTCACCAAAAACCCACCCAAGAAAATCAAAGGGAAACCCTTCAGGAGAAATATTATCATTGCACCAGTGAGTTTTATGTTCTGAGGATCTCCTGGGAGCCAGAGTTTCTTTAGAACTAGTGCATGATTTCAGAAGATTTTGTTTCTTTAAAAAAATTCATTTTGGTGGACACGTCTCCTCACCTCAGGGTTTAAGAGGTGGAAGATACAGTATTTCCTATATGCCGTTTATCCTCACTGGCCTCTCTTTACCTGAGACGCTGCTGCCCCCTGGACTCAGACAAAGGAATATCCACGTATTCCTACTCTCCCTCCCGAACCACTGGACTCCCAGGAGTGAACGTGCTGGAAAATAATAACTCAGCAGGCTTGTCTTTGGTCAAAAATAGAGCTGTCACATAATAGTGCTCTTACAATTCACCTGTCTGTTCCCACTCACCTTCTTATAGATGAGAAAACTCAAGTTCAGAAACCCGAGCCTCTTTCTTGTGTTTGAGTGACAGGGACAGCAGTCCTGCAGGCATTGTAACTTCCAGTGACAAGCGCCTACAGTCTAAGGTGGAAGATGCGGCTCCTAGCATTGGCTCCTCCAGCCATCAGAGATATGGATTTTGAAAATAGTAAGTTTGGAGATCTCTTTTGTTCCACCGCAGCAGTTTCACATGGGGTCTAGCACAGGAGAAGGGAACTCCGTATCTAGAGCCTGCGTTTGGTGAAAATTCTCCTGGAACTCCTGAATTTTCTCCAAAGTGAAGGCTAACCTGCTCAGGCTCATGTTGGGTTCTCTCCGGCCCCACGGGTGCCTCTGCCGTCAGAGCTCACGTCTCGGGAGCTGAGCCGCCAGGCCCAGGATAGTGCTTCTCAACTCTACATGTTCTTCCAAGAGCTCTTGACAGAGAGAGCTCTGTGGCTCATTAGGCAATTACTGGGGGCGAGGGGTCTTACTTAACTATCTCAGGAGTCATGGGCTGTTTATATTAAACAAGAAGAAAAGGAAAGGAAAAAAACACCTTATTGACCTGATAGAAGTTTCCATTATTTCCTGCTTCTTCACCCTGAAAACTATGAGTTTAACATTGAAGCATAAGTCTTAAATACTAGGATGAGTAATCTATGTCTTGGTATTTTAGAATTTTGTGAGAATCTCTTCTGCTATTAAATATTATATGAACATCTTCATGGGAATTAAATATTTCCTCTTTCAGCTTTTCTCCCTCCGCCCTGCCCCCTCCTTCCTTCCTTCCTTCCTTCCTTCAAAGGATACTGCAGGGTTCATTAGAGTTCTAACTTCATCTTGGCCACAGTACGTGGGTTGGCAGCGATGAGCTCTGGGGAAGATAACACGGTTACCATGCACCAAGTAGCTCTATCTCAATCCCCCTGCTGACCAATAGGCCAACGCATGAGGTGGAAAGCACTGAAAAAGAGCAAAGGGAAATCAGAGACTGTGAACTACTAGAGGAAAAACATCTAAGTTCCTCTTTCTTACAAGAATGCTACCAGCAAACTGTCTGATGATGCAATTTAAATTTGCTATGTTTTAGACCTTTCTGAGTATTTCTCACTAAAGCTTAATTTGGCAGGGAAGATAATTGAGCCTTAAAAAATTTAAAGTTTTTATGCACTCATTTTGCAAATATTTAATAGTTTTTTGTTACTTGACTGTCACAACAGTAATTCCAAATGTTTATTCTTTTCATAGCAAGTCATCAGCACATCCCCTAGATGAAGGAAAACTGATTGATCTGAATATCTAAGTGATTTGAGGTGGGAAAATAGAGCCAAAAAAAAGAGTAAAAGGGGATCTCACACTTTCATAATGCATCTGCCAGTGACTACTGCTGACTTTTAGGGCACATTTTCAGGAGGAGGAGATAGGGAAGAAGGGGTAGGAAAAAAAGGATTGCTGTGGTTCAGGCTATACGTTTAAGAAGTTTGGTCATTTAAGGATGAACATAAATAATGGAAGCTTGAAAGGGACAGTGAGGAAAGGGAAGTTGTAAATGGGCTTGGAGAGTTTCTTTCCCAACATCCACCAGTGAAAGACCCTGGAAATTGATCTATTGATCAACATGCTATTTTAATTTTCATTCATTTATTTTTATCATATGCTGGTATAATATTGGATACTGGAGATACAGCAATGAAAACAACACGCATAACCAGTGCCTTTATGGAGTTTATCACCTGTTATTTATTTAGTACCTACTATTCACCTAATTCAACCTGTATTTATTGTGCAACTATTTTGCATAAGGTCATGTGCAAAAGTGAGCAAGATATAGAACTATTATCAAGCAGTCTGACAGTAGAAAAGATAAATACTGAATTCAATTCTTAAATGTATACAGTAGCTTCGCTTATGGTGTCTCAAAGAGTCTTCAGAACCATTTTGTGAAAATTTTAGATAAGGATTATTACCTCTTCATTATTATTATTATATCTTAATTATTGAAGAGTAAAAAAGAGGCTCAGCAGATTTAAGTGATTTGCCCAAGTACACAACCAAGGAATGGGGAGATGGCTGGGCTGTAGCTTTGACTCCCTGTTTTCTTTAAATTAGGCAGTCTCCTTTCAGCAAGTGTTCAAATACAAAACAAACAGAAGGTTTTTTTAAAGAGTCTTAAGGCTGTTAAAGGCTATCACTTAGTTCACAAAAAAATTCCTATTCTCTGTGAGTAAGATAAGGGTTCAAGAAAAAGAAGTCTGGAATTCAAGGTCGAGCAGTTTGTATAGAAGCATATGCTCTTTCTTAGTGTTTATGAAATTTGTAGTTATAGTAGTGTCTATGTGTCTCAGTGGAAAACGCTGAGTTTTGGAGTCAGACAATTTGAATTTAAATCCTGATCTTGAATTCACTAGCTGAAAGATTTCAAGCTAGTTATTCACTCTGTGTTCCAATTATTCATTCTCACAGGCCAAGGTGAGGATTAAATGAGACACTATATATAAAACATCTAACTATTACTAATCAGTAGTATATATAACCCTTATTTTGGAAGACGAATGCTTTTTAGAAGGGAACATGAAAAGTTGGGGGGTTGGGTTTTATTTTTTCTCTGCCTGTCTGTAACAGTCAGGTGCACACAGATTACTGTTCGGTTGAATAACTAGGGACTGGAGCCTAGCAAAGTTTTGACATATGAAACATCACAGTCTACCCCTTATGGACTTGGTGCCCATATACATCTCCTTAAACCATATTTAATAACCAAATAAAGACAGTAACAGAGGCACACTTCCATCTAAAATGATGTAACTAACTATCCTATTACAACTGAAAGTGTTCTAATCTTTCCCCAGAAGAGAATCCAAAGTCCTTGGGTGATGTTCTCTCTTCTCCTTGGTATCCTGTAAATTAAATACAATGGAGCAAAGTTAACTATTATTAATACATCTTATAAGATAAGGGGGTAAGAGAGAAAAGACAAAAAATATTTGCTATTCATACACACATAAACAGTGCATAACAAAACAAAAAGGCATATTATAACTGTTAAAGTCTTAATTTCAGCAACTGGCCACATGGTTTTAGCCACATAGCTAAAGTACCTTCTTCCACAACCCATTCTATATTCCCTCTACCCTCAGCATGCACCTCAGCTAGTCATGTTTCTTTGCCTTGTGGGGTGACTCAGACCATCATTCCTGCATTCCTGAAGGGTCTGGACCATTAGCAGTCCTACCTTCATTGGACTGTTGTAGTTTTCCATTGACTTGAATCACAGGGCATGGTAGCTCCGAGAGACAACCTAAGGGATCTCCTGTATTCCAGATATTCTCCTTTGCACTTCCAATTACAACCCAATTTCTACTTGGTAATCAAGATCAATCACCCCAGTCAGTAGAGTAATATTGTCTTTGCCTGTCGATTCAGAGGCAGGAGGAGCCCCAAGTGGCCAGGTGGCAGTCTGAACTTCTGTTTCAATGGAATCCTTTTTATGTTTCCTAGTAGAAGAATTTCTTCCTTTGGAACTAAGACTTCTAGACCATCATAGCATAAGGTCATGGAGATAGAAGGCAAAGATTTTGCTACTGGGTCATTTGCAGTAACAGTGAGTGATACCTCTCCCATTTCCATCTCTTGATTCCCGGACCTGTCAATCCTGGCTATGAGAAAATCAGCACCATATTTTGGATGCTGATTTAGATATTAACCACAGCTTTGAAACGTATTTCCATCTCACTGGGACTGTCACTGAATCTTCAAAAGGCCATCCCAGTGTTCTTTGAAGTATCTGCTTCAGTATAATGGGAAACATGATGGATTTCATAATCCTGGGCCTAGGGCTGCACTTCATTTGCTGTGAAGTGAGTTCCTTGATTGACTGGACGATACAGTGTGTGGAATACAGTGACAGTGAATAAGGCATTCTGTACATCCACAGTTTTGGCAGAACTATTGTGTTCAGGAAAAGCAAATCATATCTGGCATAAGTGTCTGTTGCAGTAAAATGTATAAATTTTTGGCAGTGAGGTGAAGTCATTCCTCAAGGAGACAGGCCCTCCTCTTTATTCAAGGGGTTCTGAGTCTTAAAATTGAATCAAATCTGGGAATTGATTGAGGAGACATGAATCTCTGTTTTGGTGATATAAATTAGATTTCTATTCACTTCACCTAGAACCAACCACTTATACAAATCAAGTAAGAATTTAATAGACTGCCTATCTATTTCTTTTTTAGGGATACCATGATCAATTAGCCAACATCATAGGCATCAGACAGTCAGATTATTCTTATTACTGCCTTGATTCCACGGTCCATTATGGTAACCATGCCCACTTTAATTTGGTAATTAAGTTGTGGTACTTGGCCCTGACACCCCGGGATCTAATTATCCCCATTTCATTTAAGGATCAGTGTTTGGCGGCAGGCAGCAGCTCCCAAGGTAATTTCTGACCTGCAGAGAAGAGCAGTCACAGAGCTCTTCAAGGATGCAGGGTTCCCCTCACAAATTTATTTCTCACATCTGGTGAAAGGATGGTCCCAGGGTGGGTGAGTAGGTCTTAAATGATGAATCCATTCTGACATTTCAATTTCCCTAGGACTTTGGATACCTTCCTCTACAGCATAAAAAGGCAGTCCTGGCATTTCCACCTCATTTAATATAAGTTACCTTTTGGTCCATGTTTCAGCAAACCAGCAAACAAACTGATAGAGATTTTCTAACCCCTCAGCTGCAACATGAAATGAAGAAACTCTGCTTAGTGGGCCCATATCAATAAATAAGGTCTGATAAAACTATATATTCCTTACACTGTTATCCCACATCCTTAATAGCCATCCTGACACATATTACCCAAATATCTGTCTGTATAAATTGGAAAATCATGCTGTTTTTTGGGTGTGTAGTGTACTTCATTACAGGTCATACTTTGCATCTCATTCTCTGGAGCCAGTTGGAAATTGAGTCTCATTATAGGTCTAGAAGCAAAAATGAATGGTGGGGATAGTTCCTGAGAGGAATCAAGAGTGTCTTTCAAGGCAACTACCTCAGGCGAGCTCATTATGGCTTCTTCAGGCAAAGCAGGTTGAACCTCCTCCAACAGAAGTAAAATGGCCTCTTCTATTGCCAAAGAAGATTCAGCAGAATTTACGGGTTCAGTGCACCCAGGTTCACTGGGATCTTCTATATGTCCTGATTCTAATTTTCAGGATCCCTTTCCTTCTTAATCAATGACCTCACCTTAACAGAGGACATCCATAAGGTTGAGAATTCAATCTGCATTATAATTCAGCCACTCTCAGGATGAGACTGTGGATTTTGTTTTTAGAAATCTCAGCACTGCAGCTACAGGAGATAAAGGTTTCTTTCAGGGAAGGTGTAGAACCTTTCAAGTCATTTGCCCTTTCCCTACTTTCTCCAGCGCAAGTAGGAGCAACCGGCCAAATCCATTATATTCCTTAGGTTGTCCAAAATGTTGTACAATATCAAACACATGGCTACCCAGAACCCTACCCTTTATAGGTATTTGATAGTATCCAATGGTGATATTTTGTCTATCTCTACTGCCACATCATACTGTGTATTATCAGTACCCTCTTTACCACTAGAAATATTCATTAGTGTCTTTAGGTCTAATCAAACTAGAGAATTTATTCCAGAAAACTCAGAATCAATTTAGAAACCTCGTTCTTAAGATTCTATCCCTCTCAAAACACTTCTACTATAAAAATCTGTATCAGTCAGTGTTCCACAAGAGAAAAAGATCCAGTAGGACACACAGACAGACAGACAGGCACACACACATACACACAAACTCACATACTTCTGTATCAAGAGATCTATCATAAGGAATTAGCCTTTGCAATCATGAGGACTGGCAAGGCAACTCTAAAATTCATAGAGTGGCCCATCAGGAAGAGAGGTCCAGAAATTCTTGGGCACAAGCTGAAGTTACAGTCCACAGGCGGAATTTCTTCGTCCTCAGGGAAACATCAGTTATGCTTTTAAGGCCTTTCAACTGATTGGGGGTGGCCCATCCAGATTATTGAATATAATCGCCTTTACTTAAAATCTACTGGTTGTAGACATTAGTACATCTATAATATACCATCATGGCAACACCTTTAATGTTTGATTGAATGACTGGGGAGTATAGCCTAGCCAAGCTTACATAAAACTGGTCATGGGACTTCCTTGGTGGTGCAGTGATTGGGACTCTGCACTCTCAGTGCAGGGGGCCCAGGTTCAATCCCTGGTCAGGGAACTAGATCCCACATGCATTCCGCAACTAAGAGTTTGCATGCTACAACTAAGGAGCCAGCGAGCCACAACTAAGGAGCCCTCGAGCTGCAGCTAAGGAGACAGCCTGCTGCAACTAAGGAGCTTGCCTGCCACAACTAAGACCCAAAGCAACTAAATAAATTAATTTAAAAACAAAACAAAACAAAAAGATTGGTCATCATACTATCCACCAAAGATGATTTTTAAAAGTAAAATTCTGTTCTTGCTTCGCTTCAGTTTTTGTTATCCCTATTTCCAGTGTACTGACGTTAAAAAATATATACTGAGATAGAATTTTTAAGCTGAGTCCACAGTCACTGATTGTTATTGATGTGTTCACATCAGCCATGGGTACCACCTTGTGTGTGTCTTGTTTCACAGGCATTAAAATCCACATGGGGGCTTCCCTGGTGGCGCAGTGGTTGAGAGTCCGCCTGCCGATGCAGGGGACACGGGTTCATGTCCCGGTCCGGGAAGATCCCACATGCCGCGGAGTGGCTGGGCCCGTGACCCATGGCCGCTGAGCCTGCGCGTCTGGAGCCTGTGCTCTGCAACGGGAGAGGCCCAAAAAAGAGAAGTAATCTTCAACTGATCAAGGCACTGACTTTAAAAAAAATAAAATCCACATGGGATCTGGTTCACCTGAGCACTCGGCATGCCCTGGAAGAGCACAGGGTCACAAAAGTTCAGCCAGAAGAGAATGGAGAGGGAATGGATCTTGGACATAAGCACAGTGACCGGTTCATAAGTGTGTATTTCAAAACGTTGGGACATTTGTTCTCACTCTCTCTTACTCCCCTCCCCTATCTGCGGGTTTCCTATCTTGCTACTCGGGTGTTATCTCTTTACCCACACCCATGAAAGCCAAGAATTGGTCTTGTGTCTAGCATCTCTTCTTCCTCTCTGCTCTTCACTCCCCAGAGCCTAAAGAATGCTGCATTCTCCTCCTCATTTTTCTCAGGTTCCTGTAGCTGACACACCAGCAGGAATAGAAAGTGCTAGAGGAAGTCAATAAGACACACTAATTCAGTCTCAGCTGAATTGTTTCTAGAACGGTCTATGTTTAATTCCATGCACACATGAATGGCTTAAGCTAGGCTTTGAAGCACATGCCTTATTAAGGACATATATAGAAAACATCTCAAAGTAGTAATTTTTGAGCTTTCACTTTTTATCATTTCATTTTTATCACGACGTTTCATCTTCTCAGTAAGACACATCTCCATTGCCTTGAGGATAAGTAGATCATTAGAGAGAAAATGAAAAGAAGAAACAGTCAATGTTCAGCTTTCTGACTTCCAAAACAGTCTTTTGAGAATCAGAAGGGATGTCTTGAGTGAGATGGGATGATGTTTTGGCCATAATCATAGAATTAGAAAGAGAATAGCGAGTCTTCAGGTCAAGATGGCATCTTTGTTCAAATCATACAGCAAGAGAGAAAAAAATATGTACTTAAAAAGACATGGCTGGACTCAGATAAAAGCCAAACATTTCCCTAATCAAGGAAATGAATAGAAAAGCGAAATGATGAGCAGAGCAGAAGGTAAGACTTTGTGGCACTTTGAATGTGAAATAAGCAGTAGTCGCAAGGGGTTTTTGTTACTTCCAGGTCAAGAGGACCGGAAGAGTTCCACAGAAGATGATGATGCTTGGATGAACACCTCCACTTAGGAAGGTCTTTTCTTGAGAATAGGGTTCCTAGGGAGCCGAAGCCTGAGAAAGGTGGGGACATAGTCACATCTGCACGACCAGGAGCTGTGAAAACTGGGTCATTGATCTGAGCCTGGATCTGCCACGTCCCCAGTGTGACTGCTGGTAATAGAACTTAGCTTCAGATTAGGGCCCAGATGGGCCCCAAAACAAACACACAAGCAAAATAATTCATTGTAAAGCAAATAAAAAAGGGAAAATAGAACATTTTGCCAAACCAACAGAAGGCAGAGGAAGAGAAAACAGCAATAAAGAAAAAGCATGGTTATCTGAAACCAAAAATAAGGTGACAGAAATAAACCCCACTAGACTCACAGAAGATGTAAATAGATTAGACTTTCATATTAAAAATCACAGTTTGTAAAATTGAATTTGAAATAGGCTGCTTCCATAAAACAAAAAAAACTAAAACAATTCCACATAGAAAGATTCAAAATAAAGGCATGAAAAACAAAACAAATTCTTAGTAAAAAAAAACCAGTGTAAGAAAAGTAATACCTGATAAAATAAAATTTAAGATGTTATTAGCATAAAAAAGATACCATATAATTATGAAAAAAAAGCCAATAGGAATCCATGCTGATTATAAATTTGTAGGCACTCAACAACATAACCTTTAAGCTTAATAAAAGTAAAACTTGCAGAATTACCAGGAGAAATGAACAAACACAGTAACATTGGAGATTTTAACAAAACTCTATCAAAAATGGATAAATTAAGATGACAAAAATAAGATGCATATAACACATTTAAACCACAAAATTTATAATATTGATCTATTATATAGTATTGTTTACTCACTGATTAGTAATGTGACTCCTGACATATTTTTCTTTGTTTCACATTCTACACATCATGTTTTTGGATTAAAAAAAAAAAAAACATGTACTGAAATGTTAAAAACTTCCATGAGAATTATAAACACTGAATTTATTATCACAATACGGTGGAATCTGCAAGGGAGGGGTGATTTTTAAGATCTGAAGGAACAAAAACTTAAGAAAAGCCAAGCTAGAGGAACATTGCCTGGGATGGGAAGTGTGGTGTAAGAGTTCCCAAGGGAACCACAGGAAATACTTGGAATCAGCAGTAGGAGAGATTCATGCCCGGCTAGTGTTCAGCCCTGAGAGCTAACTCAAGCCACCATCTTGTATTAACGCTGTGTCTCCCAGGTGGAAGAGCTATAATAGTTGCTCATCTCTCACTATGGATATTGGAACTTCCATCAGTGATCATCAGGACAGCACCCATAGACATCCTAGTAGTGGAATGCCACTTGTGCTTTGGGACTTTGCTTAACCCTGTTTGAATTGCCTGGTGTGCACAATACCCTGTGCAAATATTCTGTGACACCTGTAAGCACAAACATACTACCCTGTGACCTCAACAAACAATGGAATCCTTAATGGCCAGAGGAATTGTGGCTTGAAGGGCACAGCCCAGAACTGGTCACTTGCACAGTGGAAACTCCTCCATTACAAAGGATGCTGAAGAGAATCTACTACTTTCAGATGCTACTGTTTACTGGTTACAGTTTTCCTCCTAAGGCTGAAGTTAAATGGAACAGACAATATGAATAATTTTTTTTTTCAGAGAAAAAATAGCTTTCATTGTCAACTCTTTGAAGAGAACACACAACCAATTACTACTTATTTAATAAAAATTCATCTAAAAGAGAGGGATTTTCACTGGGAACTAGGAAAGGATATTTTTGTCTCCTCTTTCATCCATTCTCTCTCCATGTTTTCAGAGACTCCTTCATCTGTCTGTCCCTCTACTCTGCACAGCCATATGTAACTACTGAGCTCACATACTCAGATGTGAATGAGGCCTTCTCTAGCAGCTTTTGACACCCCTCTTCATACCCTGTGCCCAGCCGTCTACCTTTTAGGGACTGAATGTTTGCATCCCTGCAAAATTTATGTGTTGAAACTCTACCCTGATGTGATGGTATTAGGAGGCAGGGCCTTTGGGAGGTAATTAGGGTTAGATGAGCTCATGGGGGTGGGGCCCTCCTGAGTGGGATTAGTGCCTTTGTGAGAGTCACTGGAGAGCTTGCTTCCACTGCTCTATTCTCCACCATGTGAGGATAACAGGGAAAAGTCTCAGCCTGCAACCCAGAAGAGGATTGTCACCAGAACCTGACCCTGCTGGCACCCTCATCTCGGACTTCCAACCTCCAGAGCCATGAGAAATGAATATGTGTTGTTTATAGGACACCTAGTTTCTGGGCATGTTGTTAGAGTAGCCTGAGCTGACTCAGACTCTCCCCGACTTTTTTCCTCTTTTCCTGTTGCCCCCTGTTGCCTTCCCCTCTTCCCAGTTCAAGTAAGGTATACAACCACCTTCTCCTCCATCCCTGCCCTTCCCTCCACATTTACTATGTCCTACCCAACACTGCTATGTACTGTGTGTACAGTGGTGAACAAAATAGAGACTGGGCCTGCCCTCATGGGTCTTATAACCTGATGTGGAAGATTGATAGTTAATAATGAACACAGCTGAATATGTAAATGCAAATTCTGAAATGTGTTATAAAAGGAAAGGATTTTATTCTGTGAAAGAGAGAATAGCATGGCAACGGGTTTGATTTGAGGGCCCAGGGAAAGAACGGCCATGAAGCTGATTCTGAAGGATGATGAGCAAAAAAGGAGTTGCCAGGTAAGGAGAAGTGTGTGGGCTTTACAGGCTGAGGTGTTAGCAGAGCACTTTTTCCCCAACAGGAAGGGAGGAGAATATCTTTTTTTAGTTTATACACATGGAAGAAAACTTGGTTTATTTGAAATTATGGGAGTCCCAAATTTTCTACTCAAAATCTTTAGAATGTTTCTGGCATCTAGATTTCATAAAAGAAATCAAAGGTCAGCCAAATTTTCTTGTTTACATATCACTTTTTTGCCTTTATATTGTTTCTGTTGAGTACTTCTCGTTTCCATATATTGTTTCTTTGCATTTAATATTTTCACTATGTGTTAGAATAATATATTTAATTACTGTTTCCTGGGTCAGATCTTCATTTATCTCAGGATATTTTTTCATTGTGTTTGATTAGTTTGATGTGATATCAACTATTTGCTCCTTCTTTTTTTAAAAAAACACTGATTTTTCACATTTTTACTCTCCATTTCCTGCTATAAAATTACACTATATTCTCTCCAACTGTTTTTAGCTTTGACTCCTTTTCCTCGAAATTCTGGCAGAAATTCCCAAGTGTTTAATGTAGGATCAATTCTCCTCTTTATGGAATAGCTACCGTTTTCCCTCCAAGAATTGTTGACCCCACATAGAGCAATGATCTCCAAACTCCTTTTCATCCTGTCCTTAACCCTTTGGTCATGATGGACTAGACAATGAACAGGCATCTGTCCAAGCCAGGCTCAATAGAGTTTTCTTTCTCTTGAGAATTTATAACTGGGATTTAGAATGATATTTGGGTTTTAACATCCTATAGTTTCCAACTTTTGGTTCTAGACCCTTCTCAGACCTAACAGGTCACAGAGTCCACAAAAAACCCTGTATATTACTATTAAATTTTCTTTTTATGTTTATGTTTGTACAATTGTGTTTTTGTAACTTGCGGTCAAAATAGTTTGCCTAAGTCCAGGTATCAGGAGGAATTATTTCAGTCTTCTGAATAGCTGCTCACTCTAACCTACATGTAGAGGATTAGGAAATATTTAAAGAATTTAAAATTGATGAAATACATTTTTCTGCTTGAACAGCAGAAATTTGAATGCCAGTTGCATATAATGAATACTTACACATTGCGGGTTTGAAAAAGAAAGATAACGGATTTAAAAGGCATTAGGAGACTTTCCTTCAGCTCCGTGTTGCCTTTGATGTTCATGAAGCCTGTTAAATCTAAATCCCTGTCAGGCAGACACAGCAAAGCAAGAGGAGGTCTGTTGTTTCCCAAAGCAACGGTCATTTCCACTTGGTCCAGAAGACATGACTTTTTATCAGAAGTTCAAGAATAAAATAAATGTTTTCCTTATTGTGTGGAGACATAATCCAAAGACTTTCAGATCAAAGCATACTGAGAGTAGAATAAAGTGATATAGAATGGTTAAGGTAAGATCAGCACTTTCTTAGTCCAGTTATTGGTAGCTGTGAAGTGTATCTACCAAAGTTCAAGTAATCATTCAGCTAGAAAGGAATATGTAAAAAAGATAAATCTTGCTTGTGTGTCCAAAAGACAAATCAGAGATGTCTTTAGGGAATTGGGAGCCTTGAGACTCATCATTAGTTGTGTATGGAAGGTAAAGTCTTGAAACAGAAGTAAAGCACAGCATAAAAAAAAAAAAAAAAAAAAAAACTAGAACACAGGATAATCCCCATTTTATGAGTTCGTGTTTACACAGACCAAAAGAAGAAGCAAAAGAGTTTATTTTTATTTAACAATTTATTAGTAATATTAAATAATAATAAAACTACCACTCATTAAAATTTGTGTTACACAAGTTATAGTTCTTAAAGAACAAACAATATTCAAAGGCCTATGCCAGAAAAGAAGACTGAAAATTAATGAGCTAAGATTTTAACTTAAGAAAAAGCAAAAACAACAACAACAAAAAAATAAAACTAATTAAACTAAAATAAAGCACTTTAAACCTAAAAAAATAGGAAGTAAGTAATAAAACACAGGAATTCTTAAAAATAAAATAAATGTACTGTAGACAACACCTTATAATCCTCTAACAACCTCTAAGCTTCTAACAGGATATATGAAGGATAAAGGGCATATGTCGAGTAGATAATAAAATGATAATAGAGATAACTATGGAGAAATGTGCACCAATGTATTGGAAAATTTAGTGAAATTGAGGAAAATTCCTAGGAATGTGAATAATTCCAGAAAATAGAAAATTTCAGCTGTCTTACTCTCATCTTACTTACATTTAAAGAAAAATTATACTAAATAGCCAAAGAATAGATCATTCTAAATTTAAGAAAAATCTTTCAGAGACTAGAAAGAGAGGATACTTTGAAATGTATGTCCTGAAGCTAATAAAATCTTGATACCAAAATCAGCGTAGGACAATAAGATAAATGGAAATTATAATTCAATCAGTCATTGGCATGGCTTTGATTTATTCAAAGTCCCCCTCAAAATCAATAAGAAAATTCATTCAGCACTGTAAAATAAACACCATACATATCAATACATCATGACCAAGTTGGACTTATTACTCATATTTAAAATTATGATGTCATATAACTCTCCATATTAGGACATTGAAAACAGAAAAATATAACAACTTTATAATTGTAATAGATTAAGAAAAAATTTGATAAAATTTTACCATTCATGAAAAAATCAGACAAAAAGAAAAAGAAAACCTCTTCACAAAAACATCACTAGAGTAGATCACTATGTTTTATTTATGATAGAGTCATATGACAGAATAACTTACAACAGTGAAAACAAATGAAGTTGAGAATTACATGCTTATACTTGAATAAATAAACATATGTTATAGAAAAAAATTAAATCATGGAATATCATAGTATGATTCCACTTATATAACTGCTAAAAATGTGCAAAATTACACACAGTTTAGGTTTATACTATACACAGGTGGTGGAACTCTAAACATAATAAAGGAAATTGTTAGCACAAATTTAGGAGAAAATATTTTTGGAGTGGGGGGAGGAAGGGAGTGTGATTAGGGAGGGGAACACAGGGATTTAAAACTACTATTAATGTTCTAATTCTTAAGCTGGTAATTATTATAAGCTTTCTTAAAACACTACATACACATAATCTGTCCTTTTTTGTAAGGTAGATTTCACACTAAAATATTTTAAGATAAAATTAAATATGTTGAAAGATTCCATTTACAAAAGCAACAAAAGCATGAAATACATAATAGGAAACGTGCAAGTTTAGTATAAAAAATCTGTTGCATAGCATGTCTTGACTTGAATAGAAATATGACCTTAAAGTATAAGATCCAGAGGGCAGACAGCAGAAGCAAGAAGAACTACAGTCCTGCAGCCTGTGGAACAGAAACCACATTCAAAGAAAGATAGACAAGATGAAAAGGCAGAGGGCTATGTACCAGATGAAGGAACAAGATTAAACCCCAGGAAAACAACTAAATGAAGTGGAGATAGGCAACGTTCCAGAAAAAGAATGCAGAATAATGATAGTGAAGATGATCCAGGACCTTGGAAAAAGAATGGAGGCAAAGATCGAGAAGATGCAAGAAATGTTTAACAAAGACCTAGAAGAATTAAAGAACAAACAAACAGAGATGAACAATACAATAACTGAAATGAAAACTACACTAGAAGGAATCAATAGCAGAATAACTGAGGCAGAAGAACGGATAACTGACCTGGAAGACAGACTGGTGGAATTCAATGCAGTGGAACAGAATAAAGAAAAAAGAATGAAAAGAAATGAAGACAGCCTAAGAGGCTTCTGGGACAACATTAAATGCAACAACATTTGCATTATAGGGGTCCCAGAAGGAGAAGAGAGAGAGAAAGGACCCAAGAAAATATTTGAAGAGATTATAGTCGAAAATTCCCTAACATGGGAAAGGAAATAGCCACCCAAGCCCAGGAAGTGCAGTGAGTCCCATACAGGATCAACAGGATAAAACCCAAAGGGAAACATGCTGAGACACATAGTAATCAAATTGGCAAAAATGAAAGACAAAGAAAAATTATTGAAAGCAGCAAGGGAAAAATGACAAATAACATACAAGGGAACTCCCATAAGGTTAACAGCTAATTTCTCAGCAGAAACTCTACAAGCCAGAAGGGAGTGGCATGATATACTTAAAGAGATGAAAGGGAAGAACCTACAACCAAGATTACCCAGCAAGGATCTCATTCAGATTCAATGGAGAAATCAGAAGCTTTACAGACAAGCAAAAGCTAAGAGAATTCAGCACCACCAAACCAGCTCTACAACAAATGCTAAAGAAACTTCTCTAAGTGGGAAACACAAGAGAAGAAAAGAACCTGCAAAAACAAACCAAAAATAGTGAAGAAAATGGTAATAGGAACATACATATCGATAATTACCTTAAACATGAATGGATTAAATGCTCCAACCAAAAGACACAGGCTTCCTGAATGGATACAAAAACAAGACCCATCTATATGCTGTCTACAAGAGACCCACTTCAGACCTAGGGACACATACAGACTAGAAGTGAGGGGATGGGAAAAGTTATTCCATGCAAATGGAAATCAAAAGAAAGCTGGAGGAGCAATACTATATCAGATAAAATAGACTTTAAAATACAGAATGTTACAAGAGACAAGGAAGGGCACTACATAATGATCAAGGGATCAATCCAAGAAGAAGATATAACAATTATAAATATATATGCATCCAACACAGGAGCACCTCAATACATAAGGCAACTGCTAACAGCTATAAAACAGGAAATGAGCAGTAACACAATCATAGTGGGGGACTTTAACACCTCACTTACACCTAGACCAGATAGATTTAATTGATACTTATAGGACATTCCATCCAAAAACAGCAGATTACACTTTCTTCTCAAGTGCACATGGAACATTCTCCAGGTTAGATCACATCTTGGGTCACAAATCAAACCTCAGTAAATTTAAGAAAATTGAAATCATATCAAGCATCTTTTCTGACCACAACACTATGAGATTAGAAATGAATTACAGGGGAAAAAACATAAAAAATACAAACACATGGAGGCTAAACAATACATTACTAAATAACCAAGAGATCACTGAAGAAATCAAAGAGGAAATCAAAAAAATACCTAGAGACAAATGACAATGAAAACATAATGATCCAAAACCTATGGATGCAGCAAAAGCAGTTCTAAGAGGGAAGTTTATAGCTATAGAAGCCTACCTCAAGAAACAAGAAAAATCTCAAATAAACAATCTAACTTTGCACCTAAAGGAACTAGAGAAAGAAGAACAAACAAAACCCGAAGTTAGCAGAAGGAAAGAAATCATAAAGATCAGAGCAGAAATAAATGAAATAGAAACAAAGAAAACAAGAGCAAAGATCAATAAAACTAAAACTGGTTCTTTGAGAAGATAAACAACATTGATAAACCATTAGCCAGATTCATCAAGAAAAAGAGGGAGAGGACTCAATGAAATTAGAAATGAAAAATTACAACAGACACTGCAGAGATACAAAGCATCCTAAGAGACTACTACAAGCAACTCTATGCCAATAAAATGGACAACCTGTAAGAAATGGACAAATTCTTATAAAGGTATAACCTTCCAAGACTGAACCAGGAAGAAACAGAAAATATGAACAAACCAATCACAAGTAATTAAATTGAAACTGTTATTAAAAATCTTCCAACAAACAAAAGTCCAGGATCAGACGGCTTCACAGGTGAATTCTATCAAACATTTAGAGAAGAGCTAACACCTATCCTTCTCAAACTCTTCCAAAACATTGTAGAGGAAGGAGCACTCCCAAACTCGTTCTATGAGGCCACCATCACCCTGATGCTAAAACCAGACAAAGATACTGCAACAAAAGAAAATTACAGACCAATATCAGTGATGAATATAGATGCAAAAATCCTCCAAAAATACTAGCAAACAAAATCCAACAGCACATTAAAAGGATCATACACCATGATCAAGTGGGATTTATCCCAAGGATGCAAGGATTGTTCAATATATGCAAGTCAATCAATGTGATATACCATATTAGCAAATTGAAGAATAAAAACCATATGATCATCTCAATAGATGCAGAAAAAGCTTTTGACAAAATTCAACACAATTTATGATAAAAACTCTCCAGGAAGTAGGCATAGAGGGAACCTACCTCAACATAATAAAGGCCATATATGACCAACCCACAGCAAACATCATTCTCAATGGTGAAAAACTGAAACCATTTCCACTAAGATAAGGAAAAAGACAAGGATGTCCACTCTCACTGCTATTATTCAACATAGTTTTGGAAGGCTTAGCCACAGCAATCAGAGAAGAAAAAGAAAGAAAAGGAATACAAATTGCAAAAGAAGAAGTAAAACTGTCACTGTTTGCAGAGGACATGATACTATACATAGAGAATCCTAAAAATGCCACCAGAAAACTACTAGAGCTAATCAATGAATTCGGTAAAGTTGCAGGATACAAAATTAATGCACAGAAATCTCTTGCATTCCTATACACTAATGATTAAAAATCTGAAAGAGAAATTAAGGAAACACTTCCATTTACCATTGCAACAAAAAGAATAAAATACCTAGGAATAAACCTACCTAGGGAGACAAAAGACCTGTATGCAGAAAACTATAAGACACTGATGAAAGAAATTAAAGATGATACCAACAGATGGAGAGATATACCATATTCTTGGATTGGAAGAATCAATATTGTGAAAATGACTATACTACCCAAAGCAATCTACAGATTCAATGCAATCCCTATCAAATTACCAATGGCATTTTTTACGGAACTAGAACAAAAAATCTTAAAATTTGTATGGAGACACAAAAGACCCCGAATACCCAAAGCAGTCTTGAGGGAAAAAAACAGAGTAGGAGGAATCAGAGTCCCTGACTTCATACTATACTATAAACCTACAGTAATCAAGACAATATGGTACTGGCAAAAACAGAAATATAGATCAATGGAACAAGATAGAAAGCCCAGAGATAAACCCACGCACCTATGGTCAACTAATCTATGCCAAAGGAGGCAAAGATATACAATGGAGAAAAGACAGTCTCTTCAATAAGTGGTGCTGGGAAAACTGAATAGCTACATGTAAAAGAATGAAATTAGAACACTCCCTAACACCATACACAAAAATAAACTCAAAATGGATTCGAGACCTAAATGTAAGACCGGATACTATAAAACTCTTAGAGGAAAACATAGGAAGAACACTCTTTGACATAAATCACAGCAAGATCTTTTTAGACCCACCTCCTAGAGGAACAAACAAATGGGACCTAATGAAACTTAAAAGCTTTTGCACAGCAAATGAAACCATAAACAAGACGAACAGACACCCCTCAGAATGGGAGAAAATATTTGCAAATGAATCAACAGACAAAGGATTAATCTCCAAAATATATAAATAGCTCATGCAGCTCAATATTAAGGAAAAAACAACCCAATCCAAAAATGGGCAGAGGACCTAAATAGACGTTTCTCCAAAGAAGACATACAGATGGCCAAGAAGCACATGAAAAGTTGCTCAACATCACTAATTATTAGAGAAATACAAATCAAAACTACAATGAGGTATCACCTCACACCAGCTAGAATGGGCATCATCAGAAAATCTACAAGCGACACATGCTGGAGAGGGTGTGGAGAAAAGCGAACCCTCTTGCACTGTTGGTGGGAAAGTAAATTGATACAGCCACTATGGAGAACAGTATGGAGGTTCCTTAAAGAACTAAAAATAGAGTTACCATATGATCCAGAAATCCTACTAACTGGGCATATACCCAGAGAAAACCATAATTCAAAAAGACACATGCAACCCAGTGTTCATTGCAGCACTATTTACAATAGCCAGTTCATGGAAGTAACCTAAATGCCCATCAACAGTCTAATGGATAAAGAAGATGTGGTACATATATACAATGGAATATTACTCAGCCATAAAAAGGAACGAAATTGGGTCATTTGTTGAGACCTGGATGGACCCAGAGACTGTCATACAGAGTGAAGTAAGTCAGAAAGAGAAAAACAAATATTGTATATTAACGCATGTATGTGGAACCTTGAAAAATGGTATAGATCAACTGGTTTGCAGGGCAGAAGTTGAGACACAGATGTAGGGAACAAAAGTATGGACACCAAGGGGGGAAAGCTGCGGGCGGGTGGGGATGGTGGTGTGATGAATTGGGCTATTGGGATTGACATGTATACTCTGATGTGTATAAAAATGGATGACTAATAAGAACCTGTTGTATAAAAATATAAATTAAATTAAATTTATAAATTTAAAAAAAACAAAAAAATAAACAAATAAATAAGAACCAATATTATAAAGATGTTAAAGATATAGTTTAAAAGACCAAATTTGTCAGCATTTTCTAACTCAATTTATAGTGTCTGTGTGTCTTCCAGATTAATACAAATAGAAAAAGGATTAATCTTTTTTTTTTTTAAATGTATTTATTTATTTATTTGGCTGCATTGGGTCTTCGTTGCTGCACGCGGGCTTTTCTAGTTGCGGCAAGCTGGGGCTAATCTTCATTGTGGTGCACAGGCCTCTCATTGTGGTAGCTTCTCGCTGCATAGCACTGGATGTAGGTGCGCGGGCTTCAGTAGTTGTGGCACGCAGGCTCAGTAGTTGTGGCTTGCAGGCTCTAGAGAGCAGGCTCAGTAGTTGTGGCACATGGGCTTAGTTGCTCCGCTGCATGTGAGATCTTCCCGGACCAGGGCTCGAACCCATATCCCCTTCATTGGCAGGCGGATTCTTAACCACTGCGCCACCAGGGAAGTCTCACAAAGGATCAATCTTAAGTTCTTTCATTATTTCCATGAAATGCCTCCTTTCATTTTCTAATCTTTCCTTGAAAAGTGAAACTTCAGTAATTGGATATCATTTTATTGCCCACCTGGAGCAAATGCATACAGAAAGCGGTGATCTTCACAGTGCTGCCCTATGGGTCCATCCAAAGCAGCATGTTCTGCGTAACCAATGCATTTAAGGACTGTGAAGAGGAACTGGCCCCCATCTTCTCTACTCTAATTTCCCAAACAATGTCTGTGAATATAGAGTCTTCACAACCTGATTTCCTAATTAAGAAACTGACATGTTTGGAAAAGATTTTAAATGACAGTGTTTGTCAAGCTGTTTGTTTAGTGAACTCTCTGGGTGTGCTGTTACACAAGAACTGTCTTAATTAAGGTTAATTGGTGCATAATTAGGGCGGCTGCTGACTTAAAAGATTCCACTAGTGATAAAGTGATGAGAACCCTTAATGTCTAGACAGAAGGAGAAAGCAATCACAATAAGCCAAATTTCAAGACACACTCTGTCTCCACTGTAGGGGCCACACCCTTGGTTTGACCTGTTTAGAAGAGCACATCTTAATCCACATGTTTGGGAACTCCTTGTGAGCTTTGGATAGAGCAAGTCTGATTCCAGCCTCATGGTAGTTAGAAAAAACAAAGAAAAATAAATGTATTGGTGCTGCTTATTCTAAACTACGTTAATATTTAGCTCAGGTAACAATCAATCAACTACACTTTCTCTGGATTCTTATGTTTTCCCTTGTATAAAGGGAGCAATGGGGTGGGTAGGAAGATGGGCACAGAGAATAGAGGCAAAATTCTTCTCAATATTGGAGAATGGACCAGAAAGAATGCAAACACGAAAAGAACTCAAAATTAGGTTATAAAATTATTTTCTCTGGCATCTTTTTAAAACAAGATGAAAGCATCTAGCAATGGCTGGCTTTATTAAGAACTTATTTGGTAAACAACATAGATAGTAAATGAAAATGAGATAGCAATATGAAAAAGAAAAATCTCCTTTCTCCCCTCACTTGACTTTCAATCTTGTACTGCAAAAAGAAATCAGTCTACATTTTCTACTTCACGCAAAAGAATTTAGTGAAAGAAAATTACTGGTATATTTTAAAGATTCAGGAGCTCAAAGCAAGAAACTATTATGGACATGGCAAAGAGACTTAAACTGCTGTGCCCGCCCCCCCAAAAAAGAAAGAAAAGTTATTTGGAAGCTAGAGATTGACTAGAATTTCCATAAGGAAGGGCCTGTTTTCCCTTGTTTTCGTTTGCGGCTTGTTTTTTTAATTTCCAATCCATCATGCACCAGTATTTTAGTAAAATACAATATAAATGAGTTACTAAATAAATTAAAAAAGACATAAAGCTCAACATCAGGTTAAACAGACATAAAATAATTAAGTGTTTTATATACAGTTGTTATATAAGCTGATAAGTATTTCTTTTCAATTTCTGTTGTAATCCCTGCGCAGAGCCCTGAGAAGTAGTGGGATCACGGCCGCAGAATTCCGTGCACCAGACACCGGCGTGGCTGCCCCGCCCATCGGGGCGTGGGGGTGGGTCCAGCTCTGCCGCTGGAGCATGCGCAGTCCACTTCCGCGTTCATTCCGGTGGAGGTCTTTTCCCTCACGGCCTTTGGAGCAGAGCCCTTCCTCTGACCTTGCCAGGCCTTTGGCCGAGGCTCCCTTGCACTGTGACTCTGAAGGGCTAGAAGTCTCAGGGGAGGTAAGAGTCCATGAGCATTGGGGTTTACGCGACGGGTGGTGTGAACCAGACTCCTTACGAGGAGCCTGGGAGGAGGGGCCTACAACACTCCAGGTACCCAGGTGGTTCTCATCCCAGGACCCCGCTTCCGCACCTGTAGAACTGCTGAGATTTGGTGAGCTTTTTCTGGGAAGAGTGGTCGGGGCTGCAGCGCCTGGGCTTGACTCCGCCATGCTCTGCGCCTGCCCTGATGCTTAGCTCCCTCCAGCCCATCCTCTCCCTGTGTATCCGTCAGGACCACACACCGGAACACACCCAGTGCGCCCTCTTTGAAAAAAAAAGAAATGCTGCTCTATGAACCCCGCTTTGAATACAGCTGGACCAGGTAAGCCAACTTAACATCAGTCTGCACTTTCTCCAGTTGGTTGTTGCTTAATAATTGTTTTATAGTATATCTTCCCTCTTCATTATGGAGATTTGAAATGTCCATAAATTCGTAAAACCTTTTCTCAGGTCAGATCCACTTACGCCTCTGACATATTTAGGTATTCTTCCAAGAATACTTTATTATAGCTTCAGAGATACGATTTACTGCTCCCTAAAAGAATAGGTGCTAATAGGTACATTGCTTGCATTTGTGTTCAGTTTGAATACGTTGGACTTGGGGCAGATGAACCTTTGATAATTCCGTTTCCCCCCGCACCCCAACCAATAATGCTGTGTTTAGCTGAAGTAGCCAGATTGGGACTAGTTTCCTGTAGCTGGTTGGGCCTTGCCTGGTGGTGTGTTCCCCTGGAAATTGAACCTCCCTCTGGGACACTTAGTGGAAAGTCTTTGCTTAGGATAACAGTCGTCACTGAAGATAAGAAAACTCCCTCCCACTGAAGAGTGGGCTAAGATGCCATCTAATTAATCAGAGCGAGGAGCTTCACAGGCTACCTGTGGGGCTGGCAGGTGAGTCACTGTACTTTCTGGTGGTGCATCCTAATTTTTGAGACATTGGATCACAGACACATGCTCTGAAGGCCAAGGATTTAATTTATCATCTGAAAAAAGGTGGGCTATTACAAGCCTCTTTTCAAAAGCATTTTTATTACCATATACAGACTTCTGCTTAGCCCACATCAAAGTGAATTCTGTATACCATCATTCTGTGAGAATCAGCAATTTACAAGTTTTCAGGATATTGAGAAGCAATGAAATACATCAATGTCTGATGCTCTACTGAACATGACTAAATCTCCTTAATGGCTTTGAAGGCAGTCAGGATTTTCGCATTCCTCTGTGTAATCATTAAAAACAACACTTCTCACAATGCTGGGCAAGAAACATAAAAGAATGGATGCGCAGACTGATTCTCTTTTATTCTGTGACATACTCTAGCTGTTTACTGAGCAAAACTCTGATAATTTTGTCCATTGTTCAACCATTAAAACTACAGTTGTAGAGTTAGCGGCAAGAGTGGTTATTCAAGCTTTTGTATTATTACTGGTCCATGTGTAAGACTTTTTGGTTAAAGCATTTACCCGTAGGGGACATTTTTTTTAAGCCATTTTATTGTTAAAGTTTTCCAAAAGAAGCTTTTAGAAAAACCTTCCTAATTTTTTTTCTCCTCTTCTAATTATAAGGGAGCGTCCAACCTCATGGCTGTTGATACAATACCAAGAATCAGAGCAGAAATGGTCTACTCACCAGGTGGTTGATATATGCAAATTAGGGACTTCTAATTTATGTGACCCAGGGAATTGCCATAAAGCAACTTAGGTTCTTGGTCATTTAAGAAATATATTTTCCTAACTGACATTACAATAAATAGAAGATGTCCTTTTAAAGCTTGGAGAGGTAGCTATTACTTCGAACTATATGAAATTGCCGTTATTGTGGGTCAAGAATTGTCAGGTATTGGCAATTTCATGTGGTCCACCCTAACAGATGATGTGGCATGTGTTTTTAGACTTCTTAAGGTTTGAGTCTGAAATGATTCTAAAAAGAGCAACTTGGATACTTTCGGTAGATGGCCTGAGATTTGCCATAGAGTCTTACTTAATATTTTGAAATTAAAATGGATTTGCTTATAAAAAAGAAGAAAAAAAAACAGATTTAGCTGTGACATCCTGTTAGTATCGAGAAGAACATCTAGGGATAGTGAGTGATGTGGTTTAATGAGCTCTAGGTGTGGCCATTGAAAGCAATGTGATTCCTTATCTTGGCATTCAAAATGACATTTGAGAGATATACATTAAAGTGGATGATCATTTGAGGAACTTTTCAGTGTTGATTTCAAGATATAAAAATATCTGTTTATAAATCTTTGTATTGATTTGAAGATATACAAAGTTTGTTTAAATCTTTGTGTTGTTTTTTTATGCACTAAAGTGGGCAATCGTGCTGAGCTTTTCAGGTTATTGTTGATTTCAAGATACACGGAACCAGTTCTGTGGGCAGTTAATATTGCTCAAGTACCCTCCCAGTTTGAAAGGAGACTGACCTTTCTGTAGCCACATAAATGGGCGTTCTATGGAAGTATCAAACTCCCAGTGATTTTATTCAGTATAACTTGCCATTGAATTTGAATGTTTAGAAAGTAACTTCCACTCAAAAATCTTGCCATTGTCAACAGTAATTTGGATCTTTAAACATCTATATTCTGTATTGGAATGATATGCTGTATTTGTGAGCGCAAAGTAGCCGTGTGAATTTTTGGACAATGGTAAAGCAAATGTGTCACCTCTAAGGCTATTCAAATTTGGTAGTATTGTCACCGTTTACCCTTCCCCCTCCCCATAGCCTCAAGTCCATTCTCTAGTAAGTCTGTGTCTTTATTCCTGTTTCACCCCTAGGTTTTTCATGACATTTTTTTTCCTTAAATTCCATATATATGTGTTAGCATACGGTATTTGTCTCTCTCTTTCTGACTTACTTCACTCTGTATGACAGACTTTAGGTCTATCCACCTCATTACAAATAGCTCAATTTCGTTTCTTTTTATGGCTGAGTAATATTCCATTGTATATATGTGCCACATCTTCTTTATCCATTCATCCGATGATGGACACGTAGGTTGTTTCCATCTCTGGGCTATTGTAAATGGAGCTGCAATGAACATTTTGGTACATGACTCTTTTTGAATTATGGTTTTCTCAGGGTATATGCCCAGTAGTGGGATTGCTGTGTCGTATGGTAGTTCTATTTGTAGTTTTTTAAGGAACCTCCATACTGTTCTCCACAGTGGCTGTATCAATTTACATGCCCACCAACAGTACAAGAGGGTTCCCTTTTCTCCACACCCTCTCCAGCATTTATTGTTTCTAGATTTTTTGATGATGGCCATTCTGACTGGTGTGAGATGATATCTCATTGTAGTTTTGATTTGCATTTCTCTAATGATTAGTGATGTTGAGCATTCTTTCATGTGTTTGTTGGCAGTCTGTATATCTTCTTTGGAGAAATGTCTGTTTAGGTCTTCTGCCCAGTTTTGGATTGGGTTGTTTGTTTTTTTGTTATTAAGCTGCATGAGCTGCTTATAAATTTTGGTGACAAAGCGAGAGAGAGGCATGGACATATATACACTACCAAACGTAAGGTAGATAGCTAGTGGGAAGCAGCTGCATAGCACAGGGAGATCAGCTCGGTGCTTTGTGACCGCCTGGAGGGGTGGGATAGGGAGGGTGGGAGGGAGGGAGACGCAAGCGGGAAGAGATATGGGAACATATGTATATATATAACTGATTCATTTTGTTGTGAAGCTGAAACTAACTTACCATTGTAAAGCAATTATAGTCCAATAAAGATGTTAAAAAAAAAACAAATTTGGTAGTATTCATTTTCAAAGTATATGTATTTATATACATTCTGAGTAATAAAACATATCATTCCAAGCTAATAAGCAGACTCTTAAGAATTATACATATATTGCTTTGTGCTTATGAAGTACTACTTACCGAAGTCCAACTTTATTGTCACAGTTTAGTCTTAAATGCATTAATATCAAATCAGCATCTTTCAAATTTTTTCATATCTATCTTTCATTAAACAAAATTTATTTATTCCATACCACCAATGTACTGGATACTGAGCAAAATGTTTTTGTATATCTTATAACATTGTCACAACCCTATAAGTATCTGTAATCCCCATTGTCTGTCCTCAGATATACACCTAGTGACTGGAGCCAAGTCTTTCCTTTTTCATAGTATAAGAATTGCCTGAAATGCATACTGCACGAATAACTAGATGTTTTGAAATTCCTACACTAGTATGTCTCAGATTTTGATAAAAGTCACCTGGGAATCTTGCTAAAATGTTGATTCTAATTCAGTTTCTTGGAATAGAGCTGGAAGTTCTGCATTTCTAACAAGCTCGCAGGTGATGCTGCTGACCCATGTATCCCATCTGGAACGTCAGAGGTCTACACAATTAAATGCATGGTCAGGTAGAGAATGACTGCTCTTTGAAATAGACAACCGCTTTGAGGAGAAGAGGTGTCAGGAATCAACCATATCCTATAGAGCTGCCAACAAACAGTATTCTAGGTGTACAGGCTCCTGGAACTCACAAAATTAAATAGGAGTTGGGAGATGTGGGAGACGTGTCCAAAGGTATTGTAGTTTGGTGAGCCTATGCAAAGCAGGAGCAAAGGAATAAGAGATGGTCAGAAATAGAACAGTCAGGGATGAAATAAGGAAGAGACAAGTGGAAGTTATGGGGAACCACCTTCACACCCTGTTACGATTGGCCTCTGGTAAATGAGTTCTTAAAAATAAAAGATTCCTCACCTAAGAATACACCTTAATTGGAGCACTCATCACACAAGACTATCAAGACTAGTCTGATTCTCTGTCTCCTGGAGGGCAGAGACTATAATTTGCTCACCTGACAATGAATGAGAGCAGGAAGATGCTGAGATCGGGCACTCTCTAACTCTGGTTATCCATCAACCAGACTTCGGTTAGTAGGGATTAGTTCATTTGTCATGTAGTAACTTAATATTCAAAACGTTATACTGGGAGCAGCAGCTTCACCTGGGAACTTGTTAGAAAAGCTAATTCTTGGTCCCCATCCCAGACCTACTGTATCAGAATCTGCAGATTAGCAAGATCCCCCAAGTGATTCCTATGTACTTTAAAGTCTGAGATGCACTGATATAGCAAAAAGCAGGAGTCTAGGAGAAAGATTGGATTGGCTGCTGGATTTTGATGATAACACTGAGGAGTGTGGGAAAGAAAACTGACTTTTACTTTCGGGCTTACCAAAGAGAGGAAGCTTAGAGGACACAAGGATGCTGGCTTCACTAAACCAGAGCTGCAAATCTAAAGCTACTGCTCGGAGCAGAAAAGAGCTCTTTGGACAACACTATAAACTTGGACACACCAAGCAATGCACAGAGTATTGCCTCTCAGGGCCAGAATGCCTAAGCAGTTACTTTCCTGGCAGCATCAATGACCACCTATTACCAGATCCAGAAACAAGAGGATTAGCAGCTCAGTCCAACAGCAGTCACCTCTGTCACTTGGATAACCTTGCATCCCAGCCCAGGGAAGGTACATATGGGGAGTTAACATTGTTTAAGGAAAACAAAACAAAACAAAACGCAGTTATCTTTCTCCTTCTTCAGAGTGCTTTCACTCCTTTGTAGAAAGCTACCTCTTTAAGGACATAACACGCATTACTTTAAACTGTAGAGTCAAGATCAAAAGCAGCTGAGGAAGAAAGATGCCAGCTGCTTACAGCTCCTTGCCTCTTCCTCTATTATGATACTAAGCACGTTGCTGGGATTGGTTTACAGGCAGTATAAATAGCATCTCCTTTGTTACACACCATACCAAACCACATTTATTTAGCTCAGGATTCTGGACTTATTTGGGCAGTTCCGGCCTTAGTTGGCATGTGTTTGTGGTCAGCTGCTGGCTTGGCTGGGGGCTGGCTGTTCAAGGTGACCTCTGTAGGCCACTTCGTTTATGCCTCGTGTGGTCTCTCATCCTCCAGCAGGCTAGCCCAGGCTTGTTCATATGTCAGTAGTAGGGTTCCAAGAGCGCAAGCAAGGTATGTGAAGTCCCTGTGTCCCAGTCTGGAACCAGCACATACTCACTTATAGTGCATTTCATTGGCCAAAGTCACATGGCCAGCCCAGACCCAAGGGTTAGGGAATAGACACAAAATGCTTTGGTATACTACTGCAACTGCTGTGAATACAGGGAAGGGGAGAACTGTGCCCATTTTTGCAGTCGGTCTACCACACAGATTAGATGAAGAATCAGGAGACGTCCACAGGCAGGGACCCTGCTTCATTCATTTGATTTCTGTAGCGCCATCTTGGTGTGCTCAGCACCTGACACTTTTGGGCATGTAACAGGTGTCTTAGAAACAGTTTAATTCGTTTTGGTTTGCTCCTTAAATAGGCTTTGAAATCTCTGATCAGAATCAAAATTCTGTTAAAATGTGATGATTACCATACAGAGATTATCTGATTACTCTGACTAGGAGAAAAATTGCATATTTTAAAATATTGCATATTTAACAATTTATAGGAAAAGTCATGGTAAGAAAATTAGAAAACATGAAATTTGAATGACCTTGTTGAAAATAGGCCTTGCCTCACTTAATAAAAATTCTGACAAAAAGTTTGCCCAAAGATATTTATTATAACATTCTTTATAAAACAAACTGTGAGACTAATAAAAGTATAATTCTAAATTTAGAGGATGGTTCTGGTATATCCACCTGACAGAATATTAAACATCTATTATAAAGATGTGGAAAATATTTTATAATGAAAATACAATAAATATATAAGTATTCATATGAACTTTATTATATATTTTATATGTTATAAAATGCTTAAATATAATAAATATGCTAGGTATATTATCAATATTACTTACATTTACATAATACATATTTATAAAATTATATATAACTTTATTTGATGCAATATATTATATAAACATGAATAATAGTTATTCAGGGACTATGATTAAATGTAAGGTGTGGCTATATATGGGCAGATGAGCTACAATTACTATGTTTTTGCTTTTCTCTATTTTCCAAATATCCTTCAGTGTAAATATATGTTATGCTTAAAAAAGTTAACAGAAAGAAGGAAAAAAGGAAGGAAGGAGGGAAGAAAGGCTTCCATCTTGTCTTTTCTATAAGGACTCTTCCTATCACATCACAAGTTGTTCTCTCGGTCATTTAATTCATTCCCCTAACTTCTAGTAATACCACAGCAAAGTTACCCAGAAAGTTCCAGGGAACAAGTTCAATGGTTCAACAACCTTCACAGTTATGGAATTCTACGCTCCTGGAAAGTTTCGTTGGGAAGAGCATGTAGGTTTTAGTCATGGGAATAGCAGATATATGGGCCCAAAGACCTAATGTGACTTTACTGGAAAAGTTGAATATCAAGGACAGTCTTGAAGAAGAAATTGTCTTGGTGGCAGTGGAGGATGAGGGTGAGAGGGACATAGGAAGTCAGCCTTATCTCAGGAAGCCATGTGATGAAAGGGAAAGGATGCAGATGGCCTAGGGTGGGGGAGGGTGGGGAGACAGAATCTGCTGACTAAGGTCACATGTCAATGATGACAGAGGGGTATTTGGAGATGACCATTAGGAAGGAATCAGAAGGCAGTTTCAATTTGGAGTCATTATTGTGCTATAATTGCTCCTTGGGCTGACTTGCAATGGAGAAACACCAGTTTCATCATTTTTTATCATTATTTTTAATCTCAGTCAAGAGATCTCCTTTTCCTTCATTTTCTTTTTCCTCCTTTCCTTTCTCTTTTTGCTTCTCCTTTTCTTCTTTCTCTTCCTCCCCCATGTTTCACTTCCCAAGTCACTGCCAATCCCCAGCACAAGGAATAATCTCCAAACTGATGGACATGTAAGCTCCCAGTCATGATTTGATCGTCCTTGAGTGTAGTTACCCTCCTCTAATAGTCGACAGTCATCCCTATTCACTCCCACCTCAGTATTCTCTTCTAAATCATTTAAAATCTCTCCACTGCAGACTTCTTTCCTCCCTGATTTATAAACATGGGATGTCAGAGACTTTCTTCAGGCTGGTTCATTTAAATATTAAAACATTTCAGCAGTGTGCAACCACCTTTAAATTTCAGCTTTCATGGCTTGTGCTTTTACTAAATTAATTGTCAGCACTTCCATAGCATTTGTGATTTTCAAAGCAGTCCACAAACGGTAATTAATGCTAATGCTACCCTAAGAGAATGCTATAACTAGCTAACTGACTGAACTTAATCTCAAATTATTTTTAAATGGTTTTCAACTTCTGAGGGAAGTTGCAGAGAACATGGAAGAGTATATAGTGTTTGCTATCCTTTACTGCCTCCTAAAAGTAATGATGCAGCAAATTGAAGTGAATCATCCTCAAAAAGATATTAAGGTTTGATCCACCTGGAATTAATCATCTCTAAGGTTTACCTGTTGCCTAAACTGCATTGACCAAAGCAGTGCTTGGAATAAACATCTGAAGACAAAAATACTTCATAATCTGGCCATCTGTTTTCTCTTTATTTACATGAATTGCAATCCTAAGATTTTAATCACCCTGCTTTCTTTGCTTCTTACCGCTATTTGCAAAACAAAACAAAACAAAAACAAAAGATGAACAGAATAAAAATATGGTTTACCCTGCAGTCAATTAATTGCATTTAAGCATTTATTTAATACCTACTAAGTGCCACATGTACTTCCAGGGGGAAGAGTGAAAACAATAAAATAAAGCAAAATAACAACCCATTGTTTTTGCCTTAAGAGTAGCCTTCAATTTAGTCATGAAATTAAGCTAATATGTAAAAATGATAAACAGTTACTAGGCTCTGGGTCCACAGTGCAGTATGGGGGGGAAAAAAAGAAATCCTTATGGACTGGAGGAACCGGGTGGGGCTTCAAGGAAGACTTAAGTATGGAGTTGGCATTATTAGGTGGGTTGGTGGGTTTTGAACCACTCTGAAGTATTAAGGGAGCCACTACAAGTTCTTGAGCAGGAGGTAGGCAGGTAGAAGAACTGTTTTCAGCTGAGTCATAAGCAGGATATCCTGGAGGTTGGATAGATGGAACAACAGCTTGAGGACTCAGTGGGAGGGACAGAGAGCATTGGACTCAGATGACCGTGGGTTTAAATTCTCCTTTGTAGATGGATGACCTTGAGAAAATTCTATCCCTCTTGAGCTTGTTTCCTCATCTGTAGAGGGGGGTAATGATAATTGTACCTAATGTGTGGTGATGTGAGATTTAAATGAGGTAGTACAGGAAAAGTACTATCCTTGACCCTGGATAGAGGCATGATGGAAACTTGTATTAAATGATAGGGATCATTTTTTTTTCTTTTGATCAACAAATGAAGCATTTTTCCATCTATGTCCTAGTTGTGTGTTCTCCTTCACGATGAAATAGAAGTCTTAAGGCTTGCATTTCTGTTTCCTGGGGTATGTCAGACTGTTCTAAATGACCATATTAATAGAGCAAAATGAAATACCCAAGGGTATTTAAAAAAAAAACTATTCAAATTTATTACTTAGCTGACAAGAAAGCAAAGAGTCTTTGAGAGCTACAGACTTGGTGAAGGCAGGAATCCAGTGGGTCAGAGGAAGGCAGGGGGTGGTTTCCAGAAAGCATCTATTGAACCCATGTGATGTGGAGCCTGGGTTTTCACAGCTTCCTGGGCGTGCTTGAGTTCGGTGATAAAGCTTTCAGCTCACAGCCCACCAGTGAGCAGTGTATTTGGGGGGTGCCATCTGCCCCTCAAATTGACCACAAAGGATTGTGTCTAGCTATAAGGGTGAAGGGGGAGTAAGTCTGCCCCACCTCCTGCTTCCTAATGCAAGGAAATTGCCCTCTTGAGCTTTGGCTCTGGGTGGAAGGAAAAAAAGTCATCTTAGAGAATTCATAGCCAGCCCACACATGAGCTTGAATCTTGAATTAGTCTGATTTGTGTGCTCTGAAAAAGCTTCCAGCTGAGAACTTCATATAAAGTATGATGATGCTTCCAGGTACCTGGCAGAAAAAAAAAAAAAAAATCCCACAAATCCAAATCCTCCCTAGACCAGACCTTCTCAAATTCTGCTGTGCATGGGGTTATGATTAAAATGCAGATTCTGATTCTGTAGGTTTGGGGCTTGAGATTCTGCAAGTTTACAGTCTCTCAGGTGAAGCAGCTACTGCTGGTCCATGGATCACACTTTAAGTGAAAAAGCCCACCTTCAACTCAGAGGTCTCCAAGAAGGTCCACAGAAAACATCCCAAGGATATGAAATCACAATCCGTGACTTTAAAAGACAAAAGAAAGCAAAATCCAGCAGGAACAAGAGAGAGAATTAGACCAGCAAAGATTTCAGATATTAGAATTATCCAACTCAGAATATAAAATGGATGCTTCGTGCATTTTAATACTTTATGAGATCAAAAATGAGATCAAGGAGAAAAAAACTTACATGAATATCTGATAAGGTCTAGAAAAGTGGAAAAGAACTTATAGACATGAAAAATATACATATATAATTATAAAGTTTTATAAATTAATGGATGGGTTCAATAGCAGATTAAATGAAGCTGAAGAGAAAATTATTTTTTTAACTGCAATATAGACTTAAAGAATGTATTTAGAATGAAACAAAAAGACAATGGAGTAGAGGAAATATTTGAAGAAATATTACTAGAGGATTCTCTAGAATTAAAGCTAAAAAGCTTCAGCTTCAGGATGTCCAGCAAATTTGAAACAGAATAATATAAAATAAATCTATGCCAGAGAGAAGCTATTCAAAGTTACTTAGGGAATAAGATGAATTAACCCCGCCCCCAAAAGGTCAATTAACTAATTGTCAACAGCAATAACAATGGAAACTGGAAGATAGTAAAACCACCATATTTTCAATAATTTGGGAGAAAATAATACCTAACCTAGAGTTTGCTATCCAAACAAATCAAAAACCAACTATTTTTCATAATGAAAACAAAGCTTTTTCAAAAGTATAAAAACATAATTTTGGGACTTCCCTGGTGGTGCAGTGGTTAAGAATCCACCTGCCAATGCAGGGGACACGGGTTCGAGCCCTTGCCCGGGAAGATCCCACATGCCGCAGAGCAACTACTGAGTGTGCGCGCCTAGAGCCCATGCTCTGCGACGAGAGAAGCCACCGCAAGGGGAAGCCCGCGCGCCACAAGGTACAGTAGCCCTCATGCGCAGCAACAAAGACGCAATGCAGTCAAAAATAAATAGGTAAATAAAATAAAATAAAATAACATAGTTTATCATCAGTAGTGTATCCCTAAAGGAAATTCTAGACAATGTATTTCAGACAGAAGGAAAATGATTCCAGATAGAAATTTTATGAGGCAAGGAGGAATCATTAGCAAAAAAAGTATTTTTTTAAGAGACATAATACATGATAACAAAAAGAGGGGAGGTGATATTGGATTTATCATGTTTAATGTCCTCGTATTGTCCTTGAGATTTTTTAAATTTATTTTTTATTACTCATCAGCCTTATTTTTTAAACATACCACTTATTTTGTTGGAATTATCAAAGACTGCATTTAGATCTCATAATGCTTTTATTAAATGTTTACAACAGTAAATAGTTTGACTTCAATAAATATTATTGGTCTTTGTGTACTGATCAATGCATGTTATCCATTGAACGATTTCATAGATTATCAATTTATTTTATGTGTACCAAAGATAAACTTTTGAGTTTGATAAGTGAGTTTTCATTTTCCGTTTTTAGGGAAACCAACAAAAGGAGAGAAGCACAATGTGTAACTTTGAAGCTAGTGGAAATGAAATGAAAAAAATCAATGTAAACAAAGTCAGAAAGGAAAGATGAAGTAACATAGAAAAGATGGCCTACATTAAACACACACACAACAATGGAAATAAATAAACCTAAATATAATAGTAGACATTGACGTTAAGTATAATAGATTTTAGTGGATAAAAATTGATTAAACGTTTCAGACAAAGATTGTCAGATGTGAGAAAAAAGGTAAACATCTGAGTGATTCCTGTAGTGTGGTCCTTGGACCAGCAATATTAACGTCACCTGGGAAATTGTTAGAAATACAGATTCTTGAACCCATCCCAGACCATCAGAGTCTGTGATGGTAGGAGCTTTAACAAGCCCTTTGAGAGCCACTGCTCCAGCTACGTTCTCTACAGAAGACATGTTAAAACATGAAAAGAGACCCCTGAAAGGATGTTAGTCGATAAATACACAAATGGTCACATTGAGTTCTGTGCAGCAGTTGCAAATCAGCCATGTAATATATTGGTCAAAAGTGCAGATTCCAGGGCCTCACCCGATATCTGGTTATCAGTCTTCGGTTGGCCCTAAGATTTGTCATTTTAAATGTGTGCTACATACCCCAAGGTGTAAGAGCCACTATTATACTCATGGGAAGTAGAAAATCTTTGAATTCCTTGGCCAAATCGGGGTCTGAGGATCATTGAGAAAAGGAAGAGAAGCGTCAGGACTAAAGTGTGGGGCCGGGGGATTTGTGAAAGGGAGTGGCCAGTGGACAATTAACTGGCAGTGCAGAATGTAAAAGAATTTTATGAACAGTGATACCTAATATTCCATGTGAATTGTTTCCATGGCTACAGTATACCCCCAAACTGATCCTTCTAAATCCTAAATGAAATCAGCCACACGCAGACATGCATTGTAGGTGTTTTTTGTTTTTGTGTTTGTTTCTTGAACGTCGATGAGGCTTATGTGGGTGGTGGTATGTAGGTTAACAGGTGCTATCTATATAGGATGAGAAGGCCATCTTCCTCTGCAGATGTGGTGGCTCAGAGGGGGGATTTAACACTGGAAGCATCCCTGGACTCCTCAGATGTCTTGGGGGAAGACTGATATTCCAGTGAGGATAGACTGGGAACGTGAGCAAACTTTCCAAGCTCTGAAGAGTTAGGGACACCCCAGATGACATCTGGCTCCACAATTCTTGTGCCAATCCTGGTACCACAAAGCAAGAGTTCACTGCTGCTTGTTGACTCGCCTTGACTGAATCTTTATCTTCATTTCTGAAAAGGATATGAAATTTTAGGTCTAGGCATGTGAATTCTCTGACAGCAACGAGAACAGTGCTCACTTTCTGTGGATAGCCAAGTTTGAGAACCTGACCACACCCTTGAAATGTACGCCTCATTTCATATCACTGGGGCTGTGTTTCCTGCAAGCACCTCAGAACTAACTCTATCCTTACTGTTATCCATCTGCAGGTTATTCAAGGATTCAAGCACAAAGCAAGACTTATACTGTGTCCTAAATCTGTCAGTGGCAAGTGTTAAGCAATACAAAGTACTAGGTAAACAACTTAGAATAATAACTTGGATTTAAGACACTGTTGGAAAAAGTTATGATGTAGTCAGGACGTATTCAGCCTGTTTGCCGAGTAAAGCCTTTTTTTTTCCTGTGTGGAAAGAAAATGAAGTCAGTTTTTTTCCTTCCTGGGATCCATCTTGTGCACTGAAATATAAAAATAAAATAGAATTTGAATTTCAGATTTCAGATTTCCTACTTGAAGGAGCTCAAATCCTTGGCAAAGCTGTGGATTACTAGGCGGCAACATAGGGAAGAAAATACAAATTATAGAGGCACCAGCTGCTGTTTAATATTTAGGGTGAACTTACATCCCAGTGTTGGCCTTGAGGGTAGAGCATATTTTCTTGAGAATCAATCTAAATCCAGAAGTTAAACTTTACTATGACCCAAAACTTGAATAAATGATAATCATGAAAATTGGACAGTTGTGACTTTGTGCTTATTTTACTTAAGTTAGTTATTATCTGGAGAGTGCCAGATCTTTAAAATGTAGAGAAGAAAAAAAACCCATGCAACTCCCAATTCCACATTCTCAGCTATTGCACATCCTGTGAAATCTCAAAGTTTACCCCATGATTTCTGTGAGTCCTAAAAAACTTATGGTGTCTTCTGTTTCTGAGCTTCTGTTTTCATCTACAGTATTTACGCCCCATGTCATGTTGACCCCAAAATAAAAGTGGTCTCGATTTCCAGTAGACACTATCATAAAAAAGAAAACTATACAAAAATCCACTCACATGGACCATGTATATGGTTTCACTCGTAATTTGGGGTCCTCGGAGAAATTACAGTTCACACTGTCCATTAGGAAGCTGTGGGTCGTTAACACAACCTTTGCTGGCTTTATTGACTACCCCCCTGGAGTTCTAAGCCCTGTTTTTTTTTTAAAATACATGTATTTATTTTTGGCTGCATTGGTCTTCGTTGCTGCACATGGGCTTTCTCTAGTTGCGGCGAGCGAGGGCTACTCTTTGTTGCGGTGCGAGGGCTTCTCATTGCTGTGGCTTCTCTTGTGGCAAAGCACGGACTCTAGGCATGTGGGCTTCAATAGTTGTGGCACGTGGGCTTCAGTAGTTGTGGCTTGCAGGCTCTAGAGTGCAGGCTCAGTAGTTGTGGCACACAGGCTTAGTTGCTTCACGGCATGTGGGATCTTCCTGGACCAGGGCTTGAACCCGTGTCCCCTGCATTGACAGGCGGATTCTTAACTACTGTGCCACCAGGGAAACCCTAAGCCCTGTTTTATGTGTGAGGGAACGGAGGCTCAGAAAGATCCTGGGATTTGCCAAAGTCACACAGCCAACTAGGGCAGGCACTGTATCCATCTCCTTTAATTCTAGATCCTTTTACTATGTTAGTGGAGAAAAAAAGAGTACTGGTCATGATTTGGCACTAACTGCACATACGAGCCTGAAAGTGTACTTAATGTACCTATCCTCGAATTGCTGACATAAGTGAATTGTTTCTTTTTTGTGCCATTTTGCTTCAAATGATTTGCAGAGAAAATAAGCTATTGATTTTCCAAATCTTGTGCAAGTTATTGGTGAAGGGTAAGTACTGAGATTTCCAACTGGCCTCTAAAATGTTGACAGCAACAAACATTATAGTGACACTACTGTGAGTATGGAGAAGGGATGTTAAAAGGTCGCTACAGTCTGTGTCAAGGCAAATTGACTGGACTGAAATCAAGAAGGAAAAAAGAGCTGCATTTGGGGGGCAAAGAAAAATAATACAGCATTGTAATGAAATGTGTTTAAATTTCAGCCAGAGGAGGAAAAATCTGGTGTGCAGTGACCAGTCACTGTCCACTTTATTATTATTATTTTTTTTTACGGGAAACCGTGGACTCCTTGAGACAAAGAAATAGTCCAGATGAGCAATGGGAATCAGACCAGCAGGTCCAATTATAACCCAGAGGCATAGTTCGGCAGTTATGTGCTGTGGAAAAAAAGACTTCTGGACCTCCATAAATCACCCCAAATATCCCCATTCTTGACAGCACCACCAGTCAAGGGCTTATCTTTTGAGCTCAAAGGATAGCATTACTAATGTAAAAGATCTTTAGCCTATTGAGGGAACAGGCACTATATATAAATCTCAACTAATAGTCTCTGAGAAATAATCCAACTTTTAGCACATAAAAACTTTCTGGATTCCAAGAACAAATGTCACCAGCTGAGGTGAAATTACATATTTCTGTTGCTTGGTTCAGTGCAGGAACGTTTTGAGAATAAACCGTGGGGCTATGACCCCATTTCACAACCTACCCACAATAAATTCATCTTGTAACTTCACCCAAACAACAGCAGCTACTAACACCCCTTAGAGAGACAGATAAAGTGACCTTCTTTGGTAATCAGATGCTGTTATTTTCAGGATATGTTTTACTGAACAATTTTCTGTGTTTTTGCAATAAAGAAAATTATTTTGACCTTTGTGCACCTACGTTTGTTTAAAAAAATATAAAAACACAACTGTCCTATTTCTAGCTGTAAACCAGACTTTGAGGGAACTTTTGGCTGTGGTTCTTATTTGGATTGACCTGGCAGTGAATATATTGTTTTGATCCATGTTGAATCTGGGCAGTCACAATTTTTGTGCATTCAGTTAGAATTCAGAGGATTATGTATGCCTCTTTTTATGCAAAGGATAGATAAATACATCCACATTCTTTTTAGAGATCAGGACGAAAACTACAAAAACAGCAGAGTAACACCTCAATTAACTCAATTACTGGAGAGATTTATATATAGATTTGGGGCTAAACAAAAGTCAATCAAGAAATCCTTTTTTTTTCCCTCAACATTTTTTAAATTAAAAAAATGCTCTAAAATCTGTTAATTTAATAAGTATATTGTGATGACACACTAGACCCTCTCCTTTTAATATAGTGCAGGATTGTCAGGTAAAAGCATATGGGTTTGGGCTTAATTTATACTTAACTAAAATATGCCTCAAGATTTTGAAAAACATTTAGTAATACATAGCTCACACTTACATGGTACTTTCTGCGCCCCATTTACTTTTCTGAGTTTTGTATGGGTATCTCTATGTATGTATATGTACACATACATATACATTCACACATTTAATCCTTATTCCACGCTGGAAAGCAGGTACTGTTAGTAATATTCCCATTTTACAAATAAGGAAACTGAGGCACTGAGAAGATAAGTAACCTGACAAAACTACACTGCATGGAAGAACCATGGTGGGAATCCCAACACTCTGGCCCCAGAGCCTGTCCTCTTAATCACTATGCTATATTGCCCTGAGGTCAAGTCCTTATTCGGCTTCTTCTAGGAGGGAAACAACAATTTCTGGAGGATTGAGGTGCTGTGGTTTGCTGGTGTGGGACAGAGTAGGCGTAGATTAAATTCCTTTTCTTCTGTAATCAGCTTCATGACCTTGGGAAAGTCACTTTGGGCCTTAGGATTCTGCTTTTTGCCATGAATTAAAGGGGTTAGTCTAGACCCAAGCTGTCCATTAGGTAGCCCCTAGCCAAGCACTTGAAACGTGGCCAAATTGAGATTGCCCTATGTGTAAAACCCACACCAGGCTTCAGAGCCTGAGTATGAAAAAAAGAATGTAAAATTATCTAGTGTTCTTTTTTTAAAATTAATTAATTAATTAAAGGTTGCCTTGAGTCCTCGTTGCTGCACACGGGCTTTCTCTAGTTGCAGCGAGCGGGGGCTACTCTTTGCTGCGGTGTGCGGGGCTTCTCATTGTGGTGGCTTCTCTTGTTGCAGAGCGCGGGCTCTAGGTACGCCGGCTCAGTAGTTGTGGTGCATGGTCTTAGTTGCTCCATGACATGTGGGATCTTCCCAGACCAGGGATCGAACCCGTGCCCCTGCGTTGGCAAGCAGATTCTTAACCACTGTGCCACCAGGGAAGTCCCTCTAGTGTTTTTTTATATTGTTTATGTGTTGAAATGATAATATTTTGCATATACTGGGCGAAATAAAATATATTAAAGTTAAATTCACCTGTTTATTCTTCTAATGTGACTATTAGAAACATTAAAATTCCATGTGAGACTTATGTTGTGGCTCACGTGATATTTCCACTGGATTGTAGTAACAGTTCTTCACCCACATTCGCCTTGATATTTCCAAGTGAAACACCTCGATAGGAATAGGCAGGGAGATGCACAGTTCCAGAAACATTAGCTTTATTATCACGATTTTCTCACTTGCTTAAGAAAATTTTAGACTGCATGTTCATGACATTGACATTATAAAAATAACTCAAGTCCTCTCCAAGTCATTAAAAAAGTTAGTTATTTGCAAATGTTGCTGTTTGTTATTAGGAACAAATTATTCGGCCACACTTCAAACTGAGTTGTCATTCTGGTGTGTCAAGATATCACAAGTGCCCCAGATATTTCTAATAATCCTTCCAGTACTGAGATTCTGCAGTTCTGTTTTTACAGAAGCCCAGCCATGGACTTCCTATGAGATGACAATGGACAAATAAAGATACAAAGGTTTATAATTTGGAGAATGTCAGGCGTACTGTCATCATTTGCCTTTTTCTTAAAGAGGAGCTAATGATCTTGGGAAGCTGCCAACAGTGGACTCGCTGGAGGAAAGCAAATTCAAAGTGATGGGACTAACTGGCCTGGCCAGGAGCACAGACCTGGTATTCCTCTCATGGTTTGCAGTTATGCCCCTGGGTTTGCTTGCTGTCACAAGGAGCACTGTTTCTACCTGCACAAGGTGTGGCAAGAGCAGCTGTGTTCTCAGTTTCCACTGTCAGTGTTGCTGAAGGCAAGACACTTCATACAGCTGTCCCAGCAAGCCCTGGGGATAATCTGATCGTCTACCTTTGCCCTGGCATCATGCAAGTTGGATGATAAAGATCAGCTTCTGGTTAAAAGTTATACTTCTGGATAATTTACCATCTTCAAGGTGTTGTGGGGTGATTCATGGAATATAGAAGGTGTCGGCAGTCGGATAGGACATAGGATAGTGTATTATATTAATATTATTATTATCAGTAGGATAATAATAATTCAGAAAAGAATTCTTAAATTTTCTTTAAATAATATTGTCAATCATTTCACTAAATCCATGCAGTATACTACAAATGTATCTCAGATAAAAGATAGATTTATCAAATAAGGGATGGGTTGGAGCCAAAGAGGATAAAAACCACTTGAAAAACTCCTTCCTTCCCCTATCCTTGCCCTCCCATCCTTCAGATCATAATCAGAAGCCACAATAACACAGGTGGATCATGCGAGCTTTCTGCACTCAAGGGGTTAATATTGTAATACAGTGGTGCTCAAAGTGTAGCCCCTGGGTCACAGCACTAGCGTCACCTGGGGACTTAGAAATGCGAATTCTTGGGTCTCACCCCAGGCACTGAAGCAGACACTGGCGGTGAAGCTCAGGAGCTGATGTTTTTGTTTGATTTTTTTTTTTTTTTGGCCGTACGCGGGCCTCTCACTGTTGTGGCCTCTCCCGTTGTGGAGCACAGGCTCCAGATGCGCAGGCTCAGCGGCCATGGCTCACAGGCCCAGCCGCTCCGCGGCATGTGGGATCTTCCCGGACCGGGGCATGAACCCATGTCCCCTGTATCGGCAGGCGGACTCTCAACCACTGTGCCACCAGGGAAGCCCAGAACTGATGTTTTAACAAGCCCTCCAGAATAATCCCCACGTGTTAAAGTGGGAGAACCTATGCTGTGTAAACACTGCTGGTTCTGGACCAGATTCCTTTTACCTGCTGATGCCTTCACCTGTGAGTATCTGTGGGCAGCTAACAGCCCACAGCTGCAACCTTTGCCAAACAGTTGTCCTTGGTTGAAACCCCTTGCCCAGACACGGAGACACCTCAGGGGTTATGCTCCAACCTCCACTGTGGAGCCTGGCCAACCAGCAACTGATGTGGGCATACCAAAGCCCCTTTACTTCAAGGCAGGATGACTCTGTAGCATGGTTTGTACTGCAGAGTTCCTCTGTGGGATCAGGCTGATGTTACACTTTGACACCACATCCTTGCTCATCTCCTTGCCCTTCCCTGTCTTGCTCTTTCACTCCCTTATAAGGAGTCCTCCCTCAATACAGCACATGCACCCAATCCTTGTCTTAGGCTCTGCTTCCAGAGAATCTGCTCACCTACAATCACGGGTCAGAAAACTGTGGCCTGCAGGCCAGTCACCAGTTTGTGCAAATAAAGTTTTATTGGAAAATAGCTCTGCCCGCTATTTACGTATTGCCTACGGCTGCTTTTGCACCACCGTAGCAGACCTAAATAGTTGCGACAGAAACTGTATATTTCACAAATTCTGAAATACTTACTATCTAGCTTTTTAAGGAAAAATTTGTTGATGTCCACCTAAGACATTAGCCAAGATCAGTTGGACAAAAGCTAGAAGGGAACAAAGATTCTACCATGTATTAAGCATGGGTTAGAAGCAGTGGTGTTGCTGGAGCCAGTTATGCATGTCTCTTTCCAGCTCTACATCACTTTGGTTGCTTGAAATCAGCCATGATGGGAATATTTCCAGATGGGAATATTTCCAAATGGAAATTGGCAAATTCTACAAAACAGATTATTTTTTTCCTGGAAAGCCAGGTGTTAAGTATTTACCAGCACACCACTGGTTCTAAGCCAGGTGTCTTATACCCTTTAGCATGGTACAGAGAGTTAAGACTCTTTAATGGAAGGCAAGAGGAAAACAGGTTGAGATCTCCCAAGTACATATGAAAGCACTCTTAAAACAGTGATTTTCATTTTTTTTAAATACAAAATCTTTCTCTTGTGGCCACGTATGATCTCTGGGATCTGCCTCCATTTAAAAAAAAAATTTATTTCTATACTGGTCTGCGCTATTGACTAAATTTGCTGTGAGATGGGGCCCTCCCTCAGCTCACTCTAGCAGGTTGTCTCCTTGTGGTCAGTCTAGGAACTCACAGCTTTCCTAACAGATTCTCTTGGGCATCTGTTTGGTCTCAGAATTTCCAGAATCTATACAGATCTAAAATTTTGTGACTGCTCAACAATCTCTTCTTTGGTTTTCCTACTAGGAGTGGATTATGGGCTCTATCTGGTTAGCAGTCTAAATGTGAGGGTGTTAGGGAGTTTTTATTCTTCTAAAATAGAAGAGGAACAGGAGTTAGATTTTCCACAAAAATTTCTTTTGGGGGAATGTGGTAACCAGCCTATAAGATCCCAGTGGTCTCCACTATCTGTTAGTTATTCCCTGCGTCATTCCCTCCTATGTGAACAGAGATGCCCAGGGAGGTGGGGCAGAAGTGGCAATATGTGGCTTCCAAAGATAAGTCATAAAAGATACTGTGGCTTTGCCCTTGCTCCCTTGGATCCTTCATTCTGAGGGAAGCCAGCTACCATGTTGTGAGGACACTCAAGGAGGCCACTGCAGAGGCCCTCAAGGATGAGGAGAGGAAGTGAGGTCTCTCACCAACACCCAGCACCTGAGAAGTGGACCCTCCACCCCAGGCAAGCCTTCAAAGGACTGTAGCCCTCCCCAGCTAAGTGGCTTTTGAATCCCTGATCCAGAGAAACCACATGAGATAATAAATACATATGGTTGTGTTCAGCTGCTAAGTTTTGGGGTAATTTGTTAAGCAGCAATGGCAAACTAATACATGCAGTGTTTATGCCCTTCATTGGTTGTTCATGATCAATCGAAGTTTGAAACTATCATTTACTTTGGTCTGCTGCATACCTAAAAGTATTTTTGACTCAAAAGCTAAGGAAAGTCGTATTAACCTGTGAGTCCTCCGATATGTCACTGCGTCACTGCCAAACAGCACTCAATAATGTGCTGACCTACTCCTCCAGGTCAGAGAGCAGTTTTGCTTAATGATCCTGGCTTGCAACTGATTTTGTTTAATCACGGTTCATTAGATTTACTTACTATAAATTCAATGAGGAGATTATTAAAGGATGTTGCCTGAACACAGATCCAAAATCAGGGCTTACTGGCGGCATTTGGAGTCTTAAACCAACCTTGTCATATAATTTTTCTCATTTTGTAAAATATTTTTCGCATTTAGAGTTTTAACAATTACATTATTTTGTGGTTGAATCATCTGAAATGCTTTTCCTAGCACTGGAGTCATGAAAGACATTTATGAGCTTTGCCCCATGAGTTGCTAATGCTGCAGCGAGCTCTTTGCCCCCTCAGGCCACCTCTTCAGATCTGGTCTAGATGAGAAATTGCTCTGTCTTCCTGGGGAGACCACAAGGTGTGTTCCAAACCCAGTGTGTCCGGGCTTTCACCTGAATGATTGAGCACACAGTTCACTTTCCACCTTTGCCAAGTCGCTCATGAAGTTACAACTAGTTTTATGTCTTTTTTATCGGGTTCTGTACATTTTTCTCATCTTAATTTGACTCTTCCTTAATTGGAACTTTAACTTTGCGTCTTTTTTAATCTTTTAAAAATTATACTGAGAGAAAGACACTGAGGTTTCGTTAAAGCTGTGTTTAGTGCATGAAAATTAATAACAGTTTTAAATTTCCCATCCTGTTTGGAAAGCTTATCCGTGTGCTTGTTTCCACTCTATAGAGTGATACGGACTAGGATGCAATTTTCATGGATAATTGTTGCCATAAAAAAGTCTCCAATCACGTGTGATCCCTGCATGAAAAAAAATTCTTACAGTGACAACCCCAAGTTGGCACTTGTTGTGAAATTTTAATGTACTAACAGTCTCTCTCCTGGGCAGAGGTTCCATGTGGCAGAAATTGGCAGGACAACTATCTTGCCATCTTCTTTATGCCCCCTCTCCAGTCCTCTCTTGGTCCCTCCTTCCTTTCAGGATTCTTTTCTTCCACATCACCCTTCAGCCCTTCCCAGGCCTCATCTGGACCCCAGCTCCATGCTTCCTGACCTCACCTTCCTATCAAATTCCTCCTGCCTCAGTGCTGTGGTTTGCAAATGCACTTTATAGCAAGACCCTAACTGAGTCTTATACGTTCCTCCAATAGACAGATAAAAGCAGTGGGTGTTTTTTAATATATATTTATTTGCAATTTTCAGTTCATTAGATTTACTTACTATAAATTCAATGAGGAGATTATTAAAGGATGTTGCCTGAACACAGATCCAAAATCAGGGCTTACTGGCGGCATTTGGAGTCTTAAACCAACCTTGTCATATAATTTTTCTCATTTTGTAAAATATTTTTCGCATTTAGAGTTTTAACAAAAGCCCCGATTTAAACAAATAAGTTGTGGCACATGCTAACAAGTTTGTAACAATTCACCTTGACCTATCAAAATACACTTCAAGCATGTCCGCAAATTTGAAAATGAAATAAAATATTTTGTTTCAAAATAGAATTATTTAAAATACCTATCTAATTACTTTATGTATCAAATTTTGATAAGCATTCATTTGGGAGAGATAGAAAATTCATTTCATATATACTTAGTAACATAAGATATTCAGCAATCTCATTTAAAAAAATTCTCAGTGCTCATCTTTTCGGCAATCTACACAACATTTCAGAAAAGCCAGTTTTTTTCCTTTTGCTGACATGGTAAGAAATGTTTCATATGCCACATGATTTTCTGTGAGCCAGACTGAGGGAAAAAAATCCAGCGAGGTGTGCAAGGTTGGGCAGCTGAGTTCCCTCTGAGCTGTGGTTATTAGCTAACAGAGTCAGGAATTTTTGACCCCATCCAGCTGATCTCTGACTGTTAATGTGAAGTCAAGCACAGTAGTCAAATTCGAAGGAATTGCTCTCATTTTGCTCCTTCTTAAGTGTCCTTCCGCCTGGGGCAGCCAATGCCCAGCTCCATCAATTGAGGAAGAATCAAGAGGTGAGGGAACCCGGCTTGTGCAGACCCCAGACTTCAGTCTTTTCCTCTTTTCCAGACTTTCATAACCTCTACCCTCTCCTCAGGCACCGCTCTTCTCACCCATGTCCATTAAGTCTTGGTCATGTGAGGCTCTGCCTCAGTTGGCTTCACCTGTTATTTTATGCAGTAGATCATCCAAATAAACTTATTCCAAGGAACAGAGCACCTGTCTGCATGCACAAGGCAATGCCTTCTCATCCTCTAGTCATACTTTATGGATAAAGGTATACAGGATGTATATTTCAACAGACAGAATCTTAGGAATCTCTTACCTTAGGGCTCCCTATAAACATCTTCAAGTAGTGACAATGTTTGGAAATCATCATTCATGTTATTTCAGAGAACTCACAATCTAATTGGAAGGCCACCTGTCATAAAATGACAACATTGGTGCTATATATCATTCAACACTTTTGACAGATATTGGCATCAAAGTCAATGCTCACCTGACTTTTCAGCGATGTTTAGATGAGAGCTTCCACTCCTGCCATTGTTGGTGCCATTGCCTTTGCACCAGCAGCACAGGTAGTCTGACCAAAAGTGCCGAATTATATGATGGCAAGTTGACAACAGGTGTCAACATTTAACAATATATCCCCCTCCTGGATGTCCAGTATTTTGCAACAACAATCTTCCTGATGTTCATCTGCAGAAACACACTTCTTAAAAACTAAAGCTGAGATGGTCACAGGGTCGGTCATCTTTGTGTTCACTTAAATTAAATTTAAAATGGTCACAAGCTCATTGTAGGACAAAGCCTCATGCTCCCTGTTTTCAGCAGGTGAAGATGCTGACAGTGTGCTGTTGCTCTTTGACCACGTCCTCCCCTCACTCACATTGCAGTAACTTTTTTTAATGACACTATAGTGTATTGTATTTTAAAAAATTTAAATGTACTTATAGTGTATTTTTTTTTTTTTTTTTGCGGTACGCGGGCCTCTCACTGTTGTGGCTTCTCCCATTGCGGAGCACAGGCTCCGGACGCGCAGGCTCAGCAGCCATGGCTCACGGGCCCAGCTGCTCCGCGGCATGTGGGATCTTCCCGGACCGGGGCACGAACCCGTGTCCCCTGCATCGGCAGGCGGACTCTCAACCACTGCGCCACCAGGGAAGCCCCTTATAGTGTATTTTAATCTTCGTGTCTAAACGTTGCTTGCATACATTTTTTATATACATTTGTGCAATTTTTTTGCTGAAAAGAGGCTGAAATCATTAGTTTTAGACTCTGTGTGCTTTAAATTTGGCACTGTAACTTGAGAAGGGCTATATGAAAAAACAGAAAAATTTCAGCACATAAAACACAGTGAACACTTGGGCAATTTTCTGCCTTACAGAGGTGAAGCCAAATACCCAGCTGCCATCTTGTGCTCTGTTGTCTCCTGGAGACTCGTGAGAATTTTCACTACAATACTTTCGCACTGTCCCCAGTGTGACCCTCTTTGGCTGAAAAACCCATTGCCGGTCACATAGGATAGTGTGTCATTTCCTCTTGTGCCTGCTCAGATCTCCATTCTAACAACACAGTTCTTTTTGCTTTTTCATTATTTATGCTGTGATCCATTTCTGGTTTTAAGAGCAATTTTATTACCCTCACTTGAAATATTATGACAACATTTATAAGTATAAATGATAGACACAAACACAAAATTTGTAAAGGCTAAAACTCTGACATCATCATGGCAAAATGTGTTCTGTGTTCACTTATCGCATCATTTCCCATGTAGGTGCAGAGCCTGTGCTATGCATGGACCCCTCTGGATGGGGTGGAATGTGGTGAGCCCTAGCTGCAGTTTGGAGTTCACATGCACAGTTTTATATGTGCAGACATGCTCACTCCTACAGAAAACTGTGAGGGCAGAATTTAAACCTCATCTTGCATGTATACAAGTGGAATATATGCAAGGGGATAGTAGGAAACTACTAGACATCAGCACAAAATCTAGTTGAATTGGCAACATGGCTTAAGTTGGTGGTCTCCAATGTGTTAAAAATTTGGACTCCAACACATTTGAGTATGCAAATTAAAGCTTTAAAATATTTTAAAAATAGAAGTTGAATCAAACATATGCTGGGTCCCTACAGCATATTCAAATGCAGTTTGACAACCATTGCTTTCACGCAGCTGAGCTGTTAGTTAAATTCAATATTGAATGTATGAATAGCCCAAAATACATTAATTTGCTTACTTAAAAAAGGATACTTGCTGGGCTTCCCTGGTGGCGCAGTAGTTGAGAGTACGCCTGCCGATGCAAGGGACACGGGTTCGTGCCCCGGTCCGGGAGGATCCCACAGGCCGCGGAGCGGCTGGGCCCGTGAGCCATGGCTGCCGAGCCTGCGCGTCCGGAGCCTGTGCTCCGCAATAGGAGAGGCCACAACAGTGAGAGGCCCGCGTACCACAAATAAATAAATAAATAAATAAATAAATAAATAAATAAATAAATAAAAGGATACTTGCTAACCCAAATAAAGCTCACATTGGTAGCGTTGCAGGAAGTATAAATGAGCCTAAGAAAAATTTTCCAGTGAGCTGGCTAAAAAATGCAGAGTCCTGGGCCCCATGCTCATTGATTCAGAGTCAGTAAATCTGGGGTTGATCCCAATATTATATATTTTCAGAGCACCACTGGGGGCTCTGATACAAGTTGTACGTGCATCATACTTTGCAAAATACTGGTCTTGAAGCTCCAGTTATCTGAAAGCAAGCCAATGATGGCCGTTTTCTCCGGAGAGCTGTCTGAATGTCATTCCTCCTAGTGCCATATGTTCACTTCAGACTTTGCTGTGAAATAGGAAGATTGAGTTACTATTGCAGAGCTCTTTGTTTTGTTGCACCAAGATAGCTGGCAGTGGCCTTTAAAAGAGACATATATTGTAAAATCCAGAGAAACCCGGTAAAGTTAATTAACTTTATCACCACAATTTTTCCCAGCTGTCAATTAACAGTGTTTCCACAAGGAGAAATTCTTCCAGCACAGTAGTAATTCTTTTAATCAGAGTAACAACAATATAACTTTAATGTGTCATTCTGTTTTATTAAGCAAATCTTACCAACACCTGTGGTGTTGTCACTGAACAGCACAAAACAAGAACACCCTCATGAAGACTCCATCATTATAGGGGTACGATGCTGGTGACTAGACAAGAGGTGTCTACTCCAGTGCCAGTTATCTTGGGAACATTTATCCACCTTTCTGTAGCTTAGGTGGACAATATCTGGGCGAGACCACTGCTGGGATCCCCCTCTTCTCTCCACAGCCTACCATCATTTGATTATCATTCTCTCTTCGCTTGAGTTTCCCTAGGAGAAGGCCTTAAGGGCTTGAGCGCAAATTGTCTGATTGGGAGATACAGGAAATACCAAGGGCCTAGGGGCCTGCGATCGGACAGGGAAGAAAGTCAGTACAGGGTAGAGGCCGTGTTAACAAGCAAGTTCGCACTGGGGGCAGCGGGAGCTCCATCTGAATCTCTAAGAGACCGTGAAGTAAAAGGGTTTAACCTGCATGAGGGAGAAGGCATGGGGCTGGACCACCATCAACTTCCTGTGCTGCACGGTCAACGGCTGCTTCCGGGAGCTGTTTTGGCTTCCCTTTTATGCCAGTGGAGCAGGCTCATTACTCAGAAAAAGTCCCCCAAGCCAGAAAATTAAATTCATCCTAGAATCTCCCACTAAAGCACTTCTAAAGGTAAACTCAGGTGTGGTTGAAAGTGGCTTATTATGAATAAGAAAGACATTCCTCTCCCTTCTATCTCTCGGGAAATTATAAGGGTTATAGGAGCTCTGTGCCAGGAACCAGGGACAAAGACCTAATATATATTTCTTATATCATAATATCACAACCCCTATTAAATTGGTTATGTAGGGCTTCCCTGGTGGCGCAGTGCTTGACAGTCCGCCTGCCGATGCAGGGGACACGGGTTCGTGCCCCGGTCCGGGAGGATTCCACATGCCGCGGAGCAGCTGGGCCCGTGAGCCATGGCCGCTGAGCCTACGCGTCTGGAGCCTGTGCTCCACAACAGGAGAGGCCACAACAGTGAGAGGTCCGCGTACCGCAAAAAAAAAAAAAAAAAAAAAAAAAAAAAAAATTGGTTATGTAGATTAATTCCCCCAAATATCTTTGGAATCCCCGCCCATTTATCTCCCACCGCCATGTTGGCTTGGGTTCTCAGCACCTTTCCTCTTGGTCACTGCAGTAGCCATGTTAACTTGTGTAGCAGCTACACTTAACCCTTCTGAATTTTCCTCCATATTTCTCCCAGTGATACTTTTTTTGGGTAAAACTTTAAAATTCTTCACACGCACAACGCATATAAAAATAAGAAGTACAGTTGATCCTTGAACACAGGGATTGGGGTACCGACCCTCCATGGAGTTGGAAATCTCTGTATAGTTTATGGTCCGTCTTCCATATACACGAGGTACCAATGTACCTGCAGTTCCACATTTGCAGATTCAACCAACTGCAGACAGAGTAGCACTGTAGTATTTACTATGGAAAAAATCCCTGTATAAGTGGACCCGTGGAGTTCAAACCTATGTAGTTTAGGGGTCAGCTATTCTCTTGAACTCGTCATCTGTTTTAAAAAATATACTCATGGACCTGTATAGTCCAGATCCCTCTCTGTTCCCCTACTTGAAAGTGTAATCCTGAATTTCAATGTTAAGCACACCCATGCATTTCTTTACAATTTTACTACATCTAATTGTATCACTAAACAGTATTTGAATATTCATTATGTTTGAAAAATTTATATTCTGAGTATCTTCTGTAGCTTGATTTTAGTTTACTTAATATCTTTTGAGATTCTTTTATGTTCATGAGTATATTTCTAGTTTTTACATTTTCACTGCTGTTTAATGCTTTATTGTATGAACAAAATTTATCCATTCTCTTCTTGGTGGACATCTATTTCTCTTACTGTCCTATTGCAACTGCAAGAACATCACTGTACCTGTCTCTTTTTGTCTGTGGATGAAATTTTCTCAGGGATGCTTAATTACACAGAAGTGAAGTTGCTGGATTGAGAGAGAAAGATCTTTAACTTAACCAGTTTTGCCAAATTCCTCTCCTAAGTGGTTTCCCACATTAGTGTTCTATCAAATAGAATATAAGGGTTTCCATTGTTTCACATCTTAACCAACACTAGGTATTGTCAGGTAAAATAATAAATAATTTTAATGTTTATTTCCATCATTTACTAGTGATACAAAGAATCTTTTGTATTTTTTGTCAATTTGAGCTTCTTTAGATCCTTTATCATTTTTTTAAAAATCTTTATTGGAGTATAATAGCTTTACAATGGTGTGTTAGTTTCTGCTTTATAACAAAGTGAATCAGTTATACATATACATATGTTCCCATATCTCTTCCCTCTTGCGTCTCCCTCCCTCCCACCCTCCCTATCCCACCCCTCTAGGTGATCACAAAGCACCAAGCTGATCTCCCTGTGCTATGCGGCTGCTTCCGACTAGCTATTTTACGATTGGTAGTGTATATATGTCCATGCCGCTCTCTCACTTTGTCACAGCTTACCCTTCCCCCTCCCCATATCCTCAAGTTCATTCCCTAGTAGGTCTGTGTCTTTATTCCCATCTTAACCTTAGGTTCTTCATGACATTTTTCTTTTTCTTAGATTCCATATATATGTGTAAGCATACAGTATTTGTCTTTCTCTTTCTGACTTACTTCACTCTGTATGACAGACTCTAAGTCTATCCACCTCACCACAAATAACTCAATTTTGTTTCATTTTATGTCTGAGTTATATTCCATTGTATATATGTGCCACATCTTCTTTATCCATTCATCCGATGATGGACACTTAGGTTGCTTCAATCTCTTGACTATTGTAAACAGAGCTGCAATGTACATTTTGGTACATGACTCTCTTTGAATTATGGTTTTCTCAGGGTATATGCCCAGTAGTGGGATTGCTGGGTCATATGGTAGTTCTATTTGTAGGTTTTTAAGGATCCTCCATACTGTTCTCCATAGTGGCTGTACCAATTCACATTCCCACCAGCAGTGCAAGACTGTTCCCTTTTCTCCACACCCTCTCCAGCATTTATTGTTTCTAGATTTTTTAATGATGGCCATTCTGACTGGTGTGAGATGATATCTCATTGTAGTTTTCATTTGCATTTCTCTGATGATTAATGATGTTGAGCATTCTTTCATGTGTTTGTTGGCAGTCTGTATATCTTCTTTGGAGAAATGTCTATTTAGGTCTCCTGCCCATTTTTGGATTGGGTTGTTTGTTTTTTTTGTTATTGAGCTGCATGAGCTGCTTGTAAATTTTGGAGATTAATCCTTTGTCAGTTGCTTCATTTGCAAATATTTTCTCCCATTCTGAGGGGTGTCTTTTGGTCTTATTTATGGTTTCCTTTGCTGTGCAAAAGCTTTTAAGTTTCATTAGGTCCCATTTTTTTATTTTTGTTTTTATTTCCATTTCTCTAGGAGGTGGGTCAAAACTGATCTTGCTGTGATTTCTGTCATACAGTGTTCTGCCTATGTTTTCCTCTAAGAGTTTGATAGTTTCTGGGCTTACATTTAGGTCTTTAATCCATTTTGAGCTTATTTTTGTGTATGGTATTCGGGAGTGTTCTAATCTCATACTTTTACATGTAGCTGTCCAGTTTTCCCAGCATCACTTACTGAAGAGGCTGTCCTTTCTCCATTGTACATTCCTGCCTCCTTTATCAAAGATAAGGTGACCATATGTGCGTGGGTTTATCTCTGGGCTTTCGATCCTGTTCCATTGATCTATATTTCTGTTTTTGTGCCAGTACCATATTGTCTTTATTAATGTAGCTTTGTAGTATAGTCTGAAGTCAGGGAGCCTGATTCCTCCAGCTCCGTTTTTCATTCTCAGGATTGCTTTGGCTATTCGGGGTCTTTTGTGTTTCCATACAAATTGTGAAATTTTTTGTTCTAGTTCTGTGAAAAATGCCAGTGGTAGTTTGATAGGGATTGCATTGAATCTGTAGATTGCTTTGGGTAGTAGAGTCATTTTCACAATGTTGATTCCTCCAATCCAATAACATGGTATATCTCTCCATCTATTTGTATCATCCTTAATTTCTTTCATCAGTGTCTTATACTTTTCTGCATACAGGTCTTTTGTCTCCTTAGGCAGGTTTATTCCTAGATATTTTATACTTTTTGTTGCAATGGGAGTGTTTTCTTAATTTCACTTTCAGATTTTTCATCATTAGTGTATAGTAATGCAAGAGATTTCTGTGCATTAATTTCGTATCCTGCTACTTTACCAAATACATTGATTAGCTCTAGTAGTTTTCTGGTAACATCTTTAGGATTCTCTATGTCAAGTATCATGTCATCTACAAACAGTGACAGCTTTACTTCTTCTTTTCTGATTTGGATTCCTTTTAATTCCTTCTCTGATTGCTGTGGCTAAAACTTCCAAAACAGTGTTGAATAAGAGTGGTGAGAAAGGGCAACCTTGTCTTGTTCCTGATCTTAGTGGAAATGGTTTCAGTTTTTCACCATTGAGGACGATGTTGGCTGTGGGTTTGTCATATATGGCCTTTATTATGTTGAGGAAAGTTCCCTCTATGCCTACTTTCTACAGGGTTTGTATCATAAATGGGTGTTCAATTTTGTTGAAAGCTTTCTCTACATCTATTGAGATGATCATATGGTTTTTCTCCTTCAATTTGGTAATATGGTGTATCACATTGATTTGCATATATTGAAGAATCCTTGCATTCCAGGAATAAACCCCACTTGATCATGGTGTATGATCCGTTTAATGTGCTGTTGGATTCTGTTTGCTAGTATTTTGTTGAGGATTTTTGCGTCTGTGTTCATCAGTGATATTGGCCTGTAGTTTTCTTTTTATGTGACATCTTTGTCTGGTTTTGGTATCAGGGTGATGGTGGCCTCGTAGAATGAGTTTGGGAGTGTTCCTCCCTCTGCTCTATTTTGGAAGAGTTTGAGAAGGATAGGTGTTAGCTCTTCTCTAAATGTTTGATAGAATTCACCTGTGAAGCCATCTGGTCCTGAGCTTTTGTTTTTTGGAAGATTTTTAATCACAGTTTCAATTTCAGTGCTTGTGATTGGCCTGTTCATATTTTTTATTTCTTCCTGACTCAGTCTTTGCATGTTGTGCATTTCTAAGAATTTGTCCATTTCTTCCAGGTTGTCCATTTTATTGGCATAGAGTTGCTTGTAGTAATCTCTCATGATCTTTTGTATTTCTACAGTGTCAGTTGTTACTTCTCCTTTTTCATTTCTAATTCTATTGATTTGAGTCTTCTCCCTTTTTTTCTTGATGAGTCTGGCTAATGGTTTATTAATTTTGTTTATCTTCTCAAATAACCAGCTTTTATTTTAATTGATCTTTGCTATCGTTTCCTTCATTTCTTTTTCATTTATTTCTGATCTGATCTTTATGATTTCTTTCCTTCTGCTAACTTTGGGTTTTTTTTGTTCTTTCTCTAATTGCTTTAGGTGCAAGGTTAGGTTGTTTATTTGAGATGTTTCCTGTTTCTTAAGGTAGGATTTTATTGCTATAACCTTCCCTCTTAGAACTGCTTTTGTTGCATCCCATAGGTTTTGGGTCGTCGTGTCTCCATTGTCATTTGTTTCTAGGTATTTTTTGATTTCCTCTTTGATTTCTTCAGTGATCACTTCGTTATTAAGTAGTGTATTGTTTAGCCTCCATGTGTTTGTATTTTTTACAGATCTTTTCCTGTAATTGATATCTAGTCTCATGGTGTTGTGGTCAGAAAAGATACTTGATACAATTTCAATTTTCTTAAATTTACCAAGGCTTGATTTGTGACCCAAGATATGATCTATCCTGGAGAATGTTCCATGAGCACTTGAGAAAAATGTGTATTCTATTGTTTTTGGATGGAATGTCCTATAAATATCAATTAAGTCCATCTTGTTTAATGTATCATTTAAAGCTTGTGTTTCCTTATTTATTTTCATTTTGGATGATCTGTCCATTGGTGAAAGTGGGGTGTTAAAGTCCCCTACTATGAATGTGTTACTGTCGATTTCCCCTTTTATGGCTGTTAGTATTTGCCTTATGTACTGAGGTGCTCCTATGTTGGGTTCATAAATATTTACAATTGTTATATCTTCTTCTTGGATTGATCCCTTGATCATTATTAGTGTCCTTATTTTTCTCTTATAATAATCTTTATTTTAAACTCTATTTTGTCTGATATGAGAATTGCTACTCCAGCTTTCTTTCGATTTCCATTTGCCTGGAATATCTTTTTCCATGCCCTCACTTTCAGTCTGTATGTGTCCCTAGGTCTGAAGTGGGTCTCTTGTAGACAGCATATATATGGGTCTTGTTTTTGTTTCCATTCAGCTAGTCTGTTTCTTTTGGTGGGAGCATTTAAACCATTTACATTTAAGGTAATTATTGATATGTATGTTCCTATTCCCATTTTCTTATTTGTTTTGGGTTTTTTTATTGTAGGTCTTTTCCTACTCTTATGTTTCCTGCCTAGAGAAGTTCCTTTAGTATTTGTTGTAAAGCTGGTTTGTTGGTGCTGAACTCTCTCAGCTTTTGCTTGTCCATCAAGGTTTTAATTTCTCCATCAAATCTGAATGAGATCCTTGCTGGGTAGAGTATTCTTGGTTGTAGGTTTTTCTCCTTCATCACTTTAAATATGTCCTGCCAGTCCCTTCTGGCTTGCAGAGTTTCTGCTGAAAGATCAGCTGTTAACCTTATGGGGATTCCCTTGTGTGTTATTTGTTGTTTTTCCCTTGCTGCTTTTAATATGTTTTCTTTGTATTTAATTTTTGATAGTTTGATTAATATTTGTGTTGGCATGTTTCTCCTTGGATTTATCCTGTATGGGACTCTCTGTGCTTCCTGGACTTGATTAACTATTTCCTTTCCCATATTAGGGAAGTTTTCAACTATAATGTCTTCAAAAATTTTCTCAGTCCCTTTCTTTTACTCCTCTTCTTCTGGAACCCCTATACATCGAATGTTGGTGCATTTAATGTTGTCCCAGAGGTCTCTGAGACTATCCTCAGTTGTTTTCATTCTTTTTTCTTTATTCTGCTCTGCAGTAGTTATTTCCACTATTTTATCTTCCAGGTCACTTATTTGTTCTTCTGCCTCAGTTATTCTGCTATTGATCCCTTCTAGCATATTAGATTTCATTTATTGTGTTGTTCATCGTTACTTGTTTCCTCTTTAGTTCTTCTAGGTCCTTGTTAAATGTTTCTTGCATTTTCTTTATTCTATTTCCAAGTTTTTGGATCATCTTTACTATCATTATTCTGAATTCTTTTTCAGTTAGACTGCCTATTTCCTCTTTATTTGTTAGGTCTGGTGGGTTTTTATCTTGCTCCTTCATCTGCTGTGTGTTTTTCTGTCTTCTCATTTTGCTTATCTTACTGTGTTTAGAGTCTCCTTTTTGCAGGCTGCAGGTTCGTAGTTCCCGTCGTTTTCGGTGTCTGCCCCCAGTGGCTAAGGTTGGTTCAATGGGTTGTGTAGGCTTATTGGTGGAGGGTACTAGTGCCTGTGTTCTGGTGGATGAGGCTGAATCTTGTCTTTCTGGTGGGCAGGTCCACGTCTGGTGGTGTGATATTGGGTATCCTTGGACTTATTATGATTTTAGGCATCCTCTCTGCTAATGGGTGGAGCTGTGTTCCTGTCTTGCTAGTTGTTTGGCATAGGGTGTCCAGCACTGTAGCTTGCTTGTCGTTGAGTGAAACTGGGTGTTGGTGTTGAGATGGAGCTCTCTGGGAGATTTTCACCATTTGATATTACGTGGAGCTGGGAGGTCTCTTGTGGGGCAGTGTCCTGAAGTTGGCTCTCCCACGTCAGAGGCACAGCACTGACTCCTGGCTGCAGCAGCAAGTGCCTTTCATCCACACGGCTCAGACTTTTCGGAGGTCTGAGGTCTTTTGCCAGCGTTCAGTGGGTGTTCTGTAGGAGTTGCTCCATGTGTAGATGTATTTCTGATGTACCTGTGGGGAGGAAGGTGATCTCCACATCTAACTCTTCCGCCATCTTCCCCTCCATCCCTTTATCATTTTTTAACTAATTTGTATTTCTGTTATTGACTTGTTATATATGCATAGCAAAAGATATACCCACAGGCAAAGTAATGACCCCCATAGTTGTCTCTATCCTAACACCCAGAACCTGTGTATATGTTACTTACATGGAAAAATGTGACTCTGATTATGTGATTAAATTAAGAACCTTGGGTTGGGAGATCATCCTGCATTATCTGTATGGAAGCAATATACTCACACAAGTCTTTAAAAGCAGAGGAGAGAGGCAGGCGTAGGTCAGAGAGATGAGATGAAAGCAGGAGAGATTCAAAGCATGAGGGGGACTTAACCTGCCACCCTTGACTTTGAAGATGGAGGAAAGAATGTGTGTGGCATCTGTTAGCTGGCTTCCCTGAGCTGACAGCCAGCAAGGAAATGATGACATCAGTCCTATAAATACCAGGAACTGAATTCTGTCAATAACCTTAAAGAGAAAAAAAACAGATCTCCTTGGGAGCCTCCAGAAAAATATACAACCCTGCCAACACCTTGAGTTTAGCCTGTGAGACTACAGAACTGTAAGATTGTTAATTTATGTTGTTTAAGCTGTCAAGTTTGTAGTAATTTGTGACGGCAGTAATAGAAAACTAATACAGTCTTCCCTTGGTATCCCTGGGGGCTTCCTTCCAGAACCCTTGCAGATACCAACATCCATGGATGCTCAAGTTCCTTTTTCAAATTTGTGTAGTACAGTTGGCCTCCCCATCCCAGGGTTCCACATCAGCAGATAGGGAGTGACAGGTATACATGCATACAGAGGGTACTATTCCTTGTTTGTGTATACAGCTTGCATATATTTTTTCCGAATCTGTGGAGCATCATCACACTTTATAAATGGTGTCTTTTAATGCACAGAAGTTTTAAAATACAATGAAAGTTAGATTCATCTTTTTTTCTCTATTATTTGTGCATTGTAAAAATAAGTTCTTCCTATATACTACAGTCATAAAGACATTTTCTGCTGTCAACATTTAAAAATGTGTATTGAAGTATAGTTGATTTCCAATATTATATTACAATATTCACAATATTTTCTTTGATGAGAGTTTTATCATGAATGGATATCAAATTTTGTCAAATGCTTTTTCTGCATCTATTGAGATTGTCATATGATTTTTGTCCTTTCTTTTGTTAATGTGCTGTATAAAAATGATTCTTTTTGCAGATATTAAGCCATCTTTGCATTCCGGAATAAATTCCACTGATCATGGTGTATGATCCTTTTTGTATATTGCTGAATTCAGTTTGCTAATATTTTGTTGAGGATTTTTGCAACTATATCCATCAGATATATTGGCCTGTAATTTTCTCTTTTTGCAGTGCCTTTTTCTGGTTTTAGTACCAGGGTAATTATGGCCTCACAGAATGAATTTGGGAGTGTTCCCTCCCCTTCAGTTTTTGAAATAGTTTGAGAAGGATAGGTGTTAACTCTCTTTCATATGTTTGGTAGAATTCTCCTGTGAAGCTTCTGGACTTTAGTTTGCTAGGAGGTTTTTTTTTTTTTTTTTTAAATTACAAATTCAGTTTCATTAATAGTGATTGGTTTGCCCAGATTGTGTTTTTCTTCCTGATTCAGTCTTGTAAGGTTGAGTGTTTCTAGAAATTTGTCCATTTCTTCTAGGTTGTTCAATTTGTTGGCATATAACTATGGTATTCTCTTACGATTTTTTTGTATCTCTGTGATATCCGCTGCTGTTTCTCCTCTTTTATTATTTTATTTGTGTACTCTCTCTTTTTTTATCTTGATGAGCTTGAATAATGGTTTATCAATTTTGTTTATCTTTTCAAGAAAAAAAAAGAGCTCTTGGTTTCATTGATTTTTTTTTTTGATCTCTCTATTATTTATTTCCTCTCTGATCTTTATTGTTTCCTCCCTTCTGCTGACTTTGGGCTTTGTTTGTTCTTTTTCTAATACATTTAGATGTTATGTTAGGTTGTTTACCTGAAACTTTACTTGTTTCTTGAGGTAGGCCTGTATCACTATAAACTTCCCTCTTAGAACTGCTTTGCTGTAACCCATCATTTTGGAAAGTTGTGTTTTTATTTTCATTGGTCTTGAGGTATTTTCTGATTTCTTTTTCTTTTTTTTTTGCGGTACACGGGCCTCTCACTGTTGTGGCCTCTTCCGTTGTGGAGCACAGGCTCCAGACGCGCAGGCTCAGTGGCCATGGCTCATAGGCCCAGCCGCTCCGCGGCATGTGGGATCTTCCCGGACCGGGGCACGAAGCCATGTCCCCTGCATCGGCAGGCAGACGCTCAGCCACTGCACCACCAGGGAAACCCTGATTTCATTTTTGATTTCTGCATTGACCCACTGGTTTTTTTTTTTTTTTTAAACATCTTTATTGGAGTATAATTGCTTTACAATGGTATGTTAGTTTCAGCTTCACAACAAAATGAATCAGTTATATATATACATATATTCCCATATCTCTTCCCGCTTGCGTCTCCCTCCCTCCCACCCTCCCTATCCCACCCCTCCAGGCGGTCACAAAGCACTGAGCTGCTCTCCCTGTGCTATGCGGCTGCTTCCCACTAGCTATCTACCTTACGTTTGGTAGTGTATATATGTCCATGCCTCTTTATCGCTTTGTCACCGTTTACCCTTCCCCCTCCCCATAGCCTCAAGTCCATTCTCTAGTAAGTCTGTGTCTTTATTCCTGTTTCACCCCTAGGTTTTTCATGACATTTTTTTTTCTTAAATTCCATATATATGTGTTAGCATACGGTATTTGTCTCTCTCTTTCTGACTTACTTCACTCTGTATGACAGACTCTAGGTCTATCCACCTCATTACAAATAGCTCAATTTCGTCTCTTTTTATGGCTGAGTAATATTCCATTGTATATATGTGCCACATCTTCTTTATCCATTCATCCGATGATGGACACTTAGGTTGTTTCCATCTCTGGGCTATTGTAAATAGAGCTGCAATGAACATTTTGGTACATGACTCTTTTTGAATTATGGTTTTCTCAGGGTATATGCCCAGTAGTGGGATTGCTGGGTCATATGGTAGTTCTATTTGTAGCTTTTTAAGGAACCTCCATACTGTTCTCCACAGTGGCTGTATCAATTTACATTCCCACCAACAGTGTAAGAGGGTTCCCTTTTCTCCACACCCTCTCCAGCATTTATTGTTTCTAGATTTTTTGATGATTGCCATTCTGACTGGTGTGAGATGATATCTCATTGTAGTTTTGATTTGCATTTCTCTAATGATTAGTGATGTTGAGCATTCTTTCATGTGTTTGTTGGCACTCTGTATATCTTCTTTGGAGAAATGTCTATTTAGGTCTCCTGCCCATTTTTGGATTGGGTTGTTTGTTTTTTTGTTATTAAGCTGCATGAGCTGCTTATAAATTTTGGAGATTAATGCTTTGTCAGTTGCTTCATTTGCAAATATTTTCTCCCATTCTGAGGGTTGTCTTTTGGTCTTCTTTATGGTTTCCTTTGCTGCGCAAAAGCTTTTAAGTTTCATTAGGTCCCATTTGTTTACTTTTGTTTTTATTTCCATTTCTCTAGGAGGTGGGTCAAAAAGGACCTTGCTGTGATTTATGTCATAGAGTGTTCTGCCTATGTTTTCCTCTAAGAGTTTGATAGTTTCTGGGCTTATATTTAGGTCTTTAATCCATTTTGAGCTTATTTTTGTGTATGGTGTTAGGGAGTGATCTAATCTCATACTTTTACATGTAGCTGTCCAGTTTTCCCAGAACCACTTATTGAATAGGCTGTCCTTTCTCCACTGTACATTTCTGCCTCCTTTGTCAAAGATAAGGTGACCATATGTCCGTGGGTTTATCTCTGGGCTTTCTATCCTGTTCCATTGATCTATATTTCTGTTTTTGTGCCAGTACCATACTGTCTTGATAACTGTAGCTTTGTAGTATAGTCTGAAGTCAGGAAGCCTGATTCCTCCAGCTCCAGTTTTCGTTCTCAAGATTGTTTTGGCTATTCGGGGTCTTTTGTGTTTCCATACAAATTGTGAAATTTTTTGTTCTAGTTCTGTGAAAAATGCCAGTGGTAGTTTCATAGGGATTGCATTGAATCTGTAGATTGCTTTGGGTAGTAGAGTCACTTTCACGATGTTGATTCTTCCAATCCAAGAACATGGTATATCTCTCCATCTATTTGTATCATCTTTAATTTCTTTCATCAGTGTCTTATAATTTTCTGCATCCAGGTCTTTTGTCTCCTTAGGTAGGTTTATTCCTAGGTATTTTATTCTTTTTGTTGCAATGGTAAATGGGAGTGTTTTCTTGATTTCACTTTCAGATTTTTCATCCTTAGTGTATAGGAATGCCAGAGATTTCTGTGCATTAATTTTGTATCCTGCTACTTTACCAAATCCATTGATTAGCTCTAGTAGTTTTCTGGTAGCATCTTTAGGATTCTCTATGTATAGTATCATGTCATCTGCAAACAGTGACAGCTTTACTTCTTCTTTTCCGATTTGGATTCCTTTTATTTGCTTTTCTTCTCTGATTGCTGTGGCTAAAACTTCCAAAACTATGTTGAATAAGAGTGGTGAGAAAGGGCAACCTTGTCTTGTTCCTGATCTTAGTGGAAATGCTTTCAGTTTTTCACCATTGAGGACGATGTTGGCTGTGGGTTTGTCATATATGGCCTTTATTATGTTGAGGAAAGTTCCCTCTATGCCTACTTTCTGCAGGGTTTTTATCATAAATTGGTGTTGAATTTTGTCAAAAGCTTTCTCTGCATCTATTGAGATGATCATATGGTTTTTCTCCTTCAATTTGTTAATATGGTGTATCACGTTGATTGATTTGCGTATATTGAAGAATCCTTGCATTCCTGGAATAAACCCCACTTGATCATGGTGTATGAGCCGTTTAATGTGCTGTTGGATTCTGTTTGCTGGTATTTTGTTGAGGATCTTTGCATCTATGTTCATCAGTGATATTGGCCTGTAGTTTTCTTTCTTTGTGACATCCTTGTCTGGTTTTGGTATCAGGATGATGGTGGCCTCGTAGAATGAGTTGGGGAGTGTTCCTCCCTCTGTTATATTTTGGAAGAGTCTGAGAAGGATAGGTGATAGCTCTTCTCTAAATGTTTGATAGAATTCGCCTGTGAAGCCATCTGGTCCTGGGCTTTTGCTTGTTGGAAGATTTTTAATCACAGTTTCAATTTCAGTGCTTGTGATTTGTCTGTTCATATTTTCTATTTCTTCCTGATTCAGTCTTGGCAGGTTGTGCCTTTCTAAAAATTTGTCCATTTCTTCCAGGTTGTCCATTTTATTGGCATAGAGTTGCTTGTAGTAATCTCTCATGATCTTTTGTATTTCTGCAGTGTCAGTTGTTACTTCTCCTTTTTCATTTCTAATTCTATTGATTTGAGTCTTCTCCCTTTTTTTCTTGATGAGTCTGGCTAATGGTTTATCAATTTTGTTTATCTTTTCAAAGAACCAGCTTTTAGTTTTATTGATCTTTGCTATCGTTTCCTTCATTTCTTTTTCATTTATTTCTGATCTGATTTTTATGATTTCTTTCCTCCTGCTAACTTTGGGGGTTTTTTTGTTCTTCTTTCTCTAATTGCTTTAGGTGCAAGGTTAGGTTGTTTATTCGAGATGTTTCCTGTTTCTTAAGGTAAGATTGTATTGCTATAAACTTCCCTCTTAGAACTGCTTTTGCTGCATCCCATAGATTTTGAGTCGTCGTGTCTCCATTGTCATTTGTTTCTAGGTATTTTTTGATTTCCTCTTTGATTTCTTCAGTGATCACTTCGTTATTAAGTAGTGTATTGTTTAGCCTCCATGTGTTTGTATTTTTTACAGATCTTCTCCTGTAATTGATATCGAGTCTCATAGCGTTGTGGTCGGAAAAGATACTTGATACAATTTCAATTTTCTTAAATTTACCAAGGCTTGATTTGTGACCCAAGATATGATCTATCCTGGAGAATGTTCCATGAGCACTTGAGAAAAATGTGTATTCTGTTGTTTTTGGATGGAATGTCCTATAAATATCAATGAACTCCATCTTGTTTAATGTATCATTTAAAGCTTGTGTTTCCTTATTTATTTTCATTTTGGATGATCTGTCCATTGGTGAAAGTGGGGTGTTAAAGTCCCCTACTATGAATGTGTTACTGTCGATTTCCCCTTTTATGGTTGTCAGTATTTGCCTTATGTATTGAGGTGCACCTATGTTGGGTTCATAAATATTTACAATTGTTATATCTTCCTCTTGGATCGATCCCTTGATCATTATGTAGTGTCCTTCTTTGTCTCTTCTAATAGTCTTTGTTGTAAAGTCTATTTTGTCTGATATGAGAATTGCTACTCCAGCTTTCTTTTGGTTTCCATTTGCATGAAATGTCTTTTTCCATCCCCTTACTTTCAGTCTGTATGTGTCTCTAGGTCTGAAGTGGGTCTCTTGTAGACAGCAAATATATGGGTCTTGTTTTTGTATTCATTCAGCCAATCTGTGTCTTTTGGTGGGAGCATTTAGTTCATTTACATTTAAGGTAATTATCGATATGTGTGTTCCTATTCCCATTTTCTTAATTGTTTTGGGTTCGTTATTGTAGGTCTTTTCCTTCTTTTGTGTTTCTTGCCTAGAGAAGTTCCTTTAGCAGTTGTTTTAGAGCTGGTTTGGTGGTGCTGAACTCTCTCAGCTTTTGCTTGTCTGTAAAGGTTTTAATTTCTCCATCAAATCTGAATGAGATCCTTGCTGGGTAGAGTAATCTTGGTTGCAGGTTTTTCTCCTTCAACACTTTCAATATGTCCTGCCACTCCCTTCTGGCTTGCAGAGTTTCTGCTGAAAGATCAGCTGTTAACCTTATGAGGATTCCCTTGTGTGTTATTTGTTGTTTTTCCCTTGCTGCTTTTAATATGTTTTCTTTGTATTTAATTTTTGACAGTTTGATTAATATGTGTCTTGGCGTATTTCTCCTTGGATTTATCCTGTATGCAACTCTCTGTGCTTCCTGGACTTGATTAACTATTTCCTTTCCCATATTAGGGAAGTTTTCAACTATAATCTCTTCAAATATTTTCTCAGTCCCTTTCTTTTTCTCTTCTTCTTCTGGAACCCCTATAATTCGAATGTTGGTGCGTTTAATGTTGTCCCAGAGGTCTCTGAGACTATCCTCAGTTCTTTTCATTCTTTTTTCTTTATTCTGCTCTGCAGTAGTTATTTCCACTATTTTATCTTCCAGGTCACTTATCCGTTCTTCTGCCTCAGTTATTCTGCTATTGATCCCATCTAGAGTACTTTTAATTTCATTTATTGTGTTGTTCATCATTGCTTGTTTCATCTTTAGTTCTTCTAGGTCCTTGTTAACTGATTCTTGCATTTTGTCCATTCTATTGTCCATTCTATCTCCAAGATTTCGGATCAACCTTACTCTGATTATTCTGAATTCTTTTTCAGGTAGACTGCCTATTTCCTCTTCATTTGTTAGGTCTGGTGGGTTTTTATCTTGCTCCTTCATCTGCTGTGTGTTTTTCTGTCTTTTCATTTTGCTTATCTTACTGTGTTTGGGGTCTCCTTTTTTGCAGGCTGAAGGTTCGTAGTTCCTGTTGTTTTTTGTGTCTGTCCCCAGTGGTTGGTTCAGTGGGTTGTGTAGGCTTCCTGGTGGAGGGTACTAGTGCCTGTGTTCTGGTGGATGAGGCTGGATCTTGTCTTTCTGGTGGGCAGGTCCACGTCTGGTGGTGTGTTTTGCGGTGTCTGTAGACTTATTATGATTTTGGGCAGCCTCTCTGCTAATGGGTGGGGTTGTGTTCCTGTCTTGCTAGTTGTTTGGCATAGGATGTCCAGCACTGTAGCTTGCTGGTCGTTGAGTGAAGCTGGGTGCTGGCATTGAGATGGAGATCTCTCGGAGAATTTTGCTGTTTGATATTATGTGCAGCTGGGAGGCCTCTTGTGGAGCAGTGTCCTGAAGTTGGCTCTCCCACCTCAGAGGCACAGCACTGACTCCTGGCTGCAGCACCAAGAGCCTTTCATCCACAGGGCTCCTTAATTTGGGATGATTCGTTGTCTATTCATGTATTCCACAGATGCAGGGTATATCAAGTTGATTGTGGAGCTTTAATCCGCTGCTTCTGAGGCTGCTGGGAGAGATTTCCCTTTCTCTTCTTTGTTCTCACAGTTCCCAGGGGCTCAGCTTTGGATTTGGCCCCGCCTGTGCGTGTAGGTCGCCGGAGGGCGTCTGTTCTTTGCTCAGACAGGATGGGGTTAAAGGAGCCGCTGATTCGGAGGCTCTGGCTCACTCAGGCCGGGGGGGGGGCGTGGGGGGGGTGGGGGGGTGGGGGGGGTCGGGTGGGGTAGGGAGGGTCACGGAGTGTGGGGCGGGCCTGCAGCGGCAGAGGCCTGCGTGACGTTGCAGCCTGAGGCGCGCCGTGCGTTCTCCCGGGGGAGCTGTCCCTGGATCCCGGGACCCTGGCAGTGGCGGGCTGCACAGGCTCCCCGGAAGGGCGTGTGGCTAGTGACCTGTGTTCGCACACAGGCCTCCTGGTGGCGGCAGCAGCGGCCTTAGCGTCTCATGTCTGTCTCTGGGCTCCGCACTTTTAGCCGCGGCTCGCGCCCGTCCCTGGAGCTCTCTCAAGCAGCATTCTTAATCCCCTCTCCTCGCGCACCAGGAAACAAAGAGGGATGTAAAAGTCTCTTGCCTCTTCGGCAGGTCCAGACTTTTCCCCGGACTCTCTCCCGGCTAGCCGCGGTGCACTAACGCCCTGCAGGCTGTGTTCACGCCGCCAACCTCAGTCCTCTCCCTGCGCTCCGACAAAAGCCGGAGCCTCAGCTCCCAGTCCCGCCCGCCCCGGCGGGCGAGCAGACAAGCCTCTCGGCTGGTGAGTGCCGGTCGGCCCGATCCTCTGCGCTGGAATCTGTCCGCTTTGCCCTCCGCACCCCTGTTGCTGTGCTCTCCTCCGCGGCTCCCCATCTCCCCCACTCCGCCTCCCGAAGTCTCCACCCGCGAAGGGGCTTCCTAGTGTGTGGACACTTTTCCTCCTTCACAGCTCTCTCCTGCTGGTGCAGGACCCGTCCCTATCCTTTTGTCTCTGTTTAGTTTTTTCTTTTGCCCTAACCAGGTACGTGGGGGGTTCCTTGCCTTTTGGGAGGTCTGAGGTCTTCTGCCAGCGTTCAGTAGGTGCTCCGTAGGAGTTGTTCCACGCGTAGATGTATTTCTGGTGTATCTGTGGGGAGGAAGGTGATCTCCACGTCTTACTCTTCCGCCATCTTCCCGGAAGTCCCCGACCCACTGGTTTTTTAGTAGCATGTTGTTTAGTCTCCATGCTTTGTGCTTTTCCCATTTTTCTTCCTATAATTGATTTCTGGTTTAATACTGTTGTGGTCAGAAAAAATACTTCTATCCTCTTAAATTTGTTGTGATTAGTTTTGTGGCCTGGTATGTCATCTATTCTGGAGAATGTTCCATGTGCTCTTGAAAAGAATGTGCATTTTGCTGTTTTGGGATAGAATGTCCTGTAGATATCTATTAAGTCCAGCTGGACTAATATGTCATTTAAGACCACTGTTTCCTGATTGATGTTCTCCTTTGCTCAGTGGCCGCACCACCGTATTGGGTGCAGGGTCGGGTTCCCAAGTTGCTGGAGCAGAAGCCCTAAGGTCTGGTCCAAGCTAGCTTTGCTCCCTTTAAGTGTGTGTTCTTCTCCCTCCCAGCACCAGCTCCCTTGCCCCAGAGGGGATGAGTGCTGGAGAAAAAGGGGCTGGTACAGGCACTCAGCATGGTACCCTCAACATTGAGACATTTAATCCAAATGGAAAAATTTTTTCATATGTTTTGTGTTTCATATGTTTTCATATCTGTTTTCAATGGATAATAATTGCCTCAGCATCATTTACTATCTAGTCCATTTTTTCTTCACTAACCTGCACCTCAGTCAGAGATCAAGTTGACCAGTCTGTGGTTCCGTTTCTGAGCTCATTCATTATTTGTTATTTTTATCGTTTTTGTTTATTCCTAAGCCAGTAATATAGTATCTTAATTACAATACTTGTATTTTAATAATTGTTATTTTGTAGGCTGAGACCCCCTACCATGTTTTTCAGTTATCTTGACTATTCTTGGTCCTTTACTTTTCCTTATGATTTTAAAATTAGTTTTCAAGTTCTAAAATTAGGTTTTTAAGAACGCTGTTGGTATTTTTGTTGGATTGCATTGAATTTATAGATTAATTTTGGGATAACTGACATTTTTATAATATTGAGTTTTACCATCCGTGAACTTGGTTTGTCTCTCGGTTACTGAAGTCTTCTTTTATGTCTTTGAATAATATGTTATAATATTACCTGTCTTACATAAGATTTATGAGGATTTTATATAATTCTTTGAAAAAAAGTATGTTCCAAGTTGTTAATTCCTGGTATCTAGGGATGCAACTTTTAATAAAGATTTTCTACCTACTAATATTTCTGAACTATTCTATTAACTCTATTAACTTGTGTTGAGGTTTTTTTTTTTTTTTTTTTTTTTTTGTGGTATGCGGACCTCTCACTGTTGTGGCCTCTCCCATAGTGGAGCACAGGCTCCGGACATGCAGGCTCAGCAGCCATGGCTCACGGGCCCAGCTGGTCCGCGGCATGTGGGATCTTCCCGGCCTGGGGCACGAATCCGTGTCCCCTGCATCGGTAGGCGGACTCTCAACCACTGCGCCACCAGGGAAGCCCTTGTGTTGAGTTTTTTTTGTTCACAGTTATAACAATTATAACATCTATGAACAATGAATATTTTGTTTATTTACAGTACTTATATTTTAAATTCCCTTTCTCATCTTCATAGGCTCCTTTTAGGATCTCTTGTATAATATTAAATGAACGTCCACAGTGAGTGTCTTTTTCTTGTTGCATATTTTAAAGGAAGTGGTATCATTGTTTATCTATATGAATATATTGCTCAGTGAGGTTTTAACAAGTTCATTTCTATTCTTAGTTTGCAAGTATTTATTTTTTAATAAACAAAAATTGGTTTTATTAAATGATTTTTCTGTGTTGAAAATGATTTTTTCCTCTCATAGTCAGCTTATATTAAATTACATTATTAGGTTTTTTTAATGAAAAAAGATATTTCCATTCCTGGAATAAATCCAACTCTTCCTAAATGGTATTTTTATATGGGTGTATAAGTGTCTGTGTACAAAGAAGCTTATAATTTATTTGGATTTTTGTGGCTATGGCCGTATGTTGATACTGGTCTGAAGTTTCTTTGTACTGTTATCTTTAAATTTACATATTAAGGTTATATCAGCCTTAAAATAAAGAGGAAAAGAGAGAGGTGGTAAAAGGATGGAAGTGAGAGTGAGAGGAAAATGAGAAAGAAAGAATAAGAGAGAGAGTGAAGAGAAAAAAAGAACAAAATGAAGCAAGAATGGTAAAACATTGATAATTATTGAATACAGATGATGGGCATATGGGACTTCATTATAGTATTATCTCCACTTTAAGGAGAAATAAAAACAAATTATTTTTTAATTGAGAGATTTCTAGAATAATTTTATCCTTAAAGCTACCATAGAGTACAATGTCTAAAGAATATCTTAAGGACATTTCATTTCTTGAGTATTTATTTTCAACTTTCATTAATGGTCACCTTTTCCATGGAAATATAGACTCAAATTCACTAGATTTTGAAGATATTTGTTGTTGGATCACACATTTGAAGGTGTTTGTTGTTGGATCACACATTTACACAAAATAATAGTTGTACAAATAAAATACACCTTATTGATTTCTCTAACAGTCCTAATATTCCTTATTATTATAAAATAAACCTTATTATTTCTCTAACAGTCCTAATATTCCCTCAGGCAGGGCAGGGAGCTCTTTCTGCTAGTTGTCATCTCTCAGTTATCCTGGTTTAAACTCTCAATTTTTCATAATTCAGTCTCTTCTCTTTTCCCACTTCCCTTTGGGTCTCCTCAAATACTGCACCAAGGAAAGAGCTCTGTGGCATATTGGCCAAATCCTTAGAGACACTATACTCAAATCATCAGCGGTCTTTGCCATGGGTGACTTGTCTCTTCTGATTCCTGTACTGGTACCTGCTGAGGTGTGACTGGTCTTGCCTTGCCTTCTGAATTGTCTTTCAGGCATCCACTGCTGACTGGGTCTAACCATTGGCCCCTGCCGTAGAGCACACTGGCTTCTTTATCACATGTTCAGGCCATTGCCACACATCTTTATCCCCATCTCTGAGGCACAGGGGAATTTTGGCATTCTCTAGAAGACCAAGAGGAAACAGATGATCTTCAGATTTACCTTGTGCAAATGCTATTTTTCCGGTGTACATTCGATAAGACACCATGGGGTGCATGGGGCTTCTTTCAGAGAATTGCCCTCCCCCTAAGGCTGCACTGTGAAATAGATCCATTCATCCTTCTCCTGATGTTATCAGATTCTCCTGTAACTCTATAGGAGTTGACATATTTAGCAGGTTCGTTTCCCTACTTCCCACCTTGAGGATTGGTGTTCTAACCTAAGAAGAGTAGCACAGACAGGTGCTTTTAAACTCTTCATGTTCCTTCTTTCTTGTCCTAGAAATCCTCTCAATGCCCCAGAAATCTCTCAATTTATGCCCTGATATGAAGATACTTCATATATTTATGTCACATTCCTCTTCTAGGGTTTATCATGAAATTGTCCTGCTCTGACTCCCTACTGTATCTGGCTGTTATATAATGAGAATTTTAGAATTGATAAATTTCTTTTTAATCACCACCCAGTAACCCTTTAAATATGAAGCGCAGGCATTCTTTTACAGGTGTTAAAAACTTGAGTAATCAAGAAGATTAAGAAATATTCTGCTTCTTTAAAATATATGGGAGGATTACACTTGCCAACACGTCCTACATTTGGTTGATAAAATGTGAGCAGAATAACCTGTGTCACCTCTTAAAGACGTTTTAAGGTAGAGTGCACAATATACCGTGTGTCCTTTTCCTGCCTTGGCAATTATGGAAGTATGTTTCAAGGAAAAGTATCGTCATCTTGGGTTTCTGAGTGGACTGCCATGAAAGATCCCCTTGCCTAACCACATAGGGCTTGTACCATGAACAAAAAATTGTTTGTTGTATTAAGACACTGAGAGCCGGGGGTTATTTGTTACAGTTGTGTAATCTAGACCATCCTGACTGATACATAGCCCTATGTGTACTAACATAGAAAAATAGTCATCACATGGGTTTGTGTAACAAAAGCCAATATGATCTCAATTATGTAAAGCTCAGTGTGTAACTAAATGGGATAAATAAGTGAATTCTTCCTTTGAGAAGGAAGAATAAACTTCCTTTGAGAAGTTTTGAGAAGCCAGAAATTTTGGAAGCAGTGATTGTATTCATGACTGCTTTCTATTTTTTGAATAGCCTTTCTGTATTTGGGAAAATTCCCTTGTGAGGAATTCTGTATTTCCAAAGTAGAAATCAGAACTGAGTTCCTAGCTTTTCTTGTAGCTTGGATATAGGTGATTGACTTACATATACCTATGGGAGATATAGGTTTGGAAGTGGGGGACAGGAGAAAATTATTTTGAGTAGAATTCAGTTTTTCTCACAGGTAGCTTCTGGATTTGGGGGATGGTAGTGGTTTCAGAGTCAGACTCTTGTCATGGAGTGATGTAGCAGTGGGATTCTATTTCTGTATCTCTACCTATCTCTACTGCCATCTAGCTAACTGGAGAGATTTGTTACAAGGGATTGATTTATGCAATTGTGTGAGTTGAATGAGCAAGTTTGAAATCTGTAGGACGGGCAGTCAGGAAGGGCAGATCATAAGCAAGATGGAACTCCATGAAATGGGCCAAAACTTTTATCAACAGGCAGAATTTCTTCTCACTTTTTCAGGAAAGCCTCATCCCTGCTTTCTGTATCTTGTAACTGATTCAGTAAGGCCTACTCAGGTTATCCTTGATAATCTCCCTCACTTAAAGTCAACTGATTAGGGACTTTAATTACATCCCCCACATCCCTTCATAGCAACATCTAGATTAGTATTTAATTAAATAACTCAGGACTGGAGCCTAACCCAGTTGACATATTTAAAAAAATCCAACACAATTGGCATTAGTACATGTGGCAGAAGTTGTTGTAGAAAAGCCAGGTTCCTTCCTTTCAGTGTGTGATGTGACAGTGGCATTTTTTTTTTTTTTTTTTCTTTTTAAATCCAGCCTATTCCGCAGCATTGCTGTGTGCTTGTGTGTGCAGATATGTGTTTCTGGAAGCTCAACCTTGTCTGTTCCTCCAGCTAACCACTCATTCTGATAGCTACTAATATCTTTTCATACTTTTCTAGTTAATCTAGTCAAGTGGATTTTATTTGCTTTAACTGAAGCATCTGACCAATAGTAAAGTTAATCTTCAAGTCTTTTTCTCGTAAGACTAAGGTCCTTGGTCAAAATGACAGTACAGGGATTTCTGGGTTCTGTTTACAGGCTGGCTTTTTTTAGGCCATGTTCTTTTGCTTTTAGGTTAGCAAATTCTGGAAGTTATGACCTCTCTATGGAAGGGTAGTTTCCTGCTCTGCTCCTCTATTTTTCTCTGCGGGTGTCTTTGCAACAGAAACAGTTAGTGTACTTACTGGAGATTTTCAAACCTATTAGTCCATGGAAATGTCAGTATCTCCCTTTTGCTGCTTGGTGTGCTCACAGCAGAGGCTGAACTATAGATTATGTGGAAAATGGAAGAGGAAGGAGGAGGAGAAGAATATAATTGAATATAAAAGTAGACTACAGAATGAGGTTTCTATTTTAATTGAGAAAAGATTAATAATGGATTATAACTTTTTCCCCAAAATGTATATGTACTGTATTTTCTCTTGGTTAGGTTCTTATTAAAGAATGCTTTATGAAATATCATATCACAATCATACCCAAATGCTCTCACCCTAATTTTAAGTTAATGGTACTTTATATATCTATATATCCCTGTATATTCATACATGTACACATTGGTTAAAGCATTTCCGTGTTATTACTTACAACAAAATGGTGAAGAGCACAGCTTATGGAGAGAAACTGCCTCATTTTGTATTACTGTTGTTAATTTTTTTTTATTGTGGTAAAATGTATATTATATAAAATTTACTATTTTAGCCATTTTTAAGTGTACAGTTCTATAGCATTAAGTACATTTACATTGTTGTGCAACCATCACTACTATCCATCTTCAGAACCTTTTCATCATCCCATAATGAAACACTGTGCCCATTAAACAATAACTCCCCATTTCCCCTTTTCGCAGCTCCTAACAACCACATTCTACTTTCTGTCTCTATGAATTTGAGTAGTCTGAGTACTTCATGTAAGTGGGATCTTGCAACATTTATCCTTTTGTGTCTGGCTTATTTCCTCTAGCATGATGTCTTCAAGGCCATCCATGTTGTAGCATGTATGAGAATATGTTTCCTTTTTAAGACTGAATATTAGTCCCTTGTGTGTATATACCATGTTTGTTTATCCATTCATCTGTCAATGGACATTTGAGTTGTTTTCACTTTTTGGCTATTGTGAATAATGCTGCTATGAAATGGGTGTACAAATATCTGAGTTCCTGCTTTCAATTATTTTTTTGTGTATGCCCTGAAGTGGAATTGCTGCATCATATTAATTCTATGTTTAACTTGTTGAGGGACTGCCATACTGCTTTCCACAGCAGCTGTACCATTTTACATTCCCACCAGCAATGCACAAGGGTTCCAATTTTTTCACATCCTCACCAAAACTTGTTTTCTGTTTTTTGTATAATAGCCATCTCAATAGGTGTGAAGTTTTATCAAGTATATTTTCTGTATTCTTGATGCTTTGGTATTTGGCTTCTGATCCTAGAGAAACTGCCTTTCCCAGGGCTAGACAGTTCCTAGAGAGAGCAGGTGACTCCCCTGTGAGTGCATCTTTGATATACAAACTGACCAACCCAGAGCCCACAGCCTCAACCATCTCCTTTATGAAAGTCTCACACACCAAGCCAGTATTCTTCCTGCTCTAAATCACCCCATGGCCAGGCACTAGACAGCTAGGGACCACCCCTATAGTCTAGAGCCTGCTGAAATCATTCAAAATATCCAATCCTAAACTCAGCCACCTGGCCCATTTCTCCCCAGGAAGACTCCAATAAAGACTCTGGGCTATGCTCTGTCCTCTCCTTCTCCCACCTCCTGACTCACCTCCATGCTTCCCCATGTGGTCCTGAATGGCTTGACATACTTACTGTTTCTAGAAATCTGTGGGTAAAAACTTCTTCATGACAATTGTTTTCATGTCTATGTATCTTATTGTACCTGATTAAAATATTGGGTTGGCCAAAAAGTTCATTCGGGTTTTTCCGTAACATGAAAAACCCAAATGAACTTTTTGGCCAACCTGATAGATTCCAGGTACACTTTTTAGAGCAAGAGTGTTATCTCATTGTGGTTTTGATATGCATTTCCCTAATGATTAGTGTTGTTGAGCATCTTTTTATATGCTTGTTGGTCATTTCTGTATCTTGGGAGAAATGTCTATTTAAGCCCTTTGGTTATTTTTAAATTGAGTTGTTGGTTTTGTTGCTGAGTTATAGGTTGAGTTGAGTTTCTGATATAATTCCATGGGCATATAAACCATAATTCAAAAAGATACATGCACCCCAACGTTCATTGCAGCACTATTTACAATAGCCAGGTCATGGAAGCAACCTAAATGTCCATCGACAGAGGAATGGATAAAGAAGATGTGGTATATATATACAATGGAATATTACTCAGACATAAAAAGGAATGAAACTGTGTCATTTGTAGAGATGTGGATGGACCTAGAGACTATCATACAGAGCAAAGTCAAGAAAGAGAAAAACAAATATTGTATAACACATATATGTGGAATCTAGAAAAATGGTATAGATGATCTTATTTGCAAAGCAGAAATAGAGGCACAGACATAGAGAACAAATGTATGGATACCAAGGGGAAAAGGGGGGGGGGTGGGATGAATTGGGAGATTGGGATTGACATATATACACTGGTATGTGTAAAATAGATAACTAACGAGAACCTACTGTATAGCACAGAGAACTCTACTCGGTGCTCTGTGGTGACCTAAATGGGAAGGAAATCCAAAAAGACCAGGGATATATTGATACGTATGGCTCATTCACTTTGCTGTACAGCAGAAACTGACACAGCAGTGTAAAGCAACTATACTCCAATAAAAAAAAAATAGTGAGTTACTTTGATTTATTTTTGAATATTAAACCAATCTTGCATTTTGGTGTAAATGCCATTTGATCATGATATATATCCTTTTCACATAGTCTTTGATTCAATTTCTTAACATTTTATTTATAACTTTTATATCTATGTTTATGAGAGATATTGGTCTATAGTTTTCCTTTCTTGTAATATCTCATTCTGGTTTTGGTGTCAGGGTAATGCTGACCTCATAGAGTAATTTGTTTTTTCATATAGTGACTTTTGAAATATTCTTCCTGTTCAATTTTCTAGAATTTTCTGCAGAATTAGTATGATTTCTTCCTGTATGAGTAAGAAAACACCAATGTAGAGCCACCTGTGATTGAAATTTTCTAGTTGAGAAAGTGTTTATCTTTAAATTTCATTTCATTAATAGATGTGAGGCTATTCAGGTCATCTGTTTCTTCTTTATTGAATATTGGTAGTTTGTATCTCTCATTGATTTTTTTTTTCTGTTTAATTCTAAGTAACATATCTGCATGACATTTTTCATAATAGTCTCTTTATGTCTTTTTGATATATATAGAAATCATATATATATATGAATATATACATATACATATACATATATATATATATATATATATGAACTGTGTGATATCACTTCTCTCATTCTTGACATGGTTAATTGTGCATTCACTTTCTTTCCTCATCAGTATGGCTGGGTTTATCATGCTTACTGGTGTATTTAAAGAACCAGCTTTTAGTTTCATTGATTTGTCTCTATTTTCTTGTTTTTATTTCATTTATTTATGTTTTAGTCGTTATAATTCTTTCTTCTGCTTAATTTGGCTCTCTTTTGCTCTTCTTTTTTCTAATTTCTTTATGTAGAAGCTGTAGTCATTTATTTGAGATCTTTCATGTTTTCTACTATTAGAATTTATTTCTATAAATTTACCCCTAATTACTATGTTAGTAGCATTGCACATATTTTGATATTTTGGTTTTCAATTTTATTTAGTTCAAAATACTTTATAATTTCCTTTTAAAATTCTCCTCTAAACTCTGGGATTACTTAGAAGTGTGTTATTTAGTTTCAAATATTTTGGGGGATCTTCTAGAGTCTTTCTGTTTTTAATTTCTAATTTAATTCAATTTAAGATTATTTTAAATGCATTTAGACTTGTTCTGTGACCCATACTATCATCTATTTTGATATGTTCCATGTGCCCTTGAAAACTATATGCATTCTGCTGGTATAGTGTTTAATCAAGTTAAGGATGTTGTTTGTGCTGTTCAAATATTCAATTTCCTTATTGTATTAACTTGTTCTATCTTATTGATTGAGGGGTATTGAAATCTCTGACTGTAATTGTGGATTTGTCTGCTACAGAGTTTCATTTTAACATCCTATTACAAACAACAGCAGTGTTACCTCTATATGTATGTAAATGATTATGTATACATTTTCTATTGATGCCAATACAAATTACCACAAACTTAGCAGTTAAAACAACACCCTTTTAGTATCTCACAGTTTCTCTAGGTCATAAATATGGACGTGGCACTACTGGGTTCTCTGCTCAGGATCTTACAAAGTAGAATCAAAGTGTCAGCTGGGCTCAGCTGAGGTACTATTCCAAGCTTGTTCAGGTTGTTAGCAGAGTTTAGTTCCTTGCAACTGTTGGACTGAGGTCCCTACTTTTTTTCCCTGGCTATCAGCTAGGGGTTGCTCTCAACTACTACAGGTCACCCTCAGATTCTAGCCACGTTGTCCTATCACAACATGGCAAATTATTTCTTCAAAGCCAGTGGGAGAATTTCCCTCCCGCATGGACTAAGACTGGAAGCTGTATCATTAGAAAATAAAAATACTACCTTTGACCTCTGGACAAAGTTACGGTTGATTTCTGCCTGGAATCTTTCTTCCGTAGAAGGTTTTCAATAAAGCAAAAAACATAAACAGTTAAAACATTTTTGTACTTGGCATCCATTCTGAAATGTCTCTTTCTGTTAGAGATAATAGCATCTCATGGGCAAAACTGTTTTATTTTTTTATTTTTAATGTTTTCTTGATCCAGCGGGTTAAAGTTTATTAAGGCAGGCAAAGGACAGTTCCATGATGGCAGACAAAGAGGTAAAGGATCTGTGTGAGAAGTCAGTTTCTGAAAGGTAATAGCCTGGCATGCCTTTGATTTTTCATAGGATGCCACCGTTTGAGACAATCTGATTCATCTCACCACTTATATATGAGTGAATATGGGTGCTTCATCACCTTAAGTTAGAGTTTCAGGGTTGTTTGAAGATGCAGTTATTCTTTATGGCTGTTGTTAGGCACATGGAAGCCCTGATTCTGAACAAGAATTTCTCCCTTTTTTCTCCTCCACACGCATTATATTGAGCTGTCATTCACAACCACAGCAGGAACACAAAACAGTCTTAGAGTAACTTGGATGACAGAAGCTCTCTCATGGTATATGTAGCTCTGAAAAAAAAATCATCACATCCCAACAGATCTTTCTTTTGATGTGTTCAGTAGTTCCACATCCATCTTACAATGACAAATTAAAACATCTGTACAATGAACTTTGACATTGGCATGAATGCAACTGTCCCTGGTCCTGTATAGTTTTCCATTTTTTTCTGCCCCACATCTTTGATAATATTCTCAAAATGCCCTGAATCCCTTCAAAAGCAACTCACCAACACTGGTAGTTGAGAAGAATCTCTACATTTCACAGCTCAGCCATAGAGGAGGTAACTGTATGCAGGGAGTGAAAATGGGACCCATTTTATTGATATATACTAAAGCTTGGGAAGAAAATCAGTTAATTTCTGGAAGAGAAAAGTGTTTAGGTCAAGAAAAGACTATACATGTGAACATTAATTACATGTCTAGAATATCCTAGGTGTAAGAAACAATCTTGGTGGCACGTGCTGTTGGTGTCCTGCTGTTTCCCCTCAGTCCTTACCATTTCCAGCCCCTCCCACTGTCAGCCCCCTCTTTCTTTGCCTGAGTGTTTTCTCTCTTTACCAGAGCCTGCTCTGTCCATGCATGTGGTTGGAAGTACTGAGAGATAAACTCCCCTTGGGAGCAGCTTGCAACCGATGATAGATGGAGGTTTGTGGGATAAATACCCCAGTTCTCTTACCCTTGTGGTAGGATAAATTTAAGGTGGGTATTAGAAACTTTGTCCAGAGTTCCCGAGAAGGATAAAAATCTAGTCGTCCACAGTGGTAACTCTTGACAATACACCCTTCTCTGTGTCCCTTCCCCATTCCCTAAGGATCCTGGATCACTTCCCAAATAAGCTACTTGCACTTGAGTCTTTCCTCCAGGGTCTGTCTCTGGGAAGACCCAACTTAAGACATTGTCCATCCTCATAAACCAAAATTTATGTCTTTAAGGACAGTCCAGTGGGACCTCCCAGTCACCTCATCCAATGTTACTCAGACCAAATTCACTTTTTAAAACCAACACACAAAGTGTGCACCCATGGCAAGATTAAAAAACCCACAAACGTGTGTGTGTGTGTGTGTGTGTGTGTATGAACCATCCTTTAAAGGTGATTTTTCCAAGTCTTTCCTTTTTCTACCATTACTTGAATCCAAAAACTTGAATCCAAAGTTCTTAATTTCCAGGCTAAGGCTCTCACCCCATAGTGAAGCTGCATCAGAAGGAGGGTTAGCAACAAATAAGCAGGTTCAGTTGAGAGTTCTGATATGGCTGTAGCCATTGTTGCATAACAAGGCACCTTGAAACTTAGTGGCTTAAAGCAATTATCATTTATTGTTGCCAACGTCTATGAGTCTTGTGGGTAGTTCTGCTGACCTGGGTGAGGTTCAGCTGATCTTGGCAAGTCTTATGTATCTTTGATCAGTTGGTGGGTAGACTAAATGCTGGCAGTTGTCTGGCTGAGACAGTGGGAGTGACTGATCCATGTAGCCTTTCATCTTCCAGCAGGTTACAAGGTCAGGCTTGTGCACATGACATTGTCAGGGGCCCAAAAGGGAAAGTAGAAACATTGAAGGACTTTTGAGTCCTAAGTTCAGAACGAGAAGAGAATCACCTATACTGTTTTCTTGGTTAAATCAGGTTGTAAGACCAACCTAAATTCAACAGGTGGAGAAATAGCTCCACCCCTTGATGGGAGTTCTTGCAAAATCACATTGTGAAAGGATATGGATACCTGGAAAGAAATACTTGCACCCATTTTTGTTGCAAACAACCTATCACCTTCTGGCTAGTGTGGATCTAAAAGCATTCTGTGCTTATCAAATGCCTAGGGCATTTTGTAAAGTTGAGGGGGAGAGGTGCCACATTAACCACCACATAACTTTATTCAGTCACCCTGAAACCCATTTTCTGTTATTCCTCCCCTTGGCTACTTCCTCTGATAGTTTTCTAATGTTTCAGAAATTCTAGTGTCCAGTCCACTAATTATTTATTTATTTTTTTACTTATTTATGAGTATAATTGCTTTACAATGTTGTGTTAGCTTCTGCTGTACAATGAAGTGAATCAGCTACCTGTATTCCTATATCCGCTCCCTCTTGGACCTCCCTCCCACGCCCCCCATCCTACCCATCTAGGTTTTCAAAGAGCACCGAGCTGAGCTTCCTGTGCTTTTATAGCACGTTCCCACTAGCTATCTGTCTTACACATGGTAGTGTATGTATGTCAATCCTAATCTCCCAATTCATCCCACCTTCCCCTTCCCCCGCTGTGTCCACATGTCCCACTAATTTTTTTTTCTATTTTATCTAGTGTTCTCAAGCTGCAGATTAGGTTCCTAAGTTAATTGAACTATGGAGAATTTGTTAGAAATGTTATACCATATAAAGTTGTATTCTTCAATTTTTATAATAGCTACTGACAGGGAAACCTGCACATTGTGAAAGAGATTGGGAGAAAAAAAGGAGTAAGTGTATAAAGGCAGTCAAAAAATAGCATCCTTGCCACCCTGTGGAAGTTTCTGAAATTGCATTATCCCAAAGCACAGAAAATATGGCTACTTGCACTTCTCTGTGTAAATTTCTGTGCTGGGCCCCAGTGTGGGTAAAATGAACTGCACCAGGCAGAGACATTTCCATGAGGCAGAACTGAACAGAGCCAGTATATATACCTAGTGCTGTCAAGTTTCCAACCCTCCCATCAGCCCCATCTCAATAGTGATGGGAGATGTCTGAGCCTCATCTCAGGATCAGGATTTCAGAGCCAGAAGAAACATTTGAATTCATCGAACTCAACTCTCAGAGCTTTTTGTTAGGTAAACTTAAAAAAAAGTACAACAGACACAGAGAAGCACATAGATAATTTAATATCTCAGTGAGTGCACAAAGTAAGTTCACCATGTAGCCTGTACCCAGAACAAGAAATAGAAATTTCTATCACTCCAGAAGCCCACCTTAGGCTCCCTTCCGATCACTACCCCTCCCGCCTTACCCTGATTCTAAAAGCATAGTTAAGTTTTGCCTCTTCAGGAACTTTTCATAAGTGGTCTTTTGCATCTGGCTTGCCCACTCAATATCCTGTCTGTGAGATTCATTCACGTTGTTATGTGTTCTTGTAGCTCATTCATTTTCATCACTGTGTTATATATTCCAATACATGAATAGATAACAGTGTGATCCATTTATAGTTTATGGTCGCTTGGGTTCTTTGCAGTTTTTGACTGCCATAAATTATTATGCTATGAATATTTTAGTATACATCTTTTGGTGCATATAAGCTACTGTTTCTATTGTGTGTCTATCTATGTGTAGAATTCCTGGGTCACGTGTTTGGTTTAGTAAATTCTACCAAACAGTTTTCCAAAGTGGTTGTAGCAGTTACAGTCACCCTGGGGGTTATGAACTTTGGCGGACAATTCAGTCCATGACACTATGGACTCGTGTTTTTCTTAACTCTCATTTTCAAATAATTACTTTATAGGAAGTTGCAAAGACACGCACAGGGAGGTCCTGAGTACCCTTCAGGACCTAGTGTTAACATCTTGCATAATCTGCCTTTTTTATTTTTATTAAGAGGCAAAGTGATCTGATTGAGCCTCACAGCTAATGAATTACAGGTTGAGAACTAAAGTACGGGCTTCTAATGACTCATGAAAAGCTGTATAAAATTCTCTTTAGCATTATCTTGTAGCTTACAAAATCCCTTTATGATTTTAAAAATTATGTAGTCTCTGTGATCTCTCAGTAAAAATGCAAAAACATTGATCTATTTTGATGTGGGGGCAAGATGGCATCACGCCTAGTACAGGACCAGTGTTCAATAGATGGTAGTTACATATTCATAATAGAAAGTGCATCATCCCAGGCGCCGGACGTTTTTAACCTCCATTTCCTAATAGAGGGATGTGATGTACAAAGAGATGATATGTTTTTCAAGGGACCAAGTTGATAAGCCAGAGATCCTGGACTTGAACTTGAACCTCTGACCCTATACTTCAGTTGCTGATTGTGACAACATCCTTGATGATACACACTGTGTTGTGTTCCTTCCCTTCCCTGTCTCAATTCCATACTTTCCTACCAGTATTTTCCAGCATCATCATCATCCCAAATAAAGTAACTGCACTAAAATCTTGCTCAAGGTCTGCCCTTGGGGGATCCAAACTAAGACACTCATCTGCACTATTTTTTCTCCTTTCATTTCATTTCCTTAATTTCTGTGCTGGTCCAAAAAAACAACTTCCAAAGAGTGGTTTCTTTGTGATACTTTCAAGGTTCCTTCATTGTTCCTGAAAAGTTGGCATACGCATGACCAGATATTTTTGCAGGATTAATATTTTCTGTGACCCCTGTCTTCACCTCATGTTTTTTATCCAGATTAATTGCTTGAAGGACTCTGGCTTCGGAAGGTTTAGTTTTATACTTGACTTTCCTATGAGGGATATGTGTATGTTACAGAAACATTCTCTCTCATTCCATGACCTCAAATACTCCAAGAGTGAGCCCTTTCATGTTAGAATAAAGGTCATGCTTTCTTCAGTTAAAGCGAATCCTGAAGCATGAGAGTTTAACTAATGGTTAAATCCGTATTAAGTTCAATTACAAATAGATGAGTGTATAGCATTCCAATCCATGCCCCAATGATTTATGGAATACAAATGTGCTGGAATATTGCTGTTTAAATCCAAAACAGCAGAGAGAGGCCCAGCAATCACAAGGACAACCTTAGGACAAAAGCCACTGCTAAGCGTTAGTCAGGCAGTTAAGATTACCATGGGATGGCACAACCCTCCATTAGTAACTCATCAGCAGGCACAGAAAAAATGAGAGCTGGATTATAGCTCTTTGGTGTATTTTTTTTAAATGAGAAAACAGAAAAGCACAGAGGCTGAGCAAGGACCCAGGGTCATGCAACCAGCTAAACTGCTGAGCCGTCAAACGCTAAGTCCTCTCAGTCCTAATCCATTGTACCAACAGGCATTCAAGGAGTGAGAAGACCTAAGAACTAAAGCAGACATTTCAGACTTCAGTGTGCATCAGAGTCACCCAGGGGCCTTGTTAAGACAAGATCACCATGCTCCATCACCCAGAATTTCTGATTCAGTAGGGCTGGAATGGGGAGCACTGAGAATTTGCATTTCTAACAAGTTCCCAGGTGAGGCTGACGTTGCTAGTCCAGGGACCACATTTTGAGAATGATTGCACTAGTGGAATAGATTTATTCTAAAATGGATCTCAGATGGTACTTGTGCAAGGAGCCTGGCCCATCCCACTGGTAGACCCCGGGGAATGCTATTGCTGGAAGCAAAAGGCTTAACCTTCCGGCCTGGGCCAAGAATGTTAGAGGTGCAATACCAAGGAATTAGGTCTCAAAACTAGGCTGCCAAGAAGAATTCAGATTTGCAAAAATCAGTAAGAAGCACAGGTAGAAATAAGACTGAAGTTTAGAAGCGCTGAGCCCAGAAAGTATCAAGGTTCAGAAGTATGACTCTTGTGCTTCCAATCAGTTGGCTTTCTTCTTGGCTTCTGACAACAGGGGAGAAGAGAGTTTGTCATCCTAGGTAAATGCTGAACTGTGAGGAATAAAGGTACAAAATTAATATAGTTCTTTTTTCCCCTCTAATCCCTGTATCTGAATGATCCTCCTGTTGGTTACTTCTGATGAATGCATGGGTATAACCCCCCTCCAGAAATGCCTTTGTCCGAGCTCTTTTCCCCCCATCTTCTTTTTTTTTTTTTTTTTTCGGTACGCGGGCCTCTCACTATTGTGGCCTCTCCCGTTGCGGAGCACAGGCTCCAGACGCGCAGGCTCAGCGGCCATGGCTCACGGGCCCAGCAGCTCCGCGGCATGTGGGATCTTCCCGACTGGGCCATGAACCCGTGTCCCCTGCATCGGCAGGCAGACCCTCAACCACTGCGCCACCAGGGAAGCCCTCTTTTCCCCCATCTTTTCCAGTCCTCTCTTGTATCCTCTTCTTGTTTTCTGCTCCAGACCTCTGTTGATTTAACTTAATTCTGAAAAGAAGCTCTTTCCCACCTATTTTATTTAAATAAAACACCTCCATTCACTCATAGTAGGTGCAGATTGAATTTAATGCAAATATGTTGAGCTGCAGAATTTGATATAATTGATTTTCAAGTCTTACCCCTGCAATTTACTGGCTTTTGAATCTTGATCAAGTTACTAAATCTCCTTAAGTTTGTTTTTCTCATCTGTCTTACTCAGCTTACTTACTTGCCATAACAATATTACAGACTGGGTGGCTTAAATGACAGAAATTTATTTTTTCACAGTTCTGAAGGCTTGAAATCTATGAACAAGGTACTGGCAAATTTGGTTTCTGGGGAGGCTCTGTTCCTGGCTTGCAGTGACTACCCTCCTGCTGTGTCCTCACATGACCTTTCCTCTCTGCCTGAGTGGGGAGAGAGAGAGAGAGAGCAAGCTCTGTGTCTCTTCCTCTTCTTATAAGGACTCCAGTCCAGTCAGATTAGGGTTCTACCTCCGTGACCTCATTTAACCTTAATTACCTCCTCAAGGGCCCTGTCTCCAAATGCCATCATGTTGGGGTTTATAAACTCTAGGGAGACAGTTCAGTCCATAACATTATCTAATTCAAATGAGAATAATATAGTTTAGCTCAAAAGTGTATTGCTGTGAGGATTGAGATGACATAGGTCTTTGCTAAATGTGAAATCTTTTTTTTCTCTTTGTTTTATTTTCTTCCTTCTCTTGTAAAATTAAATTGTTGACTTATTCATAATTTAACAAACTGAATACGTAATATGTGCTAGTTCCATTTCTCAATGCCAGAAATATAGCTAACTAGGCACATGTGGAGTTTGTTCTCTCTTTGGGAGACAAATTATGAAAATATACCTACTTTTATGGTTGTGATAAGTAATATAATGAAAGATGAAGCATGAAGTTATTTCATATACAGTGGACATGGAAGACCTCTCTGAAGAGGTCATATTTATCTGGCAGAAAAGAGTGAACAGCCAATGTAGAGACCCTTAGTTAGGAAGTTGTATCTTTTCTTCCTGGCAACCACAACAAACAGTCTTCCATAGTTATTCCCATTTATTGCAGAAAGAAGAGAATGTAGATGATTAGATTCTGTTACATCATAGGCAATGAAGTTTGGTGATTTTAGAATAAACTGAAGTCGAGTCCAGGTTTTCTTCACTCGCTGTGGGACTGACAAATTACATAACCTCTTGGAGCCTCAGTTTCCTTACCAGGAAAAAATGGTTAAAATAATGTCTTGCTCATATAGCTTCTGTGAGGTTTCAGAGAACTATTGCAAGAAAAGTCATAGTGAAGATTCAATAAAACTCCATTATGCCACCATTCTTACCATTGTTATCAAGAGCTAGTAAATTTCCAAAGATGACTGCCAAACTCCTGATAATGTTTATGGTCTATGTGGGATTTCACTTTTGGAAAACTGAACAATGATTACCTATGAGGTAATCTGAACAATTCTGAACAATTTGTAATCTGAACAAATCTGAACAAATCTGAACAATGATTACCTATGAGGATACAAAAACATCTTTTCCTTGAAGGATTAGAAAACTTAAAGAAGGAATGGAGCCTCTGTGTGTGTGTGTGTGTGTGTGTGTGTGTGTGTGTGTGTTAAAAGAACTGTTTGGAATTATCTGGAATAGAAAAAAAAATAGTGGAAAATATGCTGAAGTGCAAAATATGGTGACCTCTGTGTAACATTGTGCCCGTGTTAATTTCTTAATTTTTGACAGTTTACCATGTTTATGTAAGATCTAAACATTAGGAGAAATTGGGTGCAGGGTGTACAGTAACGCTCTGTACTATCTTTGCAACTCTTCTATAAATGTAAGTTATATCAAAATAAAGAGTTTTTTGAAAGTATTGAATTAAGAAAGAGCTGGAGAGGCTGTGACATAGTTTTTTAGTAGCCTTTTATGGGACACATTTGCTCTGTGAAAACAGGTTTGTTTTTTCTGGGAACAGCTAAAATGCATCCAGAAACAAGTTGTTGCAGAGGAATGCTGTGTTCATTGCAACCAGTTTCCTCTTTGCTCTGGGCTCAACCTTAAACTATATTTCCCAGCCTCCCTTGCAGGAGTTGTGATCATCTGACCATGTCTGGTAAGAGGAATGTGATCAGCAGTAATCTGCAATCTTCCAAGCCTGGACCATGAAAACCTCCCATAATCCTCTGTTCTCTCTTCTCCATTTAACACCCTCAGGGAAGGAGAGAGAACAGGACAGAAGGAAACTAGGCCCTGAATGAGCATGCAAGCCTGCCATCCAATCAGAAATTCAGTGTGGGCTTTGAGGGAGTGAGAAACTTTTTTGGGGTGTTGAATTACTGAAATTGGTTACTTACCAAACTAATGCAAAAGTCTGCATAGCATGCCGTGGAATTTAATTGGGCAGTATTGTTTTCGGTTAAGCATAATTTGGCTGTGAAAAAAAATCCCAAAGGAGGTAAGTATCCCCATTATAAAATTCCATGGTGGGCATTTTGAAATGAGATACCTTATTTGGATGTATGCTTTCTGGTATTTGTATTTCAGTGGTTTATATTCACATATGATTTAAGGACTGCAAACATCTTGAAGGCAAGGGACCATGCCTCTTTTGTTCTTGGCTCTATTCTCAGAATTTAACACAATGCCTTGCATTCAATAAAATTGAATTCAATCAAGAAAATGTGGAAATAACTGAATGACTGATTGATTGGTTCATGCAGACTAAGGAGAGGGTTTTTCATTTCATATTTTTAGACAAACATAACAGTGAGTCAGTCTTTTTTTGTAGTTAAAATACATTTTCTATCTCAACTCTTTGAATCAATAAGAGTGAAACTACATAGTGCTTTTTGTTCTATGTATTTTAGTTTTAAATTTTTTGCCTGGCACATAGTAAGTGCTAAATAAATACATTCTGACTGAATGAATTTTACAAACACTACTCAAATATTTTGTTAGATTGGGGGTGGATGGAAATGAAGACTTTTTATTGCTTTTTATTACTTTTTATTGCTTTAGATCACTGATGATAACTAAAGTTACAATTGTACATAGTGGAGACCATAGTTGCACTCCTACATGTGTCTCCTACAAGAGTATATTATGGGTTCTAGATAAAATGTAGTGATTGACATAGGAGGGCATTGAAGAAAAACTTAACTCTTATTTTGACTGATGAAGAAAACTTTCCAGCACTTTATATATAGGATTAAAGTAATTAAAGGAATAAGTATTAAAAGATAGCACTTCTAAGAATGAATTAGAATAAGATTTTCCTCTACCGTAAATCCAGTTATTGCAAGAAGATTCAAATATGCTCTCATTTGTTAGTGCCCAATAGTTTATTCTAAAAGAAATTAAAAAGCTGTGAGGTATCCTCTTGTGAGATATTGACATTCTCATTTTTGCTGTGTACAGGGTTTCCCAGAAGCTGCTAAAATTAATTTCTAAATGCTACCCTTTAGATTGCAGCTGCCAAGAGGAAAAATAAAGGAAACACACAAAAATAAAGGAAACGAATGAACTAAGAATATCTCCATATTAATAGTCTTCTAATGAACAATTCCACTGAATAAAATATTAGGACATGGATGCAATACAAGTACATGAAGTAATTTCATTCCAAATCTGACATAAAATAATAGTAAAACAAATAGCTTTGTGTCAGGATAATTTCAGATATATTAATTTGTGTTTTGGGTCCACTGCTATGTAATAAGCAGACACAATGAGGGCTGTTAGCATCTCATACTCACGGTTGCCATCACTCTCCACCCCATCCCAACTGACCTCCGTTCCCAGCAAGTAGACGTTGTTTTCCCTTTATTCCCTTGCCTCAATCGAAACTTTTGTTTTAGAGCACAAAGAAAATTCCTTGAAGAAAATATATTTTCTTGTTTTATGTTTCAAAAGCTAAAACTCAGTAAGATTAAGTGAGCCACTTCCCAAGAAGGTTGACAGGTACTTTAATCAGAAGAGAGGCGGATGAGTGCTTGTCACAGAGGAGAGTCATAAATAAGTCAAGAAAAAAGATGTTTCCCCAAGAATGGGGAGGAAACTGAAATCTGTGTGTCCAGCAAGAAGCAGTATAACCCAAGATTTCCCTTTCCATCCCCACATGCTCCAAAGACCATCAGGACCACAGAGGAGGTAGCTGTAGTGGTGCCCCTAGGAGGCTGGACAGAGTAGATAGGATTCCAAAGCTCATGAAGATTCTTGTCCAAGGTACCTGGAAAACTGCTGAGCTCTTAGGCTTCAGGGGCCAGGTGACCTGGAAGATGAAGAATTTAAAGGTTACTAGTATGTGCTGGCAATCAGCATATTCTCCCCAAGTGTTCTGTTCTGCCTGAGAACCCCGGTACCATTCAAGGCTTTGTCAAGTAAAGGTGGAGCAGCAGGGTGAAGGGAAAGTTGTGGGATAGTTTCTAATAATGAATAAGATTTAATTTCTCTTCAGACTTGAAGTTAGATTTAATGTGATTGAAAGACATAAAGAAATGTGACGTTTCTTTGATTTTGAACTGTAGTGGTAGCAAATTCATACCACCTACACATTTTCAAGATTATACTCTACGGTATATTAGCCAATAATACATTTTACTTAAACTAAATAAAGACTGGTTTTAATTTCAAAGGCAATTCTTAAAGCAGAAAATGCATGCATGAACAGAAATTTTCTTTCAATAATAAATTGATATCAAAGCTGTTTCCAGTTACTGGTGCCATTTCCAAATTAAACAGCTTTTTTGGTGATTATAATTCAGCTGAACAGAAGAAAAAGGGGAAGGAATGTGTTTTCTCTATGCCACCTAAAATACATACTGCTGATGGATTTAATTATAATGCCGCATTTCTTTTCAAGTGATATTCCTATAGCCTGGAATACACATAGATAAAATGATGTGTTTATGTATATTCACTGATGAAGCAGCATCTTGGAATTGAAATACTTGTCTTAGTTCTAGTGAACTCCAAGTACTTCTATTTGCCATTCATTAATTTCCCAACCACAGGTGTTATATTACTGTCCCCCATTATTGACCTATTTCTGGAATCACATACACTCTGCATTTATAGCTTCTCCTCCTAGAGTAAGTAGAGTTTACTTTCCCAACATATTGATGTTGAGCTTGATCTTACAAAGTACTTTGGCCAATGGAATGTTGGTGGATCTGCTGCATGAAGAGGTTTAAATGTGCTCTGTGGTTGTGCTTGATTTCTTGTGTTTCTGCCCTTTATCATTGGGAGAACCTGCCTCTAGTAGCCACTGGTCTAAGAAGGGTAAGAGCCATGTAGATCAGATCTGGACCCAAACTGTGATCTGATCCCGAAAGAGTTCTAGACGTTTGTCCAACTGTCAACTTATGTCAGGCTGGACATAAACTGGTTATAGAAGGACTCTTCCTGTAGCCATATCCCCTGAAAACAGACATGAGGAAGAGCATTCACCCCCCCAGAGAAGAAAATTTTCCAGGAGATCCACAGCATACCTTTGCCCAAGTCACTGGGGTATTTTGGACTGGTGATCGTTGAGCCTTGCATTGGAGTGTGCAGAGAGGAAGGAGTTAAAATGGACAAAGAGGTTGTTTTGACTTTTGATGAATAACATTGAACAAAATAATTAAAGGAACTGGAAGAAAGGACTGTAAAGTTTATCTATTTCTATAATAACACTGTGTAACAAACCACCCCAAAACTTGGTAGCTTAAAATAATAACCATTTATTGTTTTTCAAAAATCTATAGTTCATCTTGGTGGTTCTGCTAATCCAGGCCAGGCAGGTTGATCTTGGCTGGGCTCACTCACACCTCTGTTATCGGCTGAGGGTCAACAAGGTCGATTGCTGCCTTACTCTGGGCTCACTCTTGTAGCTGAGGAATTGGCCCAGATAACTGGGCTGACACAGCGTTGCTCCACAAAGTCTCTGTCATCTACCAGGCAAGGTCAGACTTATTCATATGGCAACTTGGCAGGGATTCCAAAGAGTGAGAAGAAGCTCACAGGGCTTCTCAAGGCCAAGGCTCAGAACTGGCTTCCATCATGTTTACCACATTGTTTTGGTGAAATCAACTCTCAGACCACCCAGATTCAAGAGTTGCAGGAATACATTTGGCCTCCTGATGGAAGGATCTGCAAAATCACAGCACATGGGGTGCTGTGGACTGAATCTTGTCCCCCCTGCCAAATTCCTATGTTGAAGGCCTAATCCCTGATGTGATGGTATTTGGAGATGAGACCTTTGGCAATAATTAGGTTTGGATGAGGTTGAGCGCCCTCATGATGGGATTAGTGCCCTTATAAGAAGACACACTGGAGAGTTTGCTCTGTCTCTGCCATGTGAGAACACAGCAAGAAGGCAGCCACCTGCAAAGAAGGAAGAGAGCTCTCACCAGAACTCAACCATGCTGGCACCCTGATCTCAGACCTGCAGCCTCCAGAACTGTGATAAAATGAATTTCTATTGTTCAAACCATGCAGTCTATAGCATTGTATTATGACAACCCAAGTAACTAATACCTGGGGCGTGGATGTAGGGAGGGAGAACCAGGGCTTCCTTGCAGTCATCTGCCCCAGTGAGCAAGCATTATCCTTGCCCTCTTCATGGCTGCCACTGTCTTAGGGACTTTACCAACCTGATCTTGTTACTGATTACCACAGTTCTTCTAGATGAGGAAAATGAGTCTCAGAGATGTTAAATGGTGCATGATCACACCGTTCTGACTTCCTAAAGCATGTACTCTTTCCACTGTCCCTCACACTGGTTCCCTGAATCACTGGTTCGCAGTTGTCCCCCAAATAGTTTACCAGTTGTAACAATCAGCTCTACCACAGCAGGAATCTGGAGAGGGAGGTGAGAAGGCTGTGTGGTCTGAGATTCCCACAGCTGGCCTGGGAATGCATGACAGGATGAAGGGTGACCAGAGAGAAATGAACCTTTTGCAAGGGGATTACCACCATCTGAGGGGCCAGAATTCCAGATCTTCAAGTCCAAGGAGGCCTGGTGAATGCTGATTCCAAGAGAATGGGAGGTGAGAGTGTGACCATTAGGCAGGACCATCCTTGCCCTCTAATGAGATGTCTGTGCTGTATAATAATGCCGTCTGCGTGTTGTCAAGGATGCTGAAGATGGGATCTGCTGCAGGGAAAGGGGTTGCAGGCATGAAGCTAGAGGTTTGCAGATCCCCAGCTAACTGGAGTTCTGGAATGGGAGCTGGGGAGGGAATTGTAAGTTGATGCAAGCATGGGCATTTTCTGTTTTGATCTTTGCTATGCTATCAACACCTTGAACCATGTCTGGTACACGCAGACACGAAGTAAATATTTGTTGAGTCATTAGGAAGAGACTACAACCCGATGCAAGGGGCACCCAGAGGACTAAACTGTTATAAGTTCATAGGACAGCAAATGAGAAAACCTCAGATATTTCTCTAGACCCTCCTTGGTAAAGGGGGAAGAAAGCTCCATCTATACATCCGAGTTTCTCACTCACTGATTTAGAGACCAGCACTGACTCTCAGAGCGTGGCCTCAGTCTACAGGATGACTAAGGATTGATGGTGGTGGCATTCTGCAGCTTCCATCTCAAGCACGCTCTCCAGTGATGTGCACCAAAGATCTTGACCTTCCATCTTTGGCAAAACTGAACTCACAGATGGGAGGTGGTTATTGCTATCAACTAAGCCAGGGCTACTCAAGGTTAAGTTGCAAACTTGCAGCATCAGCATCACCTGGGTCCATAGTAGAGATTCGAGTTCTCAGGCCCTGCGCTAGACCTGTTGAATCAGAATCTCTGCTGATGAGACCCTTGAGATGATTCTTCTGTGTGTGAATGTTTGAGAAGCACTGAGCTGAAAGAGGCTGGAAAGGTCTCAGTGCTATTGTTAGTGGTGTGTCAGGTTCCTTGCATTTCCTCTGCTCTTTTTGTGTCATATGACCTGAAATTGATATCTATGGTACAAACATTACTGATTTTTGACTAAAGAATAAAGGGAAGTTGTCACATATCTGAACAGATTGTGAGCATGTTCTCCTTGGTCACTATTACAACAGTCCCTTTCCTGGTATAAACTTTCTTGGAATTGCTCTGAGGAAATCTAGTAACATTCACCAGGGTTGTATAAAATTATGGTGGGTCCCCAAAAGATCTGGTGTGAACTTCTACCCCACTGTTTACAAACCAGGAGACTGTGGGCAAGTTCATCTCTCTAGTCAGTTTATTTACCTATAAACTAAGCAGCATTTATGTCATAGGATTATTGAAAGGATTAAAAAAGGGAATGCATGTAATACACATAGTATCATGCTCCTTCCATGCTAAGTGCCCAATAAATTTAAGTATACCTAACATGATAATGCCCCAAGATATTTTTCAGTTATAGAACGGGTCAGTGTGAGTTGATGGCATATTATACATATTTTAAAAAATAGGATTACAGATACTGATGACTAAAATATAAAAATCACACGTCCTTTCATTCTGAGCATCAAATTTTTCTTTTACCATGTATTTCGAATATAGGTCTCTTGATTCCCTCTTTGGATTCAGCAACATTTGTGGGCAGAAATTTCTTTCTGATGTACCTCCAATAGGACACAGGACATCAAACAGAAATGACTAATTAAAAAAAATATATCACTGCATGAAAAGTGACACAGGATATGTTTGTTAATGAGTCAATGAATGTTCTTCGCTGAGAAGAAATAGCACGTGGAGCAAAGTAATGGCTTTTGTAAAGCTCAGTGAACTCCTTTAAAATATTTTCTTTCGGCTCCCAGGTTCTAAAGGAGCAATTTGTGTGCACAGTGAAAGAAAAGGCGTGAGTCAAAGAGGTAAATTCAACCCATGGCTCCTCTTTCCCTCTCTAGTCTCACTAATGGTTTAAGAAAGAAGCAGACACTGCAGCCTCCACTGGGAAATAGAATCCTTTCAGTCCCCGGGCAATCCTTCTGTCAGGAAAGGTCGAGGTCAGGCACCAAGGACATCAAAGTAGAGAAAGGTCTTCGAATAAAGAAAGAGCTTGCATCCCCATGAAGAATAGAGAGGAGGGAAGCCAAAATCCATATTCTGTTGTTTTCTCGTGAGAAACACACTGTAGGTTTTCCCAGAAATGAGATGGACTGTTTTTCTCTTAATTTGTATGATCTGAAATCCCTATCTTCTTATTATTGAGGTGTATAAATTAATGTAGGAAATAACCCTTTGAGCATCTACATAGAAACATTTGTAGTCACTCATTGTTTTGGAACTTCTCCCCAAAATGCCAAAATGGGGTCATTCAGATTTAGAGATTTCTGTCTTTCTGAAATAAAATAAATGCACTGAAAAGCATAAGTTTTAACTATCTGATATAGCAGTGGGGTTAATGAGTTAGACATGTAACTGGCTACAGTCTTTAAATTTTGTTGAGATTTTTAGTGATAGGGTGGATGTAGAATAACCCATTTGGTCCTGTATTACTGATTAGAGTTTAATATGGAAGAAGATAATATTATAGTGTAGGTCTAATAACCTCATAATGTCTCCTGCCAATTTTCTTAACAGTGAGGCTGTGTTTGAGAATGATCAACCCCTGGGTACCATATGTTCAGAACATTCAGCATTTTATTTCTCTCTAGAGGTTTTTTTTGTTTGTTTGTTTGTTTTGATAAACTATCCTTTTGATCTTTTTCTAGTGATGGGGAGGGAAAGTTTATTGATTTGGATTTATCTGTCTGATGCTTTGTTTCAGAAACTCCCTGGATTCTTGGGGGGAAATGGCTTCTTACATAGCTATCATTTAGAATTCTAATGATTTCTTCTTTAGAATTAAGATAAATAATAGCTAGTGTTGATGTCACATCAGTATATAATGTTTTGGGTTTGGCAGAGTAAATGTATTTATTGCAATATGGCATTTAAGTAGGATTATTTATATACAGCAGCCTATATCAAAGCCAGATTCTTTTGGAACCAACATATTTTTGCATTCTCATACATGTTGACCCTTAAAGATATCCTTGAATCTGCCTTGCAAGACCTAAGCTCTCTAATGTTTGGAGAAAGATCATCTCAAAGTTCTTTGCCTGTGGTGGACTCAGGGAGCAACTGAGGACAGGCCAGAGTTACATGGTAACCAAGGTTTCAGTTGTTAATTTTCATTATCTTTAGGAATTGCCATTAGTGGAAGGGGGCAGAATTGGGTCCATGGAGGGGACTCTTTATCCTACTTCCCTATTACTTTAGATTATTTTTTATATTTGCCATTTTCCCCTCTGGCTCTGTATCCTTGTATAAGTTACACAACCTCTCTGTGTCTTCGTCTCCTCTACTTGCTTCATGTGGCAGCCATGAAAATGAACCTCTTGGATTTCTGACTGTGTGTTCAGTGAGACTTCCCATGGGCTGCTCCCAGTCAGCAAGAGAGAATAGCAGGGATATTAAGGGAAGCCCGTTCCAGGAAGATGCTAGGATCCTCTTCTGGGTGATTTATCTTGAAGGCTCTGTGGTAGACAGAATAATGGCCTCTTCCAAAGATGTCCACATCCTAATGGCAAAAGGAATTTTGCAGATGAGATTAAGTTAAGGATGTTGAGATAGGAAGATTATTCTGGATTATCCTAGTGGTCCCAGTGTATCAACAAGGGTCCTTCTAAGAGTCAATGTGAGAAAAAGGAGATGTGATGACAGAACAGAGGTCAGAGATGGTAGCAGAAAGGGGTGAATTTGAAGATGCCTTGCTGCAAGCCTTGAAAATGGAGAGCCACACGCCAAGGAATGTAGGTGGCCTCTAGATGCTGGAAATGACAAGGAAACAGATTCTCTCCTAGATCCTCCAGAAGGAATGCAGCCCTACCAATAACTCGATTTTAAAACTTTGACCCACAGAACTGTAAGATAATATATTTGTGTTATTTAAGCTACAAAATTTGTGATTTATTACAGCAGCAACAGAAATCCAATACAGACTCCCCCATGGCCTTGAGATAATGCATTAGAATGGGCACTGCGGACAAAGACACTTCCGGCTAAATCTTCCTTTTCTCTCCTCTCCTTTGCCTGGGGCTGATGGTGCTCTGCTTCCTCTGACTGTTTTTTCCTTCAGGGGAAATTCCCCTAACAATTCTCTTGCACATCTAATCCCATTTTGGTGTCTGCTTTTTAGAGGACCTGGACTAATTCACCTCATAAACTTAATTTGATGATTCAAGGCATGTGAGGGGCCTACTGTATGGTGTAAGTGTTCAGAACTGTTAGCTATTGTGATTCTCAGTTGCCGTAGCACCAGTAGCATAGGGCAAAATGCAGATAGCCTGTTCCTTGGACAAAATATGGGAAAGGCTTAGAGTTTATTTGCTTACATTTAAGAAATTAAATTGTCTGCAGGCATTTTGGTCACTCACTCCCCAGTAGCCCAGCATGAGTGTAAGCTCCAAATGTCATTCAGAGTTACTGCTGTAGTTGTTCAGAGCTGCTTTGGATGGGTTGGCAGGTCTAGTTTTGAGGCTCAGAGTTAAGAAGCCCATTGTTGCTAAACATCAAGGTCATGTCCTTTAATCCAGCTTTTACCCAGTGGGAAAGTTGGCATTTTGAGATCCATCTGCTTCAGTTCTTGATATTTCTGTAGTTGGTTCCCACCTTGGGCTGGGAAGAGAAAGTGTTTGAATGAGGATTAGAGGAAAATAATAAAGTTCTTGTCTGCTGTTGCCTCATGAGTTCCACTTAATCAATGTAATTGCTGAACATGACAGAAGTACCATCACAAATCAGTGCTGAAATGATGGAATAGTCAATGAATGCTAATTTTAAAAAGTTTTTTTTTAATTAATTTATTTATTTTTGGCTGTGTTGGGTCTTTGTTGCTGCTCACGGGCTTTCTCTAGTTGCGGCGAGTGGGGGCTACTCTTCATTGCGGTGCGCTTGCTTCTCATTGCGGTGGCTCCTCTTGTTGTGGAGCACGGGCTCTAGGCACGTGGGCTTCAGTAGTTGTGGCACGTGGGCTTAGTTGCTCCGCGGCATGTGGGATCTTCCCGGACCAGGGATCGAACCTGGGCCCCCTGCATTGGCAGGTGGAGGATTCTTAACCACTGCGCCACCAGGGAAGTCCCTAAAAATTGGTTTATAGATATGAAAAGACATGAAATTAGTCACACCATACACAAAAAGTCAATTTCAGCTGGAGTAGATACCTTAGATGTAAAAAGAAAAACTCTAATAAATTTAGAAGAAAATACAGGTAAATATCTTTTCAAAATCAGAGTTGGAGGGTTTGTTATTCAAGACGTAAAAGATACAGAAATTTGAATTAAAATATTGTTAAATACATTACAATGTGACTTACAGGTAGATTGCAAATTCCTCCTGTTCCACCATGACTCCTCTTTGCAGTGTGGTGTCCATGCTTTGCCAATTAAGAGTCTGTAGCTTTACTGTCTTGAATCTGGACAGGCCTTGTGGGTTGTTCTGAGCAACAAAATGCTGTAGGACTGATGCTAATGACTTTTAAGCTGAGGCCTGAAGAGACATGAAGCTTGTACCTCCACTCTCTCGGAACTAAGCTGCCATATGAGGAAGCCTGAACTAGCCATTGGGGGAGGCAAGTGGAGGAGAACCAAGGGGCCCCATCCAAAAGTCCCAGCTAGACATATGAGTGAGGCAATCTGGGATTAGCTGTTCTCCAGCAGACCTGCCAAATGGCCACGAACACATGAGTGAGACCGGCCAAAACCACAGAGAGTAGAGATGAGCCCAACTCAAATCACCAATCCACAAAATTTTAGCAAACAAATGATTGCGGTTTGATGCTATTGAATTTTGGGGTGATTTGTACATAACTGATAAAATAAGTAAAAACGTGTGCTTCATAAGACACTCTACACAAAGTAAAACATAAACCACAGACTGAGACAACATTTGAAGGAATATAAATTGTCAGAGACTTGTTACCAAAGATATATAAAAATGTTGACAATAAGAAAAAAATTAAGCATTAGGAAAAGATATGAACAACAAGTTCATAGGCGAGGAAAAGGTAGTGTTCAATAAGTATCTAAAAAGGTGCCCAATCTTAGGTGTACTCTAGGAAATTAAACTTAAAACAGATGTGAAAGCAGTTTCATGCCAACCAGTTCAATAAAAAGTAGAGTATGACAAATTTTGCTAAGAAGATGGAGTAGTGACAGTCTCTTACACTAATTGTCATGCGATACATGGGTACCATCACTTTGGAAAATTTTGGCAGTACAGTAGAATTGACACTAAGCACAAGGAGATCGATACAAGAATTATCAATATATTCATCAAGAGAATTAATCTTATGATAAAGCACCACCCGAAATGGAAATGAGACAACAAGTGCTAGGTCTAGTGATGTGAAAAATCACAAAGTGGAAATGCTGACGAAAAATAGCATATACAGATGTCACTTAAATTTAAAAGCATAATATAGAATTCTGTTTTTTATCGATACATACATAGGTAGAAAAATTATTTAAAAATAAGTAGGAATGATAATTGTCACAAGCTAGTAGTTGCCTTGGAGGAAGGGATGCATAAAGGAAATGGGATAAGGGGTGAATATTTAATACTTTAAGTTGGTGGGCAAACAAGTATCCATCAACTTACTCTTTATAGTTCTGTCTCCCTGAGTTATTTAATCATTAAAAACATAGAAAAACTAAAAAACAACCCACGTCAAAAATACGGATTTTGCCTAGTTTCCTGAAAAGCTACTGATACCCCAGAAGGTGTGAAGACATAGTACTGAAACTCTGGCAGGCTTTCAAGTCCACTGATCTCAAGCCCATTCAGGCATTTTCCTGATCACCTGTCTGTAAGATCCAAACTGATATCAAGACAGGAAACCCATTTAAAATCTTTAATAGAGTTAAGAATCAAATAGATTTTTACCAGTATCTGAAAAGCCATTGACGCCAGTTAACTCACTTGACTTTGGCCTAGAAAATAATTTTCTTGTCTTTTATTTGTTGGATATAAATATGCAGGAAAACAGTTTAAAGATGTTTATTTCTGACTCACGGATGTAACTAAGAGCTATGAAACTGACAGTGTGGAAAATTTGTCTCTTTTCTGTTTTCCACACCAGTTAAAAAAAAAAAAAGCAATCAAAAATGTTTTCACCTGAAAATGAGCAAGAGATTTCCTAAAGAAAGAAGATGGAGCATTTGATGTAAATACATGAGATTACCTTTCGTGCGTTTTCAACCAGAGTCAAAGAAATAGATTTTCATAAACTAGAGCAGCTCGCGGATTTTAAGCAGGCGCCCTTATTTAAGGCAACAGAGAGTTGAGGAGAGAGATGGGAATGCATTTGACATGCAGGTGCTGACTTGGCAACTCCTGGAGCTTGGCTCTTATTAATGGATGGTGAACAGGAGGGACTCAGGGCTTTCAGGAGATGGAGGCTGAGGACTGTAAGGGGGTGAAGGAAGCAAACAGGAGAAGAGAATGTTAAAAAAAAGTGATGTAGTTCCAGCTGAAGTCTAGCCTCATTGTGATCTCACGAGTTGCTGTGGAAAGTAAACGGTGTCTCAGACTTCTTTCATCTTGAGGCAAGAGGGCTGGGTTGTACCCTGCATCTGTTGATCATTGGCTGTAGGCTGCTTCTTGGAGGCAGAGGTGGAAGAGTGTAATACACCTGGGGAGGCAACTCCCGTCAGAGGAAGGCAGTTCTCTGAGAAGGGGGCAGTTGCGACTTAGCAAACAACTCAGCGGGGTGGGGTCCCCGCTGGTGAAGCGGGTCTGAGCGGGGCACCAGCACATCCCATATAATCTGAAAAATCAATCTCACCATAGGTGGGGAAAAGCTCAGGCCTCTCTCGAAGATTAATACCCAACTCTCTTACTTCCTTTTTCAGTTCTCATTCCTCCCACAACAATTTCCATTAAATCTAGCTCAGGAAATTACTTTTACGTTCCTATGCTTTCCTCTCTGTGCTACAGCTTATGGTATAAATGTTATGCTGTGAGTTATCCAGCCTCCTTGGATCTTAATATTCAGAACCAGGCTTTGGACTCAAAAGGCCTGTTTTCCTCTCAAAAACATGCCAAAGAGCATGGATGCAGAGAGGCCATTAATTGAAGTCATTAACGCAACTGATCTGCATAGACACACACACACACACACACACACACACACACACACACACTATAGACACATGCATACACATACACAACTGACACACTATAAACAAAGGTATGAATACTACTGAGGAAAAATGTCATTTTCTTCAAGGGAACATCCCACTACCTTTCTGTTCACGTCCGCTTCTGAATTTTTCAGACATGCGCCATGGTACTTGAACCTGTGTCTTGGATGCATAATTGGAGGCTTTTAATTGACTTACACATTCAAATTTTGAATCAGAATGTGATAAATGAAAGTCATCTTTTAGAGATTAACTAGTCCAAACCCTCCATTTTACAGGTGGACTCTGGCCCAGAGAAGCTAGGTGATTTTCCCAAGTTCAGACAGCTTATTAGACATGGGGATGAGACTGGACTCCTTGTCTGCTAGTCCTAATTTTGTGACTGGCTGTACTTCAGAACTTCCTTCTGAGGGAGCTTCTAAACTTTTGAGGTGTAACATAATTTAATTGTACACAATGTGCCGTCTTTTACTATCACTCATATAGAATCTAGACTTTGTTACATTGCTCCCTTTAAAGAAATGGTTACATTTTATGGGTGAATTGGAAAAATGTTGAGCAGGCTCAAGGAACAAAATGTGTCCAGCCCTAGCCATGAAAGAATTGCTTGCTATGGATAGCACCATTTTCAGAAGGTAGGAGCAAAGGTCCTGTAATCAGGAGTTCATAAACTGCGTGGAGCAGTGACAGCTGAAAAGGAATGACTTTCCAGAATTTGGACCCTGGAATAATGTAATTCTTAATTTCTTGAAGGATAGTGTTCCCTTTGAGAAATGTAACACAAGCTTTAGAACTTCTTTCCTTGAAAATTCACACACCCACAGCATTTTGCATATAGTGTCAAGCACGGGTGCTGTCCCTAAATGAGCTGATAATCTCTAGTCAGGAAAACAGAAATGTTCTAAGTATTTCAAACAGAAGAAATTGAATAAAGAGAATTGGCTGCACAGATTCTGGAAGGGATAGAAAAACAAAACAAAAAGGGACTGGAGGAGCCCAGAGGCGGGGGTGTGGCGGGGTGACCACCAGAACGAGAGGCTATTCGGGCCCCGGGCTGGAGCCCAGTAAGCTTTCACGGGCTGGTGTGAGCTCGGGGACCCTGGGCCCTCGCCTCTGCTGCTACTGGGGACACCACAGAAATCAGAAGCCGGAGGACATTCGCCTCTCCCTCCCTCTCAGCTTTGAATATCTCACCAGGGTCTTCCATCCGCAGAAACACCAGATGTCACTGGTGAGGAAGCCTGAAACAATGTAGTTTGAAGACCCTCAGCCGCCTACAATGCAGAGCAGAGCAGAAATGGGTGGAAATGGGAATTGAGAGCAAATAGGCAAATAATCATCACGGTAGCTAAAGCACAAACAGCAAATTCAAATAAGGATATGTGAGTATTTCACAAAACTCAAGGGTATGAGTAATAACAAAACATAATTAATACTAAACCATAATGTGTGTGTATCTAACTTCCAACAACAAGCTCGCTTCCGGCTGTTGATGGAATACTAACATTTAATGAATACTGTCTGAAGTTTGATCCCTGAAATCTTCCTGGTTGTTTATTTCAAAGGTAGATTCATGTAAGCTCTTCCAGACCTGTTGAATTAAATCTCTTGGGTGGCCTTGAAAACCACACTTGGTAATTCTGCAGACCACTGGCTCTTGTTTGGTAAAATTTGATCCTTGTTGTACCAAGATGATGGTTTTTGACTTGTATTTTATGAATCCGTGGGTCTCTAACTTTAGCAGGCATCAGGTTGCTGGGCCCCACCTCTGGAGTTTCTGATTAAGTAGGTCTGGGGTGGGCCCATAATTTATAATTCTAACAAGTCCTCATCTGATACTGACATTGCTGATTAGAGGATCACACTTTGAGAACCAGTAATATGAATACTAATTTGTAATATTTTTCAAAGGTAGATGTGTGGTTGGTCTAATCAAGTCTAACTAAAATTCCCAGAGTCATAGGACTTGGCCATAGGAGCTAAAGTAGACTTTGGCGGTAGTGATACCAGCTCCTTCCTTTGACAAGTGAGGTAAAGGTTCGGTGACTTGGCCTCCGTCGTTAGGCAGCTCAAAGCAGATGCAGGAAGATGGCTGGGGTTTCCTGCCTCCTAGTCAAACGTGCTGCCCATTGATCATTCATCTTTATGTGCTCCTGGGGCAAAATTATCATTGACTTAAAAAGGATAATCATCCCGGCTTGAATCATTAGAGGTCAGAGAGGATGATGAAGTTAGAGGTTTTCATAAAACCGAACACAGAAAACGAGGTCATCTGCTTCACAATGAAAGAGCATGTTCAAGGACTTCTTTTGCCTTTTTAGGTATCTTAGTTAAATCATCAGAGGAACAATTTATTTTCATGAAGGATATTAAGAAAAGCACTGAAATCGGAAGCTATTGTAAATAAAGGCTGTAGTTTTGGTTGCAGAGCCTGTGGCCCACTGCCAAGAAAAATATTAACATAGAAACTGTCTTGAGAGTATATGAATGGTGACATTTCAGATAAGTATTCAGCTCATGACCCCACGAGGCAAAAATATAGGACAACTTTCTGAAATGTGTGGCTGCAGAGACCCAAGGGTGATATAATGACTATGTCCAGCTTGTTGTTGACTAAGTAAAAAAAAGTTTGATTCATCACAGATGAGTAATAATTGTCTTCATAACTCATTATTTATATCATAGGCCATCTGTGACGTTTTCATGATTTCCAAAAGAGAAGGCACTCAACTTGAAAGGGAGGAGATCTTGCCAGTTTAGAAATGACATCTGGAAGGATTTGGAATCGAAAGGCTTAGCAAGAAAAAGTAGGGCTGCTTACAGACGCCAAGGTTGAAGAGGATCTCTGACTAACTGCATCTGTTCTAGACCCCCCGGGTTAGGCTGCATTCCTCAGAAGTAAACCCCCAGGGCAGGGATGCATGCACAGCATTTTAAATAGGTGGTGCTCCCAGGGGGAAGCCAGTAAGGGGGGAGGGGAAGGAGAACAGAGGCAGAAGGAAGTCAAGCAAGAGTCAAGCCTCAAGAAGAGGAGCTTCATCTGAGCCCACAGGGGAACTGCGGACTGTAAGTCTGTCTCAAAGTTGTTCTGAATCTGAAGAAGCTAGGCTTCCCTTTGATTCATCTGTCAGCCATTGGCCAAAAGCGGCCCCAGCCACTCAAGCTCTGAATGAACGTGCAGGGTGCTCCAGTGGCCCACACGTGTGCTCACAGGTTCTGGGAGCTACAAGTAAAGCACATTAAAGCTGGGAGAGGGACACAGCAAACACGTTACAAGTGTCCCTAAGGGAACTCAGCCTGTCCACTTCAAGACCCAAACTCTCCCTTGGTGTTAGGGTTTTCCAAAGGAACAAGCTTGAGGAGAATTATTGGGAAATCTGTTAACTCACACATAAATAATATTTTCAAATACAGCCTTACTGGTAATAGAACTGATATTTTGATCTCCATCTGACTGATCCCTACATCTTTCCCATGAGGGTTTTTTGTTGCTGTTGTTGTTTTTTATCTCCTTAAATGCTTCTAAATATGTATCTCTTATCCTTTGAGGTTGCTATAATGGGACATGTTTTCTTACAAGATGTCTTTAGCAGGTTACAGCACTTAGGCGTCTCTTAGACACTCCACCTGCTTATCTTACAGTCACACCTCAGTTTGACACATTCAGAAATCGTAAGCAGATTGCCAAGGATCAGTACAGCTGTGCACCACACCCTGCAGTATGCCTCGCTCCCTGATTGTTACATGTATTGATTAGAATTCTGGCATCCAGACGTAATGTGCTGATACCCCAGGGAGCCAGTATAGGAGATAATTTCTACATTAGAGGACATGAATTCATCAGTCTGTAGAGAGACATTTAAGTCATATGTCAATGTGTTGTGTCATTGTAAATTGGCAATTAGTTTTCCAACCAAGAAGGAAATAGAAAGCAAAGAAAAGGCATGAGAGCCATCTTGTGGAGAGATCTGCTAACAACCATCCTGGACAGTGCATCTCTTCTACTACATTCCTCCTCCTGCACTTCTGTCAAAACCTGAACCCACAATCCTTTTCATCAAGCCTGCTCCTCCATACGTGACCTACTTCAATGAAAGGTGGACCTGTCCATGCAGTTGCCTAGCCCAGAGCTCTTGGAATCATTCCATACATCTAATCTTGGAACCATTCCATACATCATTCCATACATCTAATACTCTCATCCATACATCTAATCTGTCCTTAAATTCTGTCAGTTGTCTCTTCCCTACCACCAATGCCTTTATTCCGTTCCTCACCATTAACCATCTGAACTACTGACCACGCCTCCAGTAAGGCAGCCTGCCTCTAGTATTAATTCTATCTAATCCATATTTATAATGCTTTTAAATGCATGTTTATAAGTTATTTTCTCTAACATAAATTTGATCATGCTGATCCTCTGATTTAAATGATTCCACGCATCCCATCGCGGAAGGCTGATGATGGCTCCCAAAGCTATGTCCCCATCCCTACCCCTGGAACCTGTGAATATTACCTTATTTGGAAAAAGGATCCTTGCAGTTTTATTTAAGTTAAGGATCATGAGATGAGGAGATTACTTCGGATTATCCGGGTGGGCCTCAAATGCCATCACATATGTCTTTGTAAGAGAGAGACAGAGGGAGACAGACTTTGTGTAAGAGAAGACGATGTGGAGACAGAGCAGGGAGAGATGGGGCCACAGCCAAGGGTTCCCAGCAGCTACCAGAAACTGGAATAAGCAAGGAAGGGATTTTGCCCTAGAGCCTCCAGGGGGAGTGTGGCCTGTAGACACCTAGACCCCCAACAACTGTGAGAGAATAAATTATTGTTTTAAGCCACCCAGTTTGTGGTAATTTGTTACAGCAGCCTCAGGAAACTAGTGGACTTCTTGTCCTTAAAAAATGGTCAAACTATTTTTATATTATCCAAGGCCTTTCATGATCTGGGCTCTGGCTTCATTTTCTTACCTAATCTCTCATCATTTCCCCAAATGAACTCTGTGCTCTAGGGATTGGGATGACTGGAAGGTCTTGAATTGTACCATTTCCTTCCCCAGCTTCCTGCAATCATGTGTGCTCCTACATTTCTCTAGTACATTTCTAGCGTACTAGAAAATCCATGTGTGGAACATGACCTTTCTCCTGAGCTGGAGATGGGAGGGGCACGTGGGTGTTACCATCTGAACTTCTAAAAACAAAACTCATTCCATAAGGAAGCTTGTGTAAAAATGCCTTGACACATGTGTGACTTGCTGTCACTCAAGCATGAATGAAAATTGATCCTAAATGTAGCTTATACTTATCAGATTTATAATTATTGTTCTAAGAGGGTGATGACTGATATTTCAGAAAGGGGATTTTTCACACTTTGAAGGTTTAATCCTTGCACATACATACATGGCCAGTCTGATAGATTATGTTGGTGTCCAACCCGGAGCCTATTCTCCTACTTACTGGCCTGTGTAACCAGGCCCTAGCTGCTGAGAGTACTGGCTGTTTTTTTCTCCAACTTAACTGAGATATAATTGACATATAATATTGTGTAACTGTAAGGTGTACAACATGTTGATTTAATACATTTATATATTGCAGTATATGATTAACAGAACAATCTAAGCTAACACCTCCATCATGTCACATAATTATCATTTCTTTTTTTGTGGTGAGAATATTTAAGATCTATTCTCCTAGCACCTTTCAAGTATATAGTACAGTATTGTTATCTATAATCACCATACTGTGCATTAGATCCTGAGAACTAATTCATTTTCTAACTGGAAGTTTGTATTCTTTGACCAACATTTCTCCCATTTCTTCCACCCTCTAAATCCTTAGTAACCACTGTTCTATTCTCTGTTTCTACAAGTTTGGCTTTTTAAGATTCCACAGATAAGTGAAATCATACAGTATTTGTATTTCTCTGTCTGACTTATTTCACTTAGCATAATGTCCTCAAGGTTCATCTGTGTTGCCACAGATGGCAAGATTTAATTCCTTATCATGGCTAAATAATATTCCATTGTGTATATATATACACACCACATCTTATTTATCCATTCTTCTGCTGATGGACACTTAGGTTGTTTCCATATCTTAGCTATTGTGAATAATACTGCAATAAATGTGTGAGTACAGATATCTCTTCAATATCCTATTGTTGTTTCCTTTCCAATTAAAAAACGTGCAAAGGACCTGAACCTTCTGAAGAAGACATACAATTGGTCAACAGGTACATGAAAAGGTGCTCAACATCACTAATCATTAGGGAAACGCAAATCAAAACCACAAAGAGGTAACACCCCACAAATGTTATTATGGCTGTTATCAAAGTATGGAGGTTCCTTAAAAAACTAAAAATAGAACTACCGTATAACCCAGCACTCCCACTACTGGGCATATACCCTGAGAAAACCATAATTCAAAAAGAGTCATGTACCACAATGTTCATTGCAGCTCTATTTACAATAGCCAGGACATGGAAGCAACCTAAGTCGTCCATTGACAGATGAATGGATAAAGAAGATGTGGTACATATATACAATGGAATATTACTCAGCCATAAAAAGAAATGAAATTGAGTTATTTGTAGTGAGGTGGATGGACCTAGAGTCTGTCATACATAGTGAAGTAAGTCAGAAAGAGAAAAATAAATACCGTATGCTAACACATATATATGGAATCTAAAAAAAAAAATGGTTCTGAAGAACCTAGGGGCAGGACGGGAGTAAAGACGCAGACATAGAGAATGGGCTTGAGGACATGGGGAGGGGGAAGGGTAAGCTGGGACGAAGTGACAGAGTGGCATGGACATATATACACTACCAAATATAAAACAGATAGCTAGTGGGAAGCAGCCGCATAGCACAGGGAGATCAGCTCGGTGCTTTGTGACCATCTAGCAGGGTGGGATAGGGAAGGTGGGAGGGAGACACAAGAAGGTGGAGATATGGGGATATATGTATATGTATAGCTGATTCACTTTGTTATAAAGCAGAAACTAACACACCATTGTAAAGCAATTATACTCCAATAAAGATGTTAACAAAAAAAGAAGACAGGAGACGACAGGCATTGGCGAGGGTGCGGAGAAGAGGGAGCCCTCATGCACTGCTGGAGGGGATGTAAATTGTCACAGCCACCCCACCAAGGAGAACAGTATGGAGGTTCCTCAACAAATTAAAAATAGAGCATTGACTGTTAATGGCTTACACCTGTCCTCTCTTCCCCAACAGCCTGTAGCTGAAGAGTGACTGACAAAGAGATACAAAAATCCAGTCCCTGTGCTTAAGGTGGGACAACTCTCTGGTGCAGTAGGGTCCAGGGCTTCCTCTGGGATCAGCGGAAGCCAGGCTCCGGCTGAGACCACATCCTACTCAGCTCCTTTCCCTACCCCATCTGCTGCCCTCACACTATTTCCTTTGCCCCAAGAAATCACTCATCCTCAGATTCCCACCTCAGACCCTGCTTCTAGGAAATGTGACCTAAGCCAGGCAGAATTCCAAACTTTATTACTACCAGTCCTTACAGCCCAAGTCCAAGATCAGCCAAGAATTGCAACAAAACCTCAATTATCTAACACACTCTCATGCAGTATAATAATAAATGCAAAGCTAGCATCAAAGAGTTTGAATCTCTCAAGTGAAAAATCCTTTCTACGCAGCTTTTTATGGAGTGCATCAGTGGGTGCATAAATGAATGAATGAATGAATCCTAAAAATCTACAGGGACCGTGAACACCTGCTGTGGGGGTTCCCAGAAGTACACGCAAGTGCCGCTGCTCTTTGGTGAAAGTCCATTATGAAGCAGAGAGTTTGAAAGTCAGCCTCTCCCTCATCTGAACATTATTCTGCAACATCAAGACTGGACTCCAATTCCTCTTCCATGACGTTTCTTCTAGAAGTTGGCTAAATCCCCTGGAAGGGATTTTGCTCTCCAGCAAACACTGTGTTGTCTGAATAATTTATTTGACTTTTATCAAACACCTGTCTAAGAGATCAGAGTTACTGCTGCTGAAATAAGAGTGTTTTGAATGTTGCAGACAAGTCAAAATGACTGATAATAACATGAAAACAATCCCATTGTTAAAGGCAAAAGAGTCCTTAGGGAAAAAAGCACTTTAGTATGTGAATCGAGAAAGGGGAAGTGAGGGGCTCTGAGTAAGCACCCTGGACCTAGGGAAGAAAAGCTGTGTTTGCTTCCTGCCATGTATAGTTTGTGTAACCTTGAGTAAGTGACTTGATGATATCACGGTGTCAGGAGAAGAAAATGGCATAATGCTTGTGGGTTGTGAAAGCCTTACAAAGTGCTATTTATTATTATTACTGCTATTCCATGCCTTGGAGGATAATTCCTCTGTCCTTTATTCATTATACTTATATGAATCAAATTTCAAGAAAGCTAGTGAATATTGTAGATGTATTAAAAATTAATTTCTATTATAGGTCTTAGATTTAATCCAAGTTCATCCCACTGTTCTACACTGAATAACCAATAAGATTTCCATGTTAATAACCTGGTATTTAACTTGAAAATAAAATTATATTTATCAACCATTATAGTCTATTACATGTGGAGAAATTAATTACCTCCTAGGTGCCAAGCACTGTGCTAGGCGAGCCTAAGATGCAAAACGTCATGCCTCTTATTGTACAGAAGGGAAGATAGGCATTACACTGATACACACAAAAGGGACTGTGTACTTACAAATTGTGGCAACTTCTAGGAAAGAACAGAATGGATGCTATGAGAGAGAAAGGCAGAAGGACCTTCTGCTATATGGCAGTCAGAGAATGCTTCTCTAAGGAACCGATGTTAGCTGAAATCTGCATAATAAGGTGAAAGTCTGGGCGAGGAAGGTCTGGGCAAGGAAGCTGTAAAGAGAACAGCCTCTGGGATGGCCCCGAGTTAGGAAAAGCTGTGTGCAGTGGACTAATGGAGAGACATGGCAGAATCACAGTGTGTATTTTAGGCTAGGGAAACTAAGGTGCAACATTTTAGAAGAGTAATCAGCAAATCATTTGGGGCAAGATTTGAAACCTCTCTCTGTCCCAGTCTCCTCATCCATAAAATCGAGCTAATAATATCTGCTACTAGGTTGACATCAGTTAATAAAAAGAACTTAAAATTTGCCCTGCACATATGAATTATTTTACAAATGTATTATTCTTAGTATATTCATGTAAACACAACTTGTTATTTTTAAGTTGTTGACTCAATCATTAGTGACAGCTCGGAACACTTAATTATGTTTAAAAGCATAATGCAAATGTTTTAAACCCTGAAGCACAGCCCAGCTGACAGAAATTGGTGGAAAAGGAAGGGGAAGAGATGTAGGGAGAGTAGCCATCTTAATTACTCATCTCGCAAAACAAGAGTTCAAGGCTAAAGTGGGTAGCATAAGAAAGGGAGAGTCAAGAAGCTACTTCAATGTGGAGAAAGGGGAACCCTTGTACACTTTTGGTGGAAATGTAAATTTGTGCAGCCACTGTGAAAAACAGTATGGAGGTTTCTCAAAAAACTAAGAATAGAGCTACCAGATGACCCCGCAGTTCCACTTCTGGGCATATATCTGAAACAACCAAAAACACTAATTTGAAAAGATACATGCTCCCCAATGTTCATAGGAGCATTATTTCCAATCTCCAAGATATGGAAGCAACCTTAGTGTCCATCAACAGATGAATGGATAAAGAAGATGTGGTATATATATATGCAATGGAATACTACTCAGCCGTTAAAAAGAATGAAATTTTGCCATTACAGCAACATGGATGGACTTGGAGGGCATTATGCTAAGTGAAATAAGTCAGACAGAGGAAGACAAATACTGTAAGATATCACTTATATGTGGAATCTTAAAAATACTAGAAACTAGTGAATATAATAAAAAGGAAGCAGACGCACAGATATAGAGAACAAACTAGTGGATAGCAGTGGGGAGAGGGGGGAGGGGCAATAGAGGGGTGAGGGAGGTACAAACTATTGGTTGTAAGGCAGGCTCAAGGATGTATTGTACAACATGGAATATAGCCGATATTTTGTAATAACTGTAATGGAAAGTAACCTTAAAAATTGTATAAATTTTTTTAAAGTAATTAAAATATAGGCAACAACAACAACAACAAAGAAAGCTACTTAAAGCTACCAACATAACCACAAGGAACATTAGAAACAGTGATGTAACTATTGAGAAGGGGTAGGAAAGGAAGAAGGCAATGGGCTTAATTTTTGTGGAGCTGAGAACAGTGACCACCTGCGTGAACACTGCCTGGCAGTTAGGACAAAAAGCAATGACAACCTGTGTCCACATGACCAACTTGTTTGTACCAGAAAACCTTTGCCTGGAAAAGAAAGATTATTCATCAATAAATAACTTTACCATCACCTTCAGGAAAGTCCAGCAGATCACATTTTTTTTAGACAACAGCTCACTTGGGAAAACATCTCGCTTGTCGAATGTTTTCTTATCCAGTCTCATTTTTAAGACCTTCACTTCACTGAGTAACAATTCATGTCCCATTCCAGTGGCTCCAACCATCCAAGCATAGGCTCAAGAACCTATAAACTTATGTTCTGACCTTCTCTCTCAGACACTGCTGAAACTCTACCAAGCTGGCGTTCTCCCTTATTGCACTAATTTTTAGCTTTGCTTTATTTATGGCTTGGTAATATTCTGGAGGAATTCAACAAAGCAAAAAGTCAGAAGATAAGGTCGAGTTGCTAATTCAACAGACCGGGGTAGAAATGTAGTATCTGGAGATTTGAATGAAGCACCAGTATAGATACAACAGAAGTGTATAGAAATAGTCACCTCAGAAATGAAGCTTAGAAACAGGCATCTCAAGAATGGAATTAAGTAGAAGAGGATGGTTTTCAATTGAGGATTTTATGCGTTACTTCAATTTGACGTATGAATTTTGCTTTGACAAAACCTAAAAATTTACACTAAATGAAAAGATAGTAATGATCAGAAGTGCAAAAATCAGCACTAAAATATTATTCTTCAGTTCTTCCGGAATGTGACACCCTATGGACCTTTCAAGATTTTTCTTGATTTAATTGGGTTCTGCTGGCCCAGCAGAGTATCTGGTCCATAGTAGGTATTCAGATTCATTAAACATTTGTGGCATTGAGCTGACATTGGAATCTCACAGCATTAAAAAATACTTAGATATTTCCAGTGGTTAAGATGCTGTTTCTTTATTGGTCTATTAATTTGAGTTTCAATTGAATCAGCTGTCAGTTTTGGGGGTGTGTTTGGAGACCATCCTTTGGAATCAGGAATGAAGTAGGAATGCAAGAGAAACAGAGGAATTAACCTGGTGACGTTCCTTTTAAAGTTCATTCTGAGCTTGTTCTTGAGGATTCAGGGCTACGAGGTAAGCACATATGGTAGGTAAGGTAATGTCCTCATCAGATCTCCCTTCCAGAGAGAACCTTCCATGAGGAGGCCAGCTGCTGCCCTTTGGCCTCCTTTGGAATCCACAGTGTCATTCATGCAGAGATGCACTTTCCCGGCCCCATCCCTAGCCTGTCACTGAGGATAGTGAGGAAGCAGAGCCGGGTCATCCTTGCCCAAAGCAAGACTCCTTCTAAGGGGCTGTCTTTGCTCTGGGGCTGCCCGCTGGCGCAGCCAGGACTTTCTCAGATCCATGCTGTGGTCAGAGGCCCCTCCCACCTCCTCTCTCCTCTCACAGGTAGACAGACCTGCATTGTGGTCCAAAGGCTTTCCCTCCCTCCCTCCTGCGGTTCCCATTTACTTCCTCCTTCCCAGGAATTTCCCCCAACAAATCTTCTGCACACCTCTTTCTCTGTAGGCATCTGCTTCTCAGAAGCCCTGAACTGCTATATGTACAGAGCCAAGGAATTCATTTATGGTGGTGAGGGGAGAGCAGATGTCTGTCCTCTTTTTTCCAAAAAAATGGAAATGTATCTCCTGGGCACTTCTCCTCTTACAAGGAGCTTAAGGAATGTTGGGAAGCGTTTTGTTTTGTCTTGTTTTGTTTTTTTAACATCTTTATTGGGATATAATTGCTTTACAATGGTGTGTTAGTTTCTGCTTTATAACAAAGTGAATCAGTTATACATAAACATATATCCCCATATCTCTACCCTCTTGCGTCTCCCTCCCACCCTCCCTATCCCACCCCTCCAGGCGGTCACAAAGCACCAAGCTGATCTCCCTGTGCTATGCGGCTGCTTCCCACTAGCTATCTACCTTACATTTGATAGTGTATATATGTCCATGCCTCTCTCTCACTTTGTCACAGCTCACCCTTCCCCCTCCCCATATCCTCAAGTCCGTTCTCTAGTAGGTCTGTGTCTTTATTCCTGTCTTACCCCTAGGTTCTTCATGACATTTTTTTTCTTAAATTCTATATATATGTGTTAGCATATGGTATTTGTCTTTCTCTTTCTGACTTACTTCACTCTGTATGACAGACTCTAGGTCTATCCACCTCATTACAAATAGCTCAATTTCATTTCTTTTTATGGCTGAGTAATATTCCATTGTATATATGTGTCACATCTTCTTTATCCATTCATCTGATCATGGACACTTAGGTTGTTTCCATCTCTGGGTTATTGTAAATAGAGCTGCAATGAACATTTTGGTACATGACTCCTTTTGAATTCTGGTTTTCTCAGGGTATATGCCCAGTAGTGGGATTGCTGGGTCATATGGTAGTTCTATTTGTAGTTTTTTAAGGAACCTCCATACTGTTCTCCATAGTGGCTGTACCAATTCACATTCCCACCAGCAGTGCAACAGTGTTCCCTTTTCTCCACACCCTCTCCAGCATTTATTGTTTCTAGATTTTTTGATGATGGCCATTCTGACCAGTGTGAGATGATATCTCATTGTAGTTTTGATTTGCATTTCTCTAATGATTAATGATGTTGAGCATTCTTTCATGTGTTTGTTGGCAATCTGTATAACTTCTTTGGAGAAATGTCTGTTTAGGTCTTCTGCCCATTTTTCGATTGGGTTGTTTGTTTTTTTGTTACTGAGCTGCACGAGCTGCTTGTAAATTTTGGAGATTAATCCTTTGTCAGTTGCTTCATTTGCAAATATTTTCTCCCATTCTGAGGGTTGTCTTTTGGTCTTGTTTATGGTTTCCTTTGCTGTGCAAAAGCTTTGAAGTTAGGAAGCCTTTTGGAAATTTCCCTGGAGAAATGGGGAGGAAGGGCTCTTAATTTGCATGCCTCCTTTTCTGGTCAGCTCCGCAGAGGATCAACCTCATACATTAGACCATGCTCACTGGGCAGCTGCTCCGTATTTTAGTAAATTTTCTAAAATGAGCCTCAGCATCAGTAGATAGGTGAGGTGCTGGTTGCATGTAAAAGCACAGCTTGTATGACATGGATTGTGAGAGAGAAACAGCCCTGTGTGTGAGTGCAGACAGGGTTTGTGCCACTGTGGTTGGCAGGGACGTGCGGCACCCAGACCGCCCACCTGGCCCTGTTTCCCTATCGAGGCACTACTCTGATGGATGGTGCTCACTCCAGAGCTCCCTTCTGGGTTGCTCGCTGCTTCCTTGGCTCTTCCTTGCAAGTTCAACTTCCCCTCTGCCTTCTACAAGCCTTGGTCCCGGAGAAGCATCTGGAAATCCAAACTCCTTTTGCTTTGAATCCAAGCTGCATCAGGCACTGAGTGTAAATGTGAAAGAAAAGAAAAAAAAAGAGAACATATAAATGAATTCACAGAAAAGGAATTTGCAGCAGATGAGGAAATAAAAATAAATAGAGATGTGTTGGTTTCTTAGAAAATGTTTTATAACCCTGGGAAGCTACTTTGAATGACTAGTGTCTGCAGTGTTACAGACCAGAAACTGTTGGCCTGCAGGGCCCAATAACACAGATATACACATGTGAGGTTTTCCCAAGACCTGGACGTATCCTGTGTGTGAGAGCCACTTGCTCGTGGAGCTTTGTTTCTATGGAAGCATCAGGAAAAGAAAATCACTTTTTGTCCCCGGAAAGTATACTCTGACAGTGGAAAATCAAATAAATGTATTTTTTTAGGGAACAGTAGGGAGACACAGAGCAGATGGGCTGCCAACTGAAATTTTATTAGGCAAGCATATTCCGAGTGGTCAGGGAGAAAGAAGACTTCAGCAGAGCTTTTTGATAAGTGATGCCGGAGACAAATTCCAAAGGAGAAGTTTTGGTGGAGATGAGTTGGGAGTGGGAAATGGGTTGATCATTCCTGGCTGCAAGCTGCAAAGGGGGAATCCTCTTAGCTGCCTGCTGAGTTGTTCCCTGGGCAACAGTGTGGTTCTGTGGTCCAGATGTGGCTTGGGGACCTGGGTTCGAGTCCAGCTCTGTCCTGGCTGTCACTTAGCCGCTCTGCCATCAGCTTTCCTGGGTCTCAATGGCTTCATCTATAAAACAGATTTAAATAGCTACCTGTTAAGGTTGTTGTGAGGCTTAAATACATGTGTCTGGGGAATACCCTCCAAATAGGTTGGATAATGTTATATTTGGGGAAGCCTTGGTTGGTTAGCTGAGGCGTGCCCCTGTGAGGAGGAGTATATTCATTAAAATCTCCTGTGTTAACCAGAAGCCATCAGGGAACCCTGGACACTCAGAAAATTAGATTTTAGAGGGAGACAGTTACATTCGTGGGGTTATCTGTGGTCCCATCAAGGTGGAGAAATACACTGAGGCCTCAGGTCATTCCCTATGAACCATCACCTGTGCCCTGTCCTTTAACACAAGTTCTTAATCTTTTATTTGTCCTGGGCTGCAACTTCATTTTGTCTGTGATGGTAACTCCATAAGTAAAAATCTTGTGTTAAATTAGAGGCTATGGGGGCTCAACTAGCTATAGGTTCTTAAAAACATACTAAATTAGTTAGAATGCTGGAAAATTATTGCCCGTCTTCGGCATACATGCGCACGCGCGCACACACACACACACACACACACACACGCGGAAACATTTCCATGACAGCAAGTATGCCTGTGTCTTAGTTCTTTCTTTTGGGGGGAAAAAAAAATCCAACATGTAGACAGCAGATGGCGACAGTTGATCGTATTTAAACTACAGGTAAACTAGGTTTTAAGGAGTGTTTGGAAGCAATGCTCTCCTCAGTTACTTTTTGTTTGTTCTTTTCTTCTTGTCAATAACGTCAAGATTGCGACTCAGTGGAATTAAAAGCAATCATGAAGGTGATTGTAAGGAAACATACCAACTCAAACTAGGGTTTAAGGCCCTCAAAAACATTGTTATATTTACTTTCAAGCACTTTTTAACAGCAAGTTTTAGAAGGGAGAGGAGTAAAGGGCCAAATACCTTGGACAATCGCCCAATGTAGGTAGTCTGATTAAAATCACTGTTCATTTCTGGAGTGCTCAGAGGCACTGCGTCCAAGCTGTGTTCTTTGTATTCTGCTGTCACATACAATTATTGGCCAAAAATTGCAGGCCGGGCCCCTAGAGGATATGTTTTACAGGTCATGAATGTTCTTAATGTTTAATTCTTTTCAGAGCTTCACAAAGCCGCGTGAATTCCAGGCCTGAGTTTTGTTCCTGGTTATCTGTCCACCATCTTGTGCCTGCAGATGGGATGCAGGGGACACTCTGTGTCTGGATGTGGGAAGAAAAACCGTCGGAATGTTAAATTTCTCTCTAGACATAAACTTCTTGTGCAGAAATGTATTGTAATGCTGGGACACACAGTTGTCCGTGGAGCAAAAAGAAGGGCTAAGAAGAACACAGGAAAAATTAATAATATAAACCACGTATATAGTTATTTGTGAAGGTCAGTGTCAAGATCGGGGAAGTTTACAAAATATGTCAATGACAGCAAATGAAAACTGTCCACACGCTGACTACATATTTCCTCACTTTTAAAGGTGACATTAAAATGGAAGATCCTTAGCCGTTCCCCAAGTATTAGTATTTTAAAGTGTTCTATTGCTTCAGCATCATGATAACACGAGAGAGAGGATGCTTGTATTTCCAGTCAGGCAAGGTCAAGCTGGAAGGCCAGAGACAGGGAGTGGAGGAAGAGAGAGAGTGTGTGTGTGTGTGTGTGTGTGTGTGTGTGTGTGTGTGTAAAGAATATTCTTATCTTCGCTTTGTGTCACAGATCCTATACGCCTGGCAGTTTTCTAGGTTTTGGCTCCCCTCTAAAGCTTGCTGTTATTTCGCGATCTAAATGAAGGACGTTTGTGTCCCCTCACAAAATCCTTCCAGTTATCTAGCTAGTTATATTCATCCAGTTAATGCAGGAATCGAGAAACAAAACAACAGACAAAACCCCAAAACAAATTTGTAATGAAAAGTTTTAGGATTAATTCTTTGTAATTTTATTCCAGCTGATGTCTTCATTGAATATCCTGAGTAAGTTTTTAAGCAACCAGCCATAAAACAATATACCTGTAACATCTGCTTATTTGTGGAAGTGTGAAAACTATAGATGTGGCTACATAAGGAAAAAAAACTGAAGAAAATCAATATAAAACATAGATAATTTCAAAGCAACTGATTTGAAACTAACTTCCAAATATCTTTAAAAAATCGGAATCTAAAAAAATATTCTGTAGACCATTGGTTGACTGAATTTAAGCATTTTTTTAAGCAAAAAAAAGCAAAGATTTGAACACAGTACTTGTTATATTAATGTGGCACTAGAAACCATATAAAGGTTAAAAATTAGGGAAATCATTTAGCAAATGAAGGCATGTTCATTCATGAAGATGTTTTATTGTTAGAATAGGTAATTGACGTGATCATGTATGTTCTTAATATTTTTGTAAATGTAAGGATACACAAACAGTATGAATGCTAAAACACCATAGATTTTAAAATAATTTCATAGAAAATTAGAAGAAAATGTAGTAATATTTCCATACTAGAAACACTTAGCAGTGGTGTTTTGGTTAGTTTAAAAAAATTTTCCCTATTATTCCCCCCGCTGCAATTTTAATGGCTCTGTACTTTTGATTAGGAAGAAACATACAAGACACGTACAGATGCACAGTTTAAGCTGTGTATAGTTGTGTTTCCAGCCTCAGTTTATTCTTTCTCAAAATGAAGGCATTATCGTATCCCATGGCTCTGTAGCATAACAACCCTCGGAGTATTAAAAAAGAAAAGAGTACTTAAATACTTAAAGCGACTAATAAGAGTTATATGAATTTTAGAGGTGGCTTTTTGGTAGCTTTGTTATTAAAATAAGACTCTTCTTTAGCGAGAAAACGTGTCATTGGTGATACAAAAGTAGAGCTTTCCCCTCCTGTAAGATAGCACCATGTCTGACTTGGGACCCTTAGAGAGTTATTCCTTTTGGCTAAAATGCTGGCCTCTAGAATTCCTCTTGAAAGTAAAAGTGGAGGCTGCTAGAGTGCCAGCTCTCCTGAGGTTTTTGAATCATAAAGAGCAGCGCAAGAGTTCTCAGACCAAATGCGCCCAGTGGGGAGGAGGGCCAGACTTAAGGGAAGGGAAGCTCTCCCCATAGTTCAGCCCCAGGCGGTTTTCAGGGAACACTGATCACCACCCACTCAATCCTGGTCACAAACAAAAACACAAATAAGCCCAGGTCAGCATGGTCTGTGCCTCCGGGGAAACAGGGTGGCCTCACAAGGCTCAGCACCAACACCGTGGCCCTGAGAAATGGCAGGCATCTCGGGACATCTTCCTGTACCTTCATCCTCTCCACCCTGTGCAGAGAAGCCACGCTTTGCTCCTGGCAGAGGCCTGGTGTGGATGGCTGGTTGGTCTGAACGAGCCCGTGAGTGAGTCAGCAGTTAGGAACGAGGGGCTGGCTTTGATGAGGGCAGCTGAGCTCCATACTGTGGCTACAGGGAAACCTCCTCTGGGCCTTGGACCATCCCTGCACTGTCTCCAGCACTGGTGCAGACAGTTAGGAATTGACTGTATTCCACCAAATGGAGAGTCACTCATTTCTAGCAAATTTCCCAGAGTCCCCCCCTCCACCACCCTTCGAAACTCCTCAGTGTGTACTTTTCCTGCCTGTATTAACAATCGGGGAGAAGGTAGGGGACAGGGAGCAGCAAGCTCATTCAGAGGACTTTCTGTGCAAACCCAAGAAAGAGACCTATTTGCAACTCTGTGGCAGGGGCCCCCCTTCCTGCGCCTAGCCTGTCACTCTTCTGTCCAGTTTCCTGGGCTTTTGCGGGGGTCTCCACAACTATTTGTCTTTTTGCATAGAGAGGAAGGGGGCAGGAGGAGGGGCGGGTGAGGGAGAGGAGAGGAAAGGAAAACACAGTTGTGCCTTCTGGAGAACACTATTAGGACCCAGACATCGTGGTTATGGGTTTGTGAGGTAGTTGCTGTACTTCCTATAAATTCCAGTCTCATTTCACAGCTTAAGCAAATACGCATTCGGTGGCTGTAGAAGAGTCATAGAATAGACAACCGTGTCCTACATAAGTATCATTACAATCATGTAGAGGAATAAAAGCATTAACATATGATGATGTATGATATAGCAGGTGCCCAATCTGGGACCCCCAAACCTTGTGAAATTTCAGGCTTTTTCCCCCTCCTTATTCTAATGGATATTTTATTTTATAGGATCACAGTGAGTGACACAAAGGTCTAGTAATTGCTGAAACTTATAGAGTATTTGCTAGAGGGCAGAGACAATTCCAAGGATGTACAACAAAAAGAAATTGTTGACCTTGTTGGTTTGAATCTCTGCAATCAGGGACAGAGCCAAGAATTAAAACCTTTAGAAACACTCGTAAATTGGGATCACATGTGTTTGTGTATAAAGCAGTCCTATGCGTTATTGACACCTTTGTGTCTTAAATGCATACACAAAAGGTATCTTAAAGGTATGTATTTATAATATTTAAGGTACCTTTGAGGTATCTTAAAGGTATGTATTTATAATATTTAAAAGCGTGTTTTAGATATTTATCCTGCACAAAGCACTTTTAATTTCGTATGGCTTTCTGGGTGTGTGTGTATTATTTTTCACTTAGTTTTGGTGACTTCTTAAGTCTGTTTTCCAATCTTCACCCCCACCCCGGCCCCACCACCTTTCTCTTTCCCAATCTCTCTCTTTCCTTAAAGCAAGGCAGCTAAGTTGCCCTTAGTTTCAGACTTGAAAGATTTAGTAAGCAAAAATGCTTTATAACATTTTCAGTGGGAGTTCTTAACAGATGTGTTCTTCCTCTTGAGGCTTTCCCTGCTGTTTGATCTTTCTCTCCAAAGCAATTCGTTACAATATGATGGGCAAAACCCCGGGCGGGATAATTATGCCGAGTGGACCGGCAGCCAGAACACTGCCTCCATCTTTCAGGACGAAAGCTGTCACCCTGCAAGGCTGCCCCAGCCAGTGTGGCTGTGGACTACTGAGGGGCCAGGGGAAGGGTAGGAGGGATGGCTCTTTGGATCAGGTGTTGAGTCAGAAACTTGTAATTGGGCTGAGTTTCTTTAGAGACCCTGGAGTAAGCATTGCCCATGACCTTTAGGGAACAAAGCATGGAGTGAGGCCAAAGGGGTAGACATATTATAAAATCAGGATGTCAGCTCAAGCAGAAATTTTGTTTTGTTTTTAGTTATTTCAAGTTGCCAGTTGCTGGTCTTTCTAGAGTGAAGTAACCAAGTCAACATAGAAAACTCAGCTCTTCTGGGAATAAGCCCCAAATTTGCTCTTTGTAAGGGGACAAACCGGTATTTGTTCCTCTGGACAGTCAGGTAAAGGGAGTTCTTTTTTTTGGGGGGGTGGGTGGTTCCAGGTGAACAAAGGCAGATAGAAAGTATTCTCACCTCCCTGTGACAGAGGCTATCAGAGAGGGTGGCAGGACTCTATCTCCAGTCTCCATGCCCCCCACGCCAACTCCCCACCATGCATCTGTCTAAGAGCTGAGACATTGAGAATTCAGGCCTTATTCAGTCAAGTCCACGGTTGGCCATAGAAGGGGCTTCGGTCAACCAGGACGTCTGACAGTGCACAGAGGACAGTGGGTTTGCGGGGAGTGGAATCGGGCTGGGGTCCCTTCAGGAACACGACTCTTCATTCTGTTTTACCACATCTGACTGTAGTCGTTTTCACTCTCTAACAAATAGTGGCTTAAAACAAGGTGAAAGTATTATGTCAGTTCCATGGGTTAGGAGTCCAGATGGGTTAACTGGATCCTCTGCTCATGTTCTCATCTGGCTGAAATCAAGGTGTCAGACAGGGCTGCAGTCTCACCTAAGGTCTTCTTTCAAGTTCACAGCCGAGGCCAAATTCCGTCCTTACAGGTGTAGAATTGAGGCCCTCAGTTCCTGGAGGGCTTGAACTTTCCCTGCCAGGTGACCTTCTTCACATCATGACCATTTGTGTCTTCAAAGCCAGCAGCAGTGTGTCTCTGATGACTTTCTCTTTTTCTGACCTGTACAGCCCTTTTAAGGCACTTACCTGATTAGTAAAGGTCCAGAATGAGCTCCCTTTTGATGAACTTAAAGTCATATAATTAGGGACCTTAGTTAATATCTCCAAAATCCCTTCACTCTTGCCAGATAATATAATTAATCACAGAATGATATCCTATCCTATTCAGAGGTCCTGTGCACTCTTTTTTTTTTTAACATCTTTATTGGGGTATAATTGCTTTACAATGGTGTGCTAGTTTCTGCTTTATAACAAAGTGAATCAGTTATACATATATCCCCATATCCCTTCCCTCTTACGTCGTCTCCCTCCCTCCCACCCCTCTAGGTGGTCACAAAGCACTGAGCTGATCTCCCTGTGCTATGCGGCCGCTTTCCACTAGCTATCTATTTTACATTTGGTAGTGTATATATGTCCATGCCTCTCTCACTTCGTCCCAGCTTACCCTTCTCCCTCCCTGTATCCTCAAGTCCATTCTCTAGTAGGTCTGCATCTTTATTCCCGTCTTGCCCCTAGGTTCTTCATGACATGTGCACTCTTAAGGGGAGGGGATTATACAGAGCATGTACCCCAGTGCCTAGGGATCTTGGGAGAATTCTGCCTGCCACACTGATTAGAACACTCCCTTTACTTCCTAGTGAAAATTTTTATGTTCTAATCAGCAGGTTGCTACTTTGGTTTGGATATCCTAACGAAGTATTATAAGCATTTCGTTGTTTGTCCAGTAATGAAAGAAATTCAAACTAGAAACTCCTCAACTGGCATGTCACATTCATTGAGAATACTCTTATAGCTCTACACTTAATTGTAAGTTTTGTTAATATCATATCACCTTGATTCAGTCTAACTTGTACATATCAGAGAAGCCTAAAGGCATGGATTAGAGATAAAAGTGACTTTAGAAATATTTAGTGGTTCCAAATTTGGGGGCATCAGAAAAAAATATGTATAATCATCTCACATAAACATAAAACTATTAATTGAAAAAATAAAAAGCATAGATCTACAATGAATTCAATAACATTCTAATCTTGTATTTTATGAATCACAAATATCCACAGACATTTAAGAACTAGTAGTGTATGAGATGTGTGTGTGTGATACATATAAAACCTAATGTTTTATAATATATAGTTTTATATATATATAAAATTATACATAATCTAATTTATTCCATCTATCAGCAGTTTTTGAAACACACAGATTTTTATAACCTCAGGCAATACATCTATAGCTGCCTAGAGAAGAATTGATCTATTCTAGTTTATAGATGACGGGTGTATCATTAAATAAAACTGTAAAGAAATTGAGATAGGTTCATAGCCCCAAGGTCGAAGAGAAAAATGAAACTAGAATAAAGATCTCTCAGGCCTGTGAAATTTCTGAACATGTCACGCTGCTTAAACTTTGAACCACAAACATCTAAGTGTCTCTGCTCAGAGAAACTCTGCAAGTTAATAGATCCTCTCTGCTTGGTTGTGTTTGAGAAACCACACTCTCTACACAGTACCGGTTTACCTCTGAGATATTCAGTTCCAAGCCACTGCAATAAAGGCAGTCACACAAATTTTTGGTTTCCCAGTGCATATAAAAGTTATGTTTACACTATACTATAGTCTATTAAGTGTGCAATAGCATTATGTCTAAAAAAGCAATGTACATACCTTAATTAAAAGATACTTTATTGCTTAAAAATGCTAACCATCATCTGAGGCTTTAGTAAGTTGTCATTTCTTTTTTGCTGATGGAGGGTCTTGCCTTTATGTTGATGGCTGCTGACTTATCAGGGTGATGGTTATTGAAGGTTGGGGTGGCTGTGGCAGTTTCTTACAATAAGACAACAATGGTGTTTGCCACGTGGGTTGATTCTCACGAACGATTTCCCTGTAGCATGCGATGCTGTTTGACAGTATTTTACCGACAGTAGAGCTTCTTTCAAAATTGGAGTCAATCCTCTCAACCCTACCACTGCTTTATCACGTAAGTTTATGTCATATTCTAAGTCCTTTGTTGTCATTTTAACAATCATCACAGCATCTTCACCAGGAGTAGATTCGATCTCAGGAAACTACTTTCTTTGCTCATGCTTAAGAAACAACTCCTCATCCCATTAAAATTTTATCATGAGCCTACAGCAATTCAGTCACATCTTCAGGGTCCACTTCGAATTCTGTGCTTTTGCTCTTTCTGCCATATCTGCAGTGACTTCCTTCACTGCAGTCTTGAACCCCACAAAGTCATCTGTGAGGGTTAGAATCAGCTTGTTCCAAACACCTGCTTATGTTGATATTTTGACTCCTCATGAATCATGAATGTTCTTAATGGCATCTAGAATGGTATAATAGATCCTTTCAAGAAGGTTTTCAGTTGACTTTGCCCAGATCCATCAGAGGAATCACTACCTATGGCAGCTATAGCCTTACGAAATATATTTCTTAAATAATAAGACTTGAAAGTTAAAATGACTCCTTGATCCATGGGCTACAGAATGGATGTTGTGTTAGCAGGCATGAAAACAAAATGAATCTCATTGTACATCTCCATCAGAGCTCTTGGGTGACCAAGTGCATTGTCAATGAGCAGTAATATTTTGAAAGGAATCTTTTTCCTGAGCAGTAGGTCTCAACAGTGGACTTAAAATATTCAGTAAACCATATTATAAACAGAAGTGCTGTCAGCCAGGCTTTGTTGTTCCATTTAGAGAGCACAGGCAGGGTAGGTTTAGTACAATTCTTAAGCCGTAGAATTTTGGGGATGGCAAATGACCATTGGCTTCAACTTAAAGTCACCAGCTGTATTAGCCCCTTATAAGAGAATCAGCCTGTCCTTTGAAGCTTTGAAGCCAGGCATTGACTTCTCTCTAGCTATGAAAATCCCAGATGGTATCTTTTCCCAAGAGAAGGCTGTTTCATCTACATTGAAAATCTGTTGAGTGTAGCCACCTTCACCAAACACCTTAGCTAGGTGTTCTGTATAACTTGCTGCAGCTTCTACAGCAGCAGTTGCTGCTTCACCTTATTTGCACTATTACGTTATCAAGACAGCTTCTTTCCTGAAACCTCACGAACCAACCTCTGCTAGCTTCAGACTTTTCTGCAGCTCCCTCACCTCTCTCAGCCTTCATAGAATTGAGGAGAGGTAGGGCCTTGCTGTGGATTTGGCTTTGGTTTAAGGGAATGTTGTAGCTGGTTTGATCTATTCAGATCACTAAATCTTTTTCCATATCAGCAATAATTTTGCTTTCTTATCATTTATGTGTTCACTGGAGTAGCACTTTCTAATTTCCTTCAAGAACTTTCCCTTTTCATTCAAAACTTGGCCAATTGTTTGTTGCAAGAGGCTTAACTTTCAGCCTATCTTGGCTTTTAACATGCCTTCCTCACTAAGATTAATCATTTCTAGGTTTTGATTAAAACTGAGAGATGTGCAACTCTTCCTGTCACTGGAACACTTAGAAGCCATTGTAGGATTATTAATTGGCCTAAATTCAATATTGTAGCATAGAAAATAGGGAGGCCCAAGGAGAAGGAGAGAGATGGGAACGGCTGTTCAGCGGAGCAGTCAGAGGACACACATTTATCACCTATACTTGCTGTCTTATGTGGGCACAGTTGTGGCACACCAAAGTAATTATAATAGTAACATCAAAGATCACTGATCACAGAGCACTGTAACAAATGTAATAATAATAAAAAAGCTTGAAATATTCTGAGAATTACCAAAATGTGACACAGAGACACAAAGTGAACAAATGCTGTTGGAAAAATGGAACTGATAGACTTGCTTGACGGAGGGTTACCACAAGTTTTCAGTTTGTAAAAAACACAGTGTCTGTGAAGTGCAGTAAAGCAGAATGCAATAAAACAAAGTCTGCCTGCAGTTGGGAGCAGAAAACAATTGAGTAGGAAAGACAGAGAAAGATGAAACAGGGTTAATTCCAAGTTCCTCTTGAATGAGGTTTTCTTTCCATCATAAATTTGTTGGAAGTGAATTAACTAAATCTAGAGCAAATTCAAATTCAATTATAAATCAGAAAGCTTGCTTTAAAGCAAAATGCAATGACAAATCTCCTTGGATAATCTAGAGTTTGGGATTTTGCTTACAGTTCTCTTAAATCAAGATGGGAAATGGAGATTTGACTATAACTCCTAAATGAATTTTAAACAAATTTATTGAGATATAATTTTCAACATAAATTTACCTATATTATGATTTTTAGTAAATTTACTGAGCTTTGTAACGATCATCGTAATCCACTTTTAGAACATTTTTATCACCTCAATAAGATATCTCATATCCTTTTACAGTTAACCCGCATCCCATTCCTAAATCCCTCCTTCTGCCTTAGACCTAGGCATTACTAATATACTTTCTGTTTCTATAGATTTGCCTGTTCTCAACATTTCATATGAATAGAATCACAGTATTTGGTCTTTTGCATCTGTTGTCTTTTACTTAGTGTAATATTTTTGAAGTTTATGTTGTAGAATTTATCAGAACTATATTCATTTTTATTGCTGAATAGTATTCTGTTGTATGGACACAGTTGTCCCTTGGTTTCTGTGAGGGATTGGTTTCAGGACCCACCATGGATACCAAAATCCGTGGATGCTCAGGTCCCATCGTTGTCCCTCTTCATCTGCGGGCTCTGCATCCACAGATTCAACCAATCTCGGACCATAAACACAGTACTAAATTTATTGAAAAAGTTTTGTGTATAAGAGCTGTGTTGTTCAGGGGTCATCTGTATCCCACAGTCTGTTTAATCCATTCACCAGTTGGTAGAAAAGAGGTTGATTCCACTTTGTCCATTATGATAATCCTATTATGAACATTGGAGTATAAGTTTTTGTGTGGTTATATGCTTGTAATTCTCTTGGGTGGATACCCTGGGATGGAATTGCTGGGCCATGTAGTAAATTAAAGTTTCACTTTTAAGACCCAGCCAAAGTGTTTTCCAAAGTGGCTATTCCATTTTGTTTTACCCCATCAGTAACATTTAAGGCTTCTTTTTCTCTATATCTTCAACAATATTTGTTATTATTTCTTTTTTTAAAAATCATAGCCATTCTAGTGGATGTGAAATGGTACCTCATTATGGTTGCATTTCTCTAATGACTAATGGTGTCGGCCATCTTTTCATGTACTATTAGCTATTTGTATATCTTCTCTGGTGAAATGTCCACTCAAATCTTTTGCCTATTTTATGATGAGTTGTTTGTCTTATACAGACAGTCCCCAGCTCACCGCGGTTAGACTTAACAATTTTTTGACTTTACTATGCTGCAAAAACAGTGCGCATTCAATAGAAACTGTACTTTGAATTTTGATCTTTTCCAAGGTTAGTGATAGGCAGTACCACACGCTCTCCTGATGCCACAGCTCCCAGTCACCTGCACGATCGTGAGGGTGAACAACCAGTACACTTACAGCCATTCTGTACCCACACCACCATTCTCTTCTTCACTTTCAGCGCAGTATTCAATAACTTGCATGAGATATTCAACACTTTATTATAAAATAGAGTTTGTGTTAGATGATTTTGCCCAACTGTAGGCAATGTAAGTGTCCTGAGCACATTTAAGGTAGGCTGGGCTAAGCTGTGATGTCCAGTAGGTTAGGTGTATTACATGCATTTTCGACTTACGATATTTTCAATTTACGATGGGCTTATTGGGATGTAAACCCATCGTAAATCAAGGAAGATCTGTATATGGATCTGTAAGAGCTCATTGGATAGTCTTAATATAAAATTTTTTAATCAGGTATGATTTATAGATATTTTCTTTCAGTTTATGGGTTGTCTTTTTATTTTCTCAACGATATCTTGATGTACAAGAGTTTTGAATTTTGTGACGTCCCATTTATTGCTTTTTTCTTTTATTTATCCTGCTTTTATTGTCATATCTAAGAAAGCTGTATCTAACCCAAAGTCTTGAATATGTTATCCTATGTTTTCTTCTAAAAGTTTTACAGTTTTAGCTCATACAGTCAGGTCTCTGATCCATTTTGAGATAATTTTTGTGTGTGGTGTGAGGTAAGGGTCTAAGTTCATCTTTTGGCATGTGGATATCCATTTGTCCCAGTACCATTTGTTGAAAAGACTATCCTGTCCTCATTGATGTGCTTGGTTACTTTTGTTGAAAGTCAATTGACCATAAATACAAGGGCCTAAATCCACTTTCTAGTGTGACTTTGATCTTGCCTTTGAGCCCAACAATAAGACAGTGTGACAAGGAACTGGAGATTTCTGATCATCTATCTGCTTACTTCCTCCCCCTTCCCCATTTGTTGAGATGGTCACTGGCATACTCAGTGCAACCTACTCAGACTTGTGCAAAAGATCAGCACTATCTCATACATGTTATGTTTTGTTTTGTTTTTTAATTGACTTGCAGCATGTTAGCATATATCTTCCCAAGGAAAAAAATTAATGACAAAATGTTATTTCGGAGACTTTCCTTCCAACTTTGGATTAGTTAGAAACTACATCAAATAAGATAATGCATGTGAAAATGCTTCAAAACCATGAAATGCCAAACAAATGTTAGGAATTATCGTTATTGCATGCAGGGGATAAGAGTAAACAGAAGCAACAGTAATGCTTTTAGAGGGCTTAAATAGACAAAATAAATGACAATGTCAACATAAGACGGTAAAAACCATATTTGCAGATAATCCACCTGGGGGTTATTGGAAGTCAACTTTATCTGCATTACCTAAAATGTTAAGGAGTTGGGTCAGGATCAAAGAGATTCCTCTTGCTTGGTTGGATATGGAAGATGAAGTTGTCTTAGTAATCGGTAGTTTCTACCTCTTGAAGTGAGGTAGAAACTTTGCCCTGAGATATTGATTTCTCTTATTAATAGATGGCCCTCCTTCAAGGTTGTAGATAGAATTGGCAACTGCTTTCATAATGCCAACTGAAATATGCTGAAAACCCCAAATAATCTAAAATCTCTCCTCCACACGGTGAGATACATGGCTTGAAATTTCCAGGGTTAGTGAACACATTAAGGGCAGTTTATGAAAGTCTATGCATTTGTACTGATGGAGGCATTGCTACTTAGACCCAATCAAACACTTTGCTAGGAAGATAGCCCTTATTCATCCCCTTGCTATCAACTGTCATCCAGCAGATAACTAAGTCCTGGAGGTTTGTGCATAGGCCAGATCAAATTTGGAGAGAAGGAAGTAGGGGAAAGTGGTAGAACACTGTGCAGATGGTTGCCAGAGTGGGTAATACAGAGATGGAGAGGTCCAGGCAATTAACAGGAATTAAAAGGGCGTTGCTGCCCTGGAGGTCAGGAACAAGATCCCAAATGGAGGAAAAGTGGAGGCGGGTAGTGATACTGTGTTCCTAAAGCAGAATTTTGCCTCTGAGAAGCCTGACTTTATTCATGTTTGACATTAATATTTTCAGCTGGCAGAGTACCCTGAGTTCTCAATTCTTACATTGTTCACTACATCATTTTATTTAGTGTTTCTCAAGCACCCCATTCCTGCATCCAAATCCTGGCTGTTTCATGGCAGTATTTATTAGTTTTTATTGACCACAGCTCTTAAAGGAAGGTTATTTTTTGTGCTCCCTATTTTATACAACAGAGAGGTATGGAGTCTTGCTCTAATACAGGGCATTAGAGGTAGATCCATGATTATAATTATTACTTAGAGACCCTTAAACTACATAGCTTCAGACAATCCTGTCTAAAAAGCTTAAATATCAGAAAATTGTGAGGAAACTAAAGCCATTGGAATTTTACAATGGCCCCAGATTCATTCCCTAAAATAACTTTCTGTGAATACTTAGGCGGTTGATGCCTCGAGCCTGTGGGCTCAGGAAGATTGGAGGAATGCAGCAATCATTTTTTAGTTTTCTTCATTCCAAGGCTCCCTGTAGGTTTGTTAATAAATCAAAGCACATATGGGGAGTAAAAAGGCAGAGGAAATGGGGAGGGGCTCTAAGCTCAGAGATAAAAATTGCCAAGAAAGAGCCTGCCATTATAAAAGTAGAAACAAGGAGCAGGAAGACAGAAGAGGGAAGTAATAAACAAGAGGAGTCATCATGGTGCCCTGGTGTGACACACCACAGGGGCTGGAAAACATTCCACATTTGATATTAGAGAAGAGGAGAAGGCAGGGAACACATTCTGCGAATCACCTTACCACCTATTGCAAAGGCTTCCATGCTGTGCTCACGGGCAAATGCAAAACAGAGACCTCAACGGCCAGTGTCCTACACCCCAAATGGTCTTCTCACCAACATCCGTGGGCTAGTCATTCTGGAGCAGGTTTGTATTGGTCCTCTCCACACTGTCCAGAATCAGCTCCTGACTGTCCACTCTTATCTCTCTGCATCCTTCTATTTATCATGCCCTTAATATCACTGTATGCTGACAATTTAATAGGGAGCTTTCATATGTCTCAAATATACAGGTATATAAAAATTGGAATTTAAAGGAGCTATTCTCTTTGACTTGGCCCTGGTATCCTGATTGCCTTCTGTTGGGCCCATCCTGATTTTGTCTTGGCCCTAAGCATTTGGGCAGGTACCTGTTTATGGCTGACTTGGATTCCCTTCTGTTGCACCACCTCCAGCGTTTTTCTCATGATAGTTTTTCCTTTTGCAGCAATTCTTAATCTCATCCAACTTGCTTTTTTACTGACACTGGATTCTTTGGCTGGTATGGCCAGGTAACCACATTCATTGGAGTAAAGAGACAGGGAAAGATTTAGAACTGTTTGGAAGGACATTGGTGCCTTTTATTACCTATATAGATCCATATACTTCTACCTTTCGGCAGCCTCCTTCCTCGGTGGTGCCCCCATGTAACCACACCACCCCATCATTCCCAAGCTTTGGTACCGGTATACTCTCTTCTTTCTACTCCTCTGTCATCAGCCGCCATCCTGGTTGTCTTCGTTCTCCATGTGGAGAGATTCTTGCCTTCTTATACCCCAACAATGTCTGTCCCACCCCCTGAGTCACTATCTACAGGATCACACTCAGGACATTGGCACAAGTTGGGAAATCTTAAACTCCAATATTCCTACTTCTGACCATAATTATCCCTACATTTTTCTCCTTCCCCTGTTCCCTATATGCAGGTTGTCTAAGACTTCTAATTATCAACTCCTTTTATTTCGTTCAGTCCACTACTTCCTTCCTTCTGTAGCCCAACCTCTCCAAAATGAAATACTTAATGTTTCATTATACTTTTTGGTCTTCTCAGCATTCTCATGGCCTTGCAAATCAGTGTCAATCCAGCCATTCATTTACCCTTCCTAGAAATTAGCTGATAAATGCCACCCTCACCCCCAGTCATTCAGCTGTTATAGAGCTCTGTTACTACAGCTCATGGTCTCCAATCTCTAATGAGCCTCCATTTGGTTTGAAAGTTCTTTTCTTTTTAATTAATTTTTATTGGAATATAATTGATTTACAATGTTGTGTTAGTTTCTGCTGTACAGCAAAGTGAATCAGTTACACAGGTACACATATCTACTCTTTTTTAGATTGTTTTCCCATGTAGGTCATTACAGAGTATTGAGTAGAGTTTCCTTTGCTATACAGTAGGTACTGGTTTGAAAGTTCTTTTACACAATTCTGGCTTGCTTGCTTCCTCGATTACCCACAAGGATATGCCAAATCACTAGCACTCTTCTCATCCTCACCTACCCACTTACCCTTCATTGGCATCAATGATGGTGACCTTGGTTCTCCTTTTCTGAGAAAATGAGAGCCACCAGGCATAACTCCATCAGTGTTCCACTCTTGCAGTTCAGAGAAGAGAAGAACTTGTCCCTGAAATCAGTCTTTAACCTGCACTGTGGACCCTGTTACCTCCCTGCATCGCCTCCCTTAATTTTCTCTGTTACCTGTGTTTTGATCCTCTCTCTCCTTCTCACTCTTCGTTCCAACCTACAAATATACTCAAATATTTCCTACTTAAGATAATAAAATAGAAAACCTTCCATGATCCTACACTTTTCTTACTACTGTTGTGCTATCTTTCCTTCTCTTTAGAGTAAAGAATTTTAAAAAAGATTATTTATATTCTTTGTCCACATGTCCTATGCCGAATTTGCTTATTTTTACTGTTTACTATTCTTATCAAACATGTGCGCAAAAACTTAAAAGTTGAATAGTGTCCATAGATAATGATGAAATTACTATTCTCTTGAATGCTGCTCAACCCCCCACCCTTGTTTTCCCATTCTCAAACATTTTTATCTTTTTCTTCAAATATTCCTCTCTAAAACTATGCTCGCATTAAGCCACCCTTCATGTCCCTGTTATTTCTTGTAAATAATCTATATCTATGTCTAACTACATTTTTTTTTTTTTTTTTTTGCGGTACGCGGGCCTCTCACTCTTGTGGCCCCTCCCGCCGCGGAGCACAGGCTCCGGACGTGCAGGCTCAGCGGCCATGGCTCACGGGCCCAGCCACTCCGCGGCCTGTGGGATCCTCCCGGACCAGGGCACAGACCCGCGACCCCTGAATCGGCAGGCGGTCTCTCAACCACTGCGCCACCAGGGAAGCCCTAACTACATATTTTTTTAATCTCTCTGAAACTATTAATTCTAGTGTTGTTGTTGTTTGTTTGACCTTTCCTCGTGGTATCGGTCTCTCTCTGCTGTGTTAGGGGCTTTCCTCACATAACTGGTGGTCTTTTCTTATTCATTTGCATTTAAGAAAGAGTCACCCATCAGCTTCTTGGAAATTTTGTGGCATGGACAGACTTGTGTCAACTGGTCAGTGATTGGGCTGGAGCCTGCCCATTTGGGGTGATGAGGAAGATCAGATGTTAGTGTATCTGACATTTTATGGAACAGAATCCTTCAAACTCTAAATTGTGTGTATGTCTAAGCCCTAGCATTCTAGGGCCCATAAATAGTCAAGGGACCAAGAGATCTCAGCAGTTAGTATAATGATTTAGCTGTTTAACGTATATGGGGCTTTTTGCCCATGTCATGACCTTTTGATGTCAACGTTCACGGTTGGCATCTGAACCCTTTCACGGTTATTTGTCCTAGTCCATTTGAGCTGCAATAACAAAATACCACAGAGTGGGTAGCTAATAAACAACAGGAATTTACTTCTCACAGTTCTGGAGGCTGGAAGTCCAAGATCATGGTGTCATAATGGTTGGGTGAGGGCCCTGTTCCAGGTAGTAGACTTCTTGAATACTCACATGGTGGGAGGGACTAGGGAGCTCTCTGGGGTCTCTTTTATAAGAGCACTAATCCCATTCCTGAGGTTTCTGCTCTCATGACCTAGTCACCTCCCAAAGGCCCCTCCTGCTAATACCATCATATGGGGCATTAGGGTTTCAATAGATGCATATTATGGGGCCACAAACATTCAGCCCATAGCACTGACATAATTTTTTTCTCTTTGGTACTTACAGACAGTTGCTATTTACATTTCTGATCTCTGCTGACTTTTTCCTTCTAAAAGTTTGTTGACAACTATCATCTGTTGTGTCCTTTCCTGTCCTTTACTCTTGTAGTATGGAAATTTTAACTTCTTTATGCTCATTATACTAAATATAACATAGAGAGTAAATACTCTCATTTATCAAAGAAGCAAAAATAAATAATGTTCAATCCACTATGTTTAAATGGAAATCTCCCAATTCACCTTTTAACCTATTATAGTCAGATTTCTGGCCCCAGTCTCCATGTAAAAGCCAATGACATCCTAGTTCCTAAATCTAATGTACTGTTTTCCGTTTTTCTTACTTGTCGTCTGCAACTAGTGTCTGTTCTTTTCATAAAACTTTCCTCTCTCTTGGTTTCTATTAAACCACCATCTTGGTTTTCCCTTTTTCCTTTTTCTTCAGTCATTCTTAGTCCAAATTGCTGGTTCCTCTTCTTTGCCTGTCTCTTTAAATATGGTTTTATCAATGTCATATTCTTGGTTTACCCTGTCTTCTTCCTATTGATGTCCTAAATTTCCTCAGTATCGAACCAACTTTTTCCATTTTCTTTTTCAATTTCAGAAAATAACTTTGCCTTCCTCCTCCAAAGAGACAAAAGAAATAATCAGATGGGTTCTCCTGCAACTTTATGCTATGCATTCTATAACTTAATCTTATCTGTACCCATTTTTGCTTCCATTTTTAGTTTGTTTTGTTATAGATTCTTATTTTCTTATCTAAACCCAATTCCTTCACTACCACCCTGGTCTCTTCCCCTCTTACTGTTTCACCATATTATTGATTATGTCTTTTCTTTCTTATGTCTTCAATGTATTTACTGAATTTTTGACATCAGTATGTCACCATGGTCAAGACTTTCCCATTTTATAAACAAAACAAAATGACACCAAACTATTTTTTCTCTATCTACCAAAGAACTGTTTATACATTTCATTCCCATTTCCTCATCTCCATTCACATCTCAACATCCAACCTTAATTTCAGTCTCATTGGTACAAGCAAGCAGATTTCACCAAAGTCACAATGATCTCCCTGTTACTAAACCCAGTAGACAAATTTCAGTTCCTATCTTAGGTAGATTATCAGTGACATTTTACTCTCTTGGCTATTTCTTTCTTCCTTTCTTTCTTTTCTTTTCCCTCCCTTCCTCCTTCCTTCCTTTCTTCCTCCTTTTTCAAATAGTTTTATTTCAGCCTTTTTTTTTTTTTTTTTTTTGGCCATACCACGAAGCATGTAGGATTCTAGTTCCTTGACCAGGGACTGAACCCGTGCCTCCTACAGTGGAAGCACAGAGTCTTAACCACTGGACTGCCAGGGAAGTCCCTCTTGACTGTTTCTTAATTCTTTAAACAGTTTCTGGCCTCAGCTTCTTTGGCAACAGATTGTCTTGATTATCCTCCCACCTTCATGGCCTTCATTTTCTCCTTTGTAGTCTTCTTCTCTACATAGTCATGAAATGTTGGAGTTTGTGTAGCTTCACCCTAGCCACTTTTGACTTCTCACTTAGTGTATTTTCCCTCTCCCATGGCCACAACTACCATGGGAGACATTTACTTTTTTAAAATCTCAGGCTCAGTTGAAGGAAGAACTCACCATTAATTAATGGCAACACAAAGCTGAATGTATTTCTCACTCATAAGGGAGAGTTATGATCCTTTTAGACACAGTCTCTCCAAACAAAGCAGACTACTGATTTTACCTTCGAGTTTTAGGAAGTATCCTGTTCAGTGAATGGGCTGACATCAGCTGGAGAAGCATGGCTGCTTGGGTAAGGCTGCTGAAACTGGTTGACTTCTCAGTGTGTTCACTGGGCTGAAGCTCTTGCCAACTGATTGTCTTTCAAAAGAGGGGCCCTGTTGCTCATTGGCCTGCTTTCAAAAACCTGTTCTCTGAGCATGTTTTCATTGATTGATTAAGCCTATTTAAGACTGGTTGTAATGGTAACTAGTTACCATAGCTACAAAACAATAAGTCTATTCCAACGAGTACGGGAATTATTAAATTCTTCCTTGAACTATTTAAAAAAACAAGAAACAAAAGTGAACTTCAAATCTCCAAACGTGTGTATGTTGTTCCGATTTGGATATCTCAAAAACTCCTAAATTCAACATGCCCAAAACCAAATGCGTGTTCTTCCTCGCAAACTTGATTCTTCTCTTGAAAGACACATCTATCCATCTAGATCAGGAGTTGGCAAACTTGCTGTAAAGAGCCAGATAATAAGCCTTTTAAGTTTTGTGGACCACACAGTCTCTGTCATAACTACTCAACTTTGCCATTCAAGTATGAAAGCAGCCAGAGACAGTACATAAAGAGATGGGCATGGCTGTGTTCCAATAAAACTTTATTTACAAAAACAGGCAATAGCCCAGGACTTAGGATTTCCTGCCATAGTCTGGCTGTCACTGATCTAGATGGTCCAGCCATTAACATAGGAATTATTTTGGACCTCCCTTTCTCTATCATGTACCATGTCCTACATATGCTAACACGTTATCAACTTTGCTTTTTGCATTTATTGTTCTGTTTTTTTTTTTTTTTTTTTTTTGCGGTACGTGGGCCTCTCACTGTTGTGGCCTCTCCCGTTGCGGAGCACAGGCTCCAGACGCGCAGGCCCAGCGGCCATGGCTCACGGGCCCAGCCGCTCCACAGCATGTGGGATCCTCCCGGACCAGGGCATGAACCCGTGTCCCCTGCATCGGCAGGCGGACTCTCAACCACTGCGCCACCAGGGAAGCCCTATTGTTCTGTTTTATCAGAACAGCATGCCCTCTTTGCTGAGAAATATGCCTAGAAAATAGCAGTGCCTCCCAGTAGGACCTAACCCCTAACCATAATGTTTTTTCTAGGGATGGACAAGTGATTGAAGTTTAACTAATCAGGGAATTTTTTTAAATGGAGTTAAATTTAAAAGAAGATTCTTTCTTCTCTGACTGTAAAGATGGGAACCTTGGACTGCTGGCAGGATGTTCCCCCGACCCCTGCCTCAGTCCTCACTCTTGGTTAGTCTATTATTTTTGCAGGCAAGGAGCCCACTGTACTGAGAGATAGATGGCAAGAAGGCCCTGGGCACTGTGTCCCTGGCTTCAGTCAGTGCCATCCCTGGGTTTCCTGAATTTGGGGAAACTGTGAGATAATAGTACTCTCCCTACCTCTCTCTTTTCACCCATATGACAGTTCAAGTTACATGTAACCAAGGAATCCTGACTAATAGACTTTCTAAACATCTATTAAACCCATTCACTTTTCTCTTTTCATTATCTTGCCACAATGTAAAGCTCCTACCATCTCATTCTGAGACCACAGAACTGTATCCGTAATACTCTAGCTCTCTTGGCATCTGCATTACTTTCTTCAAACTGCAGTCAAAATAATCACGTAAAAAAAAAATCTGAACATGGCATTTCCTAGCAGAAAACCTTTCAATGTTTTCCTATTGCCCTTTAGGGTAAAAACAAAAACTTTTCCCATGTTTTTTTCCATGTCCAACTTCTCCCTCCTACACCATGTCCCTCATCCCCTCTGCTTCAGACACTCCTGCCTTCTTCCAGTTCTTAATACCACATTCACCTCAAGACATTCGTATATGCTGTTCCTTCCTTCTGAAATGCTGTTTCCTTAACCCTCTTCATCTAGGTAGCTCCCATGCATCATTCAGCTCTCAACTCAATTTCATGCCCTTGGCAAAACATTCCTTCTCTCCACAGACCAGGTCAACCTGCATTTTCCTTCACCATACCTTTTATACTATGGTGTTCTTTCAGAGATTTCAACATATTTTATAGTTATATAATTCTTTGGATAATCATTTGATTTAGATCTAAATGTCCCCCAACTCTATAAACGCTATGAAGGCAAGGATTTTGTCTGCTTTGCTAATACCAAATTTCCAGTTACCTGTGATAGGCAGAATAGCCTTCAAAGATGCCTGCACCTTGATCTCTGGATCTTGTGAATACCTTACACAGCAAAAGAAACTTTGCAGTTTTAATTAAGGTTATGGCCCAGTCTACTCACATGACTCCTTTAAAAGCAGAGACATTTCTCCAAGAGACACCTCAGAAGAGGGAGACAGCAGAGAGATGTGGCAGAAAGGAAGTCAGAGAGATCTGAAACATGAGAGGGAGAGGGACTCCACCTACAGATGCTGAGTGTGCCCCATAGAAAGCATGGCAAAGAATGCAGGCCGCCTCTGGGTGGAGACGAAAGCTTGTCTGACAGCCAGCAAGGAAACTGGGGCCTTCAGAATCCACAAGGAGGCGGATTCTGCCAATAACCTGAATGAGCCTGGAAGTAGGTTCATCCCCAGAGGCTCCAGTAGGGAACACAGCCCTGCTGACACCTTGATTTCAGCCTGGTGAAATTTGGAGCAGAGAAACCATCCCCAACCAACCCAGACTTCTGACTGAGAGAACTGGAAGATAATAAGTGTGTATTGTTTTAAGCCTCTCAGTTTGTGGCAATTTGTTAGCACAGAAAGCTAATATACTCCTCATGTGCCTGACAGGTACTAAGTGCTCGGTAAACACTGAATGAGTGGACAAATGGGCAATCTCATTTGCTTCTAAGAATTCAACTGCTCGTAGGTCAAAGTTGGGGACTTCTAGCCCACATCTGTCTCCTAGGCTCCAGGCCTTATATGTTCAGCTGCCTAGCAGAGAGAGCTTCCTCTGTGCTTGAATTTGATGTGTCCAGAAATGAACCCCTTTTGTTCCCCCATCTATTCTGATTTTCCGTCATTGATTTTCTCCCTTCCTTTACTCTCCTCATTCAATGTGATCATAATTCCTGTGAGCCTGTCTTATTAGCACTCTCATTTCCTTCTTATCCTCTAGGCCATCGCTTCTTTTAGTGTTCATGTTCTAACCAAGCCTTGACTGTCTGAGACATTTCAAATCTTATATCTCTTTTGCATCCTTCTCTCCCTCTTCCTCAGGCTGTATGTCCTGATAGATCTACATATAATATTCTCTACTACTGCTGCAGGCCACTATTCATGGTGCTGCTGTCCTGGTGATTCTGGACCCCCTTTCAAGACGCAATCCAAATGTCATCTTCTCAAACTTTTAATGCCAGCTCCTGGCTCCACCCATGCATCCAGGTAGCCTTGGGCCTTGTGTCCACTCCATCCTTTTCTGTGCATTCTTTGTATGACCCATTACCTATTATTAAACCTATGTGCCTGGCTTACTGCCCTGGGCTTTTTCAAGTGTGCATCCTGGAGCCTGGCAGAGGACCTGGGATATGGCCGTACATGACTAATGCTGGAGAAATGAATGCAGGAATCAATGAGTTCTTTTATTGCCTGACTTTGTGTCTGAACAGTTCTAGACAAGTGCTACTTAAAGTGTGCATCTCAGAACAGCAGCAAAAGCAGCACCTGGAGAAATGCAAATTCTTGTTCCTCCTCCCACCCCCCACCCTTCACCAACCAGAATCTGAGAGTGGGACCTGCAAATCTGTGTATAAACAAGCCTTCCACATATATGGTATCACTTATATGTGGAATCTAAAAAATACAACAAACTAGTGAATAGGACAAAAAGAAGCCGACTCCCAGATATAGAGAACAAACCAGTGGGGAGAGGGGAGGGGGGAGGGGCCAAATAGGGGTAGGGGATTAAGAGGTACAAGCTATTAGGTATAAAATAAGCTACAAGGATATATTGTAGAATGGGGAATATAGCTAATATTTTACAATAACTATAAATGGAGTATAACCTTTAAAAATTGTGAATCACTATTATGTACACCTGTAACTTATCTAGTACTATACAGCGATGATACATTAATAAAAAAATAAAATAAAAAAATAAACAAGTCCTCCAGGTAATTCTGATGCACCCTAGTTTGAGAATTACTGCTGTAGAATGTTCCTTGGGTTTATTTTTTGAGAATCCAGTAGAATGCTTCCAACTCAGCTGAGCTTCCACTGCAACCAACCAAAAATAGTGATTAGAGAAAAGGAGGGTAACAGGAGATGCCCTGGTCCTGGACGAGAGAGCTCTAGTACCTGTCCACCAGCAGGAATTACATAGGCATATTTGATACACAGACAGCGAAGGTCTGAAGGTAAACTGAGAATCAATTTTATGTTCTGGAATTCAAATTGAGGGAGAGCATTTTTGTGGTTTTGCTTTTATGTTTAAATGGCACTACTGGAATGTTGCCCTTCCACAAAACATGTTAGAATAAAAGAGAAAAGGGTGGAGATCTGTTTAAAGAACTCCAGAGAGTAAGCTGAAGTATCTGCAGGATTTTCCCTCCAATGGTAGGTTCTGGCCACAGAGAAAAGTAGGAAAATCCAGAACTACTTTCTTTTTTTCTCAAAATTTGGCTTTTCCCAGCCAATAATTGACTTCTGGATGCTGAGCCTGACTGTGTGGTCCTGGTATTCTTGTAAGAGTAGTTTTTCATGAGTCAGTGTGATTATCACTGGGGCACATTAAAACAAGGAGGATCAGGAGGCAACCTGGCTCTGGGGAGAAAAGGGAACACCCTAACCACCTTCCTAAAACCCTGCTGGTGACAAAACATCTCCTATCTTCTCACAAGGGATCAGATCTAGCCAGCAGAATAACCACGTGGGTCTCACTTACCTTTTTCTTACAGATGTTAGTGGTATGCATGTCTGTGTGTGCATGCACTCACATGTCAGTATTTTTGTTTGACTTTTGCTATAGACAGTAGCGACAGAAGCATGTGATTTTTCAGCAAAGACCTACTGTATAGCACAGGGAACTATACTGAATATCTGGTAATAATCTGTAATGGAAAATCATCTAAATAGAATATATATATATATATATATATGTGGGTGTGTGTATATATATATGTATAACTGAATCACTTTGCTATATACCTGAAACTAACACAACATTGTTAATCAACTATATTTCAATAAAAATTTAAAACAAAAGAAGCATGTACTTTTTTACCTATAAGTCCATAACCAAGTAATCACAAATGGTGAAAATAAAATCTCTGAGTTTCCTCAGTTACTGACTTATCCTTTTAACTTCTTTCTTCCAAGTAGTATTTATATAACACTCTCTGAAAAGCAGTGCTTCTAATTGTACCCAAGTGAATCACTGTAGTTTTCAGCAATTCCAGGAGGCAATGGAGACGTATCAAGCCTTTGATAAAAGACGGGCTCCACTGAAGTAATTATACTCACTTGGCCCAAGCGAGGCTGGTGTGGAAAGAACACTAGCATTCCTCAAACCAAGGCATGCTGTTTTCCATTCTTTGGGATTTAAACATATTTTTTTAGTCAAATTATTAAAATTTAAGAAATATCTGTTGAGTTCTTTTAAGTGGGGATTTTAAGCGTTTATTTTCTTTAGAAATTTGCATACGAATATTTGGATAGAAAATTAAGAGAAAGCTTTATGTGATTCTACAAAAATAATGATTTCTCAATCACCTAAAATAATTCCATAAAATTACCACTTGCATTTAAAATTGCACTAATTATCTTCATGACATTTGTTAATTATGCTGGTCATTGCCTTCAGTATGGCCTACAGGTTAAATGAGAACAACAGCATTTAGATATTTCTTTTCTAACATCTGGGTGACTAATGAATCAGCTTCAGATTCAAGATGACTTTTTGAGGAGATAACTGCCTTTTGCTTTCTTGGTAAAAAGTCAAGTATATTAGAGAAACATGAGCAGATTGCCTTAAATGCTCTGGATATTACCAGAAATAGATGAAGAAAAACTATTCCTTTGGAAATTTTGTACAGTAATCAGGCTTAGAGGTTTTAGATTTCCATCATCCAAGAATCCAAGTTAATTGGTTCAGCATGCCATTATACTAATGAGAGCTGGTCCCTGTTCTGCACCTCAGCTAGCCGTGATACCTAGAAGACCAAGATGCAGAAGTAATTCTATCCAGCAGGAAATTCAATGACAAAGGAAATTTCCCCAACTTTTTTTCCTCTTTCCCGTGTGCTCTAGAAGTGATGGATTTTTTCTTCTTTTAGTTACTGCTCAGCCAGGGGTGGTTTTTAATCACTTTGGAAGCTGTGACTCTCAGGCCACAAAAGAAATAACTCTTAACACGATTAATGTCTCAAGTCAGAATTCTCTTGAAACATGAAATGGCTGTTTTCCAATTTTAAAAATAAATTCAAGGCTTATTCTCAAGTCTCAAGATGGCTTTCCATTAATATGAGCCTCTGACACCTTCGGTTTCTGTCATCATGGTATTATTTTTATTAACTTCCACACCCCCGCTCCCCCTGAACAATTCCCAGACCCTCTCCTTCTTCCTCTTTTTGCTTCTGTTACCATTTGGCTGCTGTCCCTCACCTTCTCCATCCTCCTGCACTGATCTACAGTGGAGAAAATGCCCCAGAGTGAAACTTTAGCCTCTGCCCCCTGCCGCTCCTCCCTTTGGCCTCACTTCCAGATTGGACAGCACCAAGGAGAATCCATGCCCAGATGCCCCCACTGGCTAGGAGAGCTCCTGGCCAGGGAACACAGTGAATCCATCAAGTACTGTGGGGTGCAGGCTGCTGTGAGTACTGGTCCAAAATATGTAAGAATGACTTGCTGAGAAGGCTCCAAAATAACTTCTGACTCCCCAGGGGAAGTTCTTAGAAAGATTGGAACATAAGTCAGGTATCCTACACGATTTTTCTTCTTTCCTGTAGAGAAAAAAATGATGTGCGCAAGACTCTAGTTTAGAAACATGTTAGCACTTTAAAGGAGGACCTGCGTGGGACAACGTGTGGATGTAAAGGAGCAGTCTGGAGGAAGAGATCCAGGCTCTCTGGGAAGAGGTAGAGGGAGATGATATTGGCAAGGAGGGTCTTCAGATCAGCCCGTATAGAGCTTCTCATTTGTCTAGCCCCACATGTAACAAAATCTCCCAAGAAGATGAAAACTATGTCGTATTCAGTTGTGTGTTAAAGATAGAAGCCTAATCCCTAAACTCACCTTGCGCTTTACAGAGTGTTGGCTGGCTTCCCATTGCTCAGCCATAGAGGGGCGACTCTTGCCCTTCATCTCTCCAGTGTGCTTCTGTGGCCTACCCATCCCCCGTGGCGGCATTTCTCCAAGTTGTCATTGCAACAAATGGCATTAGGGTGATATTTTTGCACTTAAAACACTTGATTTTCTTACAGTACATTGAGTCATATACTCATAATATTTTAGATTTGCCAAGACTCCCCTTTTGGATTTCTTTTTACAATAGGAACGATGAAGTTTATATATGTGTGTGTGAGTGTGTGTATATATATATATATATTTTTTTTTTTTTTTTTTTTCAGTTTGCAAACAAGCTGAATATATGTGGTACGCTTGCTCCATTGTAATCCAGGTGAGATTTTTGAGCTTTGTAGGCTCCCTTGCTTGGTCAGTCTGGCTGAAACCGTGCACCTCAGACTGCGACTTGAACCCCTGTGCCGGGAGTGGAACCCGGCCAAAACTCAGACTGCGACTCAAACCCACAAGGCTGGGACTCGAACTGGGCCAGTACCCACAGTCTTCCAACTGAGATCACATACCTGGTTTCAGGTTTGTGAGCTTCAGGAATAATGAAGCTCAGGTTTTTTTGATGTCTCGTCGCAAAAAGAATTCAGTGAGAGACAAAGTGATAGACAAGAAGTAGATTTATTTAAAGAGAAACACACTCCACAGACAGACTGTGGGCCATCTCAGAAGGTGAGAAAGGTACCAAGGTATAGGGTTGTCAGTTTTTATAAGGGTGGGTAATTTCTTTTTTTTTTTTTTGCGATACGCGGGCCTCTCACTGTTGTGGCCTCTCCCGTTGCGGAGCACAGGCTCTGGACACGCAGGCTCAGCCACCATGGCTCATGGGCCCAGCCGCTCCGCGGCATGTGGGATCTTCCCAGACCGGGGCACGAACCCGTGTCCCCTGCATCGGCAGGCGGAGTCTCAACCACTGCGCCACCAGGGAAGCCCAGGGGTGGGTAATTTCATAGGCCAATGAGTGGGAGGAGTATTCCAGCTATTTTGGGAAGGGGTGGGGATTTCCAGGAATTGGGCCACTGCCCACTTTTTGATCCTTATGGTCTGCCTTGGAACTGTCATGCCTGCTGTGGGTGTGTCATTTAGCTTGCTGATGTGTTACAGTGAGCATATACTGAGGCTCCTCAAGGTCTAGTGGAAGTCGACTTGTTCACTATCTTGGACTCATTTGGTTCTAATCAGTTTATGTCATGTCCTCGAGCTATGTCATTCTTTCAAAGGTTGTGCCCTGCCCCCTTCCCTCCTGTTTCATGTCTAGTCCTGGACACGTGCCCATTAGCAGGGTGCACTGGGCTGGTATTGGCAAATAATTTTATGGCCAGAAACTCCACATTTCTCCAGCTCTTGCAGTTCCAGTCACCTTCTTGAATTAATCAATTGGATTGCTATCCAGGAATTACGGTTCTCCTCCCTTAATGTTGGAAAGTTGGAACCCTCCTTGCTGGTCCCAGGCTCCATAAAGAAAGAGATACAAAAATAAACACAATTGAAACAGGAGGGAAGGGGGCAGGGCACAACCTTTGAAAGAATGACATAGCCCAAGGACATGACATAAACTGATTAGAACCGAATGGATCAAAGATGGGTCCAAGTTGACAAATCAACTTCCACTAGACCGTGAGCATTAGTATACGCTCACTATAACACATCAGCAAGCCCAATTCCTGGAAATCCCCGCCCTTCTTGAAACAGCTGGAATACTTCTCCCACTCATTAGCCTATGAAATTACCCACCCCTATAAAAACTGACAATCCCTTACCCTGGTGCCTTTTCTCACCTTCTGAGATGGCCCACAGTCTGTCTGTGGAATGTGTTTCTCCCTAGGCTGCTCTCACCTTCTGAGATGGCCCAAAGTCTGTCTGTGTAGTGTGTTTCTCTAAATAAATCCACTTCTTACCTATCACTTTGTCACTGAATTCTTTCTGCGATGAGACATCAAGAACCTGAGTTTTGGGCTTCCCTGGTGGCGCAGTGGTTGAGAGTCCGCCTGCGGATGCAGGGAACATGGGTTCGTGCCCTGGTCCGGGAAGATACCACATGCCACGGAGTGGCTGGGGCCGTGAGTCATGGATGCTGAGCCTGCGTGTCCAGAGCCTGTGCTCCACAATGGGAGAGGCCACAACAGTGAGAGGCCCGTGTACCTCCAAAAAGAAAATAAATTAAAAAAAAAAAAAAAGAACCTGAGTTTCATTAAGTCCTAAAACCAGGTGTGTGATCTCAGTTGGAAGACTGTGGGTTTTGGCCGGTTTTGAGTCCCGGCACGGGGGTTCAAGTCCCAGTCTGAGGTGCATGGTTTCAAAATGACTCCTTGAGACCTTCAAGTTGTTTATCTTTTTCTTTTTTTCTTCCCTAATGAATTGTTCAAGTCTGAGTTTCTTGGTAGTTAAAACAAAAGCTGAAGACCAGTGGGATCTTTTAATTGTTGGGTCACTATTATTTAAAATATTTGTAGAATATGGCTGAAAAATGGTAATATATTTTTATATACTAAATTTATAATTGGTCAACATAAAATACTCTGATAATGTGTACTCTTTGAACTCCTGAGGAATTTGAGGAAAATCTTTAAGATTACCTTGAGTTTTCTGTGTAATAAGTCAGATTACACATGACAAATTATCTTTACATATGCTTATATCTAACAGATCTCAGAAATGTTGTCAAGTAAATTTGATCTGGGACCTGTGGTTTCTTTGCAGGGCTCCTGAGATACTGTGATTCATAATAAGAAATACATATTTGATCTTTGTCCCCTTTCCTGGCACAGAGCTACTAAAACCCATAGAATTTCCTTTGATAAGCACAATAAAAGGTGTCTTTTGTTTTGTTAATGAGGTGACTTTTGGAAAACACCTAAGGATGGGAGCTGGTTGCCAGGAACACCAACCACGTGATTAGAGGGTGGGAATTTACAGTCCCACTCTACCCTGCAGACCTTCTGGGGGGCAGTGAAGGGCTAGAGGTTGAGTTCAATTGCCAATGGCCAATGATTTAATCAGTCACGCCTGTGTAATGATGCCTGCATAACAATGCAAAAGGACTGGCTTCAGAGACCTTCAGGGTTGTGAACGGAGGGAGATTCAGGGAGAGTGGTGCTCTCAGAGAGTGGGTACTCTGGGCCCGTTCCATCTTAACTTAGCCTAGGCTTCTCTTCCATCTGGCTGTCCCTGAGTTCCTTTCCTACTAACGTAGTAAGTAAAATGTTTCTCTGAGGTCTGTGAGCGAATTAATTGAACCCAAGGAGGGAGGTCACTGGAATATCGGATCTGTAGCCAGTCCCTCAGAAGCACAGGTAACAACCTGGACTTGCAATTGGCAAGTTGGGGGAGGGGACAGTCTTGTGGGACTGAGCCCTTCGCCTGTGGGATCTGACACTGTCTCCAGGTGGATGGTGTCAGAACTGAATTGTTGGACACCTAGCTGGTATTGGAGAACTGCTTGGTGTGGGGAGAAGAGGTACACGCTGGAATTAGGAGCAGAATTGTAGCTCCTTTGGGCACTGGTGTGCCTCAGGAGGAAGTTACTTTCTACTGCTTTACCTGACTATGTCCGTCTGCAGTCCACTCTTCACTGGCAGTTTCTGTGCCCTCTACCTGATTGCTTGCAGTACAGCTAAGTACAGTCTTAGCTCTCCACCAAACTCCACTTCTCTCACTGCTGTGTTCAGGCTGGTGCCCATCTTCCATCTTCCAGCTCCTCTTCCTTGGTCATTTATTGTGGGTGGTGGGCTGGGAGCAGGCCGAGTGGCACCTCTGTTCTCTTCACACCCTTTGGGGCTTTCCATGCTCTTCACTCAGAGCTCCACGCTCTTGGCACAGACCCTTTTCCTAAGATGTGCCCTCAGCTGGGGAGCCCCTTCCTCTTGCCCCACATTCCACTGTCCTGTCTCACTTCTCTTAACACCTCTTGCCTCCTCTCAGAAATCACATTCCTCAGGATGCCTTTTACGACCCCTTGAGACAGCCTTTTCTGTGAGTTACCAACACACCTGTGTGAGCCGTCTAATAACGCTTAACTATTTTAGTTCTTGGTCAACCTGTCTCTCCACACTGTTAGACTGTTGAAACCTGGGACCACTGGTTTCCCAGAATAAGCCCTATGCCTTAATCAGTAAACGTTGAATGACTTAAATAAAGGAAAGAAGGGGTGAATAACGTGTTAGAAAGAAGAATGGAGGGTGATTCTAAACCTGAGCATGATGCCTCTTAAACTCTGGAAATAACCTGCGCTGTAGCTTAGTGACAGGGAGTTATCCACACTAGGCCTTTCCATTCAGTCAAAGACAAATCCGAGGAGAATTTTGGGAATGCGTGGAGCACGTGGACAAGGGGGCTGTCAGAGGGGTTGTGACTAGGATGCAGCCATAGGTGAGAGCTGCCTGTAGCACTGACACGGGTGATGTGATTTCTTTTCTTTTCTCCTCCCCCCAGCCCTGCAGTCCCTTCCCCTTCTGAGAAAGCACAGACAAGTCTGTTGTCTCCTTAGACGTACGTCCCTGCCTACTGGTGCTGGGCCCTTCTCTTCCACCTATCAGACCTCTCCCAAGAGCTTCTCATTTGGTGAAACAGAAGCTGGAACTCTGCAGGCCAAGCAAACTGGAAAATGCAGTTTTCAAGCTTCAAACTCCCATGATTCAGGGGAGAGAATTAAAGAGAGCTAGCCAGGGGGAATTCCCTGGCAGTCCAGTGGTTAGGAGCCTCTCACACAGCTGAGGGCCGGGGTTTGATCCCTGGTCGGGGAACTAAAATCTCACAAGCCACGCAGTGCGGCCAAAACAAATGAAAACAAACATAAATAGAGAGAACTAGCCAGGTCCTTAGATGACAGACAGTCCCACAAGGGGGGCCCCTGGGCATTTGCAGCAGCGTCCAGGCCCAGTCAGTGCTCTGTTTCCCACCAGAGTCTTAAAGATGTAGACCTTCTTCATTCTGAAAGAGGCCCTTGAGGAGTGAGAAATCTTATCTTCGCCCCTTTCCCTGTCTACCACTGACACACAGTCACAGGTTCTCTAATCTGAGGAAGGCCTCACAGAATTTCAAAGAGGAGCATTTGAATTCTTCTTCCTGCCTAGGTGTCCATATCTCACCACAGCCAGACCAGGGGGACGTATGGGCTGGGCCACTTCTCATTTGATCCTCCTGAATCACTCCACAATCTTTCCCGTAGCCTGAGAAAAGTTTTTACTCACTTATGTTTTTTGCCAGGTGGCAAGAAACTGCACCTCATCGTATCCTGCATCTTTCTTCTCCTAATGCTAAACAGTAAAATGCAGCTTTGGGAGTTCACACTCTCCTAGCCTGTGCATGTCTTCCTAACCTTCTGTTCAATGATGACATGTTGGTGGATTGAAATCAGGAACAATGGGGAGTATTTTCACCACAAAAATCATTAGGGGTTACATACCGGTGTTTTTTTTTTTTTTTTTTTAAGAGCTAGTTATAGCTGAACATTTACCAGCACACCAAATTCTATTCTATTCTATGTTGAGACACAAACCTGAGCCGTAGAGGCAGGGCCATCTTTGCTCTTGCTGGGGGTCTCACTTCTTGCAGAGACAACAGCTGCTTCCGTTGTCATGGCCAGGACAGCAGATGTTACTGGGACTGAACAGTATGTAAAATTTTATTTTACAGCATCCACTTTCCATTTGTTACCTCTCTGAAATCTTACATGTAGTCTTCTCTCTCTCTCTCTGTTTTTTTTTTTATGAGTGAAGAAACAGGTAAAAGAGAGGGAAGCAAACTGCTAAAGTTCATGGGATCAATTACTGCCATTGCCTTGTGGCTGATCTGCCATCCAAGCCTGTGATCCTGCCACCTCTTCAGCTTCCCTAAACATGGGCCAATGAAGATGTTCCATTTCTGCAGGGCTGGGATTCCTGGGGTCTTTAGCAACTCCTTTCTGCATTTAGCACAATCCTATTTTCCCCTTCTGAAAGTCTAGCTCTGAGAGTCACTGAGTTATGGTACAAAGCAAAAGAAAACACTGGAACTGTATTTTGAGTCTGAAATAAACCCATTGGAAAAGACTTGATTTAAAGGTTGTCCACATTGGAGTTGTTGGACTTCGAGGATGGAGAGTTTTAAGGAATCCAGGAGGGAGCAACACAGGCATCATATATGCATCATATTTGCTAAAGAAAATGGAAAAGAAAAGAACCCATTGGTATTTTGAGTGATGGCAAAGTAAAATTTGAGAATGCTTATTATTACGAAGTACATCCTGGTAACATAGGGCCACCAGATTTAACAAATAAAAATGCTGGACACCAAGTTAAATCTGAACTTTAAATATGCATTGAATATATTTTTCTATATAAGTATGTCCCAAATATTGAGTGAATCTGGAAAAGATAGAGTAACTATCCAGAGTAATAGGATATTTGCTTTCTGCTTTCTTCAATCAACTGGTTGATATTTTTGGATGGATAAACTTTTCCATCATCTGTGATATCTAGGTTTCCTAAAGATTATTTAGTTTATGTTTTAGTTGAAATATAAAGCCGGTGTTCATACAACTGTCTAAAGAACCAATTGCTCTTTGTCATATTTCTGTGACATTTGTACTTTTGTCTTCATTACAAACATGGGGTTAAGAGGAAAACAAGGTCATTTTACAGTTAAAAAGGTAAAAATATCTTCCAGGAATCAGGAAGGGAAGAATGGAGAGAGCAGGGGTAAGAATAAAGAAGTAAAGAAGTAAAGAAGACTTACAAAATTGAAACTACACATTCTTAAGGCTGTTGACAATAACTGCTTCAAAGGAGAATGCCTTAGCTCAGCCTGAGATGACAAAGTACCATAGGTTGTATGGCTTATAACAAAAGGAATTTGTTTCTCACAGTTCTGGAGGCTGGAAGCCTGAGATCAGGGTGCCAGTACAGTTGGATTCCAGTGAGGGCCACCTTCTGGGTTGCAGACTGTGGCCTTCTCACTGCTGTGTCCTCACATGGCACAGAGAGAGTGGGCTAGCTCTGGGGTCTCTTTTTTATAAGGGCACTAACCCCATTCATGGGACTCCACCCTCCACCTAATTACCTCCCAAAGGCCCCACCTCCAAATACTACGGCATTGGGGGTTAGGAGTCCCACATATGTATTTTGGGGGTGACAGACATACAGATGATAACAAAGAACCAATGTTCTGTAAGCCCAAAATGAGTCAATACAGATAAAAATGAAGTCTAATAAAATATCAGTCCAGAGCTTATAACATTAAGATACAAAATTTGTTCTATTTAGTTACTCAAATATAATAACAGTTTGCCAAACAGACTGTACAAATATCTTAGACCCAGGGCAGCAATTGAGAAAAAAGTGACAATTCCTGTAAGTGTCACAGAGCCACACATACTGAAGCTTGAGTGTGGGAGATGAGGAATGGTCACAAATTCTGATTTCCACATGGTAAAAGCACATTCCACTGCAAACAGGATGAACACAGGCCAGGCCAGGCTGATCTTTCATGGTAGTCAGGTGGCCCTACACCTGCAAGACAGGCCTGAAGCAGCAGTCACATGCCAGGTCATTGTGAGCCTGGGTTGACTTTTATCAAACTGAAGACAACTGTATACATAGAATCTCCTGGAAGCTTGCCTGTGGTCTTCTTGATCTGGCATGGTAAACTCAGTTTTGGAGGGGTTTTTCCATTTCAATATTAGTGTTATATTCTTTTCAGCAAATTATATATTCTTTTTAGCATATTGATTTCCTATAGAGCTGTGCTCTGGCAGAGAGTAGTAAATACTGTTTCCAGATGATTGTTTCACTAATACTACAACTACATTTATGGGTTTTATGTGATTCCTACCTCTGCTCTCTGCTTTTCTCTGCCCTAGTAAAGATCACCAAGCCTGAGATGTCAGGAACTAATGACAGGCATCTCTGTTTTCTTAATCTCCTCTTGGGTTACCCTGACAACATCTCTGGTGGAACAAACCCATACAACAACAGGACAAACTACTTAAAGAAAAACAAAGCTAAATATAGCAGAAGCTGCTATGCTGAATTAGAATTAAGAGGGTGTGTGTGTGTGTGTGTGTGTGTGTGTGTGTGTGTGTGTGTGTGTGTGTGTGAATTTTAAATGACTACCTATCTAGCTGACTTGAAAAATCACTTAATAGCCTATTGATGTATCACAAAAATCAAAGAAACAATTTGTATGAGAAAAATTTTCTTTCATTTTCTAACTCCCTTACAGTTTTAGGCCAATAGTGCCTGAAAAGAAATAGAGTTTTTCTGGATATTAGTGGATTCAGCCTCCTGAATTTTATCTGAGTTGTGCTTTGGGAACAATAAAGACACCTTGTACGTTTATGGAGCCCCTCATCTATGACTTGAAATTATAACTATAAACATATATTAAATATCAAACATACCTAGGAGCACATGCCTACTCTTTTTCCAAATCAATTTCTGAGTAAATTCACAGTAAAGCGAAAGGTTATGATGCTGAAAACTCAGCCTCTGTACAGTGGTGCAAAATTGAATCTCAGAGACAGAGTTTTGGGTAAAGTAGAAAAGAATAGCTTTATTGCTTTGCCAGGCAAAGGGGAACAAGCCCTCAAAAACTATGCGTCCCAACCTAGGGGAGTTTGGTGAGGAGTTTTATGGCAACGGTTCAAGGGTGGGGTTGCTGATAGGATTAGCGTGTGTGCAGGGCCTGCATTCCTTTAATCTCATCTCAGGAAATCTTGATGAGCTTCTCTGTTTCTTTTAGTCTGGCCTCAGGTGGTCTTCTTTGGTATGAGGAATGCTGACATCTTCCATGTGCTGGGTTTTAGTTCTAAAAAGAGCTTAAAGACATTGTTTTGTGTACCCTTGAGGCAGAACCAGGACCCTGCCCCAAGGCTGCACTGTTGTTTCTTGACTGCCCCTCCCTTGTCTTTGCATCCCTTCCCTTTCGGATTAGCAACTGTTTGAATCTGCCCTTTGGACCTCAGGGAAGGTCAAGGAGACTGGAGGGGGACAGAAAGGCTTCCGTGCCCAGGAGCCCTACAGGGTCCTGCCTGGTTTCAGTTAGAGCTAAGGCCATGCGACTAAGCTGGGTCTTAAATGAGGAAATTGAATTAGGATTAAATGGAAGAGTGTTGGCTCTGAGTTTGTAAAGGCATCAAAAAACAGCCCTTGCTTCTTAGCATTCTTAAATGATTTTTCTCTCCGCCTGTGTACCCTGTCTTATTTTCTAGACAGTTTCCTAAAGTGTTTTCATCCTTTCACTACACAAGGGACAATCTTATCTTGGTTTTTAGTTGCCTTGTTACAATGATTCTCCAACTTTGTTGTGCATTAGAATCACCTGGAGGGTTGTTTATGCTCTGGTGGCCAGAGCCCCACCTCCTGAAAACTGAATCCATAGATGGGCTGGGCATTTGTATATCACTAATAAGCTTCCTGGGTGGTTTAAAGTTTTAAAGTTTTAGAGCTCAGCAAAACGGCTTAAGTCCAAAATTTCCATCCCATTATTACAGGTCCCCAGGATGTGATTTTATTTTATCCTAGTATTTTCTTACTTCTGATGACCCCCTCAATAATTTCCTTACCACCTTGCTTCTCAAAGTGTGTCCCATGCAAGCACTGTGTACATCACCTGGAAGCTGGTGAAAAATACAGAATTCAAGGACATGTCCCAGACCTACCAATTCAGAATCTACATTTTAGCGAGATCCCAGTTGCCTTGTACATTAGAGTCTGAGGAGCACTACCTTAGAACAAACCTGCCTGGATTCTCTCTCTGCATCCATTGTGCTCATTCCCAACCTTGACTTATAATTGTCTGCTATTCTTGTCTGGAATAAAACCTCTTTTATCTTCCCAAGGGTAGCTTACCACCCCCTCTGATCTGGGAACTTTTTCAGAATTATTCCAGCTCATATGACTCTTTCAGATTTCTGGCAGCCCATAGAAGGGAAGATCTACTAAGTGTCTCCCACAGTGTTTGCATATCACTTACAAGAGCCCAACCAAAGCTGAAAAATGAAATAATTCCTCATGCTTGTCATTCTCCTTCTAGCCACAGGGCACTTGTATATGTGGTTTTTGCTACCCAAAGCTCTGCCTCTTCACCTTTTTTTTTTTTAACCTAATTAACTCCTAATTTTCCATTAGAGATCAGCTCAAAACTTAATTCCTCAGGAAACCTTCTCTGACTTCAGTGCTATCCTCAGGAGACTAGACCTCAGACTTGAAGTAACAAAAACTAAGGGCCAGGAATTAAGTATTGGGGACCTTGAAGGGAGGATTGGGCTGGCTACCAGTAGGAGCAAATGCTCTTTTGAAGGAAGGCCTTTAATTGAACCCCTAGTTTTTTTTCCACAGATCAAGATTAATAAGATTAAACAAGGAACAAAACTACCATGTAAGAGGGTCATCATCAACAACAAACTAGAAATGTAGATGCCTAAAGAAGTGAAATATTGAAACTATCACTGGGGAAATATAGGGGGGAAAATCCAAGAATTATGTAATACTTAAATATATGAAAGATAGAATCACTTACAAGACATCATCAGTAGTAACCAGAGAGATTTTAAAAAGAACTATACAAAATATTTAGAAATGAAAAATGGAATTGCTGAACTAAAAACCTGAATGTATGGTTTAAACACTAGACAGTGCTGAACAGAGAATTAGTGTGAGGAAGACAAGATGTTGTGAAATTACACAGACTATAACAGAAGAGCAAGGAGACAAAATATTAAAAGGAAGTTGAGTGTATGAGTGATGAAATAAAAGTATCTAATATATATAGTATAACTTGTGTTACAAGGATATAAATGAAAAATGGGGGAGAGGATACAGTTTGAAAAGGTAATTCTGAAAATTTTCAGAATTGATGAAAGACATCCATACACAAATAGAAGAGTCCGAATTTATACATATAGTTTTAACAAAAGTAAATTCATGCAAATATTGAAGCTGCAGAAAGAAACGACTACTTAGAAGACCTTAAAAGGCAGTCAGAGAGAAAATATGCATCACCGAGAAGGGAATGAAAATTAGACTTACAATTACTATTCATTAGCATCCCTGGAAACCAGAAGAAATGATAATATCTTCAACATATTCAGAGAAAAAAACTTCAATTTTGCAGGAAAGATCTTTCAAGAACATGCATCAAATACTCTTTTAGATTAAAAGAAAGACAGAGAGTTTACCACAAATAGATCTACAGTAATCAAGCCAACCAAAGTACTAACATAAATTAAAGAACTAAAAATCAATTTTAATAATAAAATAAATCTTGGAGCTATACATTGTATATAACATTAGGAAATTACATTTATTAAAAATGTAAAAATTAGGAAATACACATTTTTCTCAAGAACACATGGAACTTTAAAAAAAAATTTACCATGTACTAGTCATGGTATCAACAGATTTCAAAGGCTTGGCATCATGGAGATCTCTATATTTGATTATGATGCAAATTAAAATAGAAACCAACAATGAAAATAAGAAAAAAATTCTCATGTATTTGAAAATATATAAATGTACTGATAAGGAAAGAATCACAGCAGAAATTTAAAATAATTAGGGATCTATTGATCCCTTGTTATGGTTTCCAGTTTGTTACTAAAGCTTTCAGATATAGCATTATGTAACATTTCCTTGACCATTGTAAATGTGGATCAGTCATCAGTTACTATTTTGTGCTTATATGTGATATCCTAATGATTGGAGTCCCTGTGGATCTGTTTTTGTTATATCTTGCTCAATGAGCCTTGTCTCATTCTTTTTCTGCTAGTTTATTTATTTAGTTATTTATTTATATTTTATTTATTTATTTTCGGCTGTGTTGGCTCTTCATTGCTGCATGTGGGCTTTCTCTAGTTGTGGCGAGCAGGGGCTACTCTTCATTGTGGTGCATGGGCTTCTCATTGCAACGGCTTCTCTTGCTGCAGAGCATGGGCTGTAGGTGCGTGGGCTCAGTAGTTGTGGCTCACGGGCTCTAGAGTGCAGGCTCAGTAGTTGTGGCACATGGGCTTTGTTGCTCCGTGGCACATGGGATCTTCCCAGACCAGGGCTCAAACCTGTGTCCCCTGCATTGGCAGGTGGATTCTTAACTACTGTGTCACCAGGGCAGCCCTCTGATAGTTTATTTTTGAATGGTGGACATTTATTTAAAATATTATTTGTAGAAATCTTCTGAGGCTTAGAATAATGATAACTTCTGGAAAGAAATGAAGGAGGATAGGAGGACGAACCCTGGAGGTCCACCAGTCCCAGCCTTAATTCATTTAATGCCTGAGATCCCCTGTATCAGCAGATGAAACGACATACTACAGGGAGGACTATCATTACTGTGTTATGCCCGTTTGAGGGAATAGAGCTCATGGATCTTTCCTCAAGGAGGGGTTGTTTTATAAGTTTCTCACCCTTGGTGGAGTCTAAGCTTTGATTTCTGCCTATAAGCCTGTAAAACGTTCAGCTCAGGTTTATGGGATCAAAATAATTGTGCTCAGGAGTGAAGGAGCTTTGATTAACTGTGCTTTCTATCACTGGGTTTGTCTTCTCCAAAAATTAGACGGCAGTTTTTTCCTATCATCTGAGATCTTTGATGCTTTCAAGACATTTTTGTTTATTTGTTTGCTTTTGGTAATTGAACTATCTTTCTTAGTGGCCCTCACTGGAGGGTATATGAATCTGATCTACATTACTGGAAGTTCAGCATTTCTTTTCTTTAAATGAATGAATGAATGAATAAAAGTTGAAATAAAATTGCTCTATTTTTTTTATTTGCTTAATTCTCCTGGGGTGAGTTAGATTAGATTTCCCCTTTGATTGGGACACCTTTTGTGCCTTCCCTCGGGTCTCCCTAGCCCATATTTTATTCCAGTCACTGTCATGGCTATATGCTTCACACAGGTGTCAATGGAAGAACTTCACTCTACACTGTCAATCTCTTGCTTTCTTGTCTGGGATGGAAGGGAGTTAACATCCCATGGGGTAATACTTGACCAATGGAGAGATGGAAGCCAGTGATTATATGCCCCCATCTTCTGTTCGTGAGATGGAGGCATTCTTCATGGCTCCTCCAACGTTCCAGTGGTGCCAAACTCCAGTGGCCCACTGACTCTCCTCTTTCCCTGTTTTACTCTCCGCAGCCCTCTACTTCTGTTCTCCAGAATTGCTTATCAACATCATCTTGCATGAAATAGAAAGCAGACTTCTTTAAAAGGGTTCCATCAACTTCTGTGTGATTTGTTTTATTAGACACGAAAAGCATGCTTTGATAAATCATCCTCAGGGTGAAAAATCTCTAGTACATGTCCACCACTGTGTCTTAGATTTCTATCCTTAAGATGAGTATTTACTGTTGTTTTATCAGATGTTAAGTTGGAACCTAGAAAATGAAATTGAAAAATGTTACAGAGAAAAAGGAAGCCTGGGCTTGGTTGGGATAGTACAGTGTAGATTCCTGGGCAACTCCAGTGCACTGGGCACCAGATAAGCTACAGACAACTTCCGTTCATGTCTTGTCCACTAACATCTTGAGTTGTATACCTACACTACCTTCTCTTCCCTATGTCGTAACTAAATCCCAGGCACAATAATTCTGTCCTTTGCTCTTTCTGCCATTAGCACATAGCAGGCTGAACAAAACTAGGATCATAAGAATTCTTATTAGGGAAGAAATATCTTTTTATGAAAATATCTTAGTAAATGGCTTGATGGAGAAGGTGGCTTCATAGAGGCCATAGATTTACAGTCAAGGACACAGCATACATTGGTGAAATATAAGGATGAAAATGAGTTGTATTGGGGTCAGGAAGCAGGGAAAACATAGGATTGTCCAACAAAAGGGCACATTTACAAGGATTTCTCCAGAGCAGATATCTCTAAAATTTAACCTCAGGTCATTTGTTTTATGAATTATGTCCTTAAACTTCCTTGGGTGACTATAAATTGTGTAAAACCTGAATTCTTGTGGCTCAGTTTGGGACATCCCAGTGACTAAAGACCAAAGTAGAAGCAGGATTTCAGAGTGAGGGGCAACCATAAGAATATGTCCTCTTTCTCCTCAGGAGAAATGGTGATGGGACCTCTTCTAAGCAAGGAGTGAGAGTTAGATCTACTCTTATCTGGGTCTAAAAGTGGATGCCTCAGGCTGACACTGGAGGTCTCACGCCTCCACTGGGGATCGCAGCACTCAGCCTGGTGCTGGAAGTGCAGCAGGTGATTGCAGGTTATTTGATATCACATCTAATTGTCAACATCATAAAACTCATTCATTTAACAGGTATTTATTGAGAGATAATTACGTGACACATCTTTGTTCTAGGTACTAAGTATACAGCTGTAAACGAAGCAGGTAAAAATCCTCACTCTTAGTAAGAAACAAGATAAGTGAAATTTATAGTATGTTTGATAGCAAACATAAGGAGAAACAGTAAAGCTGGTAGAGGGGATAAGAAGGCAACATTCTATTGCTAAAACAGATATGTACCCCAGAGGCAAGGAACAGAATAACATGTTTTACCTTATGCTTTTAATGCCAAAAGGATTGGTTATGTTGGCTAAAGGAGCACAAGTATTAGCACATCAATTTCTTTTAATTTTGTCCTTTGCCTGACAGTCATAGATACAGAGGATTTTTTTAAAGGAGACCCTTGGAAGAGCTGGAAGAAAAGTGAGTTGATGCTTCTTAAAGTGGCTATTCTTTCTCAGGAGTTTAACCTGAGGGGGTTTTTTTCAAGCCCCAAGGATTGGAAGCAGAATAATAAGGCTTCCATCCACCTCCAGAAAAGGAGACATATGGGGAGTGAAAGTTCAAGAGATACCAGAGGTCTCATCAGCTCTTGCAGGTCAGGGGAGGCCAAGAGAAAATAGAACATCTTAGAATTGCTAGGCAGGCCCTTACATGTGTTCATTGCAAAATCCAATTGCAGCAGGAAGGAAAGATAGTTTGAACATTTCCCAAACCCAGCAGGCATTAGGAGGGAATAGTTGACACGCTGACCCATTCAAAAAAAGGACAAGGCAGTGTCAGGACTGAATTTTAACTGTGTACATACTGTGAGTATAAGACCTTTCCCATTGATGGAAGGTGTTCCCCTCTAAAACTAACAAAAGGGCATGTACTTCAGACACTGCACCATCCTTTCACTGGGAGAACTCTGGGCTCTTTGACTTTCTGTATTCCAGTTGAAATGGTCTAAGCTAAGGGCCTGGATGTAGATATCTCCATGGTTTGTTTCTTCACTTCCATTTGGAAAACCAACTGTAGCTCTGGTCTATTTTCCTTTGACATGAAACACAAACTGAGGCTTTTCTTGAAATGCAAGATATAATTAAAGCATTCTCAGCTTGAACCCAACAACTTGGCTTCCTAATGGATGGTTACCAGCAATGCCTAGGAAATCGTGGCCTCATGTTGCTTCTAGAAACCTTCACATTGCCTTCTTATAGTTGCATGTTTTTCTAACATACCAAACAGCAAATTTCACCCTAGATTACTGCAATGTAGCATGGGAAGTTCAACTAGAAATTTACTTTCAGAAGCAGACCCATTGGAGAGGATGACTTAAAAAAAAAAAGGGGAGCTTCCCTGGTGGCACAGTGGTTAAGAGTCTGCCTGCCGATGCGGGGGACATGGGTTCGTATCCCGGACAGGGAAGATCCCGCATGCTGCGGAGCGGCTAGGCCCGTGAGCCATGGCCACTGAGCCTGCACGTCTGGAGCCTGTGCTCCGCAACAGGAGAGGCCACAACAGTTAGAGGCCCACGTACCACAAAAAAAAAAAAAAAAAAAAAAAAAAAAAAAAGCAGGCCCTCTCTCTCATCCTCCAAATTAGGATGCCCTGAAATAAACATTAGCTCATACCCTCTATCCGAAGACAAGCAGGAAAAGATTTTGATTAGCATTTTGGTCATATAAGAGGTGAGGCTGCAGCACTCCTATCTTTACTACTATTCATTTTAATTTTGAAATTCCACTGGGAAATCTTCTTACTGATGGGGGGGAATCTGAATTTTTTTTGGCTCTTAGAAACCGTGAGAGGTTTCCTTAGAGGTTTCTCATACTCTGATTTCAAGATGAAATGGGAAAAGAACCTGAGAGAGAAGTATGGTTAAGGAATTACTTAGGCTATATGAAGCCAACTATCAAAAATTGGGTTGCTGTTGGCAGGAAGAGGGTGTTATCCCCACCTCCAGGTCTCCAGCGATAGTTCTTCAAGTCCCACAGGTGTGGATGTGCAGGGTGCTGTGTTTGTGAAGGAGAAACAATAAGCCCTCAAAGCTGGTGGTAATTTTCCCACACTTCACCACATGGGAAGCTCTAAAAATGGATGCTTGAAATATTGATCAAGACTGGTCTTCTAAGGAGACCAAGGCAGGAATCTTCCTTGTGATTTGATTCATATGATTTATGATTCTGCATCTGGCACAGCCTGCCACGCTACTGTTAAAGATTCACCTGGTTTAAAAGCTTTCTCTTCTTAAATTCAGGTCTGTGTGGAGGTAATTAAGCCTCTAAGCCAGCTCCAGGGCCTTCCTGTAATGACTCAGCTTCTTGTGCTCCTGACCTAATCCTAGCTGAACACCAGCTGTTATATACTCTGATCAGAGGATATAACAGAAGTAAAGGTGGAGGCCAAGACTAGAAGGAAAATGTGTGGAAGCCAAAGGAGAACATCGGTCACTGCATGTTTTGCTCGTGGCCAGCCCCATTTTCCATACAACTTCCCAGGATCTCCTAAAGGGTGACCTGGATTACATTAGAAAACAACACTTCCTCCTGTGAATCTTTGTCCTGGGATGCTGATAAAATGTGTATCCTTACTCGTCTGTGATAGAGAAAACTTAACAAGCTTTGTAGCATCTGTGTTTCCTCTAGACAGGAGCGAATGGGCTTCTCCTTTGTTCCATTCTGCCAGTTTCAATCTAAGTTATGCCTGGCCAGTGAAGGGGTCTCCTTGGCCAGCATGTGTCCTCTGCCCAATGCTCCCAAGTGGCTCCTGGCTCCCCACATGCATGTCAAGCTGTATAAAGGGAATGAACAGATGGTAACATGGAAACATGACTTTCTAATCCCAGTGTTAATGTAGCACAAACCCACCCAAGAGGATGGCAGAGCTCTCTGTGGGTGGCTCTGTGGGCTAAAGCCTCCAGGACTAACAGCATCAGGGCTTACAAGCTGCAGGCTGAGGTGCCCAGATTCTCTGCTACATAGGCATTGCTTGAAGCAATGACTCTGGGCAAAATGAAGAGAGGAGGTCTCACTTCCTTACTGCTGAAAGCAGGTGAGGAGAATCTAGAAGAATTTTGTTTCTCAGGAATGAATAGGAAGTAAGCTAATGTAGAATGACTGCGGTATCCAGACAAGGTACAAGTTCTGGCTGCAGCAAAGAATGTATAAGTGCTTCTCCCCTTTTTTGCCCAGTTGGCAGAATCTGCCTATCAGATTCTCAATTGGAACAGAATGGAACATACCGTCTGGGCAGTGAATATAAGAACACTAGTGAATTCCCAAAGATTAATGATTGGCTTAAGGAATTCTCTCTCTCTCCCCCCTCCCTCCCTCCTTTTTTTCTCTCCCTTTCTTTCTTTCTCCTTCCTCCCTTCCTTCCTTCCTCCCTCCCGCCCTTCCTTCTCTCTCTCTCCTTTCTCTATTTTTGGTTAGAAAAAAATGTCCAAGAGACGCAGACTACTTTTCTGAAAGCCAACATGATTTAGGGGGCCTGGGCACTGTTATTCTCCCAAATGCCCCCTAAGGAAACCTTCATGCATAAAGGTCCTCCAGGGATGTGTTCCCATCAGTAACACCCTTTGTCCATGGAAGAACCCTTGGACCAAATTCTCTATTAAGATTAAACAAAGATTTGCACTGAAAACATGCACATGGGGAATGCGGAATGTGTTTCCTATTAAGGCATTTTGAAGAGAGCCGAGGAAGAAAGCCTATTGTTTTTGTTCATCAGAGCTGCCACCAAATGTTGAGGGATAACAATGGCAACCCAGTTCACTCCAAGGAGAACAGACTCATTAAAAGCATCTTCATTTTCTTGACCCAAAAAGCTGATCAAAAAGATGGGCAAAAATGTCGGAGTTAGTTTGGAAAAATATTTGGAAATGGTATTTTGACATCATCAGAAAGAGGGTCCTCGTGGCTTTCCCCCAGACCAAGACTAAGACCAAATAAGGCAGCATTAGAGTCTTCAACCTGGTCAAACGCATAGTAGACTAGGGTGACAGTGTGCAGACACTCCCAAGTGTGCAGACACTCCTGAGTGTGTGTATGTATGTGTGCATTTAGCATATATTAACACACATGAACGCGCGATGATGCACTGAAGGATGCATCAAAACTCATCTTAATACATTTTTGTTGAACGTCTTTTTCCCTGAACTGTGTTTAACACCTACTGTAAGCAAATTGGGGAAGAGAAGTCCTTATTGTCTGTTACCCCTCTTTTCTTCCTTGCGTTTTTCTTCTTCCTCCTTTTTTCTTTATCCTTCTTTCTTTCTCTGTCTTGCTCTCTTTTTCTTGCTCTTTCTCTGTGTCTCTAGGATTGAAATTAAATGTGCTGTCTGTAAAATAAGCACTGTTATGGGGATCTGCAGCCTCGGGCTGAATGACCCTCAAGTTTCTGGTTTCATTACAAATTAATATCTGTGTTTTGTTCCTGACTCATAAAAGCAGATTTTGCTTTAGAAATCCCTCAAGCAACTCAGCTTTTTTTTTTTAACCTTTCCATAAAATGGCCAGCTTTTATTTATTCTCTGTAAAGGTACCCAGTGGGCAGGCAGTGCTCTGTCTGATTGCCAAGAGGACCATGAAAACCCAAAGAAGAAGAAAAAAAATCTTAATTAGAAGTTATTTGGCTCAGAAAAGAAAGGGAGAAATATTCTCCCAGATATCTGAGGACCCAAGCAGTTGGCCACCACTTACCAAGGAAGCAATCTGTCTCTGTGACAAGTAAGAGCATAGATCACTTTGATGAATGACATCTTTGGGGGCCCTGGTGAAGGGGGGATTTCTGTGAGATGGGGATGGTGAAGTGGTGAGAAACCCACAGAGAAGTAGCCATCAGCTGACAGATGCTGCCTTGCAATCATCACAGAACACTGGAATGTTGACTGCACCCACAGGCCACTTCAAGAATGTGCCTTAGTATACAAACACGCTGAACTGTCGGTTGGGAGAAGGTGGGATCATAATTCTTGGAGCTGAAAGTGAAGTCCCAGCCAGGTACTTCCAGGAATAAGGCCATAACACTTACGTTTATATTCATGAGACCAGTTAGAGATTAAGGTCATGCATGTGCCAAGTGACAAGGCTTAAGGAGACCCAAAGAGCAGCAATGCTGAGCCCACACCAGAGACACATGAAGGGACATTCGTACTTTTGGCCAAAGCATTATTCCAGGGTTTGCAATTAATTATATGAACACTTTGTTGGAAAACTGCATCTAAAAGTGATTCTCATGATTATTGAACCAGTGCTGTAGCTATCTTTTCCAAGTTTTATTATAGACTATTGCAAATCATCTAATACTTTTTAAGGGAGCAAAGGCTTTAGAAGGTCATGTAACAGTGTTATTAAGAAAAGGAGAAGAAAAAAGCAGAATTTTGTACTGTTACAATGCCAGTTCTCCAAACTCAGAGATATTTAATAATTCACAAATCCTTGTAGCCACCCCATGAGGTTTTTATGCACTACTTCAAAGAAAATACTTTTTTTTGCCTTATTTTTTTAGGATAAGGAGTTCTGTTCTTAACTGTTGGGTGCATACAAGGTCCTGGTACCAGGCCCAGATATCAAAAAGCTGGACTCAACTGGACTTGGATGAAAAGTGAATTCTCCATCTATGGACATTGCAGGGAAATCAGTTTGGTTTAATTCCTAAATTACAAGACTAGAGTCACTGGAAGAAACCTCTGGGTTATATGACTTAAGGCCAGTCCTTAATGGACTTAGAAGGAAAGCAGAAGCACAACATCTGGAATCATGCCCAGATTAAATGTGGCTATTTTGATTACTGAATCCAAAGATGTGGGCAGCCCTGAATGTACCATTTTTTGAGCCAAGGGACTATATGTTTGCTCCAGATTAAACTCTTCCAAGTGGAGCAAATCTAGCATTTTGAGGTGGTGACTACACAAAAAATATAAAGAGGAAAAATTCAGTCAGGTGAGCTAATGCCATATTTCAGATAAAAACTCCCTTCCCAACACAGGCCATTAGCATTAGGGAAGGTAGTCAGACAGGTTATATGAGTCTAAATGAGGGTTAAGCTAAAAGAACATTTTCTCCCATATACCTAGAAGGATGAAATTTTGGAGCACAGAGAGACAATGCCTTTACCTACAGGACTTCAAGAGATAAATAATAACAAATACTCTCCCTCCCTTTTCTCCTCTCTCCTACCCTGTATTTGTCTCCCTGTCTATCACTCAGAAACCCCATATATACACGCATTTTGTCCTTCTTGATTTATATGTCACCATATTCCAAGTAGGTCCTTCAGAAGACTTTCAAAAGTACTTGCAAAAAAGCTAATAAATGAATCACATATCCTGGTGAAGGAAAATGACGAGTTTCTGTCTCTCTAAATTTGCTTTTTTTCTGGACATTTCATGTAAATGGAATCATACACTGTGCATTCTTTTACATCTGTCTTCTTTCACTTAGCATAGTATCTTCGAGGGTCATCCATATTGAGACATATATCAGCGCTTTGTTCCTTTTTATTGTTGAATAGTGTTCCATTTTATGGATATAATACATATCTACCAGATGATGGATATTTATTGGGATTGTTTCTGGTTTGGGGGTATTAAGAAGTGTCTTGTATGTTTTGTACATCATCTGTTCATCCTTTGCCCATCATCCTTTGTATTCATCTATTCTTGATTCTTATCCCCCTTCATATACACTATTAATATTTTTAAAAGTTTGTGAACTTTTCTTTCTACTTTATTTCTTAGAGGATATAAATATATTTTTAAAAATCATTTGAGAATATCTGTTCCATTTTGTCGAGAATTGTTTCATCTACTTGTTTGGTGTTAACTGTTTTCTTTGTGTTAGTTTTGTCATTTGCTTTGGAATTTTATTATGTAGATTTATTTTACAGGTCTTTTATGACTTTCTCCCTCTCTCCCTCTCCCTCTCTCTCTCTTCCTCCCTCTCTCTCCTCCTTCCCCCCTCTCTCTCCCTCTCTCTCTTTGTCTCTCCCCCCCACCTTGCCTCTTTTTCCCTCTCTCTCTCTTTCTCTGGCTCATTTCTCTCTGGTGGTTCTGCAGGTGCCTTCACCTGGGCTCCCACAGATTCTTAGTCCAGAAACAGGACTTATATTGGGTCTTGGAGGTCCTGTGTCATCCATGGTGATGAGACAAGTAATGATTCCATCACCGAGCCAGTCTTATGTTTCCCCAGAGTCCATCCACAGCTGCTTCATGTCACCCCTTCAAGCAGTCAACTTTACCATCATCATTTCAGGCAGGGGCTTCAGCTTTCTTCTAACTCCCGTTATGATCAGTGAACCCACTCAGGCCCCTGCAGCCTCACAAACTCTAGTTAGTGAACCTAATTTGGGTACATTGCCACTTCTGGAGTTCTTTTAGTCTCACTTGACTTATAAAATTTCAACTCTTCTATGCCTCCAGATGCTTCTGGTTTTGGAGACTGGCTGTGTGCTGGCCTCTGCTTTACTTAACATTGTGGGTGTTAGTTTTACTTTGATTCATCTAGATTTTTGTTGTTGTTGTTTTGTTTTGTTTTGTTTGGTACACAGGCCTCTCACTGCTGTGGCCTCTCCTGTTGCGGAGCGCAGGCTCAGCAGCCATGGCTCACGGGCCCAGCCGCTCCACGGCATGTGGGATCTTCCCAGACCGGGGCATGAACCCGCGTCCCCTGCATCGGCAGGCGGACTCTCAACCACTGCGCCACCAGGGAAGCCCGAACATGGATTTTTTTAAAGAAAAATATACTAAGGTATAATCTACATACAGAAAAACACATGCCGTACTGAATAGATGGATGGATTTTCATTAACTGAGCACACTTTCTCCGAAATCAAGAAACAGAGCAATGCAAAACTCAGAACCTCCCCGCTGTGACCCTGTCTAATCATTCCCCACCAAAAATAACTATTATCCTGATTCCTACCTGCATAGATGTGGTTTGGTTCCTGTTTAGTGGTTCCTCACAAACTTTCCCCGTGTCACTCTCCTCCCCTTCCCCCTCTCCTCTCCCCCTCCCCTCCCCCTCCCCCTCCTCTCCCTCTTCCCCTCCCCCCCCTCCCCTCCAATTCACTGTCCCTCTCTGTTACTTGCTTTGATTTACTCAACACATAAGGCACAGAACCAGTTCTGCCTGCACAAAACATTTGTAGTAGTTGCCTTTCACCTTGTTTTTCTTGTTTCTGGTTCAAGTTTTAGGGTGTGTTTCTCGGGGGAGGGGTGCACAATTAATGGGAGTTCTTCTATGTACTGGTCAAAAGACAGAAAACATTTCTACATGTATTTGTAAGAAAAAACCCTTTAACAGAACAGCAGGTGTTAATTAATCTGTATTCTCACTTGCTAATAGTGATTAGCACAAGACAGTATCCAGCGACAGAAATGGTACATTAAAGGGCTAATGCTGGAGAAGAGCAACTACATAGAGCTTAATATCTTCGGGCTCAATTTATCAAAGATAAGGTCTGCACAATGCAGCACAAAGACATACTTTGACTTTGCTAGCAGACATGAGGAATTATTTCAAATTTTATGCTATAAATAGAGCCTTTTTAAAAATTGGAAACAGCTTTTAGAAGGATATTTACAGATAGACTATACACGTATACACACGTGGATACAAAACTGTTACGCATATACTGGTAAGTATGAGCTATGAGCATCATTGTTTCTATTATATATGTATTGTTTACTAAGAGCCTTTTATATGCTATCTCGTTTATAAATTTATTTTATTATTTTTTCTGAATAGTTGACTTACAATGTTATGTTAGTTTCAGGTGTACAGCATAGTGATTCAGTATTTTTACAGATTGTTCTCCATTAAAAGTTATTACTAATCATGTGGTTTTAATTGTCTTTCAGAGCCCACACCACATTCTATAATGTAGAAAATGTAATTTCCTATTTTGCATGTGAGGAAACTAAGGCACAGTGCTATGATACAATATAACTGAGATTACAAAGTCAGTGGTAAATTCAAGATTCAAATGGAAATTGTCTCATGCCAGTGCTCCTGTTTTTGCAATTATGTAGCATTGTTGCTTGAAAAATCTGTATTCATAGCATCAAAATATATATAATATTAAGCCAGTGTATTTATATGTTTAGGTTCCACTCCTATCTACCACAGTTTATCTCCATACTTGATTCAGATAGGGAAAAATAAGAAATGAAAATTAAATTTGTGGCTATGATGTAAGGAGCATAGATGATAGAAAAGACACTTTAAATATATGATCACATTTAGTCCTTAAAACACCCTTCAGAAGTGAATTAGAGCTTCAGTTTACAATTGGGAGAACCAGGACTTAAAGGATTGAGTAATTTGCCCAAGGTCACAAAGCTAATTAATGGCAGAGCTGAAATTTGAACACTTCCGTGACTCCAAAGTCTACACTCTTCGTACTAAATCACCTTTCCCATCCACACATTTCATTCTAAAGTTTTGGGGGTATATGTTGCACCTAAATTTCCTTGTTTCATGCAGAAGGGTCTGTTCTGACTTTGCTTTTTCTTAGAAGCTATTTTCACCTTGATTTCCCTGCTCCTTTTTAATGCTCCTTAAGTACATTTTTCTTGCTGAGTTTCAATTTGATTTGTTGGGATTTCTTTGCTCTAGCTAGAAGGTGAGTCAGTGGTTTTCAAAGAGGTTTTAAGTGCATGTTTTGCTCTTTCAAGTTTCTGAGTGCCTCCAAAAATTCGCTTCTGAAGTTCTGAAGCCCAGAGGGGCAGAGACCATCAATGTTTAAAATGGGAGTATATTGTTTTAATTAAAATTTATGGAGTGATTCATGACTCCAATTCAATTTTCCTCAATCGACATCATAAGGTCTGGATGGGAAATCTGCCTTAAAATTACCATGGGGCTCTCTGGAAGATGAGCCATTTAGAAATGCCCTTGTTTCACTTGTTAGCAAGTTCATGACTTCAGGCTCAAGCAGATCCAAGAATGGAACAGTCCCATCCCTGTTTTCATTATCTTTCTGATCTCCCTTGTAAGCTGTTCTGGTGGAGCTTCATGTGTCACCACCTCCCCCCATTAAGCTATATTCTCAGGCTGGCAAGGCAAACATCATCATTTATCAGAGCAAAAATCTCACTCCAGTTTTAGAAAAGTCTCACTTAACTTTTCACAAAACGCTCAAGAAATCTAGGAGAGAATCAGAACTAATTTTAGGATGCCAGTGATTTTCTTTTGTTTGTGAATTTAAGTGCTGTCTTCTGGGGGTGGTGTCACTGAATTAATTCCTTGGTTGTCATCATCTTGACATACCTCAGTTTTCTGCATTTGGCCCCAAACTTGGAGGTTTGGGAATTTAATTAGAGCATCACTGAAAAATTCTAGGAGTAAATAAATCAAACTAATTCAACTATAGCCTAAGTGACAGCAAACTTTGTGAAATCTGTGCAAGGCTAGGGAGTATATATTTTGGGCATTGTGACTATCATGGTGTCTGGGGCATAACAGGTGCCAAATAACTACTTGATGCAAAGAAATTAAGTACCCCTGAAATGCTCTCCACATCCAGAAAAATAAGTCTGTGCTTTTAATTCTTATCCAGAGGCTCCTCTGTGATCCAGAACATTCCCTTAAAGCAGCGATTCTCAATCTTGGTGGGTTTTGTCTCTCAGGGGATTTTGTTAGTGTCGGGAGACATGGTTTATCGTAATTGGAGGAGGGGTGCTACTGGCATGTACTGAGTAGAAGCCAGGGATGCTGCTAAGCCTCCTACAATGCACAGGCAGTGCCGCCTCCCCTGAAAGCCCGCCACTCTAAAAAATTATATGGACCCAAATATCAACAGTTCCGAGTTGAGAAACCCTGCTCTAGTTTGTCTTCAACTCAAGCTGGACTTGAAATCCCAGGATCTAGAATTTCAGAGGTGAAGGTATATGGCAAAGAATCTTTCCTGTGCTCTGAAATACGACTATTTCAAGAGTTCTTGGGGAAAGGAGGCATAATTTGGCTTATCTAGGAACTCCTAGAGGAAACATCAAACATCAAGGTCATTTACTGAACTCAATAGGAGGAAATAAAACTTATTTCTCTGTCTCATTCTCTTGGCAATTTGCCTCTTAAGACTTCTTTCTGACTCCAAACCAGAGCTCCCCCCACCACCACCACCCCACATTCTCCAAGTACATAGCTTGTAGAAGCTGAAAACAACTGAGAGCTCCTGGGTTGAGATGAAGACGACATGCCAGGTGGAAGTTCATCGGTTTTATAATTCACTTAGGGAAGTGTACAGTTAGTTTGTACACCTTATAAATCATCTTGAAAACATCTAATTTTTTTCCCTTTGTTTTTAATTGAAAAATTTAAAAAAACTGCCTCATCAGATCTCCATTTCCTGTTTAAAGTGGGATTAAGTAATTATATGATACAATTTTTTCATATATTTGTTGTTATTACTTCTGATAAAGTTTGGAAGAAAGTATAACATGCTCTTACTTGTCAATCAAATATCAAATGGAGTGATTAGACTGACTTCCAAGATACTAGTCAAACAACACAGATTAAACTTATATAATAGGAAAATGTTGGTATGGATTCAACTTCTGGCTCTTGCCTTGGGATACTTGGGTTCAACTTCTGACTCTTGCATTGAATGTGTGGCCATGGGAACCTTGCATAATCTTTATGGGCTTCAGTTTCTTCATCTGTAAAACAAGGAAGTTGGATTACACGATCCAGCTCTCTTTGATTCTAATTTACTCAATGGAATAATTTTAATTAGATACTATGGCTAACAGAAGAAAAATGAACAACTTATATTGTTATATTGATATCTCTCAAAGGATTACCGCAAATACTCATCTAAGAAGATAATCTTTTGGAAATGTGACAGATAGGAAGTTACTGTGGACACATGCCATGGATTAAGATATGTGGTTTTGGGGTTAGTCTCTTCATTTTTTTTTCTTTTTTTTTTTAAGATGTTGGGGGTAGGAGTTTATTAATTAATTAATTTATTTTTGCTGTGTTGCATCTTTGTTTCTGTGCGAGGGCTTTCTCTAGTTGTGGCAAGCGGGGGCCACTCTTCATAGCGGTGCGCAGGCCTCTCACTATCGCAGGCTCTCTTGTTGCGGAGCACAGGCTCCAGACGCGCAGGCTCAGTAGTTGTGGCTCACAGGCCTAGTTGCTCTGCAGCATGTGGGATCCTCCCAGACCAGGGCTCGAACCCATGTCCCCTGCATTAGCAGGCAGATTCTCAACCACTGTGCCACCAGGGAAGCCCTCTCCATTTTTAAAGTTTGTAGAGTGCTGTTATTAAAGGTTCCCAGGGTTTGGGGAGATCATCACAATAGAAAATTTTGTAGTCACCGTAATCAAAGTTGAATGTAAGTTGGGAATATAGAACCTAATAAAAATATATATTGTCCAAAGAGTACTGCCAAATTCTTGGGAACTTTTCTCTCAGAAGTTAAATTCTTCTACATCTTAGACTTGTTCTTAAGGATATGTGAAAACAGCCTGCACTTTTTCAACTTAATCAGGTACCTCAACTAGGTTTTTGTGGTTGCAAGAAACAGAAATTAACCGCACATGCTTGGCAGGCTCCAAGATGGCCCCCAATCATCTTTGCCTCCAGATATTCACACCCTTGTAGAGACCCCTCCCACAGTGAATCAAGGCTGACACTGTGTAACCAGTAGAATATGAAATAAATGGCAATGTACAACTTCTGAGGCTAGATCATAAAATGGCATTTCAGCTCCATCTTGGTCTCTTGGATACTTCCTCAGGGAGAAGCCTGCTATCATGCCATGATGACACTCAAGAGAGCACATGAGAAACAGAGCTGAGGCCTCCTACCAACAGCCAGCACCAACTTGTCAACCGTTTGAGTGAGCCACTTGCGAAGTAGATGCCTCTTCTCTGGTCAGACTCTCAGTTGATTGATGGTTTGGTGGACATGTGACTGCAACCTCATGAGAGAGACCCTGAGCCAGAATCACCCAGCTAAGCCACTCCTGAATCCCTCACCCATAGAAATTGTGTGAGATAATAAATATTTATTGCTTTTTAAAGTTTTGGGGTAATTTGTTTTGCAGCAATAAATAACAAATATACAACAATAACATGAAATATAAATAAACGTAATGTATTAAAAGGAAATTCAGAAATTCAGAGAATTGAAGGAAACACCAGAAAAGACTCAGGGACAGAGGCTAACTCTGGGGATCTAGAAAGTAGGAAATAATGATTTTCAGAGTTCATTTGTCCAAATGAATTGGTAATGACCATTTTTAGTTCCTCTTACATTCTGCTTGACATTCTATTAGAGATCCCAGGTACAGAGGGTCTAGTCAACTCTTGACCAAGAAAGAAGGGAGTATCATGATTGGCATTCCCACTGAGTATGCAACAGGAGAACTGTAGTTCCCCAGAGGAAAACCAAGATGTTATTATTACAAAAGGAGTTATTGATGCTGATTAGGCAAAGGAAGAGATGTCAACTACCAACAGCCTGATAGTTCTTGAGATTGCCAAGTGGCTTGGTAACATCAGAGTTGATTCAACCCTGTGTAGAACAGCCATTATCCTGCATAGAATTTTTCCAAACACTATATATTCTCAAAAGTGTAATGCCATTAAAAGTGGTAAGAAAAAAAATAAGAAACCATTTCTGATTAATTTTGGAGATATTAGGTGTGGTCTTCATCTTGAGTGACTTCCACAATTGCTATTCTATATTAATTAGAATAGGCTCTAACAAGTAACGTAAAGTGTTACAATAGAGTCTTCTTTCTTGCTCAAACAGGAGTACTGGACAGGTAAACCAGGTGTCTCTCATCATTGTGGCAATTCAAGGATCAAAGCAAATGGATGCTCTGCCATCTTCAACACATGACTTCCAAGATTTTCTTGTGAAATAGTCCCATTTCAGCCAGTCAGTAGGGGGAAAGGTCATGGAAAAGCACAAATGAAATTTTTTTACGATTCAGTCTTACAGGAATGACCATTTCTTCTAACATCCCATTGGCTAGAACACAGTCACATGACTCCACCTAATTGCAAGGGAAGCTGGGAAATGTAGTCCCCAGCTAGACAGCCACTTCCTAGTACAACTTTATATTAAGGAAAGAATAGCATGGGTTTTTGGGTGATCTCCTAGCCATTTCTGCCACATATTAATCCCTTGGTCACTTCTTATTTTTTGTCAGCCCAGTATGTATTACATTATTAGTTTCCTTGGAGAGTAATAAGACCCCTGCTCAATACAATGTGCACACAAATGAAATCCAGGGTCTCTTCAAGATATTTACAAATGAACAGTTGGTTTTAGGACATGCCTCTCATACTGGTTAGGGCTTATGGTGTTTCTGATCCCCATCATCATTTTAGGAATATCAGAGTGATTTTCAGCTCTATACCATAAAATGTGTGACATGGAAGTTTGTCCCCGTGGCATCAGTGTTGGAAAAAGTGCCAGATCTGGTTGCCACAGTTTTTCCAGATAATTGCAGTTTTGCTTCATTAACTCTTATTCAGCTGCAGGCTGACATGAGGCCTCTGAACCCTGGGTTATTTCAGTTCCTAGAATCTGTGGAGGCATCTTGGCTCAAGATACAGATTGGCTAAAAATACCGAAAAAAGAGAGAAAGGTATAGAGTCTACTTACAGCCAAGTACTGCACATGCTGAGATGTAAAAGAAAGCATTCCAGGCAAAGCATGAGTTTGGGGGCAGGGGATGCCAAGTTATTTAAAATTCATATGACTCTTTATTCAAGTAAAGTCACTGGAGGAAGTCCACTGTAAAAGTGGAAATCTTGGGTTGAAGTTTGTGCTGCGTGTGTATGTGTGGACAGTGGAGAGAGGTGGCCGAGTATTTAGGGACCAGATCCCTAGCTGCTGCTTCTCCATGACTGCTCCAATCATTTACCTCATGGAACAAAAATGTTTAAGTCACCAAACTAGTATCTTAGGGCAAAGTAAGTAGGGCCTGCCTTAAAAATAACCAACCAATGGCCATGTTGCATTTGTACCTGCATGTCATGAGATGCTTTTCAGAGTCTTATTAAATAAATATATTGATTGTGGCAAATAGTTTGTCTGATAGAACTTAGAAGAGAATGATTAAAAGTGTAATTATATCTCTGAGAGAAGCTCTTAGTACTGGAATTGCAAGTGACTTGTTTTCCCACATTAAACTCCTGAATCCAACATAGTTAAGTTGTGAATGTCTAACTAGTATTTCAAAAGTAATATACAGAATAGACAGACTCTGATTTCCCCAGAGAACCTGCTCTGCTCTTCGTATTTCTCTTATCAGTTACAACAAAATGATCTGTACATTATCTCAGGCCGTCAACTCAAGGGTATCTTTTAGATTTCTCTCTGTTTCCCCACCTACTTCCAGTCTACATATGTCCTGTTGGCTCTGCCTCCAAAATTCTGATCTGACCACATCATACCATCTTGGCTGCCACCCTCGGTCCCCGGATACCTGCAGTCACTTTCTATTTGGTCTCCCTACTTCCACTATTACTTCCCTAGAATCCATTTTTCATGTGGCCGCTAGAGTGATGGTTTCTAAAATCCAGATCATGTCCAAATCAGATCATGTCACTTCCCTGCTTGAAAGCTGCCAATGCTACCTGTTGACATTAGAACACAACACAAATTTCTTACTCCTGCTTTTAAGACCTTATTACGTGGTCCTTGTCTAAGTTTTTGATCTCATCTTATATTTCTCTTCCCTTTGTTTGCTATGCTCAATATACATTGACCATTTCAGTTCTCAAAATCTTCAACTGTGTTTCTGCTTCTGAGTCTTTGTGCTGGCTTTTCTGCTGCCTGGGACACCCTCTCCCCAGATCTTACTATGCTTTGTTCCTTTTGATATTTCAGGTCTAGGCTTCTTTAAAAAGGCCTTCTCTGACCACCTCATACTTTATTCCATTACCCTGTTCTCTTTGCTCTATTACACTTAGCACTATCTGAAAGTATTGTACTGAATTTCAGTTTTTATAGTTCACGTCCCATGAGTAAAATGAAGCTTCCTAAGAACAAAAACACTTATCTGTGTTAATCTCAGCTGTGGTGTGTATCCTCAGCATCTACAAGATGCCATATAGTAGGTGGAATATAGTAGGTGTTTACTTTGATAAACTGCTTCTCCAGGATGCAGGGCTCAGTTTGCAGCCTAGAAATGTCCTAAGGGATATAGAGGAGTCCCTAGCAATTGAGAGCAGAACAGGGAGAAACCATCAGACAGACCTCACCAGAGGAAGGACATATTCCTATCAGAAATGGCTATGCAGGTTGATGGGTGCTTATATGACCCCCAAAGCCTGAAACAGTTGCCTTTCATCCTTCACTATTCTTCCCCTTGAGGAATAATAACATCTCCAAAACAAGCTGGGAGTCATTGGGTCCATTATTCTCCTTCATTTCTTTCCATATCTGCAATAAATGACATTTAAGGGAAACAATGAAAAACGGTTTACTGTTTCCTACTGATAAGAGCAGAATTATTATAGTCAGACTGTTGTACTACACTACTGTAGTCCAAAACTGAAGAAGAAATGCTTCGGAAGGTGATCTGCCTCATAAAATCTCTTGACAGCAGTCTGTCACACTTTGGAACAGCAATGTATACTTAAAAATAAATGGAAATGGGGAGATACCCTTGACTCCAACATGAATGTCTTAAAGGAGACTGATGATAATTACATTCAGATGAGATATTTTTAACATGTCAGAAAACAGACCATGATATTTCAAGCATTGACCATGATGTTGCAAGCAATATCACATTCATGACATTTAAATCATTTATTCCCACCAGCATCTGTGGGTTGGCTGGGGGTCCACGGACCGATTGTGTGTTCAGTTGGCAGCTCTGCCTTGAGCTAAAGGTCTGGCTTAACTTAGCTCCTCACTCAGGGCTGGGCTCTGGCCTGCCCTAGTGTGTTTCTTCTGGAGTCCGGAGAATTGCCCTGGGGAAGTTTGTCATGGGGATGACAGAAATGCCGAAAATCAAGCAGAGCCTACTGAGACCTAGACTCAGCATTGTTCCACAGTTACTTCTACGCACATTCCATTGGCCAACACAAGTCGCATGGCCAAGCTGCCCCAAATCAAGGGTAGGGAGGGATACATTTCACCTATGATGAGGTCACAGAAAGGATGTGGGTACAGGGAGGGATGAAGAATTAGAGTCAAAAATTCAATCCAGTACAGTGTATAATCTAATAAATAAGCCCATAGAAAGTCCTGCCTAGTAGTGGAGTATATTCACGTATATGTGTAAATGCATACTTTCCATAAAATGTATATCAACATTTAAGACCATTCTAACAAGGTAACCTGATCTCCCTCAAAACTAGGTTTCAATGGTGAGCAATTTTGTAAGACAAAATTATGATGAATTCCTTGTAATTATTTCTAACCAGGAGTGCCAGTGGCAAGACCTCTTTTTGAAGAGTTGGCGCATGACTTGTTCTCCTGCATAAGCATTTTAATAACTCCCAGCTATTGAGACATTAATTTTTTTTTTTTTTTGGCTTAGGAGACAGGCCTTGGAAACAATATTATTTTTCAAAGTGTTTTTTTGTTTTTCTTCACTCCTGTCATTCAAAGGGAGGCCTCACATATATTGACGAGTCTCAGGATGGGGTGGCAGATAAAAGTCTTTGGAAACCTTTGACAGGGACACTTTGGTTTCATTCAAGTGGACTTTCCCTGTTATGTGCTGCTGGTTTGGGGTCTGGAGCTCTGGCTCCCATTCTAGATGATTTGTGGTTTGTTTCCCACTCTCTAAAAAAACTGGGCTGTTATTTCTGTTCACTGTCAAGGTCAGTAGATGAGCCAGGTCTTCTTAGAATTTCAGAGGAACCATCCTATGGATGGTAGTGACGGGGGACTCGATGGTCCCACGTCTGCCTTTCCCTCACTCCATGTTCCATTCCAGGTTGCAGGGCAGTCTCCTGTCGAGACTTGTTTCAGGACTGGGTATCAGTCATTTATACACAATGATGAGTCACTTCTGTAAAGGATATTAACATTTAGGGCTCCTTAAAAAATTATGGGATGGAAAACTTTACCTGAAGCAGTAAGAAGTTACTGAACTCGATATAAACAAAGAAACCTGGGTGGACTGAAAATCTAGAACAGAGAGGGGCAGTAGAAAACCAAACTATATGTATATGTATATGTGATATGTAATGTAATACACACATGTGTTACATATAAATATGTATACAAATCATATAATGTATAAAAATTAAGGAAATTTAAAATGCAGTATGTAAAAATATACTTTTTCCAAAAACACATATAAACCCAAAGCTACTTATTAAATACAGTCATGTTGCATCTGGGATGAAGGGAATGAGGATAGAGAATAGAAATGAAAGAGGGACTTCCCTGGTGGTGCAGTGGTTAAGAATCCGCCTGCCAATTCAGGGGACACGGGTTGGAGCCCTTGTCCGGGAAGATCTCACATGCTGCGGAGCAACTAAGCCCATGAGCCACAACTTCTGAGCCTGCGCTCTAGAGCCCGTGAGCCACAACTACTGAAGCCCGCGTGCCTAGAGCCTGTGCTCCACAAGAGAAGCCACCGCAATGAGAAGCCAGTGCACCGCAATGAAGAGTAACCCCCGCTCGCCACAACTAGAGAAAGCCCGCGCCCAGCAACAAAGAGCCAACACAGCCAAACAAATATATAAATAAATAAATAAAAAGAAACTGTATTTAAAAAAAAGAGAGAGAATAGAGATGAAAGAGAATAAACAAATCAAATAGTTAAGGATGTGGTACAATGATGATCACATACCAGGAAATGAAGAATATGATCAACTCAGTCACCTGCCACTGAGATCAGAACCAAGCAAGAAAAGAAGAAAGGCGGGAAGGAGCCTAGGAAGACAGGAAGGAAAACAGGAGGTTTGCATACCTGTTATGGCATTTTCAGATGGTGGCCTAGCAGGAAGGAAAATATTTACCATTTGGGGCTGGTGAGCCACAGCACCCAAGGCACCTCATCCAGCACCCACCACATGGTTAAGCGCTCATTGAGTACTTTTGAACTGCATTGAACCTAATTGCCTCAAGGAGGCTGACTTCCCTGAATCCTTGAGTCCACATCCTTTAGGCTGACTTCATTCTCACTGTGAAGAACTGCTAGAACAAATGTTAGAAAGGATCGTAAAGTCCTTTAATCTAACCACATCCAGTAGAGGACACTTCGTTTTTTGTTTGTTGAGGATCCACTCCTTGTTTGCTGCTGATGGGTCTCACATTTACTCAGGGAGAGCACCTCACCCCACTCTCATCCTATATGATTTGGATAAGGCTGAATTTTCCCTACTTGACCTTTTTGGAAGTGAACCAGCCCCACCATTGGAGTGGGATTTTTGGTTTTTTTTGAATTTTTGACTCTAATTCTTCATCCTTCCCTGTACCCACATCCTTTCTGTGACCTCATCATAGGTGGGGTGTATCCTTCCCCACCTTTGATTTGGGGCAGCTTGGCCACGTGACTTGTGTTGGATGTGTGATCCAGTTCAGGACAATGTGATCTCAATTCTAGGACATTTGGGGAGAAAACATATTTCAGAAAAGTGGTGTGTTTCTATGGGGATTTCTATAGGATATATAAGGTTTGAGAGCCTAGGGCCACCATACATGAAGAAATCTTGCCTGAAAATTAGCCAGTGCAGAAAAGAGACAGAGAGATTCAGAAATAAGGAGGGAGGTAAGGAGGGAGGGAGAGAGGGAGAGAGAGAGAGAGAAAAGGAGGGGAAGGGAAGGGAGGAGAGGGGAGAGGAGAGGAAAGGAGAGGAGAGAAGGGAAGAGAAAAGGAGAGAGAGAGATAGGGAGATATCTTGGGTGTTACTTGCTTAAGTAGGTTTGAGTTGGACTTTTTTTTTTAAATTTTTTTTTAACCACTTCAAACCTTAGGAGTGGTGATTAACACATCCCAGAGTGAGTACAGCTCCTTGGAAATTTCACCCTCCAGTTGAGCTTCACTGAACTCATAGTGACAAGAACCCCCTCACATTTCCAAACGACCTTGCCCATCTCTGTACAGCTTGAACTATCAGGAAAATTTTATCCAATGTCTATCTTCCTGAAACTTTCTGGCATTGGTAGCCATTTTATAACTTACAGCTGCATAGAAAAATTTAATCCTTCTTTCAGCTATCATGTACCCACTTTGTCTCTTCTGCAGTGAAATACCTACCCCATTCTCGGGTTAAATCTCCAGTATCCAAACTAAATGCCATCAAGAACTTTTCTCATACAATAAACCAGTCTTACATTCCGTGTCTCAGTTATACTACCTGTGTCAATAATTATTGCTACATGACAGAGCGCCCCAAAATTCCAAAATTCAATGTCTTAAAAATCAGTAAGCACATATTGCTGTTTCCATGGCTCTGGGTCCCCTGGATGATTCTTCTGGTCTTAACTGAGATCACTGATGCATCTGTGGTCAGCTGTAGATGCAGCAGGCAGCCTGCTGATCTTGAGTGGACTGTCTAATATATATAGTGGTCACTTGTCTACCGACTGGTTTTCAGTGGTCGTGACTAAGGCAACTGGTTTCTCCTCCACGTGGTCTCTCACTCTCCAGAAGGCTAGCCCAGGCTTGTTCATGAGGAAGGAGTTTTCTGGAAGAGCAAGACATGCAAGGCCTGGGGAGGCTTGGGCTCAAAGCCCATCACTCCTTCACCTTCTGTTGGTTAGAACAAGTCATGAGGCTAGTCCAGATTCCAGGGGAGGAGAAATAGACTCCACTTGTTAACCGGAGTTGCTTCAAAGTCCCATGGCAAAGGGTAGGGTGGAGCACTGGGGCCAGTTTTATAGTCAATGTAGCACAGAGACTAAAACCACAAACAAGTCCTTTAGGAGTTGTGTGGGGAAAGAAAAAGCCATCCTTCTATCCTCTGTCCTTCTAGATTCTTCTGGCTGGTTTAAGAATTAAATTTACAGGAGATAGGTTAGCAGGAGAAAATTAATTTCAGTTACGCACGTGGCGGTGGGCTGGGGGGTTCCATAAGAGCATGGGTCACAAGGACGGTTAGGCAATTGAAGCCTATACTCCATCTGAGAGAAGGACAAGGGGGTAGGGTATTTGGATGTAAAAGGGAAGGAAGTTCTTGAGTTATTTGTAATGAAATGGATGGACCTAGAGTTTGTCATACAGAGTGAAGTAAGTCAGAAAGAGAAAAACAAATACTGTATGCTAACACATATATATGGAATCTAAGAAAAAAAAAAAGTCATGAAGAACATAGGCGCAAGACAGGAATAAAGACACAGACCTACTAGAGAATGGACTTGAGGATTTGAGGAGGGGGAAGGGTAAGCTGTGACAAAGTGAGAGAGTTGCATGGACATATATACACTACCAAACGTAAAATAGGTAGCTAGTGGGAAGCAGCCGCATAGCACAGGGAGATCAGCTTGGTGCTTTGTGCCACCTGGAGGGGTGGGATAGGGAGGGTGGGAGGGAGGGAGATGCAAGAGGGAAGAGATATGGGAACATATGTATATGTATAACTGATTCACTTTGTTATAAAGCAGAAACTAATACACCATTGTAAAGCATTTATACTCCAATAAATATGTTAAAAAAGAAAAAACAATCACAAGAAAAAATAAAAAAGGGAAGGAAGGCAAGTTACAGGAAGATGAAAGAGAAATGTTCGGTAAACAGATGTCTGCTGGGCCATGCAAAGACAATGGGACACAGAGAGGACTTTGACCAAACAGGCCTTACTAAGTTTCCCCCAGTCTACAACACCAAGTTCACATTATATTTTATTTATCTATTGGCTTTTTATCTAAATTCTTTGAGACAGTTAAGGGGAGGAGGTAAAAGCTCTTCCTGAGTCTTTTGTTTCTTAAAAACAATCAGCCCAAAGTAATCTTCAAGCCAAAGAGATACATTTTGGGGTAGCAACTTTTGTTCCCCTATGGTTTGATTTCATTAAATCTGCATTCTGTTTGTGTCTAATCCCAAGGTCTTAATCAGGATCAAAAATCACTTAAGTAAATTTGGCAAATCATAACTTATCTCCTAGCTCTTTCAACAGTAACTAAGAAGAAACATAGAAAGCAGAAAGAGCTAACCTCTATTTCAAATTCTCAATTGGTTTAAACATGTTGCATTTTATCAGGGTTTGGTTGAGGGAATAGAATGACTTTGGCTCCTGTTAAGATGTATTGAGTAAAGACCTTCTATTCACTTTCTGGCAGGAGCAAATTAGCAAAACCAAACCTTGGTTTGTGTATTTGTATGTGTATTTGTATTGTAAGTGTATTTGTAAATATTGAAGACCTGCTCCAGTTTTCAGAAGACTGTCCTCACTGGCTTTACCTTAAGTCTGCACTGGATGATGATTTAATACTGAACAGACAGCTCTCTTATCAGATAGGATTGGTTCTTCTATAAACACACATTCATTCATCCATCCATCAAACCAACATTTACAAAGTGCATCTTGCACAGAATAATATCGATTAGGCACACGATACAGTAAGTTAATGATTGTGACTTATCATGAGAAGGCAGGGTGGGCTTTAGCCTTTCTTTTTTTCCTTGAAAAATAACCAAATATTAATGGGACCTTTGAGTTGGGAAGAGCCTGCCAGGTCTGTGATGACTGGTTATAAATGTCATGGAAGGGACTTGCCCAGTATTTGTTGGGGACATGAGCTTTTGTGACTTTCGGTCTTACCTGGTTTAATGTTACTGGGGCTGGAGCATGGAGCTTACCTTCAGTTTTGAAGTCATTTAGCATTTGACTCTAAAACACTTTTGACTTACGGAATAATATTCCAGAGCCTGGTAAGAAGGTTCAAACAATCTTTTCATCATAAGCAAAGTGGGAGATGAATCTGCAGCTAACTTTGTTGGAATCGGTTCCTGTGGGGTCTGTCAAAGTGAAAACACAGAGTCAGGCACTCTGCAAATTTAAGACTTTTCTAGTGGGCACTGGCTATATATGATTTTGCCCTTATATTTTAAGTTATAAATAATTCTGCTTATTTAAAAAATCCAGGCTGAAGGGACCTGGTTACATTAGAGATTATGTCTAATTCCTCCTAGTAACCCTAGAGAATTCTCTTAACTGAATTTATTCATCAATAAGTATAATGATTGTACTAAATAAGTCAATCTTGAATCTTCCTCTTAGATTTATAAGACTATATATTTATGCTGTTTATGGGAACCTCGGAGCCACTCTGCCATTCTGGGAGGGTGGACATCAGTGGCTTCATTTTACACACGAGAATGCTGAGATCACAGCCAAGGTGAAATTTGTAAGAGTAGAATCTAATATGGGAACTTGGAATGCTATTAAAAAGTCTTCCACAGCTTGCATCCAATTCTTCCACAGATTTCAACAGGGCATTGCTCTAGAGAGCTAATGGCTCCCAAAGATGCTTTGATCATAGCAAGATATTTAGTCAAGTTACCACCATCCCAGGGGGATCGATTCCCATCTGATGGGCCTTCCAGATGCAGGGGCTCTTTCAAATGTGTGTAAGTGAACCAAACAACACTGTTTGGTCTGGCCATTAGTATACTTACCATCACAGAGAAAGGAAGACACACAAAACCACAGTCCATAGACCTTGACCTCCATGGGTCCTGTTTTCCTTATCTGTAAAATGAGAGGGTTAGACTAGATGGTACCCAAGGTCCCTTCCTGTTCTGAAGTTCTGAGATTTCCTTTCCTAATAAGGTCAACAATTGAGTTGTAGATAACAAATAGATTTCCTTCCCTTTGGGCCCAGTTTGAGTCAAATATTAATAAAGAGTCATTGCATACTAATTTATTTTTCTTCTCCATTCTAATATTTTAATTAAATGTCTACCTATTAAGTGTGTTTTCTGGGGAGGGTACTAAGACCATATAACCTTTTCTAAGCACTCCAGTATAGAATGCAGACACACCATGAGCAATAAACCATATTACTCAGGCTTACTAAAGCTAGATTTGGAGTTTTCTAGGAATGAACCAAGGTTCCACTCTCTTAAGAACTTCTCATGGGAAAGGATGGCTATGTTCCTGTGAACTGTGTAGTGAACATTCTCAGTCACCATCAAATCCTGTTTACCAAAGCAGTGCATCCATACTCCAGCTGCTGTGAGTGTCCAATGATAGGTGCTCTCTCTGTCCACCACCCCTTTTCTGAAGGACTGCCCTTGACCAAAAGTGCCAACTTCCCCAGAAGTTTATTTCCTCAACCCGGGGTGTCCTGCAGCTAGTATCTAACTGATGGCAGTGACCAAAGGCCAGCTCCTTGTCTCCAGGTGAGAGAAACTCTAGTGTAAACCCAGCTCCAGAACTCTCCATGGGATTGGATGGAGGCTAGACTTCAGGTGAGACCACATCCTAGCTCCGTCTTCTGTCTCCTCTACTTCTCTTGCTCTCTTTTTCCTGAGAGACCTCTCGCAATGAATCACATACACTCCAGCTCCCTTCTCAAGCTCTGCCTTGAGGAAACGTGGCCTCAGGTCCTACAGCCACATAGCTCTCCCTTGGAGTTCAGGCATTACTTCCTGAGACTGTTTTTCCAAGTTTTCATAAGTCTTCATAACTATTTACATCTCTACACATTCAGGAGCCTTCATGGAGTAAAGGAAGGCAGCCACCCACTGTCCTGAGAACATGAGGGCACCTTGGGAAGTTGTTCTGGATACACACAGAAACTCCCCTCAGGCCACAGTCTGAGGAAACAGGACTTGGATGCTAAGTGGAAACTCTGAAGACCCCAGAGTGGCAAAGCAAAGGATCTCAGAGCCCCTTCTTAAGCCAGCAGGTCTCTGGTTGGCCTTTCACCAGTCTACCATCCAAGAAACTCATAACCAGAGACACTGTCCAGAGGGGAGGAGTGGATGCTGGTAGGTCGAGGGGCCATCACGCCAGGGTACCACAAGGGGAAGGTACCAGGGGCTGGAATCCAGTCTCACGTCCCCTCAAGACAGTCTATGGCAACAGGGGCTGGAGCAGGAAGGGAAGCAGAAGGAGCCTTGGAGGGAGATAGGATTTTGTTTCCAAAAGCACCGGGGAGGGGAGAGGATTCCTGAGAGTGAAGCAGAGGTGAAGGCTGAAGGCTGGGCCTGTCTAGGGAGGGCCTCCTCTCAGGCTGGGGATGGGAGGGCAGTGATTGGTGAAGATGTCGCCCTTCAGGAAAGGTAATAGGCGGCTGTTGTGAGGAGATGGCAAAGCTGTCGAGAGGAAAAAAGGAGACCCTGGATTTAGGGGTTATAGGTGCTTAGATGGTGGGCCCCTGAGACATTCTGTGTGACCTGATGAAGGAAGACCAGGCAATAGTCTCTCTCCTATGGTGCCTGAGGAGGTCAGAAAGCAAGGACAGCCTGGGTTCAAATATCAGTGCGGAGGCTTATGATCTGTGTGGTCTTGGGGAGGTCAGTTCTGACATCTCTGAGCTTGTCTCCTCATCTACAGAAGGCAGAGAATGGTGCCTACCTTCTAGGGTGATGAAGGTCAGCTGCTTTGTCTGTGTAAAGTGGATGCAGGCATCTGTGAGTTAAAGGCTTTTGCACTGCTTAACATCCCTGGATTCTGGTACTGCCCTGGACCAGACCTTTTTCCTCAGCTCAGAGAAGTTAGGTTTTGGAAACAGATTTTCAATGGAGTAAAATTGACTTTCATTAGTGGGCCAAATAATAGCCAACACAGTCATTTTCTACCAAAGATGTATTTGCTTAAACTGCCTGTGGTTTCACTATATATTTATTTATTTTTTATTTTCTAGCTTACTGCTTTCAATATGTTATTTGTACATAGGTCTTTGAACCTTGAAAATAGGTGGAGAACAGAGACGAGACAGAGAGACAGAGGGAGAAACAAGTGCTTCAGCTTCTCAGTGAAGACTCATGAGTTCATTTAGGCTAAATAAAGCAATGATGCTGTTTGCTGTCTGCAAGGAAGCTGTTTACTGCAAGGAAGTGGCAGAGACTAGAGTGGGCAGCAGGAAACAGAAGAGAGGAAATGGTTTATAAGCCCCTAGAAAAAATATACAGATAGAAGTTGATGAAAAGTGCTGGGGGAAAAGGATGCCTGATGTGATTCTTTTTCCAAAAGCGAAAGCGTATCATATGGCCAGGACTCACTTCTCTCTGCTGTTTCACATTCTTAGTGTAATTTTGCTGATTTTGAGAAGGCAACGCTAAATGCTTTAGAATCCTCAAAACCCTACTGTTGGTGAACAACTAAATGATTCCTGTGAATTTGAATTCTGCAAAAGGTGAAATCAACAGAAACTCGGAGAAACATGCAAAGGAAAGAAAACTCCAAGGACTTACTAGATATTTTACAAACCAAAGCTAGGCTTCTTTTTTTCTTTTTTTCTTTTTCCTTTTGCATGATCACAAGACGGTCCAGAGCAGGGAGCAAAACCCAGGGTTCACACATATATTTATTTAGTTAGCAAGGCATTCCTGTTTTTATAGCTCCAAGTTCTTAACTTTCTTGTTAGCAAATGTTAACAAGGTTTAAAATGTATAAACGGAGCTGTGGCATGTAAAAAATGTTGGCCTATCCTGGCTCCTTCTTCTTTTATACCCGTGTTCAATGAAAACATCCTACTGACAGGCAGAATGTCTGGGCAACTTTATAGATAGTGTTCCCACCTCGGGGCCACAAGGTCACAGATTTGTTCCTGATTCTACTTAAAAAAACATTCAACAATGGTAAGTTTGTATGTGCTTTTATGGGAGGGAGCTATTTTATATGATCCAAGATCTTAAAGATACTCCAAGGAATGTTGCATATATGCTAGGCTGCGAATTGGGAAGTCCGCTATGGTGCTCGCTATGAAATTGGGGAGCTTCGCTGAATCACAGGCAAAGACTGACTGTAATAATTCTCAGACATTGCGTCTACCCAAGGCCAGAAAGCACTTTGTTTTCATGGTGGTAATCAAAGTGCTTGAAAGGCATTTCAACCTGCTGTTCCAGTGTCGGTTTGCAGTGGCCATAAAAATGAAACAAGGCAGAGGCGCAAAAAAAAAGGAAAAAGGGAAAAAGAAAAAAAACAGACCTCACTGTAATCACACAGACGTTTTGTAACTACTTTAGACACTGCAGGCCTTTCCTTCTTGGGTCGGGTGTAAATATGGCTTCTGAGAAGTCGTTCTTGGAATCCCCGAAGGCCCCTAAATAGGGAAGTGAAATAAGCCATCAACGCCATAATGAGCAATAAGCACAGAGGCACTCCTAATAGAGGGGATTAGGAAATAGCCCCGTTGGGTGGTTACCATGATTTTCAGAGGCATGTTGACCAAAGAACAAGGCACTCCAAATCTGATTCCTGGGTTCAATTACTCCTTCAATCTGAGTTGGCCATTATGACTTTCTCTGTCTGATAGCCTTTAGGAGGAGTATTGTGTCAGCTATGAGCCTCGATCTCAGCAAGGTTTTGCATTTCCACTTCTTCGCTTAGACCCTGCCCAGCCATGTGAACAATCCAGGCTACTCACCTGAAGGATGAGAGACCCCATGGAAGCTAGGAGCCATCCCAGCCAGGACCACCCTAGGCCAGCCAGCTCCTAGTTCGCCTGGCTGACCAAAGGACTGTAAGGAAGTGATCCCAGATTCAGAAGGCAAGGATATAGACCCTACCTCTTTTTTTTTTTTTTTAACATCTTTATTGGGGTATAATTGCTTTACAATGGTGTGTTAGTTTCTGCTTTATAACAAAGTGAATCAGTCATACATAAACATATGTTCCCATATGTCTTCCCTCTTGCGTCTCCCTCCCTCCCACCCTCCCTATCCCACCCCTCCAGGCTGTCACAAAGCACCGAGCCAATATCCCTGTGCCATGCGGCTGCTTCCCACTAGCTATCTACCTTACTACGTTTGTTAGGGTGTATATGCCCATGACTCTCTCTCGCCCTGTCACAGCTCACCCTTCCCCCTCCCCATAACCTCAAGTCCGTTCTCTAGGAGGTCTGCGTCTTTATTCCTGCTTTACCCCTAGGTTCTTCATGACATTTTTTTTCTTAAATTCCATATATATGTGTTAGCATACGGTATTTGTCTTTTTCTTTCTGACTTACTTCACTCTGTATGACAGACTCTAGGTCTATCTACCTCATTACAAATAGCTCAATTTCGTTTCTTTTTATGGCTGAGTAATATTCCATTGTATATATGTGCCACATCTTCTTTATCCATTCATCCGATGATGGGCACTTAGGTTGTTTCCATCTCCGGGCTATTGTAACTAGAGCTGCAATGAACATTTTAGTACATGACTCTTTTTGAATTTTAGACCCTACCTCTTGATGCAAAGTGGCAAAGTCACATTGGAAAGGGGCAAGGATACAGGGAGAGGCAATGACTTGCAGTTATTTTGCACAATCTTCCACATCTACTGCACGGTGCCACTATGCATATTGAAGGACTAAATATTTGCAAAGCATTTAAGAGTAGTGTCTGCACAGAATCAATGCTCAAGAATGTGAGCTAGTATTACTGTTTCTAAAATAGGTGCCATAATGCGTGGACGGCCTCCTTAATGCCACTCTGCCCCTTACTCTTAGGAACTGATAACTGACAATTCTCACAAACCCATGGTTCACTCTGGCAGCACACACAGGAACTGGAGTGAGAGAAAATGCAATCAAACCACATAGTGCGTGTTAATATACCCCGAACCATCTTTCTTTCCTTAATGGAAGCACCCCATTTGACAAGTCTCCCCGCCTCACCCCACCCCCAAAAAAGGTATACATTGTCTCTTCTCTTCAGACATTGACCAAAGGTTTCAATGGTAAAGATGACTCATACCTTAAAGAACGGGAAGAATTTCCTTTATTGCTTCTCAATCCATTGTCTCACTCTCATGAAATTGCTGAATGACACCAGAGAATATAAAACCTGCTGAAGAAATAAGCACTGCATGACATGTGGCAGGGTTTCCAACTCATCAGGAAAAACCTCTGATCAACTTGTTTCTCTGGAGACAGCACACATCCGGGGCTGTCCCGGTACCCCACGACTCATAAAGCTCCTATCTCCAGGGCACAGGTGAGGCCTTCACATTCTTTGAGAACAACAGCCTGTTCATTTCCTCCATGGCTATAAAGTGGCTTTATTGGACTTCAGTATCTAAAGGAAACAGAGCTCTGGGTCAGAGGGCGCTTTTAGCGAGTCACTGGCCCCATTTAGAGCCCAAACCTCAGGGATGTGGGGTTGGGAGGTGCTCTTGAACTCTTTGAAATGTAAGTCAATTTAAAGTTCAAAGGAAGCTTCCTGGCTTGATCATTGTTGTTGGGGGGAGATGCATTTATATAGTTAAAAATGCTTAGAAGATTTAGCTGTTATAGCATCAGCTATTACTAAGCAATGTTTCCCTGTGATTTGGCAACACAGACTGTACTACTCTAGAGGGAAAAGCAATTCAGATATTGAGGGAAACCCTTTGCCAACTACAGTGGGATTCACTATCTGGAAAGCCCAAGGATGGGTTGTCTTCAACCTCCTTCCCCATTAAGCATTAACTTCTATACAGATTAGGTGGGGGAGTCTCAATTCAAAGAGAAAAGCATCTGTTTATATGATCGGAGAAGTATATCTTCTGCTCAAAGTTTGATTCAACCTACTGATTAAATTCTACATCTGTGTTTCCTAAAGTGTAGTCTGCGGCACACATGTCTTGAGGCAGGCTCCAAAAACAAGTAGCTCTCTGTGCAAATAGGTTGGAGAAACACTGCATACTGTGCTTCACTCTTGTGCATTCACAGTGCACTTTGGTCTGTTGAAGTTTTAGAGAAGTCAGGCAATATAGAAACATGTTTTATACCAACCCAACGTTTCCAGAAGATGTATAACCTTTGTTTTCTATTTTAATTACGTGAACTTAAACGTCTTGAGAGAGATCAAGTAGACTTTGAGTGATCACCACTACAGTATGAGTAAATCAGATGACCATAACATACTTCAGAGCATGCTGTTGTAGGTATGTCACACAATTCAGCGTCTTTGGAAAATGCTAGGCACAACAGTTAGATGACTTTCATAGATTCAGACAGACTCTTAGTTGTAAGTTGTTTTATAATGTGGGCCTTCTGTTTGAATCGGAATAAGTCTAAACAATGCATTGGAAATAAGTTTAAGGAAGAAATGTCTGAAACAAATTATTAATAAGATTAAGGTACGTATACCTAGGGTATAACATTGCTACAATTGAAGGCAGGTAAATTCTGATACTGGGGCCACCAGTGGTTCTAGAAATATCTATGAAAGAGGATTCTTCCCTATGATCTCCCTTGTTCCTTATTCAACTTGTCTTATTATCTCTCTTGCTGGACCTTTGCTGTTCCAGACATCTACTTTGTCATTCTGCAGCACGGGCATATGCAGTCGACCTGGACGGATTCAAAGTTAGTACTCAAATGCCTTTGCCATTCTTCCTGGTATTCCTTTGCCTTGTACTCCTAAGGTCCTCAAGACGGATTCTGCTTCTTGCTAAAGTTTTCAATTCAACAAACAAGCAAGCAGAAAAACCTAAAGGGGGTCACACGTTTGTCTGTGATGTGGTTGAGGAGATTTCACTCAGGTTTCTTTGCTTTGGGCTGAAATATAATCATGTCATCTCATTTTGATTATAAGCACTGACTGGGATTTATATGTGTTATTTTTAAAATAAGGAAAATAGAAAAATTAATAGACAAAAGTTCTTTTTCAAAAACATGGGATCGATGTTGGTGATGGGGGTTTGGCGATAACGGAGCAGTCTTCGGATGGTCAGAGGTTAGTAAACAACACTCCCCCACCTTTCTCTTTCACCTGATCCCCTCTATAGTATATTTTTTCCCTCGGCTTCCCAATACAGTATATAAAGAACAATGTAGCCCTATATGTTGCCCGCTAAAGACTCTGTTGACCTAAATTTTATTTCACCTGACTCTGGCATTTATTTTCTAGAACAAAAGTCAGGCTCTCTATCTGGTTACTCTTATATGGTGCTGTCAACACTGAGACCAACTCAGCAATGGAAACAATGCCCTATTTATTTATTTTATACATCTTTATTGAAGTATAATTGCTTCACAATGCTGTGTTAGTTTATGCTGTACAACAAAGTGAATCAACCATATGCATACATCTATCCCCATATCCCCTCCCTCTTGAGCCTCCCTCCCACCCTCCCTATCCCACCCCTCTAGGTGGTCACAAAGCACCGAGCTGATCTCCCTGTGCTATGTGGCTGCTTCCCACTAGCTAGCTATTTTACATTTGGTAGTGTAAATATGTCCATGCCACTCTCTCATTTCGTCCCAGCTTCCCCTCAGCCCTCTGTGTCCTCAAGTACATTCTCTATGTCTGCGTCTTTATTCTTGCCCTGCCACTAGGTTCATCAGTACCATTTTTTTTTTTTTTTAGATTCCATATGTATGCGTTAGCATACGATATTTCTTTTTCGCTTTCTGACTTACTTCATTCTGTATGATAGACTCTAGGTCCATCCATCTCACTACAAAAAACTCAATTTCATTTATTTTTATGGCTGAGTAATATTCCATTGTGTGTATATATATATATATATATATATATATATATATATATATATATGCCACATCTTCTTTATCCATTCATCTGTTGATGGGCATTTAGGTTGCTTCCATGTCCTGGCTATTGTAAATAGTCCTGCAATGAACATTATGGTACATGTCTCGTTTTGAATTCCAGTTTCTCGGGGTATATGCCCAGTAGTGGGATTGCTGGGTCATATGGTAGTTCTATTTTTAGTTTTGTAAGGAACCTCAGTACTATTCGCCATAGTGGCTGTATCAATTTACATTCCCACCAACAGTGCAGGAGGGTTCCCTTTTCACCACACTCTCTCCAGCATTTACTGTTTCTAGATTTTTTGTTAATGGCCATTCTGACCTGTGTGAGGTGATACCTCACTGTAGTGTTGATTTCCATTTCTCTAATAATTAGTGATGTTGAGCATCTTTTCATGTGCCTCTTGGCCATCTGTATGTCTTCTTTGGTGAAATGTCTGTTTAGATCTTCTGCCCATTTTTGGATTGGGTTTTTTATTTTTCTGATATTGAGCTCCATGAGCTGTTTGTATATTTTAGAGATTAATCCTTTGTCCATTGTTTCATTTGCAAATAATTTCTCCCATTCTGAGAGTTGTCTTTTTGTCTTGTTTATGGTTTCCTTTGCTGAGCAAAAGCTTTTAGGTTTAATTAGGTCCCATTTGTTTAGTTATGCTTTTATTTTCATTAATCTAGGTGGGTCAAAAAAGATCTTGCAGTGGTTTATGTCAAAGAGTGTTTTTCCTGTGTTTTCCTCTAAGAGTTTTAAAGTGTCTTGTCTTACATTTAGGTCTTTAATCCATTTGGAGTTTATTTTTGTGTATGGTGTTAGGCAGTGTTCTAATTTTATTCTTTTACATGTAGTTGTCCAGTTTTCCCAGCACTACTTATTGAAGAGGCTGTCTTTTCTCCATTGTATGTTCTTGTCTCCTTTGTCATAAATTAGGTGACCATATGCATGGGTTTATCTCTGGGCATTCTATCCTGTACCATTGATCTATATTTCTGTTTTTGTGCCAGTACCATACTGTCTTGATTACTGTAACTTTGTAGTATAGTTTGAAGTTGGGGAGCCTGATTCCTCCAGCTCCATTTTTCTTTCTCAAGATTGCTTTGGCTATTCGGGGTCTTCTGTGTTTCCATACAAACTGTAAAATTTTTTGTTCTAATTCTGTGATGAATGCCATTGGTGGTTTGATAAGGATTGCGTTGAATCTGTAGATTGCTTTGGGTAGTATAGTCATTTTTACCATATTGATTCTTCCAATCCAAGTACATGGTATATTTCTCCATCTGTTTATGTCATCTTTGATTTCTTTCATCAGTGTTTTATAGTTTTCTGAGTACAAGTCTTTCGCCTCCTTAGGTAGGTTTATTCCTAGGTACTTTATTCTTTTTGTTGTGATGCTAAATGGGATTGTTTCCTTAATTTCTCTTTCTGATTTTTCATTGTTAGTATATAGGAATGCTAGAGACTTCTGTGCATTAATTTTGATTAGTTCTAGTAGTTTTATGGGGGCATATTTAGGATTTTCTATGTATCATGTCATCTGCAAACAGTGACAGTTTTATGTCTTCTTTTACAATTTGGGTTCCTTTTATTTCTTTTTATTCTCTGATTGCTGTGGCTAGGACTTCCAAAACTATGTTGAATACGAATGGTGAGAGTGGACATCCTTGTCTTGTTCCTGATCTTAGTGGAAATGCTTTCAGATTTCACCACTGAGTATGATGTTTGCTGTGGGTTTCTCATATATGGCCTTTATTATGTTGAGGTAGGTTCCCTCTATCCCCATTTTCTGGAGAGTTTTTAATCATAAATTGCTGTTAAATTTTGTTGAAGGCTTTTTCTGCATCTATTGAGGTGATCATATGGTTTTTATTCCTTAATTTGTTAATATGGTGTATCACGTTGATTGATTTGTGTATATTGAAGAATCCTTGCATTCCTGGGATAAATCCCACTTGATCATGGCGTGTGATCCTTTTAACATGTTGTTGGATTCTGTTTACTAGTATTTTGTTCAAGATTTTTGCATTTGTGTTCATCAGTGATATTGATCTATAATTTTCTTATTTTGTGATATCTTTTTCTGGTTTTGGTATCAGGGTGATGGTGGATTTGTAGAAAGAATTTGGGAGTGTTCCTTCCTCAGCAATTTTTTGGAAGAGTTTGAGAAGGATCGGTGTTAGCTCTTGTCTAAATCTTTGATAGAATTCACCTGTGAAGCCATCTGGTCCTGGACTTTGGTTTGTTGGAAGATTTTAAATCACAGTTTCAACTTCATTACTTGTGATTGGCCTGTTCATATTTTCTTTCTTCCTGCTTTAGTCTTGGAAGGTTAAACCTTTGTAAGAATTTGTCCATTTCTTCCAGGTTGTCCATTTTATTGGCATTGAGTTGCTTGTAGTAGTCTCTTAGGATGCTTTGTATTTCTGCAGTGTCTGCTGTAACTTCTCCTTTTTCATTTCTAATTTTATTGATTTGAGTCCTCTCCCTCTTTGTCTTGATGAGTCTGGCTAATGGTTTATTAATTTTGTTTATCTTCTCAAAGAACCGACTTTTAATTTTATTGATCTTTGGTATTGTTTTCTTTGTTTCTATTTCCTTTATTTCTGCTCTGATCTTTATGATTTCTTTCATTCTGCTAACTTTGGGTTTTGTTTGTTCTTCTTTCTCTAGCTCCTTTAGGTATAAGGTTACATTGTTTATTTGACATTTTTCTTATTTCTTGAGGTAGGCTTGTATAGCTATAAACTTCCCTCTTAGGACAGCTTTTGCTTTCTTCCATAGATTTTGGATTGTCATGTTTTCATTGTCATTTGTCTCTAGGTATTTTTTGATTTCCTCTGATTTCTTCAATGATCTCTTGGTTATTTAGTAATGTATTTTTTAGCCTCCATGTGTTTGTGTTTTTTATGTTTTTTTCCCTGTAAATCATTTCTAATCTCGTAGCGTTGTGGTCAGAAAAGATGCTTGATATGATTTCAATTTTCTTAAATTTACTGAGGCTTGATTTGTGACCCAAGATATGATCTATCCTGGAGAACGTTCTGTGCGCACTTCAGAAGAAAGTGTAATCTGCTGTTTTTGGATGCAATGTCCTATAAATATCAATTAAATCTATCTGGTCTATTGTATCATTTAAAGCTTCTATTTCCTTATTTATTTTCTGTTTGGATGATCTGTCCATTGGTGTAATCTAGGTGTTAAGGTCCCCCACTATTATTGTGTTACTGTTGGTTTCCTCTTTTATAGCTGTTAGCAGTTGCCTTATGTATTGAGGTGCTCCTATGTTGGGTGCATATATAATTATAATTGTTATATCTTCTTCTTGGATTGATCCCTTGACCATTATGTAGTGTCCTTCCTTGTCTCTTGTAACATTCTTTATTTTTTGTATTTTTTTTTGTTTGTTTTTTTTTTTGCGGTACGTTGGCCGGCCTCTCACTGTTGTGGCCTCTCCTGTTGTGGAGCACCGGCTTCGGACGTGCAGGCTCAGTGGCCATGGCTCACGGGCCCAGCCGCTCCGTGGCATGTGAGATCCTCCCAGACCGGGGCACAAACCCTGTCCCCTGCATCGGCAGGTGGACTCTCAACCACTGCGCCACCAGGGAAGCCCAACATTCTCTATTTTGAAGTCTATTTTATCTGATATGAGTATTGCTACTCCAGCTTTGTTTTGATTTCCATTTGCATGGAATATCTTTTTCCATCCCCTTACTTTCAGTCTCTGTGTGTCCCTAGGTCTGAAATGGGTCTTTTGTAGACAGCGTAAAGATGGGTCTTGTTTTTGTATCCATTCAGCAAGCCTGTGTCTTTTGGTTGGAGCATTTAATCTATTCATGTTTAAGGTAATTATCGATGTGTATGTTCCTATGACCATTTTCTTCATTGTTTTGTGTTTGATTTTGTAGGTCCTTTTCTTCTCTTGTGTTTCCCACTTAGAGAAGTTCCTTTAGCATTTGTCGTAGAGCTGGTTTGGTGGTGCTGAATTCTCTTAGCTTTTGCTTGTCTGTAAAGCTTATGATTTCTCCATTGAATCTGAATGAGATCCTTGCTGGGTAGAGTAATCTTGGTTGTAGGTTCTTCCCTTTCATCACTTTAAGTATATCATGCCACTCCCTTCTCGCTTGTAGAGTTTCTGCTGAGAAATTAGCTGTTAACCTTATGGGAGTTCCCTTGTATGTTATTTGTCGTTTTTCCCTTGCTGCTTTCAGTAATTTTTCTTTGTCTTTAATTTTTGCCATTTTGATTACTGTGTGTCTCAGCGTGTTTCTCCTTAGGTTTATCCTGTATGGGACTCGCTGCACTTCCTGGACTGGGGTGGCTATTTCCTTTCCCATGTTAGGGAAGTTTTCGACTGAGCCACAGCCACCCCCCACCTCTGCAGGAGACCCTCTAACCCTAGCAGGTAGGTCTGATTCAGGCTCCCCTGGGGTCACTGCTCCAGGACCCACTGCTCCTGGGTCCTGATGCACACAGCACTTTGTGTGTGCCCTCCAAGAGTGGAGTCTCTGTTTCCCCCAGTCCTGTCAAAGTCCTGCAATCAAATCCCAGTAGCCTTCAAAGTCTGATTCTCTAGGAATTCCTCCTCCTGTTGCCGGACCCCCAGGTTGGGAAGCCTGATGTGGGGCTCAGAACCTTCACTGCAGTGGGTGGACTTCTGTGGTATATGTGTTCTCCAGTCTGTGAGTCACCTACCCAGTAGTTATGGGATTTGAAATTACTGTGATTGCGCCCCTCCTACCATCTCATTGTGACTTCTCCTTTGTCTTTGGATGCGGGGTACGTTTTTTGGTGAGTTCCAGTGTCTTCCTTTCGATGATTGTCCAGCAGCTAGTTGTGATTCTGGTGTTCTCACAAGAGGGAGTGACAGCACGTCCTTCTACTCTGCCATCTTGGTTCAGAGGCAGCTTTGCCTCTGTGTCTTGTTTTTGTATCTGTTCAGCCAGTCTGTGTCTTTTGGTTGGGTCATTTAATCCATTTACATTCAAGGTTATTATTGTTATGTATGTTCCTATTACCATTTTCTTAATTGTTTTGGGTTTGTTTTCGTGAGTCTTTTTCTTCTCTTGTGTTTCCCGCCTAGAGAATTTTCTTTAGCATTTGTCGTAAAGCTGTTTTGGTGGTGCTGAATTCTCTTAGCTTTTGCTTGTCTGAAAAGCTTTTGATTTCTCCATCAAATCTGAATGAGATCCTTCCTGGGTTGAATAATCTTGGTTGTCAGTTTTTCCCTTTCAGCACTTTAAGTATATTCTGACAGTCCCTTCTGGCCTGAAGAGTTTCTCCTAAAAAATCAGCTGATAACCTTATGGGGATTTCTTTGTATGTTATTTTTTGCTTTTCCCTTTTAATACTTTTCTTTGAATTTAATTTTTGATAGTTTAATTAATATGTGTCTTGGTATGTTTCTCCTAGGGTTTATCCTGTGTGGGACTCTCTGTGCTTCCTGGACTTGGGTGACTATTTCCTTTCCCATGTTAGGGAAGTTTTCCACTATAATCTCTTCAAATATTTTCTCAGACCCTTTCTTTTTCTCTTCTTGTTCTGGGACCACTATAATTCAAATGTTGGTGCATTTAGTGTTGTCCCAGTGGTCTCTGAGATTGTCTTCTATTCTTTTCATTCTTTTTTCTTTATTCTGCTCCTCGGCAGTTATTTCTACCATTCTGTCTTCCAGTCACTTATTCATTCTTCTTCCTCAGTTATTCTGTTACTGACTCCTTCTAGTGTATTTTTCATTTCAGTTATTGTGTTGTTCATCTCTGTTTGTTCTTTAGTTCTTCTAGATCTTTGTTAAACATTTCTTGTGTTTTCTCAATCCATGCCTCCATTCTATTTCCAAGATTCTGGATCAACTTTTCTATCATTACTCTGAATTCTTTTTCAGGTTGATTGCCTATTTCCTCTTCATTTATTTGGTCTTTTAGGTTTTTACCTTGCTCCTTCATTTGTGACATATTTTTTTGCCATCTCTTTTTTTTTTGATGGGTGGGATTGTGTTCCTGTCTTACTGACTGTTTGGCCTGAGGCTTCTAGCACTGGAGTTTGTAGGCTGTTGGGTAGAGCTGGATCTTGGTGCCGTGATGAGGACCTCCCAGAGACCTCATTCCAATAAATATTCCTTGGAATCTGCAGTTCTCTGTTAGTCCTGCGTTTCGGACTTGGCGCTCCCACTGCAGGAGCTTTGGCCCAACCCCTGGCTCATGAACCAAGATCCCATAAGCCATGCAGGATGGCAAAAAAAAAAAATGAAGAGAAGGAGAAGACCAATAACAAAGAGTAAAAAATAAAATTAGATGAGGAAACAAACAGATATGTTAGAAAGAATATAAATATTAAAATATAGATGAGATAACAACTGGAAGGTAAAACAGAACCACAATAGTAAAAAGGAGGAGAGAAAAGAAAAGGCAGAAAATGCCTTGGCTGTGTGTGTGGGGGCTTAGGCATGGGCGGGGTTTAGGTGGTGGGCAGGGCCTATGCTTAGGATCCACAGGGCTGGAAAAGGCCCTGGGGGTGTTGGTGGTGGGGCTTAGGCTCAATACAGCAGAAAGGGCCCAGGCATACCTTTCGTCTCTGAGAGCTGGGGACCTGGACTAGGAGCCCAGGAAGCCTGCAAATACCCTCCGTTCCTCTCCTGCTCCTCTGGTCCTGGAGGGCCCCTCCCGCCTACCTCTCCTGTTCTCCCCTGGCCTCCCTCCTATGCCCCCAGGACCAACATGGCCTGGAGGGGCCTTGGAGGGCAGGGGACCTGGCTTGGGAGACCAGCAGGCTTCCTGGCCCAAGTGGTCAGGGCAAATGCCCTCTGCTCCTCTGTTCCTGGAGGGCCCCTCCCACCTACCTCTCCTGTTCTACCCCAGCCTCCCTGCTATATCCCCAGGACCAATATGGCCTGGAGGGGGCCTCTAAGGGCATAGGACCTGGGCCAAGAGCTGGGTAGCCTTCCTTGGCCCATAGGGCAGGGGAAATGCTAGGCACACTCCCCCCTGATCTGAGCCCCCAAGGGTCCCTCCAGGTGTGGGAACTCCTCCCAGCCAGTCCTCATGGGCTCCTGTCCTGTCTGGCCTCCACTTCTCCTCCCTCCTCAGTCCCCCCCACATCCTACCAGGTCACTTGGGGGTTACTCCCATCTCCTTGGGCATTGAGGTCCCCCACTAGCATCTGGCAGGCACCCTAGTTGTGGGGAGACGGATACTCCATGTTTTCCAGTGCTGCCATCTTGACTCCACCCAATGCTGTTTTTAAATAGCTGGCATTTCTAACTTTTTTTTACATTTAAAAAAATGTTTAATGGAAATATCCCTCAAATTTAAGACTGGACCGTAACTGGTTTCTCCCCTACACATCAAGATGAATAAGCAAAGAGCCTATCATTAATTGCATACATGTATCTGATTTTCTGTTGGGTTAGTTAAATTGAGGCATTTAATTGTGCTGTGGAAATTGGTGAGACTTGTATATGAAAAGTTTTCTTTTAAGTGAAAAAAAAGAGTAGTAGTTGGAGGAGTGGTCACATTCAGATTTCTTGAATTTTGTCTCCAGCAAGTTATAAACCCAGAATCATCTCTGCTGTGTATTGTGGGAAATCTCATAAGTTTCACCACAAATTTCTTTTTTTTTTAACTTTTTATCTTATATTGGATCATAGCTGATTAACAATGTTGTGACAGTTTCAGGTGCACAGCAAAGAGACCCAGCCATACATATACATGTATCCATTCTCCGCCAAACTCCCCTTCCATCCAGGCTGCCACATAACATTAAACAGAGCAATTTCTTTTTTAAAGTGTTCTGCATAAATTGGTTTTTGTTGTTGTTGTGATTTTGTGTTCCTTCACTGCTCCATAAGTCCTTCTAATACAGGTGGACTCTGTAGAATGCTTTTTCCCTTTTAAATAATCCATTCTAAATGGCTCAGCGGTAAACACTTCAATCCAGTGCCATCTCTGGCTCGATGAGAATCGCTTTCAATCCACTGCTGGATCCACTTACTGAGAAGATTAGCTTTAGAACTTGGGATAGAGGAGGGTCTGCATCTGCTCATCCAAATTGAGAGTGTTAAGATAAGGCCCAAGCTGACTCAACTCTTGGTGCGTGTGTGTGTGTGTGTGTGTGTGTGTGTGTGTGTGTGTGTGTGTGAGAGAGACAGAGAGAGACAGAGAGAGACAGAGACAGAGAGAGACAGAGAAAGTGTTTTAATTTGCTTGATTTGCTTTTTAGCTGAAGCTGTTTAATTATGAAGGAACAAATTTAAAACTCAACTAATCAACTGGTTTAACATAGTTCTCTTGAGGCTAAACTTTAGGTCAGACTAAATTCTGCAGTATGTCCTCTGCCACAGACCTGTGGTCCTCAAAACTTGCTGATAATCACAAAACATGCGATTTGCCCGAGGAACTTTTCCAGGAAGCTGGGATGGGGGAGAAGGAGAACTTTTTAAATCACAGAAAATCAGGACTTCCCTGGCAATCCAGTAGTTAAGACTCTGAGCTTCCACTGCAGGGGGTGTGGGTTCCATCCCTGGTTGGGGAAGTAAGATCCTGCATGCCACGTGGTGCAGCCAAAAAAATAAATGAAGTGAAATAAAATGCTTGAGAATAATGTAAAGTAACTGAGTTTCCACCACCAGATTGATAATTCATTAAGCTACTCAAATGGTTAAGCAAACATTTACTGAGAAGCTGCTATGTGACAGACTCAATTGTAGACAGCAGTAAAAGAAGCAAAATTCCAGCCATCCAGGACCTGATATACTAGTGGAGGAGTGGAAGAATATAGACAGCTGATGGACTTTATATATATGTATACACACACACACACATATACACACACACACACATATGACAAAGCAAGTTTAGGAGAGAAGAGAGATGGAGAAAAGGTCTGTCCTATGTTAGAAAAAATGTTCAAGAAAACCATATCTGATAAGATCACATTTCAGGTGATGATTATTTGATGATTATTTTGTTATAGTCTCTTTTGAAGGTATTTTTAAAACTTAAATGCATTAGTGTAGATATAATGGAAACATTTTTACATATATACATATATATGTGAAGAATACATAATTTTTGTGTATATATTTAAAAATTTTATCTACATACACTCTATTGCTCATTGTACTGCATCTTGCTTTTTTCATTCCACTTTAGCTTTTCTATATCAGTGTGATCTACATTGCTGAATACTTCATTCATATTAACTGATGTATAGTATTCTATAGAATGATTGAATCATAATTCATTTCTCTCTTTCCCCATTGGTGGACCTCTGGGTGTTTTTACTTCTCACTGTCACAAGCAGTGCCTTAACAAGCTTCCTTGAGCCTGTCTCCTTGTGTACATGTAGAACATTTTCTCTGGGTATATATGTAGAGGTAGAATTACTAGGTTACAGGAAAGGGGAATTTTTTTTTAATGCAGACTGCCAAATCCCATCCCAGATGTCCTGAATCACAATATCTGACAGCAGGTCTTGGGCATCTGTGTTTCTTAAAAAGCTCTTCGGGAAATTCAGATACAATCTTCCAAGGGACCCATGTTTTGGAACCCATTACTCTAGCCCACATGAATCCATCTCACACATGGATTAGTAAAAGAATGAGAGATGAATGCGCTCTTCCTGGCAGTGAGAATAATCTTTGTGTGTCCCTCCATTGGGCCCCAGGAGAGGCTGCTCTTGGTGTCCTCCCAGATACGCTTTCCGGGCTTGTGTACCCATCGGCCAGCTGCTGGGAGTGTTGGCTTCTGAGGGCTCCCAGCTGCCCATCTCCAAAGAACTGCCTTCAGCGGGAATCATCAGCCTGAAGGTTGTGACCTCTTTGCCCCTCCTCCCTCCAGTAAGCTCAGCTTAAGACTGACTGAAACTGGAGTATAAAGAGCTGGTCCACCTGCCTCAATTCTGTGGTTCAATTCATGCTGCAGTGCTCCCCAGGGAATCAGGCTGAGGCTGGACTCAATCTCAGCCCAATCCCCCCGCCTTCCTGCTTCCCTCACTTCCCTTCTCCTGGGAGTCTGGCATCAAAATATCAACTGCACCTGATGCCCTGCTTTAAGCCATGCCTCTAGGGAACTTAAACCAAGTCCACTCTTTGCTCATTTTCTCACTATTTTATCTTTTTCTCTACTTTCTGTCCTGTTACTTCTGTTTGCCCTTTTTCTTTTCTGCTGCTCATTACCTTATACTTACCTGTTACACTTCATCTTTGAAGAAAACATAGAAAATAAAGCAGCAATTTCTGTTTTCATTTTTAACAAATGCACCGTTAGCTCATTCTGGGGATCAGACCTGCAGACATATCACCTTCGACTTCCACCCTGCTTTCTGACCGCCTGGTGGACCGATGAAAGCCAGAGCCCTTGGTGCCATTAAGGGTAATATTGACCCCTTTCCCCAGCTCCTTGCGGCTTCCCCTGAACCCTCTGAATTGCAAGTTTGTCCTACATTCTCAGAACGTGTCGACATGGTAAACATGCTGCCAGCAACCCTTTCCTACTAAACAAATGCACCGCCTACCAGAAATGAGGAAATGTTGCTGCCCCTCAGGTGCCGCGGAAGCACTTCCTCAGTGGGATTGAATCCGCCCCAATTGGGCTTGGGGCCCTGGGGCAAAGCCCACCCCACACCCTCACCTCCTGTGCAGGCATAACCTCCTGTTACATCCTCAGGCCAGTGAGTTTGCTGTCACAGGATGTTTAGAAACACGTGGCTGACTTGCCCTTATTTTATAACAATAAAATAAGACATGTAGGCTTTGGAGCTCTACATCAAGCATTCATCTATGCTTTGAAGTCACAGCCAGGAAAATCCTCAGGCCCTTTCAAACCAGCCGTGTTTCAAAGGGAGTGGCAGAAGGACTTGAAAGACGAGCCTCTTCCTCTCCAGCAGGCTATGCTGTGGGGCACACTCACAACCGAGATCTTCCCCCCACAGTAAAAGCTGGTAATGTTCAAGGACATAGACTCCTGGGAGACCAAAGGTTTGGTTCCACCCTGGAGAGCTTTGCGTCCAATAGGAAATGTGACTTCTGGGCCTCAAGCTGTTCAAGAGGGAATTATCTGGTCTGCCTGGAAACTCAGAACTAATCCTACCGAGGCTGGATCCCCACAGTTGCAGCCTGGGCAACCTCCCCAAACTGACAGGCGCAGATGTGCTTTCACAGGTAGAAAGGGATTATCTCAGTCCCACTGCCTTTGTTCATATCTTCACTCAAAATTTTCCATCATGCGGGGTTTGACAGAGAGAAAGTTCGTTGCAATCCTGCCTCTAAATTCTTGCCTCTAGCTGGGGGAGGATTTATCTCAAACCCCCATTGTCTTTCCCACTACCATTAACTCCTGGGGCTCCGTGTGGGACAAAAATTTTGCAAAAATGGTTCATCTTCCACTAGAATCCAATTTGTGGTTACAAGTAAGTGCAGATCTTCTGAACCTCTGATCTTCTGGAATCTGGATTCTTAACTACTGAGCCAATTGAAAATAGGTCTATTTTTACTGGCCAAATTTTACCTCCCTGAATTTAATATTTACTTTCATGGTCCTTCAGGATTTGCTGGAAAATTCTGCATAATCAGATTCCTAGTTATAAACCTTCTGGGTCAAATTTGCTTTATAGCCACAAAACTGAATATAACATATTTGGAACATGTCTTCTTTGCTCTGTTAAACCTTGAAATGGAAACATATTAGTACGTCTAAGAGAAGGTTTGGTGTCAAATTCTGGTTTTACTAAAGCATGACATTCTTGGGGAAATTAGCCACAAGTTTCCCATCAGCCTAAGTCCTCACCTTCCCACACAGGTGACCCTCCAGGCCCCTGGTGTCCTGTTCTTTCCCCACCCACCACCAATGCTCCCTCTCAAGAAGCAGTAGCCATCAGTCCTTCCCGACTTCTAGTGGACTTAAGTCATTGCATGATCTCACCCAGAGGCAATACTTTTTGAAGCCCAGTGCTTACTGGGGAATGAAGGACATTGCTGGGGATTTCTATCAGGCATCAAGAAAAAGGTACAGAATACTTGTGAGAGTGGAGTGTTTCAAGAGCCTTTCTGAGCCCCTGATTTATATCTAGGATTTGCCTGGATGTAAATCAGACTGACTCTGAAAATAGAACTAAATGAGAAATCACCAAAACAGGTAAGATTAGAAGCACCAACACACCCTTGTCCCGTCGTTACTCATGTAGGTCGCTTCTAAACGTTAATGATGAGGTGTATCATTACCTCATATTATGGGAAACAATCATTTTCAAACAACAATAAAAACAAAAGAATAATAATAATGTGATCATACAATTGAATATCTTCTTGGCTTTCCAAGCACGATATTAATCTTCATGCCAACACTTTGTGCTACAGACATACATTATTTAAGGTTTTCACCTTTTGTAGCTTAACATTGATGTTCAGAAACTCAGGGTAGCACATTTCGAGGAGCACAGCTGAGACAGACCCCTCCGTTCCCCAGAGTTATAGTTCAGGGCCCTCTCTGCTTTATCAGTCTGATTCTATTTAAACTAATCATTTACATCAAATTTTATTTGGAAGAGGATTATAAAATGTTCCCCTTCCTAAGAAACCTGTAATATACCAGAAAAAGGATTGATAGTAAGAAAAGCAGAATCTATGACTCTCCTATGACTTGACTTATTTCTTTTCCTGCTAAGCTCAGGGCCACCTGCCTAGCATGGCCACGGGGGCCAGTCTTCAGTCATACACTCCTTCCCACGGCCACTCCTCAAACTGACAAATGAAGGCAGAATGGACAAGAACAAATTATCTGATTTCTTATAGTCCAGCATCAGGATTCTGGAGAGAGACTGGAAGGCTTATATAAATTTATACTAATTTTAGAGATGGTAGGTTCATCCAATATAATTTCATTTGTCTGAGTTCCTGATTCTCTCCATGACTAATCTCTGTCTTAAGATTCAGACAAATCCAGATATGGGGAAAGCTGTATTAACCAGTTAGTGCCTGTGGGGGTGAGCCTGAATTTTTCCCCATCAGGTCTAGTTCTGCTTCTTAGGAACGTAACTACTGTCAAGGTCAGATCGCCACACCAGTAGCGATGCCATGTGTGCTGCCCTCATAGCTTGAATCCTGCCATGACTCTAATGTGTTCTGAAGTATAGGCCAGAGTCAGTTGAAGAAGATGGAAAACATGTTATTTTTTTTATTCAAACAACATGGAATATGGAATGTAAACATTTTTGAGGCAACATTAGCCCAAGTTAGGTAAAATCAGGTGAATGAGCAAGGCAATTCTCCAACCCCCTCCCCCTGTAATTTTTCATCATTAAAGTCACATCTTCAGTGCTGAGAGGTTGTTTTCCCCTGCTCTTCTGAGTCCAAACCCTCAGTCTTCTTGTCACACTTGAACTCTGCTCTTAAAAGCTTTTGTCGCTTGTACCTGTCCACACACAGGAATAGATGAGTGTAAGTCATTTATAAATATATAAATGAATATAGTGACTTATTGGACACTGTAATACAAGGTCTTCTTTCTAGTAGACTATTTCAGTAGTTTAGATAGTTGAGCTCCAACTCATCATCCTGATAAAATGCTCAAATATTTCTTTAGATTCTTCCAGAGCCCTAATTCTCTCTCTCTCTCTTTTTTTTTTTTTTTTTTTTTTTTTTTGACCATGTCCTGAACAAGTAGAGTTTGCCTCTCCTGGGTCTGTGTGCCTTTGCATTCCCCAAAATTCATTTTATCATTTTCCTTTTCTTCTGTGAAAATTGTACAAGGAAAGTGGTATTTCTTTGTTCTTGAAACGCTGACCAGCGGTGAAATAAGCTGTATTTTTTTTAATGTGGATACCATGTGAGAAGCCAGGGACAAACTAAAGGAACAAGGCAAATATTTCAGCTATTAAGTGGGCACTGGCTCCAGAGAAGCAAGCTGGGAAGCTGGCACAGCATGGCATATACCAGGGCAAAGGGTTTGAAAATGAGATTATTTGACTAAAGAAGCAGTAGGAGAAACACTTGCCAAAAAGGAATTTCAGAAGCTCTGCTTGAACATTAGTTTGAGGAAGTGAAAATAGTTGAGATGAGATTTCTGTTACCATAGCTGACAATGAGCTGGCTAGCTCCCTGCTGGCAAATGGTGCCAGGGTGTTTCGATGGAAGAGATACACTGGGAAAGCTGTGAACCATTCACAAAGCTCCGTTGTTGCCAAAAAGAAGATGGCAAGTATGAAAGCAGGAAGTAGGAGTTCCTCTTAGATCAAGAGGACACTTAGACCAAGCCAATCCTAGTGACATTGTGTGGTCACACTGATGACTTCGGTGGAGATTTAGTTGTCTGTTGCTGCATAACAAATTACCCCCAAATTAGCATCCTAAAAATGTGTATTATCTCACAGTTTCTATGGGTCAGAAATCCAGTTGCAACTTAGCTGGGTGCCTCTGGCTCGGAGTCCATCACAGGCTACAGTGAAGGTGTTCTCTGAGGCTGCCTTCAACACACCAGACTCAACTTGGGGAGAATCTGCCTCTGGGATCTCTCACATAGCTTTTGGCAGGGAAGAGGTTCTTGCTAGCTGTTGCTGGAGTTATCAGCTCCTTGACACATCGCCTTTTCCATCGGGTCACTCACAAAATGACAGCCTGCTTCTCGAAGAATAGGGCTTCAAGATGGAAAGAGGGAGAGAGAGGAGAGAGAGAGAGAGAGAGAGAGACAAAGGGACATGAGGGGGCAGAAGCCACAGCCCTTTTGTAACCTCATTTTGGAACTGACATACCATTACTCTACTGTGTTCTGTTCATTAGAAGACAAGGAGTCGAGCCCACACACAAGGGGAGTGGATTACACGAGAGTATGCATACCAGGAGGCAAGAATCATTGGTGGCTATCTTAAAGGTTGCCTGCCACAGTTAGTGACCATATTTTTCACTTATGGATGCCAAGATTTTTAACCTCCCTTCAATACTATGACGACTGTTGCCATGATGTGAAATACTTGTTTTGAAAAGAAACTCTGGATGACCATGTGTATCATAGTCTTCACTCAGTACATCATCTTGTGTTGGTGATAATGAGCCGGCTAGCGTGGAGGTGATGGGAGGTTATGGTACTATTTAGAGAGCTGTGTCAACTAGAATCCTTAGCTCTCATGGGAGACTGGGTACAAGTTTCTCATTTTATTCATCTGCAGAATGGGCTTGACTATGAGACATTCCTTTGGTAAACTTTGCCTAAATGAGAAGAGTCAGGATAAAGTGGAGTCACCTCTAGAAAGAGCTATATTACTTATGTCACACCGATGCTACATGCTCTTCACACTGTAGTGAAAGATTTACTATCTGTGTGGGTGTACTGTATTGACTCTCAATACAAACAAATAGTTTCATGAGTCATTTTATAATCATGGTTAATAGGGACTTATTTTGGAAAAATGGCAAGAGCTTAGATCAAAAGGCATATTGTTTTCCCAACATATTGGCTTCCTGACAACATTTTACCAGATGATTAATTCCAAAAAGGGCTTTGACCTTGTTGAATTTGTATTAAAGAGCATCATAGAACGTTAGGGTTCAGAAGGACCTTTGTGATCAGTTGCCTTAACGCCTTCATTTTATGGATAAGGAGACAGGCCAGAGCTGAGAATAAACCAAAACTGCTAATTCACTGCTTGACCTACACTAGACTGCCGCCTCCACCAGGGGTACAGGAATTCGGAAGGCAGCGAGAGAAAAAACGGTCTTACTTTCTTTGTCATAATATGAAAAAGAAATCAGTAGAGGTTGGAAAACCTTTTTCAAATAATACTTTTTAGCTAACTCCTGTATTTCCAGGAACTAGCCCAACACAAGAGGTGTTTAGTAAACAGGTGCTGATCTTAATGGCCTCTAACTACAGGTGAATCAGACACAGCAGATGCTAAGTAAATAGAAGATGATCATGTAATGTCATCCAGATATGGGTGAATTTCATATTCAGTTATTTTGTCATCCCTATTTGTAAACGCGTCGCAGGGACTAGTTGACTTCTGTAGTTCCTATTTGGTGGTCTCATTAGTGGGATGGCAGTTTTGGGGGTGATTAGGATGTAAAAGTTGGAGGCAATATTCAAGGGCTCTATGGAGAAATTGAATTAGAAGCAAAGAGGCCTGAGTTCTGGATTCAGTTCTGTTTCAGAAGTCCAGTATAGGAATTAAAAAAAAAAAAAAAAACCCAGGTTCTAGCTCTGTACCTTTCATAAGTAATGATTTAATCTTGGGCAGATTACTAACTTTGGGTCATTTTTTTAAAAATCTGTAAAATTAGAGAATTGTATTATATGGGGTTGGCCAAAAAGTTTGTCCATAATATGTTATGGAAAAACCCGGACAAACACTTTGGCCAACCCCATATTAATGATTCTTAATCAGCATTGGTAGCATACCAGTTTGGAGAGAGGGTGTATATCAGAATTTTTGATATGGGTTAGAAAAAACATGTAGGTATAAAGAAAAAATTTCCTGAATTCCACTAGTGGTCAGAAGAATCAACCTTCCTAAAGGGAGGTGGGGCATCCTGGCAGAATTTCCAGGTCAAAGAAATGGAACACCATGTGTATTTATTAAAGGGGGCTCAAATGGGAATACACTGGGGAACTTTGGCTAGATGATCTCCATTCTTTACAGTCCTGAAGTTCAGAGAGTCAGGGAATAGAGAAGGACAAAGTGATTCAAGGAAGCAATGTTAGAACAGAGAAAATACTGAGAAAGGAAAGAGCTGGCCCCCAGCTAAGAGAGTGGCTGAAATGGTGTCAAGATTGGGCACTGACAGGCAGAAACAAAGTCTTCAGACGAAGAACACTGAGACTGGAGGCTTCCATCTACCCGAGTTGAAAGGAAAACAAGATCCCAGCTCTGACTACCTTCTGTGGCAGATCTCCTCTCATCTGCCGATGTATTTCCAGGACTAAATGTCACTTATTAAGTTCCAAAGTTCATAGCCCAAAGGAGCTTAGTCTTCGGTAAATGATCCAAGAATGTATTGGTCTCCAATGTAAAGCCAAACTGAATTGTTACTGGCCTCTATTGAATGGAAAAAAAAATCACTGTAGTTATTAAATCTGTTATTTCAATTAGTGATATTAGTACACCATGCCTTTTGAAGTGAGGCAAATTGAACATTTTTAAGTGCCTTCCATTTTATTTGGATTGATGCCACTCTTATAAACCCAGTAACATTTTACAAAAGCCTAAAATAATTTTATTTATATGTTGATTTATTTATAGTTCATCTATTCTGTTCTAACATTTAAATTCTAGGTAAATCTCTGCAGCACTTTGGAACTTTGGCTTAAGAATAAAAGGAGACTTGAACTAATTGTCCTGCCATTAAAATGCATGGAGATACTCATCTATGACCAGAAGGTGAGTTTAAAGCAATTACTTTTTCTACATAGAGCTTACCTAAGAGGACAAAGAGGAAGACAAAGTTTGATAAAGGAATAAGCTGTTTATGATAGAAAGGGGAGGAGCAGAGTATGGAAGGGAAAACTGGCCTTGAAGTGAGAGGCCTTGGATTCTAAGATGTCTTTTCTGAAACCTGTGGCCAAGTCATTCACTTGATGTAGGCCACATCCCTAAGGTTATCAAGCTGTTAATTAGATTATTCTTTAGAGTTTTCTGCAGGTTTACAATATTATTAGAAATTAAAGCAAATAAATGTAATGTATATTCATCTTAAAAAGTTGTAAAATATAAGAAAAGTACAAAGAGAAAAGAAAACAAAAACTATCACTAATACAGCTATTCAGACAACGCATGTAAAAATTGGAAATACAGTCTTCTACCTTCTACTCTTTGGCTCTCTGTGTACTTGAGTGTGTGTGTGTGAAACTTCCCAGAAGCAAAATTAGGAGAAAGCAGTTTTGTAGTATAACTTGTTCGATAAATACACATCATGGATAATTTTCATGTTTATACATTATTAGAAAACTTGATTTAACTTTTTATTAAATATGAGTTTATGAGCCTATATTTATGAGTTTATAAATATGAGTTTATTGTAATCTATGTGTGTGTGTATAGGTATGAATGGTTGACTCTGTGTGTGTGTGTATATATATATATATATATATTCATTCTCCTCAGGTTGTTTCTAATTCTCCACAAAATTAATAACACTCCAGTGACTGTCTTTGCTACTAAATTTCTGTGCAATATCCAACAATAAGCAGGAGAAATGGGGAGAAGATGTGTGGGGATGTGGGTACGTATGTCATGTACATATGCATTTTTTCACAATTGAATCTTTAAGAGTTGGAAATCACATCTTACTGGACTCAGAGTACAGTTGGGCCAATTACTGCAGGAACAGTTAGTAATAGGAACAATTTGATTAGGTTTAGGTAGTAGAATTAGGAGGGCTTTCCCTGAATAGAGCCATGCTCCCAGGCTGGGGTGGAAAGACCACATTCCTCTGGAGAAAAAAAGGACATTATGGAACAGGAGGAAAGATCCAGAAACCTCCTGTTGTAAGAGCCCTCTAGCTCGAAAGACCTTACAACTCACTCTGGTAAAGGAATTAGGAAAGAATGTATGAGTTAGGAGCTCTTCAGGCAGGTTAGAGAGTCAGAGAAAACTCCAAAAATAATGACTACATTTCCCGTTGTACCAAGAAACAAGGTGTCATCATCTCTCTGGCTTTATCTGCTGTCACTCCTTGCCCTGAATTTTATGGTCTGGTTTAAATTACGTGCTTATAATTATCCCCCTCCCCAGTCCCATGCCATGCCTTTCTCATGTTGCCTGGCCTGCTCCTTTTCCTTTGTTCTTCTGGAATCAATTCTGTGTAACCTTTAACAATTAACTCAAGCTCCAGTTTTTAAGGAAGCCATATGTAACTTCCCTTACTAAAGTATGTTACACCCTTCTGGTCTCCCATAACACCCTGTGCCTGCTTCTGTTAATCTACTTACCATATAATAATGACATTTAGTCTTCACACATCTTTCTCTTTGAATTGAACTTCTTGAAGGAGGGATTTAGCCTAAGTCATCTTCATAATTCTAATGTCTACGATAATATTTAGAATACTCATTTGTTTAATGGAAAGACTGCTTCCACAGTAAAGCTGGACACATGAGGAATAGATAAGAACAAAACTGTGTAATAACTGAGTCAATTTCAGTTATTCAGATAAATCAACTACCGTAACAGTAGATGAGCAAGGATTGCCAGGTTAGGTGTATTTGATGGTTGTTTGCTTCTGTTTTTTACATTCCATAGAGTAAGTTTGCTTGTTTAGTTAAATTGACACTGCATTAATTGAATATCAAGAATAATGTGTAGCTGATCTAGCTGGCCCAGGACCCTGGAGAATGAAATTCAGTGCTAAAATGAGGCTTCGTGTCATGGCTGAAGTACAAGTCCAGTATGGAAAGATCACATTTCCAAAAAAGAGCAATTTTTGAATCCCTTGAAGCAGAACTCAAGATGTTCTATTTCATTTCTCCCTGTACTATTGATGATTTTTAATGGTCAGTGAGTCCTTCAGTTACTTTCTCATTTGAAAAATGAGTTGATATCTACCAAAATGAATGAAGGAAATAAAGAGAGCTAAGTAGGTATCCAGAGAGATCAGATTAATGGACAGGTTGCCATTGGTGGTTTTCCTGAATGACATTTCAAACAGAATTTGAGTGTCAGTAGTCGAAAAGTCTTATGAAAATTCCTATGAGAATTACTATGCGGTAGTTATGAGCTCAATAATATAATAAAATTCCTATAGATTATACTCTCTTACTGCATGTGAATTAATTATTTTACAGAAATGAGGAAAATATCTATGGCCATGGTGACAGTTGCACTGCACTGGGTGGGAAATGTCCAAGGAAATCTAACTCTTGAAAATTTGAACCATTAGATACTTCAATTTAGACAGCTGGGGCCCCATGTGACTTATGGACCTGCCTTCTACACATTGTGTTTTAATTACTATTATTAAGATCTTGGCCATCATCAATTTGTGAATATTTTAAATTATATAAACAGTAAGAAGAGATACATCAAATAAAAGAGATAAAAATCTCTAGAAAAGTCCAAATATGCAACAATTTTTACTATTTTACCAACACACTTTACTAATAAAAATAAAGCACTTAAGTGCATGAACATGATCTAAATACCATATCATTATAAATTACTTCCTGTGTTCGCAGGCTTAAAGATTTTTCAAGATCCTGCTAAGAAATTAAAGCCACATGACATTCTGAACATACAGATGTTTGGAGTATGTTCACCAAAGCATGCAAAAATATTGCCAAACCAAACCAACTTTTACTTAAACTATTTCTCTACATACATCTGAGATATCCCTTCTGTTAATTTTTGCCTAAGGAGAGAAAAGTAAACTTTTATGTGTTGTACTGTGGTGTTTTTTTAATGCTCCCAGACAAAACCTCACCTGGTTAACAAATCCTGGAGAAGAGGTACTCCCCTTCTGTTTCATAGAACTTTTTGGTAGTTATCATGCCAGAACTCCAAAGGCAGAGATTTTGGATCCAAATGACATTTTTCTTTTCAGCCCATTCCCTCCAGGGCATGGCTGGTCAAAGATGGCCCTGCCAGTCCACACTGCCAGGTTTGCTCTGTGGCCTCACAGCTGAGGTTTTACCTTCGGCCCTGAGGTTGGAATGTTCTCACCTCCTCATTGTCCACTTTGCACAGTCTCTATGGACTCACTGCTCTTATGTGGCAATATGGAACTCCAGAAAAGTGCTTCTTGGTTTTTCTTGCAGCACTGATTTCTGCCTAACCCTCTGCCCTTGAAGTCTGGTGTCTGCTATGCTCTCAAGTCTGCCGTAGTGTTTTGCAAAGTCTGAGAAGACCATTGCTGTATCTTTTTGCCTGGATTCAACAAAGCCCTTATGTATAATATGACAAGGCATATACCCCTTGATTACCTCAAGGAGTGGACCCAGCTCTTTCTCAAAAGGTTGCTTCTATAAAATAGACAGAAAATACTATACTCAAAATTACAGATAACCCATATGATTGGAGGACACTGTAGTTAAGTTGGTGGTAAGAATAGTTGAAGGCTAACGAAGAACTCAGGATGAAATAATGTGTTCAGGTCTTTTGGCTCTTAAGAAGAGTTAGTCTATCCTAGAAGAATTCGTAGGGAATTCCTTGACATTGGCCTTGGCAATAATTTTTTAGATTTGACAGCAAAAGCAAAGGCAACAAAAGCAAACATAAACATGGGACTACATCAAACTACAAAACTTCTGCTCAACAAAAGAAACCATGAACAAAATGAAAAGGCAATCTATGGAATGCGAGAAAATATTTTCAAACCATATATCTATTAAGGGGTTAATCGGATAAAATATACAAGGAACTCATACAACTCAATAACAGAAAACCCAAAAAACCCTTGGAGCTTCTAGTGAGGATTAATATAGAAATTTAATTTCAAATTTTATAGCAGTCTTCAGAAACTAAAGTTAATAATCATGGTCAACATGTATCAATCTTTGCAATTATTCTTTTGTTTCTTTCCATATTCCCTGAGGATGTTTCAAGCATTAAGTTCCATTTAACTATGGAGGTTTACCACCTTTGTTCTATGTGACCAAGTCAACTAAACACTAACTTGGGATAAAGTTTATTTTTTTCTTTTGTTACCTGACAGAGCTCAGGTAACAAAAGAAACTTTAAATCTCAGCATTTTCAATATTAATACCAAGCCCCACGTGACTACAGTGGGGCCTGTTGTGATCCCAAACTGGAAATGTTTTGGAACTCATCTAACCCACTTCTTTCATTTAAAAAAAATAAAATCCAAACAGTTTGAAGGTGGTGCTAGGCTATCCCTCAGAGACTGTTCTTGTTTCAAAAATGGGTACAACTGGAGAGCTTTACTAAGTTCAGTGTTGATTTCACCTTGGTTTATTCCTAAAGCATGAATAACTAAAGGAGGTATGCTGCGAGGATGCAGGCAGGTGGGCGGAGTGCCCCAGGTCTCCCCTGGAGAAGCACTCCAAAACTTGGCTACCATGGTAATATTTGCAGTCTCTTACATGCTACAGTGAATATGGTGCTTTACTTTGAAAGTGATCTAAAGTTTGCTTGTGGGTGGGGATGTCGGAATGGTTGCAGCTTATTAGTTATTGTGAAGAGTGGAAGGAGAGTTCTTTGAAACCAGAAAGTTGTAGCCCTCGATGTGGATGGGTGTATCTTACAGCACATGTGGTGAACTGAGGGAGTGGGTAGATATTTGAGGTATATGCTTGTGTGCATTTTGTGTATTCCTACACAGTTTGGTTTAGTTGGGTGCAATTTTCTGTGTTCACATAGTGTTTCTCAAGGATGAAATCCTGCATTTGAAATATATTATGCTCAAATGCTTGCATAATATGTTCATTGCATTGACACAAATTCATGTTTTCAAAACAAGCCTTAGAGCAAAACTGACTGTATACCTACTCGTGGCTATTTATGGAAAGGCCAAGTCGTGAACCCCTCACTATATTTATTCCAAGTCACCCAGCTGGCTATTGGCAAAGTGAAGGTTGTAACCTAGCTCTCTAGACCAGTAGTTGAATTATCTTACCAGGTCACCAAAATAGCATCTCTTTGTGAATTCAAGTAGTAAAGTGCAGAACCTGAGCATGCTTTGAAAGGTATAAAGTGCTCAGTGTAATATGTAACTAGAAATGCTGTGAGTCCTTTATTTTGTTTTCAATGTCAAGAGAGCAATGTCTCTGCCCTATTCCTCTTTGAAAATAACTGTGCTTAATCTTCTAGGAATCAAGTGGGCAGAAACAAATCAACTAAACTTTAGTGCAATAGGGAAATGGGGAGAACTAGCAAAACAAGATAATAATTCCTAGGCTTGGAAGCACCTAGCCAACTGAAAGGGTATAGAAAAGAGAAAATGGAAAAGACTGACAAAATGTGTCCAATCTCTTGCAAATTAACCATATCTTTGCCGAGAAAGCATACCCGGGTTAAAGAGTTCCTGCCTTCAGGGTACATCAAAATCCCTTAAGGAAGTTTTGTAAAACAGGTGTCTGGGGTCTACTGTAGTTCTACTGACTTAGAATTTCTGGTAGTGGGACCCAAGTATGTATACTTTTGTGGCCAAGTGATTTTGAGGAGCCATTTTAATAAGAATCGTGAGAAATAGAGGTTGTGTCACCTGAGGCACCACTTAGCAGCTCACAACCTTGGTTTCTGAGTCCATAATGTACCTTGCTATACACACAGCATTTGTTATGAGGATTAGATGAGTTAAAAAATATGAAAATAATTTACAGTCTGTGAAACACTGTATAATGGTTAAAAAACAGAAAAAATCTGGACCCAATTTATAAATATTTTATGGGCAACATGATCTTACAGTCTAACACCCCTAAATAAACTAATTTGTTATTGATTTCCATGAATAAAATGAAAAATCAACGGAAAAATAGTCTCTTTTAGAACAAGGACTATGTCTTTTATTGGTCTAAAATCAGAATTGATAAACAAGCTGTGAATCATGATTGCAACCATGTCTTTAGTGGTCAGAGTGTATATATAGCAATGATTTTTTAAATGTAGTTCCCTGTCTGTGCCATACCCCCTTCCATCACACTTTGGGGACAAAGACAACTCTTTTAGTATGCTTAGTGAGTTTATTTTTCAATTTGAATGTGTTACTGCTTGAGTGTATGCATTTTAAATTTTTATATGTGGGGTTACTATATTTCTCACTCTTCTTCCAATCTGTTTCACTAAATATTATGTTGTTAAGATTCATTCATACTGCTTTTTATTCAGTTAATCCATTGCTTCTACTAATGATTTCAGTAGCATGTATATATGGTAAATTGCATTAGTTGGTCCGAATCTTTATCCTTCCTTGTATTTTTTAAAAATAAATTTATTTATTTATTTTTGGCTGCAATGGGTCTTTGTTGCTGCGCACAGACTTTCTCTAGTTGTGGCGAGCTGGGGCTACTCTTCCTTATGGTGAGTGGGCTTCTCATTGCAGTGGCATCTCTTGTTGAGGAGCACTGGCTCTGGGTGTTCAGGCTTCAGTAGTTGTGGCACACGGGCTCAGTAGTTGTAGCTCTTGGGGTCTAGAGTGGAGCCTCAGTAGTTGTGGTGCACGGGCTTAGTTGCTCTGTGGCATGTGGGATCCTCCTGGAGCAGGCCTCGAACCAGTGTCCCCTGCATTGGCAGGCGGACTCCCAACCACTGCGCCACCAGGGAAGTCCCTATCCTTCCTTGTATTTATGCTCTTTGCTATGCAAATTTGCAGTGTCCTCTCACATAGACAGGGTGACCTGCCCTACCCCTTGACATTAGTCTCAGCCATGTCATTTGCTTTGGGATACTTGCTGACTTGATAGAAACAGAAGTTTGAAAAAGCATGCATGTGTTTCCACTTGCTCTTGAGCCCCTGCCATTACAATAAAAAGACATGCTCAGGTTAACCTGCTGGTCCCAAGAAGAGGATGAGAGACACATGAAACAGAGCCAACCTGAAAATATCTGATTAAGCCAGTTGGCCTGTGGATGGATGGGCAAGCCCAGCTTATATCAAATGAGCCCCACAGAAGTAGAAACAAATGTATGCGGCTGACATTTTGTGGTTGTTATGTAGCACTACTGTGGCAATAGCTAACTGATACAGTGTACTATGAAAATCTATACTCTCTTGCTGATTTTGAGTTCAGGCTCTCAAGTATGGGGAGGCTAACCAATTGATTCCAAGGTAAAGCAACATATAATATTCATATTCGTTTTTCCAATGTGATTTAATGTGTAATAGATATATATATAACCTGTCGTAGTTTACAAAGTGTTTGCAGTCTTATTATCTTATTTAATCCCCTCAACTCAAAGTAGCAGCCAGGGTAGTTTTGAAGCCCTCTCCTCCCTCGCCAAAGATTAGTAACTTATGTCTTTGGTTTTTCAACTATTTTATCCTGACTCCTTAAGATACATTCATTCCCTCTATATTATGACCTAATTCCACCAGCCTTAGCAAGAATAATCAAAGCAGCTTTATATCATCACTCTGGTACAAGACATCAAGTATTCACCTAACACAGAGAGAAATCTTACAAATGTGCATATTTTAGGTGGTCCATCTTTTCACACTTCTGTACCAGTCAACCCAAAATCTGGATGAACACACACACACACACACACACACACACACACACACAGGAATGCTGACATGGATTAATAACTCCTATTGCTCCATAATGTGTATCATTTCAGCATAGTACATTCACAGTCCCTTGTACCAACATAAAAATGGCCACTATGTACAAATAAATAGCAAAAATTCTTGGTAGTTTGATGAGATAAATATGGACATAAGAAAATTACATTGATTATAGAGCCACAATATAAAACTTGGGGGAATTATCCAGCTGGAGAAATTAAAGGGAACAAAACCTTAGCTTTGGCTTTGAACCTGCATAAGGGACAAATATGACACCCAAGAGAATGTACCTATTTCAAATGCAATAGAGGCAGGACCATCAGCTACTGACCAGCAGGAAGGCTGGCCCTGCCACAGCTAGCCCAACTAAGAGGCTGTGGCGGCCACAGAACTCATGGAGAAAATATGATTCAAAGGGGATTTTCTAAGAGGCAGTATGAAACAGAAGAGAGAGAACTGGATAGAAAGTTTCAGAGACCAAGTTTCTAGCTCTGGCTCCATCCCAAGTGCTGTGTGATGCTGGGTGATTCAACTTCCCTGTATATCTTTTTTTCTTGACTTCAAAATGAGAACATTGACTAGGAGCTGGAATGATAAATAGTAGGCTTTTCCTTGGTTGCTGACTTCTGCTTCAGCGAAGCCAGAACGTGATGGTGTGGGTGTCTTGCCTTTGCCGTGCCTTATAGAGCTGATTTTTGAGTCATATTTCTAGTTTTGTGATGAACTAGCCTCTTTGTACTGTAGCCTCTTCGTAGTTTTTAATATTACAATGACACAGGCACACTTTAAAGGCCATAATTTCTCCCAGCATTCCACTGAGGAGGTCAAAGCCAGGGAGGATAGCGCAAAGAAAGTATTTTCCTGTGCTGATGGATTATACAGTGAAAAGAAAGTCAAAGTAATCCATCTCCATCAGCTTCTCTCTTTCCTCTGCTCTCACACCATTTACTTAGAAACTATGCTGACCTACCACGAAGAACTGCTGTAAGAATCAGGAACTACCGACCACCTGAGCTCCCTGGAGGCAAGGCCAGCAACTCAGATTTGCTCCTATGCATTTCCAGCTCAAGCAGATTGTGTGTGTTTTAAAAATGACGAGTTGTGATGGGGCCACTGCTTTGATATGGTCCTCTGTGGCCCTTGTGTCAATCGGTAGCCTTGAACCCCACTCTGGGGAGGAAAAGGAGCAGAGAGGTCAGTGCTTGGTGGTGTCCAGGGTAATGTGTCAGCTCATAAGTCTTCAGAACCTCCTGCCACGCAAACCAGCTGCAGCTTGCAAATGTCTGAACCCTGAGCTTTTCCTGCCTCCTTGTTTTATCCTTGTGTGAAAAATTGTAACTGGATCTATTCCTGTTTGGCCTTAATGGTGACCCATTTGACAAGGCGGCCCTGGGCCTGCCAGATATTTGAGAAGAAATGCAGAGCATCACCACCCCGTGGTATTTCATCTTCCAGGAGCTCAGACTGGCCTGTTTCCAGCCTCCCTTGCCCTGCCTCTGGCATCGGGCATGCCACCGCCCTGTGCCCATTAGCCTGTCATTAGTGCCATTCATGAAAATCCGGTTTTACACACTGAAAAGTGATCTGAGGCAGTCTCGAGGAAACCCTATAAAGGCTGCCCCTGCTGTTAGCAGGAGCCTTCGCACACCTGCAGTTTTGACAGGGCTCTTAAAAAGTCCTCTTCCCCTGGATGGAATGAGGGGCAGCAAGTATAATAAACAGTATAAACAGCTTCATTTTGGGGCTGGGAAATCCCTCCTCTGCCTCACGTGCTCCATGATGAAGAAGTGAAACGTTAAGTTTTTGTCAGTTGAGGAAACTGGTCATTAACCCCTCGGGAGCAGGGATTGTTCGCCAAACCCAGCAGGCTTAAACAGCCCTCTGTGGCATTTGCCTCATGCAGAAGTAAAGAAGTACCAGTCATTCATTTAAAATAATCATCTGTTCAGTAATAAACTCAAGTATAAACTCAAGTATTAGAGAATCTGTTTCATACCATGCGATACTGCGGGAAAAAGGCAGAGCCAGTTGTCTTAATTCAAAGACTCAGTATAGAATTGCTCAGTGGAATTAGAAAGTCGAAAAGAAAAAAAGGTGATTTAATTGAGAGAGATACATATTCCTACATTGAAATACAGAAAGAAGGGGGCAGTGGTCCCTGAACATTCATATACATGTAAGAACAATGCAAAGCTGGGCAACTTCTCGAACAGCAACTTAGCAAAGGCACTTAAAACTGTGGCCCTGAGGATGGAGAGGAAATAAGTCATATGAGTGAGACACAGAAAAGACAACCAAGCTGGTGTGTGATTGTTATCCTTTCGTACTGCTGCTGCCTGTGGGGTTATGAGTTAGCTCCAAGTCTGAGACCAGAAGACAAGGAAGGAAAATGACAAGTCTCTGAATCGCGAATTCACAAACTAAGTGAAGCAAGGATGCAAGGAAGACACAAGGATTGCTGACCCTGCCAAACTTTCAGCATCTCCATCTGGATTTGAAGCCTTAATGTTTTCCTTCTTGTGATTCTGTGTATCCATTCCTGTTCCTGTGTCTGTGCCGAGTTGCCTACCAGTCTTGGCTTCCTAGGCAAATTGTTTAACCTCCCTGAGACACCGTTGTTTCATCCCTGGTGGGAATAATAAACTTTACGCATCTGACAGGATTGCTGTGATGACTAAATGAGGTGTCCTACCTCAACAGCTAGACGCATGTGACGTTTTATTTGTCACAGTAAATACCAAGAGCTTTCTAATGACAGCTTTGCCAGATTGGTGGGGAAAATGGCAATTTGTTAAAAAACTTGAAAGTGTATAAACCTAGGGCAAAAATATTAGGACTTGTTAGATACTATATTGTGGTGGTGAAGAAACCTAGTTCAGAAATCACATGGGCTTGGTTTTGAATCAAATTCTGAACCTTACCATCCGTGTAACTTTGAACAAGGTGATAAGCTTATCTAAGCCTCAGTTTCCTTCTTGGTAAAATGGGATAAGGATGGTATCTAATAGAACTAAAGAAGATGTTACCTACACAGTTGAAATTTCGGCCCAGTGACTTGCTGGATTGCTCAATAACTTTTTATTTTATATCTATATAGATGTATATAGCTACATCTATATGTGTGTATATATATATATATATATACATATATTTACTTTTGAAAGACATTTGAGTATGGATGTAAAGCACAGCTTCAGAGCTGTACTGAGTGTCGAAAGGGTGTTTCAAATTAAGCAAAACTATAGAAAATACCTCACAGTAATAGAGCCATAAGTTATCCCTTGAAGAAGGAAAACCAAATAAATCACAAAGGAAAGTTGGTTTTTCGATTCTTCATCAAGTGGTATTTTCAACTCCCTATTTAAAGACCTCTTCCTAGTAGACATTTATCCAGTCATTGCCCGGCTGTATATTTCCACTGACATGGCACTCATTACATCTCAAATCATCACATTCTATTTTTCAGTAACTCTTATTTTAAAATAGGTTAATCTTATATTCTCTCCAAATAAGCCTACCTCTCACTTCTACCCTTCTCACCCAGCTTCATACCTGTTAACAATACTGAATAAATCTAAGCTTTTTTCCACTGACAACCCTTCCCATATTTGAAGTGATAGGAGAAACGTTTTCCTCCCTCTGTAGGAAGTCATAGCAGCTCATAAAGCAGTGGGATGAGCAGTGATACTCTCTCCCAGCTCCCTGTCCATGTGTAAACACTTCTAGAGGTTAGTGGGGAGGCCCGCCTCTCTCTGTTCCTGGTATTGGGGCTTGATGGGTATGAGGGAGGGATCCCATCTGAGCTGATGAGCAAAGGTAAGCTCTGCATATTCCGTTTCGAGGGGGTCATTCCGAGGTCTATATTTAAAGAGAAATGCTAGGAGCTTGGGCTATGACTACTGGAAGGACCAGCTCTATAATCTACAGGGCTCCCTTTTAAAAAATGATTAATAATTTGAAAGTGTTGACGGCACAGCAGCAAGACCTTGTGCAGTTCCCATGTCCAAGAAGCTGGCTCTGGCTGCTCGTTAAAGTGATTCTTTTTAACTTAATTTTAGAAGTTGTAAAGTTAATATTTCGTTTTTCATCTATCTTATATCCATGTATGTTTCTTAATTGGCTGTAGACTCAAATCAGGTTTAGTAGGGAGAGATGTGGTTTGTAAAATCACTTATAATAGAAGGCAGGGATTATCTCTCCAGAATCTACTTTTATGCAGGTTAAGAATGTTTTGACAACTAAATGGAATATAATAAGCTTTTAAATGGTTACTAATGCTCTGTGACGTGTAAAAGATTTATAACATGTAATGAGCTGAAAACAAAATACAACATTAAATATAAAGTCATTTAAATTGGTTAGAAATTTCACAGACACTGCCTATAAGAGATGCTCAAACAGTAGTGCTAACAGCTGATATATCTAGGTGACAGAATTATGGAGTATTCCATTTATAAATGTCTTTGAATGTTATAAAATTAATAATTAAGCCTGAAGCCACAAGAACGTTCAACATATAATCTGAAATTCTCAAAGCAATGAAAGAAAATGTCTCACGATTAAATAAGCCATTACTCATCAGGATGAAAGGGTCTACTGAGCAGGATGAATTGTAAAAGATGTATCTGTTAATGTATTGTGGTGAAATCTCAGAACAATGAAGAGAGAAAAAAAGATGATGGCTTCTAGTGTTTGGAAATTTGGAACAGATTTGTGCAGGGAGGAAGTGGAGAAGTAAATAGATTGCTATATCTCACAGTGCTATTATTCAAATGGGAAAGTAAACAAATACACTTTCAGACATGTGTCGATTCACAAATCTTATCACACCTAGGCGTTCTCTGTAATATACGGTACTGGTAGAGTCATTGAAGACATTGGTGCTAGAATGAGACTTCCAGGAACAAAACTCAGTCTGGGTTGAAGTTGGGCACATTACTTAACCTCTCCATACCTCAATTTTCTCATCTGTAAAATAGGGATAGGATTTTTTCCCATACTTTTCCATGAGAATTAAATATATTAATGTATTATAGATTAGGTAGCTAGAAGAATACCTAACAGAGTGTGAGCAATAAAAAGTTAGTTATTATCATACAGGTGCTAGTATGGATAGAAGGATGGAGAGTTGAAAGAAGGTTTTTAACTTATTCATGGGGAGAGCATGGAAATGGATTAACTCTAGGCATTTAAAAGAAATATCAGTTATATTTGACTAGGATATTATATCATGATGACATTGGATTTATTCCAGAAATGCAAATTTGGCCTAACATTTAAAATTCAACCAAGGCTATTCACCACAATAACAGAAAAAAAGAATAATTATCTCATTGCATAAAAAGCATTAAATAAAATTTAATATCTATTCATGATGAAAAAGAAACCATTAAAAACTAGGAATAGAAAGCTACTTTTCCCTCCAGTGTTTTGGAGATATAATTGACATATAACATAGTGTAAGTTTAAAGTGTACAACATGATGGTTTGGTACACACATATATTGTGAAATGATTACCACAATAAGATTAGCTAACACATTATCTCACAATTGTGTGTGTGTGAGATAGTTACAATTTGTGTGTGTGTGTGTGTGTGTGTGTGTGTGTGTGTGTGTGGTGAGAACATTTAAGGGCTACTCTCTTAGCAACATTCAAGTATACAGTACAGTATTGTTAACTATAGTTACCATGTTGTACATTACATTCCCATAACTTATTCATTTTATAGCTTAAAAGAGTGAAAAGGCAATGTGAAGACTGAGAAAAATTATTTTTAAGACATATTTCTAACAAGGAACTCATGTCCAAGGAATAACATCTCCAAATTAATAAGAAACTGGTAGATAAACAATACACAAATGGGAAAAAGATTCAAACAGTTCCTTCTCTACAAAGACAGTCAAATGATCAGTAAACACATGGAGAAGTGCTAAACTTCATTAGTCATTGGGAACATTCAATTAAAACCAAAATTAGAGAAAAATGCCAAATGTCGGTGAGAATGTTGATCAATCAGAACTCTCATGTACAGCTTGTGAATGTAAATTGATAAAACCACTTTGGAAAACTGACAATTTCTAGCCATGATAAATATGTGTAGTGGTACAGCAATTCACCTATTATGTATATAACTGAAAGAATTGTGTATGCACACACAAAAATATATGTACATGATGTTTACAGCTGCATTCTTTGTAATAGTAAAAAACTGGAAACTACCCAACTTCCCATAAAAGAGTAGGAAGAATATATAAATGATGGTAAATTCACAGAATTGAATATTATATAGCAATGCAACCCCATGAATTCAACTATATACAACAATTTGGTAGAATCTCAAAAACATAATGTTTAGAGAAAGAAGCCAGAAATAAAAAATATATATACAGTATGGTTCCATTAATTTAAAAAGTATATAAACATTAAAAAATACTTTGGTGTTAAAAGTCAAGAAACATAGGTCCGCAAAAAAGCCTGAGATTTAATTGGAAAATTGTAGAGTGCCCCCCAGCCCTCACACCTCAGTACCACAACAGCAGGGCTCCAAGTGTAACAGTGGATTACAACTGAAAAGCTTCAAGACACAGATCCTCTGAGAGGATTAATTAGAAGAGAAGAGAAAAAAGTCAATAGAAGAGAAAAAAAACAAGGAAACCAGAGGAATTTGAAGACTATGACACCTATAGATACAAGAAGCAATACCCAAAGGCATACTTCTAGCCAGATTAACATAACATCCTCTCACTAATGGCCTCTTTACTTCAGCCCCTATTACCCAACAGAAAATGTCCAGCTTTCATCAAAAAACTAGAAGGCATGAGAAAAAGCAAGAGAAAACACACTCTGAAGAGACAAAGCAGTCATGACAAGCAGATTCTGGTATAATAGAGATCTTAAGTTTATCAGATTTGGAATTTAAAATAGCTATACTAATAGCTAAGCATTCTAAGGGAAAAAGGGAACAATATGTGAGAAGAGATGACCAATGTAAACAGAGAGATGAAAACTCTAAAAAAGTAATCTAAAGGAAATGTTGGAAATCAGGAATGCTGTAACAGAAATGAAGAATGCCTTTGATGTACTCATCAATAGACTCAACATGTCTGAGGATAGAATCAGTGAGCTTGAAGATAGTGCAACAGAAACTACCCAAACTAAAATACAAAGAAAGAAGAATGAAAAACAACAGAAACAACAACAACAAAAAAACTGAACAAACATGCAAGAATTGGGGTACAATTTGAAATGGTGTAACATTCACATAATTGGAAAACCAAAAGGAAAAGAAAGAGAGAATGTAGCAGAAAAAATATTTGAATTAATAGTGGTCAAGAACTTTCCAAAATTAATAACAGACACCAAACCATGTAGCAAGGAAACTCAGAGAACACCAAGTAGAAAAATACCACACACACACACACACACACACACACACACACACACACAGCCCAAACCTAAGGATATCGTATTTAAACTGCAGAAAATCAAAGACAAAGAGAAAATCTTGAAGTCAGAAGGAGGAAAAAAAATCACTTTAACTATAGAAGAAAAAGGATAAGGATAACATCAGACTTGTCATCAGAGATCACACAAGCAAGAAGAGAGGGGAGTGAATTAATTGAAGAAAAAACAAACTCGGCTTTATAATTCTATACCAGTGAAATTATGCTTAGAAAAAGAAATTAAGGACAAATAAAGCTTTCTCAAACAAACCAAAACTGAGAGAATTAATCACCAGCAGACCTTCCCTGAAAGGAATATTAAAAGAAGTTCTTTAGTCAGAAGGAAAACTATAATGCAGGCCAGAAATTGTGGTCTATATAAAAAAAGGAAGAACTTTGGAGAATAAATAAATAACACCAAAATGAAATATTTCATTTTTCTTATTCTTTTGTGTGTGTGCGTGGTATGCGGGCCTCTCACTGTTGCGGCCTCTCCAGTTGCGGAGCACAGGCTCTGGATGCGCAGGCTCAGCAGCCATGGCTCACAGGCCCACCCGCTCCACGGCATGTGGGATCTTCCTGGACTGGGGCATGAACCCATGTCCCCTGCATCGGCAGGCGGACTCTCAACCACTGTGCCACCAGGGAAGCCCCTTTCTTATTCTTAATTGATGTAAAAGATAACTGTTCAAAGCAATAATAGTGATAGTATATGGGTGATTCTAGCATAGCTATAAGGAACATAAGTGACAGCAATGTCACAAAGGATGGGAGGGAAGAATTGGAAGTACTCTGATGTAAGGTACTTGCACTACTTATCAAGTGATGTGAAATTATTTGAAGCTGAACTTATATTAGATAAAAATATGTATTGCAACACTAGGTCAACTATAAAAAATTTTTAAAGAAAATATAATTGCTATGCTAAGAGAGAAAATAAAATGAAATTATATTAAATGCTCAGTTAAAACCAGAGAGGACAGAAAAATAGGATTTTTTAAAAGAGAATAACTGCAATAGGGCACCTGCCGGGTGCTGGTAGAGGACTGTAACCCCCAAGGAGATGGGAGGAACCCCACAGTGAACCAGTATGACATAGGGGGACCAAGGGGGGAGGAGAAGTAGAGGCCAGACAAGATCTGCACCCCTGAGGCCTGGGAGATCAGGAGAGGCAGGTGGGAGGGACTCTCTGGGAAGAGCTGGAGAGGAGCAGAGGGTGATCACCTGGCCCACTGGGGCTGGGGAGCCTGCTGAGCTCCCAAGCTAGTTCCCGCACATCCTCCAAAACCCCATCCAGGCACATGGGTCCTGAGGGCATAGGAGGGAGGCTGGGAGGATAAGGAGAGGCAGGTGGGAGGGCCCCTCTAGGAGGAGAGGTTGAGGAGTGGAGGGCGATTGCCCCACCCACTCTGGCACAGGGAGCCTGCTGAGCTCCCAGGCCAATGTGCTGCCCTCCAAGCCCCTTCCAGGCTGTGTGGGTCCTTGGGGACATAGGAAGGAGGCCAACCAGAGAACAGGAGAGGCTGGTGGGAGGGGCCCTCTGGGAGGAGCCAGAGAGAAGCAGAGGGTGATTGCCCTGCCCACTTGGACACGGGGAGCCTGCTGAGTCCCAGGCTGGTCCCCTGCCTCCAAGGGCCCCCCTTTGCCCCCGCATTGGTCCTGGGGGCATAGGAGGGAGGCCGGGGAGAATAGGAGGGGTAGGCGGGAGGGGCCTTCCCAGACTGAAGACTGGAGGAGCAGGAGAGGAGATGAGGGTGTTTGCCCCACCCACTCGAGCCCAGGAAGCCTGCTGGGCTCCCAGGTGAGGTCCCCTGCCCTCTGAGACCAGGGGTGGGGGGCACACCTGGGCCCCTTCTGTTCCTTGAGCCTAAGCCCCACCCCCCCACAACCCTCAGGGCCTTTTCCAGCCCTGTGGGTCCTGAGCATTGGCCCCACCTACTACCCAAACCTTGCCCTTGCTTAGGCCCTGCTCTCCAGAGCCAAGGCCTTTCCCCACCTCCTTTTTTTTTTTTCTTTCTTTTTTTTCCTTTCCCTCCTACTCCTTTTTACTATTGTGGTACTGATGTACCTTCTGGTTGTTGATTCATCTATATTTTAATTTTTACATTATTTCTAACATATCTGGTAGTTTCCTAGTCTAATTTTATTTTTTACTTTGTTATTGTTCTCTCTCTCTGCTTTTCTTTTTTTGCCACCCCACTCAGCTTATGGGATCTTGACTTGTGAGCACAGGGTCAGGTGGAAGCTCCTGCTCTGGGAACTCTGAGTCCAAACCACTGGGCTAACAGAGAACCTCAGGCCCCAGGGAATATTCATCAGAGTGAGGTCTCACAGAGTTCCACATCTCAGCACCAAGACCCAGCTCTACCCAATAGCCTACAAACTCCAGTGTTGGAAGCCTCAGGCCAAATGACCAGTAAAACAGGAACAGAGTTCCACTCATAAAAAAAAAAAAAAAAGTGAGACAGCAAAACAATATGTCACAGATGAAGGAGCAAGGTAAAAACCTACAAGACCAAATAAATGAAGAGGAAATAGACAATCTATCTGAAAAATAATTCAGAGTAATGATAATAAAGATGATCCAGAATCTCAGAAATAGAATGGAAGCATGGACTGAGAAGATACCATAAATGTTTAACAAAGATCTAGAAGAACTGAAGAACAAACAAACAGAGATGAACAACACAATAACTGAAATGAAAAATACACTAGAAGGAATTAACAACAGAAAAATGGAGGCAGAAGAACAAATAAGTGAGCTGGAAGACAAAATGGTAGAATTCACTGCCGAGGAGCAGAATAAAGAAAAAAGAATGAAAAGAAGACAATCTCAGAGACCTCTCGGACAACACTAAATGCACCAACATTCGAATTATAGGGGTCCCAGAAGAAGAAGAGAAAAAGAAAGGGTCTGAGAACATATTTGAAGAGATTATAGTGGAAAACTTCCCTAACATGGGAAAGGAAATAGTCACCCAAGTCCAGGAAGCACAGAGAGTCCCACACAGGATAAACCCTAGGAAAAACACACCAAGACACATATTAATCAAACTAACAAAATTAAATACAAAGAAAAAATACGAAAAACAGCAAGGGAAAAACAAAAAATAACATACAAAGAAATCCCCATAAGGTTATCAGCCGATTTTTTGGTGGAAACTCTGCAGTCCAGAAGGGAGAGGCAGGATATACTTAAAGTGATGAAAGAGGAAAACCTACAACCAAGATTACACTACCCAGCAAGGATCTCATTCAGATTCGATGGAGAAATCAAAAGCTTTTCAGACAAGCAAAAGCTAAGAGAATTCAGCACCAGCAAACCAGCTTTACAACAAATAGTAAAGAAACTTCTCTAAGCTGGACTCACAGGAGAAGAAGAAGACCCACAAAACAAACCCAAACCAATGAAGAAAATGGTAATAGGAACATACATATCGATAATTACCTTGAATGTAAATGGATTAAATACCCCAATGAAAAGACACAGACTGGTTGAATGGATACAAAAACAAGACCCATATATATGCTGTATACAACAGACCCACTTCAGACCTAGGGAAGCATACAGGCAGAAAGTGAGGGGATGGAAAAAGATATTCCATGCAAATGGAAATCAAAATACAGCTGAAGTAGCAATACTCATATCAGATAAAATAGACTTTAAAATAAAGACTGTTACAGGAGATAAGGAGGGACACTACATAATGAACAAAGGATCAATCCAAGAAAAAGATATAACAATTATAAATGTTTATGCATCCAACATAGGAGCACCTCAATACATAAGGCAAATGCTAACAACCATGAAAGGGGAAATCAACAGTAACACAGTAATAGTAGGGGACATTAATACCGCACTTACACCAATGGACAGATCATCCAAACAGAAAATACATAAGGAAACACAAGCTTTATATGATGCAATAGACCAGATAGATCTAATTGATATTTATAGAACATTCCACCTGAAAGTGGCAGAATACACTTTCTTCTCAAGTGCACATGGAACATTCTCCAGGATCACATCTTGGATCACAAATAAAGCCTCGGAAAATTTAAGAAAATTGAAATCATATCAACCATATTTTCTGACCACAAGGCTATGAGATTGGAAATCAATTACAGGAAAAAAACTGTAAAAAACAAAAATACATGGAGGCTAAACAGTGCACTACTAAATAACCAAGAGATCACTGAAGAAATCAAAGAAGAAATTAAAAAATACATAGTAAAAAATGAAAATGGAAACACGACAACTCAAAACCTACGGGACTCAGCAAAAGCAGTTCTAAGAGGGAAGTTTATAGCAATTCAATCTCACCTCAAGAAACAATAAAATTCTCTAATAAACAATCTAACCCTACACTTAAAACAACTAGAGAAATAAGAACAAAGAAAACCCAAAGTCAGTAGAAGGAAAGAAATCATAAAGTTCAGAGCAGAAATAAATGAAATAGAAATGAAGAAAACAGTAGCAAAGATCAATGAAACTAAAAGCTTGTTCTCTGAGAAGATAAACAAAATTGTAAACCCTTAGCCAGACTCATCAAGAAAAAAAGGGAGAGGATTCAAATCAATAAAATTATAAATGGAAAAGGAGAAATCACAACTGACACTGCAGAAATACAAAGGATTATAAGAGACTACTACAAACAACTATATGCCAATAAAATGGACAACCATGAAGAAATGGACAAATTCTTGGAAATGTACAATTTTCCAAGACTAAATCAGGAAGAATTATAAAATTTAAGCAGATCTATCACAAGTAATGAAACCCTAATTAAAAATCTTCCAACAAACAAAAGTCCAGGACCACATGGCTTCACAGGCACATTCTATCAAACATTTAGAGAAGAGCTAACACAGGTCCTTCTCAAACTCTTCCAAAAAAATTGCAGAGGGAGAAACACTTCAAAATACATTCTAAAAAGCCACCATCACCCTGATACCAAAACCAGAAAAAGATACCAAAAGAAAAGAAAATTATAGACCAGTATCACTGATGAACATAGGTGCAAAAATCCTGAACAAAATTCTAGCAAACAGAATCCAACAACACATTAAAAGGATATTGATCAAGTGGGATTTATCCCAGGGATGCAATGATTCTTCAATATATGCAAATCAATCAATGTGATACACCATATTAACAAATTGAGGAATAGAAACCATATGATCATCTCAATAGATGCAGAAAAAGCTTTTGACAAAATTCAACACCCATTTATGATAAAAACTCTCCAGAAAATGGGGATAGAGGGAAACTACCTCAACATAATAAAGGTCATATATGACAAACCCACAGCAAACATCATACTCAATGGTGAAAAACTGAAAGCATTTCCACTAGGATCAGGAAGAAGACAAGGATGTCCACTCTCGCCACTCTTATTCAACATAGTTTTGGAAGTCCTAGCCACAGCAGTCAGAGAAGAAAAAGAAACAAAAGGAATCCAAATTGGAAAAGAAGAAGTAAAACAGTCACTGTTTGCCAATGGCATGATACTATACATAGAAAATCCTAAAAATGCCACCAGAAAACTACTAGAACTAATCAATGAATTTCATAAGGTTGCAGGATGCAAAATTAGTGCACAGAAATCTTTGGTATTCCTATACACCAACAATGAAAACTCAGAAAGAGAAATTAAGGAAACACTCCCATTTACCATTGCAACAAAAAGAATAAAATACCTAGGAATAATCCTACCTAAGGAGGTGAAAGACTTATACTCAGGAAACTATAAAACACTGATGAAAAAAATCAAAGATGACATAAACAGATGGAGAAATATACCATGTTCTTGGGTTGGAAGAATCAATATTGTGAAAATGGCTATACTACCCAAAGCAGTCTATGGATTCAGTGCAATTCCTATCAAACTACCAGTGGCATTCTTCACAGAATTAGAAAAAAAGTCTTACAATTCATATGGAAACACAAAAGACCCTGAAAGCCAAAGCAATCTTGAGAAAGAAAAACGGAGTTGGAGGAATCAGGCTCCCCAGCTTCAAACTATACCACAAAGCTACAATAATTAAGACAGTATGGTACTGGCACAAAAACAGAAATATAGATCAGCAGTACAGGATAGAGTGCCCGGAGATAAACCCATGCACATGTGGTCACCTAATTTATGACAAAGGAGGCAAGAACATACAGTGGAGAAAAGACAGCCTCTTCAATAAGTGGTGCTGGGAAAACTGTACAACTACATGTAAAAAATGAAATTGGAACACTACCTAACACTGTACACAAAAATAAACTCCAAATGGATTAAAGACTTAAATGTAGGGCCAGACAGTATAAAACTTTTAGGCGAAAGCATAGGAAAAACACTCTTTGACATAAACCACAGGAAGATCTTTTTTGATCCATCTCCTAGAGTAACAGAAATAAAAACAAAAATAAACAAATGGGACTTAATTAAACTTAAAAGCCTTTGCTCAGTAAAAGAAACCATAAACAAGACAAAAAGACAACCATCAGAATGGGAGAAAATATTTGCAAATGAAACAACAGACAAAGGATTAATCTCCAAAATATACAAATAGCTCATGGAGCTCAATATCAAAAAAACAAATAATCCAGTTAAAAAATGGGCAGATGACCTAAACAGACATTTCACCAAGGCATACATACAGATGGCCAAGAGGCACATGAAAAGATGCTCAACATTACTATTAGAGAAATGCAAATCAAAACTACAGTGAAGTTTCACCTCATGCGGTCAGAATGGCCATTATCAAAAAAGCTAGAAACAATAAATTCTGGGAAGGGTATGGTGAAAAAGGAACCCTCCTACACTGTTGTTGGGAATATAAATTGATAAAACCACTATGGAAAACAGTATGGAGTTTCCCTCAAAAACAAAAAATAGAACTACCATATGACCCAGCAATCCCACTACTGGGCATATACCTTGAGAAAACCGTAATTCAAAAAGAGACATGCACAATAGTGTTCATTGTAGCAGTACTTACAATAGCGAGGACATGGAACCAACCTAAGTGTCCATAGACAGATGAATGGATAAAGAAGATGTGGCACACATATACAATGGAATATTACTCAGCCATAAAAAGAAACAAAACTGAGTTATTTGTCGTGAGGTGAATGGACCTAGAGTCTGTCATACAGAGTGAAATAAGTCAAAAAAACAAATACTGTATGCTAACGCATATATATGGAATCTAAAAAAAAACCCATGGTACTGTTGAACCTAGTTGCAGGGCAGGAATAAAGAGGCAGACATAGAGAATGGACTTGATGACATGGAGTGGGAGGGCAAAGCTGGGGCAAAGTGAGAGTAGCGTCGACATATATACACTACAGAATGTAAAATAGTTGGCTGGTGGGAAGCAGCAGCATAGCACAGGAAGATCGGCTCAGTGCTTTGTGATGACCTAGAGGTGTGGGATAAGGAGGATGGAAGGGGGGCTCAAGAGGGAGGGAATATGGGGACATGTGTATGCATATGGCTGATTTGCTTTGTTGTGCAACAGAAACTAACATGGTATTGTGAAGCAATTATACTCCAATAAGGATCTATTTAAAAAAATACAAAGAATTCTACAAAGTATGATTCCAGACCACAGTGGAGTTAAACAAGAAATCAATAATGGAAAGATAGCTGGAAAATCTAAATTATTTGGAAATTGACCTAAATAATACATGGCCAAAATAGTAATCTCAAGAGAAATAAAAATATTTTGAACTAAATGAAAATAAAAATACAGCTTATTCAGAATCTTTGGGATGCAACAAAAATAGTGCTAAGAGGGAAACATTAAAATAATTGTATATAAGTACTGTACTCTAGTTCATAAATGTGTATTCAGTGGAGGTATGGTTTAATAGTTCAGATATAACCATTTATGTATACTGGAATTGGAAAAGTAAGTAAATGTATGGCAGGTAGTGAGAGCCAGGGTTTTCACTGTTGGGCTGGGAGGTTACTCATAAGCAAGAGGAGAAACCTAGAAGGATCCATGTGAAACTGGGCTAGAGTTGGAGACATTGGTATAAACTCATGTGCTTAATATAAATATGGATGGTTACACATGGAAATATTTATAGTTATTTATATGAACACAGGTTAGTATGCACACATAGTTTCATGTTCTGTCAGCTGAGTAGACCCTAGTACCCAAAACACACAGTACATTTTGTATTTTGTAGTGCCATAAAGTAAGGAAATGCTAAAAAATAAAAATTAAAAAAAATTTAAAAACCATGATGAGACTATGTCAGTGGGACACAGGAGCTAGCTGAAAGAGCTCCCAATGACCGAAGTTTTAACAAATTGAGCCATATAATACATAACCTATAGTTGTATTATAATCCAAAATATAAAATAAATATCCCTGAGTCTATTCTGATATAAATTAACAGTTTAAGAAATAAATAAATTGAGAAGAATGGATAGATTTGTGTAAACAATTGCAATTTATTTATATAGATACTTTAAAGAGGAGGAATATAACTCCCTAGTCCTTAAATGTGGGTAGTGCATAGAGACTTCCTTCCAGAGAGTATAGTTTGGTGATGGGGAATAAAGAGTAAGTTTTCACGGGAGATAGCTGACAAATACTACCTCAGGCAGTTTGTCAGGATTAACATCAGCAGTGATGTCATATTGATAATATATACTTTGGATATGATGAGATGAGAATGACACTTTACCTCTGTGGTCTTCCTTCCCAAAACCGATAACCTCAGTCCAATCCTGAGAAGAACATCACACAACTTCTAACAAAAGTACTACTCCTGAATGCCTCAGCAATATACCTCCAAATTGTCAAGATCATCAAAAACAAGGACAGTCTGAGAAACTGTCACAGTCAAAAGGAGCTTAAAGAGACATGACGACATGTAATTTGGTGTATTAGATGTGATTCTGGTACAGAAAAAGGACATTAGGTAGAAATTAAAGTGATCTGAATGAAGTATGGACTTTAAAAATATTGTAAAATATTGGTTCGTTACTTGGGACAAATGTCCCATTCTAATATAAGATGTTCACAGTAGGGAAAATCAGATGTGAAGTATATGAGAAGTCTCTGTACTAGCTTTGCAACATTTTTGTAAATCCAACACTGTTCTAAAATAAAAACTTTATTTAAACAATGAAAGTGGTAAAGATGGATTTAGGTGAGAAAAGAATACTGGGGTGAAAAACCAACAAGCATTTATTATGTATCATATCTCTCTGTTTCAGGTAGGAGACTGTTCTGGTTTTGCCTGGTCTCACTCGTACTAATATAAGTTGTCAATAAGGGGGGGATTGGATATATGGGAACTCTATAAATGTTTCCAGCTTCACAATTTTTCTGAAAATGTAAAACTATTTTTTTTCTTAGTTCCCCAACCAGGGATCAAACCCATGCCCCCTGCAGTGGAAGTGTGGAGTCCTAACCACTGGACTGCCAGGGAATTCCCTGTAAAATTATTTTAAAATAGTTCATTAAAAATAAATAAATTTGGGAACAAACATATTTTTTAAAAGGAGCACATATGTACACTGGCAGGTCTGGGGTGATTCTGCTTTGGGCTTGGGTTTATGGCTCAGCTGGGGCAGTTTTGATTCACCTGCTTTAGTCTGTTTGAAACCCTGGCTGGGAGGCACCATTTACCCAGGTTATGCTCTTCTCATTATATCAGGACTGCAAGAAACCAACTAAACAAGCATGTCTGAAGCCTTTGTTCGTCTCATATCTGCCAATGTCCTATCAATAAAATCAAGCCGTATACCCAAGCCCAAAGTCAGTGAAAATATACCTTGCCAACCATGAGGCCATGGCAAGGGTGTGGATGTATAATCCTACCACAAGGGAGAGAAAGAGAACCACGAGCAATGCAGTCGACTGCAAAATACATTAGAACAGAAATACCAATGGCAATCTTCAACGAGGAGAACCAAGCTGAAGGATTTACATCATTAGATATCAAGACATATTATAAAACATACATATTAAAACAGTGTCATGTTGGCATGAGGACAAACAAATATCCCACTTGAATAGAAGAAAGAGTCTAGAAACAGACTTATTTGTTACAGCAAAGAAGATATCAGAGGGCCTTGGTGGGAAGAAGTACCCCATAATATTCACAATTACAGGTGGATTATAGATCTAAATATAAACAGTACATTAATAAGGCTTCCAGAAGATACTATATTCAAACATTTGAACAGTTTTTGCTAAGTGATTTATTAAATAGGACAACAGAAGCACAAAACATGAAGGTTGAGTGTGGTGAGAATGTGGTATCGTGGAGTCACATTTTGCACTTACTACTTGTGTAGTTAAAATTAAATATGATGACAAGTTTTTAAAGTCATAATTTAAATTGTATTGACTTTATTCACTCCAATTTTCCGTTTAGTCTATAATATTTAAAATTGTGAATCTTATTATCTGAGGTTCAGAATATAAATATATGCTATATGGCCATGAGTGTGGCATGTTAACTTGGCATAATTTTAAGTCAATTTCAAGAAAGGTTTAGTTCAGTCTTCAGGAATAAACTAATAAACTAAAACTTAGGGGAAATTTTAGGTACGTGATGTATATTTAGTGAATGGTGGATAACTTTTAGTTGTTCAAGAAATAGCCTTTGGTGCTACCATGTAACAGAATTCTCAGTTAGAAAGCCTATTGCTTTGAACCTATTTTGACATTTCCCATGTTCTCAGAAAAGCTGATGTTAACAAATTTCTGTAATTTCTTCATTTCTTTAGATAATGCCAATTTCTTATTTTTTAAGAAACAACTCCCTATCTCACTTGAGAAACCACAATGGAATGTTTTATGAGCGTCATGAGGTCTCCATAGCAAAAGACTCACATTGCTAATACATCTTTGTTCAGAAGGAATCAGACTGCCAAATTTCTGGGACCAAAGAATTACAGTATTTGATTTCTAGATTAGCTAGGAATGAAATTGTTCTTTTATTTTCCTCCCTATTTGAGCAACTCCAGCTTAGGAAGTTAAGTTTTGCTGTTATTATAGTTGATTTTATATTCATTCCCCATCTCGCAAGAAGAACATGAATGTTAAAAAGCAGTGGAAGTTTATCTAATCATATTCCTCATCACCATTGGCAGCACTGTCTTCAAACCCACTAAACATCTGACCCATCTCCTAACATACTTTCCTAAACCGGAAAGATCTGATGAATTGTAAACTGATACCCACCACCACAGCCATGAAGGAGTGAAGACAGCATGACTAGCTAATGAGTCATAGTCCTTCTCTCATCTGATTTTCATTTGAAAACAGAGATTTTTATTTTTACAGCAGTCCAGACAAAACGCCTCTAGTGTGCCCTATGATTGAGAGGCTTGGTCACAGTACAAGTTCTCAGTGAAGGTTACAGTCATTCACATAATAAAATCATAATATTTACTATGTGTTCACATGAGGTGCTAAGGCAGGGTATTAATTATTTATTACTGCATAACAAATGACCACGAACTTAGTGGCGTCAGCCAGCACACATTTATTATCTCACAGTTTCTAAGGGTCAGGAGTCTGGATACTACCTGAGGCCTCTGTTTCAAAGATGAGTTAAACAAACACCTACATCCCTTCACCTTTGCCATACGCTTAGTTGGAAGCAAGTCACAGTCGTCCTACACTCCAAGGGAGAGGCTCACACAAGGGTGTGAAACAGGAGGCAGGGATCATGGAACCACCCTAGACACTGTCCACCACACTGAGTGATGTTGCAGCCCTCTCTTCTCTTTCCCTGGCAACCCAACCCTGCAAGATGGCTGACAAGATGGCAGAAACAAAGGTGGACACATATGGGATCCTGAATTACCACTTGGAATAAAATTGTCCTGAGGAGTCACCTCATCCACAGTGGATTTTGACTAAGCAAGAAATTTGAGAACTTTTATAGTCTGACTTTAAAAAGATAAAGAAGAAAATCTTGACCTGATCCATGAAGGAAAAGGAAAAGAAGAAAGATATGGGCAATTAAGTTAATTAAAGAGAAAAAAAAAGGTGAAAAGTGTGAAGTTGGACAAACAGTGGGTCAAAAGCATTGGATGTTCATGGAGAATTCTGATGGAGGGAAAAATGAGGCTGATTGAATGTAGTGAGAAAGAATGAATATCAATGCCCAAAAGAAAAAAATCTAATAAAATTCCATATTATTAATAGTAAACAATATAAATAATTAGAAAAAGAATCTATCAAATAGTTTAAAAGGAGTAACATTAATAATATGAAAAAAGTAGTATCCACAATGAATTTTATACTTTAATGGTATGTCAAAGTCAAGGTCAAATCTTTGTTTCTTCCACTCAAAAGCCATTGTATAACATCCAGACCAAATATATTCTGTAGGAAAAAAAAATAAACCAAAAATCTAATATCCAGAATACAATAGAATGAGAATAAATTTTGATTGAAAAATATGACTTTGATATGTCAAAGTCACTATTTCATTCCAACTATGATATAGAAACATCAAACTCCTTTTATTCTTAATGGTGAAAAGCCTTGAAAAACTGGCCCCTAAATCAATGGTTCACAAACTTTCACTTATCATCACCTGATATCACCTGAAAAACTAGGAAATAGGCAGATACCTGGGCTCCACCACTAGGGATTCTGATTCAGCAGGTCTGAATCAGGGTCTGATATTCTGCATTTCTCACAAGCTCCCTGGTAAAACTTATTAATGGTCCATGGCCCACCCATTGTAGGTGGTGGGCCTACAAATACTCACATGGTGCATATGTCAGATGGTTAGTAACTAAATATTTTCTATAGCTATTTCTGAAGCTATACTAGTTGGAATTTATACCAAAATATCTAGTATGATTTAAGGGGCATAGAAAAAAAAATTAATGAATCGTGGCTGGCTCCCTAGACATATGCCTTCAAAAATACAGATTTTCAAGCTAAAGGAATCTAGCAGGGCTTCCCTGGTGGCGCAGTGGTTAAGAGTCCGCCTGCCGATGCAGGGGACAAGGGTTCATGCCCCGGTCCGGGAAGATCCCACATGCCGTGGAGCGACTGGGCCCGTGAGCCATGGCCGCTGAGCCTGCGCATCTGGAGCCTGTGCTCTGCAACGGGAGAGGCCACAACAGTGAGAGGCCCGCGTACTGCAAAAAAAAAAAAAAAAAGGAATCCAGCAATTTTACTTGTGATTATGAGATAAAATTGTAAGCTCCAGAAAGGTAGATCAAGTGTCTAGAATAGTTAAGACATTTAAATATTTGTTAATATATGAATGAGTGAAAACAGAAAATCGTGGTTTGAAATAGAAGCATATCAAGAATTGTCATAAAGATGAGATGATCTGATCTATTGTGAGATAATCTTATCTTAAGACATAGTGTGGTAGTACAGTAGCAAAAATGTCCTCAGTGCTTCATGCCCTTTGCAACGTGACTTTGAAACCCTTCCATCAGGAAACAATTTATTGTTTGAAACCTTGTCTCCCTCCCTACACCATGACCCAAGTCGTGTCTTGGCTGTTCTTGTGACTTGTCTTGGCCAATAGAATGTGGAGGAAGTGATGTTTTATTTTGAGTCTAGACCTCGGAAAGCTTGTGTACTTCCACGCTCTCTCATATCTTTCCACCACTGCATGAACAAGCCCAGACCAGCACCACAGAACAATGAAGAATCCAGCCAAAATCACCCTCCCCAACTCACAGACAACCACAGACACATGAATGGGACCAGACAAGACCAGACGCACCTCCTACCTGAAACAAAGAGATATGATCTATAATTAACGCTTGTTGGTTTTTCATCCCAGTTTTCTTTTTGCACCTAAATCCATCTTTACCACTTTGCATTGTTTATGGGGACAGAGGAAGGAGTTGGCCTTCATCATGAAGTTTAATTTGAGTTTTGAGCTTAACTGACCGCTAACTGCAAGAGTCAGGGGAATCCCAATCAACATGCTTCAAGTGTAAAATGTAGAGAAGAAGGCTACCTGGTCAGCAGTGGAATAGGTAAATTAACTGTGGTATATTCACATGATAGAGTATTATGTACACTGAGAACAGACAAACTACAACTGCACACAGTAGTATGAATAGCTTCCACAATACAGTGTTGAGTGAAAGAAACCAGACACAAAAGAGCACAAACTATATGATTCCATGTATTACAAGTCCTAAATCAGACAGTACTAATCATTGGTGATAACATTCAAGATAGGATTTACTTCTGGGAACAGGTAATGTCTGACAGCTGAGTTCACAGGGGTGTTCAGAATGTGAGCATTCATTAAGTTTTATGCATATAGTGTATACTCTTTTCATTATTTACTCTTCAGTTTAAAGCTTAAAAAGAAAATACAGAGGAAAAGTGACTTCCTCAGTGATGAGGTTAATACTTCAAACTCCTGCCTCTTTTTTTCTGCCTCAATTCCATTACTTTTCAATGTTCAGGAGGTAAGGGAAGTTAAGGCAACTTGGAGGAATAAAATAAATGCAGGGAGAAGTGTTCCTTTGAAAGAAACGGCAGAATTATCACCTTCAAGGCAAATAGTCAACACACACATTTAAATTCAATTAAATATACTTATTGAGCATTTACTAAGTGCCACGCATTGTTCTAGGTACTTAAGATAGATCAGGGAACAAAAATGACAAAGATCCTGCTCACATAGTGTTTATATGATAATGGGGAAGGGGTGGAGGGTGGAAAAATTATAAACAACGTAATGTGTAAATTATGTTGTAGTTAGAAGATAATCAGTACTTTGGCAAAAAAAATGGCATAGGTAATGGTGATCAAGAATGCTGAAGGAGAACTGGTTGTAAGTTTTAAGAGGCAGTGAAAATATGTTTAAACAGTTTTGAGGACAATATTAAATGCTTTATATTCCTTCTGTCATTTGATTATCATGAAAACAAAATTATTTTCTGACCCTTTGGAATGCTTATTGTCCCTCATCCAGACCCTGCATGGTCAATGCACACAGTTGAGTCGGTCTTAAAATATTGCCCAAGTATATGTGAGCCAAATACCTGGAGTCCTGAACAATGCTAATAAAATCAGTTGAGATATAGATCCTTGTCATTGTATCTACTTTGTTATAGTTTGTTTCCCATTGCTTGCTTTTATCATTAACTGCACCCTCTAAAGTATTTTCTGAGATATGGCCAAACAGAGAACTTGATTGTGAGTGTTTCTTTAAAAAATATTTTAAATAGACTCTTTTAGAATGGTTTTAGGTTCACAGCAAAATTGAATGCGAAGTATAGAGAGTTTCTATATACACGTTTTCCCTCCACCCTCACTATCCACAACCATATCAGAGTGGTACATTTGTTATAGTCAGTGAATCTGCATCATTATCACCCCAAGTCCATAAATTACATTAGGGGTCACTCTTGGTGTTGTACATTCTGTGGGTTCTGACAAATATGGCATGACATGTATCCAATGTATAGTATCATTGAGAATAGTTTCATTGCCCTAAAAATCCTTTGTGTTTTGCCTAGTCATCTCCCTCCCTCCTAACAGTTATAAATTACTAATATTTTTACTGTTTCCATGGTTTTGCCTTTTCCAGAATGTATATACAAGTTGACCCCTGAACAACAAGAGTTTGAACTGCACAGGTCCATTTATACATAAGATATTTTTCAATAGCAAATACTACAGTACTACCCTGTCTGCAGTTGACTGAATCTGCACATGCAGAAGAACCTGGATATGGAGGGCTGACTCTAAGTTATATGTGGATTAACCTCTGAGTTGTTCAAGGGTCAACTTGAATCATTCAGTATGTAGCCTTTTCAGATTGGCTTCTTTTACTGAATAGTATATATTTAAGGCTCCTCTGTGACTTTTCATGGCTTGATAGTTCATTTCTTTTTGGGCTGAATAATATCCCATTGTCTGGATATACCATGGTTTATTCATTCACCTACTGAAGGACATCTTGGCTGCTTCTAAGTTATTGCAATTATGAATAAAGCTGCTATAAACATCTGTGTGCACATTTTTGTGTGGACATAAGTTTTGAACTCATTTGAGTAAATACCAAGGAGTGTGATTGCTGGTAAGAGTAGGTATAGTTTTGTAAGAAATTTCCAAACTGTCTACCAAAGTGGCTTTACTATCTTGCATCCCCACCAGCAATGAATGAGAGCTCCTCTTGTTCTACATCCTTGTCAGCAATGGTGGTGGTCAGTCATTCTAATAGGTGCAGAGTGGTATCTCCTTATTTCAATTTGCATTTCTCTGATGACATATGGTGAGGAGCATCTTTTCATATGCTTATTTACCATCTGTATATCTTCTTTGGTAATGTATCTGTTTAGGTCTTTTGCCCATTTTTTAAATAAGGTTGTTAGTTTTCTTATTGCTGAGTTTTACAGAGTTTTTTGTATATTTTGGATGCTAGTCCTTTATTAGATGTGGTTTTTTTGCAAATATTTTCTACCTGTCTGTGGCTTGTCTTCTCATTCTCTTGACAGTGTCTTTTGCTGAGCAGAAGTTTTTAACTTTAAAGAAGACAAGATTATCAATTATTTCTTTCATGGATCATGCCTTTGGTGTTTTATCTAAAAAGTCATCACCATACCCAAGGTCATGTAGGTTTTCTGTTACATTAGCTTCTGGGAATTTTATAGTTTTGCCTTTCACATTTAGGCCTATAATTCATTTTGAGTTAATTTTTGTGAAAGGTGTAAGGTCTGTGTCTAGATTCTTATTTATTTATTTTTGCATGTGCACCTTCAGTTGCTCCAGGACCATTTGCTAAAGAGATTATCTTTTCTCCATTGCATTCCCTTTACTCCTTTGTCAAAGATCAATTGACTATGTTTATGTAGATCCATATCCAAGCTCTCTGTACAGTTCCATTCATTTATCTGTCTATTCTTTTGCCAATACCACACTTGGCTTGATTACTGTAGCTGTATAGAAAGTCTTCATGTCAAACAGTTTCCGCCCTCTAACTTTGTTCTTTTCCTTCAATATTGTGTTAGCTATTCTGAGTCTTTTGCCTCTCCAAACAAACTTTAGAATCAGTTTGTCAATATCCTTAAAATAACTTGCTGAGATGTTGATTGGGATTGCATTGAATTTATAAATCAAGTTGGGATGAACTGACATCTTGACAATATTTAGTCTTCCTATTCATGAACATGGGATATCTCTTATTTAATTCTTTAAAAAATTTCTTTTATCAGAGTTTTGTAGTTTTCCTATATAGATCTTGTACATATTTTGTTAGAATAAGTATTTTTTAAGGGGGGGGTGCTAATGTAAATAATATTGCTTTTAATTTCAAATTTACTTGTTTATTGCTGGTACATAGGAAAGTGATTGACTTTTGTTATGTTAACCTTGTATCCTGCAACTTTGCGATATCACTAATTTGTTCCAAGAAGTTTTCTTTTTTTGTCAATTCTTTCAGATTTTCTGTAAAGACAATCATGTCATCTGTGAACAAAGACAGTTTTGTTTCTTCCTTCCCATGAACAAAGACAGTTTTACTTCTTCCTTCCCAAACTGTACACTTGCTTGTTTTTATGTAGTCATTCATATAGTAAATAACAGAAAAGGATAATCAATTTTTTATACTTTCTAAGGTTTCAAAGATTATCTCAATCTTAATGTATTAATCAGCTTCCTATAAAAATTTGCTGATAGACTGAATTTACCACTAATCTTACAACTCAGTCCTTTAAAATTCATCCAACTTTTCTTTGCTTAGAAAAGGAAAATGTGTATTCTTCATACTGTAACAAGATGTTAAATTGGAAGTTTCATCTGATGTAGCAATATATGGCAGATATCAGATTCCAATGGAGGTGCCATACTATAGGCAAAAAATTTTTAAAAAATGACTGAGAACCATTTCAATGACTTTGAATGTGTCACAAAAATAAAGGATAAAGAGTCAGGTGTTTGGAATTAGTGATACAGTTTCTTTAGTGAGAGTTGTTGTGCTGTAAGGACCAGGCCTTATTGAGGAAGGAAGAGGATGCATTTTCCTGCTCCTCAAGTCAAATGGGAGTGGCTTCATCATGACCACTTGAAGAACATGGTAAGTGTTGGTCCTCATGGTAAGAAAAGTACAGTGACTGGAGTCTGACCTCCATTTGAGTATTCCAAGGTCAAGAGTCTGTGGCTTTCAGATCAAGAAGGCAGAGTAAGAAGGACTGAGAGTTGAGGACCAAGTTTAGGAAATTACCATACTTCCAATGGAAGAAGGACAAAGTGGGACAAAGGATGCCCATGTCTTTGATGACCTGTATTTGCATCAAACTGAAGGATATGAGCCTAAAACTACTTTGATTCTCGTCTAAGGTGACTACTTTGTCAGCTGTTGGGAATCCAAGAGTGTCTGTGTTGAATGAGTGTCCAGAAAACTAGTGGCTGAGGGAAGAGTGGCAGCTTGATGAATAGAATGTGTCATTCGCATCATGGGAGGTGAGTTAGTGAAGTCCAGTAGGATAACCAACAAAAAGCTATGAAAATGTCCACACTTTAAATCTCCATCAGGTCCAAGGAAAGTGAATTTGTGATAGTTATCAGTCAAATAATAATTGTCTGCTCCCATTGTTCTTCTTCTTGCCTCCCCTTGCTTATTCCAGAAGATGTCAGTGGCATAGCTAGTGAGTAAGAGAAGGAAAAGGGAAAATGAGGAAGACCATATCTTCTCTCCAAAAGCAGGTGGCCCATCTATAGCCAACCCCAGCCAAGGAGGAAACATATGTTAATATTCAATCTAGTTCAACATATGTTAATATTCTATCTAGCTCAGAGTTTGTATTACTGTACCTATAAAATCATGATGGTCACCTGGATTTTCACCTGAAGGCAGAGGAAGTATTCACCACTCCCCATCCCCAAGCATGTTTCAAGGGACAGTGGAAAAGAAAAATAAAGCTCCTTTTATGATCACATCCTCTGAGTCATGCATGTTTAACATGTTGATCCATGAGTAAGACTTTCTGGACCCACACATGTTGACCAATATGTGGTAGGTATGGTAACAAAAATAAAAGTCTGTAGTGAGTTGTTTCTAGCTCTAGTCCACATTTGAGTATTGGAGCCAATAACCCAACTCACAGCATTTTACCCTGTGATGTTGGACCAGCTCCTTGGAGTGGCCTGAGCAAATGTTCACTAAACCAGTTCTAGATCTAAGATTCTCAAACTGTAGTTGTTGTCATAAGAGTCAGTAGTTGATCTTGTTAAACATGAAGATTTCCAGTCCCCTCCCCCAACCAGAGATTCTGATTGGTAAGGTTTGGAGTAGACCATTGTTAATTAGCACTCCAAGTTGTTATATTGTAGGTGGTCTGGAAGATCTCTTTAGGAAACACTGTTTTAGGGCAGTGCTTCTCAAACTTTAATAGGCATATGAATTACCTTAGGATTGTCTTAAAATGTATTCTGATTCATAGACCTGGAATGCGTGAGATTGTGTTTCCCTCCTCAGTGATGCTTTTTCTGGTGGTCCAAGTACCACACTTGCAGTAACGATGGTTAGGACATTGTTTCCCAAACCTGCCTTGTCTTAAGAATCTGCCCATTCTGTTCAAAACACAGATATCAGATTCCCACCTTTTTCCTCTTGATTCATAATCTTCAGGTGAGGAATATAGGAAAAGAGGAGTGTCCTCAAATATTAGCTGGAGTCTGGAGCAATGCCAACCCCCAAAGGCTATGTCTAGCAGGATTCTTCAGGGACAGCCTAAAACAGCATGAACAAAGAAACTGTTCCTCCATTCTTCCTGATGACTAGATCCCAACAGAGAGAAAGAAGAAAAATTCAAAGCTACTAATTCTGTTCCATAGTCCATAGTCCTGAACCATGGAAGAAAATTTTAAATGTCTCCCTGGATGGCTTGGCCATCAAGCTTGTACTCACACAAAGACTGTCACCTCTACCAGTGGTTTTCAATTTTGACTGCATACCAGATCCATCTGGGGGCTTGAAAAAAATAACAATATCTAGTTGCCACCCTCTAGAAATCCTGATTTAATAGGACTGAGTATCGGGATTATAATCTAACTGGCCCATGTACTGGGATTCTTGGAAGCTCCCCAGATAATTCTAGTGGGCAGGGAAAATTGAGAACCAGAGGCTTTGAAGATATGGTCTGAAAGAATCCTGTGTAAAGAAATTGTACTCATTATTTTGTAACTATGGCTAAAATCCTGTACTTGCAGTGGTCTGAGGTCAATTTATTGCTTCCAAAGGTTTCCTGTCAAAACTATATGGCCTGGAATATATCACATGGACAATTTAGTGCCCATTAAAATGCTGGCAAACGTTTAGTCAATCAAACAAGCCAAAAGCCAGTGGCAGAAAGCTTGACGCTATTTTTGTGCATTATAACAACTACTACTATGAATTCTGTTGCATCTTGCATTCCTTTACTACATATTTTCTATTCTTACAATGGTCTGTAAGTAATATTTTATTATTCCTACAAGAAGATGAAGATGCTGTAGCCCAGATTGCTTAACTGATCTCTCTTTCAAGTTCAAGTCCTACAGAGCTAACTGACTAGTTAAAACCAAGGATGTTAAAGGCACTTAAAACTCAACATGACCATAAGTAAATCAAGATCTTCCTCACCTGGATGGCCTCTTCCAGTGACATGTGTCCATTAATAGCAGGGCTCTTCCTCCAGTTTTGTAACCCAGAACCTTAGACTTACTCTTGAAACTACCATCTCCTCTCCATCATCTCCCACATCCAATCCTTCACCAAATCCACTTGATTTTACTTCCTGACATCTCCAGAATACACGAATTTTCTTTGTATTCTCCACCGTCACCACCACTTGAGTCTAATGTATGATCATCTTTCCTTTTTCCATTTCAGTGTCTATAAGTAAATTTTAAAAATATGCCAACACACCTATGTGTTTATGTATTGTCAATGACTGCTTTCTGCTACAAAGGCAGAGTTGAGTCATTGTGACAGAGACTATATAGCCCACAAAGCTGAAAATATTTACTATTTGGCCCTTCACAGAAAAAAAAAATTGCTGAAGTCTGTGCTAGATTATCTTAAAGCAGTGCTTTCAAATGTTGAGAAGAATATGAATCACCTAGGAATCTTTTTAACTAGCAGATCCTGATTCATTCTTTCTGAGATGGAATTTGAGATACTGTGATTCTAACAAACTACCAGATGATGTGGGTGCTGCTGATCTGTGGTCCACACTTTGAGTAGTAAAGGAGGTAAAGGACCCTTCTACTTTTTAAAGAAAGAAAAGAACACAGCTGATAAACACTACCTCAGCCAGATGATGAAGATCAATGTCAACAGTGAATAAATCATGTGGCTAGCATGTACCCTTGTTATGACATTATTAGAACAGCGTTGTACCTCTGTGTTGTACCTTGTGGTCTTCCTCCCCCAAACCCATAACCCTGGTCTAATCATGAAAAAAACATCACACAACTTCCCCTGAGAAACATTCTACAAAATGCCTAAGCAGTACTCCTCAAACTGACAAGGTCACAAGGAAAGTCTGAGAAATTGTCACAGCCAAAGGAGTCATGATGACTAAATATGGTATCCTGGATGGAAGAGAAAAAGGGCATTAGGTAAAAGCTAAGATAATCTGAATAAACTATGGACCTTAATTAACAATAAAGTATTAATATCAGTTCATTAGTTGCAACAAATATGCCTTACTATTATAAGATGTTAATAATAATAGGGGAAGCTGGGTATGAAGCTTATGGCAACTCTATACTATATTTTCAACTTAAAAAAACTTTTTAAAGATAAAGTTTATTTATAAAACAAAAATAAACAACAAAAATGTAACAAGTTTTACTAAATACTAAAGGACAAATTCTACTACAAATTTCATAAACTGATAACTTCAGTCCTACAAGAATGACTTCAGAATATAGACAAAGAGGAAACATCCTCCAACTCATTTTTTGGGCATAACATACTCTTGATACCAAAACCAATTAAGGATGTTATAAAATAGAAAATTTATAGTCCAATACCATTCATGAACAGTAATATAAAAATATTAAATATTTTATCAAACTGAATTCCACATAAAAAGTAAACTATTTTGATCAAATTGGATTTACCCCAAGAATACAAATTTGATTTAACATTAGAAAATAAGATTACATTGCTCACATTATTAACATATAAAAGGAGAAAAACTATATAGGATTATCTAAATAGATACAGAAAAGAGTATTGGATAAAATTCAATACCCATTTGTGGTTGAAAAAAGGAACTTTAAAAACTAATAATAGGAAAAAAGAGTTTCCTTAGCCAGATAAATGATATCTTTAAAAAAAACTTTAAAAACAGCTTGTAGTAAATATTATAACTAATGTGAAAAGTTATTGATCCACTAACTGGATCAATTTCTGGAAAAATATGGACATTTTTTATCTTTGGTGAACTACATCTGTTCACTATTGGTGTAGTTATACCAGAAAAAGAAAGAAAAGGAATTAGGACTTGGAATGAAACAAAACAGTGTCATTGAAGATGACATAAATGCCTACTGAGAAAATTCAGCAGCTTAAGGATGCATTTTTAGAATAAATAGGAGGGTTTGCCATGTTGTTGGCTACCAAAAGAATGGCAGGAACCAAATGCACTTTTATAGCCAGGAGCAATCAGTTAAAATGTAATTGTAAAAGTTATACCATATCAAACAGTCCTAAATCTATAGGGGTGTGGTTTATATGAATATTTCCATTTGTCAAAAATCAATAAATTCTACACTTCTGTAAACAAACAGGTCCTATAGGGCCTTCCTAGGACAGACACCTGCCCCCATGTCTTCCACCTGCCTCTTGTCTATAGAAAAACTTTGATCTCCTAGGCCTTCCCCGAGTTCCAAAGAATAAATTTAATCAAGAAGTGAGAAAATGCAGAAAGGAAAACAGTCAAGCAAAACAAATAATAATAGTTAAGCCACTAAACAAAGTTAAGGGCCTTTAGTTCCTCCTCAAGGGCTATAGGTAATATTCTGAGCCATGTCCATTGTGCTGTTTTGCAGATACTGAACACCCACCAGGTGGAAAAAGTTAACTGTATGATGACCACAGGCACATAGACCTCAGACCAGCTGGAACCAGAACTGATGATTTTGATTCCTGATTACCTCACCACCCACCAATCAGATCACTGTCCCGAGCTGATCACACACCTCACAATCCCCTCCCTCACCCTGTCTTTAAAAACCTTTCCCTGAAAGCCTTTGAGGATTTGGGGTCTTTTAAGCACTAGCTGCCTGGACTCCTTGCTTGGTGCCCTACAATAAACACTGTGATTTTCTTCACCACAACCCAGTGTCAGTAAATTGGCTTTACTGCACATGGGCGAGCAGACCCAAGTTTGGTTCTGCAACAATTCTATTTTTGCATTTTGCTGTATGTATATTGTACCTCAAAATGAACTTTAAAACATATTTAAAACGTAAAGGTGTTTAAAAAGAGAGCATGACTTGTCTTTAAACATTTGGGACACTTGTATTTATAAACAAGTGTTAGTTTGGGGATGCTGAACATCTCATTTGTGTGTGAATATATGTGGTATTTTATTTGATATTGTTGTTTTTTGAGATTGTGAGCCCTCTTGCTTTATAATGTCAGGAGTTCCAATCCCACTGGAATTGTCTGACACCTTACCCCAACTCAGCCTGATCCATTGAACAGCTGACATGGAGAAACTGCTCACCTGGGCAAGGAGGGGGAAGGGGCATTGCTTGAATCGGGTTAAACCTCAGACAGGACTGATTACTACAGGAGATAACATGTTCATCCACAACGATCACCTCTGAAAACCCAGGCATTATTTGCTCACTTCAGTCTTAACTCCCAAATAGAATAGAATGGCTGCCAGCAAGCCTATTAGACACCCTGGTATCTCCAGAATAATGGATGGGCTTTAAAATGAAGGTATTTTAAAGGAGATGCTTTTAATCTGAGGATGAAGGCTTAGTTTCATCTCATGCAATATGTCGAAGATGATTCTTTTCCAACTGTGCTTCTAGCTGTTAAGAAAACATTATTTAAGCATATCCTTATTATAGTATTCTACAGTACATTTTTATCAAGTTTAAGATACAATTAAATACAACAAACTGTACTCATTCAAATGATACTATTTGTTATGTTTTGACAAATGTGTAAACCCTGTAACCACCCCCACAATCAAGATTCAGAACGCTCCCATTTTATCCAAAAGTTTCCTTTGTCCTTTGCAATCCCTCCCTACCTTTACTCTTGGCCCCATGAGACCACTGATCTCTCTGTCACCATATGTTAGTTTGTGTTTTCTAGAATGTCACATAGGTAGAATCAAACAGCATTATTATTGTGTGTCTAACTTCTTTCCACAGTACCTATGAAAATCACAGCTGCCACTCATACCAATTAAACATGTACTGATCAAAACAAGCTAATGAAGATCAATAAAAAGAAAAATGGAAGCCAATTTTAATCAGCAAATGCAGACCTTTTTAAAATTTATTTGGCTGTGCCTAGTCTTAGTTGCAGCACAAGGGATCCTCGTTGCGACACACGGCATCTTCGTTGCAGCGTGTGGGATCTTTAAGTGCAGGCATGCGAGATCTAGTTCCCTGACCATGGATCAAACCTGGGCCCCCTACATTGGGAACGTGGAGTCTAAACTTCTGGACCACCAGGGAAGTCCAGACTTTTAAAAATATAGGGACATTTTATCCATAAAATGAGGCTGGTATTAAGCAAACTTACAGATTATGTCTAACCAAAATCTCATGATAGTCAATGTTAGCAACCATATAAACAGTTAGACTTTTCCTTCAGAGGACATAATGTTCTCTCAGAGAATTTTGAAGTATTGATTGATTTTTGCAGAGGTGTTACAGTAAAATCTGTTAGAAAAAGTAACAGACTAAAGAAAATGAAACCAGCCACAAGTAAAAATGCAAAATTTGCAAGGGAGAGGAAGAACATAAAGCAGAGAAAGGATGAAACTGCACTTATTTTATGTAATTCAAGAAAAGATCAGTCAGAGTCGAAAAGTTACAGAATATTTTTAAGGAAATTATGCTGTATTTTTTTCAGATGCCCACCATTATTTCTGCTGGCAGACACAGAAAGGAGAGGTACCCTCTTATTACTTGGGGTTCATTTTTAAATAATAGAAATGAACAGTTTATTTCTAAATAAACAATGGACATTTTCACTGTTTAATATTCACCGTTTAGCACCTGCAATAAGCAGAAGAAGAGATTTCCTGTTTCAGAGAGAAACGCACTTTCTCCATACTCAGTTTGCTTTGTGCTTTGCATATTCTTTTTGTATTTTGATGAGGAAATAACACCCCCTATAATAGGATGTGTTGTGGTCTTTGGTTAGATTAAGTTAAATTCTCAATAAAATATAGACTCTTAATATGTTACCGTGCAAACACTGACCCTTTTCTGAAAAATGTTACCAATGCCTCTTTCACATAATCTTTTTATAAAATCTGCTACTTTCAAAAGCTCCCCCCAGCTCCATTATTATGAGGTCTGTGCTCCGTCTTACCCCGCTGACCACACACCAGGGCTTGGAGAGGGCTTTGGTTGCACTTGGGTACAAAAGAATGTAATTTTGGTGTTTGAAAGGATGGGGTTTGTGTGCGATCATCAGCCCCTGAGTGCTGCTGACCGCCTACCCCGCTTCATTCATCCTGTGGTGCACGTCTCATAATGACAAAGCCTTACTTTTAAAGTCTGTGGTCTATTTTTTCTCCCACAACATTTAGATTCCAGGGTAGCCTGGCTGAATTCTTGAAAACTGGAATTGGTGGTTTCCTAAATGTCATTTTTCATTTAGACTAATGCACACATTTTTTTCATATTTTACTATAACTGAAATTGGACTGCATCAGTTTTAATTGATGGTTTCTATTTACCTATCTATTTATTTATTTGCCAGCCAACGGGTACATATGGTACCTGCCTGCAAATGTTTAAACTAGGTCCTGTTGTCTTTACATTGCTCGAGTTCTTTGCATTGTTGGATTACAAATGTTGACTTTAACTGCTCTTTAAAATATCTTTAGAAAAGATTAAGCTAGGATTCATCATTTTAAAAAAGTTATTAAATACCCCCAAAGGCATGGAGATAGAAGAGCAGGATGTAAATTTGATAATAAATATTCATTATTGGAGGAATTACCAGTTCCTTATGTATTTACAAAGCAATAGCTAAGTTTATCATTGAACATGACAGAAAGTTTTATTACTGCAATTACCTATTACATACCAAGATCAAAGATAAGAAATCATTGTGTTATAGCTTAATTAGAAGTAGTTTCTCCTGGGCTTCCCTGGTGGTGCAGTGGTTGAGAGTCCGCCTGCTGATGCAGGGGACACGGGTTCGTGCCCCGGTCTGGGAAGATCCCACATGCCGTGGAGCGGCTGGGCCCATGAGCCATGGCCGCTGAGCCTGCGCATCCAGAGTCTATGCTCCGCAACGGGAGAGGCCACTGACTTTAAAAAATTTTTTTAATTGAAGTATAGTTGAGGTACAGTATTATATGTTACAGGTGTACAATATAGTAATTCACAATTTTTAAAGGATGTATTCCATTTATAGTTATTATAAATTATTGGCTACCTTCTGTGTGTATATATTATATATCTTTGTAGCTTATTTTATACGTAATAGTTTGCACTTCTTAATCCTTTTTTGTTATATTCACTAGTTTGTTGTACTTTTTAGATTCCACATATAAGTGATATAATATAGTATTTGTCTTTCTCTGACTTATTTCACTTGGCAAAATTTTATTCTTTTTTACGGCTGAGTAGTACTCCATCACATATATACATACATATATATACCACATCTTCTTTACCCATTCATCTGTCGATGGACACTTAGGTTGTTTCCATATCCTGGCAGTTGTAAATAATGCTGCTATGAACATTGGGATGCATATGACTTTTATTATTAAAGGCATCTTAGCTATTATAAAATATGGTAATGAAATTACAGCAACTGCACCAGAAGTAAAATGCAACTTTGACGGAGCACTGAAAGGCATAGCTAACAGGTGGCATCTTTACTTTCTTCCAAAAGAAAGTGTTGTTACAGCTCTTAGCTCGAGTGATCATATAAGTTATTGTCTAAATTGGGACCCTTTTGAGAGTGAAAGGTGATGCTAGAACAACAGGCATAAACTAGGACTGTCCCAGGGAAATAAGGGCATATGATCACATTAATTTGGGCGAGAGACCCTCTCAAAGAAAACTGAATCTGAATTTGCCTCTAAGTCTTTGCAGAAACAAGGGCAAGTCTTAAAATATTATATAACAAATGGAACTGAAAACTATAGACATAGCATCTTTAGGCTACTGTACTAAATAAAGTTATAGACTCTGGTATTAGGGAAAAACATTTCTGGGAATTTAAACAGAGTAGGTCATAGAATATTTCAATCATGAACAAAGTTAAAATAAGTGTCATATGAGCTTTTGTTGTATAGATCACCCATATCAAGAGCTGAAATCTTCGTACGTGAAAGTCTCACCTTTAGGTCTAGGAAAACAACCCCAACAATTTACTTTCTTCTTACAGTATTTGTGTGTGTGTGTTGCTGTGTGTAATTGCTCCAAGTTATCAATGGTTAATGTCAGATTTTACTGCCTTACAACTCTCAACTGGTGCCTCTCAACATTTAGCTGGTATAAACATCACACGGGGAGGGGACCTTCAAGATGGCAGAGGAGTAAAACGTGGAGATCACCTTCCTCCCCACAAATACATCAGAAATACATCTACATGTGGAACAACTCCTACAGAACACTTACTGAACGCTGGCAGAAGACTTCAGACTTCCCAAAAGGCAAGAAAATCCCCACATACCTGGGTATGGCAAAAGAAAAAAGAAAAAACAGAGACAAAAGAATAGGGATGGGACCTGCAACTCTGGGAGGGAGCTGTGAAGGAGGAAAAGTTTCCACACACTAGGAAGCCCCTTCGCAGGTGGAGATAGGGGTGGGGGGGGGAAGCTTTGGAGCCACAGAGGAGAGTGCAACAACAGAGGTGCAGAGGACAAAGCAAAGAGATTCCCACACAGAGGATCGGTGCTGACAAGCACTCAGCAGCCTGAGAGGCTTGTCTGCTCACCCGCTGGGGTGTATAGGGGCTGGGAGCTGAGGCTTAGGCTTTGGAGGTCAGATCCCAGGGAGAGTACAGGGGTTGACTGCGTGAGCACAGCCTGAGGGGGCCTAGTACACCACAGCTAGCTGGGAGGGAGTCTGGGGAAAGCGCTGGACCTGTTGGAGAGGCAAGAGACCGTTGTTTCGGAGTGCACGAGGAGAGGGGATTCCTTCCCTGTGTGCCCACAGAAGGCAGAGCACCACCTAAATGAGCTCCAGAGACTGACACAAGCCTCGGCTATCAGATTGGACAACAGAGATGGGCATGAAACGCTAACCCTGCTGCTGCAGCCACCAAGAATCCTGTGTGCAAGCACAGGTCACTATCCACACACCCCAACCCTGGGAGCCTGTGCAGCCCGCCACTGCGAGGGTCCTGTGATTCAGGGACAACTTCCCCAGGAGGACACACAGCACGCCTCAGGCTGTTGCAACATCACACTGGCCTCTGCCACCACAGGCTACCCTGCATTCCAATTATAACTACCATACCCCTCCCTCCGCCAGGCATGTGTGAGCCAGAGCCCGCAATCAGCTGCTGCTTTAACCCTATCCTCTCTGGGCGGGAACAGAGGCCTGAGGGTGACCTACATGCAGAGGTGGGGCCAAAACCAAAGCTGAACCCCGGGAACTGTGCGAACAAAAAAGAGAAAAGGAAATTTTTCCATGCAGCCTCAGGAGTAGCGGATTAAATCCCCACGATCAACTTGATGTACCCTGCATCTGTGGAATACCTGAATAGACAACGAATCATCCCAAAATTGAGGCAGTGGACTTTGGGAGCAACTGTAGACCTGGGGTTTGCTGTCTGTGACTGACTTGTTTCTGATTTTTGTTTATCTTAGTATACATTTTAGCACTTGTTATCATTGGTGGATTTGTTTATTGGTTTGGTTGCTCTCTTTTTTAATTATTATTACTTTAAAAAAATTTTTTATTTTAATAATTCTGTTAATTTTTTTATTTTAGTAATTAATTTTTTTTTAATTTATCATTATTTTTCTTTCCTTTTTTCTCCCATTTCTTCTGAGCCGTGTGGCTGACAGGGTCTTGGTGCTCCGGCCTGGTGTCAGGCCTGAGCCTCTGAGGTGAGAGAGCCGAGTTCAGGACATTGGGCTACCAGAGACCTCCTGACCCCACATGATATCAATTGGTGAGAACTCTCCCAGAGATCTCAACACTAAGACCTGGCTCCACCCAATGGCCGGTAATCTCCAGTGCTGAATGCCCCATGCCAAACAACTAGCAAGACAGGACCACAACCCCACCCATTAGCAGAGAGGCTACCTAAAATCTTAGTAAGTTCACAGACACCCCAAAACACACCACCAGATGTGGCCCTGCCCACCAGAAAGGTAAGATCCAACCCCACCCACCAGAACACAGGCATGAGTCCCCTCTACCAGGAAGCCTACACAACCCAGTGAACCAACCTTACCCACTGGGGGCAGACACCAAAAACAGTGGGAAGTACGAACATGCAGCCTGTGTAAAGGAGACCCCAAACACAGTAAATTAAACAAAACGAGAAGACAGAGAAATATGCAGCAGATGAAGGAGCAAGGTAAAAACCCACCAGACCAAACAAATGAAGAGGAAACAGGCAGTCTACCTGAAAAAGAATTCAGAGTAATGACAATAAAGATGTTACAAAATCTTGGAAATAGAATGCAGAAAATACAAGAAACATTTAACAAGGACCTAGAAGAAATAAGAGCAAACAAACAATAATTAACAACACAATAAATGAAATTAAAAATTTTCTAGAAGGAATCAATAACAGAATAACTGAGGCAGAAGAACAGATAAGTGACCTGGAAGGTAAAATAGTGGAAATAACTACCACAGAGCAGAATAAAGAAAAAAGAATGAAAAGAATTGAGGATGGTCTCAATTCTGAGGATGGAGACTTCTGGGACAACATTAAACACACCAACATTCGATGTATAGGGGTCTCAAAAGAAAAAGAGAAAAAAGGAATGGTCTGAGAAAATATTTGAAGAGATTATTGTTCAAAACTTCCCTAACTTGGGAAAGGAAATAGTCAATCAAGTCGAGACTCCCATGCAGGATAAATCCAAGGAAAAACATGCCAAAACACATATTAATCAAACTATCAAAAATTAAATACAAAGAAAAAATATTAAAAGCAGCAAGGGAAAAGAAACAAATAACATACAAGGGATCCCTCATAGGGTTAACAGCTGATCTTTCAGCAGAAACTCTGCAAGACAGAAGGGAGTGGCAGGACATATTTAAAGTGATGAAAGGGAAAAACCTACAACCAAGATTACTCTACCCAGCAAAGATCTCATTCAGATTTGATGGAGAAATTAAAACCTTTACAGACAAGCAAAAGGGAAGAGAATTCAGCACCACCAAACCAGCTTTACAACAAATGCCAAAGGAACTTCTCTAGGCAGGAAACACAAGAGAAGGAAAAGACCTACAAAACAAACCCAAAACAATTAAGAAAATGGTAATAGGAACATACATATTGATAATTACCTTAACTGTAAATGGATTCAGTGCTCCAACCAAATGACATAGACTGGCTGAATAGATACAAAAACAAGACCCGGTATATATGCTGTCTACAGGAGACCCACTTCAGACCTAGGGACACATACAGACTGAAAATGAAGGGATAGAAAAAGATATACCATGCAAATGGAAATTAAAAGAAGGCTGGAGTAGCAATTCTCATATCAGACAAAATAGACTTTAAAATAAAGACTATTAGAAGAGACAAAGAAGGACACTACATAATGATCAAGGAATCAATCCAAGAAGAAGATATAACAATTGTAAATATTTATGCATCCAACATAGCAGCACCTCAACACATAAGGCAAATCCTAACAGCCATAAAAGGGGAAATTGACAGTAACGCAATAATAGTAGGGGATTTTAACACCCCACTTTCACCTATGGGCATATCATCCAAAATGGAAATAAATAAGGAAACACAAGCTTTAAATGACACATTAAACAAGATGGACTTAATTGATATTTATAGGACATTCCATCCGAAAACAACAGACTACATTTTCTTCTCAAATACTCGTGGAACATTCTCCAGGATAGATCATATCTTGGAACACAAATCAAGCCTTGGAAAATTTAAGAAAATTGAAATTGTATCAAGTATCTTTTCCAACCACAGTGCTATGAGGCTAGATATTAATTACAGGGAAAAAACTGTAAAAAATACAACACATGGAGGCTAAACAATACATTACTAAATAACCAAGAGATCACTGAAGAAATCAAAGAGGAAATAAAAAAAAAATACCGAGAAACAAATAACAATGATAGCACAATGACCCAAAACCTATGGGATGCAGCAAAAGCAGTTTTAAGAGGGAAGTTTACAGCAATATAATCCTACTTCAAGAAACAAGAAAAATCTCAAACAAACAACCTAAACTTATACCTAAAGCAATTAGAGAAAGAAGAACAAAGAAACCCCAAAGTTAGCAGAAAGAAAGACATCATAAAGATCAGATGAGAAATAAATGAAAAAGAAATGAAGGAAACAATATCAAAGATCAGTAAAAGTAAAAGCTGGTTCTTTGAGAAGATAAAATTGATAAAATATTAGTCAGCCTCATCAAGAAAAGACAGGAGAAGACTCAAATCAACAGAATTAGAAATGAAAAATGAGAAGTAACAACTGACACTGCAGAAATACAAAGGATCATGAGAGATTAATACAGGCAACTATATGCCAATAAAATGGACAACCTGGAAGAAATGGACAAATTCTTAGAAAAGCACAACCTTCTGAGACTGAAAGAGGAAGAAAGAGAAAATATAAACAGTCCAATAACAAGCACTGAAATTGACACTGTGATTAAAAATCTTCCAACAAACAAAAGCCCAGGACCAGATGGATTCACAGGAGAATTCTATCAAACATTTAGAGAAGAGCTAACACCCATCCTTCTCAAACTCTTCCACAATATAACAGAGTGAGGAACACTCCCAATCTCATTCTATGAGGCCACCATCACCCTGATACCAAAACCAGACAAAGATGTCACATAAAAAGAAAACTACAGGCCAATATCACTGATGAACATAGATGCAAAAATCCTCAACAAAATACTAGCAAACAGAATCCAACAGCACATTAAAAGGATCATACACCATGATCAAGTGGAGTTTATCCCAGGAATGCAAGGATTCTTCAATATATGCAAATCAATCAATGTGATACACCATATTAACAAATTGAAGGAGAAAAACCATATGATCATCTCAATAGATGCAGAAAAGCCTTTCTACAAAATTCAACACCCATTTATGATAAAAAAAACTCTCCAGAAAGTAGGCATAGAGGGAACCTACCTCAACATAATAAAGGCCATAAATGACAAACCTACAGCCAACATCGTTCTCAATGGTGAAAAACTGAAACCATTTCCTCTAAGATCAGGAAAAAGACAAGGTTGCCCACTCTCACCACTATTATTCAACATAGTTTTGGAAGTTTTAGCCACAGCAATCAGAGAAGAAAAAGAAATAAAAGGAATCCAGACTGGGAAAGAAGAAGTAAAACTGTCACTGTTTGCAGATGACATAATACTAAACATATAGAATCCTATAGATGCTACCAGAAGACTACTAGAGCTAATCAAGGAATTTGGTAGAGTAGCAGGATACAAAATTAATGCACAGAAATCTCTTGCATTCCTATGCACTAATGTCGAAAAATCTGAAAGAGAAATTCAGGAAGCACTCCCATTTACCATTGCCACAAAAAGAATACAATACCTAGGAATAAACCTGCCTAAGGAGACAAAAGACCTGTATGCAGAAAACTATAAGACACTGATGAAAGAAATTAAAGATGATATAAACAGATGGAGAGATATACCATGTTCTTGGATTGGAAGAATCAACATTGTGAAAATGACTATACTACCCAAAGCAATCTACAGATTCGATGCAATCCCTATCAAACTACCAATGGCATTTTTCACAGAACTAGAACAATAAATTTTACAATTTGTATGGAAACACAAAAGACCCCAAACAGCCAAAGCAATCTTGAGAAAGAAAAACACAGCTGGAGGAATCAGGCTCCCTGACTTCAGACTATACTACAAAGCTATGGTACTCAAGACAATATGGTACTGGCACAAAAACAGAAACATAGATCAATGGTATGGGATAAAAAGCCCAGAGATAAACCCACGTACATATGGTCACCTTATCTTTGATAAAAGAGGGAACAATATACAATGGAGAAAAGACATCCTCTTCAATAAGTGGTGCTGTGAAAACTGGACAGCTATATATAAAAGAATGAAATTAGAACACTCCCTAACACCATACACAAAAATAAACTCAAAATGGATTAAAGGCCTAAATGTAAGGCTAGACACTATAAAACTCTTAGAAGAAAACATAGGAAGAACACTCTTTGACATAAAACACAGCAAGATCCTTTTTGACCCACCTCTGAGAGAAATGGAAATAAAAAATAAACAAATGGGACCTAATTAAACTTAAAAGCTTTTGCGCAGCAAAGAAACCATAAACAAGACAAAAAGACAACCCTCAGAATGGGAGAAAATATTTGCAAATGAAGCAACTGACAAAGGATTAATCTCCAAATATACAAGCAGTTCATCCAGCTCAATATCCAAAAAAAAAAGCAACCCAATCTATAAATGGGCAGAAGACCTAAATAGACACTTCTCCAAAGAAGTCATACAGATGGCCAACAAACACATGAAAGGATGCTCAACATCCCTAATCATTAGAGAAATGCAAATCAAAACTACAATGAGGTATCACTTCACACCGGTCATAATGGGCATCATGAAAAAATCTACAAACAATAAATGCTGGCGAGAGTGTGGAGAAAAGGGAACCCTCTTACACCATTGGTGGGAATGTAAATTGATACAGCCACTATGGAGAACAGTATGGAGGTTCCTTAACAAACTAAAAATAGAACTACCATATGACCCAGCAGTCCTACTACTGGGCATATACCCTGAGAAAACCATAATTCAAAAAGAGACATGGGGCTTCCCTGGTGGTGCAGTGGTTGAGAGTCCGCCTGCTGATGCAGGGGACACGGGTTCGTGCCCTGGTCTGGGAAGATCCCCCATACCGTGGAGTGGCTGTGTCCGTGAGCCATGGCCACTGAGCCTGTGCGTCTGGAGCCTGTGTTCCACAACGGGAGAGGCCACAACACTGAGAGACCCGTGTACCGAAAAAAAAAAAAAGAGACATGTACCATAATGTTCATTGCAGCACTATTTACAATAACCAGGGCATAGAAACAACCTAAGAGTCCATCAATGGATGAATGTATGAAGAAGATATGACACATATATACAATGGAATATTACTCAGCGATAAAAAAAAGAAATTGAATTATTTGTAGTGAGGTGGATGGACCTCTGTCATACAGAGTGAAGTCAGAAAGAGAAAAACAAATACTGTATGCTAACATGTATATATGGAATCTAAAAAAAAAAGTTTCTGATGAACCTAGGGCAGGACAGGAATAAAGACGTAGACATAGAGAATGGACTTGAGGACACGGGGAGGCGGAAGGTTAAACTGGGATGAAGTGAAAGAGTAGCATTGACATATATACACTACCAAGTTTAAAATAGATAGCTACTGGGAAGCAGCTGCATCACACAGGGAGATCAGCTCGGTGTTTTTTGACCACCTAGAGGGTTTGGATAGAGAGGGTGGGAGGGAGACGCAAGAGGGAGGGGATATATGGCGATATATGTATACATATAGCTGATTCACTTTGTGGTAAAGCAGAAACTAACACAACATTGTAAAGCAATTATACTCCAATAAAGATGTGAGAAAAAAAAAGAGAATCACACAGAGGATTTGTTAGAAGACAGGTTCCTTCTCCCACGTCTCATCCTCAGATTCTGATTCAGCATATCAGGGGTGGGACGTGAGATTCTCATTTTCTAACAAGATCCTGCATGATGCTGATGCTGCTGGTCTACAGACCGCTCTTTGAAAAGCACTGCAGACCAGTAATTCTCAATCCTCATGTCTAAGCACTATGCACAGAGATTCTGATTGAATTAGTTTGTGATCAGACCCACTGTTGGTGATACTGTTACATCTCTCCAGATGATACTAATGTGCTGCAAGGATTGAGAAGCACAGTTCTTTTTTTTTCTCGCTGCCATTTCAATTTCAATAATTTGAAATATCTGCTATCTCTATTGGATTCTAAGATCTCCAAGGACCAGTACCATGTCTATTGGGTTTCCTACTTTGTTCCCAGATCCTGGAATAACTGTCTCTAATTTCATAGGTTTCCATTACACATTTGGCCATTACTGACCAGTGTTCCACTTGGTATCTTCATCTACGTAGTAAGGATGCTAATGTCTTCACTTCCTTACCTCCATGGATGTAACAGTGATGCTGAAAATGATACCTTTTTAAAATATTTGTATTAATTAAGTATTACTGTATAACAAACCACCTCAAAACTCAAGGGCTCAGAACAATAAGCGTCTTTTATTACTCATGAGTTTATACATAAAAGTTCTCGTCACCAATTTCAGTATGTTTTTTTCCCCACACCACCAAGCAATTTTCATACAACAACTGGGTGTCCGACAATTCAACTCAATTCTGACACCATCTATGTAGAGATACCATCAGATTCCACAGGTTAAGGGCTCAGACCTACAAGATTGCTCTCCCTTTCAGATGCCAATCAAAAGTCCAGGTTGCTACCCGTGCTTCTAGCTGACTGGCTATAAATCAGAGGTTCCTACAATCAATCACATGGTTGATTCTCTTGGCCACCAGTCCCCATCCTTAGGTGAGGTCCAAAAGTAACTTCATTCACATAACAAAAGACACCTTCTTTTGCTTTCAACACTTAGGAACTCCAAGGGTTTTAGGAGCTCCCAGAAAAGAAGACAAAGACAAAATACATATTTCTTAATTATAAATCACAATATAACAACATGCTGGCAGGTGGTTCTGCTGGCCTTAGATGAGTTCCTTCATCCATCTGTGGTCAGCTGGAGGTTGGGAGACAGCTCTGTTCACCTTGGCTAGGCTCTCTCAGATGTTTGGGGGTCGGCTGGCTCTAGGCTGACTCAGGCCTTGGCGGAGACTGCGGCCTCTCATCCTCCAAAAGGCTAGCCTGGGCTGGTTCACACATAGGCTGCCGAAGATTCTAAGAGAGAGAGGAGAAGCATGCAAGACCTTGCTGTGCCACATTCTATTCACAGAAACAAGTCACCAGGCAGTCCAGAGTCAAGGGGACAGGAAAGAGACTCTGCCTCTTGGTGGGAAGAACTTCAGGGTCTTAGTTCAAAGGGCTTGGATGCAGGAAAGTTGTGGGTAGGACGAGGAATGCCATCAATCCGCCACAGCATCTAAGGCAAAGGCCCCCATGTGGTCTCCTTCCATTCTAGCCTTAGAAGAATTGCCAGTCAGTCTAATGACAAAGTAAGCTGATTTGGGCTCATTCCATGTGTTGGCTTAGCTATTTAGTAAATGAAAGGCTCATAGAATTTAATTACAAATGTTTGAAAGTTAAAGAGATGCAAATATCTAAGAAAAATAAAATTTCAGTAGATATTTGTTTTAATTAAGAATAGATTTATGAGTTCTCAGTAGGAAACTTGGATCAACGAACATGACAAATGATTCACCACCAAACTTAACAAAGATTATAATATACAAAAGGCTGAAACCTAGGAAATGAAAAGAAAACGTACTCTGAAAGTCACCTTTAGTTAAGGATGCTGACATGTAGTCTAGTTGGTTCCCGCCTTCCTTGTAAATGTCTATAAGCAAGAGGAGATTGCTTAAACAGGGATCTAAAAAGGACCTCCAGTCTCCCAAAATAATGATTCTGTGTAAACCCGAGACCAAACCTTGAGTTTCTTTCTCAATTGTCCTGACTGGTATACTTTGTCTAGGAGGCAGAACATCATCTTCCCCTGCTCAGGACCTCCTTTAACTGCCAAGAGTGCTTTTCACCACTGCAAGAGATGTCTGCATAAGAAATTTAACATCTGTGCTTCTGAAGGACATTGTTTCTGGGATACCCAAGAGCAAACCACATGGGTTCAAAAGCTCTTCCTTATACAGTAATAAACATTTGATCAGCTGGTTTTACAAGACAGATCCCACTCTGCCCCAGGGGTTTCTCATCACTAGGCTCTCTGGATTCAAGGTAGCCGGGCTTTTCTAAGTTTACCCTGCTTGTCCTAATTACTTACATTTCAACTTGTTTTGTAATTGTTTCCAAGCAATAAAGTGTCATTTATTATTAGTTTTTTTTAATCTTCCCTCTACCTACTCCCCTAACCCTGTAAACTACACTCAGCAACACACACAGAAAGGCAGAGATAAACACAAGGTCAACTTCTAAAAGGCAGAGGGAAGGCTGGTGGTTGTAGTTTTCTCCACCGGAAGGGCCTGAGCATGCCAGCTGGAGTGACCAAAATCCCTTTCCCAAGGAAGCCAGTTCACTTGTTTCCAAAGCCTTGTTTATGTAACTCTTTAAATATAGCATAACCAAATCACAAGTATTTTGCCATGGGAAAATGTAAAGTCATTAAGCAACTTAAATACCATCCCGCCCTTTTCAAGCAGACAACACAACCATTAAGCAATTAATACATGTTGAGACATTTCCAATTTTTTGGCACTAATGCCAGTTCAATCATTTGGGGCTGGAAAGCATAGGTAAAACCTATGAGTTACACTTCTTGACGGGAAGCAAAGTATCTTATATGTTTGTTCTTTTTTTAATGGAATTCCAGTCTCCCCCCAGGATGCACAGAACACTAACCTGGTTGCAAAACAAGATTGGATACTGTTTGACATTGTCTGGCATTTCCAATAGGTGTATGAGTTACATTTGGACTTACACTCTGTTAATTGAGTGTTTTCCCGAGCTTGTGGATTTTAAGCCTTCTAAGTCCTTGGGTTCTGCTGACATATTGGGCTGTGGTTTGTTGTGGGTCCTATGGAATGGAAAATTCCTCTGCTTCTAGTTCCCAAATAAAAACAGTGACCTGCCTTATTTACTTGTGAGAACATGGGCAGCATTAGTGACAGTGAGACATGTTCTCTTAGTGTTATAGTGATATGATGGACATATGTAGAGATGAAGAATAATGAGAGATTTTTGTATAATTTTTTCCTTGAAAATGGTAGGCCACTAAAAAACTCACACTTTTGATTTTTCCATTTGCTCAAAAATCAAGGGTTTCATTTCAGTCACTGACAGGGGAATACTTTGTAGATAAAAATTATTTTATCCCTATGAGAGGCAAGAATAAACTATTCATTGAAGAACTACTAATCAAGATTTGTCATGGGCTAGGCACTATTCTAAGTGTGGGGATACAGCAATGAATAAGAAGCATGAAGGTCCCGGTCTCTCATGAAGCATGTTCCTGTGGGGAGGAACAGGCTACAAAGAAGTAAACACATAAATAAATAAGAATATGATATAAAAATACCAGGAAGAAAAAAAACACGATAATATTACAGATCTTAGGGGGCTATTGTAAATTGGCTTATCAGGGAGTGCTTTGATGAAGAGTTGATACTTGATTGAGACTCAGATATTCCACAAAATGTCTGGGTGTTGAGCCTTTTAGGCAGAGGGAACATTTAGAGCAAACGTGCAGATTACTTTACTGGTTTGGCACTACCCAGGCAAATACTAAAGAATTATATATAATACTATATAACTTTATAAATATTATATAATTTTTTTCTTTAAAGAAGCTATCAGAATGTATTTATATGTGGGCCCCTTCAGACTTGTTATTCCTATTTGAAATCCAAGTTGTTATTTTTTTTAATATATATATATTTTTTATAAATTTATCAATTCTATCCACTTTATTTTTGGCTGCGTTGGGTCCTCATTGCTGCACGCGGGCTTTCTCTAGTTGCAGCGAGCGGGGGCCACTCCTCGTTGCGGTGCACGGGCCTCTCACTGCGGTGGCTTCTCCTGTTGCGGAGCATGGGCTCTGGGCCCGCTGACTTCAGTAGCTGTGGCTCACGGGCTCTAGGGCACAGGCCCAGCAGCTGTGGCGCAGGGGCCCAGTCGCTCCGCGGCATGTGGGATCTTCCGGGACCAGGGCTTGAACCAGTGTCCCCTGCATTGGCAGGCGGACTCTCAACCACTGTGCCACCATGTAAGACCCACCCCCCAAGTTATTATTTTTATGGGGTATTTTTAGCATTTGGTGAAAGAATTATCATAATGTTTTCTTTAGAGAGTTCCCTTCACCTGTTTTCCAACTGGGGTCTGCGGGCAAGACTGAGATATTCTGACTTTGAAAACAGAGTGGAAAGAGAAGGAACTCCTACCACAGGAACTGTAAGTCCCATTGGTAATGATAGGTGTATGTCTTAGCTTTTGCTGTATAACAATCCACTCTAAAATGTAGTGGGTTAAAACATCAAATAGTTATTTAGCCCATGAATCTACAGGTTGGCTATTTGTACTGTGCTTGGCTCAGTACTCTTCTGGTTGTGATCAGGCACATACACCTGTGGTCAGCCACAGTCAGCAGGACAACTCTGCTTCTGGAGGTTGGCCGGCTGTTAGCTGAGGCAATGGGGTAACTGGACTATGTGTGTCTTTCGCCATCCAGCAGGCTTATTCTCAGAGGAAGGATTGCGAGAAAGTTTGCAAGGGCTCCTGAAACCTAGGCCCATGATGGGTCCAGTGTCACTTCCTCAGCATTCAAAACATTCAAAACAACTCATAAGACCAGCCTAAATTCAATGGCTGGTGAAATGGATTCCAGTTTTGGTCACATTGGAAAGGATTTAGGGAGGGGTTAAGAAATGGCCATATTGGGGCTTCCCTGGTGGCGCAGTGGTTGAGAATCTGCCTGCCAGTGCAGGGGACACGGGTTCGAGCCCTGGTCTGGGAAGATCCCACATGCCGCGGAGCAACTGGGCCCGTGCGTCACAACTACTGAGCCTGTGCGTCTGGAGCCTGTGCTCCGCAACAAGAGAGGTTCTGACAGTGAGAGGCCTGCGCACCGCGATGAAGAATGGCCCCCACTTGTGTAACTAGAGAAAGCTCTCACACAGAAACGAAGACCAAACACAGCCAAAAATAAATAAATAAAAAAGAAATGGCCGTATTTTTTTAACCAATCTACCATAGCAGGCAAATGCTAACACTGCAGCCTAGAAATGTTTATATTTACAGGGGTTGGTAAACATTATTTGTAAAGGACAAGTAGACATTTTTGGCTTTTCAGGTCAGACAGTCTCTGTCACGACTACTCAACTTTGTTGTAGTGCCAAAGCAGCCCCAGACAATAAGTGAATAAATGGACATGGCTATGTTACAATAAAACTTTATTAACAAAACAAGCGGCAGGCTGGATATGGCCCATGGAGCTATAGTTTGCTGCTCCCTTATCGGTTATTGAGGTGAGATAATTTTGCTACAAAAGTCTTATCCTTCAAACAAATACCCTGGACTATAGCATGGCTTCCATCAGACACTAACAAACTCAGAGAGGAACAAAGTTGACTCACACATCAGACCACAGGCCGTCCTGTGGATGAGCTTTTATTCTAGTAGTCGGGGGAAGGGCATTTCTTCGGCTTTAAATACAGCATTTGTTTACGGAGCTACTTACATAAAGTAAGTAAGTAAGTTGATGTAAGTAAGCTACTTACATAAACTTACATAAACTATCTGTCATTGGTAGTGGTTGTTTGCTGCCTGGATGTAATAATTGCTTATTTCCTTTTGTTTGTTGTGGTTAGTTCACTTTCAAGGAAGAAAGACAAAAATTTCTAAGTAGAACAAAGGCTAAGAGAAAAGAGAAGGGAAACAGTAAAGCAATTAGAGCTCCTCAAGGGCAGGGATGGGGCTCTGTCCAGGAAGCCAGGTTCTCCAGCTGGAAGTGGCCCCAGGGATCCACACATTTGTTCTCACCCTTGAGTGCACATTAGAGTCACCTGGGGAGCTTTGCACAATTCTCATATCCAGGCCACACTCCAGGGCAATTAAATCAGAATTACTGTGGGCAGAAGCCAAGCATCAGTACTTTTTAAACCTCCCTATGTAATCCAACATGCAGCCAAGTTTGAGAGTCAGGGTTCGACAGTCTTGGCACCTCTTAGTGACCCTGTCTGAGGTCTGGACCATCCCACAAATGCATGTCCCCCACTCACCTGAATGCCCCTTCTGAGAACTCATCAGCTCTGGGTGTATTCTTCTTGGGAGCTCAATAATACGTAATGACATGATAATCTCTCTGAATTCTGACGCAGCCCCAGGGCCCTGAGCTTCAGTATTTGTCGACTTGAAAGTTCATTTCTCTTTTCAAAATCTCATTTTTCTTTTCAGCATTCAGCTATAAGTTTATAGCAGAGTACTCTCTTTTGGAAAATCAATACTATTTCACCTGAAATATTCCTTCAGTTGAAGGAGAGAAAATGAATAGCTGGAATTATCTTAAGGCAGACTTCACAAAGAATATATTCAACTTTCTAACAGTTAAAGTCATCCTATACTTAAGTGTCCTCTGGACATGCCACTAACTGAAGTCAACATTTTATTAATCTTCCTGTAAATTGCTCAAAGCAGCATGGCAACCAGCAGCATGGCAACCAGACTAATGGATCAGTTATGGTCCCCTGTTACTTCACTCAAGCAATGCGTAGAAATTTAAGCTAAAAAGAAGTGTGGAGGTCATCTGGTTCCCTGCCTTCTTCCCCTTTCATTAATAAACGAACAATTCAAAAGTTAAGTGGCTTTCCCAACCTAGTAGGAAAACACTTTTCTGATACCTTGCAGGTTAGAGTAGCAAGAGGTTTGTTTTCAGATGGAAGGCTCTATGATGCTTTCAGGAAACAGTCTGCAAGGAGCACAAATAATGTTCTCTCTCCTGTCCTCTCAGCCCCCCTTCCTTTTGCTGTACCCACTGTAGGGACTGTGGTCCTGAATGACAGTAGCTACTCTTCAGAAGTGCCTCACTCCAGTCATCCCCTCAAATCCATCCTCAGGGAATCCTAGTGTTCCAACTTAGTCCCCTAGCTGTCCTTTTTTGCCAAGCTCGTTCTTGCCCCTCATCTGCTTGTTTTGGGATCTGGCATCTCCAGACCCTCACCTTCTCCAGGGCTTCCTTACAGGGGTCACCTGGGACTAATCCATAGGATTAGTATATAACTGGGCGATTTCTCATGGAGCAGGGAGCCCCACTGCTGGAAAAGGACAGCTCTTTCTTATTAACGTTTCTATGGTGGAGTCTTTTCTCTCTCCCATGATGTTTCTCTAAAGCCCTTTAAGTAAAGACATCAGTATCTGGGGAAGCAGCAGAGAGACTATCAGGTCAAACATCTGTCCCACAGCTGATCCTGCAGCTGGAAAGGTATCCACACCCGGCTTTGACAGCCGCCTGAAGTGCAGAGCCAGCAAAGCCTGAGCTGGAACCTCCGCATTCTTGCTGCTGCCAAATTGTGATGGCCGAAGAGTCTTTCACAAAGGAACTTTGAGAGTTTGTTGTTGCTTTTCCCATTGTCATGCTGCAAATGGATTCTTCCCATCCTAGACTTGTAGAAAAATCGGCTGTAAGGCAAGTCCATCCAGATTCCAGTCAAAGGTATACACCACCTCCAAGAGATGGGGAACAGCCCAACTCTTAAGTCTGAACCAAAATCACATTAGTCAATAATCTTATAACCAATGATAAATAACTACTTTAATACATAGTTATTTTAATGAGTATTCCAGAAGATAGGATCAGATCACCAAATCCATGATTTCAGTAGACGATGGCTTTTCTTTTCTTGTTTACTATTTAATCCTCAAAGTTTTTAACTATACAGAAAAGTAGAGAGGATAATGTAGTGAAAACTCATAACTTATCACCTTGATTTAATACTTTTAAACATTTTATCATATTTGGTTCATCTCTTTTTTTGCTATAGTAAGTTAGAGAAATTTACAGACATGTGACATTTCCCATGCAACCCTCAAATTCAATATAAATTTCTAAAAAATAAGTACATTTTTCTGTATGACCACAAAATCATTAAATTAGTCAACAAAATTAATAATTTCTTAGCATCATCTCACAATCCAGTCCAATTTCTCCAGTTGTTACCATAGTATTTGGGGGGTCCATATTTAGTCAAGGAGAGCACATCTTGGATTGGGATGCTATGAAGGGAGAAGGATCCGGTCCTTTGTTGGTCTGTGAGGGGAAGAGATTGTGGGGCACCATATTAGTCAGGGGAGACTATGTAGAAGACAGTGAGATTTGGGAGGGAAATAAAGGACAGGTAGTTTTCAGGAGAGGTAGTGAGACAGGCTGGGACCTGGGACCTGGGACCCTTTGCTGCAGTTCGTGCATCTAGACAAACATCTCCTTAAGAAACAAACTACAAAGAAGCTATAAGGGACTAAAAAGAACTGTGTGCATGTGCAGTTGGGGCAAAGTATGAACAACAAGATACAAAAAAACGAAAAACCCAACTGCCACTTCTGTGGTGTCAGGAGCAAAAGCAGGGCACTGCGCATGATCCCTGCACTCAACACCATCAAGCGGGTGGGCTGACCACCCAAGTCACCCCTCCGGCCCAACCCCTGGACCCGCCCGCACCCTCACCCCATTTAAGGGACCAGCTCTCAGGGAGCGAGCAAGGGCATCAGTTACTTCTTTTCATTCCCTTGTGCTGCAGCCGGAGCCCCAGAAAAGCCTTGCCTGAATTTCTCATCTGGCCTCTTAAGAAATTTCTATTGATTAAAGCATCTGAGAAACCCACCAGCTGGGGAGAGAATTCCAGGTAGAGATACCAAGAAGGATGATACATGGGCAAGGAGAAGCTGGTGCATCAGTGTCTGGAAACGTTGATATAAATGATTTACTCATGCCTGCTGTGTAGATAAAGTCTTTGGTCAGAAAGCCAACTCCTGGATGCTTCCTAGTTTGAGAGGAAAAGGGCACAGGAAGAAAGGAATGGTGTTGGAAATAAGGCTGAAAAATTACAACAAAATAATTCTAGAAAGCCAAGAGAAGACAGAGTCCCCGAGTGTCTCTGAGCTGAATGTGACAGAGAAGACTAAACATGCCGCCACAGAGCTGCTCCGGGGCCACCTGAATCAACATCATTTATTAGAAATGCAGACGCTTGAGCCAGCCCTAGACAGACTCCTTCAAAATCTCAGGAATGGGGGCCTGGGAATCTGTGTTTTAATTCGTTCTCCCAGAAATTCTTCTGCACACTCAAATTTAAGAAGTCCTGGTCTACGATACATCTTCTCAAGTTCTCTCCTCAGTGTGTAACCTGCTTCAACAAGTAGCACCTTCAATCTTTCCTCTTGCGTTCTGTCTGTAGCAGATTTTCCCCTATTCTTAAAAACAAAAGAAAGCAAGCAAGGAAGAAAAACACGCCTATCAACCAAATCGGAAAAAAAAATCCTACTGTTTTATACCTTACAGTTCTTCCTTTTATCTTTAATGTCTCAAATTTTATATATGACCTACAACTATACTCTCCATAGTCTCACAAAATATCACTATTTAAGAACGTGAACTCCATCTTCTACAGAACCCTGCTTCACAGACTCACCAATATGACCAGACTCACCACTATGCTCTAAAATCACCAAACGACCCGCTAATTGGTGATTCCCCATCTTTGTTCTTGACCATCAGCAGCAGCCTTGAAATTTAACTCTTTGGGCTTCTTAATATAACAATGTAATACCATTTAACAATGTCATACCATTTAACTTCTCACTTCCTATTTCTCAGACCTTCCACTCCCCCCCAACCCCCGCTGCCACTAAACAAGTGCATTTCCCCAGATTCAACCTTTAACATTTGCTCTTAATTTTTCCATTCTCCCTCTAGTAGAGATAACATCCAATGTTTCCAGATACCGGCTAGTGAACAGTCATGATATCTAGGTGCTATTGGGCTCAAGTAGTGCATAGCAACTCACCAATTGGACGGTTGCAAGTTAGAGGTTCTCTTGTCACCTGACATCCAAGTATTTTCTCCAAATCCTCAATCCCTCCCAACCAGGTCCCTTCTATCAATAACTTCCTTTTATCTGTGAAAAGGCTTTCACAACTGAAGCCTTAAACTTCGGGTCACTTCAGCCACCTCTGTAATATGTCACGATCTACCAAACCCTAGGTCTATTATATATACACATGGTTTTTTCCTAGCTTGCTTCTATAGTTCTTGCCAGACTCCCATTACACCCATCACAATTTTTTTCCCCTTTTGGCCTCACCATGAGGCCTCTGGGATCTTAGTTCCCCAACCAGGGATTGGACCCGAGGCTTTGGCAGTGAAAGTGCAAAGTCCTAACCACTGGACTGCCAGGGAATTCCCCAAAATATTAAATATATAGAAGTGATAAAACTTTTTTAAGTGGACTTGAATGAAATGTATAAACAAAGTCTCAGGGTAGCATCTGGAGGCTTGAGTTCTAATTAGTCTACCTCTCAGAGGCTCAGTTTCTTTGCCTATAAAATGATGGTTGGAGAACTGATTATTTTATAGTGCTGTTGGGGAGAATACAGACTTCATACAGCACTTTAAGGTTATGATTATTAAGAATAATTATATGTTATTATTATTGTTAAATGACTCTTGATTCTCCTTTAGATCAGGATATGACAGATCAGGGTTGAGGTCTAAATAAAATTATGAAATAGATGAAGTCATCTTCCCCATCTCATCAAGCCTTTTGAGTATTTTTCTTCTTGTCAAAGCTGTGGTTTCATGAAGGGCTTAATGTTGGCTGGCTGACAACAACCTGTATTATCAACATAGGATTTTAAGCATGGATTCCATGCATGTGTGTGTGTGTGCACGTATGCATGTGTGCGTGTGCATCTCTGCATGTGCGCAGGTGTGAGTATCACCATGGAGAACAGCTCTGGGGAGAAGCCAACTTTGAAATCTCCTCCAAGCTTCTCTCTTTCCTCCACTTTCTAATGAGGTAGCCCCAGAGGGTTTGCGAACAAGAACAGAGAAAGCTGGAGTCAGGATTTCCTACTGCCTCGTGCCATCCACAGGCACTGTTGCCCCTCTTCTGGAACAAACAGTGAAAAGCCAGGACAGGCTGTTTTTGCCTGATTCACCCATTTATGCCTCAGGATCATTTTAAAGCTTGAGGATGAAAGCCAAATGGCTCTAAGTCCTTCCACAGAATAGAGTAAGGTTTTGTACTTTTTACTCATTAAAGTAATAACTTTACTGCTATAAAATCCCTTGAGGAACACAACTTTCTAAATGCTGTTAATAATTTAGATATGCTGTAACAGCAAAACAATCTGCAAAACCAAAAGGGAAGAATAAGCACCATAAATGATGGCAGAATGACATATAAATTCTAGCCTATGTAAGATATAACACTCAGAATATTCATACTCATAATTAATGAAATGGGAAAAGTTCTTAAGTTCTCTCTCTCTCTCTCCTCTCTCTCTCTCTCTCTTTCTCTTTTGGAAGCAAAATTGAGAACGTGATTTTGTGCAATAGTATAATGAAAACATTGTATTTTGCAGGTCTCGGACAGTAAATGCAATGTTAGCCATTTTCCACAGTAAGCAGGGGGAGGAGCTAACATTTATTGGGCACAGAGATCTTTACACACATCTTAGAATTTAATCATCATTAAGGCCATTATAATATTAAATTATCACCATTTTGCAGTTGAAGAACTTGGGGCTTAGAGAAGTCAAGAATGTTGTTCAAATCCACATGGTAGAACTGGGTTTGAACTCAGATTTCTCTCATTTCAGAACTCTTCTCTAAAACCTTCTTCTTGAAATATAATGTTCATACAAAAACGTGTCCTAGTCCTAAGTGGAAAGTGGTGAAATCTTTACTTAATAAACACTTCATGTAAGTAGTCCCTGGATTAAGAAAGCATTACCAGCGCTCCCAAAGCCTCCATAGAAAACTAGTATACTCGATTCCAATACCATAGATTTGTTTTGCCTATTTTTGAAAGTAAATATGTGGACTTGTGTAACAAGTCTTCTTTTGACTTCTTCTGCCCAACCTTAGGTTTTGTGAAATTCATCATATCCTTATAAGCATTTATAAACCATTGATTCTTAGTGTTGTATAATATTCCATTGTAAGACTACACAATAATAGATTTACCCATTCTATGGTGAATAAAAATGAGGTCTTTCCTCTTTGGTGGTATTACGAATAATCCTGCTATGAATATTCTTGGCTGACCTTATTTAACATTTCTGCTGGATCTGTCTCAAGGAGTAGAATCATTGGGTTGTGGAACAGGCATAGCATCAGCTTTATTGAATAATGCCAAACAGTTAACCAAAGTGTCTACCTTTCTATCCATGGAATATGAGAGTTCTAATTATTCTACACCCTTGCCAATATGTACAGTTGTCTGGTTGGTGTTTTTTTTTTTTTTTTCATTCAGCATATTTTACGAGTGTATTGATATCTCACTGAGATTTTAATTTATATTAAAATTCTGTGCTCTTTTGACTTTCCACCTGTTTCCATTGTATTTGATGGCGTGCATTCTTGAGGTGGCCAACCAACACCTCTAAATGCACACAGTGGTCTTCAAAAGCATCTAGCCAGTAGGAGCAATAAGCCCATAAACAACAAATGGAAACTTTAGGCAAGAGCCAGTATACTAATAACGATTTCAAAAAAGGACAGATGAGAGGCAGTGAGTAGGAATATAACAGATTACAAAATAAGCCCCAGTTCTGCACCCTGCATCCACGCCCTTTCAAGAATGTGACCTTGCTGCTCTTCCTATCAAGAGTAGAGTGTATTTCCCCAGTATTTAAATACAGACTGGCCTTTCAGTTTGCTTTAGTCAGTAGAATGCAGCAGAAGTAACAGAATGCCAGATTGGCTAGATGTCTTGAATGTTCCCACTCAGTTTTTTGGAAACCCACTGAGCCACCAGGCTAGGCTGTAGGAAGGTGAGAGACACATGAACCAGAGCAGAGTTGTCCCAGCTGGAACCATGAGAGAGTTTCACTATCAACTAAACCTGGATCAGGTCAGCAGAACACTGGTCAACTACAGATTTGTGAATTTATAAGTGGCTACTGTTTCAATGACCAAATACAAGGAGGTTGGCCAAGTGTCCTGTTTTACACATTTCCCCAAAAGTGAACCCCTGCTTTAGTCTGGTACTGAATTTCTCTGCCCGATATTATCTCCTCTTCCTAGGAAAGATATTGGGTTGGCCAAAATTTCGTTCGGGTTTTTCCATAACATTTTAGGGAAAAACCCAAATGACCATATTGGCCAACCCAGTATCACTCTTGAATCTGTGATGTTCCCAAAAAGCCAAATGGAATGTGATTCTTATTTTCTTAATCTAACTCTGTGCTCTCGAAGACCCTTGTACAGTTGGAGAGCACTCCCTTAGTACAAGCAGGTTCCACAAGGGAAAGCCCTGCTTTTAATATACTCCAACTTGCTTCTGGATGATAACTGCACATCAGTTCCCAAGTCCAGCCCCAAAAAGCTATAGGAGCTACTGTGTCAGCACATGCAGCTCTCCCCTGAGCTCTGACATTGTGCCAAACAGCTGTCCTCCGAAAGCAATCCCTTTGCCAGTGATGAAAACGACTGCCTTTGTTGTCTCACCAGCTCTGTGCTAGAGCATTTCCAATAAAGAAAATGACTCTGCAAAAATCCTTCCTTGGTAGAGAGGCAATGTGGCCGAGTGGGCCCAAACGTTTGCCCTAAAATGCACAGGAATCACCTGGCATTTTGTTCAAATGGAGAAGCTGGTCAAGTAGGTCAGGGATGGGGCCTGATATCCAGCATTAAAAAAAAAAAAATTCTAAGTGGTGCTGATGCCACTGATCCATGGGCCACACTTTCGGTGGCAAACATCTAAGGTCCAGGTTTTGGACAAATAGGCCTGTGACCCAGTGGCTCACAGCTTCAGCTTTCTCATCTGCTAGTTGGATTGGTATAAGATTTATGTGAGACTGTGCATGGAAGAAACTAATCACAACCCCTAGCACACAGGACAGGTGGAGGATATAGAGTTATTGTGTTATGCAGATATGTAGAGTTGCCCAGTAGTTACTGTACAGTCTCTCTCCCCAGAAATGGGTCTTTATTCTTATCAGGATTTCCATGGGCCCAGTGCTGGGCAGCTTTCAATGTTTTCTGAGTCCCATGTTCTTGTCCTGGCAGCCTTGGAAGCAGTCCTAAAGCAGAGGTAAAACGCAAGTTGTAGAATTTAGGTATTGCTGAGGGAGTCTTATTTAGGATGAGAAAGGTTAATAGTAGGGGGTCATAGAGAGGTTACGGTGAATCAGGGTCCCTTGATTTTAAATCTATGCTGTTGAACCTTTTCCATGATTCCCATTCATGTCCCAAACCTATGCAGCTTTTAGTCCTATGCATTTACCCGTAGTTTATAAGGTTAAGTTGAAAGAAGAATTAATCAGCCTCATGCAAAAATACTCAGCTGTTTTCCAAACCCACTTTCCCAGACAAATCAAATAATAAGACAGCAGAAAGAATCAGGTTTTATGAGACTTTTCCATTAGATATGTTCATTAAACCCTTGCTACTCATGGTATGGTCCAGGGACCAAAAACATTGACATCATCTGGGAGTTTATTATAAATGCAGAATCTCAGGTGCCCCACCAGACCTGCTCAATCAACTCTCTGGTTGCGGCCCAGGGTTCTGTGTTTTAACAACCTCTCCAGGTGATTCTGAGGCATGTTACAGTTTGAGAAACATGACTTTAGGGCCTCAGACCAACAGTATCAATTTGGTCCCTTCTCTTTAAAGAAATGTAGGATCCTAGGCTGTAACCAACAACTTACCAAACTAGAATCTGTATTTTAACAAGATCCTCAGGACATTAGTATGCTCATTGTAGTTTTAAAAATAATGCTCAAGGGTAGAACATACTTTGGGCCCAGTCTACCCTCCAGGGTACTGACTAGATGGATTATAGACCCAGGAAAAACACACAAATTATTGGAATAAGAGAAAAATTCAGACAGAGCTGCCCTTACATTGCACTGACGCAAATAAGAAGGAATAAAAGCTTTAGGCATTGCTATTCTGCCATTTACATGGCTGCTTAACCAAAGTTTGGGATGAGCTGGGCTTAAGTAGAATGAGTTACAGGTAGTGTTTCTGCTGGAAGACCATTAGAAACAATTTCCATCTTGACAGGCCGGTGGGGAAAAAAGAGTTATGGTTTCTTTGTTCCCTCCCTGTTCAATTTGGGTCAGAGACCAGCAGAAAGGGGGAGGAGGCTTTGTTCTCTGGGTGTGGGTGAGGCATTTTTTCCCAAATTTTTACTTAGGGCCCTGGATTTAAAACTGACTGCTTCTGCCAGTTCTGATTTCCTTGAGGCTCTAGGTATAGAAAGAGACTTCTGTGATTGGAAAAAACCCTTCTGGACAAGATGCTTCAGTGGACACATCAACCACTGCCTTATCTTGCCCACTACTTGGACTGCACGGGGCTGACCTGTCCATCCAGGCCAACAGCTGTGCTTTGGCTCATCTTGGATTTTTTTATGATCTGGGGATAAAAATGGGGAAAGTAGACCCTTGTTAGTATCTGACCAAAATCTGGTATTGGAACCATTATCAGAGAATGTAATCATTTTTAAATTTATTTTTAGTTTCAAAGTCATACACATACATGCACATATAGCAGCTGCTGACTTAAGCATATAAAACTCATCTGACTCCTTGTCCAGGTACTGCAAGGAGCAGATATCAAGATGTGATTAACCATGCAAGGGTATTATTAGGGGAAATGCCTTGTGAGAAAATAGGGGGGGAGCCAAGGAAGGCTGGGAGAGCTGTGAGACCATGGTGAGGTCTGACACCTGTGAAGGAGAGAATGCCGGAAGGAAGGCTTGGGGGTGTGGGCGGGGAGCATCTGAGATCACTGTGCAGCCTTAGGGAGGTTCAGCAGGGTTGTCAGAGAGTTCCTGATCCAAAGTGGGCTGCCAGAGTGTCCCCCAGAGATGGGCCTGCTTTAGTATTCCTACATTCTGAGTCACTGACTAGGCGTACCAAGTCAGTGGCGATGGATGTCTGTAGTAGTCGGGACCCTCTGTCAACATCTCTTCTTATAGTTGGAGGAGTGCAAGACACATTCTCAAAACCATAACTTTCCTCCTTCCCCTCCCCATCAAAAACATTCAGTGGTAGCTAGTATTTAAAGAGCCATGTATCAGTCTATTTGGCATCTCATGGAGGGTTTCATAAATATGAAATTCATCCGATCTGCATACTCACCTTAGACCTTCCACTGCTATCTGAGCCATTTGTCAACTGTGTATTTGCCGGAAGGCTCTACAAGTTCTGTTTGGAGAAATGGCAATAAGGACTTGGGTGTTGTCATGTAAAACTTGGAGAATGGGGTCTTGATTCTTAACTAAAGCATTGACTTTTGTTGATCACCTTTGAGAAAGAAGGAGACCAGTGTGATGTAGAGAGTATGAAGTGATATGTATCCTGCCTTGAAATACCAACAGACAGTTGGCAGTGAGGATTTTTTGAGCAGTTTTCTGAGGTTCTCTTTAAACTCTCCTCCAGCATATTCCCTCAGGAAATTGTTGTACACTTTTCAATAAGAAGGATTGCAACATAGACATATTGTTTGTTGCATACTAAAGACATTCAATATTAATTTAAGAAACCCAAAATATCCTAGGACTGGGAAGCAGGAGAACTGGGTTTAAATTCTGTGACCTTGCTGTATGACCTTGAGCAAGTCACTAACCTCCCTTCAAAGCTGTAGTTTTTTTCCCTTGTGAAGTGGAGATAATAGTACTTGATTGCAATTCACTCGATAGATTAGTTTCCCTTGTTGAATGACATCACATTGGAAATTTTGAAATGTCATACGAAAGAAAGGTGACTGTGTGAGTTGGACTCGTGTCCAGTTAAGCAAAATAAGGTTTATTATAAGGACACAAATGGATTAGAACTGGAAACAGAAGGCCCCAAGGAAACACAGTAGAGCCAGGGTTGGCTATTATCTCTCCTTTAGGTTTACCTCTCAGTTTCTTCAGACTGGAAGATTCCTTTCTCCCCCATATTTCAGAGTTTAAACCTTGGCCCACTGTGCAGCTAAAGAGAAGGGCCCTGAATCTGAGATCACCCCACAAGGAAGACCCCTCTGCCAAGAGGAGTCCAGGGCCATTTCCTCAGGAAGCAGCTTTGGACCAGGGTATTTCAGTAAGAAGGGAGAAATTGGGCATGACTGGCACCTATATATACCCAACAGGTGCAGATTATAAATGGGCAAGGTGACATCATCCATAGAAATCAGACTGTTGAATAAAAATCTAGAAGTATGACCTAGCCATTCTCCTTCCAGCCCACATGACTTGGGACAAATCACATAACTGCTTTAAGCCTCAGTTTTCTTGCTGGGGATAAAAATGGGTTATTGGGAAATTCAAATCAGATAATTTGCATGAAAATATGTTGTAAATTCTGAGATGCAAAGAATGGCCACCAGAGCTTAAGAAAGAATGGAAGCAAGCGGGCTGAGTTACTAACTTGCCAGGGAAGTGAATACACACCAGTGAAGAAATTCACTCAATGGTGAGTAGAAAACATACTGCTACTTTTTTTTTAATTATAACATGCACAATTTTTGACAAATTACAAACGGACATAATGGTTGATTAAGTAAGCAGTGCCATGGTGATGGTAAAGGCTATCCGTTCATCTTTTCATAAAAAGTGAATGTCAAAGTTGGGATTTCTTTTAACAAAGAATTGAGAGGGCCTTTAGAAATCAAAGAATCAGATTGTAGAGTCGGAAGCACCATTCTCTCTAAATGTAATCTCCTTTTTAAAAGCTGTGTTTCCGAAGGCTTGCTGGTTGGCAGACAAGCAAAACTGAGAGCATATTCATGAAAGAACAGACTGAGGACTTGCAAAGGCCTTGGAGACAGGAGACCTGTGTCCTGTGCTTCTCCTAACTGGCTGTCTGATCCAAGGTTATTTATTTTCCTTCTCTAGGCCTCCATTTCCTCAGCTGTAAAACTTTGTCTGTAGGCGAGGACTAACGCTAATGTCCCTTCCAGCTCTGATAGATTCTGATTCCGAGGAACTTCATCTGATCATGACCTCAAAAACTATTTTTTCCATCAGAAATGTTAATTGCCATTTAAAATGTCAAATATGATAATGTTGGTATAGCCACAATATTATAACAAATTACCCCCCAAATTTTGTTGCTTAAAACAACCACCATTTATTATTTTTACAAGTATGAGTGGACGGTGCCACTTGGCTGACACACCCTGGGCTGGGTTGATCCTGACTGGGTTCACTCACATATCTGTAGTCAACTGGTGTATAGTTGTGGGTGGCTTGTCTGTGTTGGCCTCGGCTGGAACAGATGAAATGGCCCAGGGCCTCTCTCCAGTGGATGGGGTCTCTCATCTTCCAGCAGGCTAGTCCAGGCTTATTCACATGCCAGTGGAAGTTTCCGTGAAAGAGAATGGAAGGATGCAAGAACTGGCACGTTGTCACTTCCATTGTATTTTACTGACGAGAGTAAACCGTAAGGTCAGCCCAGATTTATAAGTGATGAAGTAGACTTCACCTCATGATAGGAGAAGCTACCAAATCATATTGCAGACGTGCATGGAAATAGGCAGGAAGGAAGAACTGGGAACATTCTGGCCACTAATCAACCAAGTGGTAGCTAGATAGATCTATATGATTCTTTCTGAAACACTTTACAATATCTTTTAAGTCAGACAGTTTAAATCTCCACTCCCTCATGGCAAGGAGAATCACAGTGGACTGTTTATCTCTTTCTAGAAAAATCCTCAAAACAAACCCAAGCACAGGGACATGGCATTTGCCTAAGGAACAGCAGGTTAATGGCTTGCTTATACCCTTTCAAAAGGATGGTTAGCTTCCCAGATGACCCAAAAGGCCCTTAGCTCTTTTCCCAGTTCATAAATACAGTCTAGAGATTATTTTTTCCAGGGCAGTCTTCCCGAAAACTGCAACAGATACAACTTACTTTATCAGAACATGAGCTGAGAAACTGCAGCTGTGCTAGCTATCCAAACAAAAGCCCTGAGGCTCCTCTTTCCTGTTGAAGTTGAGTGGTAAGTACGCCCTAGAGGTGGAGACCTCACTTTCCCCCAGTTGCCTTCCTCCACTCCCCAGTAGCAGCAAGCCCATTTCGAATGCTTGGTAGGCACACGTGGCCACTGGACAGTGTAGATACAGAGCACCTTTGCCATTGCAGAAAGTTCTGATGGAAGAGGTGATTTGGGAAATATCTAAGCTATCCGGAGAGGGCAGGTCCAGGTGGGGCCTTGGCCAACCCTGGGATAGTCATGAAGGAATCAGATACCTGGAAGAAATGCAGGTGATTATCCAGATTGGACATCATGACTCATGTAGTTTGGCCCTAGGTCTTTTAACTACAGATTCACTCAGTGACCTTGGGCAATGCGTCTTATTTCTTTGAGCGTTAGTTTATTCTTCAGGAAAATAAGAGATTAGGGTAAATCAGGGCTTCTTAAATTTGTGTGTACACATGAATTATCTGGAGATGTTGTAAAAATGTGAATTCAAATTCAGAGGCAGTAGGTGGTTGAGGCCTGACATGCTTTATTTGAAATCAGCTCTCAGGTGGTGCCAGTGATGCTGAGGCTCTTGGTCCATGGACCACTCTTTGAGTAGCAAAGGATTAGGTCATAGAGCCATTGAATATTACCTCAGAAAGGATCCTTATAGATTCCCTATTCCAATCCTGTCTCTAAGGTCCTGTCCAGCCCTAGAGTCCCTGAGGTCTGAGAATAGGCCCTTTCATATCCTGAAGGGGCCCTGGTACCCATGGCTCTGTAAGAATCTAATGGTCATTTGACTTGTTTAATAAAGCAACAAAAATGACTTTGGAGTAACTCCATAGTTTCCCTGTAACTATGTAAGTAAGGAAAGACTTGATTTGTGTCTAATGGCTTCTATGAAGTGAAGAGCTCTTATAGCTCATATATTCCACTTACTAGAGACTGGGTAATCTTTACATTTGCTTTAAATGACCTCCTCAAGGCCACTCTCCTCAAGTGTTAATTGTATACAGTAAAATACGGCCATTCCTAATAGCATACCTGTTCTTACTTAAAATTGGCAAGTGAAACAGCAGAGAAGAAGCGCAGAATCATGCAGCAAGTGAGATTGCCCCAGAGGCAGTGGTTGAAAACCTCCAGATTTCTCCATGTGGATAAGTATGGTGACTGGTAGAAAAATAAACTATACCCTACATATGCTATATACATATACTATACTCTAATATACTGCTATACAGTTCACTTCCATCAAACCCCACAGTGTGCTCTTGAGCTCCTAAGTCATTAGGCTTGAATTCAAGATGTGCTGTTTTCTCGTGAACTGAGCAATGGGTGCTTTTAGCAAGCAACACCACCAGATGATATGCTGTGGCCTCTTTAATGTAATCCATTCAGCTTGTCCTAAATGGATGGGCAAGTTTTCTGCATTTACAGCTTGGATTCCAAGGCTGGGAGTAGTAATGCTGAGGAAGCCAGAGTACAAAAGGAAAGAATAAAAGGGCAAAGGACTAAAACCAACAGGGAAATGCAATTACAAGGTGTATTAATGTACACTGTGCAGAGGGAAGGATTTATTACACTTTCAGGGTTTTTTGGTTTTGTTTTCGGGATTTTTTTTTTTTTTTTTGCATGAATGGTAGGGGGAAAGAACTGATATTTGTCAGTCTGAATTGGATAAGTGCAGTTGCAAAGAATAAAGGGAGCTTTTAGAAAGTGGGCAGCTGCGGCAAAGCCTGAAGCCATGGTACTTGATACTGCAGTGTACGCTCTTAGTGATCCTGGGCAGCTTTTGAGAACAGCAAGCAAGGCATTCAGGGTGGAAAACAATGGCAAATGTCAAGAAGGAAAGAAAGAATCTCAAGTTTAAAAGACTGTTGATTGACAGGTAGGACAGATCAAAGAGAAAAATTCGTATCAAGTATTTATAATTATAACGCTAACAGGGATCAATAATCATAAAAAGAAACTATAGCAAAAAAAAGGTTAAAAAAATAGCTTTCAATCTTAAAACAAACAAATAAAAACAAAAGAAGAAACTAGCCGAAGACTCAAATATTCACCATTTCATGCATTCGTATTTTTTCGCTATGTATTTTGTTACTCAGCTAATCAATGAAAAGAAAGTATCATTAAGTGTGTTTAAGTTTCTCTGCCTTAAAAATTATCCAGTGGAAATATGTTTGGAGAAGCACAAGATGGGGTTCATGTATAACCCACTGCAAAGCAAGCCTCAGAGACCATATCTAAGCGTGAGTTTTTGTGATTCACAGGAAATGTTTTGAGGGAAGCAACATTCTACAAATACATCACCTGGGCCCAGTGGGCTTGTTTTCACTTCTTTCTCCCTGCCACTCTGTACCCCACACAGGTGTGGATGTGCAAAGCTTCCTCGTGGCAGATTGGGAGGTCAGGCTTGAAGGAAAAACCCTGTTTTGGAAACTTGCTCAGACTTGCTTGGGACTAGGGTGGTTTAGAAGCCCAGGGAGAAATGTTGAAATCAGTCATTGCAAAATCGCTTTTGCAATAAGTAGTGAATAAAAACCGAAGGAAAATATCTTTCCTCCCCAAAGTAAAAATCTACCACGGGACTTGTCTAAACAGCTCTTCAATAATAGAACTTTAAAGGCAACATAAATTAAAAATGCTTCTCATAGCCAAGGCCAGAACCTCTGGCCGTCATTGATTGATTTATTCATTCAGTAAATGTCTGCCAGGACATGACAGGTAGCAAGCAGAGCCCAGGACAGCACTTAAGAAGAGGAGCCCAGTGACTCATCTCATGGCTCTGAGACACCAACGCACATGTCACCTCCTGAGACAGTCACTGTCTGCCACTTTATCTCACCTGGTTCTACCTCAGTTGTTCTTTATCTAAACGTTGGCCCTTCCATCGTAGCTCTTGGTACACCTGAATTCTGTTATTTTTAAAAATGGAGCTCTATGTCCACCCACTACAATATCACTGTGAAGATCCATCTGAATTTTTCAGTGTTGTGTGCCCAGCATGTACAACAGTGCCCATATATGGTAGGATCTCAAAAAATGTGTATTAAGGAAACAAATGAAGATGGTGCAAGCCATCAAACAACCTTCCTGTTCAGATGCCATATTATATACAAAGAGAAAACTATAAAGCAGTAACTGAAAGGTCCCTAAGAGAAATCAATTTCTATAGAAGTGAAACTTTAAAAAGTTCATTGCTGAAGAAGACTATCAGAGAAGACTATCCCCAGACCTTAATGAACTTTCATCTTTTGTGGATTCAAATCAGTGCAGAAAACAATTCAAATCATTGTGAAAGGAATAACTAACTCTTTTTGCAAAATGACATTCTGGCAATAATATGTTTCAATCAATGTTTTTCATAATTCTAGAAATTGTGCAAAATGCAGATGGACATTGAAAATGTATCAAAGGAGACATTTGAAATCAGTAAAAAAGTGTCATTACTTAATAAGAAGTTCTGGGAAAACTGGTTTGTCTTTCTTAAAATAAAGTTGGATCTGTCTTTCTCTTTATCCCAATACAAATTGCACCTTAAATTACTATTTAATGAAATTAAAACTAAATTCCAGAAGAGAACATTGGTAACAAGTAATAAAATTTGCAGTAGGAAATTTATATAATTTTCAAATCAAGATTTCAGTATCTAAAGAACAAAGACAAAAGAGAGATAATGAGCAGGGGAAATATTTGCAATGCATATTACAGGATCTAATGCTCTCAATATGTAAGGAGGTATTATTAATCAACAAGAAAACTATCAGATGAATAGAAAAGGTGAAGCAAGGATGTAAGCAGGAAAAAAACCGAGGATTTACAATAAATGAAATGATATTCAATTTTACACATAATTGAAAAATGTAAAATAAATTAACAAAAATGTAAAATATGATTTCCTACCTTAAAAATGGCAAAACAACTTTTAAGGTTTTCATTATACAATGTTGGTGAGGCTATGGGAAAAAATACACATTCAAACATTAAGTGTAAAAGTGAATTGCTATGATCTCTTCGGAAAGTAACTTAGCAATATACATGAGAATTAAAACAGATGTCCTTGGTCCCACCAAACTACTCTAAATTTTTTCTTAAGTATACTTCCATATATACAAGAGCACGATAATGATGAGAGACAGAGAGAGAGAGAAGAAAAAAGAGGAGGAGGAGATGGAGGAGAGGGAGGGGGAGGGGGGAGAGGGAGAGGGACGGGGGGGGAGCTGGGACTATGAAGCATGCTGGTCCTTTGCCATTTGACTCCCTGTTTAGTTCTGTTGATAGATCACTGATCATGGGTATCTTTGGGAAATAATACTGGAGCCTGGGGTGGAAGGGAAATGCTTCCTTCAAAACATAAGTCGTATCAGTGGAAGTTCAGAAAGCTGGAAACCCAGTAATCCTCCAGTGGAAACTCCAAACGGGTGTGTGTGCAACACCAGTATTTCTACCTCCTGGACCTGGTAAATATCCATGACATCCTCTTTTTAGGACTATTCTTCAACTTTCCCCAGATTTAATATCAGCACAGGCATACAAGCTAGACAAAGTGATAAATAGGCTGGACTAGTAGAAGAACAAACTTCCAACTTAATGAATGAATTAATTTGAGAAGGCCAATAAAACATTTTCTAGCCATTAGAAGACAAATAATAGGTAGCATGGCAATGTTTTTCAAATATTTCTGACCCACAAGGGAAAATGTGTACTTTACATTGTGAACTACTAACACACAGACACACACACAAAGTGAAACAAAAGTTTCATCCAATGATACCTTAACATAACTACATATAATTCATGTTGATATTTTCTATCCTTTTCTATTCCATTCCATTCTATGTCATTAGAAAGAAAAGCTGGTCTTGACCAATCAACTTTATTTCACAATCTAATAGTTGTATGAAACTACAATGTGAACAGACACTGGCATAAAAGAATCCATAAAGGCTTTCTAATTAGACTGACCTGGGTACTAAATCCAGGCTGATGACTTATAATTGTTATAGTAGTTACTTTATTTCTCTAAACTTTGCCTCACCTGTAAAATGGGCCTTTTAATACCTAACACAGAGATGGTTGGAGAATGAAATTGTGTATTGTGTATAGAGTGTGTGATGTGGTTGTCCCCTGTTGGCACCAGTGATCCACTTTTCCTTTCACTGAACAAAGAGTCCTTGAAGAAAACAGATGCGGTTCCTGTCCTCATGTATCTTGGCTTCTCACTGTGCAGTCAGTAAGCTGAAAGCTGCTGACATCAGCCCACAGTGAAAGGTAAGTTCACTATAGATTTTTTACAATTTTTTAAAGAAATTGAAGACTCAGCACGAAGCCAGTAGAGAGGAAGCTGTATAAACAGGAGAACCCATTTGTCATGAATGCTGATTCTCGTATGGCCGTGGTTCTCAAGCCGGGGTGATTTTGTCCTTTAGGGGATATTTTTGGTTGTCACAACAGAGGGACAACTACTGGCATCTAGGCCTAGAGGCTGAGGATGCTGCTAAACATCCTACTATACTCAGTACAGGCCCCCACAATCAAGAATTATCTGGCCCCAAGTGTCAATAGTACCCAGGTTGAGAAAACCTGTGTTACGGGAACTGAACCACTATGATTATCGTGATTGGAAATGCCTTTAGAGTCTTGGTGTGGAAGTCATTCTCACTGGCTTGGGCAAGTCTCCAAAGCTCTCAGTTTCAATTTCCTCATCTGCAAAATGGGTATAATAGTATCTGTCCACCTCCGTCGTAGGTTGAGATGTGCAAATCAATCGAAAGATGAAAAGCTTTAAGGATGAGACTGGGTGGCCGATTTCAGATGGGTACCTTTTATTATTATTATTGGCCTTTTCATAAAATAAGAAATTGCCAGAAAACTTCAAAGAGTTTTTTAATTAAAAGAGATGTATCAAAAACACAACATTAGCTTAATTATGGCACCAGCAGCCAATCTTCATCAATAGGAATATGGCTCGTTTGGGGGGTTTGCATTATAACAACATGGGTTCAAAAGGGAATCAAAATTAAATTAGTTTTTTAATAGTGCCAACATTCCAAACATCTGATGTAAAAATAAACAGAGAATATATTATGGTTACACATTATTCTTTCTGTTTATAGATACTTCCCTTCCCAATACCATCCCAGACCCAGGGAGCCAATAACACAAAATGTGCCAAGAATTACAAATCGCGTCTTGCTCGGTACCTGACTATCTTTCCAAAGTTATCAAGGTTCACTTAAAAACCAACTTGCCACTAGCCGTTACGGAACATGAGAAGATGAGTCAGTAATTTCTTTTTCCCTTGCACTCTCATACCTCAGTATCGGTACCTCTCTTAGAGAACCATTTATTTTGCTGGTCTGTCCCTCTCCTTCATAATCCCGGAACACAATCTGATTGAGTCCAGAGATGGGAAGATCTTGCCTTATCCATGTTATAGTTTGTAAAGAGTAGGTGTGCAATGTAATCAAGTGAATTGAGTTTTGCAAATATTTCTCAAAAGAGTTCTTATTACTTTAAGTCTTTCTTTGCTCTCCTGCATCTCTGCAGAGATTCTTGGTGTAAACTTACAGAAGGAAGCAAATATGGACCCTGTTTTCATGTAGGTTATATTCTCACTTTGCCAGCAGTAAATTAAAAACTGATGCTGGATTATGCCATTGGGCCATAATCATAGTCAAACTCACCAGAACTCTGTACAATTTTTTTCGATGAGGACCCCATTAGTGTTTTTGGTGGAATATCACAGGATCAGCACAAACCCCACAGTGCAGAATAAGTTGGAGTGATTTTCTAAATCCTTCTGCTGTGGGAGGAACAGGACTATGTGCTAGGGGTGCCTGGAGCTTGAACAATCACATGGGCTGGGATGGTGGTAGGGAGGAATTAAGATAAGAGCTGAAAGATTGGTGACTTTTAAGTTACTTAAGCCAAAGGACAGTATACTTAATAGAGTTAAGCCATTCTTTGAGACTCTTTCCAAAACTCTGATTAAAATAAAAAATGACTGTCTTGATCAATAGAACCAAGCTTTCCTTCAGTGCTTATTCAGTACTAAATCCTGCAATCTAGTGGATTCTAGTATTACAGAGATGAAGAACACTTGGATAGCTCTGTGGTATCTTCCAGCTCTCTCCACAGTGACCCTGGAGGGTAACATGTTTCAAGTGGCATTGCTACAAGGTGTAAACAAATGGTCTGAAACCCTACATCACTGCTTGGAAAAGTGATTCCTGGGAATGCTGCTAGATTAGCAGTGAACTTTGTATGAGTAAGAGATCAACTTTCATGTTAAGCCTCTGAAATAAGGGGGTTTGTTTGTTACTGTACCTTAACAAGACTCTCTGACTAATACACAAACATTTCATAAAAAATATACTTGCAAACTTTAAAACTGGAAAGAAAATAATCCCAGAATATGTATAGTTCTGAGAATTCAGTAAGTTTAATATAATAAAGATGTCCCTACAGCTCATATTTTCCTCATTTGACTATGGATTCAAAAAACTAATTTAAGACAATATTATTCACTAAAATTAAAATAGAATATAGATAATTTTGCTAAAAGGGGGGCACCGAAGGGCTTGAAGTGGGAGATGGTTGTACCATGATTAGATTTATATTGAGAAAGACCAATCTACTGCCCATTGGAGGTGAGCAGCAGATACCAATGAGAAAAGATGATGCCAAAGATGAGATGTCTCAGAAAAGCCATGGAGGAGATGAATGTTGTGTGTAGAAAGAGAAAATGCGGCTTACTGCCAGGAAGGATCTGCTCTAAGTCTGTCAGTGCTGGCATCTTGGGAATAATTTTAAAAAGTATTATTTCCAGAAGGTGCTGTATTTTTAAAAATTGCTAGTTGGTGTGCTACGTACCACATGCTCCGCTGGTCACCTTCCTGAGTCACTGCATTCATCAGGCCCTCTGTCATCATAAACTCCAACCCTCTCAAAGAGCTACCTAATTTGCTATACATTATGAATCATTCTGAACCAAAAGCTTAATATGAAAGCTCTGTAAGCGGAATATACCCAGAGTCTATGTTTTATCAGTGGTTTATAAATTCTGGCTCTTTTATGTAGGCAGTCTAGTTTTTTAAAATATTTTGAAAATACACACATAAATATATAGAGTTCTAATTGCAGAGGTTTTTTTAGTAAATTAAAATTAGTATTCTCCAAGTAGAAAAGGGCTTAGTTTAATGTCTTAGGAGAGTAGCACTTTCTAATTGTTATCAAATAGCAAAGGGCTTATTGGATCTAGACCCTAGATTTTTAAACTCTAGATTTTGGAGCATACTGGGGCTTATGTGAAAAAAGGTGTGAGTACCAGAGGGCATTGGGAATCCGTATTTAAGTGGACATAACCAGATTGCCTTCCTTACTGATAGTATTTTACCTTTCCAGAGGAATTCAGAGAAAAGCAAAATGCCTTCCAATGAACTGGACATTTTCCCTTGCCATCTCGACAGCCAGAATTTCATACAGGAATGGAGGAATGGATGGGAAATCCTGACTGCCTTACCAGTTCTAGCTTCATTATTTCATTTTAAGCAGGAACAACCAGCATTTTGCCAGTACTGCGATGAGGAAATCTGTAATTCTTAATCTCATTGTGAAAGTTGTTAGAGCAATTTCACCAGTTGGAAATGTGGTTTTAATGCATTCTTGTCTCCTAATTTCTCTTACATACTTTTATGTATACTTTGCTCCTGCTAAACTGTTATTCTCTCAGCATGGATGGTCTTCTCCATCTGTACCTCTTTATTTTTGTGTGGGTGTGCCCCCCCACACAATCACACACACAAACACACACACTGTGTATGGCATTCCCCCTCATCACCTTTGCCATTTCGTGCTCACTGGCTCATCTTCCAACTGTTAGTACTTGCCTCTCTTTGCCCGAGGGCTTTTCTCTGGCCATGAAGCCTGTCCCGACTTTGCACAGGCAGGCAGAAAGTGCCAGAGAATTAATACCTCCTCTTTCAAGAGCAACCTCAACCTATGGGTGTCAGGAATGGTGTACAAAACCACAGCTTCCTCATCCTTTGGAGAGAATTAGTCTTAGGTGCTTGTTCAACACTGCTTCCCAGGACTTCCCATTGGGATGTAGGCTGCCCACTGTGCCAACTGTCTTATTATCTACCCTTTGTTGACTACCCTCCCTTCCTGCCTCACTTCTCTACCTCTCTACTGGTCTCCTCCACCTTCCAAATAAACTACTTGCACTTGACTCGTATATATCAGGGGCTACTTTTGGGGAACCTCAAACTAACACACACATGCAGTCTAATTACAGCCTCTGCAAGGAAACTTCCTCTGATGGCTCAGGCAGAAAAAAACTCTTTTCACAATATTAATTCCCAAAGCCTAGGATTTGTACCGTTCTCTCTGATATTTCATGCACTTTTGCCCATACCAACTTCTCTGCAAGACTGCAAATTACTAAAGGGCATTATCTACATTACTTCCAATGTGTATGCTCTGTAACACCAGCCTCCATTGGCAAAGAAGAATTAGATAATAACTTGATTTTGAAATATAAACTCTACCCATGCTGCCATTGAAATGCAGTCGACAGAGAATGCGTCATTTCAAACGAATTTATTATTTTTAGAGGATTCTTTCTAAGACAGTGCATCTTGATTTCTTAAAACACATTTGACAAGATTGCACAGGACACACTTATGGGAGATTTAGTTAAATCTGGGAAGGTGGGCTTTCAGTTGTTTGAACATAGAGTGAGTTGAAGAGTATACTGGTATATGGCTCAATGCCAACCCTGAATAAAATTCCTAAGATGTTTCTGATCTCTGACATTGACCTATCAGATTTTTTTGTGGGAAAAAATATTTATTTTTCCCATTAGCTAATCTATAGGTTGATTGAGATTTCCTGATATTGGCTGGGCTTGACTAAATGTGGCTCTAAGGTGAGGCTTCTTACAGTTTATATCAATAAATAATATAAAGATTTAGTAAGTGCATTTATCAGATTTGTAAATTATGAAGACTGGGAGAGAGAGTTAAGCTATTGGTAGAATTATGAGTCAAAATGTCTTCTATAGATTAGAATAAATAACTGAAACCAGCTAGATGTGTTTAAGAGGCCAATGTAAAGGTCTATGTCTGGGATCAAATAATCATTTGTATTGGGGTAGAACAGCCATGCATGACTGACTGTTATTATTACAATAATTACCATTATTTATCCCAGGATTATGCTGCATATACACAGAAGACTCTGTGTTGACCTAAAAAAAATGTACACATCTAAGGATACTTACCTGTAAGGTGGTGCCTGTACCAGCTGCCCAGGAGTCTTTGCTGGCTGATGTTTAGACCATGTATGATATTTTACGGTAGTCAAAGCCAATACCACAGAAACAATGTGCAGTTCTACTTAAGCCGCTGGAACCTAAAGTTTGTTATGCTTCCCAGAGCAATCTTTATTTACTGTGTGAGGACAAGATGGAAAAGAACTCTAGCTATCTTCACTAAGTAGAATTTAATTTATTCCTGAAGTTGAGTGACCAAAGTCACTGAAAAGCTAGAATAGTAAATTTGTGAAGCAATATTAAGTATAAAAGTATTTTTGAATAAAGAATTTTAAAAACCTATAGTAATTTTATTAAAATTGTATTTCTTAGAGAAAATTACTCATATTATTATTATTATTATGGAGATGACCATCACTCTATTTTCTCTTTTGGTCCGTACAGACTCTACCACATTGTCTCTGGAGCCATTTAAGAAGCCATGATAAGGTAGTGAGGGTCCATAAGAGGGAAATCTGGCAATATGCGTCCAAGCTGAGGGATCTGGGCATTTTCTCAAATAGTCCTAATTAGATGGACTATTTTTATATAAGTAAGTGAACTTGGATGGACTCTTTGTAGCTGTAGATGGTAGATTCTGGATGGATGTGTAGAAATCAAAAAATCAAAAACAAAAAATTACTAACAATTTAATTTGTCTCAAAACACAGCAAACTACTTTACAAATTAAAGCCCTTTAGACTTAAAAGGGACCTTCCAGTTGATGCTTTTTTTTTTGCAGATCAGGATACAAATCCAGGCAGGTTAAGAGATATCCAGTTCCTCTTAGGAAATATCAGAGGCAGAGCTAAGAACACAGTTCCTGATTCATTGTCTAATGCTTTTCTCCCCACAGTCTAAGCTGACTCCTTTGCCCAGTAGTGGTCCATCTGACAAGGGTATGAAGTCACCTGTAGCAGGGCTTCTTAAGTTCTGTGGTGGAGGACCATTTTCTCCCTCATACCCCTCATGGACTTTGAAAATATTTTTGGTCTAATTATTTTTACTTTAAATATATTTGTTCCAATATTTTTGTTTTATATCCAGTTAATGAGTACAGTGATCATGAATTTGGATGTCAAGCAGTATCAAATTTCTTAAGGCTTGCTTTCAATTCCTGTACTTCTCTCATGCAGACCAGTAGCACTGGGGGGTGTGTGTGTGTGTGTGTGTGTGTGTTTAAGTCTTTGAATGTTTGTAAGTTGGATATCATTCTGATACAAGCACAGTGTGTTCTACAGTGGTTTTCTTCTTTAAATTTCTGTAGGTATATCTGATGGATTGAGTTTGGGGATAGTCCAAAGAATTTCCCTTTGAAAATGTTTTTAATCCCCTATATGGTAGGTGGTACCTAATATAGTCCCCGATGACCCTCACATCCTGGCATTCAAGCCCTGTTTAGATTCCCAATCCTAGAGTGTGAGCTGGACTTATTAACTCACTTCTAAGGAATAGAATACAACAGAAGTGATGGGATGTCATTTACAAGACTAGATTATAAAAAGGCTCTCTCTCTCTCTCTCTCTCTTTTTCTCTCCCTCCTCCTCCTTGTCTCCCTCAGATCTTTTATTTATTTATTTATTTATTTATTTATTTATTTTGCGGTATGCGGGCCTCTCACTGCTGTGGCCTCTCCTGTTGCGGAGCACAGGCTCCGGACGCGCAGGATCAGCGGCCATGGCTCAAGGGCCCAGCCGCTCCGTGGCATGTGGGATCTTCCCGGACCAGGGCACGAACCCGTGTCACCTGCATCGGCAGGCGGAGTCTCAACCACTGCGCCACCAGGGAAGCCCAGTCCCTCAGATCTTTGCTCTTGGGACAGAAAAATGCCAAGTTGCCAGTAGTCCTAGATATAGACCCACATGAGAAGCAGCTGATGCATCCAGCCAACAGTCAGTGAGGACCTTTTACCAGCACCTGTGTGAGTGAGCTTGGAAGCAGACCTGCATCGATCAAGCCTTGAGATGACAGCATGCCCTGCCAACACCTTAACTGTAGCCTCATGAGAGACCCTGAGTCAGAGGCACCCAGATTAAGTCATGTTAGGATTTCTGACTCAGAGAAACTGTGAGATGATACATATTTGTTGTTTTACACCACTAGGTTTTCGGGTAATTCGCTGTACAGTGATAGATAACTAATAGACCTTGCTATGAGTGTAGCCAGGTAAGCTGTAATCAACATCAACAATTAGCATAAATAAGTGTACTTTCTCTTTAGCTACATGGGTGAAATGTAGTAGAGCAAATGTAACGTCCCATCCACTCTGAATGGGCACAGTGGCTACTCTTCAGGAGCGATGTATCCATCCCCTAGGTGCTGGTAGCAATAGATACTGATAGTCATAGCTTTCCTCCTCATTGGAACTTCCTTCAGCTGTAGGAAATTGTGTCTCCCAAGATCATGCTTGATTAATGCAGGGACACAAGGGTCTGGCCTACTTGCCTCAACTGGGACAACTTAGAAGACAATCCCAGCCCCAGAGCTACCCACAGGGTCAGCTGAGGCCTCTGTTATAACTGCACCATGGGTCAGATTTTCTCTGTGCCCAATCCCCCTTCCTCACAGATCTATCTCCCATCATGTTTCTGGTTGAATTCGTTGTCCAGGGCATTGTGTAATGAAATCTTCCTCAGTAAGTCGATATATTTCTCTCAAAAAGCTCTATGGGTTTATTATCTTTCTAGGATAAAACCCAGTTCCACCTTCCTTATCACTATCCACATGACCATCACCCCCACCCACATGCTTGTCACTCAAGCTTGTCACGTGTACTGGTTAACTTCACAGAGCTGGGGAAATAAGGTGGACTGGTGGATTTGGGCTTCCTGGTTTGTAAGAATCTCTGAGCCACTGACTGGCTGCAGTTTCATTCTCCAGAGCTGTTCTTATAGCTCTAGTCATATCTGGGCTAGAAGGTCAAGTCATAACTGAGTCCATGTTTGTACTGGCTGGGCCAAAGAATCCCCCACCAAATTGAACACCACAGGCAGGACTGTGTTGGGCTGAGAAAAAGAAAAGTTGTGGACAAGTTGTTCTTTACTCCCTGAGCCTCCTGCTGTTTCAGCCAGTTGGTCTCTGCCTGCAACTTAAGCAAAGAGCTTTGTTTTGTTTTCTCAAATAGACTTTGTGAGAGACAATGTGAGATCATCTCTCACTTTTTCGACTGAGAATGAGAATAAAATGGAGGTTGGAAGGAATAAATATCTGTTGAACAATAACCCACTGAATGCTTACAATAGCCTGAGGACTCCTGAAAATTGTCTCCATTCAACAAATGAGGAAATGAACGTTGAGAAAATGAGTAACTTGGCTAAGGTCCAATGAACTAGGCACTACTAAGAAAAATTACCCAAACCTTGGAGATAATACAAAAGATCACTGCATATTCTTTCAAAATCCTGCAGGAACATTGTCTGATAGGCCCACTCAGGATGATTTAATTCTCTAAGGCAGGGGTTGGCAAACTCTGCTCTACCAGCCAAACCTGACCCATAGCATGTTTGTGTAAATAAAGTTTTATTGGAACACAACCCTTTTCATTTGTTTATGTATTGTTTATGACTGTTTTCATGCTACAGTGGTGGAGTTGAGTAGTTGCCACAGATAGCCATTTGGCCCACAAGTCTCAAATATTTACTATCTGGCACTTTACAGAAAAAGTTTTTGACCTCTATTTGCATTACTATTCACTACTAATTAGGGACCAGACTTGAAGTTACATGTTAAACTCAGAGAGCTTTGTCTGATAGAGATGTAAATGCTTTGTGTGTTAAAAAAAACTCCAAAGTTTTTAGTCTTTTTACCTGTGGGACACTAGCCAGTTTTGCATCTAACCTAACAATCTTATTTCAGCAGTCTTTCAGTGTCTGTATATATACTCAATCTCTCAAATTCTCTCTGAACCAGCTTTACCACCTTGCTGGTTCCCTCATTAGTAAGTTAAATAAATTTTTGACTCATGCTCTCTCTATATTTTATCAAATTAGTGTTCTTAAGTTTGTGAAAGTTATACTTCGACATAGGCAGACGTGTGATTTGAAAAAAAAAAAGTGTCTGATTTTAAAATCCGTTTTCATTCTGCTGCCTCCTCATCTACGGAAATTAAAAATTAGATGTGCTGATGAAAGCCTTCACTGTGATGGTTAAGATGGTAGAGCCACAGATCATAAAGATTGTTTCCCATTCACTCAAGTTTGATTCTTTGGCCAAGAGCTCTTATGTAAGTCTAATAAACACATCTTAACAAATAGCTTCATTCAATGGTGATGAAAAAAAAAGCAAGTTGCCTTTCAAGCCTCAGCAAGCAAAAATCGATTTGGAAGACAAATCGAATGGCTCAGCTCTTTTTGTTGTTGTTTAATTTTCCGTTCTCAGAACATTACCAGTATCTGCAGTCCTTCCAGTCTCCAGGGTTCACCTGGATGAGATTACATAAAGCCTTTGGGGAAAAAACCTCTTCTGTAAAATCAGGCTTACAACCCTTATGTTGCAGACTTGTGAGGAATTGAACAATCTATTCAAATTGCCCAGTGTTTAGTAGATGCTCAGTGAGTGTAACTATCATAGATTCTTCCCTCCCCATCATGTGTATAAGCTTGCACCATCTTGGTTTAGTCCAGAAGACTGTGAGAGCAGATAGAAGTTTAGTAGAAGGTCTAAAATATTCTTGAACAGAGGACTTGGGTGCAGTCAGTAGTTTCTCCTATTCTGCCAGGAATGTCTCTTAGGCTGTAGTATTCTCATCCCGTTGATTCTAAGATATTATCCTCGCCTTTGTGTATTGATGCCTAAAATGATCATTTCTATATCTGTGCTCCTGGTGGAGTGAAGTATTATGACAGATCATGAAAACTCTCCCATTCTTGCCTTCCATCCATGGAGTGAATTCTTATGTTCTCTGCTGGCAAACACACATCCATGAGATTTGTCATTCCTGACACACAGAATAAAAATGCTTCCAGATCGCCTGCAAATCTCAGCACATGCTCACTTGTGTCTTTTTCTGACATGGGAAAGTCTCTTAGAAAACCTCTTCTCTTCTTCCTGTGCCATTTTCTTGTATAGTTTATTGACTTTTCAGTTACTGCAAGGACTTCTTATGTCTACTTTCTGTGGCTCAGAAACCTGACAGCCGACATCATAGGCAGCTATTTATATATGTTTGCTGTCGCCCACTTCAACTTTTCTGTCAAATGTATCATCTAGTGTGTAGCCCACTCTGGGGCATGGTCTCTGCGCCACTCAGCAGGAGACCAACAGTGTCAGAGATTTCTTCCTAGGGTGTGCCTTGAACGCCCTATGAGAGGTGAAACTAGAATGACCAAAATGCATATTTCTCTTGGGTAGTTGGTTTTACCCTCCAAAGGCTCTCGACCTTTGTTTCCCTAAGGCTTGTAAAATCCATATTCCAAGAAGAATACTTGTGAGGTCCTTCTTGAAATTACTTCTCAATAGGGAAGGGAGTTACATTTTTTTTTGATTATGTGCCAGTTGTTTAACATGTTATCTAATTTTATCCCTATACAACCTTGTAAGTTATTATTATTGCCACTTTGTAGGTGAATAAACAGAAGCTCAGAGGTGTTAAGGAACTTACCCTGGATTCTGGATCATAGGAGGCAGAGCTGGTGTTCAAATCTAGGCCAAAGTCCATAGCCCATGTTTTTACTTCATTGTAGAGCATTGCTTTGCAAATTTAAGTGAGCATAAAAAATCACTTGGAGAGTTTGTTTGAATATATATTCCTGCATCCCAATCCGAGAATTTCTGATTCGATATGGCTAGAGTGAGCCCTGAGAATTTGCTCCCAGTATGTTGATGCTATTGGTCTGTGGATAACACTTTGAGAAGCACTGAGCTAAACCATGTTGTTTTAGCAATACTTTCAACAATCTGATAGCTGACCTCCAAGTCTCCTCAGAACTGAATCCTTAAACTTCCATAATGTTAGTTACATTTGATTATAAGCTCAGTAGGGTAAATACCTATTATACAACTGTTGTCCAGTCACTTGACATAATGTTGTTAACAGTATTTTAGAGCTTTAAAGGACCTTGGAGATTGTCTTATTCAACCTCTTCATGTTACAGAAGAGCAAGCATAGATTGCTTAAATTTATTGGAGAAATAAAATTTCTGGTTCACTAAAGTTGTCAGGAACACAGTTGATGGTTATTCAGCTCATGCTTTCTGGCCAACTGAATTATCTCAAAACCAAAGCAGTTTGGGCCAGTTTGTGATTACAGCCCACCTTCCTATAGTTTCAGCAAATGGACGTTTGTGAATCCAGCCTTTTCATTCATATACCAAGCAGAGAAGGTATGTGGCCTGGGATGGCGGTTCTTTCAGAAACTGGTCATGGAATCTCTTTGATTGGTGTATGTGGGAAGAGGTAGGTGCATCCATACAAGCTATGGAGAGTTTTATTGTGTTTTTCCTGAACCTGGTCCAGAGATCCGGACTTGGCCAGAATTTCCCATCACTGGTTGCTTTAAAGTAACCCTGCCCTAGTGTTTCACTTGCCCCTAGTTCGTCTGCACTTTCTCTTACCTAGAACTTCTAAATTATATACAAGCAGGTCAAGAAAGCCTTATTCATATTCCTTCATTTCTAAATACAGAATAAGAAACTTTTTTTCATGGATGAGCTCATTTTAATGGGGTTTGCTCTTGTTAGTTATGCATCCTAGTGTCAAAAGTTTTCTTCTAGGTGTTTGGGGAGTGGAGGCTATAGTAGGGCTGATCTGACATTAAACTGGGAGTAGAAGGAGATTGAGTCTAGTTAAAGGGTTAATGAGGCTCATTAACAAATGTCAAAACTGGGGAGATCCCTCGCAGGGGAGTATGGATGAGATTTTGTTTTTTGATTGCAGTGATACTCATGGATGAGAAGGAGGTTGTACAGAGAAACGAAACATAATTTTACAGTGGAATGGAAGCTTTTTATCCACAGTCAAATTATGATTGTGAGATGATCACTAAGAAATTTTAACAGTGGAAGCCTTCAAACAGAACTAAGGGACAAGGGCTTTGGGGTGAGAAGGACATATTTTTACTGTATAATTTTTGAGAACTATTTGTATTTTTTATTATATAAATGCATTACTTTTCCCAATGAAAGAAAACCAAACGTTTATTTTCACAGTGGTGTAACCACAGTGGCAATAGTGTGTGACAAGGGACTGAACAGTTATCCCCAAAGAGAGATTGTTGGTCACAAATGGAAAGTAAAGTGCCCAGTAGTGATATTCATAGCCCTAAAATCCTTCATAGCATCTTAAATTTTGCCTCATGGGAGCACATTGCTTCCAGGGATATCAGCTACTATGACTGAACTCCAAACATGCATGAGGCTCCAGTTTTAGAAAATATAACACATTCTCATACAAAAAGGTGGTTGAGATAATCTCCAGAAATACATGATACTTCCACAGGTCAGAGAAAATGGGGCTCAAATCTAAGAGGGAGCCTCATAATGATTGTGGAAGCAACATGAAGGAGGCAGAGTTTAACAATTTCCCAAAGACTCCGTGGGGTGTCAGAACACGTGGTTGGAGGGAAGCGAGCCCTTGAGGGCATTGACCCCCACTCAGGATGTGCAAGAATAAGATGATGGCGTGGATTCCCCTTTGGCTACATTGGCAAACACCAATTGATAGATTTCTTGGGGCTAAATTTAGAGTTTGTGGGAGGGACTTGAATGTCAGTGAGGAAATTTGCAAGGAACTGTGCATATAGTTTGGGTCAGGGGAATGCCATGACCATGGTAATATTTTTTACATTGATTATATTTGCTCCTGTTCACAGAAGAGTTTGGAGGAAAAGCAAGTGGCAACTGGGATGGGAATTCCTGTCTCCATAGCAGTGATTAGCACATTTATTTGGGGGGACATCTGGAGAAGATGAAAGGGAAGGGGGGGGGGGTGTTCCAGGCTCCTAGATCCTGACTCAGTAACAGCAGCAATGCTTCGACTTGCCTAGTGTAGTGGACTTCCATTTGACATGTCATTTGAGGAAAGCATTTTTCCCCTAAAGGAGGTTTTAAATTCATTGTCTGAGTGTGAGCCCACCAGGGTCTGACCGGGCTGGAAATAGGGCGTTGGACAGAGAGATAGGTGTGGAGGGCATGGAGGAAACATGAGCACTTGGAAGGAATTTGTGAGTGACTGGACATGCCTACAGGAGAACGAGCTATAAAATGACTCCAAGGATTTGTGCCGTGGTCATTTGGTGACTGTTTTATCTGTGTAGAATTTCTTCAACATTAGAACATCCAGCATAAATGACTTCCAGGAATTTTAGAACCTGAAATGAAGCCTGGAAGAAGCAAGTGGGTGAAAGATGTAATTTGGAAATCTTGAGTAGGGAAGATTGTGAAGACATGGGAAATGGTTTTCAGATGTGTTTTTCAGAGACTGTGAATGAGAAGCTAACAATAATTACAGTAGTTGCAATACATTGAGCACATATGCTCTGCATTATAAATGGTTTATTTTATTTGATCATCAGCACTTTAGGATGTGCATATTACTATCTTGATTTTATAGCTAAGAAACTGTGACACAGAAACATACAAAATAATGTCCAGAACTACAGAGTCATTGAGTCAGAGTCCTAGGATTTGGACCCACTAGTCTGTCTCCAGAGCATGTATTCTCTCAGAGGGTGGGTGCAAGATTTTAATATGACATGATAAAATGGCCTAAAAAGATCAAGAACTTGGGCAATGAAGCAGAAGGCAATCAAGGCATTTGGAAACTTTCATAGCAGGGCCATTTGCTATAGTGAGAAATTTGACACAACCTAAGTGTTTATCAGTTAAAGACTGGCAAAATGAAATATGGCTCATACATTCAATGGAATACTATGCAGTAATAATAAAAAGATGAGGTATGTCTGTATTATTGAACTAGATAGATGTGCTTGGCATATTGATGAGTGAAATAGCAAGTGACAAAACATTTCTTTTGTATAATACCACTTATGTAAATTATATAGACATTGTCTGTTTAAGCCTAGAAAGGTATCTAGGAAGATGATCTTAAAATATTGAAAATGGTTAACTCGTTAATAGAGTGATGATGAGAGGAATTTGGATGCTTTTTACTTTCTTTTTATTTCTTCCTGTATTGCACGAATTTTCTAAAATCACTACAAATTAGCTGGGTAATAAAAGATAAACAATAGTCTATTTTCGCTTTAAAGCAGAAATAAGAATGGTCACAGGCATAAATGTTTTAAGGAACATAAAGACTGAAGGGAAAAATGAAATTTGGTTTCACTTCAAATATTGTTTATTCTTCTCCAGTGAGATGGGACCAGTCAGCCACTCATATCCTCTATTCTCCACTTCTTTTTTCTATGAAAAATAGCAATAAAATTTAAAACACAATCTTTGGATAGGAAGACCAGGATACAAATGATCTTGGTACCTGTTAAAGGACACTTGTGATGGAATTCATGAGTCAGAGACTACAACCTCCCCCATTCAGAAAATTAAGTGTTCCCATTCAGATCATTCAACTTTCCACACTGAAACTTCTGTCTGTTTTATCTGTGTGTGTGTGTGTGTGTGTGTGTGTGTGTGTGTGTGTATGTGTGTGAATTTGTTCCGCTTTTGGTCACAGTTCATATAAAGACAGGATCGCCCATCACCTTGTTATCATCAAATATGTCTTCCTGCCTCAAAATCGACTTTGGCAGCTCTGTTTATGAAAATAAACCCGTGTACACAGAGCTTTCACACATTTCACTTCTGAGCCAAATGATATTTTGTGCTTGCATTCCTATTTAAGTTAGAGCTTAGATGTCTATAGAGCTCATAGATCAATACCATCAGAGAAAATCTTAAAAATCTCCTTCAACTGTGGTGTAAGTCAAAGGATTTATATAAAAATCATATGATATCATTTATATGTGGAATCTAAAAAAAAAGTGTACAAATCTGCTTATTTATGAAGCAGAAATAGAGTCACAGATGTAGAAAACAAGCTTATGGTTACCGGGGGATAAGGGGGAGGGGGAGGGATAAACTGGGAGTTTGGAATTGGCATATATACAATAATATATATAAAATAGATAACTAATAAGGACCTACTGTATAGCACAGGGAACTCTATTCAATACTCTGTAATGGCCTTTATGGGAAAAGAACCTAAAAAAGAAAGGATATATGTACATATATAACTGATTCACTTTGCTGTACAGTGAAACTAACACAACATTGTAAACCAACTATACTCCAATAAAAATTTTTAAAAATTCCAATGTCAACAAAATTGAAAAAAAAAGTGTAAGCACCTTTTGCTACACATGCCTTCAAACCCATATACTACCACTGCAAAAAAAAAATTATAGCAATTGCAGAACATTAGATGAAAGCCCTTAGCATCTCCAGGAAGTGTCATCATTGCAAGGTAAGACCAAACAGCATACTAACAGCACAGATAAAAATCATTTTTAGACTAATGAATCCGCCTTGATTTTACTTTTCTTATTACTGTGTTTTAATCTTAAAAGCTATTATTATCAGATTGACTGGATTAAATTATTTCATAAGTAGCTTTCATGTAAACGGGTTCAAAGGAAACTAACTTAGTAACCAGCTTTCCAATTTTAGGAGAAGGGGAGGTCACACCATAGCTGAGGGAGGTAATTTGTCTCAGGAGGGAAAACATTTGAGTATTTGAGCCTGATGTTTTTTTAGGCCAAAAGAGTAGAAGGATTTTCAGCAGACCCTAGAGCCATCACTTGTTTTGAACTATGGGGAAGAAGTTCATTTATCAGGTCTGTTATCCTACTTGTCAACTTTCTATATATTTACTGCGTATTTCACATGGTATAACTTTACCACTGTTCATAAATAGACTGTGTTGTAGCTCCCTGGAGAGCACACTGTCCTTTTCTTTTACATAACCTCATTCCTGGTGTCTTTTCTCTTCTATTAGGCTTGATGAGCTTTCAGGACATATGAATAGAACTTGTAGGAATGGCAGGGAGGCTGACAAGCTTGACTAAGTCATTCAGTAATTTCGCTAGCATCACTGACACTGTGAAGTAAGGTCCCTGTTTATACTCGCACAGTGGCCTTTGCTTTCATATTTTTGGTACTCACTTTTATTTAAATTTGGCTATTCTTGAGCATATTTTGAATACCACTGAAAAAGAGCATGGTATACCTTATGTCTAACTCTTGGTTAATAAAGGACTTTCATGGAATTTGGCATTGGGATTGAACTTACAGAACCAAATGGCCATATTGAACATAATGTCTCCATGAGGTTCCCTGAATAACCTGTGGCCTGTGTTGCTGGATGTGATGTTTCAGGGAACTGGCCTCATGTTCCAGGGCTCCTTAGTCTAACACTGGACCTTCTTGGCTTTGGTAATCACAGCTCTTTCTTGGATATGGTGATGGTGGTCAGAGACTACGCACCTTCTCAGCCGTAGGCTGTGCCACTGTGTCCTCCATATTCTGCTCAACTGCTGGGTAGTGTTGAGCATTTCCATGCCTTTCCTGACACCCAGAATGAGTCAAGGAGCAATTTCCCATTTCTCTCATGTTATCTACCCTTTTTGTTCCATTCTACTCTGAATGGACAAACACACACTCGCATACGTACATTTATAGGCACATGTCCCTTTAATAGATGATGAATGTTTTTTATCACAGTCTGATGTTTGACATTTGCTAATTTTAGGGCCAACATTTTAAGCCACTTCAAATACTTTCTGAGCTATTGTCTAGCAGCAACATTAAGGAGAACATGATCATTTTTGGAGAGATACTGTGAGCCAGGCCTGGAGATATATACTTCATACACACTATCTTAATTATTTTTTTTTTTGATCTGTGACTTTATTTTTATTTATTTATTATTTATTTTTTGCTGTGCTGGGTCTTAGTTGTGGCACATGGGATCTTCGTTGTGTCATGTGGGATATTTAGTTGCAGCATGCTAACTCTTAGTTGTGGCATGCGGGCTTCTTAGTTGCGGAATGCATGCGGGATCTAGTTCCCCAACCAGAGATGGAACCCAGGCCCCCTGAATTGGGAGCACAGAGTCTTACCCACTGGACCACCAGGGAAGTCCCGTATCTTACTTAATTCTTACATAGGCATTGAACATTAGATGTCACCGGCTCTATTTTATACAGGTAGTTCAGAAAGGACTTTGTCCAGAGTACATAGCTAAAGACTGATAGAACCAGGACTGTCTGCCTCCAAAGCCTTGATCATTTGCACCTGACAACAATATAGCCTATCTCCACATTGTTTTTTAAACTTTGAAAATTGAATTCTTGAAAGGATTAGAAGTTGTCAAGAAGGAATGTAGAACTGGTAACCTCTACCATATTCTCTATCATTTGATCCATCACTCCCTCAGACCTTCCTCCATCAGCCTGTACTTTCCCATCTCCAAATCTTCCTGCTTTCTTTCCTCCCTCCCCGCAAAACATCTTTCCCTTCCTCCATCACCCACCTTCCTTCCATCACTCCCTTCTTTTCTCTTTCCCTCCCTTCCATCTCCTCTCCTTCCTAGCCTCCTCCACTGCTCCCTCCTCCCTCCAGTGCTCCAACTCGCCAATTCTTCATCTAACACACATTTAATTTACAGAGGACTTAAAATGTGCCAGGAAGTGTGCTTTTTTATTACATGGATAAACTTATTTAACTATCACAACAACTTTTGCTCTAATACATGTTTGGAAATTGACCCTCAAAGAGATTAGGTAACAAGCCCAAAGCCATACAGTGAGTGAGTGTTAAAGCCACAATTTGAATCTCAGCAATTTGACTCTTGATCCCTCAATCTGAACACTATGCTCTACTTTAAAAAAGGTTTCATTTTACTAGGTAGAGGTAAAATAAATGCAAATTAAGACAATCAGGTATTGTTTAAACTATGATATTTGACACTGGCAATTGTGCGATGATTCAGAAATCCTTACATTATGGGGAATGCAGCTTGCACAGTATTTCTGGAAAAAATTTTATATCAAGAACATGTTAAAACTCCATATGGCTTGGCCCAGTCTTTCTTCTAGGAATTTATTCTGACAAACCAGTAAAAAACATATCCATAAAGATTTGTCTGTAGAAACACTGTTTTGAGCAGGAGAAACAAGAGAAGGCAATGTAAGTGTTTAACAATGAGGTAAATCATTAAATAAAATATTGTAAGTCCAAATCTTAAAATGCATTGTAGTCATTAAAATAATACAGTTTTTAACCTTTTGGCTGTGATATATATATAGCATACTTACCAAAAAGTCCACCAAAACATACAATTTAATAAATTATTGTAAAGAAAATACCTATGTATATTTCATTATGCAGATTATGAAATGGCCAACAATGTGGAAGTCTCCCACTTTCCTGATCACTGCTTCTTCTGACCTTTTTATCATCATCCCCTTGCTATCTAAGGGTGCAACCCTAAGCAAGGTAGCTTAATTGTTCTTGTTATTGAGCCCTAATAAATGGGATCCAGTCTGTAGGTATTCTATTGTGTCTGGCTTTTTTCAGTCACTCTGTTTATCCATTCTACCAATGATGCAATTTGGATTATTTCCAAGTTTCAGGCTATTAAAAACAAAACAAAGCTACTATGAATATTCATGAAGTTCTGTCCCTGTGTACATAAGTACACAATTTTGTATCTGTATTGCTCCCTATACCAATGGCATTACTTGGTCATAGGGCCTATATATCTTCAACTAGAACTCATGCCAACAACCTATTTTCCAAAGTGACTGCAACAATTTATTCTCTTACCAGCAGCGTTTGAAAGTTTCTATTGCTCCATTCTCTCACAAATCTGCATACTGTTATTGAGGATCGATTTAAATCTTTTGGCTCTTAGGTTGTCTTTCTTTTCCTTATTAGTTTATACATGCTCTTTATCTATCCTCAAGACAAGTCATTTTGGCTGTATGTGTTGAAACATCTCCCACACGTGATTTGCCTTTCTACTCTCTTAATGGTGACTTTGGATTAACCACAGTTGTTCATGTACAATTTATCAATCTTCTTTTTTCTTATCTTAAAAATTTTGCCCTTCCTCATTGTCAGGAAAATAATTTCTAATTTTCTAAAATCTCTATTTTGTTTTTGTTTCTGTTTTGTTTTTTCATTTAGGGCTACACTCCAATTTAATATGATTTTTAAGAATAATGAGAAGTAGGGGTTCCAAGTCATTTTTCCCTTATAGTACCCACTTGTCCCATGGCCGCCATTAAAAAGATACTTCCTTACTACTCTACAGTGCTACCTTTTATAAATCAAGTGTGTTTTCAGTTTTGCATCATTGGCCTATTTATCTATCCCAGTCTTAAACCAAACACTACCCTTAACTCTACTACAAACCCAACCCTAAGACAAACATTAAACCTAGTCCTAACTTTGACTCTAACTCAAATCCCAACACTAATCCTCACCATAAACCTAATAGTAGTTCTGGTCCCAACCCTAACACTAAAACAAATGCTAACCCTAATCTTAAATCTAACACTAATCCAAATTAAACCTAATCCAAATAGTAACCCTTCATCTAAAAGCTAACCCTTAACTTAAAGATAAGCATAGAACTATTCCTAACTTCTGGCCTAAACCTAACACTTACCTTAACCCTAAATATAACCACAAACTTAACTCTAATATTTTGAAATTTTCTTTGTAGTCCTGTATAAGGTCAATTTTTATATATGCCCCATATAGATTGAAAGGAATATGTACTTGACAGTTGTTGGGTGCTGTGTTCCACTCATGGCTATTAGGTCAAGTTCATTAAACAAATTGTTCAAATCTTCCCTTTTAATTTTATTAATGTTTGCCTGCTTTTTCTATTGGAGAAAGATGTGTTAAAATTGCCTATGTATGACTTTTATCCCTGCAGTGTTCATTTATCCTATTTCTGGTAAAAATTTGCTTACTCAACTTTCTATAATTTTCAGCCAGTGTGTGTGGGTGTCTGTATGTGTGTGTGTGTATGTATGTTTGGAGGTAGGGAAGTGAAGCAGAAGAAGGGAGAGTTTCTCACTCTCTTGAAATCATCACCCACCATGTGAATAAGCTTGGACTAGCCAAATGAATGATGAGATCACATGGAACAAAGCTGAGGTTATCCATCCTAAATGTCCACCAACAGACAAATGGATAAAGAAGGTGTGGTATATATATATACAATGGAATATTACTCAGCCACAAAAAAGAATGAGGTAATGCCATTTGCAGCAACATGGATGGACCCAGAGATTATCATACTAAGCGAAGTAAGTCAGAAAGAGAAAGACAAATACTATATGATATCACTTATATGTGGAATCTAAAATATGACACAAATGAACATATCTATGAAACAGAAACAGACTCACAGACATAGAGAACAGACTTGTGGTTGCCAAGGGGGAGGGGGTGGGGGAATGAAAGATTGGGAGTTTGGGTTAGCAGATGCAAATTAGTATATATAGGATGGATAAACAACAGGGTCCTACTGTATAGCACAAGGAACTATACTCAATGTCCTGTGATAAACTGTAATGGAAAAGAATATGAAAAAGAATACATATATGTATAATTGAGTCACTTTGCTGTATAGCAGAACTTAACACAACACTGTAAATCAAATATACTTCAATAAAAAAAAAAAAGAGCTGAGGTTATCCATGACTGCCCAGCCACAAAGCAATCACCAAACAGTAAGAGAGCCCCACCAATATCAGACAGATTGTTTTCTTGGCCCATAGCTAAGTGCACATGCATGAGGAAGGCCAGGTGAGGTCAGCCCAAACTGACAATCAACCCAGTCATGAGCAATGATAAATGCTTATTGTTTTTAGTCACAGAATTTTGGAATGGTTTGTGATGAAGCATTGCTAACTCCTGTATCGTTCATACCCCAACATAAAATACCACATTCCTGGTATTTTAAATAGAATTACACATTTCATGGATGGGTGGGTTCCTCACAAATGTATTTACATTTTCAAATCTTCCTGTCTAACAGTGTCCATCAAAGGGTGGGCTTTCTTCAATTTCACTGTGAAAATTTAAAGTTATTTGGTCACCCACTTCAGAAAACAACCACCCAATCTAAGTCACTGTTACCATACTTGAACTTCTATTCAAAGTCCTAACTTAGAAAAATTCTATCTCATGGTGGAGGGGTTGAAGGCTATTTCCTACAGATCTCAAAATTCTTGAAGAACACAATTTCACATCTCAGCTTTCACTCGTGTCATATTCTGATATTACATATGTTTTCTGGAGATAAATCTCTCCCTTATAAGCTCACGCAATACCCCCACAAATCAGGAGCCATGTGCTTTATTGTGTGGTAGTAATATTTTAAAATATGTATTCATAAAAAATACTAAGAAAAAGAAAAAAAAGAAACTCAGTTAAATATTTAATGTCACTTCTAACAGTTGTTTCCATTTCTTGGAAAAACTCCTAGTATAATAAATGAAGCAAACATTTCCATCATAAGTACACTTATTATTTCCACATGGTGTATGTATAACTAGTATGTGCAATTAGGTTTGCTTTCAAATTAGAAATGCTCTAAATCTCACAGAGTCATTTCTCTTTCATCAGGGGGCCCTGCCAGCCAGGATTTTCTCACGGAAACTGGGGAGACCCAAAGCAACTCTACAACTGTGCTCCATGGAGAATAAAGGTCATGTCTTTTGTACTTTAATAGCTTCTTTTATTTTTTTAAAACCATGAAGGAATGTGTGTGTGTCAGATTCACTGGGTTTCTATATCCTTGCCCGTCCATCTTTCTTTCTAAGTTGCCTTAATTCTTGATGGGTACTTCTCTTGTCCCTGTAATGTTTACCCACCTAGAACCTATTTGTGCAAGGTGCCATGGGTAGACTGTCACACGATACATGGCATTGTTTCATGTCCCTGCCCTGCAGTGAGCAAGCAGATCTAACGATCATCACTCTGTAGCCACACTCTGGAGGTCAGGAATGCTAGCTTCAAATTACACAAGCCGTCGTTTGAACACTTGCTTTGTGACCATGGAGTTACTCAACTTAATTTGTTTTAATCTGCAAAGGAGGGAATAATGCCTGCGTAACAAGATCATTCTGAAAATAAAAAAATAATATTTTTAAACTAGTGGTAGAACCTGGTAAAAAGTCATTGCTTTTATTAGCCATGGTAGTGTTAGTATAGGGAAGCCATTTTTTTACAGTAAAATATCAAAAAGATATAAATTGCCTAGGCCACCCTTTGAAATCTGTTACTTTACTAAGTTGGCTAACTCTGCAGTCAGGGAAAGAAAGTGCAATGTAGAGGTAACAATACACCCACCCAAGGTTCTGGAATAAACTTACCATGGTAGAAACTCTCTCTTTTAACAACTTTGCCAAACTTCCCCCTAGAGATGCCCATCCTCCTCATCATTTCTTTTCACCTTCTATTTATTCTGCAGACACATGCTTCTATTGCCCCACTTAACCTGCAGACATTATAAATGTCACCCAAATTGCCAAGCACAATAGATGTGTTCTATTTTTGTACCTAAACTCTCCATATTTGACAGCTGACCACTACTAATTTTTCACCATTTTAACCATCTTTAAGTGTACAGTTTAGTGACATTAAGTACATTTACATTGTTGTACAATCATCACCACTATTTATCTCTGGAACTTTTTTCATCTCACAAAACTGAAACTGTATCTATTAAACAATAACCCATCTTTTGCCCCTCTATCAAGTCACTGACAACTACCATTCTAATTTCTGTCTCTGTGAATTTGACTACTCTTGGTACCTCACATAACTAGAATCATGTAGTATCTGTCCTTTTGTGATTAGCTAATTTAACTTAGCCTAATGTCTTCAAGTTTCATTCATGCTGTAGCATGTGTCAGAATCTCATTCCTTTTTAAGGCTAAATAGTATTCCACTGTATGTATATACCACATTTGATTTATCCACTTATCTGTTGAGGATGCTTGAGTTCTTTCTACCTTTTGACTATTATGAACAAGGCTAGTACGAACATGGGTCTACTAATGTCTGTTTAACTTCCTGCTTATAATTCTTTTGAGTACATACTTAGTAGTGGAAATGCAGGATCATATGATAATTCTATTTTCAGTTTTTTGAGAAACTGCTATACAGTTTTTAGTAGCAGCTGCAGCATCTTACACTCCCACTGGAAGTACATAAGTATTCAAATTTATCTACATCCTTGCCAACATTTATTATGTTTTTTAATGACAGTCATTCTAATGGGTGTGAAGTATTATCTCATTGTGGTTTTTATTTTCATTTCCTTAGTGATTAGTGATGTTAAGCATATTTTCATGCAACTGTCTGCCATTAGTATGTCTTCTTTGGAGAAATGTCTATTCAAGTTCTTCCCTTTTTAAATTATTTGGTTTATTTTGTTGTTATTGTTGAGCTGTAGGAATTTTTTATGTATTCTGAGTGTTAAACCCCTATAAGGTATATGATCTGTAAATATTTTCTCCCATTCTGTGGGTTGCCCTTTTACTCTGTTGATAGTTTCTTTTGATGCACAAAAATTTAATTTTGATACAGTCTAATTAATTAATTAACTTATTTATTTATTTTTGCTGCCTGTGCTTTTGGTGTCATATCCAAGAAATCATTGTCAAATCCAATGGCGTCAAAATTTCCCCCATGTTTCCTTCAAAGAGTCTTACAGTTTTAGTTCTTACATTTAGATCTTTGATCCTTTTCAAGTTGTTTTCTGTATATGGTGTAAGATAAGGATCCAACTTCATTCTTTTGAATATTTTGTTGAAAAGACTGTCCTGACTCATTGAATGGTCTTGACATTTTTGTTGAAGATCTTTTGACCATATATGTAAGGGTTTATTTCTGTCTTGCTATATCCAGTTTTGAAGGTGGGATATTGAAGCCTTCTGTTATTATTTTACAGCTGTCTATTTCTCCCTTCAATTCTATCAATGTTAGCTTCATGTATTTTGGAACAATGATGTTTGCTGCATATATATTTTTAATCTTCTTAAATTTGTTAAGACTTCTTTTGTACCCTAACATATTATCTACCCTGGAGAATGCACCATATGTATTTGAGAAGAATTTGTATTCTGCTACTGTTGAATGGAATGCTCTGTATATGTCTGTTAGGTCAATTTGTTCTAAAGTATAATTCAATTTCAATGTTTCTTTAATGATTTTCTGTCTGGATGACCTATCCATTGTTGAAACTGAGATATTAAAGTCCCCTACTGTTATTGTATTATTGTCTATTTCTTCCTTCAGATATGTTAGTATTTGCTTAATATATTTAGGTGCTCTCACCCTGGGTACCGTTGTTACATACTCTTGATGAATTATCATTATATAATGACCTACTTTGTCTCTTGTTACAGTTTTTGACTTAAAGTCTATTTTGTCTGATATAACTATAATCCCCCCTGCTCCCTTTGGCTTGCATGAAATATCTTTTTCAATCCTTTCACTTTTTTTTTTTTTTTTTTTTTTTTTTTTTTTTGCGGTACGCGGGCCTCTCACTGTTGTGGCCTCTCCCATTGCAGAGCACAGGCTCTGGACGCGCAGGCTCAGCGGCCATGGCTCATGGGCCCAGCCGCCCCACGGCCTGTGGGATCTTCCTGGACCGGGGCACGAACCCGTGTCCCCTGCATCGGCAGGCGGACTCTCAACCACTGCGCCACCAGGGAAGCCCCAATCCCTTTACTTTTAACCTATTGGAATTCTTAAAGCTGAGTGAATCTCTTGCAGGTAACTCATAATTGGACCTTGTTGTTTTACCTATTTAGCCATTTTATGCCTCTTGTTTGGAGAATTTAATCCCTTCACATTTAAAGTAATTATGGGAGGTAAGGACTTGCTAATGCCATCTTGTTTTCTGGCTATTTTGTAGTTCTTTTGTTACTTTCTTCTCTCACTGTCTTCCTTTGTGAACTGCTGATTTTCTGTAGTGGTATGCTTTGATTCACTTCTCTTTATCTTCTGTGTATATTTTGTAGGTTTTTGCTTTGTGGTTACCATGAGGCTTACATAAAACATATTCATAACAGTGTATTTTTAGCTGATAACAGCTTAACTTCAATCAAATACCAAAACTCTAACGTTGTACTGCCCCTCCCCACATTTTATGTTTTTGATGCCAAAATTTACACCTTTTTATATTATATATCTATTAATAAATTACTGTTACTATAGTTAGGCTTTATACTTCTGTCTTTTAGCCTTTATACTACAGTTAAGTAACTAACACACCACCATATCACAATATTAGAGTATTATGAATTTGACTATCTACTCATCTTTACCAGTGCATTTTATATGTTCATATGGTTTTATGTTACCAATTAGTATCCTTTTATTTCAGCTTGAATAACTCCTTTCAGCATTTCTTGTAAGGCAAGACAAATGGTAATGAACTTTTGTTCACCTGGGAAAGTTTTTATCTCACCTTCACTTCTAAAGGACAAATTTGCTGAATAAAGTATTCTTCGTTGGCTTTTTTATTCTATGAGTACTTTGAACATGTAATCCCACTCTCTCCTCGACTAGACTGCAAGATTTCTGCTGATAAATCCACTGATAGCCTATGGGAGTTTCCTTTTATGTGAGAAACTTTTTTTCTCTTGCTGTTCTTAAGATTTTCTCTTTGTCTCTGATTTTAGACAGTTTCATTATAACGTATGCTGTAGAAGATCCTTTTGGGTTGAATCTTTTGGGGGACTTATGAGCCTTATGAACTTGGATTTTCAAATCTTTCCCCAGATTTGGGAAGTTCTCAGCCATCATTTCTTGAAATAAGCTTTCTGCCCCTTTCTCCTTCTCTTCTGTTCCGAGACTCCAATAGTTGTAGACTGTTTCTCTTTATGATAGCTCATAATTCACAGAGGCTTTCTTCACTCTGTTTCATTATTTTTTTTTTCCTGGACTAGGAAATGACAGGTCAAATAAAAAAAGCTTAATATGACAAATATCCATCTATTCAATGATTAGCTTCATTATATTGATGGATATTGCTCAAGTCTGAAATCCTGGAGTCACTCTTGACCCCTGTCCTTCCCATACTTGAAACCTAATCCAGCAAGGACCCTTATTGGCTTTACATCAAAAATAGATTCAAAATGTAGTCAATTTTTTCCACTACCATGTCTACCACTCTGATCCAAGCCTCAGTCATCTCTCATCTAGATTACTCAAACAGTGTCTTAGGTGATTGATTTGCTTTCATTCTTGTCTATTCTCAACACAGTGGCCAGAGTGGATTTTTTAAAACATTAGTCAGATGATGTCACTCTCTGTTCAAAACCCTCCAATGGATTCATGTTTTACTTGGAGCAAAAGTGAAAGGCCTTAACTTGCTCTGACCACTCTCCTCCTATAATTATCCCTCTGAACACACCTCTTACCACCCTCCCTCTTACTCTTCCTACCCCTATCACATTGGCCTCCTTTTTGTTCTTGGAAAAAAACAGACATGTCCCCTGCCTTAGGGCCTTGGTACTGGCTGTTCATTCAGTTAAAAATGCTTTTCCGCAGATATCGTTACAACTAACTCTCTCCCTTTCTTCATGCTTCTGCCCAAAATTTGCTGCTCAATGAGACCTACTATTTAAAATTGCAATCTGTGCCTTCCCAGACCTCCTTCCCATCACACGCTTAGCCATGGTTTTTCTTTTATTCATAGCACCCTATTCTAACATCCTATGTCAAAACTACCCAATGTGTGGTCCTCTGACTAGCAATGTCAGCATCACCTGGGAACTTGTTAGAAATGCAAATTCTCAGGGTCCACTCTAGACCTGCTGAATCAGAATTACCAGGGTGGAGCACAGGGATCTATGTTTTCATAAGCCAACTAGATTCTTATGTATGGTAAAGTCTGAGAAGTATTATTTTATGTTCCTAGCTTATTCATCACATTTATTATTCACTGTCTCCCCTGATAGAATGTAGGCTCCATAAAGGCAGTGTTTCCTGGGTATTTCATCATTATGTTTTTGTGCATTTAGAACAGGTCTGACACATAAGAGGTACTCAATAAATAGTTGTCAAAGGAACAAATTCTGTAGTACTTAATCTGAGAGAAAATACTTTACTGTTAATATTTTTAAAGTCAGGTTTTGAGTGTAATTTACATAGAGTAAAATTCATTCATTTTAGGGAGCAATTCTGTGGGTTTGACAAATGCTTATATTTGTATAACCACCACCACAATTAAGACATGGAACTGTCCATCACCTCCAAATATTCCTTTGTGCCCCCTTGTAATCAAATACCACTCACCTCCCACACACAGCTCCTGGGAATTACTGATTTTTTTGGTTTCTACAATTTTCCCTTTTTCAAAATGTCATCTAGATAAAATCACATAGTACATAGCTTTGTGGCTGTAGCTTTTCTCACTTATCACCCAGCATCTGTGATTCTCCATGGTGTGTGTGTATTAATAATTTCTTCCTTTTTATTGTTGTGTAGTCTTCCATTACAGGGATATAATACAATTTGTTTAAATATTCACAAATTGAATAACATTTGAGTTGTTCCAGTTTTTAGTGATTATGAATAAAGGCACTATAAACATTTATATACAGGTGTTTGTGTGAACATAAAGTTGTATTTCTCTTCAGTAAAGGCCTAGGGGTCGGATTGTTTGTCATGATAAATATATGTTTAACTTTGTAAAAAACCACCCAACTGCTTTCCACTTTGCATTCCCACCAGCAGTGTGTGAGAATCTCAATTGCTGTGGATTCTTCCCAGCATCTGGCATTGTCAGTTTTATGACAAGGATGATGATAACATTAGCTATTCTAACAAGTATTTAGTAGTATCTTTTTGTGGCTTTAATTTGCATTTCTCTAGTGGCTAATGATGCTGAGCACTTTTTTGTGGTTTAAGAGACATCTATTTACTAAGATGTGTACTGAGATCTTTTGCCAATTTTAAAAAATTAGGCAGTTTTTGTTTTATAATTTTTAACTGGAGATTTTGCTGTTATTGTTTCTGGCTATAAGTATCTTATCAGGTATGTGCTATGCAGATATTTTATCCTAGTCTGTGGCCCATTTTTCCATTTCCTTACGAGTATCTTTTTCTTGTTGTTATTGGTTGCTCTGGGTCTTAGTTGCGGCAGGCGTGCTGCTTAGTTGTGGCACATGTGCTCCTTTGTTGTGGCTGGCGGGCTCCTTAGTTGCGGCTCGTTGTCTCCTTAGTTGCAGAACATGAGCTCCTTAGTTGAGGCTCACCAGCTGTTTAGTTGTGGCATTCAAACTCTTAGTTGTGGCATGCATGTGGGATCTAGTTCCATGACCAGGGATCGAACCTGGGCCCCCTGCATTGGGAGTGCAGAGTCTTAACCACTGTACCACCAGGGAAGTCCCCTTAAGAGTGTCTTTTGAAAAAAAAAGAAAAAAAGAGTGTCTTTTGAAGAGCAGAAGTTTTTAATTTGAATTAAATCCAATTTATTATTTACTCTTTTCTGGATTGTGCTTTTGTGTAACACCTGAGAAATCTCCTAACTCAAAGTCAGAGAAAGATTTTTTCTATGCTTTCTTCTAGAATTTCATAGTTTTAGGTTCTAAACTTAGATCAAGATCTATTTTAGGTTAATTTCATAATATGATGTTTGTTTTGCACATAGATGGACACTCAATTATTCCATCATAATTTCCTGAAAATACTGTTAATATTTTGAAACTCAGATGCCATGTGTGATTTCTAAAGGTTTAAATAGACTTCTTTAACAGTCCTATAAAACAAAATTGTTTCTTTGATTGGCATACCAATAAAACATAGCATGACTCTATGTCCCAGTGTTAAATGGAGGACCTGATAAAACTTCGAGAGATGAGTAGGAGACTTTTAAGAAAAGATCAAATTCAGGGGAACAATTCATGAAGAATTACAAAATTAAAATTCTCAGAAGTTAAACCTGAGAATTTTAGAAATAAAGCATTTTATTAGTAAAGGCATTTGATGACAAGTAAAAGAATATGACTCTTTTTAACTCAAGTAGAAAAAATATATACTGTAATGTCTTCTCAGGAAAGACAGGAACCCCGGAAAGTAGACTTATTAAGGGGAGCAAGTCTAGCCAAGGCCCACCTCCAGGAAAGGCCACTTATACCATCACTTCTTTGTACCATCACCTCCGGATAGCACCCCTGCACTACTGCCCCACTGCCCCAGTCACCACTGCCCTATATACTTGCCCCTCTGCTGCTAAGCCCCCAACCTCAGATGCTTCCTGCAACATCACTAGACTTGTCACAGCACACCCTCTCTGCCATGCTGCCATAATGCCTTTCTGAGCCTGTACCTTTCCACCACATCCTCAAGATCCACAGTCTCCACTAGGAGTCAGTCTCCACTGACCACACTTCAGTCCCCAAACACAGTCTCCAGCAGACATAGGTGATGGAAAGGAATATCCATATACCATTGACATTCATAGACATGGAATTCCTCCTGAACATAAAAGATGTGCAGGTGATGCAAAACCAAAGCCAGAAATGTCCACCATGATAATTTTGGCAAATGGCTTAATTTTACAAGTAGGGAAATTGTGTTAAAAAATCCCTTTGTGATGCTACAAAAAGAGAAATCTTACCTGAAATAACGTTAAATAGCTAAAGTGTAGCCATTGGGCCCGATTCCCATCAAGTATAACTTTGGCTAGAGGCTGGTCTGGTGCTTTAACTGAAGTATTTCCAGTTGATCAAACTGGCATCCAGACAGATCTGTTTTGCCTGGCAACCGGTGAGGAACTGGGAGGGACTAGAGACCCACTTTTTGAGAAGAGCTCTATGAAAACACCCCCTGAGATGTAATACTCTTGCTGTGTCTATAAAAAATTGTTCTGTGTTTGGTTAGCTAGAAGCATGCACACATGTCTACTGGTGAGCAAAACCACCCTACTTCCTGGGTAATTGTGGTCTTTGGCCAAAGTCTGAGGAAAAAATAAAATCCCCCAATAGAGCACTTTCTTGCCAATTGCATATAGCTATGAAAGGGGAATACAAAACTGTGTCTGGGGTTATAGCAGCTATTGTATGATTTAGTTTTTCCATAGGACTTTAGCTCTGGGCTGTGTGTCTCATTAATTCTAATTTTTTTTCCATTTTGGGATGTGGCAGTTGATGCTGAAAGCTCCTCTGTTTCTGCAGACAAGAGTAGGCATTGCAATGTCTTAGATACTGGCCTTGCTATGCTAAAGGCTGGATATCTTTGCCTCGAGGTGATTTTTTTTCTTGGGAGGGATCTTAAACTATAGAAGCATTCAGCTTCAAATATCAAGGAAGAAATGCATTTCAAGAGAGCCAGAATTCTACCTTCAGGAAAGCAGATTTTATTCACATTTTGCATATGAGGTAGCTGAGGTCCAGAAAAGTTAAATATCTTGGCCAATATCCCCAGTAAGGTAAGTGACGGAAGATGGTTCTTTAAACCTGGTACAATACAACATGGCTTATATCAGTCAGAATATGCTAGGTTATACTGCAGTAACAAATAGCCTCAAACCTCAGTGGTTTACATCAGTGAAGATTTTCTATCTCTTGCCCATGCTATCTTACTCAGTCAGTAGACTATAGATTTGTTCTATGTACCTTTATTCCCAGACACATCTGTCTAGATCATTGCTAGTTGTATTGAAGAAGGAAAAGAAATCACAGAAAGACAAATATTGCCTCTTCGTACCTCTACTAGTAAAAAACACACATCACTTCTGCCCATTTCATGGCTAAACTGACATACATAGTCAAGCTTGACATCAATGAGGTGGGAAGCATATAATCCATCCCAGAGATGAGCAACACATTTTGGAATCTGCCAACTTGGTTTTTGAAGTGTGGTCTATAGACAACCAATCAACATCACCCAGGACCTTATGTGAAATGCATTTTGTCATACCTTGACCCAAGCCTGCCTATCAGAATCTGCATTTTAACAAGATCCTCAAGTGATTCATATGCCATCAGAGAAGCACTGGTCTAAACCAATGCTCAGGTGCTACTGTTATACATCCAAAAACATTTGTACTTCTTGTTTTGCTAATTTCTTACCCTACTTCCTTCTCTAATATTTTTCATGAATTGATAGGAAGACTGGGATCCAGAGGAGGATCCCCAGCTTCATCTATAAACTTACTTTAAGCACTTTATTTAAAGTTTGGGACAGACTATACATGCTCCTTTTCTTAGGATAACCAAAAGATAAAAGATCCAAGGCATCTGGGTGGCTACACAGATCTATCACCTGAGTGGTAAACCCCAAGCTCTACAAACTCTATGGAATATGCCCAGTGTGGGTTTTGCTAGAGAAATTTTTCTAGGTCTCTGTTTATTTCAGCAAAAATGTACCAACTTCAAAGTGACTGCTCTAACACCAATGATCTGCAAAGAAAAAATAAGAGGACATTCACAGATCTCCAAGCTTTGTGTTCTATTCTTTTGCTACACCTAAATCACTGGTAAAAGCAAAGGCCAGATTTACAGCTTTGGGGAATTCTCTGAAAATATACATATGGCTACTGATAAGGATTGTTGAATGAACAACAGTTCTTGTTGGGCAAAATGTCCTGGAGAGTGGCAGGACTTATTGTAAACACTCGGTTCTAAAATTTAGTCTCTCACTAAGGAGCCCGCAGAAGACCAGTAGTAAACTGGTCACTTAGGAGGCCCATCACCCCTTCATTTTATTCTGTTGATGGTGGAGGGGCCCCAAGAAAAGACAAAAGAGTATGGTTTTGGTATCCAGAAAACAGGAATTCTGGCCTTGACCCTATCTTTGTTTAGTCACATAACCTTGAACAAATGACTCACTTTTTTGGGCCCAGGACTGCAAGAACCTACGTGTTCCAAAAGGCTCTGTTACTGGCACATACCTACTGAATTTCAAGAACTCTTCATTTTCTCTCGGTTTTATCAATTTGGCTTCTGTTTAAGATCTCTTTTGAACAAAATATTCTGCAGCTCGTCAAAAACAAGTTATCCGTGGTACCTTCTCATTTTAGCAGTGTAAAACTCCATGATTTCCCATCAGCATGAAGGATGTTGTGGTGATGGTTAAGATGAGGAAGTTTTCATCTGCTATACTTAATGGGAGACAATGTAAGTTAGCTTAACAATCAATGGTATTGTTTAATTCCAAAGTGTGAAGACTTACTTTTTGCAGATATTTAGCTTCTATAGAAGGTTAGACCAGCATGAGAATCAAGCAATTATGTAAATAACATAAATGATATTTAAAGTGTGGGCTTTAGGCTGAGTCTTAGCTTTGATGTTCACAAAATAGTGACCCTGGCTAATCCCATTATATCTTTATTCCCAATTTTATATTGTATATGATGTAAATATAATAGTGCCTAAATTATAAGGCATACTAACTGAACTGTATGTATTAATTATCAGATTTCTATGTAAAAGGACCTTGATATTTTCAGTCCAAAGATCTCAGTTTTGTACTTGATTGCTCAAACTCACTGGTTGTGAGAACTTGGCCAAGTTTGTTAACTCTAGTAAGTTCTATTGTTATACACACACACACGTACACTCTCTCTCACACACACACACACACACACATATATAATGTACATATATAATGTACATATATATATATATATATATATGAAGGATGATAATGACATTTTCAAACAAAAGAAGGTATATAAAAGTGCTTTGAGAAACACAAAATTCGGGTTTCCCTGATGGCGCAGTGGTTGAGAGTCCGCCTGCTGATGCAGGGGACACAGGTTCGTGCCCCGGTCTGGGAAGATCCCACATGCCACGGAGTGGCTGGGCCCGTGAGCCATGGCCGCTGAGCCTGTGCATCCGGAACCTGTGCTCCGCATCAGGAGAAACACAAAATTCTATGAAGATGAAAGTATTTATATAATTATCAATATCTAGTTTGCATTAGTCACCCATGGATAACTTGTATAGAAGAAGAAGGAAGAAGAAATAGATAAAATTAGATTCTGAAACAATCCAACTAAGCCTTGAAATGATTATGGATTTCATGCCTCTGGTAGATTGTTACAGTAATAACCCCGATGAATCATGCCTGCCTGGGTCCATGCCCTTGTATAGTCCCTTCTCATTTTGACTCTGGGATTGATTGTGTGACTTGTTTTGACCAATGGGACTGCAGTGAACATGATGAAGGGGTAACTTTGCATTTGAGGCTTGCAGTCTTAGGATTCTACCTCCATGTAAAGAAGCCCAGATTGGCTACTAGACACATATAGCCCAGCCAGCGGCCAGCATCAACCACTCACCAGACCTGTGAGTCGGGCCAACTTAGACTGCTGCCCAGTTGACCTGCCAGGCAGCTGCAGCTGCAAGACTGACTCCAGATGAGATCAGCAGAAGAACTGCCCAGCAGAGCTTAGCCCTAATTGCCAACCTACAAAATCCTGAATAAAATGGTGGTTGTTTTAAGTCACTAAGTTTTGGTATGATCTATTATGCAGCAATTGATAAATGATACACAGGCAGAAAAAAATAAAAGATTCAAAAATTTTTGCCTACATAGTCTTCAACCTTCTGAGCATGGTTAAGTTTATGACTGAGTGCCTAGGGGTTTTCACCTGTTTTCAATGGATAAGAACCTAAGCCAAGTTGAAGCAGCTCTACATCTAGAGTAGCACAAAGTGGGCATCAATACAAAATTCAGTGATTCTCATTCCTCTTTCCTTTTTCTTGTAATGGGTTTCATGTTTGTAAAATATTTACATGCACTGTTCTATTTGATACCCACAATATCTCTATAAAGTCAACTCTCTAATTTCCTCCCTTACAATGAAAACAAAATGAAGCCATGGAGAACTCTTGTGGCTTGCACAAGAGAGCAGGGTTGATAAAGTTGAGAAAAATTTAAAATTATGTTCCCCAATACATTATTCATTTCATGCCTACTCAGTTAACCTATTTGGTGAGTCTTTACTGAGGTTGAAAAAAGAAGAAAATAGAAATAAATTGATCTACTGATGGGTCACAGGTAGGAAGGCCAACCCCAAAACCATAACAAGAAGACCATGAGTCATATAATATAGTTTATTCAACTTTTAATCATATGAATCCATATTTCCTGAGGGGTATCTACAAATAGCTTCCTTTATTTTTTCCACATTTTAAAGCCACAGCATGTGGATAATTTGTTGAAAATGGGAATTCATATTATTTACATTACTACATCGTCTGTTACATGAAGATCTCAACTTTGAAATCCACTTTTCTAGGCAAGAGAGAACGGTTGGAAAATAAGTTGAGGTCTTTGCTTTCAGAGAGTCTGGAAGTCCTTTGCAGGGGCTCTAAAATATGAGCAGCTTTAAACACTGAGTGAACAAACTGGTGTTTAAGTATCTCTGAAACATGTGTATACCAAATGCTTTCACCATTTGCAGCATAAAAAATATTAAAGTGGGTGCCAGAAGACTTGGAGTAACCCTGATTGTGACCCTTACTCATCACTTACCCTCTTTGAGCCTCAGTTACTCCATGTATAAAGTGAATATTAACTACCATGTGTCATGGAGTAATGTATGTGTAATGTATCCAGCAGAGGACCTGTCTCATAAAAGGCTCCCAATAGACAGCAACTACTTGTATTATTACTACCCACCTTGTAAGGTAGGTGCAACAGATATTAAATTTCTCACCTGTCCAGAATGGGCAATAATTTTGAACAGAGTTAAGGGTTCTATTTATTTTTGCACAGGAAATTCGTGTCCTAAGTCAAGGCTGGAGTCCTATTCTCTTGTCATCTATCTCCAACCATACTCTTGCCAAATCACTTGGTAGCAGTCATGTCATGGTAAAAGGCAGAAATAAGACACAATTAATACAATATTTACATATTTAATATTTGTGGAGCACTTACTCTGTGCAAAGCATTGTGCTGGGAGGTGTGGAGGCTATACAGATAACTTAGACAGTATTGCACAGTGGGCAAGCACATGGTCTTTAGATGGGGCTTCCAATCTTCTTCCTCTCACCAGATATCTGAATTTGAAAAATTGAATGAATCCTCAAGCCTTGATTTCCTCATATTTAAAAAGGGGTAGTATATGTTCTCATCACGACTCTCTGAGGTAGACTATGACAAAGTGTGTAAAATCATAGCAAGACTCACAAATCACACTGGTTAATATTATCTTTTATGCTTCCTATTTATTCTGATCTCAAAGAACCTATAGTCTGGTAGGGGATATAAGACATTAACATGAAATATATAAAGAAAAAAGAAATGAATGTCTATGGACAAAACAGATGAAATATTATGGAGCTTGAGTGGGAGGACTTCTAGCTATGGGTATCTAACAGGATTGTCTGGAGGGAATGTCATTTGAGCTGGGCCCTATAATACAGATGGATTTGATGGATTAAGCACATATGGAGACTTTAACAGACTTTTTTTGGTAAAGAATTATGTTTCATATTGGGCATCAGTTAGGTCTTCAAGAGTTCTATACAGTAATATTTGCAAATAAGGAGATGATTTGTAATTGAGTGAATGGATATATTAGGAAGCCAATAAATTGTTCACGGTTTTGTAAAAAAAAAAAAAGTATAAAAATTGGAAAACAAATCTCAGTTGTCCTCTTGTGTTCTGTTTTCCGACCCAACTTTTTCACCGAGTGTTGACTCCAAAGAAGTATCTGTTGGCACAAAGAGTAATAGGTTCTATTTTTGCCTATTAGAATATTGCAGGATCTTAAGAGATCATAAAATCTTCATGAAGACACATGCTTGGAATTAGGCTCTGCCTTCTATCACTGTGGAACCAAACATGCTATAAGTAAAGGGTGAGATTTTCCTGACTTTGCCCAATATAATTCCTTTGGTTCCAGGAACCAGCAGGGTAGGGCTTGGATTGCCGTTCACTCTCCAGCAAAGCCTCTGCTAACAAGTGAAACGAAATTGCTTTTCTCCTCTCCATGCATCTGGGTCCATCTGTGCAGGCCAAATAGATTAGCTTCTAATATCGCAAAACAGATGTTTGCTGTTGGAATTGTTGTGCATGTGCAACATGTTCCACAAGTTGGTGGGAATATTCTGGGCTCCAGGGTGTGCAGAGACATCATTCTGGGTGGGGTGTTCCAAACAGTCAGTGTGGGTGAGAGAGGGATGCTGGCAAGGATTTGCTCTCCATAGCGCTTCCCTCAGTAGGAGAGCTCCGTGGAGGAAAGTGTGCCAGGTGGCTCCGTGAGTCGAGATCTGGTCAGGAAAAACCAAAGCCACGCCAGCTATTTTAACACAAAGTATTTAACGTCGGAAATTGAGTGGGTGGGAAAAGCCAAAACAGGAAAACACGCGTGACAGAGTAACTGCAGGGAGAATTTTCACCCTAGGGCTGGGGGAAGGAAGACAAGAAACTGGCCCTATTAAAATGTAGAAAGCTTGCAAAAAAAATGTCCACCAAAGCTGCAACCCAGACCCCTGAGACGGGAATGCTTCCTGACTGAAGCTGAAATGTCAGAAACACAAACAAGTGACCCAGTAGAGCTGGTTCAGAACAGCAGCTGGCTGATGTGAGCTGGTACTCTGAGTGCATGGAAAATGGAAACTGGAACCAACTGACTGTCTTGAATTTGCATGCCTGGCCCTACTCCAGACCCACTGACTCGAAATCTTAGAGTGGGCAGCCCACGCATGTATATATATATATATATATATATATATATATATATATATATATATATATATTTAACATGTTTATTGGAGTATAATTGCTTTACGATGGTGTGTTACTTTCTGCTTTATAACAAAGTGAATCATCTATACATATACACATGTTCCCATATCTCCTCCCTCTTGCCTTTCCCTCCCACCTTCCCTATCCCACCCCTCTAGGTGGTCACAAAGAACCGAGCTGATCTCCCTGTGCTATGTGGCTGCTTCTAACTAGCTATCTATTTTACATATGGTAGTATATATAAGTCCATGCCACTCTCTCACTTCATCCCAGCTTACCCCTCCCCATCCCCGTTTCCTCAAGTCCATTCTCTACGTCTGCATCTTTATTCCTGTCCTGCTCCTAGGTTCTTCAGAACCATTTTTTTTTAAGATTCTGTATATATGTGTTAGCATATGGTATTTATTTTTCTCTTTCTGACTTACTTCACTCTGTATGACAGTATTTAGCTGTCCTGACCTTTCCAGTAATGGGTGGTGTAGATATTTGAGCTGTCACTAGCCATAACTTTTCTCAGTGGATATCAGTCAATTGCTAGTTCTGTCTGGATGACCTTGCCAACATGTTATTTCCAGTGCCTGCATCAACCTGGTGAATTAGCCAGGGGGTAACTAATTATTCATCCATGCAATGCCTATTATATGCCAAAAAATATACCAGGAGCAAACATCCAACTTAGATAAAAACCAACATAGTCTTGGCCCCTATGTAGTTTTCATCTATTAGGAATTAGCTATTTACAAACAAACACATTCATCAATATGTAAATCTAGGTACATCTCATGAAGAAGAATAGTATGTTATACAAGAGTATTATGTGGATTGGCTGCAGAAATAGCTCTAATTATTCTACTCATTGTAAGCACACAACTTGCAACGTGACTCTGGAGCTCCTGTCAATAAAAATGAAGTCAGCTCAGTCCTCCAGGTGTTGGTGCTCTCTGGGGTTGGAACCTTGTTGTTTATTGGCCTGTGTGCAGATATGGCCGCAAACAGCTATACCCAACAAGCAACACAGAGCTATGGGGCCTACCCTACCTGGCCAGGGCAGGACTATTCCCAGCAGAGCCACCAGCCCTGTGGTCAGCACAGTTACAGTGGTTATGGCCAGTCAACAGACACTGCAGGCTATGGCCAGAGCAGCTATGGTGGGTCTTATGGACAGACTCAGAACATAGGCAGTTCCCCAGGGATATGGCTCCACTGGTGGCTGTGGCAGTAGCCAAAGTTCTCAATCATCTTACGGGCAAGAGTTCTCATACCCTGGCTATCTCCAGCAGCTGGCTCCTAGCAGCACCTTAGAAAGTTATGGTAGCAGTTCTTGGAGCAGTGGTTATGGGCGGTCCCAGAGCAGGGGCTGTGGCCAGCCATCTGGCTATGGTGGACAGCAGCAAAGCTGTAATCCCCCTCAGGGCTATGGACAGCAGAACCAGTGCAACAGTGGCAGTGCAGGGGGTGGTGGAGGCAACTATAGCCAAGACCGGTCCTCTGTGAGTGGTAGTACTGGTAGCAGTGGTTATGGCAATCAGGACCAGAGTGGTGGCAGCAGCTACAAAATTAAAAAAAAAAAAAAACAAAACAAATGAAGCCAATTTCCTGACCCATTTGAATCTGAGCTAACCTCTATGACTTGCTTTAGCCCACAGGATGCGGTAGAAGTGGCACTGCATAGATTCTAAGTATAGGTCTCACTCCTGGAAATACCTGCTATTACCATGTGAACAGTTCAGGCTGTTGTGCTGGAAGAGAAGTGAGCACGTGAGCTGGGATGGTTTGTCTCTTGTGGGTGAGAGATTTCATGGGATAGAGATGGATTGTCTTGGCTGAAGCCATTCCAAGTCAGACCCCTGAGCAGCAGAACGCAAAATGTACCCGACCATCCATAGAACTGCCAATGGAATCCAAATGCCAATCTGATGCATTGTGAGCTAGAAAAGTGTATTGCTTTTAAGTCATTGGGTTTTAGAGTGGTTTGTTACATGATAAAAGGAATTGATAAAAGTAATATATGTAGGGAAAGATCTGTGCTTCAAAATTAAGTATCCTTCTGAATTATCTGATTCTGATTCTATGTGGAAGGGGTGCCTCTGGACCTTTCATTGCTTTGAACTATTTCATAACTCTATATACTGTACAGAACTGATAGCAATGCAAATTATTTTTATCTATAAACTTACAAATTGTATATGTGTAGAATTCATATATAGGGAATCACGCAGTATATGCTTCCTTCATTTATCATAATATTTTTGAGATTCATCCATGTTGTAGCATGTATCAATACTTCAGTACTTTTTTATGGCTAAATAACATTCTATTGTATTGATAGTATCACATTTTGTTTATCCATTTATCAATTAATAGACATTTGAGTTTTTTCCACTTTTTGGCTATTGTGAATAATGCTGTTATCAACACGAGCGTATAAAATTTTGTGTGGACATATGTTTTAATTTATCTTGGGCATATACTTAGGAGTGGAAATGCTAGATCAGAGAGTAAATGTATGTCTGGCATTTAAAGGAACTGCCAAACTATTCTCCTGTGTACCTTCACCATTTGACATTCCCACAGCAATATATGGGCGTTCCAATTTTCCACATCCATGCCAACACTTGCGATTGTCTATTTTTTTATTATAGCCAATTTGATGGGTATGAGGAAGTATCTTGCTGTGGTTTTGATTTGCTTCTTACTAACGACTACAGTCAGCTCTCTGTATCTGTGGGCACTGTCTGCTCCCATGGATTCACTCAACTTTGGATTGAAAAAAATTTTTTTAATGCAAAACTTGAATTTGTCTCATGCCAGCAACTATGTATATAGTGTTTACCTTGATATTTACAGCTATTTACACAGCATTTGTCAGTACATTGTATTGAGTTTTATAAGTAATTTGGAGATGACTTAATGTTTATGGAAGGATGTGCATAGATTATATGTAAATAATATAAGGGACTTGAGCATCCTCAGATTTTGGTATCTGAAGGGGGTCCTGGAACCAATCACCTCTGGATACCTAGGGACAACTGTAATGATACTGAGCATCCTTTGATGTACTTATTTGTATAGCTTTATAGATGAAGTGTCTATTCAAATCCTTTGCCCATTTTATAATTGGATTGTCTTTTTATTATTTAGTTGTAAGTATTTATATATTCTGGATACAAGTCCCAAATCAGTTACATGATTTCAAATATGTTCTTTCAGACTGTGGATCATCTTTTCATTTTCTTGATTGTGTAGTTGGAAGGACAAAGGCTTTTAATTTTGATGAAATCAAATTTATCTTATTTTTGTCAATTGTGCTTTTGGTGTCATATATAAGAAGCCATTGCCTAACCTGAGCTTACCAAGATGTGTTATTCTAACAGTTTTATAGTTTTAGCTCAGTTAACTGTATGACCCACTTGAGATATTTTTGTGTATGATGTGAGCTAAGGGTTCAAATGCCTTCTTTTATATGTAGATATCCAGTTACCCAACATCATTTGTTGAGAAGACTATTATTAATTGACTACAAATGTTGGAGTTTATCTCAGGATTCTCAATTCTACTTCATTGATCCATATGTCTACCCTTATGCTAGTACCACAATGTTTTGATTACTGTAAGTCTGTAGTAAGATTTGAAGTTGGAACGTGTGTGTCTTCCAACTTTCTTTTTTCTTTTTCAAGATTGTTTTGACTATTCTGGGTCCCTTGCATTTTCATATGAATTTTAGGATTGGTTTGTTTAGCAAAAAAAGCCAACTGAAATATTGATAGTGATTGTGTTAAATCTGTCAATCAATATGAGGATTGAACCAAGTTCTGAGTTCTACCTGTTTTTATCATCAAAAATGAGTTAAGTAAGGTCTTTAACATGTACTCATTTAAAATGTTTATACAAGTTATAATCTTGTGTCTTCTTGAAAATAATTTTTAACAACAGACATGAAATTTGGACCATTACAGGGCTCAGTCCTATCCTCTCAGCATTCCTTACTCTGCACTTTTTCCTAAGCAATGTCATTCATACCTACAACTTCAATTAGCCTCAATCTATACTTCAGTACCTTCCAGATTTTTTTTTTCTCTGTCTAAAACCTCATTGTCTAAGCTCCAGACAAAGTCCTAATTTTACCTGCCTACTCATCTTCTCTACTTACGTGTCTGAAAGGCACTTCTAGCTCAACAGGATTGAGCTTGAATCCATTCCTTCAGCTCCCTGGCCTAGGTCCTGTTCTACCATTGATCTCTATGTCATTAAAAGAGAACATCTTTTATTAGGTTGCACAAGCCAGATACCTAGAAATCACAGTTTACCTCCCCTCCTCTCTCCTTCCTCTCCTACCAAATTCACCTTAGAAATCAGTCTAGCTACTGATATGCCTTCCCAATATAAGCTACCATTATGTCTTCCCTAAAGCACGCGATAGTCTTCTAACTGGTTTTCTTATGTCCGCTGTGGCCACTTTTGTTCTGTTCTCCTCATTATAGGCGGATTTCAAAAATCAAGTCTAATCATGTCAGATGTGTCAAAGTGCAGTAGCACAGCTTATGGAGTACCATGTGCTTATTAGTTAGTTTCAGCTTTAACTCTAGTGATAGTCAATCAGCTTCATTAAAAATGCACAATCCAAGGATAATCAGTTGGCATTAATCAGATAGTGCTACACTGCAGGGGCAGCTGCCATAAGCCCATTTCTCACCACTATCTTGATCATAGCGTTTCTAATTAGTATCCTGAATGTATACTGAATTAGTATACTGAATGTGAGAAATATTGGTGAAAATGAGCAGTTTGTTGACAAGCATCAGGAATTCTGGAAATAGGCAGAATTAAAGGCTACACGTATTTTAGAGACATTCTCAATCCTGCATAAATAAGGTATTAGAATCCAGTAAGTGAAAATGCCTTGCAGCCATAGAGGGTTCAGTTCCTAGGTGATGCTATGACCAGCTATTGGTTTTGGAGGATAATTGGTTACCTGAGCCCAACAACAAAAGGACAGAATCTCTGGAATATAGTGCTGACCTTAAGTGAACTGCCAAGCAAAGATTGGCCAGGGCATCCAGAAAGATGGAGCTGTAACATTGTCAAATTTATAGAAAGGCTATATGAAGTGTTTTTGCTAAATTAATGTCCATATGTGTGGTGGACTTTGGTTTGAGATTTGATTTTATTATAACTTGGCAGTGAAGTTGTGGGTAAGTAACTCTCACTTAACTCAAACTCTTTTTAGTGGCTGCCATGATCTACCCAAAGTACCTAAAGTAGGGCATATTTAATTTAGTTTGGTTAATAACCTTTGGTTTCTTTTAAAGAAATTCACAGTTATCTTTACCAGATTGCATTAGACATTCCTGTCTTAGACTATTAATTCAATAGTGTAGGGGGCCCAGACATGATAATTATTAGGATGATAATTATAATTTGGTAAGCAATTGACATTTGTACAAAGCTATGTACATCACAAAGCACTTAGTTCCCATACATGTTATCCCACACAAGAAAGAGAGCTGAAACCATTAATAATGGACATGTTTATTCTCCCCACAGTACACAGGGTTCTTGTGTTGAAAAGGCAGGACATGGATGTCAGGTAGCAGAGGTGCAAGGATGAGCAAGGCCAAGTGTACAGTGCTTTTCAAACCTCTGCTGATGTCATATTGGCTAATATCTCATTGGCCAAAGCAAGTCTCATGGTTGAGTCAAGAGTCAGAGTGAGAGGGAACTAGAAAGTCCTATCTGCTGGCTGGGGGATGCCAGGGTAACCTCACAGCCTTAGGAAAGTATGGTCCCAAGATGAAAACCAGGGGGAGGAGAAATACCGGGAGTGGTGCCCAAACCAGATCATGAAGTGGGCAAGAAGTAACCTCTTACTATACTAAGTCTCTGAGATCTCGTTTTTTATTATTGTGGTTGTTTGTGGTTTATTTGTTTGTAAACCCAGCCTAGCCAGGCCTATTTTGACGTGTACAGAAATCATAGCATTCCTCTCTTGTATTTTTCTTCTAGGTTGCTTCATGGTATATTTTCTGGTCTCTAATTGTGTGTGTTTGTTTAGAGTTATACTTTTGTGCAGTAAATCCATATCTTGCAGTAAAAAAATCTTAAGATTCACAACCAGAAAACGTGTGCTTGAATTTTAGGCCTACTACTTAATAAGCTATGTGATGTAAGTTATTGAGTTTTTCTAAGAAATTTCTTCTGGAAAGTTGAGGCAATAACACAGATTTCGTGTGGTTATTATGAGGCCTTGAAAAGCATATGTGGTAACAGCTATGAATTTTTCTCTTAGATTATAAGGTATGCAGATACTAATTGTTATTAGTATTCATTTGGAGCTTGTAAAATCAAATGAGAGATAAACACTGAGTTGTTGTAATTCTGGAGACACATCCCTTGTATTTTCCCAGTTCAAGCTTACTGGACTTGAACAGCAATTTGTATGCAGGATTGTGGGTTCTTTGGGTTCGCAGACAGAGGGGAAATTCCTGCATTAAGTGCTTATCCCCTACAAGCACAGTCCAAAGGTCTCCTTCATGAAGTTTACAGGTTCTTTCATACTGAGGCTCCTTTTCTACATTAACCCAGCCACCCCATCACCAGTTTGTCTGTATCTCCGCCACATGGAAGCTCCAGGCCTGTGTCTCTGCACAGCTTCCCCAAGGACTGGAATCTTCCCGCTTCTTTGCCAGGCCACCTGCACCTCCTTATGCCAGGAAGGCCAACTTCTACTCAACATCAAAGTCTGGCTTCTAACCTTGCTTTGTTGAGGAAGCCTCTGCTGTCTCCTCTCCCACAGGGTTAGTCATTCTCTTCCTGGGCTGGAATAGGGCCTTATACATTCTTCTTACAATACTTCATTTATTTTGTTTACATGTCTGTTTCCCCTGCAAGATGCTGAGCTCTTGGGAACATGTCTGTGTTATTCACCTCCACCCTTAGCACCTAGCCTTGTGCCTGGAATGTTAACAAAGGCATTTGGGTCCACAGAGAAATTTTCTGAGCTTTCTATCCTGTATTTGGAAAACTGGTAGATTAGGTTTACTGAAAATAAACTCTCTCTTCTTTGAGGGTTTTTGATGAACATTTGAAATTATAGGTTAACTATAATATTAAAAATTACATTTCCCCCAGTATATCTTCCCCCTCTGGATTGGTAGAGAGTCTGAGCAGTAAGCCAGTGGTTCTATTCGGGCATCTAAACAAGCTGGGAGAACTTGATAAAAACACAGAGCTGAAATCCCCACCTTAGACCTTAAGAATTACAATCTTTGCGGGAGAAGCCCAGGTATCTGTATTTCCAGAAATTTCCCCCAGTGATTCTGATGCATGTCAATTTTGAGAACAATTGCGTTAGGCCAATCTGACTTATAAATTGCTGGTTCCCGTTGCTTCAAATGTTTCTTGTTGTCAAAAGGAGCAGAAACAAAAGTGCCCATTCAGAGCCGGGCGTCCTCTCCCCACCTGGCCACAGGTGCCCCGGCTCTCCCTGGAGAGTTACTGTCGCCTTTCTTATCGTTCGGAGGCCTTTGATCAGGAGCGTCTTCATTGTGGCTCATTCTCCACTTCAAAGCTGGGAAACCTGATCAGTTCCTCTCTCCTCCCTGCACCCAGAGCCCAGCCGTCCCCACAGGTGGGCTGGTCACTCAGAAAGTCTGGGCAGACAGCCTCAGCATTCGACTGCAGGCCAGAGGCCAGGCTTTTGTGTGGCACTCCTGTCTGATTCTCCCCCTACACAACTGGTGCCAAAGAGAAACCAGCAGAGGAAATGCGAACTCGTTCTAAGCCCCCCGTGGGTGTGAAATAACCACATTTAGGGTGCAGTTTTAGGAACAGTTTTGCAGCATTCCATCTTCTAATCCCTGAGGCAAGCCTACCTGAGTTAAACAGCAAAGGTTCTTGGAGCTTCCAGAATAAATTGCCTTTTACCTGAGCCACTAAAATTAGCTCCCAAGTGAAACTTTACATAAGGGAAGATTATAGATGATCTAGCCCTGGGAATACAGGAGCAGTGTTCAGTATCCTTAGTAAATTACTTAATATCAGAAATGTGGCAGGTGCTAGTGTAAGATGCTGCTTTAAACGCAGATATCAAGTCACTACCTCCAACCCCCCTCCCAAAATAGTCAAGGGATGAACCAAACCTTACTTTTAAATGAATACAAATAAATCATAAGGCTATGAGAGAAACAGCTTTATTAAGATATAACTCACATTTCATAAAATTTACCCATTTAAAGCATACACACCAATGGTTTTTAGTATAATCACAGAGTTATGCAATGATTACCACAATCTAAGTTTAGAATATTCTCATCACCCAAAAGGAAATCCTGTACCCATCGGTAGTCATTCTTCATCTTCCTCCCCCTGTAGAGGAGGAAGCTGTGGGCAACTCTAAGATACTTACTGTCTCTAGAGATTTGCCTATTTTGGACAATGTAAGTGGAATTTTTTATATAAGTGGAATTATACAATATGTGGTCTTTTGTGAATGACATTTTTCACTTAGGATGTTTTCAAGGTTCATCTTTGTTGTAGCATTTATCAATACTTACATTTCTTTGAGTAATAGCTGAGTAATATTCCATTGTATGGATATGCCACATTCGTTTACCCATTCATTCATTGATGGACATTTACACTGTTTCTATTTTTTGGCTATCGTGAATAATGGTACTCTGAATATTCATATACAAATTTTTGTGTGTACATATGTTTGAATTTCATTCCTAGAAATGGAATTTCTGGGTCATATAGTAACTCTATAATTAATGTTTTAAGGAACTGGCCAACTGTTTTCCAAATTGGCTGCACCATTTTATATTTTCATCAGCAATATGTGATTTCCCTCTATCTACACTCGACCTCGTAATTATGCGGTAGTTTTGGTTTGTATTTCTCTAATAACTAATGATGTTGATCATCTTTTCATTTTCTTATTGTCCATTTATATATGGCCATTTTTAAACTGGATTCTTTGTCTTATTATCAAGTTGTAGGAGTTCTTTATACATTTTGTATACAAGTCTCTTATCAAATGTATCATTTGCAAATATTTTCTCCAAGACTAAAGATTGTTGTTTCACTTTCCTGATGAAAGACTTTGAAGCACAAAATTTTTCATTTTGATAGAGTTCATAAAATAGAGTTATCTATTTTTTCTGTTGTACTTTTGGTGTTGTATTTAAGAAAACATTGCCTAATCCAAGGTCACAAAGGTTTACTTCTATGTTTTCTCCTAAAAGTTTACAAATTTTAAACTCTTACACTTACATCTGTGACCTACTTTAATTTTTTTTAGTATTATATAAGGTAGAGGTCCAAATTCATTCTCTTTCATGTTGTCCCAACTGGATTTATTTGAAAACCTGTTCTTTCCTTACTGAATTTCCTAGACACTCTTTTCAAAAATAAATTGACCGTACATTTTAGAGTTCATTTTTGGACTCAATTCTATTTATTTATCTATATATCTATACTTAAGTTAGTACTATTTGATCTTTATTACTCCAGCTGTGTAATAAGATTTGAAATTGGGATGTTTGAGTCTTCCAACCTTGTTCTTTTACTTTCACGATTGTTTTTCCTATTCCAGATACTTTGCATTTTCATATGAATTTTAGGTTCAACTTGTCAAAACCTTTTTCTTTAAAAAAACCCAGCTGGGATTCTTATAGATTTGCATAGGATCTATATAGATCAATTTGGGGAGCATTGCCATCTTAACAATATTAAATCTTCCAATCCTTGACTGTGGAATATCTTTCATTTTATTTAGAAATTATTTAATGTCTTTTAACAATATTTTGTAATTTTCAGTGCTGGATCTTTCACTTCTTTTGTTAGATTAATTCCTAAGTAATTTTATGCCATTTTAAATGGAGGTGCTTATTTTTATAATTTAATTTTTGAATTATTCATTGATTACATAGAGTTATAATTAACTTCTTTGTACTAATCTTATATCATGCAGCCTTGCTTAACTTATTTATTAGTTATAATAATTTGTTGGTGGATTCCTTAGGATTTTCCACATATAAGATCATATTTTATGAAAATGAGATGATTTTACTTGCTTTCCTATCTGGTTGTCTTTTATTTCTTTTTCTTGCCTAATTACCCTAGCTAGATATTCAGCAAATTTCCTCCCTTGAATCACCACCTTCAGACTTAAAATTTTTCCCATTGTCTGGGACCTCTGTTGACCTAAACTGACTCGTAATAATGTATCTTCTTAGATTTTGTCACTTACCAAAACCAATTGCATTACACCACGGCTCTCTGTTCATAGCCCTTCACAATCTCTATTTAGGTCTCTACTTAGCAGCTGCTCTCCACGTCTGCATCCGTATCCTCCAGCAGTGCCCCTATCTGATCTTGGGGCTCTCTCTCCTCACTGTGACTCAACAAGTGAAGTCAGGTTTCACTCTAATATATTGAACTGGATCTGGATTATTGGATTCAGTTCTGAGTGCCACCTTTTACAAGAGACATTCAGTGGAGTAGAGATGGGTTTACTAGAACTAGTTGGGTTATCCTAGAACTAGAAACTATGTAATTTGAGAAGTTGGTTTCATGAGAAAACATCATCTTTCAAGGAATTCATACAGTAGATACTGTAGGTTCCCTGCACCAATCTCTTTACCAGAAATCTTTATTTGTCTTCATTCATCTCTGTACTGCTGTGTTGGTTGTTAATGATTGGCCACTGCTCCCTATACAGGGAATTGCCTTCTTCTGAGAGGAGCCAGTCACTTCTCCCAGAAAGATTTATTGCCCCTGAGGACAGCCTACAGCAAATGACTACCAGCTCCTTTGCCTCAAGGTGAGAAAGTTCTGGTTGCTATTCATGGTACAGACCTCCCAACAGGATCAGGCTGAAGCTCAACCACAGCGGAGGCCACATTCTTGCACAGCTCCTTCCTCTATTCCATCCTGCTTCCTTCACTCTCTTTCTCCTGAGAGCCTTCCCTCAATAAACCACCTGCACCAGAATCTCTGTCTCAGGCTCTGCTTCTAGAGAACCCAACATAGGACAACCTAAGACTTCCTACTCAAAGAAATCAGAATGGAATTATCTGTGATCACTGTTTTCTAGAAAGCAATGCTAGAGTCTTTGGGCCCCTTCATGTTAATAATCCACATATGTAAAACATCTGTTAATTAGCTGCTAAAATTTCCTCTTTGTTTAGAAATCAATTTTGTTGGCTTGTAAAATTTCCATGATAGAAGAAAGGAAAACCTCTCCTTCTGTGCCCCAAATTAAATAATGAAGTTTTGACTGGATATCTCCATGAGTCCACAAAGTAGCAGAGTTTAATCAGATGTCACCATGAGCCTATAATTTATTCATGAGAAAAGTAATAAAGGGGATTAGAAGAGCTCATCCACTTTTCATTTGGTGCCGAGTTGTTCTCAGTGGCTCAGGGATACCTCTCATGGATGAGGATTTTGTTGGGGAGCCCCACTGCTGTGTGAGCCTCACCAACCTGAATCCAGATCTGCTCAGATAATTGTGAAATGCCACTTTTAGGCAGAAGGCAGGGTCAGTGAGGGTCATACCTGAACATTGTCCAGCATTGTATTTTCTACGGATAGCTCTGTCTTTGAAGTCTTGTAATTTTCATCTTACTGAGATGAGAAAGAATCGAAGTATGGTCTTGACCAAGAAGGGGAAGCATTCCTAATTCTGGGAGTCCTTAGATAGCTGGGATCCTGGAGAAGAAATGAGAAAGGGCAGTCAGGGAACTACTTACAAATATCTGAAGGTTAACTGTATCAAAGATGTAAATAATTTCAGTGGTGTTTTGGGGATGATAGAATTAAAAATAATGGTTGGAAGAAGTAGAGTTAAGCCTTGGTTACCCTGGGAGAACTACACAAAATGGGAGTATTTAAATCAACAGGAGAATCAGAAGTAGAAGAGGAAGTGGCACAGGCTGAGTGTTGAAGGATGAGTAGGACTTCACAAAGGGAAGAAGAGGATGATGGCATGCCAGGCAGAGACCTGTGTGAAGGCACCAAGGCTGGACAGCACATGTCACACGATGGAAACTTCTATCCAGTGGGAAGTTCGGTCAGTGTGGCTGCACACAGGTTACATGGTGGGATGGAGTAGGAGACGAAGCCTGGAAAGGAGGCAGAGGCAGAGCGTTCAGGGCCACGTATGTTGAACTAGAATTTGAATTTCACCCAGAAAGTATGTGAGAATCCATTGAAGGATGTTAATAAAAGGGAATAAAATAATTTTCACTCGCTCAAGTACCAGTAAAGAGGGTAGACACTGGGCTTCCCTGGTGGCGCAGTGGTTGAGAGTCCGCCTGCCGATGCAGGGGACAAGGGTTCGTGCCCCAGTCCGGGAAGATCCCACATGCTGCAGAGCAGCTGGACCCGTGAGCCATGGCCGCTGAGCCTGCGCGTCCGGAGCCTGTGCTCCGCAACGGGAGAGGCCACAACAGTGAGACGCCCGCGTACCGCAAAAAAAAAAGAGGGTAGACAGATGAAGTGACAAGTGGGTAAGGGGGTCAGGTGTGAGAAGGCAGCCCAGTGACGAAACTGGTAAAAAAAAATCCAGGTGAGAGATGAGGAGGACCTGAATGAAGGTACTGGAGGTGAGTGTGGGGCAAGAGACATGAGATGAAATCTCTGAGATTTGAGCACTGATTGGGTGAAAGAATGAATGAGAAAAGGGAGCCTGGAGTGATACACAGTTATTGAGAAATGAATATAACTGAATATAATATGTATGTGTGTGTGTGTGTGTGTGTGTGTGTGTATGTATATATATATATGGGGGGAGAGAGAGAAAGGGAGGCAAGAGAACAGAGGCAAAGATAGACAGAAAGAAGGAAAGAGGTATGGGGAGAAAAGGAAAAGAGTAAAGAGCAAGAAAAGAGATACATTTTTTGAGGACTGTTTCTGCAGTATTTAGAGACCTCACTCTATGGATAATCCAGCTGTGGTGGAATTAAGGGCTGCAAGGCCATACCTTAGACCTGTATTGTCCAGTAGCTATATGAGACATATATATGTATATGTAAATTTTAAAGTTTTCAGTAACTGCATTTTTAAAGTGTAAAAAGAAAGAGATAAAATGAATTTTAGTAGTATTTTATACTTAACTCTATATCCAAAATATTACTTTAATAAATAATCAAGATAAAATATTAACCACATAGTTCATTCTGTTTTTGTACTGCCTTCCAAATCTGGTATATTTTTTACAATAACACCATATCTCAATTTGGACATTAAAGTTTTATCAGAACTACTTGATCTGTGTTTAGATTTCATAAAATATATGGCTGAAAAGATAGATTCATATATCCAAATTGTTTTATATGTCAAAGTTTTTCAATAACTGAATGGAGTATTATTTTTTAACTTGAATTAAAATGGAACAGAATTAAAAATGTAATTCCTCCAACTCACTAGCTACATTTCAAGTCATATGTGGAGTAGTGGCTGCCATATGGAACAGCATAGTTCTAAAATCTAGTTACTTTAAATGTGACCTGAGTGCCACAGTATTAGCATCTCCTGGTAGCATGTTAATAAATTCAGACTCTCAGACCCAGCCCCATACTTACTGAATCAGAATCTGCATTTTAACAAGACCCCTGGGTGATTCATGTGCATGTGAAATTTCAAGAAAAACCGTCCTAGAAGGCAGTAAAGTTCATATGGATTATGGATTACTTCATTCTTTTTCTATGGTTGAGTAATATTCCATTGTGTGTGTGTGTGTTTGTGTCTGTGTATCACATCTTCTTTATTCATTCATCTGTCGATGGACATTTAGGTTGTTTCCATGTCTTGGCTACTGTAAATAGTGCTGCTATGAAATAATGCCATTTACAGCAACGTGGATGGACCTAGAGATTATCATACTGAATGAAGTAAGTCAGGAAGAGAATGACAAATACCATATGATATCACTTATATGTGGAATCTAAAAAATGGTACAAATAAACTTATTTATGAAACAGAAATAGACTCACAGACATAGAAAACAAAGTTATGGTTACCAAAGGGGAAGGTGGGGAGGGATAAATTAGGAGTTTGGGATTAACAGATATACACTACTATATATAAAACAGATAATCAAAAAGACCTACTGTAAAGCACAGGGAACTATATTTGATATCTTGTAATAACCTATAATGGAAAAGAATCTAAAAAAGAACATATATATATATATGCACACACATATATACATACACACATATATATATATACATATGTGTGTGTGTATGTGTAACTGAATCACTTTGCTGTACACCTGAAACATTGTAAATCAACTATACTTCAATAGAAAAAAATAAATAAAAATTTAAAAAAAATCACATGGACACTCTGGGGACATCGAGGCATGATGCAATCAGGCAACTTAGCCAATACCTCAGAGTGAGGGAACTGGAGGAATATATGTAGAATCTAGAAATTTAGAGTTTGTTTCTTATCTGACCAGTTATATGGTATTGGTTCATGTAGTCCAACTTATTTTTTCCTCTTGGCCTTCCCATTCATAAATCCACCATCACACAGGAGAACTCATTAGCATATGGATATACAACATTCATACAGGCATTCTAGGGAAGATATAGTAAAGGATCCCTCATTAGATTATTTCAGAACCCCATTTAATGAAAACCACAATTGGTTCTGTGGGACAAGACCAGAGTTTACGATGGAGCCTCTAACACACAGAGGATTTCATTACTCCTATGATGACCCAGGTTTAATTTACCTTGTTCTCTAAACTCTCTGTCTTCTAATTGCTGGTCAGGACAAAGAAGCATCTTTTCCACCATAAGGAGAAATAAAACGAGCTGGACAATAATGCAAAGTGGCTTTTGTGTTGAGCTTACTTGTGCCTGTGAAACACAATGAGTGACAGATGCAATTTCATGCTGAAAACTGGGTTGAACATGCCAAGCTCAGTTACCTGTCTGAATACCTATAATTATAAAACTTCAGGTACTTAATGTTATCAAGGGAGGTGATAGGTTTACAAAAATTAATATGAGCACATTTTAAAGATAGTTTAATAGTTTCAAGAAATGATTTCAAAATTACTCAAAAGAATTCACAATTTCATAATAGAGTCCTAATTTTTCAATTTAAATAACAAAATATCTTGAAATTTGGAATTCCCAGAGATCCAAAAAGTCTAGGAGGCAGTGCTCTTCGCATCAGGCTAAGTTTTTACCACCCCCAATATCCAAGTTATAGCTGCTCAGTAAATTCAAACATTACAAAATTTTCTAACACATCATTTTTATTTTAACATAACCAAAAACTTCCAAAGTTTAATTAAATTTGATTCCAAGACTGTTTTCTGGCAGTTTGGCTGTTATAATAAACAAATTTATTTGTATAACCATTATAGTCACAAAATTGCAGAAATATCGTGAGATTGAAAGATGCGATATACATAGTTTTGAAGATCTAGGGAGTAGTCAAGGTAGAATTATAGAGTGAGTCACTGGAAGGTTAAATTGGGTATTATTCCATATAGCCTCTGACATTCAGTAACCTAATTCCAAGTTCTGAGCCCAGAGACTCCCAGCACCGTCTGATGAAATTTAACTAAGCTACATTTCAGCTAAAGATGCTTTGGTGAAGGCATCTCTGCCACTCTCTCCTTTCTGAAATCAAAATAATAATAATAGCAATAATAATAATAGTGATGATAACGATAGAACACTGTATTTACAAAGAATTTAGAAGGCAGGAAAATCCCAGACCACAGTCTATGACAGAATGGTTGAAAATGCAATGAAAAGGAAACCTAGTTGAGGGAAAAGCCAAGAATTGACAAATAGCTCTGACAAACATGGTTCCCCAAAAGTAGTACCTACAAACCAAAAGTTCACACCAGAGACCCCACTATTGTAAGGAACAGCAAGGTTTGGGGACATCCAAGCTACATCTATGAGTGCGAAGTGGCAGAGAAGGTACATAGGAGTGAAGAGACACACCATACAAAACAGCCAACCACCATCAACAATAAAAGCCATTTGCAGGGCTTCCCTGGTGGCGCAGTGGTTGAGAGTCCGCCTGCTGATGCAGGGGACATGGGTTCGTGCCCCGGTCCGGGAAGATCCCACATGCTTGCGGAGCAGCTGAGCCTGTGCGCCATGGCCGCTGAGCCTGCGCGTCCGGAGACTGTGTTCCGCAACGGGAGAGGCCACAACAGTGAGAGGCCCGCGTACCACAAAAACAAAAAACAAAAACAAACAAACAAACAAAAAAAGTCATTTGCATGGCAAGATGGAAGAGGAAAAGTAGGTGACCAAGAGCTCTGAAAATGACACTGAAAAAATATTTTCTAAGGCACATGACGACACACACACACACACACACACACACACACGAAGAATAATTTAAAATGTTTATGAGTACTCAATGACCCCCACACCGGGCACTGAAGGAGTATATACAAATATTTCCTCAGAGAAATTCCCAATACTTATTAACTCACTTGTGCTCTCTCTCTTTGTCTCTCACTCATGCACACAACACACATCATAAAGCACCCACAGAAACAAGACCTGTGAGAAAGAGATATCAAACACAAATGCCGAATTAGACCCACAAAGAAGGCAGATATCAGATTTACCAAACACACAATCTTTGTATTTAAAGAAATAAAAAAGCAAATTTAAAACATGCGTAAAGAATAAGAGCCTGTTTAAAATAATCTGATAAATTTGGAAATAAAGCAAATAGAACATCAAGAACTGTCTAGAGTCTTCAAAGTACACCTGTAGAATAACAATAAAAAAGATATTTTAGAATTCTGCTTAAATCCCAGGCCTCAAACAGAGGGCATCTTTCTCTGCTTATAGCCTGGCTTTTATGACTCTGTTTGTCTCATGGACTTTTCATAGTCATATAATTACTAAGATAACCACTTGGAGAATGAAAAATAAATTAACAAACCAAAATGAGGAGGTCAAGAGGAGAAAAATAAATTGGGAGGAAGTATAAGTATATAAAATTTCCATCTTTCACAGTGGAAAACTGTAAAAGAATGTAGGAACAAATACAGCAATCCTAAAAATACATATTCATAAATTTAATGCAGCAGGATATAATAATAGATTGCAGAAACAAATAGGAATGCAAAGAGGTTTTAATGTTAGGAATCTACTGATGTAATTTAACATGTTATTAATGAGTGCAGAAAAGAAGTTTTCTCAGTAACTGCTAAAAAAGAGATTTAGTAAGTTTTAGTATCCGTTTTTTAATAAAAACAGTAAACTAGGAACTAGAATGGTTCTACAGCTTAATTTAAAAATGTAAATCTAAATTATAGAGCCCGCTCAATGTATAATGGTGAAATACCAGAGGCCTTCTCATTAAAATTGGGAACATCAGCAGGGGTGTCAGGTTGTAAGGGGTGGCTGCTCTTGGCATGATTGTTATTTTTAACAATCTTTTTTCTAGCTATTACTGTTCTTGGTCAAAGTCTCCTCCATAGGCCCTGAAACTCCTTGAAGCTCAACATATATTTATTTCCCCTTTCACCCTCTATTTTGGATACTTACGGGAGTAGAACATTTCTTCTGTTAAATGTTATTTGCAAGTAAGTTACACCAAGAAGCTTGTGCACCTTTGTCAGAAAGATACAATTCGCATTAGGAATGAAATGTAGAATGTTTAGAAGCTCTTATGAGAAATGTTGGTCCAAGAATTGTGCTATCCTGCAGTTACTGTTTTTGCAAAGAGAGAGGAAGGGAGGTAAAGGGGGTGAGAGACAGAGGGAGACAGAGGGAACTTGTTCAGCAAGCCTAAGATAAAAATCAGATTTTGCCCTGTGTGTAGGCAAATCCATTAGCCTGCCACAGTTTCACAGATCTGACAGAGGATTGTAGGTAACTGGGTCAGAGATGAAGGACGATTTTTCTGCTCATAGCAATAGCAGTAGCCATAGTATTACTGTTTTTGCACTGTTTCCTGAACACCGAGTCCCACAGAGAGATGCAAAGAGAGTCAGATGATGTCTGCACCCACAATGCATTGCATTATGGAAGAGGAATCCTGTATTTAGAGAACTTGAATCTTTTATAATGGACAACGACCTGCTTGCCTTTATATTCAGTTACTGTACTGAACAGTAGATATGACTGCACTATGCTCTGGAGGGAGACACTATCTCTATCCTCCAAAGCTGTTCTCTATACAAATGACCTTGGAGAAATAGTTCAGAAAAAAGGGCATCAGTGCCTTTGCTCACAAGACACGTAGAAACATCAGAAACTCATGGAGAAGTGCCTCCCCACAATAATTATCTCCCATTGTAATTATATAGTTATAAGCATGGCATTTTATTTATTGTCAAGCTCCTACATTAGAATCTTATTTCCACAAGAGTATGGACCCTGTCTATTTTCCCATTACTGCATGCATGATGCATGACTCAGCAACGAGCAGATAAAATGTAACTGCGAGTCAAAGTTTTCACAAAATGAAAGTATCAGTCATTTAAATTATGTCTGTACTTCCCGTATATGCCTTTATGTGTGTGTGTAAGCATGTGGGTGGGTATTTTGTATAAGCCCAACTAAAATACTCTGTACATTTGATTCAAACCCAGGAAGTGAGAAGTGCAACATGAATTTTGGTTGTTGGTTGTGAATTGGTTGTTTGTTTGGTTATGCATATACATAAACTTGATCCAGTTTCATCTAAAGGCATGAGTCTAGTAAATGCAAAGACAGTCTTCACAGTCTAATATCAAACATAGTTGTGGAACCAATCTTCTGTGTCTAATTCTGTTCAACCTTTATAATATAAAGCTAGAGCGACTCTTCCTTACACAGTCCATGTGTCCTGAAATGCTGCCAAGTTGTCCTTGACTCTTGACCATGGCAATGGTAATTATATAACATTCATTCTGCCCCCTATTTGCCAGGGACACAATGAATCAATAGCATTAGTCTTTCCTGCCATTTCCATATCTAGCTTCAGAATCCTTCTGAACATTGTGTTCCAGATAGCCACTGCCAATTGATTGGAAGTAAAGTGAAAATTGAACATACTTGCTATCTTGGTCAAAGTGTCACTTGGAACTCACACTAATTGAGTTCCTAGAGATGTCTTCGGTTCTAATGTCACTCCCAAAGTAGATGAGTCTGCAATATTAGTTCACTGGTTACTAGCAATACTAGGTAAAATGTGTTGACCTTTTACTGTTTACCAAGGTGTTCAAAATGTCAATACCCCATAACATTATGAATAGGTACTTTACCATTCCCGTTTCACCGATGAAGAAACCAAGACACCATGATGTTAATTTGTCTGCCAAAGACCTCACTGCTACAAAATGAATGAAGAAAAATTCTGACACTGAAGCCTGGATCTAAAGTTATACTCTTAACTATTATGAAATGTAGAAATTACTGAAATGCTCCTAAAGTTGTTTGCAGATGAATTAACGTAGCTTCCACATTTTCCATAGAAATATTTCGTCTGGCAGCCAAGCTCTATAATGACATTTTACAAAGGTAATAGCATAGTATCAGAGAAGCAGCAGGAGACTCCAGGAGCCCTGGTCCCATTAATTCATTCATTGGGTTGCTGGCCAGATGGTGGTTAGGGTGACCCACTGTCTTACTTTGCCTGGAAATGAGGGGTTTCCAGGACAAAGGCTTTTCAGTGCTAAAATGTTGACAGTGTGGAGGAAAATAGAACAGTTGGTCACCCTAGAGGAACTCTACTCTTCAACATGCGATGCATGAAGCGAGAGGTTCCAGAGGGATTGCTGTGGTCACCAGTTCATCGGGATTCATCTGATTTGCCAAGAATCATCTTGTTTGCCTTTCCTAAATTGCCACAAATCACTTTCAGAAGGCAGATCCCTGGTTTTTCTGTGTTTTTCAAAGTGTGCTCCTCAAACTTTAGTGTGTATCAGAATCATCTGGAAGACGTGTTAAAACAGACTCTGGGGACCCCCTCCCAGAGATTCTGAATCAGTAGATTGGAGGTGGGGCCCAAGACTTTGCGTATCTGACAAGCTCTTGTCATGCTGATGCTGGTGACTCAAGGAGCTATTATTTTTGGAATATTTATTGATGATCATACAAGCCAATAAACTAACAGGAAGGGAAAAAAGATAGGGTCACTTATCAGTGTGGTTCTGTTTCAGACACTGACTTGTACCCTCTGATTCAGTCCTAATAAAATTATTTATATAACATTCATTCTGCTTATTTGGAAACTGATAATTTCTGCCAGATGATTCATTACAATGATCATATTCACTAGGGCTTCTAAAATCTTGGTTTCTCAGCTCTGAAAGAAAAACAACTCCATCAATAACAAATTCTGCCATTACATTCTAACACAGTGAGTAGGACTATTTCATTGGTGATAAACATTCATTCAGTCGGCTCCATCGTAGTGCTAATCCCATAGCTAATCTTTTCTGATGAATGTAAGAAACACACTTGCCTTTTCTTATCTAAGTGAAATGAGATTGAAACTCCTGGCTCAGGGTTAATTCAATGCAGTCTTGCTATTTTACAGAATTCCAATTATGCTGAACAGAATCGCTCACAGGCAGCAGCTACTGTCATGGCTCTGAGAGTATACAGAGTGTTATCTGCACTCCCTCATCGTTTTGGGCTAACTTTAACAGTGCAGCTGATCCTCAGCCATCCTCTGTAAACATCATGCACTTACTAAAAAGTGCTGTTAAGGGCTAGCTTGCACCTATAAGATGGTCCTTTCTTTCCAGGCGCCTTGAGTCTACTCTCAAGAGTGTGCTACCTCATTCTCTTGAAAACCAAGTGACTTATATGTGGAAGTGACACACTGTCCTAGGAGTGAATCTAACAACTGCTGTGGCAATAGTGTAAATACGAACATTTCATAATATTGGCCATTATATTCTGATTTTTCCATTTAGCTTTGAGGAAGATCTTCTATATATTCACTATTGGCAAATTCTCTTTTCCCTGTGTTGCCCTTGCTCTCCATAAGACCATTGCATATGTCCACCAACCAGTGGGGTCCACCTGCATTCCTTTGACTATAGTAAGTCAGCCCCAGTCAGTTGCATAATGTTTCCCTCCTCTCAACTTCCATAGCACTTTCCACTTTCTGCTTTATAATAATAAATTAATAAACAACAAATAAATAATAATGGCTAAACAATTATCAAATGCTTAATGTATGCTGAGCACTATTTGAAGGCACCATGCATCTTTACTTTTTACATAGAACTTGGATAGAATAGAGATGTATGACTCTATTTTGAATGAAGGCATTAATGAAACCCAAGAGAAACAATGGACAAATATCAGGATATAAATTAACATACAAAATTCAATACCTTTCATATGCACAAATAAGAACTAGTTACAGGATAACAGCATAGAAGACCTCATTTTCAATAGCAACAAAAATCTTGACATAATCATAAATGAATAAAAAATATGGAAAATGTATGTGAGCAAAGTCACTTAAGTAAATTTATAAAATTAACATAAAAAACATAGCAATGACTTTTTTCAGGGGTAGACAAAATGAAGATAAAGTTTATATTGAAATATAAGCAAACAAAAAGTTTATATTGAAATATAAACAAACAAAAATGAACAGAAAAATGCTAAACAAAGGTACAATGTAGTGGGCTTAGACATGGACAGTGTCTAATTAACAGTGTGGTAAAAAGACTAAAGGAACATTCAGAAATAGACCCAAGTACAAATAAGATAAAAATATGAAAAAGATTGTGATGCAAATCTTCAGGGAAAAGGTTAACATTAAAAAAAATAGTATTGAGAAAACTGTCAAGCCACTAAAAAAAGACAAAATTCAATTCATGTGTCAAACCACAACCCACAGTAAATTCCATGTGATTCAGAGATCTAAGCATAAAAATGAAATCCATTATAATCTGACAGTGGGAAAATCTTTCTAGATATAATAAAATCCAGAAACAATATAAAGAAGATGATACATTTAACTATAGTTCAAAAAACATATTTAAAATATTGACTATGATGCAAGAAAAAAACACCTTATGAAAAGTAAAATGAAAATGATGCTAGGGGAAAAATGCAGTTTTATATCATGACAAAGAACTAATGTATCTTCAGCCTACAAAAGCACTGTCTATTGGAAACGTCTATTAAAGAAGACACACAAATAGCAATGTGCATACCTTGTGCCCAGATCATTCAATACAGAAAAAAATGGGGCTCCTTAGAGAAATGGCTGATTCCAGGATTAAGGCAAGAAATACACAAAATAATGCTAGGTTGTGTTGTGTCAGAAAACAAAGAAGAGATTAGAAACTAATTGGGGCATGTCAAAAACATAGATGCCAATAAGAAGACACCCAACAATGGGACAATTAGAACAACAAAATGAATAATAATTTCAACTTATTAAAACACATTAGATATATACATATATATTTATTTTTTGTTTTTTTAATAATAACCTTTAAAAAATTTTTACTTATTTATTTGGCTGCACCAGGTCTTGGTTGCAGCACGCAGGATCTTCCTTGCCACGTGTGGGATCTTTAGTTGTGGCATGTGAACTCTTATGTGGCATCTAGTTCCCTGACCAGGGATTGAACCTTGGCCCCCTGCATTGGGAGCATAGAGTCTTAGCCACTGGATCACCAGGGAAGTCCCTATATATTTATTTTTTAAGTACTCAAAAATGAGAAAAAGAAAGCCATCTTTTTCATGTCCACACTCCTCCTCTCTCCCCTCTCTCCCTGCAAAAGCAGGCAACTTATTATACACTATGTAACATGCAATATATATACATATATATAAAATATGTAAAGCAGGTCATTCAGTCACTAAATCTTTACTCAGAAAATAGCAATTAGAAAAGCATTTACCCAGATTTTTCTGTTTAAGCTGTATTCATGGTATCCAACTATTCCTAGTTGATAAAGAAATATTAGAATTCCAGGTATTAAAATATGGAAAGAAAGATGAAATTAGAAAAATCACCATTTGCCATTCCTATTGAAATAATTGACCAGGAATGACCATCTCTGTTAGAGGAAAGGTTAATAGAAATGTTTTGAAGGAGGAATCAGGTCATGAATCCCCTGAACCTAATATTAATGTTCCCATTTAGCATCACTAAATGTGGGACAACTAATATGTGTGCCTTCTGATGTGCTTCATATTGATAAAGTACACTGCACAGCAAAGAAAGATATTTTGAAAACAAACAAACTAAATCTAATCAAACCTCTAGAGCTATATATTCATAGGAAATAAAAGTTAGAGAACCCATAAGTAAGCAGACAATTCCAGAATGTGGTAAAATCTACAGGGCAGTGGCCTAATGTCTGTAGTCAATGGTATAAAAATACTGAAAACAAAATAGAAGGTACTGCTCTACATTAAGAGAGAATAACAACCAAACATAATGTATGGACACTGTTTACATCCTGATTTAATCACACAGACTGAAAAATGACATTTTTGAGACTATGAGGGAGAAGTGATTACGGCTTTGGTATTAGATAATACCCCCCAAAAAACACTGTTAATTTTGTTAGATTTGGTTGTTGCAAGTGATGATATTTAAAGAAAAAATGATGATTGTTAGAGAAATATGATGAAATTTGTGGGAGAGGAATGCAAAATGGATAAAAATTGATTTAAAATATGTTTCATCATAAATGGAAGAAATGAACCAAATTCTTAATGATTTTTGAATACAGATAACAGATATGTAAGACTTCATTGTACTATCGTCTCTAATTTTGTAGATGTTTGTAATATTTTTAAAACTTCAAAGGGAATCAAGACCATTGATAAAATTAAAGGCTGTGCTGATGGCTGATGGGACAGCACCTTCAGAACTGCTTGTGACATACCTTCCAGGAGGAATATTTTGAAAGCTGTTCCCAGCCAGCTGTCCCGCTCCTCACTGTTTCCACACTTGGGGGAAAGCGTGTGATCTCTCGCCTCAGCAGAGCCCCCTCATTTGACTCTTTGAGTTTGGAGTTGGGAACAAACACTTATCACCTACGGAGTATGTGACAGTTGAGGGAAGGTGACATTCTGTCACACTAGAGGAGTGTTTATCTGAGTCAAAGCCTGGTGTGTTTGAGGGGCGTCCCAGAAAGAAAGCACAGCGTGAGACTGATCCAGGTCCTGAATAAGAGGTAGAACCTGGGTAATCAAAAAACAAAAGCAAAATTTTTTTTTTAAATGAAGCTTGTCATTGTGGGACAGATCAAAGCCACAAGTGGAAAGCAATCAATTACAATCTGATAGAAATGTGTCCTCAGAATTGCACCAATATCTACATGCAGAACAGAACATGTGCTATTTAGGATCAGGATAGGGAGAGTCAGAAGATGCTCAGTAACAGTCCCTGGCCCAGAAATAGAAGTTGTACTGACATGGTGGTAAATGCAATCGATATATCAAAGTGGAAAGAGCCCATGGGATGTAACTGTAAAGTGATATGACTGTGGTTTTTATAATCAAACATAGCAGAGTTGATACAGGCACATTTAGGCTGTCCTTCAAAACAGGTTTTCCTGGAGCCTCTGCTCCCATTACAAAAAAGTAATTGCTGTGTAAGACATTTTTGGAATTCATGACTCCTCTGTACTGCTACGAAGGAAATCTGGGAATACTTTAAGGTTACTTTTATTATTATCATCATTATAATTTTTGTTTGAAATAAAGTTTATTGAGGGTAATCAACATACAATAAAATGTACAGATGTGAAGTTTGATGATAAAGGTAGACACTTCCTCAATAAAGATACAAAACACTTTCATGACTCCAAAAGGTTTCCTCCTGCCCTTTTCCAGTCAGTTCTCCTTACCCCAGTAACCACTGACCTGATTTTGGTCATCACAGATCGTAGGTGAATAACCACTTGCCTATTCTAGAACTTCATTTAAATGGACTTATTTGGCACATATTCTTATGTGTGGCTTCTTTCACTCACCATATTTTGTATCAATTTTTTTTATTGAAGTATAGTTGATTTACAGTGTTTTGTTAATTTACAATGTACAGCAAAGTGATTCAGTTATACGTATATATATTGATACATTCTTTTTAAATTTCTTTTCCTTTATGGTTTATCATAGGATATTAAATATAGTTCCCTGTGCTATACAGTAGGGCCTTGTTGTTTATCTGTTCTATATATAAATGCTTACATCTACTAAGCCCAACCTCTCACTCCATCCCTCCCCCAATCCTGTCCCCTTTGACAACCACAGTTTGTTCTCTATGTCTGTGAGTTTGTTTCTGTTTCATAGATATGTTCATTTGTGTCATATTTCAGATCCTACATGTAAATGATATCATATGGTATTTGTCTTTCTCTTTCTGACGTACTTCACTTAATATGATAATCTCTAGGTTCATCCATGTTGCTGAAAATGGCATTATTTCAGTCTTTTTTTATGGCTGAGTAATATTCAATTATATATGTATATATCTACCACATCTTCTTTATCCATTCCTCTGTTGATTGTAATTTAGGTTGTTTCCACGTCTTGGCTATTGTAAATAGTGCTGCTATGAACATAGGGGTACATGTATCTTTTCAAATTATATTTTTGTCTGGGTATATGCCCAGGAGTGGCATTGCTGGATCATTCTCATTCCCTTATTTTATACCAGAAATGTAGATACAAATATTCCATCTCTCTTCAACCTGTGTAATACTTCCACCCCATCTTCATATATGGCAACATTAATGTAGTGAAATGTCTTTACTCACCATTTCCTAGTGTTCAATTTAATTCTACATCAGTAAGATATACAAATATAAACAACCCTGCAGGTGTAGTAATAAGGGATATGACAGCATGGGTGTTTCTCTGTGTATATATACGCATTCTGCTAAACATAGACATTCTCCAAGGTTTTGTCCAGTTACTTCTCAAGTGCATGACTAAATTCACAAAGGCAGTCAGAGAAACCCCATTGAGGGACTGTTAAGAGTTGACATTTCTGAACGAGTTTGAGCACCAGCCAGGTATCTGCTGAGACTGTAGAGGTACCTGCTGCTCCACCCCCACTCCCCATGCCACACCCTTTCACAGATGCTTACATCTTCCTCTACCCTTCAAGACTGCTCTTCCTGTTCACATTACCTGCTTTTACTTGAATAATGGGACAAGGGGCAACAATCAGTGTTATCTGTCTTCTGCCTTAATTTATTTCCAAGAAAACCCAGAAGTAAGAATTTGGCCTGGATTCCTATTCAGTTGAGCAACATAGAGAAGTCTTTAAAAAAACAATCATTTCATTTTGGGCTTTAAAATCTTAAAAGGCAATCACCTAAGCATCCTTAGCCATTCGATTGTGGCTTCTAGGTAATATTTACTCTCCAAAGCTCAGGTCAGTAGGCATCTACCATACAAACATGAAAATGCTTTTCTCAGCAAGTCATTATTGGTATCATGTTTTGAAATTACCTTTCATAGTCCCTATTTAGCTTTCTCTCTTTACACATGCACTTTTTTTTTATTATGAGAGGAGTAATTTTATTACCCTCATTTCATCTGATGGTTGATAGAGAACCACACCAGTTTTATTCAGGCTAAACACAGTCAAATAAAAGCAAAATCACATTTGTTATTCTGCAGAAAGTGAAAAATATCTTTCTTTTTCTCTTTTTTTTCAGTTTTATTGAGATATAATTGAGAAATAAAATTGTAAGATATTGAAAATGTACTTCATGGTGATTTTATATACATATACATTGTGAAAAGATTTCTACCATCTAGTTAATTAACTCATCCATCACCTCATATGTTAATCTTTTTTTGGTGAGAACTTTTTAAAATTGAAGTATAGTTGATTTACAATGTTATAATAGTTTCAGGGGTACAATATAGTGATTCACTATTTTTATAGATTATACTCCATTTAAAGATAGTATAAAATATTGGTTATATTCCCTGTGCTGTACATTACATACTTGTATCTTATTTATTTTGTACCAAGTAGTTTGTACCTCTTAATTCCCTTCCCCTGTCTTGCCCTTCCCCCAATCCCTCTCCTCACTGATTTGTTCTCTGTATCTGTGAGTCTGTTTCTGTTTTGTTATATTCATTTGTCTGTTTTGTGTTTTAGATTCCATGTATAAAATGAAAACATAGAGTATTTGTCTTTCTCTTTCTGACTTACTTCACTAAGCATAATACCCTCCAGGTCCATCCATGTCGTTGAAAATGGAAAAATTTCATTCTTTTTTATGGCTGAGTAAAATTCCATTGTGTATATATTCGATGTCTTCTTTATCCATTCATCTGTTGATGGACACTTAGGTTGCTTCCGTATCTTGGCTATGGTAAATAATGCTGCTGTGGACATTAAGGTGCATATAACTTTTCAAATTAGTGTTTTCATTTTCTTCGGATATATACCCAGGAGTGGAATTGCTGGACCATGAAAAATATTTTTCTTCTAAGGCATTAAGTTGAAAAATGTTCAGTGGAACCAAATATTCTAGCAATTCTATTAAATAAGCTGATTCTGAGCTCAAGAATGCTTCCTATTCAATAGGATGGTTTAGAAAGATGTAATAGTTGTGTGAGCGGCGCATAGGAAATGTATTAGTAATCCACGTTCCCTCAGAGTAAGAATGTATTTTTTTAAAAAAAGATAAAGTCATTCAGAGTAACACCAATAAACATCATATGCCATGTGTGTGGTATAAAAGTAAAGACTCTAAACCCTCAGAATAATTTGAGGTTTGAGATGATCATTTAGTCTGTGACTAACTCACTTATGTATTGTGGTATCTTAGCAATTTTCTAATTTCAGAGTTAATCCACAGATTTCTTTGCCCTTCAAAAGAATGGTCATATCAGGTGATAAGAAACCAAAGAGAAGTTATTAACAAAACATTCATTGTATGACTAAATAATTTTAAATCTATTTTACTTTAATTATTAAAACCTATTCAGAATTTTTTCCAAATACGTATCTTTGTTGATATAGGCAGGTACATTTTTATTCCTATGTAACTCTAACTGTTTAGGAACATTTTTAGCAATGTACAGACAAATTTTATATATATGTATGTACTTTATATATATGTACTTTATATTATTTATATTTATATATTATATACAAACATTATACATACCTATACAAAATATATATTAAAACATGTAAATATGTTTATATATAAACAAAGATATGTATTTGGAAAAAATTCTAAAATGTTTTTATAATTAAAATAATAAAATATATGTAAAAATTAACTATATGATGAAAGGTTTAGTAGTGATTTCTCTGGGTTTTTTATTATATATCAAAACATTAGATTTAAATAATTTTAGTTCCCCCAAATCCCAATGAACTAGAAATTATACCATAACCTAGCTTTAGTTTTTCCCTTTGTAAGGAGTTCTTAGTATTGCAGACTCTTCCCTCCCATAAATACAACTCCAATGGAAAGAAAGCCCTGGTGAGCAGGAAAGGACCTCTCCCTGTTTCCTTGTGTTCTTGTAACAGAGATCTAGCTTCTGAAATTCTACCTAATTTATTCACCTATTTCATGCATTAGCGGACTTATATATCATCTCATACTTTTTTATTTCACACCATTTTCTTTCTTGGTTCTGCCCAGTACAGTTGAGCCCCAAGATTCAGATGGGTTCAAGGGAAACACCTAAAGACTAAAACACCTTGGCTCTTCTAAAAGCCACTGAAAGATAAAACAATCAACAGAAAACAAAATATCAGATTGCTCTGTTCTTTTCAAATGGAATATCATGACATGTACAACCTGGTCTATATATACGTCAGACGCAAATGGAAGCGTGCATTTCAAGGAGGGATGTACTTGTGTCACAACAAAGGCCTGATTGCAATCTTATCTTCCCCTGGCCTCCTAACAGGGAAGGGTATCATCAAGTATTTAAATAAAGGCTTCAAATTCTCTCGCCACAGACCATGGCATCCATCCATGGCTTAAGTGAGACCCTAAGTCCCATTCTGAAGAGTAGATGCTTGCCATTTTAGGAGTGGAAACTTACGAAGTTTAGGAGTGACACAATCTGGTCAGCAGCTTTTTAAAACCGGAAAGAGTATTAAAAGTGCATGGGTAATTTGAGGTTTATCATTTTTATTGAATTAAAGACACAAGAAATATTATAATGCTCTTAAAAAATTTTTGTGTGAAAGAGCTTCTGTTGTCATATCCAAGATACAAATGATACTAAAGAAAAATATTCACATTTTGAAAAAAAATCAATCAGAATGTCAAAGAAGCCAATTCAAGATGGCACCCCTGTCTGCCCTTGGGTTTGTCACTTGTCATTGGCTTGGTGTGGCTCTCCACCAAGTTCAGGATCAATCTTGCTTGTGGGCAATTTAACAGAAGCTGGTACCTCAACTTGCATGATTTGGGTAGAGCTCTTTTAAGCTTCTAAATATACCCTCTGTGGTCCTAGTTACATTAATTTAAACTACGGTTGTTGTCATAGAGGTATCCCTACTTCATAGCCAAGCAGCAGAAAATTCTCATGCCTAGATTCAATGATGGCCTGGGACCCAAGTCAGCAAGCCTTTCTCCCATCTTCCTGCTAGAAAGTTAATCACTCTGTAGTATTTTTAGTTATTTAATGATCTATCTCTTGAATAGACAATATGCTTTTGAGAGCAATAATTCAATCTTATTCCATCTGTTGTATTGAAAGTGTTCAATTAATATGCTTGTACAAACAAATGGAAGAAATAGAGTGATGTGTTAAACCAAGAGTTATATATTGTTTTGAAGTTTGCAAATATATATCCTCATTTAAAACTTGAAACAACCCTTAGAAAAATATATCTTTATCCTGCTTTGCTGATGAAGAAACTAAGACTTAAGGAATTCAAGGTATACATTAAAAGTAAAAAGCCACGATAGCAAAATGGTTAAGAGCATGGACCATGAAATCACACTGTCTAGGTTTGAATCCTAACACTTCTAACTACTAGTTATACACTATAGGTAAGTTACTTAACTTCTCTGTACTTTAGTTTCCTCATCTATAAAATGGGTATGGTAACAGTAACTTCCTCATTGCATTGCACTTAATGGATTAAATTATAATCTATTGTATCATTAAATTAATCGATTTAATGTAGATGAAATAATATCTGAAAACCTTAAAACAGCATCTGGCAAAATTAGTGCACATTCAGAACTTCAAAGGAAAAGACAGTTGTAAACCAAAACAAGCGAGGAAAAAAAATCTTCAAAAAAAATCTAAATCTGAACAATAGCAGTAAGCACTAGAATCTACATTGCAAGCATGTAAATGAAAGTTTATAGCCAACAGAAGCATTTGCTTCTATCATAAATGTCCACACGATATGCCAACTTTAAATAACCTAATATAAATATTAATATCCCACTTCATCACAAAATAATTAGTTTATTATTATCTCTGTAAAAGTTGACTACAGGATTTACTATGGGGAGCCATTAAATAGCAGGGTCTTTTGCTATATCAATGATTATTCACTTTACAAGCATTTAATTCATAATCAGCAATTCAGAGGAACTGAGAATATGTTTTACAGGCCCCAGCCATGCTGTATCACTAGTATTTTAAAAAATATAACTGTAAGCCTGATTCACTTAAAAAGTTAATTTGCTTAATAGAGCTTATTTTCCCACAGGGGCAAGAAAAGAGAGTCCCACACAGAGAAATGAGAATAACAAGAAAGAGAGAAAGAGAGAAAGAGAGAGTGAGAGAGAGAGAGAGGGAGAGAGGGAGGGAGGGAAGGAGGAAGGGAAGAAGAGAGGAAGGAAGGAAGGAAGGGAGGAAGGAAGGAAGGAAGGAAGGAAAGAAGGAAGGAAGGGAGGGAGGGAGGAAGGGAGGAAGGGGAAAGAAGAAAGAAAGGAAGGAAGAAAGAAAGAGGAAAGGGAGAGAGAAAGAAAGAAAAAGAAGGAAAGGGAGAGAGAAAGAAGAAGAAAGAGGAAGGAAAAAAGGGAGGGAGGGAAGGAGGAAGGAAGGAAGGAAAGAAAAGAAACTAGTTATTTCCTTCAGCCATTTGGTAATTCACTTGAGAATAATTCTGGCAAGTACACAATTATTTTTTTTAAATGTTGTAGTAAAAAGTGGACAGTCTGGTTCATGATATTGACTTTTATGGACCCAGTCCCAGGCAACTTTTATGACTTTAAATTATCTTTACAAAGTTTGAACCCATTCCATGTCTCCAGTGGAATTTTATCTTTTTCACTGGCATGTGTAGACTGGAGTATAATTGCATAAAAATCATCTGGGTGTTTGTTGAAAATTCAGACCCCAGGGCCCCAGTGGAGGTCCTGGGTAGCTGTAAAGTGACAAGGCCTCCAGGGGAGTGGGATGGTGGGATGCACCATCATTGCCTCCTGTAAGGTCAGGTGCCTGGGGCTTGTAGACCCTGGTCCTGATCGAGACAGAATTTACCAACAATGGTATGGCTGAGGGAAGGCAGTAGACAGCTCTGGTTTCACTTTCTTATAGTTCTACCAGGACAAGACCTCAAGTCCTTGTTTCCTTCTTATACAGAGAACGTTGTGGATACATATAATATTGTATATACATATATTATATATATATAATTTTGCTTAAACTCCTAAAATCAGGCAAAATAAAATAGGAAATATTTTATTATGGATTACCCAGTTAATCTACAATGAGTTTCACCTAGATTAAGATTAATTTGAAATTTAGTTAAATCTTCATCTTGCCTGTGTCACTTGTTTATATATACTAAACGTTTGAATATGAATATCAGATAACATGTTCTAGTCACCATAATGTATTCTTTCCTTGGAAGATGCCAATAGTCCTTCAGAACATTCCACACTAACTCTGCATCTGCAGCATGAACACCAGTTTTCACTGAGTGGTCCGACAGGAAGAAGTGTGTTTTAAATGCCTGTTTGGATTCTGATGTCTTCTTTTTATTACCTCTCTGAATGTATCTGGTGCAGAAACTGGTGTATCTGTTTTGTAACACACACCACTGTGCACAAATCTGTGGTGACCAGGGCAGGGTCATTTCTGTGGAGACACTCAGGTGAGGAAAGTGTCCCTGGGGCTGGTTTTACTTTCTTTGTCACTAGATGTCACTGCATACACAAGTGTGCTGCTGTGACCGAGGGTAACGGGGCAGCCTGAGAGCCGGGAAAGACGCATAATAGATTCTGGAAGCCTTTCCTGTGATCCTACTTGGAAGATATCTGCACTTTGCCTCTCTCAGAGGCATTCTCACAATCTCGTTTAATTAGGCTAATCCCCCTTAATACTCTGTCATTTGACAGATTGTGTGAAATCTAATTTAAAAGTGTGCAAATCTTCTGCCATTCATGGGAACATTTTGGAGGGTCATATGTGGTAAATGTATCTTATTCAAAGTTTCTTTTTGACTTGGAATTTTGGACAGGATGCAGATTGGCTACGTATATGCTACTTTTTTTTTTTAACTGAGGTATAGTTGATTTACAGTGTTGTGTTAGTTTCCGGTGTACGGCAAAGTGATTCAGTATACATATATATTCTTTTTTATATTCTTTTCCATTATGGTTTATTGATATTGAATATAGTTCCCTGTGCTATACAGTAGGACCTTGTTGTTTATCTATTTTATTATATGCTGCTTCTAATTCAGGCTTATATCCTGCTAAAACACCAATTTGTTCTCAATCAGAATGAAACATTGAATAGGTATTCAAGATTGGCTACAAATGTAGCCTGTATGCTAGCTATAACATTATATATTTGCTTCAAGCTAAGAAATTTCAATTAAAATTTACAATCCCTCTATCCATCCTTCCAAATTCCAGGCTTATATTTGTATCCTTTGGTGCCAAATGTATGACCAGTGAGGCCTATGTTCATATCTCCTCACCAGGTTTGCTGTATTTGCAATATGCGCTTGAGAGATTAATTCACGTTGATACTACAGCCTTCTAGGGGGACAGTAATTTACATTTTCCCCTTCTTATTCCTAGCCACCAAAGGGATTTGTGACAATCCTATTGGAAAGATCCTGTCGGGTCACAAGTGTAATTACATCTTCATATTTTTATTCACCAAGATCTCATGGCAAGCAGGAATTTTACCCAAAGCTGCTAGCCTTTAGACTTCTTTCTGTCTTCTCCTTAGCTGCTGAACCAGATGTGAACAGATATCTTACTGAAATTTGAATAAGCAAGTCCCTAAGTTAAGGTCCTCTTCCCCTGCCTGTGATCTGTTCAAATGAAATAAGCACAAATAAGATACAAAAGACCAAGGTTAGGATCCTGAATCTTTTGTGTGGCAATGGAAAATCTGGACCTCGGTTTCCTCAACTGTTAAGAAGGAACTAATAAAATATACCTTTATCTACCTCACAATGTTGTTAGGGGAATCAAAAAGATAATAGAGTTGGGAAAAAAGTCAAAAGTATTACAAAGATTCACGACCTTATCTTCATCTCCCTCATAATTTAATTGCAACATGTGTACTTTTAAATAAGTTTAAAACAGAGATGGATTCATATCACTTTCAAAAGTTATTTATGACCTCTTTCTTAAAGTTTATGTGATAGTGTAGCCAATAACCAAAGTTGATTAGCACCTTTGTGATGAGATACGCATTTTCCTGCACTCAGCCAGCAGGCAGTGTGTGACAAATTAAAATAGAAGGTGACATCACAAAACATGGTGGTGGTGGCTCTTCCTGGGCACCCTCACAGGTTAAATTCTGGAGACAGGACACAGATCATCTTTATTGCAGTGCAGACCTGGAGATGCCTGGGATGGGGTCGGGGAGAGTGGAAAGCAGAGAAAAGCACAACTGCACCGCTGAAGCCATGTCAGGTCTCAGAAGAGGCAAACCTGTTAATTTAGGACCCAAACATCAGTTTTTATTTCTTAGAAATATAGCCCAAGAGAAAGTTATGTAAATCTTGTTGGATATGAAATCGTTCTTACAAAACAGCGTTTTGATGAATCTAAGGTAAACAAATCAGACCCACACAGATTAAATTTCCATTAAAGTGCACAGGATTTTAAGAATGGGTTGGGGGGAAAAGCTGAGAAAATAAGGCGCGTTTAATTAAACCTTAAATGCGGTCTGGTTTTGCCCCAAAGCTACTCTTCAGATAGCCTTCTGACTTCCTTTTTAAAACATCGAGTCCCCACGAAATGAGCGAATTATGCTGATGACGGCACATTTGGTCAGTGGGCTACAGACCTCAGAGGGCTCCTCTCTGCCTTAGTTCAGATTTCGACGGGCACCACAGGGCTGAAAGGGATCCTCTAATTATGGGCGGGATTAGCACTCAGCAGCCGATGTGTTGCTCTTCGTGGCTTTCAGCCCTCGTGGTTTCTCGGTTCCTTATGGTCACTGTGGCCACCTAGAAATTCTTTTCAGGAGCATAATAACCAGATCAGCTGCTGCAGGCTGGAGCCGGTCGGAACAAAGGCGGGCAGAGGGCCCTCCCGCAGTCCCGGGCTGTTCACAGATCCCAGTGGGCACCCTGGGGTCACATCAGACAGAACCGTGCTCCAGCCCCACTTGCTAAGGCTCCATCCCGCACGACCCACTGCACCCACTTAAGGCCTGGGGGGTACGCTCCAACAGTGTGTACTCTTTGCCAACAGAAATACTAGCAGTGGAAAAAGCTCCCCACCCAGGCCCTGCAACAGCAGGGAGACTCCTCTGGTTAACTTCCCTTTCAGATATTTCTCCTTGGAAAGCCTGAACGTCGATATGGGGACTTGACTTCTCAGAGTCTGTTTTTAATACTTATCTTTTGATGGGGTCATTTTAACCTACGAATAACCACAAATGGGGAGAAGGAGGCAGTAGGCATTTATTTTATTCTAAGACAAGTCAGGGCAGCTCCTCCTTCCTTGCTTTGTTCGTCCGTTGCCTGATGCTGCAGCGCGAACAGGTTTCCTAAGGAGCATCTGGTCCCTCTCGGAGGAGGATTCCACAGGCGTTTTGTCTCTTTCAGGTTTTCAATAGTGGCCTCTGGGGCGGGAGACCATCTGGCGGGGCGTCACCTGGCCAGTTGGGCCTGCCTGACCACACGCTGCTCTACATTCCCCTGCATTGCATCCCTCACTCCCACCCCCCCCCCCCCAGTTCAGGGGGACCTGGCGAAGGGCTGGACAATGGGCTTAGCATTGAGCCAGAAACCCAGCATCAATAGCGCTTGTTATTAACAACAAGGTTGGATTACATAGTTTTTAGAATGTGGGCTTGTCATCAGCAAAACTGACCTTCCATCTTTCTTCATTTACATCCTAGCCCTCAGAGCACTGGACAACTTACCTGTCAGGTTCTTACACCTGCAAAAGAAGAAACGTGATAACGATTGAGTTTCTGTGAAGTATTAATGAGAGAGGACTCCAGATATAAAGGTATATTTTATATCAGGTAACAAAAGGTACATTTTACTGGGTTAGTAGAGAACAGTTTAATAAGGGGGCTTTTATACAGTTGCAAGCATGATTTTGGAAAAGCAAGAAGGGGTCTGTGACATCCCGAAGCGGTTACCTTGGTAGGATTGTAGGGCAAAGTGAGGGAGCAGGTTCTGGAAACCAGAGGAAGTGTAGGGAGAGGAACATTCTGACACAAGCTGTGGACTTTGTCAGGGGGCGCAGCGGAAGCAGGGGGAGGAAGGGGTGTGGTGGTGGGAAAGGGTGAACACTCAGAACACAATCCTTGGACCTCACTCTCCTCCCACTGTCTGAATCTCCTGCTGGTGCCACCCGTTACCCAAGCTAAGTAGCAGCCCTGACCATATCCCTTTGGCACCCAAGTATATGTGGAAGGCTTTCTGCTCCTAAGACATTTGGCCTGAGGGCATTTTGGCAGGGGAGCACGCATGGCCCACGTGCATGGCAAACGTACTGGAAAGTGGATGTTCCCCAAAGCAGCCCTAAACTACAGGAGGGCTGGCAGGAGTCAGTGAATAAATACCCCGTTTCTTCACCTTGCACCGTCTCCCAGAGCTCCCCAGGACACAGTGCCAGTTGCCTGCAATGAAAACTTGCTTGATAACATGCCCATCATTAGGTTCATTCCCTTCCCTGTCTCTCTTCCCTACATCCTGGGATCGCCACCCAAATCAATTATTTGCACTAAGATCCCTATCTCAGTGTCTGCTTCTGGGGAAGCCCAAATGAAGACAAAACCCACGAGCATAGTCCATGTGGGTCAGCATCCCGTGGTACAGAGCATGTGAAGAAAGGTGGAGAGTGGATTTGGGGAGGGAAGGGGAGCCACCTGCAGGGTGGCTGGTTTACCTTACAGCACTTTCACTGTCTGTATTAGCTTGCCAGCTGCAGCAACAATGATACAATGTTCCTCTATCACAGCACCCCTCAGTCAGTTACCCTATTCCCTAGGTTCCCCGCTGTACTTGACATTTGACTCAGTAGGAGTGTTTACTGGGTCGTAGCTCAGCATTTTATATATTGTATTGTGTAAGGGATGGACATGAGCCATTCGGGGTGGGACCAGGGGTAGGTGGGGGGTGGGAGATAGTGGTAGGGTTATAAAAAGATTAAGTATAAATAAAAACTAGGTGATATGCCTAATAAAGATCAAAGCCTTAAAACTTGAATGAACATATTCGTATTTCATGCCATCAATTAACAACTAAAAGAGGGGTGGGTGCATGGGAAGAGCAGAAATAGGAAGCCTACCAAGTATTCTTTAAATTGAAGTATGAAGACACTAAATCCTACTTTTGGCACTAGAGTCCAGGTCTGCTGTAAAAGGAGAACCAAGTATCCATTATGAAGTGCAATAAAACCAGTTTATTATAGCACATCTGAATATTTCAGTTTCCAATCAAATCTCAACATATTGCATTAGAGTTAAAATGATTAGGTAAAAAATGAGAAGGACTTCAACAAAATCATTTACTGGAGCATAATTAACCCTAGGGCCTATAACGGAGACTGGCATGTAGTTGGTACTTAGTAAATAATTGAGGGGTGAATGGAAAGATGGATGATTGCATGGGTTAGCCTAGTAGTATCAAACGAAAGGAATCCAACAGGAATCAAAGTACTAATATTCATCCACAGTCTTCCTTGTCCAAAATGATTTTAATACTTTTCTCATGAATTGTGTGCATGTGTGTATATATGGTGTGCCTCCTCGCTCTGTGCTCTGAATCCTTCTGGGTTCCAACCTACCCCCTCAGGGGTCTTCATTTCTTGAGAGGCAGGATGGATTTCATCTTGATGGGGATTTGAGTCCCTGCCAGAATCCCTTGGAGTGTTTGAATGATGTGAGTTTCTAGGAACGACTCCAGATCCCTTAAAGCATAATTTCTGTGGGAAGAGCCTCAACATCTATATTTTAATTAAGCATATGCAAGTGAGGGACTAGTTATGTGTGTTTCATGGGTTTCCATTTCAACACGACAGTAAGGCCCAAGGCTGAGGTAGACACCAAATGCTCTCATCTATCTGATCACTTAGTTTTGTTAACTGATGTAAGTGGCAATTAATGGAGAGTGTATTTGCCAAACCACTGTAATCCCCATAGCTCTTCCCTATGGAGGAAACCATGGTTTTATACATTTTGAGGGGGTGGTTGGGGGAAGTTGCTGTTTTGTATAAACAAATTCACATTTAAATCGTATTTATGATCTCTGTGGCATATTGCATAAGACTTGGGGCAAAATATTTGTTGTTTTTAATTAAATTGATTTTTTTTACTGAATTAAAAATATGTGAGTCCCTCAAATCACATGGAGTGCAGGACACCTCATTTAAACTTCCAATATGTTATTTAGTTAAAGACTCTGAGCAAGGGAATCCGAAGAAATGGACTGTTGTCACTCTCCAGTATGACCCCGGAGTCCCCAGAATTTCCCTTGGCAATTTCAAGGGCTGCCCCAGCTGTGAATAGAAGTGAGTTGGAAGTTTTGTTCCACATTTGACCTGGAATGAATTGCTCCAGACGTACTAATTGGATAGGGTGTTAAGGTATACAAACATAAGCAAAAACAATAACAAAGAAAACATTACAGCCTCTACTGAGGATGACTTTATTTACAGTGGTTCTTTTGTTTTGTTTTTTTTTTCAGGTGTGTTGGGTGTGTTTTATTTATTTATTTATTATTTTTAACATCTTTATTGGAGTATAATTGCTTTACAATGGTGTTAGTGTCTGCTTTATAACAAAGTGAATCAGCTATACATATACATATATCCCTATATCTCCTCCCTCTTGTGTCTCCCTCCCACCTTCCCTATCCCACCCCTCTAGGTGCTCACAAAGCACTGAGCTGATCTCTCTGTACAGTGGTTCTTGGAAGTTAAAAACTATAAAGAAACTCTCTTCTGATATGAAGCTTTAATTTCTTCCTTATGAGATATAATTAACCTTTATACATAAATTAAGGATAGCATATTTTGTGAGAAAGAACCTACATGTACATAATCTCCAAGTCAGAAAAGCAAATATTACGTATTTATTTTTAATGCAGTTGTATGAGTTTCAATTAGAAAATTATTTTAAACTACTAATCAGATGGATTCTACTTTATTATTAAAACATATAGGATAAAATGTATTAAAGGTTCAGCATCAAACATAAAGTGAACCATATTACATAAATGCCACTGAGTGAAAAATCACAGTAGTTAAGAATCATATTTATTTTTAAATACTCTTTACCCAATGTTGCTTAAATATGGGAGCTTTATTCTAGGAGCACTTTGTGGTGATAGAGCCCAAGACCCAAACAAGTCATGTATACATAGGGGATAGGGGACCACATAATTTATCATCCAAACTCGGACCACTTTTGACAGTGATGGGATGCTATTTATAATTAAGGTAGAATGGTAGGTATGATCTGGGACCGTCTTTGGAAAATTGGATGTATCGTCACCCTACCTGCATACTTTATTCCTAAAAGTATGAATTCCTTATATATTTTGTGTAGCTTTTTACTGTGCAAGCTGTTTTGTAACTTAAGAGAAATTAGGCCTCTTTCAAAAGAAAAAAATCAACTTTCAGGAGATAAAATAAGTAAAAATAAATTTCAAGAGGAAAGTAACTGCACTGCCAAACAAATGTTTGTTGGATGAATGAATAATGATAAACATTTATTTGAGTGCTTCCTATATGCCAAGTACTGCATTGAGTGTTTTCCTCATTTCATCCTTTTTTATGCAGGTGAAAAACTGTGTTCTAGAGAAAGAAAGATATCCATGTAACATAATAAATAAGTGCTGAAGTCAAGAATTGAACTCAGGTAATTGGACTTAATAGTGGAGTTCTTAACTCCTCAATTGCCACAGTGGAGAAGGAGAGTAATTGATTCATATCTGACTTCTAGCATTTCGAGCTTTAATGATATAATACTGACAGATATAAGGAAATTGGGAGTAAAAGTCATTGAAGAGTGGGAAGTGGAGATGATGAATTAAGTTTTGATGTAAAACCAAAGTAATAGAGGTGGAAGGAGTATTAGTTAGAAACCAGCTGCCCCCAAAGCCCTCTCTTAAAGGAGCATCTAAGTCCCCCCAAAATTAGTTATTAAATGCATCACTGGTGGGTTGGAGACTAGGCCTCTCCTTTCCCCACCTGACACTTCTTCCATGGATAGCACTGGGTGACCAACAAGGAGGGCCAGGAGGCAGTTGGAGAAATGGGATGGAAATTTGAGAGGGCCATGACAGATGTGGATGCACGTGGGAGTGTCCTGCTTGAAGAAAGTTTAGCATGGAAACCATGAAGGTGAGGGTGCTCTCTCCAAATGGAGTGGAAAACAGAGATGTTGTGAAGTAAATCATGGGAGGTCTCTACAGAGTAAGGGCTGAAGGGAGGACACAGAAGCAGCAAGACAGACAGGCTACAATTGGCCTGAAGGTAGGAAAAAAAACATGACCAGGCAGAGCTTTAGAGACTGAGGAGGAGAGGACTCAAGAAGGATACATGTCTAGGTGATATGGGAGAGACTCAGGATTTGGTTTCCATCAGGTGCTAGTTCCATAGTTATGAATTCTGCATATATTAGCTTATTTGCTTTCATAATAGTTCTAGGAGGCAGGCATTATGGTTCCTGTTTTACAGATGCCACACAAGGGGCAGAAAGGCCACCAAACAGAGGAACATCAGGAAACTATCACCTGAGAGCTGGGATATTTCCCAGAGTCCAGGACCTAGAATATCCAACAGAAGCAAGATCCATGCTAGACTCGTGCCCAGTGGACCTGGGGCCATGGAGGAGACGTGGCTGATAGAGACACCATAGGAAGCAAAGAGAGAGAGACGTATCCCGGCTTCCCTTTCCCTCCCTCCCAAACTTCAATTTTCAGCTGGTTTCTTCCATTGGCTGAACCTATCAAGAGTCCAAAAGGCAAGGCAGCTTGGGAAAATGAGTCCTGTAATATACAGTGGAAGATGAGAAGGGCAGGAGATACCTCTGAGAGTAAACAGGAAGTTCACTGGCATATCCACACATAGAAGACTTGTTGTACATTACTTCTGCATACATCCAACCAGCAAAAATGCAGTCACATGTCCCCACTTTAGCGGCAAGGGAGGCTGTGTGCCCAAGAAGGAGAGGGTAACATGGAAAATGGTGACCATGGTAGTTTCTATCCCAAGCACCTACAATATGAAATGCACCATAGTGGCCACTGTAAGAAATGCAAGAGTGACTAAGCTATAACTGCAGCTCACACCACAATCAACATAGTCATAACCTAGAAAGATTGTAAAAGGTACAATAGTAGAGGTGTCATGCAATGCCAGATTTCTTGGAAGAGATCCAATCTGATTGGAGTACGAAACTGGAAGAATTTTTGGAAGTTATAGGATTTGAATGGATTTTGACAAGCAAGGCTGTGGACAAAGCCATCCCAGACATAGGGGAGAGCTGAATAAGATTTACAGAGATAGAACTCTGTGTGTGTGTGTGTGTGTGTGTGTGTGTGTGTTTAGGGAACTGAAAGTAGATTAAGGGGGCAAATATGTGTCAGTCATGGTGGTTTGAATAATTAGAAATAAAGATAGCAAATAATCATGTATGGATATTGGATTAAGATAATGGAAGAATTGGGAATTCCCTGGCGGTCCAGTGGTTAGGACTCAGCACTCTCACTGCCGAGGGCCTGGGTTTGATCCCTGGCCGAGGAACTAAGATCCTACAGGCCATGTGGAGCAGCCAAAAAAAAAAGAAAGATAATGGAGGAATTGGAAAGGTCAGTGTGGGGAACAATGACTCTTTATTCCATCCTTATATACAATTCAAAACCATAGAAAGATTTTGAGCAAGGTAGTCATATAATCAGAGCTGTGTTTTAGGAATTGAACATCAGGCAGCATGTAAATGAGTCTTCTGACTGAATTGTGTCCCTCCAACTTCATCTGTATAAGTCCTTATCCCCAGGACCTCAGAATGGGACTGCATTTGGAGATATGGTCTTTAAAGAGGTAATGAAGTGAAAATGAGGTCACTCAGGTGGGCTCTGAGCCATTATGACTGGTCTTTATAAGAAGAGGAAATCAGGACATGGATACACACACAGGGAAGACCACATGAGGACTAAGGGGAGGGGTCTCGGAAGAAATCAACCCTGCTAACACCTTGGTCTTGCATTTTCAGCCTCCAGAATTGTGAGAATACGACTTTCTGCTGTTCAAGCCACCCAGGTTGTGACATTTCGTATTTTACACCTCTAGCAAAGTAATACAATGGGTCTGGCACTTACTGCATCTTGGTTTGATAACCTATGCACAGCAGATAGAGGTAAATTTTCTTCTTAATAAATTCATATGACATGCTTTAAGAGCTTAACTTTCTCCAACTTTGGAGGGCCTTTAGCAACAATATTTTGATCACTGAGAGGACTCAAGATTCAGAAGTATGGTCTCCTGAAATACATAGGGCATGAGTTCTTTTAATCTAAAAATGTCAGTTCATAGAGTTAAAACACACAAGGGTAGCATTTCGGTTATCTACTGACAAAGTAACAAACTACCACAAATCTTAGTGGCTTAATACAGCAATTTTGGTTTTTGTCTTTGTTTTTCTCATGAAGCTCCAGGTAAGCTGAGCAGTTCTGTTAACCTGGACCATAGTTGGCTCATTTCAGCTGGGCTTACTCGTTTGTCTGTAGCCAACTGGCAGGTGGGCTAGGATCTGGCTGGTCTAGGATAGCATTGGTCTAAATGACTTGGCTCTGCTGCATATGATCATCATCTTCCAGCAGGTTACCCTGGGCTTGTTATCACAGAAAAGCAGTGGAGTAAAAGAGATGACCAGAGAATTTATGGGCTCTTGAGGCCTAGATCCTAAACTGGCACATTATCTCTTCTGCAGCTTTCTATTGGACCAAGTAAGTCACATGTCCAAACCCAAATTCAAGAAGTGCATAAAAGAGACTCCACCCTTTAATGGAAGTAGCTTTAAATTCCCATTACCAAGGGCAAGGATGCTGGGGGCAGTAAAAAAAAAAAAAGTAGGGCCATTTGCACAATCAGTCAAAGGTAGATGATTGCCAATGGTCAAAGCTCGAACCACAGTATCACTGAGTTACCTTAAAAGGGAACACCCAGCCAGATTCCCCATCCAATGAAGGAATTTCCCTAAATTAAACACACAAAGACAAAACAAAAACCCTCAAAGAAGATTCCCACCACCTGACCATTTGACCTAACTTTTCTCATTAGGCGAAAAAAGGAAAAACACGGCAGCTCTCCCACACTGCTGTTCCACGCTCAGTTTATCTGGCTTCTGCTATGAGTCACAGCTGACTGAGGGGTGGGGATGGGTCATGAGTCATGGCCTAAAACAAAGATAGAATTTGATGGGGGTGGACCAGAAGGCGGGACAGAAGACACTGCAAGTTCAGGCATTAACTCAGTATTTAAGGTGATTTCTTCTTTCCTGCAGCTGGGAAAATTGGGCAGCGTGCCCTCTTCTGAAATCCAAAGGAGGATATCCCACATGGGCCCTGTGCAGCTGGGTTGAGGGGACTCAGACCTTTGTGTCTCCTAGGGAGTCCACTTGTTGATTTCAGAAGTGTTTATATCACTGCCTTCAAGGTGCTACAACTACCCTTCATCCCCATGTGCCTGGTCAACAGACCGTTTCACCCTACCATCCCCAGGAGCAAGTTACCTGGTTGGTTTGAGAAGTTAATATTTAGAAAGACTAATGGTTGCCTATGGTTTTCTGCAAGAAAGAAAGAAATAAGCCAACATTATCTTTTGACCCACTCCCACATATATTTGCAGATGACAACTTAAAAAAAAATCCTTGGCTCAATGACATTGTAGCTTCACTATGGTAGCAATTTTTTTTGAGCTAGTACTCTCTATTTTCATGTGGCTGCACAGTAGCCTGCCTAGAGTACATAAATATTTGTGCATCTGGCCTCAAGCAATTAACATGTCTCCTACCCTGGGGTAAAAATTAAATGAAAATTCTGTCACCCCCAAATAAATCTGGAAACAGAATTCCTGAGTGTTTGCCAAATAAGGTGACTCCCAGCCTTAAGATGCTGAACTTTGGAACAACGGTCATAGAAACAAAGGCAAGGCACGGTTGGCTCCCATTCAACCTGGTCAACAACATCCTTCATTACAGGACGTGGCATCATTTTGATTCACAGCAGAATAAAAGGAATCTATTTGTATATTTGGAAGTTTGAGTGAGGATTTCCTGAGTTCCTGATGAAGTCATTCCTGCCTTACAACAGCCTTGCTTGTCCCACTAGAGTTAGAACCGGGTCACCATTTCCATACAAGTGTGTGAACCCACTTTGGGCTCCTGTGCATGCGTGCACACACACGCACACATACACACACACACACTCATTTCATTTCAGCATCTAATTAAAACTCAGTCATACATAATCTTGTCCCAGATAATGCTGGCCTCAAATCAAAATTTCAGCTCAAAAGGAAAATGCTTTAAGCTAATCTTATATTTGCATTGCCTGCCAATGAGAGAGTGCCTTTTGTTAAATCACTTAGAACACATGTGCCCTAGACATAGTATTTAATGGGGACAGAAATAGAGAAAAATGTTGGCTCCTGGTATCCAGGAAAGATGCCACTGGCCTCATAAGCTTCTTCCCACAGATATAGTCACAAACAAAAGATAACCTAACTTTGAACTATAAAAGTCTTGCTTTCCTATGATCCAGTTCTTCAAAGAAAGTCTTAGGGTGTTATCACTGATCTGTGATGGGCTTGCCTTAAGTTCTCATGGCCATTAATACTATGTGCTCTGCAGAGACTGTGAATTCCACCAAAAGAATTGTCTGCAGGATTAGGCTCTGAGGAGCACATACTCCTCCTGTGCTGTCCGTGTCACAGAATCTGGGATCGGAGAGGCCAGAAGGGATGAGAGGCTGATTGCAAAACCCCAGGGAGCACATATGCAGCCTACATGAATAACAATAGCCCTGAGGGGGTGGTTGCAGCAGATTCTGAGGGAACCCTATCCATACCCCTTACCCCTACTCCTTCAGGGCACAGCAGCCCAACTTTCTCTTTGCCTAAGGGCTTTCTATGGTCCCCATATCCAGCAGCTTAGCCACTCACATGATGGGCAAGAAGTGAAAGGGAATTAACATCCACTGGAAGTAACTTTCAATGAATGTCAGATAGTAATCGTTGTATACATACCCCAGTTCCCTTGCTTCACACCATTTCCCAGCAGTCCCCAGCAGAACTAAGTTCCAGTTGCTCACAGCAGTATCTGATTCAGCAAAAAACCCTTTATGAGCTACCTTCCTTTCCCTGTCTCACTTTTCCTCTCCCACATCCGTATTTCTTTTACTTTCCTCCCAAACTATTTACCATTGAATTGATGTCACAGGGACTGCTTTGGGGAAACCCAATCTAGGAGAGGAGCAAACTTAGTTAAGACCTCCTCTTTTATGTAACTCTGGGGAACGAGTAAAGCATCCTTACTTTCCATCCTGAACAGGAATCTATCCCATGACATTTTTGGATCCTGCCTTTGAGGAGATGGAACTCACCACAACACAGTTCCTGACTGTCCTGTTCGCTCCTCTGGACACATGCCAGCTTACCCATCATACAGGAAGCTCCCAGGATGAGGGCAAAGTTCTATGAGTTCTGATCTTTACAAGGCAGAGGAGATTCAACTTAGCTCTTTTTCCTTGTGGCCCATGCTGATTTCCAAATTGAGTCTAGTCCCACATTTCCCTCTGGTTTTCATATAGCCTACATCATTTTGCTTTTACTTATATTCTCAGATCAGATCATGTCACTCAATGGAGAAGTGATCATGTCAGTTCAACCTGGCAGAGGCTCTCTTGCCCTAAAAGGACAGCTGTTGAGTCCTCACCATGGTCTGCAAGGCTCTCTGATGACTTGATTCCTGGAGACCAGTCTAACATCATTTCCTAGACCTTTCTTCTTCACTCCTTGCTTTTCTTCAAACATGCCCACATTTTCCAGTTGTGGGATTTTGCATCAGCTGGTCCCTCTGTCTGGGGCACTCTGATGTGCATGAGTCTCCTCCTCACTTTACTCAAGTCTTTGTGCAAATGTCAGCATCCCAAACAGGTCTTTTTTGACCAACCCAGCACCGCTTTCATTCTTTATCCCTTACCCTACTTGTTTCTCTTTAGAGTTGTCAGTACCCATTGGTGTTATATGTACTTGTTTAAATGCTTTGTGCTGGTCTTCCACTGCAATGTGAGAGCCACCATTATATTACTGCCACCATGTGCCCAGCGCACAGAAGATGGTCAATTAATGTTTGTTTGGCTGACTGAATTAATATATGGTATTAACTTAGTAAAGTGATCTATCAAATATTTTTTACCAGAATAATAATTAACATGTAGTCCAGATTTTTCTTATACTGTATATTTCTCCTTATAGATTAATTTCATTTTAAATGACTGATTCTTTACTTTCCAAAGATACATTTTGACAGTTTTCCAATTTGTTTGATTTGGTTTGGCATGGTTATTTAATCTCAAGTTAGAAGGATGTATAAAGATAGAGATGTACTGATTGACAAATTAAGTAACAAAGCACAGACAACATACCTCAAACTGGACTACTAGCATCTATGCCCATCCCTCCATTCAACAGGTATGGATTGAACATCTACTATATTCTAGGCGCTGTGATAAATGCCAGTGGTGTATCAGAGAATACAACAGTCAAATATCCCTGACCTCATAGAACTTATATTCTGAAAGAGGAGATCCACAAGGAAATGTAAACGTAATGAATAATTAAGCTATTTAGTATGTTTGACGAATACACCAGGGTGGTCAGGGGAGGCCTCAGTGGGAAGTTGACTTCTGGGTGAAACTTGAATTAGTGAGAGTGAAGCCACGCTCATGTACATGGAAGGAGAGTTCCAGGCAGAGAGAACAGCCAGAGCAGAGGCTGAGGTGGGAGCAGAGTGCCAGGCGTGTACAGAGAGAGCAAGCCAGAGGCCACTGACTGAGGAGGAAGAGTTGGGAGAGATGATGCATAGAAGAAACAGAAAGCAGGTCACACAGGTCCCTGGAGGCATTAAAAGTACTTTGATTTTCACATATGCCGATAATTTTTAAAAGGCAATCAATAGTAGCTGTTGCCAACCTATTCAACTAAATAATGCTTCCTCGTTGATCCATATAAAAAGCTATTCCATTTAAACAAAGCATGTTGTCATTGTTGTTAATGATGTTATTATATTATTGTTTCTTATTAAGATGATTGCTACTATATTTTTTCTTAATTACTCAGGAGCAAGATATTTTATTGATGATAAATACATAATGGAAAAGATAATTTGTGAAATAAAAATAAGAGGTTGGGTAGACTGGCTCTTCTTTAATTTTTATTGTAATAGATTTGTTGAGATATAGTTCATATACCATTCATTCTGTCCCATTTGGGCAACCATCATCATGGTCAATTTTAGAACCTTTCCATCATCCCCAAAAGAAACCCCATACGCCTTAATAGTAAGTCCTCATTCTCTTCAACCCCTCTCTCCAACCCCTAGGCAAACACTAATCTACTACTTTCTGTCTCTATGACTTTGTTTAATCTGGGCTTCATATAAATGGAATAGGTGTCCTTTGAGTCTGGCTTCTTTGCCTGTATAGTATTTCCAAAGTTCACCCATGCTGTAGCATGGATCAGTAACTCATTCCTTTTTATGGCTGAATAATGTTCCTTTGTATGGATAGACCCCAGTTTAGTTATCTGTGTGTCAGTTGATAGACACCTGGGGGTTTTCCACCCTTTGGCTATCATGAATAATGCTGTTATGAACATTTATATGCAAGTTTTTGTGTTTTCATTTCTCTTCATTCTACTTCTACGAATGCAACGCATTGGCTCTTAAAATCCATGGTAAGGGACTGTTAATACTGCTAAGATTAACTGATAACAATTTTTAAATCTGCGTTGATGAATCAGTTTAAAAAGAACTATTAAAACAAATTCAAGAATGATTTAGGGGAAGACCCTCAAAATTGATCCACATGTCAAAGCCAATAGGTTAGCTAGTGAAGCCTTTGAGAACTAGATGGGATTTGTGCAAAACTGTGCAAAAGGTTGAAAAAAAATCATATGTTAAAAGAAAAGAAAGAAATATAGAATGAAAGTAAATATAGAGAAAGAGTTATCTTGGCCACTGAAGCATTTCATTGTGTCAAGTGAGTTCACAGAAGAGCAGATCTCATCTGTGGTGGGGGACTGAGCCGTCATATTGCCAGGCAGGTGATGTCCATCCCTGTGGCGTCACAAGTTGGAATAGCAGAGCCCCATAGGGAAACATTTATCAAATCATAAATACCCACCAGCGCTCCTTTGTGACTGGTACTGGAAGAAGTATGCATGAAAGAGGCCTCAGGGACTTACAGTCTAGTTGGAGACAAAATTACAAGCAGTCAAAGCCCAGAGATGTCAGGAATTGTTCTCAAAGTATGAAACAATTTTCATCTGAGGGTGTGGTGCCAGCTTGTTCTTAAAAATCATAATTCATTTGCCCTAAAGTGCTTCTTTCTCCAGAAATCCTCCCAGGGCGCTGGGGTTTCCCACCACCAGCAGTGCTCATAGGATGGGTGGATGGACACCCAGAGGGTTTGGGAGCCAAGGAGGTGAGAGGATCTTGGCCACAAAATCTGATGGTCCTGCTTTTGCGGGCTTGAGTCAGACTCCAGTGAGAATGTGGTAAGGATTCTGTGGTCTAATAGGTCATCCCCTCCTGCTTGTCTGACTCAGGGTGATGAGTGTCCCCTACTATGCTCAGCGGTGGTGGGAGCACAGCCCAGCCAAGTAGAGGCAGAGGTGGCTGCTGGCCTCAGAGTAGGGATGTCGGGCAGTGGAAGAGGCCAGTGACTAGCTGGGGAGAGTGGCACTGACCAGTTCCAAAGGAGCTGCTTACGCAGCAGGATCCAGGGCCCCAACTCTGTATCTCCGCCCCTCCTTCCTCCTGCTGGCATGTATTTCCAGAGACCCACAACCTCTAAAAGTGGACAAAGCTGTTTTTCTGGTCATCTCCCTCCGCGCAGCTTTTGCACTCTTTTAAAATCATCCTGGGACGTGAAGGGCTGAAGTTTGCTCTTCACATAACCTGTAACAAAATCAGAAGCAGTGAGGCACGGGTCACAATCTTCCTATGAAAAATCTTTCTCATTACATTAAATTCCCTCCTTTGAAAGATGTGACTCAGCTGGTCACACGGCTCTAAAATGGACCTTGTCACCAAAGATTCATAAGGAGATTGGAGGAGAGGAAATGGAGAGTCTTTCAGAGATGTTCCTTTTTATTTCCCCCGTATGACCTGAATATCAGGAAATCTGAGAGCTAAATAAGATCTCATACATTATCCACCACAATGCCCTCATTTTCTGGAGGAGTACACCTGAGGCCCCAAAAGAGTGAAAGTGACAGGAATAAGGCCACAGAGGGAGCAGCAGCTGAGCAGGGCTTGGAACACTCATCTCCTGCCTTTCAAGCCCCTACTCCTTCCACACACCACAGTCAGCCAAGAAATCAGATTAATGAAAGAATCCTCAGAAAATATTTGCCCCGGGTTTCCAAGGTTGCCTCATGTTTGCTATACTTTTCTCACTCTACCCCTTGCCAGACCATGAGGTAGCTAAGAATGGCAATGACCACATTCTGAAGTTAATTCTGATGACTTTTTCTAAAGTTTGTTTGACTTATCAGTATATTAGTGAAGAAGAAAACTTTTCCTTGCAGGAATAATGACAGCTATAGGCAACTTCCTAATATCATATCATGGCAAAAGTAGGCAGAGGAAAATGTCCTTTCAAACAAGTGCAAAACCAACAATGTCTGCTTAGGTCAGCTGACCACCCAGTGTTGTGCTGGTATACGGTGGTCAACTGACTTGCCAAGACAAAACCCTGGTCTGTAGAATTTGCTGATTCTCAGCTGTATATTACTGCCACCATGGGCAGTTTCAATGGATCAATGTGGTGTCACTAACTCAGAGTTGGGAAAAGATGTATCATACCATACCATTGTATAATATTTCTACCACCCAGATGGAATTGATAAATAACCTCAAGAGCATAGACAGTAGTAAAATGTGGTAAAATAACTGAGAAGTGATGAGTTTTGAGCATTCACTACCTTTGTTTTTAATGTAACTTATTTCACTGTGAATTTATTAATTTAATTTTTAATAGCAAGTATATAGAACATCCAGCTAAAGAAAAATCGTGAAAATTCAACAATTGACTCACCAACAGGTACAGGCTGGCTTCAGCAGAACACTAGAATCAGCTGCTCCAAACTTTGTTGACTTAGTAAAGTAACCTGCAATGCTGCCCTCCTGGGAATGTGTAAACATTAGCCATAAACAAACTAAGGAGTCTTGGCCCCTTTGCTTTTATTCATAAAGTTACTAGTCCTCATAAAACTATTCTTGCCTGGGAAAGATGCAACAAACAATAGGCAGAAATAAAAATTGTGGTTGTAAACGTGGTTCATCTCATCCCTTCCATCCAGTTTGGTGACTTACGTGCTGTACTTCATCTCCAAGTGTGATAACAAGAAGAACTAAATATAATCTTTTCTCTTGTGGCTAAGACTTATCAATGAGAGAAAGCAAAGGCATTATGCTAAAAACTTCACACATCTCATTTAGTTCTCACAACAGTTTATTCCCATTTTACAAAAGAGGAGTTTGAAGCTTGGTGAGTATAATTAATCTTCCTAAGATTATAGTTGTTAAAAAGCAAAACCAGAACTTCAACCTAATACTGTTTGATTCTAGAGTCCAGCTTTAATTAAAGCTAAAGCATGATTAAAGGAACTGAGTGTGAATGAGGGCCTAAAACAATTATTATATGGACTAAAGAAAAAGGCATTGTGAAAATGACTATTCATGAGAGTTAGACCTAAAGCCATTATGCAGTCAAAGCTGTCAATAAAGTAGAATAATAGCCTTATGAAGTGATCATTTAATGTACCTGGAGAAGAATGAGAGACTGTATCAGTTACCTATTGTCACAGTAGCACTGTAATAAACAACCACAAAACCTCAGTAGTGTACAAAAATAACTATTCATGTTCACCCATCTTGAATCAACTGCAGGCAGGTTAATCTGTAGTGATCTTGTCAGGGATTGCTCTCATGTGTGGGGTTCAGCCAGTATTGCCTAACGTATGATGACTTTGGCTGGAATGACTTGGCTCTGCTTTAGATATTTCTTATCTTCCAGTAGGTTAACCAGGACATGTTCTCATGGCGATAGAGGCACAAGAGCATAAGCAGACACATAAGGCCTCTTGAGCCTCAGCTTGGAACAGGTATGGTATCACTTGTGCCTCTTTCTATTGGTTAAATCAAATCAAAGGAATAGCCTACCTTTAAGCAGTGGTAAAACAGACTCCATCTCTTTAGTGAAAGGAACTCCAAAGTCACATAGTGAAGGGCATGGGTATAGAGAGGAGTAACGAATTGACACCATTAATGCGATGAATCTACCAAGAGGTGAGCAGGGTGGTCAGTGGAGAATGTGGAGTGATCACCTGGTGCTCATACACTGTCATACTTCATGAACTCTACTCCCTGCTACTTACTTTAAACCAGGCTATGACTAGTCCTGGGCCAGCAGTCTGATACCTTGGAAGGAGTCATGAACTTGAGTCCTGGCCCACATCAACCCCTTACTGAGTGCATAGATCACTGATCCAGTGTTGAAGCTTGGAATTCTTCCCATCTATGACATGCATCCACATGTGTTTATTCCTCACTGAAAACTTTGTTGTGAATGTGTGGAAGGGGGTGTGAGTAGGATTACATGCCTAAATTCTCCATTCTGGTCAGTTAATAACCCTCTTTTTCCTTCTTTCCCATTCCTTATGTCATGTGTCAGCCCTTCCATATCTGCTCTTCCCCTTCATAACTCAGCTCTCTGCTCACAGAAGCTAATATATATGGACCACATCAGAAGGCTTCAATGCCCAGTGCCTTCCAACTGAGATTACTAAAGAGGAGAGCTAGGAGGAGGAGGAGAATGAGGTCAGGGTATTTATGCCCCGGATTCTCTTCCTGTGAGGTCACCTTGGCTTTCTGACCTCAATGACTCACTCTTGCTCTTTTTCCAGGTCCTGGAAGCCATTCACTCTCATTTTTCTGGGCCCATGGATGACAACGGCCCCAGATTTCTATACCATCCCTCAATGTCCCCTCAACACTCTACCTACATCTTTATAACTGAACTCTACATCAATAAACCTCCCTCAACTTATTCTAATTTGAGAGTGCCTTCTGTTTCCTATAGGAATTCCACCAGGTACACTCTCATATATAGAGAACACTCAATGGTTCCCCAAGAGAAATGATCTAAGATTTCATCTTATCATTTAATTCTGCTCAAAATGCAGAATATCCACATGATACTCAACAATTATACAACTGTGTCTAAGTATGGCTCTTCTCAGTCAAGAAATGTATGAACTAAACATGTTTTCTTCTCACTCCTCATTATATAATGGTGGAAGGGAAATAAGATTAACAGCAATAAACGGGAACAATGGAAGACACAGAGCATTCATTTGTCTACTTTGCCTGGGAAGACTTCTAAGAACCTGGGGATGAAAAATGTTACTTGATTAGACATGGATTCTGTCCTCTGGGGGGAGACTCCTTGCCCATTGTTCTCCAAGATCCTTGGATCCCTTTCCAGGATATTCTTATTTGTCCATTATATCCCTTGACGACATTTAATGGGCCTTGGGGAATATGCTGCCCTTTAAGACTGTACTTCTTTTCAGCCTGCTTCTTGGTTGAGGAGTCATTTTAAACCTCAATAGTTACAGATGTTTTTAGACAGGATTTATAGCTTCTTCGGCAGTATAAAGTTCTCGAAAGCTCAGTAAGCCTCTAGTTCACTTGATTCTAGTAAGTTCTATGTATCAGTAATCACACAGTTCTTTTCAGTATACTCTAAAATGCTTATTTTCTCACCTTCTCAGCATTTGCATCTAGCTTTTAATTTATTGAGACTGTAGGCTCTAGTGAGATCATATTTAAAAAAAAGAAAGAAAGAAACTCTTTGCTCTGAAAGCTCTTACTGGTAAAATTGGCCTTAAAAGCCCTTTTAAGTCCCAGTACCTATTGTTTGGGGGTCTCAAAGCCAGCTTTCCCCATATTTATGTACTATTTTTACTCCCTTTTAGTTCTGCATATGCACCAGCCAATTCTCTCTGAAATCACCCTTCTCAAATCTTTGACCCCTTGTGAAATCTAGCTACAAAAAAAGCAACAGCCAAACTAAGGTTCTGTTTTTCAGTGTCTTTCCCGAGAGTTTCTGGCTTACAACTCATGTCATCTGGTATCAAGTAAACTTCCCCAGGTGACAGTTTTAGCAAATATTTTGTTCCTGCAAAACACGATCATCATGCTTTTAGCCTCCAACATGTTTCATCACTGCATACCACCAGTCACTAATCCAAAGCTACATATTTTAGGATTTTGATGTGTGTCTTAGTCCAAGCTGCTGTTACAAAATTTTATAGACTGGGTGGCTTGAAAACAACAGAATTTTTTTCCTCACAGTGTTGGAGGATGGAAGTCCAAGATTAGAGTGCCAGCACAGTCACTTCTGCCTGGTGAGTCCCCTTGAAGCTGCAGACTTCTGACTCACTGTGTCCTCAGATGGCAGAGAAGGAAACAAACACTCTCATAACGTTTATAAGGGCACTAATCCCATTCATGAGGGCTCCAGCCTCATGGCCTCATCTAATCCTAATTACATCCCAAAGGTCTCACCTCCTAAAACTGTCGCATTGGAAGGTAGAGTTTTAAAATGTGAATTTTGGAGGGGAACACAAACATTTAGTCCATAACAATGTATGACATTCTACTTCTGGTAACAGTTCTGACACTAGTCAGTGTAATGCTAGCCTATGCTGTGGTTACAGATTAACCCTGCAAACACAGTTTATTAGCATAACAAAGCTTTCTACATTCTATCATTTTTCTCTATCATTCATTTGACATATCCAACAAAGGTGTCTGACACACACCTCTTTATGGCAGCATAGCCAAGGGAGAAAATCCATGGAAAACACATACAAGCTCTTATTGTAATATGTGACCAGAAGTGAGCTCATCACTTCCACTCACATCATCAGTCAGAACAAATCATCATGGGCTGTGAAAGGCAGGGACTATATGGAGATTCCATTAGTATCTCCCCTTGCATCACATGTGTATAAGACACATCTTTCAAATGACATGTGGTGTAGCTTAGACACTTCTACAGCCATCTGCTGTATTTTTTTGTCAGTAAAAATTGCTTATCCACTATCAATTAAATGATATCGAAAATTTTACACAAGAAGATCATTGATAATAAGGAGAACAAAAAACTGTAGAATTTTTCCACATGCCACACTTTAGTCTCCCCACCTTGCCCTTATACAAGCTGTGCCTCTGCCTGGAATTTTGTCCTTTATGTGGAGAAACAACCACTTTGGTCACCTTTCAAGTCCAAGTCCTAGTATGATTTCTTTGGGGAGGATTCACAAATGCCTCCTCCCAGCTCTTAGTTTTCTCCTCCTGTGTTTTCCAGAGTGCTACATCCACATTCTATTATATAATTATTATAATCTATCTATCTATCTATCTATCTATCTATCTATCTATCTAATCAATATTATATATTGATATATTGATATATATAATCAATATAATCTATTATATAATCATTATACCATGTTATCATTTGTAATAATTACATATTGTCACCCTCACTGGGCTTTGAGCTCCTCAAAAAATAACAATAATGATAGCCCATATTTATCGAGTATGTGTTATGTACCAAGTACTCTTCTAAATGCTTTATATGCATTAATAAATTTTGTCCTGAATAGAATTCTATTGCTATCTCCATCTTGCAGATGAGAAAACTAAACTACAGGGCAGTAAATTTACTTGTTCAAGGTTTATTTTGTCATCCCAAGCACCCAGCACAGCCTTGCACACATGAGGCTGTTGAATAAATGGACAGATTCCTCCTGCCTTCCCACTTGTGCTGTCTTTTTCCCCATTTATTCTGTGAACCCTCTACATTCCATTATCATGTCTCCTTCTCTAAGACCACTCCTAACAACTGTGACCCACCCAGATCTTCCCACCTAAGGAAACTCTTGTTACAAGTTACATCCCTATTATTCAATTTAAGTTTCGATTATTCTTGGTTTCAACCTTGTTATCTGGCTTTCCCAGTGAAACTCTTTATACCATGTTTTCTGTATATTTGGAAGATTGCTTAGCACAGACCTCACTAGAAACCAGGGGTCCCACACAATGCTTGTTAATTGAGCAGCTAGTAAGGAGACATTGGAACTTTTGCCATCTTTGTTTTCGGTAGCACCAGTATTGAATACAGTATCTTATTCTTGCTCAGAACTCATGGTCACAGTGGAATTTTGTATAAACTGGAAAACATAAGGTAATGGGCTTTGTGCCTCCTTGTACCCCCCACCCATCTCAGTGAAAGTAATATTGGGGGTGGGTCCCTGAACCTCCCACAGAGGGGCAGCAGATATACTCCCATAATAACTGTTTGATACACCTTCAGGAAAACCTATAATAACTTGAATTTCAAAATGGAATGCTGAGGGAATTCCCTGGCCGTCCAGTGGTTAGGACCCCATGCTTTCACTGCTGAGGGCCCGGATTCAATCCCTGGTCAGGGAACTAAGATCCCACAAGACTCACAGGGTGGCAAAAAAACCCAAAAACAAAACAAAACAAAAAAACCAACCAAACAAACAAAAAATGGAATGCTGAGTGTGGATATATAAATTAAGACTGGGTGTAATCTGAAAGAAAAGCCTAATAACAGTGGCTTTAAAAATAGAAATATAGGGACTTCCCTTGTGGTCCAGTGGTAAAGAATCCACCTTACAATGCAGGGGACATGGGTTCGATCCCTGGCCAGGGAACTAAGATCCCACATGCCATGGGGCAACTGAGCTCGCGTGACACACTACTGAGCTGGTGTGCCTCAGCTAGAGAGCCCGCGTGCTGCAAACTACAGAACCCACGCACCCTGGAGCCCACATGCCACAACTAGAGAAGAGAAAACCAGCACGCCACGATGAAAATATCCCGCATGCCTCAACGAAGATCCCGCTTGCCACAACTAAGACCCGATGCAGCCAAAAATAATAAATAAAAAATAAATCTTTAAAAAAATAGAAGTACATATTTATTTTCCTTGACATTTACACATTTTGAACATAAATCAGTCCTAAATTTATAGTATGATGCTCCATGGTGTCATGGACACAAGATTCTTCTGTTTCATTTTGTTGTGTGTGGATGCCATTCAGTAGGTCAAAGATGGCTATGGGAACTATGGGAGCTCTCATTTTTTCCTATCACATTCCAGCTAACAGGAAAGAAGACAAGTCAGAAGACACTCTGGGCATGGACACACTTCTTCCAATTACAAGGGCAGAATTTAGTTACATGATCACCTAGTCACCAGGGATGCTGGGAACTGTAGTCTTTATCCAGGAAGTCATTTCTAGCTAAATCAGAGATTCTATTACTGAAGAAGAAGGTGAAAACGGATAGTAGGGGGAAACCGGTAGGTTTTTGATACAGCGGGAAAAGCATCTCTTTTTGCTCAAGGCTAATTATTTCATTTGCCATCTGAAGAAGTTGATGTCTCATCCAAATGTGATTAAAATGGAACAGAGCTGTAGCTCAGGCTTCCGTCTTGTAAGCTTTGCCACTCAAGCTATTTTAAATATTTCATTGATCTTTGTTTCTCTTCATAATGAGACACATCGGAAAATACGCTATTTAAGTGAACAGCTAAAAAAAAAAATCAAATTTCTAAGTAGATTAGTGATTTATTGCATAATTGATAAAGAAATAAACTTGAAGTAACACCCTAGTTTTTTAACCATTAGAATGTATTCTGCTATGCCATACTCTCCAATGACTTGAGTCATCATTTATTTTATTTATTTTAGTAGAACCAGTAAATGTATATGCTCTCTTGGGTTCCACAGTAAGACTGGTTTTATCATGCTGAACTGTGAGGATTATTATTTATTTACCATATGTTACAGCCTCAATCTGTGTTTTTAATAATGTCTCCGATGCAAATCTTCCTTTCTTCCAAAGAAAAAATTAGCACTTAAATGCCACTACATATGTCCTCTGAAATACCTATAGGGACAGCGCATTCAGACTGAGGCAGACCCCAATCAATGACTTGTAAGGAACACGTGCATAAAATTTTATCAATCACTTCTCCATCCCAGCCGGACAGATGGCTTTTACCACCATTCTCCCTATGGCCCTTGAAGCAGTGCTGGGGGGCGGGTCCCTGGGTTTCATACAGAGGAGAGGCAAATATGTTCTCACAATGGAAACTAATCAGAAGGTCTCCTCCTAAGCTACCAGGAAGATTTAGATTACAATCACACACTATCAGAGGCATGAGAATCCATCACAAAGACAAATTCCAGAAGATTTCACAAGCATCTTTATTAAGCTCATACTCTTGCAGAAACCCTCCCTTGTTTGTCAGGCACCATGCTAAATGGCTAAAATACATTATCCTAAGTAATTACAAAACCTTAAAAGAGAGGCATTGTTACCTATCTTTTATAGAGGAAGAAAGGGTGACTCAGAAAGGCTAAGCACATTTCCTAACTTACAGAGATAAGAACGGAGTCAAGATTTGGAAGCCTTGCTTTTCATTCTGTTTGTTATCCTTCACATATCCTATGTTTTTTTTGCATCCAGAAAATATAAACAAGAAAAGCATTCGACTTTTCCAACTTAACCGATTATATCACTGAGTATTTTTCTGTTGTAATAATTCTCAACTTCTTTTGCACACAAACCTGTCACTACATGTGAAATTATTATTGCTCTTCTTTCATGGGACTTGTTAGCTATTTATTACTAGTTATGTAAATAGTACTTATAGTCATTATACGTACTATTTAGTATTTGTTCTTTAAAAACTAGATATGTCAGTGGAAAGAAGTATGTGGCCCTGAAACTTATAGTAAAAACATAGCATTAATGTATTTGAAATAGAAAAGAGACATACCTAAAAATACATTAATAATGATCAAGTGATGAACTAGAGATGGTGAGAAGTAAAATACAGTTTTCTAATTTCCATATGTTCTATGATGAGCACGTATGAATTAATAGTTGGAGAAAATAAAATGTATCATTTAAAAGAGACAAGGACCTAGAATTAAATTTATTACAGACATCTAAGCATTTACAAAAGCTTTTGGCATTTCATGGTGTCACAAAATAAGAAAGTTGGAGGGACTCTCAGCCGTTATCTAGCAGGCTCTGTGCCCATCAGCTTCATAGTTTTTCTGACCATTTTGTTGACTTCTAGTAGATCCGAGGTCTTTCCCATCCCACTGGACAGAGCATAGAGAGAGAGAATAGGGAAGTCGAAGAAGCTAGGATTTGGGGCTATGTCTAAATAACCACCTAACCAGGAAACCTGGCAGAAAGCAGATGAAATAAGAATCACCAGCTTTGTTATGATAGAATTAGGGACAACGAATCCTGTATTCAAGAATCAGGGTGGAAGGAGTCAGGGGTCTAGGAATTAAAGATGATCCTTGTAAGGGGTCCCAGCAAAAAACAAACAAACAAACAAACAAACAAACGAAAAAAGTGAGCTAAGGCATCTCAAAATGAAACGGATTGGGAGCCTTTGCTTAGAGAAACAGAAATAGAGTAGAATGCACCAGAAGTATGTTTTGCTGAGAACTCATGTAGCCAGTCTGTGCTCCTTTCTAGACATCTGTGTGAGATTAGTGGGGTTAGTTCACAGACTTGTGTGACTTTGGATGAATCACTTTACCTTCTGGGCCTCTTCCCTTTATTTTGAAAATTATCACCCAGATCCATCTGTAAGATCCTTTCCAAACATATTAATTCGACCACTGTTTCATCTCCAAAAGCTTCTCTCCCACCTACCTCATTGAGGAATGTTTTCTACACTGGCAAAGCACTCTTCCCTGGAGAAACCTTCTGTGTAACATCCCTCATTCTGACCAAGCTAAATCCCCTCTGGGTTCAGTTTAAAAATGTAAGCCCCATCAACTGAAATCATAGATGTTTGAGTCCACACCTTCAAAATACCGCATTTCTGAAGAATGTTGAGTTCCTGAATTTCTGTAACTTCCCTAAGCATCATCCGTACCTCGATGGTGGACTCAGTGGAACCTCTCTGTCTGGTGACAGGGGCGGAGTGTTTCTGACAGAAGGTGGCTGGGTTCTACAATGCCAAAGAGAGTATCTGAGCAGCCACTGGGTGGGGGGGGGGGGGGTTGGAGGGGCCCACTGCTCCTGGGACAATGCTTCAGGGCTTTCCTCAGTGGCTTGAACAGTGAAAGGAAACCTCTAGCATTTCATAGGATAAGACTGGGAAGATAATTGCGGTGACTGAAATAGCACAAGGCTGAGCTGACGATTTGGAAGATGGTGCCCATTCAAAGTGAAAGGGAAGTAAAAGACACTAGCGAGAAAGAGAAAAGGGAGGGAGGCAGTTTCCTTGAAAGACCTGAAAATGAGCAGGAGGGAAGATAAAAGGCTAGGGGCGTGCACAATAGCATCCGAGCCACCTAATTCTCTGCTCTGTATTCATCGCAGTCAACTCTGCAGAGCCCTCAATGAGGCTTTATGTTGAACCTCATTATCTGCTCAGAGATGGAGGGCAGGCCATGCAAATGAAGCTGGGCCCACAGATAGGCTGTGAAAAAACCGCAATTTGTCAGCATTGAGATAAACAAATGAAGGGCAGACTGCGTGTGGGAGGCGGACCCCCGGGAGCTTTCAGGGTATTTTGACACTTGTTGTGAGAAATATCTTCAGGGTCCGCACACTGGCTCCCTCCTTATCATTTGACGGGAGGAAAAAAGGTCGCTAATTTACTTATGACTGAGACAGCTGGGGGGCTGTGGAGGATCTCTGCTTTCATCCATTGGTACTTAGGTCCTGGATTAATGTCCTTCTCATTAGGCTCAGCTTTCTTTTCTGTCTGCTGCTTGCACAACCTCTAGGAGGAGGGAATCTTTAAGCCTCTAAGAGCGGTTTGGGGGAGAAAATACACACAAACACACACACAGCAAACAACCTTTCAGTAAAGTGATGCTTCTGGCCAACCATAGGAATGTGGAATCATTCTCACACCAAGAAGATGGTGAAGGAAAGAACTCCTGTTTTCCAGAGAGCATTGCTTTGATTCTCCTAGTAACATTGTCTTGTCGATTAAAGAAAAATAAAATGGTCCCGTGTTAATTGTTGGGAGCTTACAGGCTGTGCCTCTTCCATCAGCTGGAAGGGACAGCCCGTCAAAGCCCAGCAGAGAGTGGGAACAAAGCTGCCTTTGGTGATCTAGTCTATTCTCCAGTTTCTTAAAGGACTTTTAATGATGCTCTGGTGACAGCACCTTAGAAATCAGATCGAATCAATTGTAGCACATTTTCAAAAGCAAGATTACACAACAATGGGGTTGCCAGCCCCTCTCTGAGCACGCCCGGCCACGAGGCCGCCTGCCGAAGCTTATCCACAGCTGTCGCCCAGCCTAAAGCTGTCAGGGTGCATCCCCACCGGCCCCACCGGGAGCCGAACCTTGGTGGCATGAGTGCCCCATCCATCTCAATCCCTCCCACAAAACAAGAGTCACTAAAACCTCATTTGTGCCTCTTTGCCACTGGGGCCTCTACACAGATCTTTGTGTTCTTTGGAGGAGAATGATGTGGACTTAATTAAGTGTCGTAACTTATGTGTAGGGCTGTATTGATGGCGGAAATGCGGTACAGATGTGGTGTGAAATGATGGTTAATTACTCTGGTGAAGAATACAAATCAGGGTGAGCGCCCATTATCTGAGGCCACAAGGAGTTCCTAGGCACTCAATTACCACCTTCTTTGTGACCGCAGAACACCAGATGGTTCCAACACCGAAGAGTTTTCTATTATCATAACATTTTTCTAGAGTGCCTTTTCTTCTTCTCCAATTCACCATAAGATGATTACCTTCTTACGGGGAGTTGATTGTTGGGAAGGGTGCCGGGGGGTCAGGCCCCGATTCCGTGGGGAGGAGCAGAAAAGGGGGTGGCGGGCAGTGTCTGCAGCACAAGAGCCTATAGCTGGACGGCTGTGATTCGGGCCACCCCATAATAGCTCATGTGAAATGACTGCTTGGTCCCCTCCTCCCACTGAACCCACCACTTCCCTTCTGCCCCTAAATCCAGAAGACACAGTGTTCTGTGTGACCGGCTGCTCTGCCTTCTGTCAAAGCATTTCCAGCCAAGTGAGCAGTTTTTCTTTTAAGGGACTGAGTGGCCCTCAATACAATTCATTCCCACTCATTGGCACCACGGAGGCGTCAGGTGAGGACAAAAGTAAATGAGCTTGTGAATATAGGGCTAGTCATTAACTCAGGGCACCCAACTCTATCATCTGCCCATCCCTCCCCAGCTCCTGAGAAGGGGGTGAAAACAACAACTCCGTGGTAAATAAATAAATAAAACTCCACACCGTGAAAATCTCTGAAGCAGCAAGCCTGGACTTGAGACTCACAGAACCTGAGATGATTGGAATGATCCCAGGCCCTGAAGAATTTTCCTCGTGAAAGAAAGACAAAATGGGGCAGGTTGAAACCACAGGCTGCTGTTTTGTTCATGGTGGAGTCACCCCTGGGAAACAAGGAATTTCCAGGGAATTCCAGGTGATGTTTCTAGACACAGATTCCAGATGTGATGACTCCAGAACTCACAGGGGGACAGGAGACCAGCTGAGCACTTCTTCCCCCACCAGCCTACGTCCTGGGTTCCCGCTGTCTCTCTTCCACTCCTTGAAAAATGCCCCTTCCCTCTGCAGAGTTATAATCTGGAGAGGTCTCATATTTTATGCTGAAAGGGGCAAAGCCCTCCAGACCTCTCTCTGAAGTGAACTGTTGTTATGGTTGCATCTGTTTGCTAAACATAATGATGGTGTTATGAGGAGTAATGCCTTTATGACTTTCCTTCCTTAAGACAAAAGCACAACCCAAGTGGTGTCTGCTTGAAACCCGATCATGTGGTTTTCAAGGCTGGCACCCACATCCTACTCTGGGGTTAGCCAAAGAAAACTGTATTTTGGTTTGGTGTCGCTAGCACTGAGGAAATGATCTCTGGTTCAGAGTTTATGTTTATTTAAACTGCGGCCACCATGAGACACACGTCCATTTTCCATGACTGAACAAAAGCCTCCCCTTCCTCCCCACTCCCTGACTACTTCCAAAGGGAACATTTGCCCCTCTCGTCCTCATAAGTGTCCTCCTATATAAAGCTAATGATGGCTCCATGATGGTGTTGGCTCATCAAAAGAGAAATCAAAATGATGTCGAGTTATAGCCTAGAAAGTCAACACTGAACACCGAAGGCTAGTTATTACTCACAAACACATAAAGCCACTGACATGCATCGTATAGATCCAGTTTCAACCTTGTCTTTCCTTTAATAAATGAAACAAGCTGTACAGCAAACGAATAATCAAGTGGTGATAACGTCTGGTTTTCTAAACAAGCAGCAGAAAGATTCATTTTTCTGTAACAGCCACCACCATCAAAAAGAACTCATCAGAAATCCCTAAACCTGATTTTGGCTGCAACTAGAAAACAATGCATATGTATGATCCTAGGCCCAATTACCACACTTTCATAATCAAGTGCTTCTTTCACTTAATTTCAAAGAGGCGTCTAAACAGCTTTGACTACCTTTTGTGCGACATATAGCCAATCACTGAGCGTAGTCTACAAAAGAATGGGAGAAGTTAGCCCAAAAGAGATAAAAATAAAAGCGAGTTCGAGATTGCACTGACCACTATTGTGAGATGAATTCTTGAGATTGCGGTCTGAGATACATGCACTTCCATTCTCTATTGTCGCCATAATCTTTACTGTATTTAAAAGTAAGAGATTTTCAAAACTCACAGTGAGAAAAAATGCTCTGAACCCCAGGACAAGCCTATGATTTCTACTTTTCAATAGGGGGTTCTTATCTCAGCTATCATCCCTCTTCATTTTCTAAATTCAGTAACAGGTGGAACAAGAGAACTGTTTGCTGCTAATACATGCTTAGAGCAGAGATCCTGGAACCTAGAGATGTGACAAAGACATGATGCAGCAATAGGTCAGTGAAAACTTCAGCAGGGGCTGTATGCTGAAAAGACTACAAAAACTACTGTGAAGTTAACTGAGAATTCTCAAACATACTGCCTACATCTTAAATTTTTGAACTATTTATCATTCAAGGAAAAAGATATCTCCATACCTTCTGTGTTAGATTAGATTATTTTTCTGGAATATTCACTCCCTTTCGCTCACTTCCATGGGAATAATATAGTTCCTTGCTCCATTGATGTTGGTTTTGTCATGTGCCAAACTTACTTTGTGATTTACTTTTGGCCATGATGTTAACACACATGACACAGCAAAGGCTTGAAATGTACATACCTGTTTCCCTTAGTTTACTGATGCCTCTGCCAACATCAGGAGAAGCACATGCCCAGGCTTCCTTGCTAGACCCTAGAAGAGAAGAGATGCATGAAACAGAGCTGAGTTGCACCAGCCAATTCCAGCCTCCATCAGCCAGCTCCCAGCCCACCCCAGTATGTGAAAAAGCCAAACCAATATCTGTAGAGCTGCCCTGCTGAGCTCAGCCAACCTGCAGACATATGAGCAATAAATGCTGATTTTTGTAGGTCACTAAGATTTTGTAGGTCACTAAGATTTTGTAGGTCACTAAGATGTGGTTATTTGTTACACAGATTATGCTAGCAGTAGGTAACAGATACATCTTCTTGGAAGTGATCTTATTATTAGACTGAATAATTTAGTGCTGTAGTTCTCAATCTTAGCTTAGCAGAGATTCTGATTTCATTAAGTTAATCGATCTAAACCAGGAGCAAACATCAGTATTTTAAAACGTCCTCAAGTGATTCTAATGCAGAGCCAGAGTTTAGAGTCATTGATACATATAAAGAAGTGATTATATATATATATATATATATATATATATATACAAGGGGCCATCACTGGCAGTGGTATGGTCTTGAGAACAAAGGCAGAACCTGGGACTCTGACAGATTTATGGGAAGGAGAAGGTAATCCACATTACTTGTCCAGTGGATTTCAACCTTGGCTGTACCTTGTAATTCTGTGGAGAACTTACAAAACACAGAATTCTGGGGCCTTCCTGCAGAGATTCTTATTTAACTAGTCTACATTGAAACTTCACTGTGACATCACATTTTTAAAAAATTCCTCAAGTGATTGTAATGTGTACCCAGGGGTGAGAACTATTGGTGGAACAAATTGTTTTCAGGGTCATTAAGTAGTGGAGATCCACTCAAAAGTGCTGGGATTTCAAGGCAAGGCTTTAGTCCTAGAGCAGGAAAAACCCAAAGAAGTGTCCACAGTCCAAAAGACGTGGCGTTCCTGGTGGTGAATAGGGCTAGACAACTCATTTTTTGGACCTGAGGCATGAATTGAGATGCAATAGCAAGAAAACATAGCGCTTAACATGAATGGAAGCAAAAAATCAGGATCAGAAAAGAAACAAAATGTACTTGAGGCCCTGAGTTACTGACCTGGGGTATTTTAAGATAACTTCGCTGAAAATAGTACTGCTCTAAGAGTTTGAGTCTGGGTTGAAATGATTTAGGCAAGGGTTTAGGCAAGAATGGGTAACTCACCTGCCTACAGTGGCCAATTTGGTGGTACACATGAGTCAGTGGAGGGGAGGTTACTTGGCGGGGACTGCAGCTCCCTGGGGACACACACCTAGTAAAATCTACAACCCAAGCCTAGACAATTCTGTCATTAGGACAGTCTTTTTTTAAAGGCTGAGACTAGAATTTTGTGTACAATCTCTTGGTTTTTAAATACTGGCAACAAGAAAAGAGATCTTTATAAATATTACACAAGTTAAATAAAGATGATCTTGAAATAAATTTGGACTACCAACTCCCTGTTTATGATCTCAAGGTTACATGTTTCCAACTGTTCAGTGTAATTTTTATTTCAACCATGCACTCTCATCCCAGTGGCCCAAGCAGGTCAGAAGCAAAAACACTAAGTGAAGGGGCATTGACAGAAGCCAGTGTTAAGGCTTGAATAAGTCTTGTGTCCTGCCAGAATCCATGCAATATCAGGGAGGACTTCTGGGAAAAGCTTTCAAGATGTGTGGCTCTAAAGGAGAGAAAGGTTGTATTCTGAGTTAATCCTGACACAGAGCTTCACTGCCTCCCTACATTTGAAAAATGTCTTCGTTGTACTGACACACTCCTACTTAACACATTGGGCTGCTTTTTTTTTTTCCCCAAAATGAACAGCTTTTCATTGAAGTATATTGATTTACAATGTTGTGTTAGTTTCAGGTGTAAAGGAAGGTGATTCAGTTTATATATATATATATATATATATATATATATATATATATATAAAATATATATATATATACATATATATATATATACATATATATATATATATATGTTCTTTTTCAGATTCTTCTTTCCCCTTTGGTAACCATAAGTTTGTTTTTTATGTCTATGAGTCTATTTCTGTTTTGCAAATTAGTTCATTTGTATTATTTTTTTAGATTCCACATATAAGTGATACCATATGATATTTGTCTTTCTCTGTCTGACTTACTTCACTTAGTATGATAATCTCTATGTTCATCCATGTTGCTGCAAATGGCATTATCTCATTCTTTTTTATGGCTAAGTAATATTCCATTGTATATATATATGTACCACATCTTCTTTATCCATTCATCTGTCGATGGACACTTAGGTTGCTTCCATGCAATTAACATTGGGGTGCATGTATCTTTCTGAGTTAGAGTTTTTGTCTTTTCCAGATATATGCACAGGAGTGGGATAGCTGGATCATATGGTAGTTCTATTTTTAGTTTTCTGAGGAACCGCCATACTGTTTTCCACAGTGGCTGCAGCAACTTACATTCCTACTAACAGTGTAGGAGGGTTCATTTTTCTCCACACCCTCTCTAGCATTCATTATTTGTAGACTTTTTAGATGGTCATTCTGACTGGAGTGAGGTGATACCTCATTGTAGTTTTGATTTGCATTTCTCTAACAGTTAGTGATATTGAGCATCCTTTCATGTACACATTGGGCTGCTTTTAATTTGTTATGATTAAAAATACCAGGGCTTGGCACTTCCCTGGTGGTCCAGTAGTTAAGACTCCATGCCTTCCCATGCAGGGGATGTGGGTTCAGTCCTTGGATGAGGAACTAAGATCGCACATGGTGCATGGCGCGGCCAAAGGAAAAAAAAAAAAGAATACCAGGGCTGTTTTCATCGAAAACTTGAAAGTATAGTGTGCATACAGCGACTTTATATTTCTTGCCCCAAATCAGAACATATGGTCCACCAGTTTCTTATAGCATTTCTGAATGTGAGAAATACTCCTGGAGAGCTCATCTGAAGGCAAAAAATTTGGGAATTCCGTGCTGGCTTTATAGGAATGGCAGAGATTATTTAAAACCCAGGATTATCGCAGCCATTTGTACGTATATGTACTCATAGGGAATTTATATATTAGGTACTAAGATTTCATAGAAATTATTTTCTACATTTTCCTTTGTGAAATGCTTTTTCTCTTCCAGTTTTCAGGTACAGGGATCGATTTTCCTTACAAAGTTCAGGTTCCTTCCTCTTTCTGTATCCTTTCTTTTTTCCATTCCTACCACCAACCTGTATGTTTCCTGCTTTACTACTATAATTATTGCTCTTAGAGGACATGTCTTACCAAGCAGATAAAGGGTTACTTGTTCCTGATAAAGTAAAGGGTGGAAAGAATTGGGTAAATCTTTCTTCAGTTCCCATAGCTGCTGATACTTTATTCCTTTTATATTCAGACTCTACCGACTTGAGCTCCAGAGCATCTTCAAATTTGGAGATTAGAGTCACTAACTCCAGGCTGCACCCATTGCCTAGGATTTTATTTTCTTTTAAGGACTCGAAGGTAGGCACACATCCCAAATCTGACCTTTGATAAGAAGTTCAAAGGTAAATACCACTTTGCAATTCCTTTTATTCCTTCACTCAACAAATATTAGCAATATGCCTGTTACATGGCAGGCACTGTGCCAGGTAGTAAACATATAATGGTGGGCAAACTAGATATAGTTCCTGTCTTCATGGAACATGCAGCCTATGAAGACAGCAGACATTAAGAAATAATAAATGAGAAACAATACTGAAAAATTAATAAATAACTTGAATAAATAAAAAATTCCATTTGAATTAAGTGCTAAGAGGAGAGGTGCTAAGAGATTTGATCTTGTTGGGCAAGTGAAGGAAAGTTTTATTGAGGATGTAGCCATTGAACTGAGATCTGAGGGGTAAGTAAGAGTTAACCAGGTGAGGAGGAGAAAGCACTTCCAGGAGGATAGAATACCATGCGGAGGACCCTGTAATGAGAAGGAACAGGCCCAAAGACCTGTTGGGGTGGCTGGCCCATATGAAGACAGAATTTGTGATGATTACGAGGCTTAAGTGATGGGTGGAGACCAGGCAGAGAAGGTCTCTGTGGACTGTTTATGTGTGCTATTTGCCCCAAAACAGAGTAAGAAGCCAGTGGTGATGGGTCTATTCTGTACTACGCTGAGGCGGGTAGAGAGGGGTAGGTTAGAATTGATGTGGGTAGACTCATTTGGAGGAGTTCTCAGTTTTCCAGAGAAAATAAAATGATAGCTTAGAGTAATGGTCATAGTTTTGAAAAGAAATGAACAAGTTGAAATTTGTTAGCAAATAAAATTGGGGTTGGTTTGGAGAGGGGATAAAGGAGAGAGAGGGCTTAAGGGTGATTTGCATAATGGGATGAATGTTGGTGTCTTGATCTGAGATGTAAAGCCCAGAGGAAGATTAGATTATGGGATCATGAGCTTAGCTTTGGACTGGGGATTTAGAATGTTTTTGAGACATTTAATAGAAGTTAACAAGTGGGTGGTTGTCTTAAAGTTTAAAGGTGCCAACTGGAGATTAGACTCTAGCTCAAATAATGGGGAACTGAAGGGAAGCATGTAGCTGAGACCCTCTAAAACTGTTATGGAATAAGAGGACTGCGTTTTGGAACAACCAACATTTAGTGAATGGGTAAAATAAGAGATTCCCACACCGAAGGTACAGAAAGGATTCCATGAAGGTGGAAGGAAAACTACAATATTGCATCATGGGACACTGAGGGAGGTCGTGTGCCAAGAAGGAAGGGAGTCACTAGTGTCAAATGTTGCTGAAAAGACATGAAAGATGATTTGGGAATAGCATTGAGTTCAGTGAGAAGGTCTTTGGGTCACACTAATAAGAGCTATTTCAGAGGCATACTGGGGCCAAACACATACTGGAATGAATTGGCAGTTATCTCTGTATGTTCCCCAGCCCCTCTTCTTCTCACGCAAACACAGGAAACTAGATATATTAAAGCAAATATATCTAGTTTGGTTTTTTAGTAAATGGAGTTGGAACCAAAGATCAATATTATTTGACATAGAGTGGCCATGAGCCAGCCTTTAAATGTTTGCTGAAATTCCAACTAGGCTCTGATTCCCCTCTCCTATCACTACCTCTCTGCACTGTGTTAGAATGCAATATCACTTAAAAATTATTTCTGTGTGGGAAATAAAGTGAAGGTTAATATACTCGATTTTCTTTTCTCATAGCCTAATTGTCTTAAAGTAACATTGAAACTTGGAATGCCAGCTTTAGCAAGTGCCTACAGACAAGTATTTCTTCTTGGTTTGTTCATGTGCTTTTAAAAATATCTCAGTTATCAACTAGCATGAGAAATAACTTGAATTTGTGTTGAAGGCAGTCCAGGGAGTGGGTAGAATAAATGATACAAAAATGTGAAATGTCAGTTATTAGAAACTGGTGAGTTGTACAGATAGGAAGCTGATCCAATGCCCACAGCTATTATTTTCCAAATAAAAACCAAAGCCTACAAATTTCTCCCTTTTCTTTTAGATCTATTTATCTATGAAAGGAAATGTTATTCAATCCATGTACACTTAAACCATCAAAGTAATTTAAGGAAGGTCTTTTGATGGCCCAAGTATATTTTGAGCAATTTAAGAGAAAAATATTTTGTCTTTCTTTTTATATATGGGAAGCATCATTTTGCAAAAAGCAGTTGAATCGGAATGCCAAAATTAGATTTCTTTATAAAGATATATTTACAAGATTTTCAGCGGAATACAGATCTGGGGAAGAGCATGTGCTCATCGTTGACATCTAATGGGATGCCAGAACAAAGGATGCTTGGAGAGACCCAGCCAGGGTCTATTCAGCTCAAAGAACATCTCGCCTTAGTGTATAAGTCATAAGTCATTTATTCAATTCAATCAGTACATATTTTGAGCATCCACATAGTTCCACACACTGTTCTAGGCATTAGACAACAGTATTCAAACTATGGGAAACCCCTGTCCTCAATGAGTTTATATTCTAGTGGAGAAGACTAATAGTAAATAAATGTATAGCGTTAATGAAAGATAAAGAGAAGTTTTACAAAGGAAACTAGAGTCAATGGGAGAAAGGAGAGAATTGTGATTGCTCTTGCGGATAAGTTGGTAAAGGGAGCTCTCTGTGTGGAAGTTATGCAGAGATCTGAAAAACTCGAAGGAACAAAGTTTTATAATTACGAGAGAAAAGAGCATTTTATTTATAAAGTGCAAAGGCCCTGGAGCAACCGTGGTGTGCGCCCCACAAAGCAGAGCCCTGCCAGCTCCACATTCTCCCAGACCTTGAGGACACAGAGAATGGGTTTATTCCAGTGCCTTCCTGAAGATGCTCTCATTAGCCATAACATCCAAAGAAGAAAAATCTGCTTTCTGTTAATGTCTCCCCTTGGTGAGGTTAGTTTGCAAATTTTCTGTGGTTTCATTAAACTGAACCAGAAGGAGTCTCTGAATAGATCTATTGCTTTGGGAAACTCCATTAAAAGCCAGCTCGCAAGTCTGGCTTCTTGGGGTACAGCCAACCTCCCCAGCTCACCTCTGGTGAGACTGACTCTATTTGCTTCCCTTACTGAAGGTGAACCTATGAACCTACCATTTCCCGAGGCACACGGGGGTGGCTCAACCCCGGGAGCACCCAGTAGTCCAGTCGGGCAGACTAAGGTGCATGTATTATCTCATCAAACCCAAAGGCTTTGATTAAAGTCATTATGTGCAGGGCAAGGGCAAGACAAGATTTCTGGCTTTTGGACATCTGCACCTCGGGGATGGTTTGCCTGTTCCTCCACAGATTCATTGAGACTGGTGATAAAGCTATGGGAGGAGGGGATAGTCTTCTTTGGATTTTAGTCTTTGGAGGAGGTACCTTATGAGTCACATTTGAGTAAACTGCCTGCATCCTCATTGAAGTGGAAGATGAAGAGGCATCTTCTCAATACAACTTTATATCCCTTGTTCTAGACACCCAGCTGACTGCCCCAAAGCCACACCCTGCCCAATGTCATGTTGTGTGTGGTCCACACATTACTTAAAAGGGAAAAAAATTAAATTACTCCTCATGATTGCAAAATTGAGGGAATTCACATCAACTCTGGATTTCTGCACGCTCTTGAAAAAGCTCTGAGAGTAATAGAACCACAGTCCCTTGTGGCAACAATTGGCTGGAACTTAAGGGCTGATTTCCTTACGTGGGGCATGTGCCCTCTACTGCCCCTAATTCTCACCCAGCCCCTATTAATCTCACCTGCTCACATCATTTAGTTTCATTTCCTGCTTGGCCTCTGTAGGCATTGATTCTTATAAATCCTGCTTTAATCCATTATCTTATTCTTGTCATCCAGCTCCTTTTCCCCCAACATTGAGAACAGCAAAGGGGATGACATCATGGTGGATACATCCAGTGGCCACTACAGTCTGCTACCTTAAATTGAAAGCGAGGCAAAGACTTCCCTCTTTCTTCATCCTAGCTTTACAGCAATTTGATGGAATGATGATATCATAAAAATAAAATGATGATTGCATAAAAGCAATTAGTCTGTCATGAGAGAAAATGTAAGATTGTGTGGGTCTTAGATGAGGAAACAAACTGTTCTAGAGAAGAGCACAGGTGGGGCTTTCTCAATATTTGAGAGTCTAAAAAACGGAGCTGGGTTTCCTTTCTGCTCTGGATAGTGGATTTTCAAGCTATTTTGCTAAAGAAAGTTTCAGACAAAGGGTTCAGCCACCTGTGACCTCCATAGACTGTAAGCTCTTGAGGGCAACAGCCAGATGTCTTTTGCTTGCCAGTGTTTACCCAGTGGTATGTCCATGGTCCATGGGAGACCCTTAGTAGACATGTTTGTGGAGGAATGAAAGTTCCAGTGGCATCATGTGTAAGCTCTTCCAGCAGTGTCTGTCCCCACTCAGGGCAGCTTTGAGAACATCCAAACAACTGAGTCACAGCCACCCCTTCCAACTTCCTGAGTGGTTATAGAAATTCCGTTGGGTTGAAGTTGTTCAAAATGGTTACAGCACACAGAGGAAGAAAGATTTTACAAAGGAGGCCAACAATTCATGCATCAAAACACCATTCCCGCCTTGTTTGGCCTTGAAACATCTTCCTTTAATTAGTTATTCCTGCATTTGTTTCCTAAGACTGATGAACAGCTGGCTTGTACTTGAAGTTACACAAAGAGCTGGGCTTAGGAGTACATTTTAGTATCCGCTACTTCATCTAATAGCTCTGGGGCATATTTCAAACATCTTGTTAAGGGCCTGCCTATATTATTACCGGCTGTGACCTTCCCTTTGGGAGCTGCCAGCACTGATTGGAACTCATCTGCTTCTTTCTGAGCAGGATTACAGCAGGGAGGAAGCTGGGGAGATATGAAAAAGATCTAGATCCGGGCACACTTTGAAGAATATCCAAAGCTTCTTTGAAAATGGAAGCCATGGCAGGGAAATTTGGAATAGAAATGTTTCTTTCTATATTCCTTCCTTCCCACAGTTTAAGCAGGTAAGTACACTATATAGTTAGTTGCCTTGAACGTTTTTGGCAGGCTGAAAGCAGAAGCTACAGGAAGGTCATGGTTCTTCCTGTCCTTGAGCTTGGTGTCCTGGGTGGAGTGGGCAGCAGGGGATTCAGGCCTGTGAAGATGACAAGGTTCAGAACTGGCAGGACATCACTTCCACTGCATTCTCTTTGCTAAAATGAATCACAAAGCCAGTCCAGATTCAACAGGTATTGAGATAGACCCTGCCTCTTGATGGGGGCAGCGCCAAAGCCACATTGTAAATGGCATGCTTACCAGTGGTGGTTTGGAAGATTGAGCCATTTTTGTAATCAGTCTATTACATTGAGTCTCTGCAATTTTGTTGAGGCCACAACTCCTCTATCAGATTGACCACAGGTGCTCCTTGCTTTGAACTACTTCCTAAACTACTTCCTACTTCTTATTTACTAATAAGAGTAGTGTACCTCCAAATTAAATGCCAACACCTGGAGGACAAGATCTTTTTTTTTTAATTCCTGCACCATTTGCAGAACTTAACATCATACTAATCGTTTTCTTATAATTCTTTTTGTTTGGTTAGAGGTGGAAAAGTGACACCCACAAACCTAGAACATTAGACACTATTTATCTAGAATTACCTTCTAGACACTATTTATCTAGAATTAAATTATTTTTAAATTTTTAAATTTTTTTACTGCCTGGTACTTGGGCTTAAGAAGTATTCTGCCTGGGTCCTTGGACTTAAGAAACCATGAAATTAGGGAGACATTTTGGAGGGTAAAACTCAGCAATATGCTTCTTTATGATTTTTAAAACAATCTCAATTCCTGTATCCCTACCCTGCTGAATTGTTGAAATTCATTCACAGTCGTTATTGGGGTTCTGATACCCTCCTGTGGGAATTCAAATATCAGTGGAAATTAGAGGAAAGGTCTCTGGGCTCTATCTTGTCACCATTCAAGTCCATGTGGCCCCTTGGAGTTGGACAGAGCTCAGCTTCTGATATGGGGAGTGGATATCTTCAGGAGGTCCTGTCCACCTGTGCTCCTGCTCTTGGAACTGTACCACCACCATGAGAACAAGCCCGGGCTAGCCTGGTGGAGGATGAAGGCACACGGAGCAGAGCTGAGCCTTCTCTACTGGGCCATCCCAGACCAGCCGGCACCCAGCCCACTGCCTGCTGCCCGGATTCTCTTGTGGGAGCCCCACTGTATCATCAAAGCTGTGGCCCAAATCAACAGAACTTCCCAGGCCACCATAGGCTTGGGGAAAATAGAAATGGTGTTTTTTTTTAAAGCACTACATTCTGTGGCAATTTGTTACACACGATCACTGTATCAATACGTAACTGATACGCTGGAATAGATGACACGTCAGGTTCCTGAGGTAGGCGGGGCTTCAAAGATTTAGTCAAGAAGGGAAGAGGGGGTGGTCATGCCAGTCAGGGGAAAGAGCTTTTCCTGACTTGGTTTCAGCCTTTCCAATGTATCAAAACTAATCGGAATCTCAGTTCTCTTAGACATGTCTCTCCTTCCTCTTAGGCTCCCTTTCTCGCTTTGCCCAGCCGCCTGTGAACCAAGGAGGTCAGAGCAGCTGTAAGGACGCGTGGGGTCCCAGCCTCCACAAAAACCTAGTCCTTCCATTTGATCTCTGCTCCAGCCCCGCTGGGCCAACCTGGGGAGCTTTCTTTCCCTTCATCTAAACTCTGGAGATCAGAACACTTGGACCCTTTTGGCAGATTTATACAGAGCACATCAGGCCCAGGAATCTCCTTGAGTGCCCAATAAAACAAGGTATTTTTGCTGTTATTTTATTCCCAGGCCCCAGACTTTCATTACAGAATAAAATTTAGAAATAAAAATAAAGCTCTCCCTCACTCCTGGGGCTTCCATTCTCTTTGTCGACGAGCTGCCCTGCCCTCCTGGTTCTCAGGCTCTTGGGCTGTAACTCAGGATTTCTAACTTCCTGCCTCTTTCCAAAACCCGTGCCACTTTCCCAGGCACTGGGAGTCAAGTTTGAAAGGGTCAGTCCCTGGAATGCCTTGTGGTAACAGTGGGGAGACACCGCTCCTGTCTGTTAATTGGCACAGGAAATGAGCAAAGTTGAATGTGGTTCTCCTGTGATTAGAAACCTTTTAAAACAACAAGCATGGCTGAATCTTTCCTTAAAAGAGGGATGGGAGTGGGTCCAGAAACCAGAGAGCTCTCTAGGTGATTTAATGAAAAAAAAAAATTAGATTGGAGTCTATTCATTTTGTAGAATAAAAATTTAAACAAAACAGGGGTAAAATGTTCCTAAATGTTGGAACCTCGTGGGTCTCCCTCAATTTTTTCTCTGGTGTTGCTAAAATAAATGCCCCCCCCCCCCCCCCCCCCCCCCCCCCCCCCCCCCCCGTCTTCAGAGCAGTCCTTTTAAGGATCTGAGAGTCTTTTAAAGTCCCGCCTCCACTCGTTTTCACTCTGACAAATGTTGATTTTTAATAATTCCTCCTTCTTAGGTTTCAAAACCATCAGGGTGTTTGTTTCTAAAACTAAAAATTGAAACAATGAATCTGGAATAAAACCTTTTTTGGTTTTTTTTTGTTTTTTCATTTTGTTTTCTTTAAGAGGGAGCTAGACAGGAGTCAAGAAGACCTGCCTGCAGGGTTTTTAAGATCTGAAGAAATAATATATGCAGAGAGGCAGGCACCCCACTTTTGCCCTCCTTCCATAGAATCCACTTGCACTTTCGCTTAGACATGAACTTATATTTTCTTTTTGTTCCCCCAAGTGCTTAACTCAGTCCTGAGCACAGAGTAAGCACTTAATACATATTTGCTGATGTGAATTGAAGGCCTGGGGTATTTCCTACAGATTAAGCAATTTTGACACCATAATCCCTAAATAATTCCCAGGAAGTGCCTTGCACAATGGTTTCTAGTGCAGACACATTAGAGCCCTTGATTCCTGTCTTTTGCTGTTTGTTTCTGGTTCATGTGTCAAGCCATTCACTCACTGCTCTTGGTTGGTTCTTTAGACAGCCAGGGGAGACGAGTGATAACGCCAGGGCCGGGCGTTTGTATTCTCCATGTCTTAGAGACTAGACTCCAAAGCAGAGAAATAATTTTTCTACATTGCTGAGTAATATAATGATTATGACCTGCAAATATTTGGAGAGGGGTGGTCAAAGGTAGCCAAGAGAGGTGAAGATGCTCTCAAAAGAAATGAAACAGCTCCAGTTCTGAGGCCTGCTCTGAGCATGGGGAAATGCGGGTGAAATATTATAGCAGCAACAGGAATGGTTATTGAACTGTGAAAAGCATTTGCTACATAAAGAGGGCCTTAATTCCTCTGATGTTATCAGGGAGGGATGTATTAGGTTCTGCAAAGCAAGTGGCAGTGATCAGCAAATGCATTTTTAAAATGTTCTTCCCCTTTAATATCAGATGACTATAACTTAATCTCCAGTTTGTGGGGTATTCTTCTTATCCCTCCCCCCCAAAAAAGAGGGTGTGGTCAGGGCAGTTAAGGAGACCGATTAATAGGGCCATTTTAATTTCTGGAATGAGTCACCCCCTCACTCCCATTTTTCTGTTGCTTTTGTATTTATCAAAAACATAAATTAAGACCTTGGGATCCCTGAGCTAACAAAAATTAGGTATAAATTGCTACTCTATTAATTGAAATAGAAGACTATGATAAGCCCTGAAATATTTGGTAATCATATACAAAAATGTCCATGTTAATTTGTATTAACTTTCTAAACAGCTCTATAGAACCAAGTTAGAAATCTTTTAAGAAATTGTTTTATTTAATAAAGACATGGACAACCACCCCCATTTGATTTTTGAAACAGCAAAAACATTTTTTAGTAAAACTTATTCCACTTTTTGCACTTTAATTTGGGATAAGGAGTCAATGAAAAAAAATCAAACATCTTATTTCTTCAGTTGGTTTCAGTTGATAGAATTCAAAATGGTGCTTAGTGTGGAAGCTAAAATGGAAATAGATTGAATAGGTTGAGATTTTAAATTGGACTGAGAACTTGCAACCATGAGCAATCTAGAAGGATCATGGCACTAACAAGGTAGCTAGTTTCAGACCATAGGTTTTTTCTCAAAAAGAGCATCTGACTCCTACTTACACCTTGGTAGGTGGGCACTGGAGAGATGCCAGGAACGTGCTATGCTGGAATGCTAAGATACACACCTGAGGAGGGGATTTAGAGAAGAAAGTGATTTCTATTTCTGTTCCTTTCTTTTGCAACTGTTTAGAAATAGCATGGAACTGTGACATTTGTGTGTTCTACTAATGTGGCTAATAGCACAGTCTATTCATCAATCCCCACTCCCGGAAGCCTTGTCGTTTAGGTCAGAGCCTTATTCTTGACCAGTCTGTCACCACTGCTCATTGGAAATTGACCCGGAAAATATTCCAGACATAGGCATTTTTCTGGAATCTCCTTGACACATAAACTGTATCTGCTTACACCCTTTCTTAGCATCATCCCCTGTCAGTTTCCGCTGGAAGTTTCAACACTCCCCTGATTCTGATCCACCCACGCTAATGCATGATCCCCCTTCCCCAAAGCCTGGGAGAATGAGGAAAGACGTGCATTTGATTAAAAGCCCATTACCATTTGGGAGAGGGGGAAAGAGGGAGAGAACAGAGCCGGAGCCACCCCATACCACGACCAGCAGTTGTTGGGTTTAAAATTTCACGTTGGCCTCTTTTTTAGTAGACAGCCTAAGCTGGCATCAAGAGGCTATCGACTGTCAAAACAGCAGCCAGAGGAACAATCGACAAAGCCATCCCTTGAGAACGTTGAGTAAACTGGCGAAAATACCGTCAAAGGAGTTAATGTGCGAGCTGGCACCCAACGCCAGACCCAGCGTGAGAACCACTTACGTGGTAATTGTCCCTCCCAGGGTCCGGACTCTGTCAAACACTGCCCCAGGCTTGCCTTTCAGCACAGGAACTGATCTCTTTTTGACAAACTGAAATACACACCCACCCCAAAGCCCTACCAGCTGAGGGTGGGGAATTCAGGTGGGAAAGCAGGCAGTTCTCTAGTAGCCGCAGGCCGGTTCAGTTTCACCAGACTCCCCCAGGGTCGGGCTGGCTGGGCAGACTGATGCTTGGGAACCTGGGTGATATTTATGCGCGGCCCTGACCTCCAGGGGAGATAAAGCCAGACACCAGGTTGCGTCTCACAGACCCCTTCCAACCAATCCAACCGCAGAGGGGCTCCTCAGTCCCAAAGTCCCACACTCTCCGTTGTGGCCTTGAGATTAAGCATCCATAAAAGGAGAGATGGTGGTTAGACCAAGCACAAGCGCAAGGTCAGTGCGGTAACACGAGGTGCACGCGCATCGCGGCATCGCAGGGCTTTCTGACACAGTGTGAAAAACTTTCCCAAAGTAATAGCTAAAAAAGACACTGTCTCTATAATTGCACAGGTCAGAAACATGCAATTTGAAATAATAGGATTGAATAGGAAAATAGTGACTCCAAAGGAGGTTTTTGTTTTGACATCAAGAAACACCTGTTGCACATTGGCGCTGAAGGCTAGCCTGCAGGATCTCTTAATTTTCTGGAAGTCATGCCAGTTCGCTATTCTGCCAAATTCTCCAGTCACTCAAAAGAATGAGCATTCAGGGTGTATACCTATAAATAAATAAAACGATTGTGAACAAAAGCCTGGGAATAATTTTTAATAGATAGCATATGAATAAAAATAAGAAGCGTAGGGCTTCCCTGGTGGCGCAGTGGTTAAGAATCCGCCTGCCAATGCAGGGGACACAGGTTCGAGCCCTGGTCCCGGAAGATCCCACATGCTGCGGAGCAACTAAGCCCCGTGCACCACGACTACTGAGCCTGCTCTCTAGAGCCCACGAGCCACAACTACTGAGCCCACATGCCACAACTACTGAAGCCCACATGGCTAGAGCCCGTGCTCCACAACAAGAGAAGCCATCGCAATGAGAAGCCCGCGCACCGCCAGGAAGAGTAGCCCCCGCCCACCGCAACTAGAGAAAGCCTGCACGCAGCAACGAAGACCCAATGCAGACAAAAATAAATAAATTAATTAAATAATTTAAAAAAATAAAAAAATAAGTAAATAAATAAAATAAAGAGCATAACTAAGACACCTAAAACAAAAATAAGTACAGGTTATAAATAGGTCAATCAAAAAGGCAAAAATTTATATAAATGTCTAATAAATGTGGAGAATTAATTAACTTCATTACTAATTTTTAAAAAAAAGTAAATAAAATGAACAATGTCATATTTGTTTACCCTAATCAGCAAATTTAAAGAAAGATAATACTAACAGCAATTCATAAAATATGACAAATGGAAATAATATTGCTGCAGACCACCTGGGAAACAATTTGAGAGTAGGAATCAAAAGCGTTAAAAAAATTTGTATACTTTCACCTAGTAATTCTGCTGTGAAGAAGGCTTTCACCTTCAGCCACTGCTCCCACTGCTCTGTTGGACAAGGTGGAGCCAAGTGTCCAGGAGGCCCTCTGCAGATGGACCACAGAGAACCTTGGCCTTCCATCTTCTAGTCCAGAGGCACCCATATGTAATTCAGGAGCCTCTCACTTGCTTCTATAGAAATCTAGACTTGTGGGACTGTATAGGAGGGGCACCTACTGGTGTCTTTTATCCTCCCTAGATTTTGCCCAAGTATCATTCTACCGGCTGATTTTTTTTTTTAATTTAAGTATAGTTAACTTACAATATTATACTAGTTTTAGGTGTACAGCTTAGTGATTCTGTATTTTTATAATTATGAACCATACAAAGTTATTATAACACCATTGACTATATTTCCTGTGCTGTACATTACATCCCTCTGACTTACTTATTTTACAACTGCTAGTTTGTACCTCTTAGTTCCTTTTACCTATTTCAACCTCCACCCACCCCTTGCCCTTTGGGCAACCACTAGATTGTTCTCTTGCATCTGTGACTCTGTTTCTGTTTTGTTATATTTGTTTGTTTGTTTCACTTTTTAGGTTCCACATATAAGTGAAAACAAAGTTTTGTTTTTTTGTGTGTTTTCATTTTTCTTCATTTCGGGCTCTTAAGAACTCCTGATATCATTGGCAATGCAGATATCTTTTTTCATATGTTCCTTTTCTTTTTTGTTTTTTTGGTTATAACCAATAAGCGATTAGAGAAGAAATGCCTTTATTCTATCAAAAATGCTTTCACATTGTTGTTCATGTCTATATTTTCTAAATTTTCAACACAGATTATTATTTTTGCCATTAGGAAAAAAATGCAATTTTATTTTGTGATATGTTTACAATTTATATTTAGGGGAAAAAATTAAGGTAGTAGTTATATACATTTTTAAAGTCTTTCCCAAATAACAATCACAAAAGATACTAATTTTAACAAGACATGGGCTATATCTATCAACTGCTCTGATAATTAAAATTATTTTAAAAGTTCAGTAAACAAACGCTTTTTGTTGGAGCTTAAGATTGGTGGGCTCACATTGCTGTTTTCCTATTCATGTATGAGGGTTCTAAAGAAAGCCTATCTTAAAAAAAAATGATGCCTCATAGATAAGAAAAATCAACTTGAACTGATTTTCAGTAGATTGTCTCCTATAAAACACAGCCTCATGCAGTGTTTCCATCCAGAAATGTTTTTCTCCTCCTGTGAGGGTATGAAATTCCTTGGTGTCCTTAGGGTAGTTTTGCTAGAAATGAAATCACCACAACATTGTTAGTTTTTGCTTTAATACAACATAACAATGATAATCTCCAGTATGTATTAAGAGAGACATTCCTGGTTTAAAGACTGAAAGTCTCGCACCCAAGGGATCCCCTCAGTCCTGTCACCCTGTGTCCTGAGTGCCTGCCATGTGCAAATTGTTCTTAACTACTTCAAAGCTGAGTGGTTCAAAACAATAACCATCTTATTAGATCTGATGACTCCGTAGTCAAGCATTCAAGCAGGGTTCCTTGGGCTAATTTTCCTGCTCCATGTGATGTTGCCTGGGGTCACTTTTGGTACTTAGCAGGTGGCTGGGCTGCTCTGGAGGGTCCAGGGTGGCTTCACCCCCACGCATGGCAGGGAATGTCTCCAAGGCTGATCTGGACTGGCCCCTCTGCCTTTCTGTGTTGTCTCTCGGCCTCTACAGGTGTTATCTGCAGCAGGGCAGTCAGACCCCTTACTTAGTAGCTCAGGGCTCTGAAAGTGAGAGTTCCAACAGACAGGAAGCGAAAGCCAATGGACAGGAAGTGGAAATTGCTAGTCTCTTGACGTCTGGGCCTGAAAACTGGTACAGCTTCACTCCCAATGTATTCTGTTGGTCAAAGCAGTCACAGACCTTGGCCAGAATCGAGGGAAAGGAATATAGACTACACTTCTCAAAGGGAGGAGTGTAAAAAAACTCGAGATTAACTTTATACCACCACACAAATACTACTGTTTCACGTAGTAACCCCAAGTTGCAGTTGAATTTGAAATATATATATATGTATATATAATTTCTATTTTGCAGTTGAAAAAAGTGAGGTTTGGAGCAGTTGAATAGTTTTCTCAGATCACACAACTAATAATATCAGAGCCCAGGTAAAGCCTAAAGTGGTGTGATTCTGAAAATTATGCCATTTTCTTTCTGCCACATTGGCCACAGAGACACGTTTCATGGTACGTTCACAGATGGGAAGCATCTATGTATTGAACACATGGATATGTTATATGTGGGAAAGGAGGACAATGGGTAGAAACTCCCTCTCTCATGCTTGTGACAGAAAAATGGCAGACTTTTCTACCAAAGATTTTAATTCCCATCTATCAAGCCACATGGGATGCAACAAACAGAGTCAGACTGTTTGGGTTAGACTATCTGGACCTCATGAGGTGTCAGGTTACATTTGAAGCCTGCCTAAGAGGATGCAGAGGGTTACAGCCATCAGTTCTATGTCATTTAGGTTCTGTTGTATAAGAAATCACGTCAAAACTTAGTTGCCTGGGCAATTCTTCCAGTCTCAGCAGTCTAGGCTGATGTTGGCTGTGTTCCCTCATGTGTATGTATTGAACTGTTGGTTTGACTGGTCTGGGATGGCCTCATTCATGTGTCTTGTGGCCGGCAGGCCACTTGCCAGGGCCTGGCTGACTACTGGCTGGTAAGCCTTGTTTCTCCTCCACATGACTCTTATCCTCCAGCAAGTGAAACAGGGTTTGTTCACATGGAAGCTGCAGCATTCCAAGAACGATAGTGGGCAACGTTTCTTGGGGTCTGGGCTCAGAACTCACATATCATGTGTTCCATTGCATTCTATTGGCCAAAGCAAGTCACAAGGCCAGCTCAGACTCAAGGAGTGGGGAAATGGACTCTGCCTCTCTTGATAAGCTGAATTGTAAAATCACATTGAAAGAGTGAATACAGAGAGAAGAATAATTACAGACAAGTTTGCATTCTAAAACAAAACCAATTGGTTGATATCTTCTACACCATTCAGAACAAAACCAGATGTGGCCACCCACAACTCTGATAAATTGACTTAAATGAAAATCTGAGCTTTGTGAGTTCAACCAGAAACCCTATTCAGATAATTAATCTATATCAAAATTAATAAATCCAAAGGACATTCTGAAGTACTTTTCATCACTATAATCCAGAGACAGTTTTTTTTTTCTTTTTTAACTTACTGTGGTCCATTTTAATGTCTACATATGTAAAGACTTCTTTCTGCTCCCAGGCTCTTTAAAGCTGCCCCCCCAAGCCCCCTGGAAATCAAGTATCATCAATATTCTTCAATAAACCCAGTAGATTAAAGAAAAAAGCCACATGAACTAAAACTGTACAGCAAGAATTCAATGACAACTTAGATTCCCTGAAAGGTCAAAGAATGTTCTCTACATTTCAATAGCTACTACATAATTCATATTTGAACTTAAACAGTGAAGAATATCTATTGAGTGTGCTCTAGGTGCAAATACTGTACTGAGCACTTGATATATCTCATATTGTTTAATCCTTCCTACAAATTTATGATTCAGAAATGAACACTAGCATCTCCATTATTCATATAAGGAGACTGAAACTTAAAATGTATGGTACGTTGCTCAAGATTCCTCCCTGTCCATTAAGAGTTAGAGTCTATTTCATCATCCCTTAAATCTTGGTTCCACCGTGTGACTTGTTTTGGTCCAGGGACATTAGTAAATGTGATGCAGGCAGAGAATTGAAACACACTTCACATTAGGGCTTGCTTTCCAGCTACACTTGCGATCCTAGGACTGCCATATGAATGAGTCCAAGCTGCCTTGCTGGAAGATGGGAGGCTACATGGCAGAGATCCAAGGAGGACCAGCTGAGAGCCAGCCAGTCCTTGGCCAATCACCTGTCAACTTCCAGACATCTAAGTGAGATCATCCTAGATCATGCATCCTCCAGCCAACCCTCCAGCTGTCCCAAGCTAGTGGAAGCAGAGCTGGGAGCCAAGCCCATGTTATCACATTCCAAAGCTTATGTCCTTAATAGTAACACTGTACTGACTTCTCGAAAATGTGTACTGTTCCTCAGAACGTTGATGAGACTAACAGCTGTTAAAGAATCTATGAAGACTGTTTGGCATACAGAGAGGTAGAGGCAGAAATTTGCCTTGTTTATGAACTCCAAGTGCCTTTACACATACCAAGGACAATGGAGTAACCCTCAGGACAATAGAAACCCATGAAGATTATGATCAAATGCTTGGAGTTTTAAACAAAGCCTTGGAAAGATAGAATTGCAAGTAGCAAGGACATAGATTGAGGAAAGGGGAAGTATAGAGGCAGAGAAACCAGAGGCAGCAATCTAGGGGTGAATTAATCTAGGGGTGAAGTTTTGAGTCAAGATAGCAACAGGGAGATTGAGAGGAGATGAGGAGATGCATGGGAGGCATTAAGAAGGGCATCTATAGCACACAGTTCTTTAATCCTATGTCCATCTCTGTGGGCTGTCACTTCACTCAAGTACTCTTCACTTGAACTCCTTTGGCGATCCTGACTTACATAGATGCTAAGATACAAGTTGGGGAGAGAGAAAAACAGAGACCAAAAAAGATTGAAATATGGGGTCCACGTGGTCTCATTGGAAAATCCTTGGTCTGAACTCAGGAAATAGGAGTTTTGATCCTTCTCTGACATCATTTACTCTGGAGCTTGAATAAGTAACGTTACTGCACTCAGTCACTCAGTCTTCATCTCTGTCCAAAGGGAACCCTTCAAAGGATGGTTCTTGTAAAGGTTAAAAGCATTAATAAATATGCTGTATTACTGATTTGTAAAGTAGTTTTCTCTATGAACACTTCCCATGTCAAGATACTTACAAGTTCAGAAAAAGTTAAATGGAAATTACCAGAATCATTTTCATTAATTTCCCACTAAAGCCAACTCTTAGATTAATTAGAAAGCCAGATTGTCTCCAATGTCTTTGGGGAACTTAGTCTGAAGGCTCAATAGGCTGACCTTAAGGGAACTGACATCCAGGAGAAATTTCTCTGGCCTCATTCTATATTCACCGTGAGATTTAGAAGTGAATGATTCCCTTGTTGTCTCATGCCCATTGAATCAAGACATGAGTTCTTGGTTTCAAATCCTAGGCTCTTCTCTTAATAGCTGCATAATCGTGGGCAAGCTACTTAAATAGTCTGTGTCCCAGTTTCCTTATCTATAAAATCTGTAATTATAATACCTATTTTATAGGGTTGCTGTGAAAGTTAAATGAGTTCCTTCTAGGTCTGATGCTTAGAAAGGTGTCTGACATATTGAAGTGCTATAGAAAAAGGCTACCAGTTAGGATTATTGCTTGTTAGCATGACCTGAAGCCTCTTCCTTCCCCTACAAGCTTATAAAATCAAGAAAATTCCTTTCTCACCGTTGACCTCAGTTTCTGGTCCTCGATCATCCCCGGGCTTGCTCCTCCTGCTGCGATCTTACCAACAATATTCCAAAGGATATGGCTCAGCCTGATTATTACAGTAAAGGGATCACCAATGACCCAGAAGTCATGTGACCAAGGTTAATTTCAGTCAAAACTGTGGAACAACTTGGACCATGTAAGGGTTTGTCATGGATACTCAAGATCTGTGGTTTTCAGGTATTTTTCTTTTCCAAACAGCAGAATCTGTTTGTCAAACATAACATATATCCTAGATTGAAGGACTCCTGGGTTTCTTCATTACATTAGTCCAATACCCTCATCTATAGATGAGGTCCAAATAGATCAAATGACTCAGGTGGTCATACAGCTGTTCAGTGGCAAAACCATGAAGATGTTCAGATACCGGGCAGTTAGAAGCCAAACCAGCATGTGTAGAATTTCAAAGGAAATGGCTCTGAGACCCCGTTCCCCACCTCAGGGACCACTCAGCTAGATGAGGGACTTGAGGAGCCTCCAACAGTGGAAAGGAGGTGATGGGAGAAGAGAATTGTGTGTGGAGAGCTGTTGGCCTCTGAGTCCCCAGCCCCACCTCTGATGGCTGCATGTGACATTCCTTCCTCTGCATGTGAACTTCTCCTTCTCAGACCCTGTACTCAGTGAAAGTGCATCGTTCACTCTGGTCTCGGACAGTTCACTGTGTTTGCTCAGATTCATACTACGTTCTGTGTTCCCTTTTGAATTGTGGGTAAACAAATGCAATGTCTTCCACTACTATCCTGTTTCTCTTCCCTTCTGTAGTGAGTGCACTTTCTCTCCACAAAGTCTGACTGACAGTTTCTTCTGAATTTACTAACTTCAGGTTTTTTTTAACCCCTACCAAAGAAATATGATACCTTTTCTTTGATCCAACACAGTGAGTGCCTACTCTAAATTTCCTTTCTGATCAATACTTACCAGTCAGTCCTTTCCACATACAAAATCTCTTCCATAACAGCCTCTTCTGTAGGTCTTGAAAGTCACATACTTTTGAGTATTGTTTCTTTTAAAATGCAAATCCCTGTCAGACTGTGGCTGCAGACACTCTTCACAGAATGAGAGACTCAGATCCTTTCTAAGTAACTGCTGAATGGTGGGTCTTATTGGGGACATTGTGGGAATGTCTGGGTGTGTGTCAGAATGGTAAGGATGATGGATGAGAAAAAAAAATGGGCCCACTATTTGGTGAGTGACCTGGGAATTCTACCCGAGGTAGAAAACTCAGGATCCAAGAGGAAGGTGAGTATCTTAGATTTCCAGAGCAGGGCAAAGAGAGAGGAGCGACCTTAAACAAGGATCCCTGAGAGGTGAAATAAATTCTTGAATAAAGACCAACACTTACATCCTGACCATGCCCGGGATTTCAAAGTCTCTCCATGCACTGCCCGCTGAGCTACCACTGACTCTTCCTCCCATTGCTGACTATGGGTGCAGCCAAGGACACCTTTCTTCCAATATGGGGAGTAAAAAGTAAGCCATTACTCCTAACCAGTATTGTGGAAGAGAATAGAAAACATAAATAAATAAACAGGGAAGAAAGCCAATGTGGGTTTCCTTGAAAGTTAAATCAAATCTGTCTCCCAGGAGTAAAGAGGCTAGGATTGATGGAGGGCTGGGATTTGACTGTAGTTTAGATTAACTGGATCCCAATAAAGATGGAAGCCTTGGAGCCAGCTATCTCCAAATGCAGGTGCACCTAGAAGGTTCGTTCTCTTTGGATGTTACCATGGGGCTGCACGTTCTGCCTGGAAATCACCATCTCCATCAATATTTAATCTGACTGGCTGAGACAGATAGCAATCTAGGGAATGAAATAAATTAGGCACTGGGTTTTAAAGGAGATCGTCTTTCTCAAATCTGAGGTTTAATGTGATGCATGTGAGAAGTTACGTGAGGCAGCTAGCTAAGGAGGTGCGTTTTAAAAGAGCAGATTTCTAGGAAACATGGCCTCCCTAAGCCCCTCTCTTCTCTCTATCTTTAAGGAAGTCCCCCATGTGCCCAGTATCCTGGGACATGATCTTCTTCTCTTTTCATTTTGAAATTAACCTTTTAACATCTTTCCATCGAAGGAAGGAAACAAAGTCCCAACTGTAATATGGAGAGCATGGCTTAGAAACAGCCTTTATGGCTACCATGGCATATTCATAGCTACTGTTTAAAGGCTAATTCTCCTTTTTTTCCCCTGTTTACACACATCTCGAGCTCTGTTGCTGCCTTGCTGGCTGTCGTGCCTCTCTCTTGCTAAGAGTGCTCTGGTTGGGTTCAGGGTCATGCAATTCTTATTACATACAACATTGCCTGTGAAATTATCAAGCAGGAACATCAGAAAAGTCTGTGTTCCCATAGCACCAAAGATGTGTCAGCCAGCTATCCACTCACAATTCTCAGAGTGATAGTGGACCTAATAACTGCAGCACAAACTCGGGCTCAGAAACCATCCATCCTAACAGTGGACTCTTTCATGTGTTCTGTTACCCAGAGGCTACCATCTTTTTCAATCATGCTTAGGGATGTCGAGGGTTGAATGATAATACGGTGCACGCAGAGCAATAAGCACAGAGCCACTCAACAATAACAGTAGTGATCGTTTTCTCTGTGCCAGATTCTTTACTTATCACTTGTCATGGATCATAGTAATATTCACAACTACACAGAGGTAAGGTGCCATCGTTATTCCTATTATATAGATGAAGAATTGAGGCTTAGTGTGGTCAAATGATTTGCCCTTGTCTACAAAGCTGGAAAGCGGTAGATTTCAATGTCGGCATCAAAATGCCAGGGTCCCGCTTGCATAATATTTTGCCCTTCAAGATCCACTCACCTAGGCCCACACACTGGTTTCTGCTTTGCCCTCTCACCTTGGACTTCAGTGATTTCAGACCACGTGGTCTTTGCCTTTTATGATGTTCCTTTCTTCCTCAAGCTTTCCCTCCTCCTCCTCCACACTCCCAGATCCTCCTGGGAAGGGTGATTGTCAAATAGTCAATAAGAGATCATGCTCAGGAAAAGATCAGCTTGGTCCTGAAGGAGGCCTGCAGCTCCAGGGAGGAAGCCATTACCAGCTGGATTCTGGGGCAGCTCCACAGAAGGGACTGGGTGGGTAGGTACGGAATGCTGGGGTGAGTGGAACAATGCTTGTTACTAACTGGTATGGACAGGTAGATATGGTAGAAATTGGCTCTGAATTTCAGCTCTGACTCCTGTAAATCTCCGATCTGAGTTTCTATTCAAGTATCACTTGACAGATTCAAACATCTCTGCGGTTAGTCTTCGCTCTACTTTGCTCTCTTCTTGTTCTCATCTCACTGCCTTGTAGTTATGTGTCCGTGTCCATCTTTTATACCAAACCCTTCACTATGTTAAGTAAAGGTCTTAGGTTCCAAGTAGAATCCACCTTTGCATCCTCCTCCTCACCTAACACACTGTTGAGTGAATAAATGAATCCATGCATCTGGTAGTATTACCTTTTTCTGCATGTTTTCTTCTGGATGTATAGAGCCTCGAATCTCAGAGCTAGAGTTCACTTCTCCACTTCCGGGCACCCACAGTTCTCTAACACAGACTACACACTCAGTATTGAGAAGCCATAATAATAAACCAATGCTAACTTTTCATGTTATTGGGCACCTTCTATGTGCCACACCACACAGGAGTTGAAATTCAGATATCATATATGTGAACATATACCACACACATTTATACGTATTATCATATCCTATGTATGCTGATTGTATGTACACACACACACTTAATCTTTAAAAAATAAAACTCTGAGGGCAGGCATTTTTATCTCCACTATGTAGAAAAACTTGGAACCAAAGAGCAGGAATTTACATTTTTAAATTCATTTCAACAACTATATGCAAACCACTCATTGTCACCGACACTGGGTGGTGGGTTATCCAGGGCGACCAATTCAGAGTGTTTCATGTCCTTTTGGAGCTTTCAGTATGTGGCAGAGAGATGATTGCAAGTTGTGATAATGCTGTGAAGGGGAAAGGGTTGCTATGAGGGAATCTACCAAGGGGGCTGTAATTTAAATTTAGAGGGGTTGAGGAAACACTTGTATGAAGGGACACCCTATCTAGTAAGGAGCTGGGCTAGAATTGGGATCTAAATCTGTTAGGCTGATGGTGGATAAAATGACATCTCTGTGCTTCATTTTGTAAAAGAGATGTGCTCTTAACATTTTCAAAAAATAAAAAAAATATCTATTTTAATTCTGTTTTAATTTTTCTACTATTCACAAAATATATTAGAGTAGGGAAAAAACTCAAGGGTTCCCCGTGTAGGGATCACTTGGTTAGCAGTCATTATATCTATTATCCAAAAATTACTCGAATGCCTTCAGTGATCAGGAGCTCACTACCTCCAAATATAGCCTATTCTGCTCTCAGTAGCACACATGACGTATTACACTCTCATCGTGTGCTTGAAGCTGCTTCCTCATTATTTCCATCTGGTCAACCTAGAAAAATACTAGAGAAAGAACTGACTTCTTCCTCATGATGTTTCCCATGGTACTCTGCTGATTTGCCCACCTGATGATTTCAGGGATCCCTTCATCATCTTTTCCCTGGCAAAGTATCACCAGGGACCATCATCTTATATTCCCTGAGTGTCCCTCTTAAAACAGCACAACCAGAACTGAACAAAGTGGCATCTGACCAGCCCACAAAGTATCAGCATTTTTCTTACTGTGATCTGGCCACTTCCCTTTCTCCACAGCCATAGTCTGGTAACAAATGGACCACAGCACCATTTCTTGGCTCTGTCACAGTGCTTCAGATTTCTATTATTTGTTCATGTGTTCTGCTTTTCACTCATTCCATCAGAAACTCCTTGAGGGAAGCTTCTACCATAGGACTTTGCACATAACAATCAGACTCTAAATGTTCTTCAAAAGAAATTTTGGAAATGGAGAAAGCCCCTCTGTTTCTATCAGAAGATCTGTCTGAATTCACTACTTAAAAATCAGACATGAAAATCAGAAGATTCCATCATGACTGTCCAAATTATCTAATGCTGCTATGAGGATTGGGACCATTCAGAACATTTGCCCAACTGGTGTTTCCTACTAAGGGTGTCTTGGTGTTTTCCTAGTAAGGGTGTCTCACAGTCATGCATTAGTGATCCCCAAAGTTTTTTTTTTTTTTTTTTAATTCAAGGACAACTTTTAAGTTCCCTTTATTTTTTGATTCAGTTAAAATCTCTCTGTCCATCTTTACATCTCTTTCACTATCCTGCCCTGCTTTCAGCCAGTTTCTCCATGTTTGCTATGCTCCCAAATTCTCGCTCATTTGCCATCATTTCGTCCTGCAGGAACAAACACTGGTTGGGGTTCTCCACTTCACTACTGATCTTTCCCGTTATAAAAACACAGTCCGTTTGGATTTTGTTCTGCAAGCAAGCTGGAGATTTTCGGTCTGCCAGGCTCCTCGGCCAGCATGTGGAGAAGAATACGATCTTGTGTACTGTAGAAATGCTATTTTCTAAAACCGAGAGGAATAGCTGTGGGGTGAGGATGGAAGGAGAAATGGAATCCTGTGAGAGGTGGGCAGGCCAGTTTCAACAGCACCTTGCATTTATGCAGCACTGACCATGGGCCAGGTACTCTGCTGAATGCCTTCCGTTTACTCATTTAACCTACACAGCAACTCAATGAGAGAAGCCTGAATACTCTCCCCATTTTACAGATAAAGAGACTGAAGTTCAAAGAGGTTAAAAAATGTACCCAAGATTACGCAGATAGTAAGGGGTAGAGGTGGAGAGCAAAATCCTGGCAGCTCTGGCACCAGAGCCCATGTTTCCTCTTACCATGGCTATTTCAATGCTGCCTACAGGGATTCCTCCCCGAATTCTCAGAAGTCATCCAGTCCTATTACCATATACAGTCTCGCTCTGACTAGACCCATCAACTTAGAAATAGAACTCAATGTGTGCCACAGCCAGATTGGCAGGAGCATGGGACTGTAGTTAGGAGTCACGAATCCTGTGTTGTGTATCTGAACCTTTTCTCCGAAATCTTGGATTAGAAGCTCACTAAAGTCTTTCATTTCTTGATGCTATTCCTAAATAAGAAAAGCAAGAATATTAGAGCATGAGAGGTTGTTAGCCATCATCTCTAGCCCTGTATTTCCCAATATGTGGAGGAGATGTGCTGTTAAAAAAAATTAGAGTCATTTACTGAGATGGTTACCCACATTTCATTCCTGGTAGGTCACCCTACCAATGTCACGACAAAAGTCTCAGTGTGGTGCTAGGGTGTCTTCGACACCTCTCTAATGCTTGCTAATCTCCCTTTTTAACCAAGAGAGAGCAGGCTCCAGATTGAGAGCCTTCGGCAGACAACAGTATTCATTGTAATGGTTTTATGTGGTCTGTCAGAAGAGACCTCTTCAAGCAAACCTAAAACCTAGGCTTAATAAGAGTGTAGTGGTCCAACTGGGAAAAGGACCTTGGCTTAGCCAGTGTCCCAGAAAGCAAACATTTTCAAAGGCATGAACCTGAAGGAAGTGTGCCCCTCCACTAGGGAGGCTTTCTGTGCCTTCTCTGCAAAGCTGGACCTAGTGAAATGAAGGCTTTACCAACATTGAAGAAAACAGTGTCCTATTGTGCCAACTTTGGGGTGTTACCTTGGATTTATGGAAAGTAATCCTGGTTCCCATGTATAGATAAGGCGAAAAGTTTCTTTGTAAAATTAATTAATTTGAGTAAAATAAAAGACGTGATTTTTTCCTCTCATTTGAGTCACCATCTAGTGGAGAAGATGTTGATTTTCATCCAGTAGAAGATGTAAGAGTGTTCTGTTTGGTAGAAAAAAATAACTCTTAAGGTGACCGTTTGAACAGAAACATAAGCAGTCTTGTAGTTCCATTGGGAATGGAACCCAGGACCTTCTGCGTGTAAAGCAGATGTGATATAACCACTACACTACTTGGAGTCACTACACTACATGGAACCTTAAGGTGACTGTCTGGTTGCCCCCCATGAGATGTTGACCAGCTTTTTTTTTTTTTTTTTTTTTTTGCGGAGCACAGGCTCCGGACGCACAGGCTCAACAGCCATGGCTCACGGGCCCAGCCGCTCCACGGCATGTGGGATCTTCCCGGACCAGGGCACGAACCCGTGTCCCCTGCATCGGCAAGTGGACTCTCAACCACTGCGCCACCACGGAAGCCCAACCAGTTTTTTATCTAACCTGGACATTTTAGTCCATCTTTTTCAAATGCCTGGAATAACCTCTGATTTTCTATTCCTCTTTGGAACTGGTTTTCCATAGTCCTGGTCCCCTCATAATGGAGTTGAAATCTTTGATTCATGTTCATTCTATACTTGCAGATAAACCATGTTTTAAATTTTTGAAAAACAAAACAGAATAATTAGTCTTTGATAACACTGAACAAGTAAAATTCAGCAATTATTCCTTGATCATGTCCAGTAGGCCAGGCACACAAATTAACAGAATTAAAAACTGTGGTAAATGCTTTGAAGGAAGAAGTGAGTGTGGGGTGAGTTTAGTTTTTATTTGAGTCAAAGAACTGAAAGAAAGGAAGTTCAAAATATGTAAGTGATTAGACACGTGGTTCAGAGACAGTACAATTGTGACGGTAACGTGTGATTGGCTGAAATTCGGAGGTGTCTGGATATCTCCCCCTACAGATAGATTTCTAGACACTCAAGGCAGACAACCCCGTTCCCTACTCTACACAACTGCAGCATTGCCCTTCTCTGCCTTCTTGGCCATATGGTAGCGCATATGTGGTGGGAGAAGGGGACAGGTGGACTGGAAAGAGGGGGGAGTTGCCCATGGGAGACCAGCTGGGACCTGGGACCCAGGCCCCTTGGCTGCAGTGCTTGTACCTGGACAAACGTCTCCTTGAGCAACAGAACACAAAGAAACTATGTGACTAAAAATAACTGCGTGCATGTGCAGTTGGGGCAAATTATGGGCAACAAGATGCAAAAAGACCAAAAAGCGCAACTGCCACTTCTGAGGTGTCAGGAGCAAAAGCAGGGTACTGCGCATGCCCCCTGCACACAGCACCACATAAGGAGTGTGCAAATCACCTAAGCCACCCCTCTGGCCCACCCCTGGACCCGCCCCTACTCTCACTCCATATAAGGAACAAGCTCACCTCCCTTTGGAGAGCAAGCAAGGGAATGTGTTTTTATTCTCACTCTCCCTCTGCTGCATCAGGGGCCTCAATAAAGCCTTGCCTGAATTTCTTGTCTGGCCTCTTATCAATTTCTATTGCTTAAGGAGGCCAAGAACCCTAGTCAGCAACAGATGGAAGAGAGAGAGGCCAGCCCTAAAAATGACTCCTATGTACCCCTTTCTTTCCTCTTACATGTGCAGAGCTGGGGAGTACTTTGCCAACTCCCGGGGAGCAATGTTCTATTGGGGCTCAAATTATTTTAATGACAGACAAATGAATAAGCTGGTACAGTGATTCTCAAACTTTCTTCTGCCTCTGTCTTGCACATATGCCCAGAACAATTCCATCGGAAATTCTGGGGTGAAGAGGAAGCTCAGGTAGTTGGGAAAAGCTGCCATATCTTACGATGTTTTATGTCCAACTTCTATTCTGAGACTCTCAGGCAGATGTTTAACCGCACAGACCCGTGGACTAAAACAGACACCCCTCAGCATGGTAAGAGGATGTTGACTCTTGTCTTTAACACCTTCCTACCCTCACTGTCAGAACTTCCCACCACTATCTTGACACCCTTCCCTCTTGGAAATCAGTGCCTTCAGGAGAAAAACACATCCCAGTTAGTTATCACATTTGATTAAACACCTCACCCCGAAGTGTAAATATTTCAGGGGCCCCTCCTTTCTCAAAGATATTTGTACCCCGTGCCTTTATTGCAGCCTTTCAAACAGTGGAATTTCTGCTATCAGGAAAAGCCAGATAAAGGGGATATTTTGGGAAGGAGGATTTCCCAAAGTCTAGTCCTCAAAACAAATTGCTTTAGGACAATTATGACAGTGATTTGTTGAAGTAAAAAGGCTATTACTTTGTTCTTGCCACATAAAATGTCTATGTTTGCTTAGCTTAGCTGATTTCCTGGTATATCTGAAATACACTGACAGAACCCCATAGAAGAATGTTTGTCTTTTTTTTTTTCTTCTTCTTTTTCTGTATTGCTTATACTCAGTTTCTTCCCCTTGGGAAGAAATTTTAAAAATATTTCACAGCTGCTTTGAAAACAGCTGTATAAATGCAAGACATTAATAGGGAAAACCAAAACATGCACCAGGGCAAAATAAGACCAAAGTTATTAAACCATAACCTAAAGACACTCAAAGTAAAATACACATACATGTTGAGTTCAAAACATATGTGATTTAATTAAGATCGAACTTGGGTTTAAAAAGATTGGCTAAGCAAAACAGTACGTCTGACACTTGAAAAATCTTAAATCATTCACACACACGTACACACATAATGTGGGAACACAAAATCATTTCCTGAACCCTAAAGCCGAGGAGGCCTGAGTGTTAAAACAAAATGAGGTCTTCAGCGCACAAATCTAGTGAATTGCCTAGAACATTTTACGACAGTCCCTGCCCGCCCGCCTTGCAAGTATCACACACTGTTTATTCATAGCAATATCAATTAGTCATCCTGTTCCAATCCCTGCAAGGAGATTATCTACTTTATCACCCTGAGCAGTGTGCAGATAACACAGCAGCGGTTCCCGATGGCCGACTGTATCCATTTGTTTTCTTTTCATTCCCGGGACAGGGGAGCTATAAAGCTGTGTGTAGGAAATGCAGCATTTGTCCTGCACAAACGTCTTTATCTTTATTTGCCCCATTGTTGGCTATATTTTTTAGTCTGCTGGCAGCCAAAGGTCACATTTCCATGAAGATAAATTTCATATTGGACCCGCTGGGAGCTGATGTCAGTGCAAATCTGTGCCAGGACAGATTCAAAATGATGGCAAAGAGGAAGTTTCTGTATTTTATTTCTGTATTATATTGTCCTGTTTTCCTGATAATGGAGCCAGGGAAGACTTGGAACCAGCATCTATTTTTCTTCTCTGCTCATCTCCCAACAATGGATAAATAACACGGGGCCCTCCCTGTTGGCCGAACTTCAGTCTGATTATCTGTAGGGTGTCCTGAGATCCTCGAGCACCACGGTCCTGCATCCTTGCCTGCAGGCCCGGCTTTGCTCACTCCCTGGGTGACTGTTTTAGAGCAGATGCATTGCATCCAGAGTTTTGCTGCCAGCGAAGGTCAAGCTCACTGTGTTGACAGAGGTACTTCCTGTCCGTTATCAGCCTGCCTGACATTTGATGTGTGTCCATTTTGTGTGTCTACTGGAAGTCAAATGTCATAGCTCCAAGATAACATTTTGCCCTGCTTTCCTCCCATTTCAGAATGAATTCAGGTTTTCTGTATGGGTAAGCTCAGTTCAGAGTCTGGGGGGAATTCCAAAGTCAAGAATGTTCTGTTTATGAAGTAATCCTAGTAACGTGTGGAATTTTCATCGTGTGTTTTTTTTTTTTTTTTTCCTTGCAAAGGCTAAATGTTTAAGAAAAATGCAGGAAACTGGCAATTAGAATCAATTCCCTTCATAACAACAGCAGGATATCAGCTGAAAAATATGTCCTTTAGCTGGTGTAATGATTGCAGTAAGAGAAATCTGGGGAGTGTCCGTGGAATACACAGCTCAACCTGGGAGTGACTTGAGGTACTATTAAGGCACATTGTCATGTTTCAAAGGCTGGTTCGCATGGTGGTGTTTGGAATTCAGAACATGAGTTCTAATGAAATCCATGGTACAAACAAAGATTCCGGGTCAGGCTCCATAATCCATAACATTCAAAATGTATTCTACCTGTAGCTTTACAAAATAAGCAGTAAAAAGTATTATGGAATAAGGTAAAATAGATTCTTTAACCACAAGGCATTTGTAAACAATGAATTCATTATGCCAAAGACTGCCTTTGTAACATCAATTTCTACTCCCACATCTCTCCTTTCAGTGATTCAATTATTTCAGCAAATAGTTAATGAGCACCTATCATGTGCCAGGCACTATTTTAGGTGCAGTGAACAAAACTGCCACAAATCCTTGTGCTTGTATGGCTGACATTCCAATGGGGAAGAGAGAGAGAGAGATTCAATACCATTTAATTTTTAAGTGCTAAGAAGACGATCAAATCAGAGAAAAGAGTTAGGAAACGTCAAGAGAGGTATGGTAGCAGTTTTAGATTTTAGTGCTGAGAAAGTGTGATTTGAGTCACATTTTGAAGCCAGTGAGGAAGTAAGCTCTCCAACTTGCAGCGGGAGCCAAGCCTCAAGCCAAGTCCACAGCAGATGCAAAGGCCCTGAGGCATGTTGGCCTTGCTTAAACTCATGTGAGAAAATGCTTGTTGGCTCCTGTTTCCAAGGAAGGAGATGCAAACTGTGGGCCCAGACTATGAAACATCCCAAGATGCTCTCCCCTCCCTCTGGGTGATATCTTTTTTTCTCTTAGCAACAATCAACAGTCAACAGCACTGAAGGCTGGGGGGTGGGGTGGGGGGTGATTTATGTTCATCTCTTTCTTGTGTGCTCTAATTTATGTGCAAAATGGCACCTAGGAAAGCTTGTGACATATAATCCTTTAGTTAATTTATATGCATGTATTATTATATGTGTATTTTATTGTGTCTTTCATGGTACAGAAGTTTAAAAACCTTTATTGCGAAACATAACATACACAGAGAAAACGATACACAGCTCAGTGAGTTTTCACAGAGCAAACACCCATGGAACCACCCTCTAGGTCAAGAAACAGATGCTGCCAGCTCCCCTGTCCCACCTCTGAGCCTGTCCCGTCCTGACCCTGTAAAGGTAAACCAGTCTTCTGACTAAGCTAACCACTTCCTTGACTTTTTGTTTTAAAGAAATACTGGTAAAGGGACCCCCATGGACTCACCATCACTCAGTTATAACAACTATCAATGGCAGGCGAAGCGTGTCTCCTAAAACCCCCATTTCCCCCTCTCCCTTACCCAACTAAGCTACTTAATTAATGTATTTATTTGTATTGAGATAGAATCTATATGAGGTGAAATGCACAGGTCTAAGGTATACAGCTCCAGGAGCTTTGACAATTGCTTCTATGTGTACAAACTGATATAAAGGCTGAGCATTACAAGTTTGTTTTGCATCTGTGTGAGTTTTCTTTAATAACTAGGAGCTCAGAAACATGACATGTGATTTCGGTCCCCCTCTGTGCACACATGGAAGTCCCCACACAGCAGGCTGGCAGCCAGAGGAAGCCCCCAAAGGATGCTTATATTGATCTCTGTAAACCTTTCCTAAATGCAGACTGTTATCAGCTACCCACTCCTCTACCCGGCTCCCCACCTTTTCCTTCTGTCGGCAGAATAGTTTGTTATGGATTAGTGATAAAAATCAGTGTCCACTGAAAGACACGTCAAGACGACCGCCATGCGAGGCCTTCAAAGCATACCAGGCCACATTATGCCACAGTGTGAAGGATGCGCCTGTCAGGGGGCTCGCAGCCCAGATCCTGCGGCTCACTTCTCCTGTTTCCCGTGAGTGCAAGGGTGTTGCCCCTAATCCACCAGAAGGCTCTGCTCTTCACCCTTTCCTGGGTGATGGATCGTGGAGGGTTTGTAGTGAGTAGGCTCAGGAAGATAGGGAATTGGAGGACAGTAGGCAGAGTTTTTGGTTAACAACTCCCTTCGGTGATACCTTCAGGGATGAGGTTTTATCGGCTGATCCTGACCCACCTCTTCTGCTTCTGCAGCCCTCCCTTTTCCCTGCATCACTTGTAGGGCTGTCTCTCTCGGGTTCTGGGTAGTGATGAGCTATAAACACCTTCATCCTCACTAGTCACAGGACACTTTTGACGGCAAAATGTCGTCATTTCATATTCTTCCAGAGCCCTTGTAACATAATTTACGTATGGCTAATATTCAATATCTATTTGCTAATAAATTATGTTTACAAATGAGTCAGAATACCATGACTTCATGATATAGTTACACGTCATGATGTGATTATACTTAGACATTAACTGTATATTTTGCATGCTCGACACTATTTTATTAATTCTCATCCTTGTCTTAGTTTTTAAAAAAACAGCAACAGGGGCTTCCCTGGTGGCGCAGTGGTTGAGAGTCCGCCTGCCGATGCAGGGGACACGGGTTCGTGCCCCGGTCCGGGAAGATCCCACATGCCGCGGAGAGGCTGGGCCTGTGAGCCATGGCTGCTGAGCCTGCGTGTCCGGAGCCTGTGCTCCGCAATGGGAGAGGCCACAGCAGTGAGAGGCCTGCGTACCGCAAAAAAACACAAAAAACAGCAACAACAAAAAAATGAAAAAACAAACAAAAAAACCCCCAAAACTTTGGTATTTTCCAAAGTATCTCTAACATCTGTGTTTAAATTTTATTTGGATTTTTTTTTCACCCTCTGGTTTTCTTGGTATAGTTTAGGTCAGCCCAACAGTATCTGCTTTACTCAGAGGCCTATATAAAACCACTGCTGCAAGAAAACAAAAGTAAAGTATGGTTTTCAAAACTGTCCTGTGTTACTCACAAGTAAGAATGATACGATCCTCACTAGACGATGACATTAATTAATAGCCAAAAATACTGTTACATGTACAGGCAGGTTTCCAGTGGGCCTGAATATAACAGAAGACCTACGATAAATAATGCAGTCCTAAAACTCTCTGAGTCTAAATTTTCCACATGGAGGTTTTGGTGTTATTGCCTTCCTTTGTGCTAAAGATTTTTTACAACAGGAAAACAGAGAGAAAAGGCATACAACAAATAGGGCTTTGATCAACATTTCCACAATTCAGAAACATAGCTTTATGTGGCCTGACCACATGGATGCCAGCTAAAGGCCTGTTTCCCAAACTCCAGGGAGCAGGGGAATCCTTGAGGATCTTATGAAAATGCAGACTCTGATTCAGTATGTCTGGGGTAGGGGGCAAGACGCTGCACTTTTAACCAGCTCCCACGTGAGGCCAAAGCTATGGTCCATGGTCTACACTTGGAGTAATAAAGAGTTAAAATTCCCTCCCAGTGCTAGAATTTTTCAGGTAGTGAACTGGAGTGGGAAAGAGGAGATTGGAGAAAGGGTGGGGGAGGGGGGAGGATTGTTTAGGGTAAAGGTAAATTGCTTTTTTGTTTCCTGCAGTAACTTCTGCAGCCTTTCATGGGAAAGTGAATTCAAGGTATGGGATTCCTGCCTTTTAAGCACTGTCTCTGGGACATAAAATGTCCCATGTGAATATTCAAAGACTGGCCCAGAGTTTTGCTCTCTTGACTCTCATGGAAATTAACTATGGTCTTGCCAGCTTATGCTCTGAAAAAAAAGCATCTCTCTTTATTTTTGTGGGAACCTGCATCCCATAATAACAGTGATTCTCAGTGGGAGCAACATGAAAGCAAATTAACCCTTCAAATTACAGGGAGCAGAAAGCAGTAAATCCATCCTGGTCCGAAGCAGCATCCCTTTCTCCTTTTCACATAGCACAGAGCTCCTTTTAAGGCAAGGAGATAATTGTCTGTTGGCAGGTGAATACCGGTGGGTCCCACTTCTAGGAGACTTGAATCTCTCCACATGGCTGTTATTGACCAAAATAAGGTCAGATGGAGGGATATTGACTGGGGGATAAAAGACTCACCATGTAAAGAAAAAAGGAATTAACTTTTGTTGAGCACATAGTTTGTTCCAGACCCTCTATGTATAGTATGTCATTTAAGTTTCACTCACTCCTTGTGAGGTAGGAACTATTTTCCTTAGTTTCTCAGTGAGGAAGTTGATATCTATTGAAGTTCAGTCCATTGCTCATGGTTCCACATTAATTATGTGGCAGAGCCTGGGAATATGAACTCAGTGCTCTGTGATTCCAGAAATATTGGAATTGTTTCCCAGATTCCTAGACTGACCTGCTAATTTGTAGGCAGAGCCACTCTTTGTATGCTATGCCTGGCACCTAGGCCCTCAAGCATCAATCGTTGCAAAAATGAACAAGCACATTCATATCACTTAAATTCATAGACCCCAGCAAGAAGCCAAATTATTTTTAATGTCTGTTTCCCATGTCGAACAGGGACATATAGTACAAATAAATGTGCTTGGGGATTTACGATCAAAGCAGATAGTGATGCATGTGGATTAGACCTTCCTGTCCTCTTTAAAGGCTCACTCAGTGGTTTTCCTTTAACTCCTTGAAAGTTCAGAGGGGCTGACTTCCCCCCACCCCCAAAATCAGGGCCAGAGTACAAGGAGCTGGACAGGACTTCCCTGGCCGTCCAGTGGTTAAGACTCTGTGCTCCCACTGCAGGGGGCACGGGTTCCATCCATCCCTGGATCCGTGGTCGGGGAACTAAGATCCCACATGCCATGCTGCGCAGCCAGAAAAAAAAAAAGGAGCTGGACAAAAGTTACCAGTTCTCAGGTACTATAATCTTTTATAAGAGCAGCTTCCATAGGTTTCCTTGCAGCAAAAGAGAAAAAGAAAAGCTGCACATGAGTCCAGGGCAGGGATAAGGGCTTCAGTTATCATTATGCAGACACCAGGAGGGTCCCTGCCTGACCTGGACCCGACAGGAAGAACAATAAATAAAAAAAACAAGTCACCTTTCTATGACCCAGAAGTATTAGAAAACAGCAAGGAATTTGCCTTCTGCAATGAGACATGAGGTCAATGTCCCCAGTTTGTTGATCCTGGTATGGATTTGTCTCATTGGAATCTCTAATGATGTCCTTGCCCTGGACGATGAAAGGAAATAAAACTTCTAGATGAACAAGCTAGGAAAACACACACACATACACACACACACATGCATGGGCACACAAACACACAGAAACAACAGAAAACCAGTGCCACCAGTCCCATAAGGAGTGACGAATCAGAATTTTCAAGCAGTATTTTGGCAATAATGCTAAAACAGATAGTCCAATGTCCTCATGTATTCAGTTGCATTTTTCACAACCACCAAAGAAAATGACTTAAAATGTTTGAAGAAAGCAACTATCTTAAAAACCTTGAACTTATTTTCTAAAACAAGGAGTGTGGATGTCCTTAGAAACAAAGATCTGAGGTGTTTGAAAGATAAGTCTCATGAAAAGAAAGGTATGTCTCATGAGTTTATCTTCACGCAGTAGCACTTAGTAGCCCCCTGATTTCTGGTTGTGGGATTTACGAAAGAAGAATCAAAAAATGCTTGCTCTGAAAACAACAAGATTGGGTCAATAGGGAAAGAGCTAGTGCCATCAAAAAAAGAAAATTCCCAAACATTGAAGATATATTCTATTGTCCTAGTGACCAATCAAAATAAACAGACCATCATGTGTTGGTAGAAAGACCACTTTTGTTTATCTCTGTCTTCTTAGCATGGGGTATCTCAGTCTCTCTTCTTCCTTTCCGTCCTTTTCCACTCTCACCCACAAGAATATATTCATGTTTTAATACTATATTTATTTTTGTTACCATGGTGCTCCAGAAGTAGAAGCATTTGAGAATATATGGTTTCTAAGATTAACATCTATCTGCCATAGGATGAAGATACCCAGTGGACACATGGCTGCCCTGGGATGTCAGGCTGCCCACATGTAAAAACTGAAGATAGATAGGCCTGTATTTTGTTTAGTGAGGAAGTTTTATCAATATAAATGCTGACTCAAGTCTCAGAAAAGCAAATACCACCAACACTGTTTATTTTGATAGGTTGTCACTACCACAATAGAAGAGATCTTCCATGCTTTACAGTTTTCTTTTTACAAATGCTCCAACTCTTTCCTATTGACTCTGTCCTTTGGTTTTCCTAGCAAGCATTTCTTGGCTCTTCTCTCCTAAATCCCACAAAATGATTTCCTATAGAAAGCGAGATTTTTGAATATCAGCATAAGAATGAAGTGTTATAATATTTTATTTTGCTTTACATTCTAAACTTTGATAGGAGAGAATACACGGAGGGGCAGCCGAGAGTGGGGAGTCACTTAGCTCCTCCCATAATCTCTTAAAGTCACCCCAGTTAAACACAATCTAGGTAAGAAGAGTGTGCTCACCAGGCAACGGCAACTTCAAGCCACTGGGAGCAAGAATGCATTTGAGCATGTTGAGACAGTGCATTGGTTTTGGATGGGCAATTCGGGGGTCAGGGGTTCCTGCTGTGCTGCTTCCCCACGCGCGGGAGGACAGAGGATCTCAGAGCAGGAGAGGATGAGCCTCCAGTAAATAAGATAGAGACAAAAGGATGGTGGCAAATTGTGGAAACAGAAATGAGCCAGGGGAGTGAGGACTAGAGAGCTCATCTGGACCTGAAGAAAGTGAGCAAGTTCTGAAAGGCACCAAAACTGCAATCCAGAAACAACCACCTTAAAAATGCATCTGGAATTTTTTTCCAATGGAAACATTTAATGGTATATCATAATCTTCCACTTTAGTTTATTATACCAAAGTCACCTACTGCCCGACTGAGGCTGGTAGGGGAAGATTTGATAAAGAAAACCCAAGAGAGTATTATATTTGGTATTTCAGTGGAATAGGGTAATAAACTTTTTATGCAAAAGCATCAAGTTAAGAGGGAGCTTAATTATGACATCTCCTGCATCTTCTTTGATTCATTACATTTGCAAAATAACTTTACATTTTAAAATATAGTATAAACACAATTTCTTCTAAAAATGGTTTCTAGGTTTCAGTTTTCAAGCAAGCACAAGTAAGTTACTTCATATAAAGTGTGAATGAACCCGAACTACGGCTGCCATCTTTGAAGAGCATCTACAGTAAAGCTTTCTGAAAGGCAGAGCAGGTGGGCTGCTAAGTTAGGACCCTAAGCAGATAGACTCCAATCAAAATGTCATCTTAGAGCTGCAATATTAGAAATGTCAGAAGAAGAAGCAAGCAATTTTAGGACTACTTTCAAAACAAGTGCTTTAGAAAATTTACTGATTCTCAAATTTCTGAATAATTCTTCCAAATAAATAGTTGGATAAAACAACATTCACAGCTAATTGAAATTTGAGAATTGCTTAATATAAAAGTGTGCTCTATACTATAACTCCTTTGGTTTCCTAGAGCACTTTTGCCTATATTGATTCATTTATTCTTCAGAACTACTCCATGGGGGTGTGTGTGTATGTGTGTATGAGGCAGGACCTCCTTTTGAGAAATGTTATTTCATTTCTTCTCATGCCCCCAGATCTTTGTTTTTCCACAATGAATAATAAGTCTTCCCACATGAGGTATAACATAAGACATCACCTGGCCCAGTGGTTCCCAAAACTTTCTGCCCATTAAAATCACCTGGGAAAACTTCAAAAAATATAGTGTCTCTGCCTTGCCCCAGAAATTGTGATTTATTGGTCTGGATGTGGCATAGGCTTTGGGATTTTTAAAAGATTCCTAGGTCATTCTAATATTCAGAAAAACCCAGGAGTGAACAGCCTAGACTCCTTGGATCTCATTTTCTTCACCTGTAAAGTGGATATGTGGGTGTTGAAAGGGCTTGAGGGTGTGGAGTAATAATCACAGCACTTCCTGAAGTAGGTTCTTAGGAATGCCCATCTTCTCTGATCCTTGTGAAAAACCAAAAAGGATTCTCTGATAAAATCACTTCGAGAATTCATGTGTAAAGTACATTGGTTGAATGAATAGTAATTGTATTAATGAGTTAACCAATCAATCTATCAACCCAGAATAGAGAATGCCAGTTCAAGTTCTCCCTTCACCACCCACTAGCTATGAATCACTGGACACCACTTACCTCACCAGGACTGTTTCCTCATCTGTCAGTAAAAGGGTTGACCAGCTCTCCAGTGAGATGTCCTATTCTTCAAACATTCCATGACCCTATGACCAGAAGATCTCTGGGATCCCTTTTGTTTTAGGATTCCATGAGTCAAAGGGAACCAATGATCTTATCTAACTCTCTCAAGACTACAGAACTGGGGGAGGACGCTTAATTGGTCTAATTTTACAATGAATCATCATTAGACCCCGAGGCAATATAGCTGCAGACTGTGATTCTTCTCTCTAGTGGTTAAGGCTCATTTTATTCCTAAAAGCTTTTAAAAATATTATCTTCCTTACTGTTGCAAATAAAGACAGCAGAGCCTCAGACAGGCTGATTCATAGCTACTATTTCTCAGACTCATAACTACAGATGACAATCAACACAGGCTTTCCTTTGCTTTCAGCTTTCTTTCTGCCAGCAGACTGTCTGGACCTTGCCCGGGCTGTCTCTGGGCATTCATGAATGCAGCATTCACCCCGCTGGAAATCCAAAGTGACTAACGGGTGGACAATTTGGGCTGCCTGCAGTCACATGTAATGTCCTCTTATGCCATCTATCCCCTTTCCCTCATTTAGCCCGGAAATGGGAAAAGCACATAAAATGCAGCAAGGTCAGTAGGAATTTAGTGACAGTGAGGAGATGAAGTACAAAAGTCTGGCTGGTCCTATACACCATCTGTGTACTGATGGCTCATCAGTTTGAGTGAGAAGTATTTCCTCTGAGCGGACATTTTCATGCAGTCTTGCAAATCATTAAAATACCTATAAGTTACTCAGTTATTTTGAGAATAAAGGATTGCCCTGGATGCTTTAGATCAGCAATTGGCAAACTATAGCTCACTGGCTGAATTAAGACCACAGACTGTTTTTGTAAATAAAGTTTTATTAGAACACAGCCCCACTCATTTGTTTACACATTGTCTATAGCTGTTTTTGCTCTAAAATGGCAGGTGAGTAGTTGCGACAGAGACTATGGACTGCAAAGCCTAAAATATTTACTATCTAACGACTTCCTATTGTAGATTTCATACACGTTATTTGATATGAACATATTTTTTCATTCACTCATTTGTTTCTTTCTTCCTTTATTTAATCAGTCATTTCCTAGATATTTAATAGTCAAAGCAATGAAATAAATACTATAAGGAATATAAAAAAGCATAAAATAATTTCCTGTCCTTTCAAAACGTACCTGGACATCAATGTTCCTCTTGTTGCAATCACTTATGTACAAAATCTTTAGAAGCTTACTCTTGTATACAGTCTTACACACCTGGCCTTCAGGAGGAAAAGAAAAGTATGCACATGACCTGCCCATGTTCTCTACCTTATTAAGTCGGTCATAATATATACAAATTATAGAAAAATATAAATATACACAAATTATAAAATCATGCAATCTAAAGTTAAAGGGGACCATTATTTCTAGTCCATCCTCTCTAGTCAATGTCATGAAACTAGAGTTGATAATAAATCTAAGTTGTATAATATGTAGGAATCTTGGCTCTTATGCTATCATTATAAGATAAACATATATATGTATATGCACATATAAACACCCCATAACACACAAATATTTGTGATATATTTCTTTTTTAAAATTAATTAATTAATTAATTTTTGTCTGCATTGGGTCTTTGTTGATGTGCGTGGGCTTTCTCTAGTTGCGGCGAGCGGGGCTACTCTTCATTGCGGTGCGCTTCTCTTTGTTGCAGAGCAAGGGCTCTAGGCACACAGGCTTCAGTAGTTGTGGCACGCAGCCTCAGTAGTTGTGGTTTGCAGGCTCAGTAGTTGTGACGCACGGGCGTAGTTGCTCCACGGCATGTGGGATCTTCTGGGACCAGGGCTCGAACCCGTGTCCCCTGCATTGGCAGGCGGATTCTTAACCACTGTGCCACCAGGGAAGTCCCTCGTGGTATATTTCTAAATGTTTCAACATGTTAGCTTATTTCTCCCTCTCAGGACAACCGCTGCCAGAATATGATTTCTCCTTTTGTAGTTCTGGCATGGACAAAGCAAGTAAATACAAGAGAAGTTTTGTCTGGGATTTCCTCACTCGGGATGGGGAGAAGATTCCAATAGGAACTTAGTTTTAAAGAAGTAATAAAACAAACCCTTGTACAGCTGACACAATCCTGTGTACTTCTATCCTAAAGCTGTAAGGTACATGGGAATCAATAATGGGGTGGGTTTTAGTTTCGAAGAAAACATTTTTTTTTCCCCAGACTATAGCAGATGTGACACCTGAATGTGTGAAAATTAGAAGCCAAAACAAATTCAGAATTAAATGAGTTGCTGACAGTTACAGACCTATTTAAGCAATACTGTTTCTGTAGAAAACAATATTCCAAATCATTCCCAAGGAATATTTAAATGTGCTCAAGGAGTGTGTAATTCCACTAACAACTAACACAATGGATGGATTCTTAGCCACAATGCAACAAATCCAGTAGTAATAATAATGATAATAATAATAATAATAATTCTATCCCTTGGATACTGCTTCTCTACTGTTGGGCTCTAATACTCCCAAGTTGATGTCTTGTTACTCATTTGCTGAGGACCAATTTCTTTCATTTTTCTAAGTCATTCCATATTAGGATTTTATGAACTAGTAGATCAGATTACTGCTGATTATAGGAGGCTGTGGAAAGTGCAAAGTAAAGTGCTGGAATTTTAATGCCATATTTTAGTGGAGTGAGTACATGGCAGAGGAAGATGAATTAGATTTAAGATAGAAGGAGAGTCCAATTTAATTTTGCCCCATTACTTGGCATGCGTAGAAATTATCCTCAGTGTGTGGGATTCTTCCCCCTGGGAGGATAGCACCAGAAACACCTCCCCACCCTTCAAGAATCAGGGGATGTATACAGTTCTCCCTCTGTTATCCCGCTCTGTGCCCTCAGGGGTCTGTCTGCGCCAGAACTGCTCTGCAAGTGGGTGGGAGTTCTTTTCTGGCACAAGTTTTGCAAGATGAGAAATGGGTCTCTATGGATAAGAAACGTTGGCATGAAGCTCCAGTTGTGATCGAAAACTCTCAGAGAGGCTTAAGCTCCAATTCTGCATCAGAAGGGAATAGCAGAGAGAAAGCATATGGTCACATTTCAACTGTTTGCAAGTAGATTCTTGCCTTTGCAAATGAAGCCTGGATTAACCAAGTAAGGACTTCCAGGTCTGATTCAGGAGATGTCCCAGACAAGGCATGGTGCCAGGAATACACCTTACTCTTTTCCCCTCAAGAGTTTCACATTCATTAGCCCTTGAAAAGCCCTCTCTTTACCTATTGAAATTCTTTAAGCCCCAACTGCAACTTACTAATCCTTCCCTAGTCCTTTTCAATCTTGATCCTTTAGATTTTTAAACCATATAGTGTTTTCCACAGAACTTGGCAGTAAAACCCCACAACTTTTCACCTTCCAACTTACAGACTTTGAAAGATAAAAGCAAACTGCTAAGACACTTATCCACTCTGCCTACCACCAACAGAAGGCGTGAGCAGTTGGAAAAGTGGTCTCATGAACAAACCACTTTGTATTTGCTGGACAATATTCTCAGGGTACATCACTATTCTTGGCCTATTTCGCATACTAGAGCACAAGATTTTAAGAACTAGAAGCAGTCCTTGTTGAATATCTTGACTGTGTTACGCTCTGTCATTTCAGTTCTGATCTCTTTCTCCTCTCAGTGACCCTAAATCCTCACAGCTAACTCTAATGCCAGGTCTTACCCACAGCCCAGTTCTGGAGAACTCGAAACACCAAACACCATGTTTCCCTGAATCTAAGATGTCATAAATTTTAAGACAGACCATCATTTTAGTAATAATAGAAAAGAATACTACATTAAAATGTTCTCATTGATGACAAAATGCCTTGAAATTTCAAAAAAATAACAGTTTAAAAATTAATGGTCACTGTATAACTGATAAATAAGGTTTACTGGCAGTATTAACCCCAAATCCAGTGGAACTTGTAACTGAGTTGCATTGATCACAAATGGACTTGGGGTCCTGAGTCCCCAGACTAGTGATAATTCTATTCCCTGAAATAAGAAGCTCTGTCTTAAGCATTACAACAGATAATTCTTGGTTTTGTTGTTACTAAGTCTGCTTCCCTATAAAGCTTGGTTTCTCTCTGAAGCCTGACCTAACTTTCTAGGACACTGTGCCTTGTCAGCCTATCCTGATCTGGTCCATTTTTCCTCTCATACAATCAAAAGAACTTATGCCCAAGGGGTAAAGCTCCCCAAAATAATTGTCTTCTTCCTAAGGGTATTCAAGCCTCATCAATGAGAGGTCGGTCTCCTCTCTAGGACGTTCGGGTTTTCAAAATTGCCTAAATCAGTAATTCTCAACCCTGGGTTGCATATGAGAGTCACTGAAAGAGCTTTCAGAAAATATCACTGTCTGAGCCCCACTCCCCCAGCTCGGATTTTTGTTCTAACGTGGAGCCCAAAACTCATGATAATTTCTTGAAGTACTGCAGACAATACTATATATAACCATGATTCTTTTTTTGGATATTTGTGTATAAGGCACCATGCATATAAACTTCTGTCCTTGTAGTTGACCGCAGCAAACTGATGCGAGGACATAAGAAACACTGCAATTGATAAATATATTTAATAAAAGAATATTTCTCTCTTCTGCAAAATATTTAAATGCTATAAGACAACAAATCTCATATCTGTAATTTCAAAATTTTATGTCCAGTTCTTTTACTGCCGATTCAGGGATTCAAATCTTTTCTTCTTTCTTCTATATCTTTAAAAAGAAATTTTTAATAAATTTTAGAACTTTGTTTAAAGTTATTTATCAGTATTAGCTCGTATTCATTAACTGCCACATGTCAAGAACTTTTCATACATCTGGATTTAAGTTTGCATTATTGACAGCTCATTTTATTTAGAATTTCCTTTTAAAAATCAGTAATAAAGGACTATGTATCAAGAGGTTGTAAAATGCTACATAATGGTATGATATCAATTATATTTATATGAAGGAGTGGAATTTAAAGTGTGATCATGGTAGAGCACCAAAGAGTTGACAGACCCTGAGTAGTGAAGGACTTGAAATGACGACTAACTTTCTATTTAAAATTATCTTGTTGAGGGACTCACACAATTTTAATAATTTAAAAAAATCAGTTTTCAATATGTTGATCATCTTCAAATTTCATTAGAAGCCAGATCTCAGGGTTTAAGGCATTGCACCTCTCAATGATAAGACAGCTCCATGGTGGGAGCCATTTGCTGTATCAGTGTTTCAATTCCCTTGACTAGTTTTCAAGAGCAACTCCACACTCTGCTGAAGTGTGTTCTCGAGCGTAGAAAAGAGGCCTCAATCCTCCACTGCCTTCTCGATCCACACTCTTTCCTTCCATCAAAAGATGAAATCAGGTTCCCTACCCCCCTTTAACCTAGGTTGGGCTTGTAATTTGCTTTGGCCCAAAAGAGAGAAAGAAGTAAAAGTTAACCTACCTATAATCTTACCACCCAGAAATATCCTTTTTTTTTTTTTTTTTTTTTGTCTATCTGCTTAGATTTCATTCTATATTTATAGAAATGTGTCTCTCTCCATATAGACATAGATCATATATATTTTTTCCAAATGGCAGTACACCATATATACTGTTTTATAAGTTCTTTTTTTTAACATATAACAAGGTATTTAAAAACACTTTCCATATCAGTACATTTACCACAAAATGATCATTTCTAAAAACTTCATTGTATTTCATACTATCGTACCATGATTTACTGAATGAATGCCTCTATTGCTGGACATTTATAGTATACACCCAAATAAAATACAAATGAAACAGAAAGAGATCTCCCATATTTCCAATGAGAAGACTGGTGAAAACAAATGTTTTTGGCTCATTTGACTCTCCTTAGATGTTCAGCAATAGTTTTACATAAGATTTGGTTCAATTTTCTTTTTGTATAAATAACCCTGTGAAATATGTTTGTGCCACGAGATTGTGCAGTTAGGCGCAATTTCTTATGAAAGTTTCTAAGAATTGAGACTGTTGGGTAAAAGTGCATGAAGATTTTGAAGACCTTGCACAATTGCTTCTAAAATTTAAGCCATTCTAGTTTTCCATTAAGGGGATATAAAAGTTTTGAGATGAATCAGGTTTTATGCTTCTTCTTGAGAGATTTATAAATTATATTTTTCTAAGGTTTTGTGAATTTTATATAAAATTTCCATTTCCTTTCATTGATGGAAGTGCTCATAACATCTTCTTAACAATGTACCAATGTTATGGGTATGATGACTCATTCTTTCATGATGTTGATTATTTGGGCCTTCTTTCCTTTTTTCTCTCTTAATTTTTTCATTAATTTGCCAGATGTTTTTAAATTTTGTCTTTTCAAGGAACCAAATTTCAGCTGTGTTGATCTCCTCTATCCTGCTCTTACCGTTTTTACTGCTTTCTTCTACTTTATGAAAGTTTATTAATTCCTTGTAATGGATGTCTAGTTTATTAATTTTCAACCTCTGTTCTTTTCTTTATTGATTTTTTTTCCCTGTAGTTCTATCAGTTATTGAGAGAGAGATGATAAAACCCTTAGTGGTTATTTTTGGGTGGCTTGGTCTTCCAATCCCTGAGAGAGGTATGTTAAAGTCTGTTATATCATGCTTGTATCTTTTTTGGTTCTCTTATTGACTATGTCTTCTTATGGCTCCATCAATTTCTCATTTACATATTTTGAATTTCTATCATTAGGTGTATGTGTTTTTTGGTTGTTTTTTTGTGGTATGCGGGCCTCTCACTGTCGCGGCCTCTCCCGTTGCGGAGCACAGGCTCTGGACGCACTGGCTCAGCGGCCATGGCTCACGTGCCCAGCCGCTCCGCGGCACGAACCCGTGTCCCCTGCATCGGCAGGCGGACTCTCAACCACTGCGCCACCAGGGAAGCCCGAGGTGTAGGGATATTTAAAATCGTTACATCTTCCTATGAATTGAACTTGTTATCATTCTAAAGTGATTCCCTATGTCTTTTGACTTAAATCTATTGTGTTTAATATTAGTATAGCTACACCAGCTATCCTTTGTTTCATGCTCACTTAAGAGCTATTTTTCTTTTTATTTTCATCTTTTCTACAGTTGGATCCAGGACTACATAGGGTGTGCACTGCACAACTTCAGAGGATAACTTCTTCATAAACTGTGGTGTGAATGCCCCTCCTCCAGGAATTATGCTATACACCAGATTTCATTGGAATGTTCTTTAATCCAAGCTAATATTCTTTTCTTTTAACTGTTCAATCTATCCACTTAGATTTAAACAATTACTAATGTACTTGTGTTTAAAATATACCATCTTATTTTTTATTTTCTTTCTCTCCTACCTGTTCTACTTCATTTCCCTCTCTGTTGCAATCTTTTGATTGATTGATTGATTGATTGATTTTTTGCGGTACGCGGGCCTCTCACTGTTGTGGCCTCTCCCATTGCAGAGCACAGGCTCCGGACACGCAGGCTCAGCAGCCATGGCTCATGGGCCCAGCTGCTCCGCGGCATGTGGGATCTTCCCGGACTGGGGAACGAACCTGTGTCCCCTGCATCAGCAGGTGGACTCTCAACCACTGCGCCACCAGGGAAGTTCCTGATTTATTTTTTATTCTAATTTTTCCTTTTACTAATTTGGAAATTATGCTCTAGCAATTAAAACATGAATACTCATCAAAGTATAAAATTGATTAATACTTCTATTACATCCTAGAAAATATAAGGTCATGAAAACACTTTAACTCCTTTTTATCCCATTCCAAGTTAATCTGTTAATGTTATTTTGTATTTTAATTCTATTTTGATCTTTGATACCTTATTATTAACTTTAATTATTGTTATTTTGTTTATTTTGTTAGATTTATCCCCATATCCACTATGTTCTCTGCTCTTCATTCCCTTGAGCACTTTGGCTCTTCTCTCCGGGTTCTTGCTTCTGCCTTACGATTATCCTTTTGTATTTCCTTTAGTGTAGGTTTGCTGGTGGCAAACGTTCTCAGTTTCTGTTTGCCTGAAAATAATTTAATTTTGTCTTCACTTGGAAGGTTTTTTTTTAACTGGGTGTAGATTTCAGGTTAACAGTTCCCTTTTCTAGCACATTAAAGACATCTTTCCGTTTGCTATTGACTTTCAATGTTATGATGAAATCAGCTGTTAGTCCTTTCCTTAAATGTAATCTCTATTTTCTACTTTCAAGATTTTTCTTTTTCTTTGGAGTTCTGCAATTTCAACATGGCATGATTAAGTGTAAATGTCTTTTTATTTATCTTGCTAGAGATATTTTAGGCTTTTCAAATCCCTACATTTTAACTTCCATCAGTTCTGAAAAATTCTGTTATTATCTATTCAAATATTATCTCTCTGCCATAGTCTCTTTCAACCGTAAGACTCCAGTTAAAGCTATATTAGACCTTTTCAATATCCTTTTTATGTCCTGATTTCCCTTCTGTATTTCATCTACTGTCTTTCCATGCTACAGCCTGGATCATTTCTTCTAAGGGTTCTTCTAATTCTAATTCTCTTTTAGACTACATCTAATCTACATTTAAACTCATATGTTAAACTTTTAATTATTATATTTTTAATTCTAGAAATGTTGGTTTTTAAAATACTCTAGCTCACTTCTTAAACTACTATTCCTTGAAGATATTGTCAAACTTGGTTTTAATTTTTTTAAATCTAGCAAACACAATTTTTATAACCTGTGTCTAATAGTTTGAGTATCTGACATTTTTAACATTTGCTTCTTTTCTTCCTCTCTCTCTCTCTTTCTTTCTTTTTTAATTTTTGTTGTTTCTTGCTCATGGTTCCTTGTTTCCTTGGGTGATTAGAAATCCTTGAATTTGTGTTTCTCATTTTACTTGAAAGTTATTCTCACAGAAGTAATTTAGGGTCTGTGAGAACAGCAGCTTTCTCTAGTGAGAATTTACATTACTTCTTCCATCTGCTTATTATTATTACCAAGGCTAGTACTACTTTAATTAACTTGACTCTGTGTGTGTGTGTGTGTGTGTGTGTGTGTGTGTGTGTGTGTTTTCTTAAGGGGCACAAAGAATTGCAAATTTGTTGCCAAATCCATGCAAGTGCCATCTCATTTTTGCTTACCCTTCTCTAAGTCTGCACTCCTTGGATTTCTAATTGGATTATTAGAAATTTCTAATTAAGTTGATGATTCCACAGCCTAAGAAGGCTCTGGGTTTGGTTCTTTCTTCGATTTTCTTGCAAGGCTAAAGATCTCAAAACCAAAGCTCACATGTGTTGGTTTTGGCAAAATCAAACTTTTTTTTGCTTATCTCTTGGGTTGCATTTTTCTCTACAATTCTGACCTGGTAAATCTTTACTATTTTATCATTTCTTTGACAGTTTATAAGAAGAATTCTTTTAAACTATTTTATTCAGAATTTTATCATTGCTTTCAACAGAAAAAAATTTTGATACAAATAACTCAATCTGCTATTACTAGAAATAGAAGTACTACAATTATGCTATTCATAAGTTAACAGTATTAATCTTTTGTCTTTTTTGTCACAAATAATTCTCCAGGTAGCTTTTCCTCATCTTTCCTATTAGAGCTGTTCAGAAATGGAACAGATTGCTTCATGAGTGAGTGAATGTTGAGTCACATGAAAGAATAACTCACTGACTGAAAAGCTGTCAGAGAGGTTATAAAAACGATTCCTGTAATAAGCAAAAGCTTGAACTAAATGACATATGAAGTGCTGTCTAAATCAAAGAATAAGGGGATACTCTTTTCTCCCTTAAAATTTATTTTCAGTAAACTGTATTTCCTTTTTATACATTCTGAAAAAGGATCTACCTACTATCCCTCTATTTAGTGAAAATCTCTATTTAGTTGTCTTTATTCTCTGTTTTGACTTGAATATGTGTCTTATTCAATTTTTTTACATCTGGATGGCTCCCTCCTTATTTTGTAAATAAAGGATGGCTTTGTGTATACCTTTTTAAACTTCTCACAGTCTCCATCCATTTTTCTTGGATGTTATTGGATGTCCAGAAACGGCTGCATTTTTATTTGAGTTGAAAATTTTATACTAAATAAGACTGAATTTCTATGTGCTTCACATGCATTATCTTATATAATCCTCATAATAACTTTACGAGGTGTAAGCTGTTATTATTTCTATTTTATAGATGACAAAACTAAGAAATATGGAGGTACAGTATCCAGACCACAGTTTGGAAGTGATGGGGACTGGGGTTTTGTCTCAAGACGTCTGGCTCCAGAACTTCCATTTGTAACTAATGCCTATCAAAAGTAGTTAACAACTTTCAAAAGTTTTCAGGGTAATCAAAAAAGAAATAGTGAAAAGATAGCAGTCAACAGTTGGAGAGAACCAGCCCTTTTTGGTAACAGGATGAAAACAGAATTATTTTTTCTTTGCAGTCAATATTCCGTTCTGTGTGCGTTTGTGTGCGTGTGTCTGTGTTTGTGTGCGTACGTGATGGTGATGCTTTGTCTCTTTTCTTTTAACAATTTTTCTTGCAAAATTATATTTCCTCATTCCCTTGTCCTCACCATGCTGTGAAAATAGCCCTGCAGGAAGACCTGCCCATCCCTGGCCGCGCCAGCTCCACTTCCTCCCCCTCCCTGTCTCACACATGACGTTTTCCGTGCAGTTCCAGCCCTTCTGCACGCTCTAACCTTGACAGCACTGACGTCAAGAATTGAGGGAGTATGCTGAGCCAGACCCAAGCAGGCGGGCTTTGGCTACCAGCACTTCCTCTAGAAGCTGGCCTCTTTCTGGCTTAAGCATTTTTCCCCATCCTGGCCTCGTTCCTCCTGGCCAGCCAGCCCTCCCCTCAGCTCATGAATCATGTGAATCTTTATTAAGCTTGGAATGTTCTTGTCACCCACGTGGTCATCATCCACATCAAGGGTTCTGCCACTCTGAGAAGGTTAAGAGGTGGCAGCTTCGCCCCTCTCTACAGACATCAGAGGACCATTTTATTGCACATGTACAAGCCAAGGTTTGCCGTATTTTTTCTTGACCATAAGCACGTTCCAGTGAGGCCCTGGTTGGGCAGAGAATGAATAGAAGGTCACTGTGGGGGCCCTGTCATCCAAAATTACCACCAGCAATGACCCTATCACCCAGGGACGCTCCTGAGCCCAAACTGGAGATAGTGTAGAAACTTTGACGTCCAAGTCTACACCATCCTTTGAAGTTGGAATCTGGTATACCAAGGATCAAAGCTCTATAGATTTAGGATAACTCATGAAAAAGCAGACTAGCTACTTCTGGATTTGAGGCAGAGGGTAGAAGGACTTGAAATGATTTTGTTCAGATTCCTACAGCATGCATGGTTTTCTACCACCTTGCATTATTATTTCTCTCTCTTTCATCTTTATGAAGAATTCAGGATGATTACTGTATAAGTGACTGTGGGGAGGGCAATATTATTATCATATTTCTTCTCTTTTGTTCTCCTGCAAAGCCCAATGCAGCACCAGCTGCACAATCTCATGAAAGCACAGAATGTCAGATCTGAGAATTTCCTTACAGTGCATCTAATTCAATCCCCTACTTGACAAATGAGAAAAATCCAGCCCAGAGAAAATAAATGACTTTGCCAAGGTCACATGATTTCCTCATGGCAGTACAGATGTGAGAAGCTGGCTCTCTAGACTCCTGGCCCAACAGGTGCTTGTTACAGCCCTGATACTAGAAGGATTAAGCATGTGAAGGGATGCAGGCCCTGCAGTGCTGTTACCTTCCCACGGTGACCACGGACGAATAGCACTTTCCTGGGTGAGCGATGGTGACCCTTACATCTCCATTTCAGTCCTCGAAGTGGGTGATTGGGAAGGTGATGCCTATGTGTCTCTCTGCCCACTTCAGTGTGGTCTAGAACAACTAAATTCACCCAGTATGAGTCTCCTTCTCAGAGAAGCCTTGTCTGATGCTCCTTTATGAAGCAGTATGTTCCTCCCTTGCCACCCTCTTCCCCTCGACACTCAATAATTGTCTTCTTCTGCTGACTTTTTCTCCACAGTACTAAGTATCATCTGATGTGTCACAGATTTGCTTATTTTTTGTTTCTTTCTCTCAAATGTCAGAAAGAATCCAAAATAAAGACGATGCTTGTAAAGAACTGAGAAAACTTCCCTACTAATACTAAGGTTGTCTGGTGTTGATTTAAAACACTGTAGAAAAAGAGTACTGGTGAGAAGAGGTAGATGTGGGGAAAGGAAGAAAGAATTAAGGTAAAGTGAAAGAGAGGAATAAAATATCAGGTAAAAGAAGCCACAGACTGGCTCACTAGCAACAATGTGACTGGGTGAGAACTGAGACCTGGAAACACAACATTAGACAGAAAGCAACTGTGTCAGCTATTTATTGCTGTAATAATGCTGCATAACAATCCACTCCCAAACTCGGGTTCAAAAACAATGTTTCATTGAGGCTGGGCTCAGATGGGCCCATTCACATTTCTGGAGATTTGTTAGCTATTGATCAATTTAAGGTGGTCTCAGTTAGGACAACTGGAATGGCATGGCTCTGTCCCTTTTGTCTCATCCTCCAGTAAGTTATTCAGGCAGGTTGTCATGGTGGTGACAGAGGAGCACTGCATGAGTAGGAGGAAGCACACAGGGTATCTCAGGGCTTAGAACAAACACCACATGATCTCCACTGTTGGCCCAGGCAAGTCACAGAGACAGATTCAAAGGGTAGGGAAATAGACCCCACCTCCTGATGCGAGAGACTTCAAAGAGGTCAGACTAGAGCGCAGGGTAAAGAATTGAGGTCATAACTGCAATTTGCTGCAGCAGCTCTGGAGGTCTTATGGCACAAGTGGGAGAAGCTCTATCTCTCGACAGTGCCTCTTCTTGAAGGTGGGAATGCTCCCAAGGGGACCTGGATTTTTGGAAACTTTTCACATACACAGATGCAATGATGTATGGTATTATATATATATATATATATATATATATATATATAATCAGTTTCTTCTTTTACCATTGTCTTGTCCACAGCTCATTTGAGTGTACTCTTCAAAGATGAGGAGTGAGGTGGATTTCAAGCCCAGTGAAAAGGCATCATAAGGAAAATGTAATGGGTCTGCTTTGGCACCATCACAGGATGACACGAGGAAGCAATGTACACATGGGTGAAGAGCACTTCAACAACTTGCTACGTACAAGCATTTGCTTTCCTCTCTTTCCCCCTCCTTAACTTTCAACAATGAAAACAAGCCTATTTATTCATGAAAGGGACGATGACTACACTGACCCAGAATCCCAGACATCCTCTCAAAACTTTGGGGAGCAGCCCCCATTGTTCTCCCCCACTGATTCCAATCAAGTGGCCGGCATCAGGGCACACCCTGGGGCACCTGGATGTCCCTTGACCTTCTTGTAATCAGGCCCAAACCCAATTAGTCCCCATCATTCAGCCACCAGCATCCCTTAGAAGCCCTCAGCCTATTGTAGACCTCTTCATTATTTAAAGGTGAAGAAAGTCCTCCTGTGGGCACCTCTGTTTCCTCTCTGCAAGTGTATTATTTTAGGTGAAAAATAAAATATAAAAATAAAAGCCAAAGGCTTGCTCATCCCCTCCGACTCTGGAGGGGAATTCCAGTCGCACAGAGAACGGCCTGTCCCTTCCTCTCACCTTCTCCACCCAACAGCGGAGGTGGAACCAGCCTTGGGGAGGAAATCATTTTCCTGTTCCACTGTCTGTAAGCACATTTTCCAGATCAGTCCTGACTTTTCAATTTCAGAGAGCCTCCACATCCAAATGAGGCCCCGTGTTGGACCAGCCTCACGACGTACTTCCTACTGCTCATTGGTGAAATGTTTATCAGCCTGAAGGGAAATGGCAAAGGTACAGGGCCGCGCGGAGAGCAGGCACATGGTTGACTGATGCATAGCACTTGGCTCGGAGCAGCCTGGGGGGCAAGCAGTTATTTTCCACGGGCTGTTATCAACAGGAAATCTAAGTGCATTTCATGCAGCGGGAGATTTTGGCTAGTCCCTTGAAACAAACTTTTGAGAGCCCTTAGGATAACTGTCACTCACTTTCCAGACTCATTGACAAGCTGATACTATCCAGTTAGAAGGAAGTGAAGAGGCCCATCGAAGAAGACATGTCGAGTAAATCACACTCTGGAGCCGGCACCAAACTCCAGAAACTCCAGTGACAGACAAAATGTAAGCTAGTGTGTCAAATTAAATGCCAGCACTGTGCCTGCGTGTGTCTGCATATGAGAGAGGGGGAAAGAGAGAGAGGTGTAAGGAAATAACACGGCTCTGAGATCAAAAACTTGAAACAGTAACTCTCAAATCTCTCCCCTCTACTCCCATCTCCAGTAAGAATATATTACCCCTGTCTGGGGGAAATAGAGTGAGAAGGTGGGAGAGACACACAAAGAGATAAAGCTATAGAGTCCTGTGTCGCAGACTTCCTCAGAGACCAAGGTGGACCTTGAAACACTTGATTTTTCCCCGTTAACTTTTATGAAGCCTGACTTGGCTGTAATGTTTCTCAAATGCCAGCCGGTTTCCAGCCAGGATTTTCCAAGTGCATCTAATTGCCCACTTTATCACAGGCACTATCAGGTAAATGGCGTCCCACCTCCGCTGGGTCTGCCTGAGGTTGACACCAGGACTTGTCAGGCAATGGATCACAGAGCCAGAGTGGGGGCCCCTTGCACCGCATTCCTGTGTGAGGGTGACAGTAAATCCTGACATCCGCCAGGAAGATCGGAACACGGCCATGCTCCCTGATGCACCTAAACGACACAACCAGGAAGGCTTTTAGGATGTGATCAGAGATGTGTCTGAAAGCTCTTAAAGAGACAAGGAGCCTCTTTCTCCAGCAACAGTGGAACCGAGATGAACCCTGAATATTTGCTTTTCTCTTTGATGATGGGTAATGACCTATTTTTATGTTTGGGTGAATAATGCAATTAGAAAGTGCTCCAGAGTTTAAACTGTGCTTATATCCACCCTCTCAAGAGCCTCAAAGCTACTCAAAGGAATGGCCATCACCAGGCCCATAGTTTAGAAAGAAACCAAGATGGAGCCTGGCGAGGTGATTTGGCTTGGGTCTCAAACCCAAGGCTTCAAAGACCTTAGAACATGTGTTCTTCACTTTACCAAGATGTTCTCCACCTTCTTCTTCTCCAAAAGTGTTTTTGTTAATTGTAGCTTACAGAACCATCCCTGAAACTTGATACTCAAAACAAGACAAAACACCAAAACCAAAAGGGAAAAATAATCCTCTTACTAATCCAACTTGATTGGTTTTTAAAGGAATTAATGGGGAAAATAAATAAATAAAAGAAGGGTAAGTGCCTGGCAGCATGAATTTATCACCTTAAATGATCATTTAGTAAAGTTTTCAATGGAATAATTTGGACTTTTAGACAAACTCCACACAAAATGGGAAGGGTAAAGGTGTGATTTGAAATACTTGGGGGCTTGGGAAGTTCTTTGAGTTCGATGGCCTAATATTTAAGCAGGTAGCAAAGCCAAGGATCTAAACTTAAGATCATATGGACACAATATATGGGATGTTTATCAGTTAGTGAATTTTCACAAGGAAAATAGTCTTTAAGCTTATAGAGAGAAAAGGAGGCTGTTTCGTAGCTGTAGATGCCATCATTGCTGATATAAACTGGTGACAGTACAAATTGTCCATTAAGTGCCTGAAATTCAACTTTCAAGAGTGTCTCCCCGGCACCCCTCACTTATAAATGAGACACAGGCTTTTGACTCATCCATGCTGCACAGAAAATTGATGATGCAAAGAGATCAAGATTTGATCTGATGCCCAGTGGGTTGACTTATTTCTTGATGACCCTCAGCAAGTCATTTAACTGTGCTTAATTTTCTCATCTTAATATGTGAATAAGAATATTTAGCTTGTGGGGCTTTATTAAGGGTTAAATGAGAAACTGGATGTGAGAACACTTTGTAAACTATAAAGTGTTATTATTTTCATCTGAAAACAACCTAGTATTTATTGGAAGTTGTGCCAGGCCCTTAGGGATTGAAAAAGAAAACGACAGTATTGATTTTATTCTTCATTCAGCCTCTATTTATTGGGTACTTAGTATATGCAAGGGGCTCTGCTAACAACACTGATGTCCTCTAAATGGAATGACATGGTCATGATCACTGGAAGGTTATGTTGGTCAAGGTCAAATCTACCAAATATGTATGAATATGTCTGTATTCCTTTCTTCCGACATTTATTGAAGAGCCACTGCCTTAAGAAATTTACAGAATTAAATATAATTTACTAGAATATATTACATTGTGATACATATTATAACAAAATAATTTTACAAGCCTATTTAATGATAAATTCTGGAAGGGAGATTCCAGAAATTTTAATATACACACTTAGTTCTACACCTGGAACTATTTATACATAAATGCCAAATATTTTATAATAATAGTTCAACAGATAATGGCGTGGATAATGTTTTTCCTCACTGCAGTATTTGGCAATATTGGAGGTAAGTAAATAGATGGATACACTTAAGTGACCAGGAAATGGAAAAGCTGACAAATCATCACAAGCAACCATGACTGGTGGAATGAGGTTGGTTCACCACAATTAGAAGCAGTAAGGATTCTAGAAAAATATATGAATGGATATGACATCTTCTAGCCTTCCTTGCATCAGAGTCAATATTTCAAAACACTAATAAAATACCACCTATGCTCAAATGCCTGGGGGATAGATTTAAATAAAGAGGTTTTAATTGTTTTTTAAGATTCAGTGCTTTTGTTGCCATTTCCTCTTAAGTTGCAATCTTGAGGTAAATAATTGAAACCTCTTTTCTCTCTTCTGTTAGCTAAACCTTTCCCCAAAGAGTTATTATCACTGCTTCTGAGATACACAGAAACTACATGATCAGTACTGACACTTTTGTAGATCCAGTAAAAGATAAGTGTATTTAAGAAGGAGTATGTTTTATTTTCTATTACAGACATTCATTTGTTTGAAATTCGACTAATGAATTTCTTGCCTGGGGCAGGGGGTGCGTGGAGGGATAAATTAGGAGTTTGGGATTAACAGATACACACTACTATATATAAAATAGATAAAGAACAAGGACCTACTGTATAGTACAGGGAACTATATTTAATATCTTGTAATAACCTATAGTAGAAAAGAATCTGAAAAAGTATATATACGTATATATACTGAATCACTTTGCTGTACAATTGAAACTAACACAACATTGTAAATTAACTATATTTCGATTAAGAAAAAAAGAATTACTTGCCTGGGTTCTTAGTTCAGATACATCATGGGCATTATTTTCATGCTAAAGCACAGACTTCCCTGAAAGATCCCATGAATCCTATCCTTTTGGAGCCTGGAATTTCACAGAAACATTCCACCCCAGTCCACAACTGCTGGGGTCCTTCATTACAGTTGTTAACACATCACGAAAAACACAATAACGTGACCAGAATGGACTTCTCAGTTTTTCAAGTGGTTTGAAACACATTGTCCTTTGATTCTTTTATGAGGGTTCCATAATTTCTTGGGGTTTTGCAGCTGCTTTTTGATCCCTGGCCCTGCCAGTATCTCTTCCCAGACAGAAAGTGGGACCCTTGATGGTGGTTGTGGTAAATTAATAAGGAGAAAAAATAAACAGAAGGCCCTTTTCCCATGTGGTTTTCTTTAAACTTTGCAAATCTGTTCACTGTACACTTAATGTGGAGCTTGCCATGCAAGAACGCTGTCTGGCTTTTCCAATTCATCATCTCTTGTGATGTTCTTCCTTCCTTAGCGAGTCCACAAGTGGAGCTCATAGCAGGCGAGTGAATGGATGGTCCTCTCTCCAGGTTCCCACATCCTTCCAGGACATCTGAGCAGCTGTGCAACAGCAAAGCAAAATTTTCTAGAGTTTCTACCATCCAATCCCATAGCTTTAATATCATCTAAAGTAGTGGTAGGCAAACGTTTTCTGTAAATAGCCAGATAGTAAATGTTTTTGCAGGCCATATGGTCTCTGTCACAATTACTCAACTCTGCCTTTGTAGCATGAAAATAGCCATAGATAATATGGAAGTGAATGAATGTGGCTGGGTTCCAATAAAGCTTTATTTATGGATAAATTTGAGTTTCCTGTAATTTTCATGTGTCATAAAATATTCTTCTTGTTTTGAATTTTTTCCAACAATTTAGACATGAAAAAGCATTCGTAGCTTGTGAGGCCATATTCAAACAGACAGTGACTGGATTTGGCCCACATGCAGTAGTGTGCTAACCCCTGATCTCAATGATCAGGGCTTCAAAGGTACGTCTCCAGCCAATATTTACCTTTTGGATCCCACAAGTGATGACTAATATCTCCAGTTGTTTGTCCCTCAAACACCTTCAGTGTTTAAAATGGAAGTTGTGATTCTCTACTCCTATTGCTTTTTTGTCAGTGTTTCTCCATCTGAGGAAAATACTTTTACATTTTCTACATGTGTAGTTACTACAGCTAGAGAATTGTTGACCACTATTGAGTGCTCTTTTATTATACTCCATATCCAATCCATTACTGTATTCTAGAGATTGTACTTCCAAAACATATCTCAAATCTGCTTAATTCTCTCCATCTGGTCCAAGCTAGCCTTATCCATTAACTAACTGGATTCCTATAATAACTTCCTCATTGATCTCCCCTTTTCTGTCATTTTTACTTGCTAAATCTTTGCAAACCAAGATATCGTCATTGCTTCTGAGATGTGTAGGAATTATGGGATTATATTGACAATATGCACAGGTAAAGCAGAAGTTTCCCTTCCTACCCTCTCAGTGCATTTTGCATGTAGCATCAGAAGTGAACTTGCTAAAGCATTAGTCATAAAATCACTCTGATGGCTTTCTTTTGCCCTGAAAAGTAATCCAAGATTCTTATTAAATACTTCAAGGTTCTACCGGAGACAAATTTCATGTTCATCTCCATCTCTTCACCACCTCTGCCCGCTCTCATCCTTGTTCATTACACTTCAACACAACTGGTTTCCTTTCTGTTCCTGCTCTATACTTCCTCCTTTCTCAGCTCCATGCCTTTTCCTCATTTTCCTCTCTGACTTTGTGGTATTTTCCCAATTCCTTGCATGGCTGACTCATTCTTATCTTTCAAGCTTCAACTTAATTATTACTTCTCCAAGTGACCCCTTTATCCAAAGTCAGCACCTCCATCTCCTTTGCCTTGATGATTTCCTTTATAGGCAATATCCCGATATTTAACAGTTTTGATTGCCCTTTTTAAACCAGTTCATTATCTGTCCTTCATAGAAAATATAAATGACGTAAGCATAGACCCTTATCTGTAAGAGTCACCATATCCTAAGGCTCAGTCTAACATACAACAGCTACATAAGTATTGAATAAATGACCTAATAAATAAATCTATCGGTTTAAAATGTAGACCAATCCTTCAGTATATTTTTTAAAGTGTATGAAAAATTTTAATGGAAATATAAATTACACTTGGAAAAATGTGTCATGGTACAGTTCCCATTTTATTCTTAAAGCCTTTGTGCATTTTTCAAATAATCTACAACATACACACACAAAAAAGAAACGACCCACAAATCACTTTTGTTATTAGCAGTAAGACAAATGCAAATGGAAGGGGCATTACATGGGTAGGGGAGTAAGAAGTACAAACTATTAGGTATAAAAAAAACTACAAGGATATATTGTACAGCATGGAAATATAGCCAATATTTTTTAATAACTATAGAGTATAGCCTTTAAAAATTGTGAATCACTATAATGAACACCTGTAACTTATATAATACTGTACAGCGACTATACTTCAATAAAAACACAAATTACATAAATAAATAAAATTTCTTTCATGTAAAAGAAACAGAAAAGAAAAGGAAACCCCATTCTGCTAAAAACGTTTGTCTACAGTTTTCTAAATGGTATCCTTGAAATCTTCATGGTTACGTTGGAACATGGAAATGCCTTAATGTCTAAGGTAAAGAGAGGAAAGGTAGTATACCACCTGGATGCTGGGGTTGAGAAAACCTGTTAAAGGTCAATTTATCCCTCAAGAGAAGCTCTGGGGAAGGCATGTAGGAGTTTTGGTTGAATAACTGTGTCTTCTCTGTTGAGCTGCATATCTTTCTATCCTATCTTTTCTGCTTTTTCAAAACGACTATTTAATTTGAAGGATGATGAAGCAACAGAGGTGATTAAAAAAATGGCATGAATGAGGGCTGCAGCATGAGTTAAAATCCTGATTGTGTTGTGACATGTAATGTTGACCTCTGACCTCTGATTTCCTTCTCTGTAACATAGAGCCCCAAAGTAATTTCTCATTAGACCATTCTGAAGACTTGGAGGATATTTATGAGGACTTGGTATAGTATATGACACAGACTGGGTATCTATAAAAATAAAACATCAGTTTATGTGTCATAAATATTAGTTTTTAAAGGAGTAAGTTCCACAAGGTGGAAATATCTTGTATGTTTCTAATAAAAAAGAAAAAGAAATCTGGCTAGAGAAAGATTTTGGCTAGCATAAGTTCCTAAGATAATTTTTCTCACTGTGTTCAGAATCCTTGCTAAATGTGTAAGCCAGTATTTACTACATCTTACTGCAATGACCAACAGCTTCTGAAACCCAGCGGCTTATGGCTACAAAGGTTTATAAAGGTTTGTTTCTCATTTGCTTTATAGTTGGTCTGTGGAAGCTGCAAATAGACTATGAATCTGCTTACATACATTCTTCTTACCAGCATCCAAAGAGAAGCAGCAGCTTTTCTTTGGGACACACCCTTCTCATAGCAGAAGAAAAACGGAGATGGCTGAATCAAATAAGTCTCTTTAAACTTCAGACAAGGCATGTGTTACTTTGTTCACATTCGATTGGTGAAGGCAAGTCACTCAAGCAGGGTGGTGTCATTGATCTAGAGAAGTCAGATTCCAAGGAAAGTCACTGCAATTCACATGGCAGCAGGTAGAGATTTATAATTCTTACATAAGAAAGGCCAGAATATTGGGTGTAATAGACAATAGACAACATAAACCTCAATCTATTTTTCTAAATTTAGATGAAAAAGATGAGTGTCCTCCAAACTTATGTGAACTAATTCCTCCACCTGAAATAAACCAATGTTTAAGAACAAAACATTGCTTTGTGGAACCAATGGGTTGAGACATTTAGCATAATGGAAAATTCTGACTTTTAAAGTAGCAAATTAAATAGCACACTCTGGGCATACAGTTTCCAGTGATTTATATGGTTTTCGTAGGGCTGGTCGAATAGGTGGATTTAGTGCTAGACTGATGTGTCTGGGAAACACCGATCATCATTCTCCTCAGACAGCAGGCCTGCTCTCAGAACTGTGGTGAGCATGATTCCATTGAGCCCCAGGCTAAAGGATTTACAGTCTCCTTTAGTCAAACCACAATATATTGATTAAAAATTTGCCCAGAGTTTATCCGATTCAGGCTACCTGGAGTTGTCTGTGTTAATAGCCATCAGATTGAATATGCTGCCTGTGCACTCAATCATCAGTAAGCCAAGGAAATGTCCTTTTCTCCTCCTATTACTTGTTTTGCCACAATAAAAATTAAACAACATATCTCAACTCTCCGAGTGATACCTGTTTCATTCATTGATTAATATCCGAGTCCAATTTTATCTCATTTAGAAAGAAGTGAAACAGGTCCTCTGGTTTTCATTTTTAAATTGAGAAACCGACATTCAGGGAGTGAGTGTTGTCCTCTGAACCTGAGCTGGTAAGGGAAAGACAAGAAAGGCACCTTGGATTCTTCAAGAAAACCAGTGCACCAGCGTAGCTTGGGGTTTACGTTTCCATGGAATTCCGTAGTGGTGGAAACTTAAACAATTTCATTATGAAAAATTAACAGATTTTAATTTTCCCTTAGAGAGTCTATCTCAAAATAATTTTTCCTTGGAGAGTCTATCTTCACAAACTATTTTGTTATTGATAATTTATTGCTTGTTTGTTTGTTTAAAATACCTCTACTTGTGTGGACAATGCAGTTAAATTAGACCAAGCTGGTTCAAACTCTTATTTTACAATGGGCAATTATTGAAATAGATGATTGAAAATGACTGATTTCTTAATCAAGTTTAATAGTGGCTTCTGGGGCAAATGAATGATTCACTTCAATAAAAGCATTCAAGTCAGCTGTGCATGTTGGTACAATGGTGAAATGAACTTAGCACAGAAGTGTGTATTTCCAGGCTTGAACAATGAGAAGCATGAAAAACATGTAGGATATTTGTTTTTTAAGCATGCAGAAAAAATACCCAAACGATACCAAAGGTATACCTGAAGACTAAAGATCTGTTTCTAGTCATACAGTTCCCTTCCCCAGAGTCTCTAATTTCTCATGTAGACTTCCAGAAATAAATCTATACACTAATATAAGTTATTACTGTTATATCAGCTAAGGGGAGATAAGAGGGGTTAGGGATTAAGTAAACATTTTATTGTACTTTTCAATTTTTCCAAATTTTGCCATCAAGGACTGGGAAAGGTGGGAGCAGGAATAAGAGGGGAAAAACCTTAAGAAACAGAGCAGTGTTCCCAAGTATTTCTATGCCATCTTGGGTCTCTTGGCACATTAATTGGTATTTTGATTTTTAAATATATTTTTTGCAACATATGAGAACAGGAAAAGTTTAGATTAGGAAGATTCTTAAGCCACAAGTTCCAATTAGATTTGGGTACACCCCCTACCTATCTTAGTATATGTCAAAATAAAGACATATAAATGTAAGGACATATTTGAGTGTTCTGAAACTTCTAAGAATGATGTCTTTAATATTGTTCTTGGAAACTGCAAATATTAAATTCTTCCAACAAAGCATTTTGGGGTCATCTGTGCTTTGCTGGTACAATAAACATGGCACTCGTCCACCTATGTAATCATCTAGCAGTGAGACAGACTCAGTAATCTTGGCCACTTGTAACATTTGCTGTATCACTGAGTTTATACTTCCTAAACTTTAGAATGAAGTTAATCTTCCGAACGATTTCAGAAGTTTTAAGAGAGAGACTGTGAGGAGGAACCCATGTTCAAGTTCATTTCTGTAACATCCTGAATGAATTTCTAAACCAGAGAAGAATAGCAAGGTGATGGGCTACCTGAGAGAAAAAGCAGTCAAGACTGAATCACAATGGCTTAGAGATGGGAATAAGCTCAGGCCAATCACATAATACTCGCTATTGTGCTCTCAGGCTTAGTCAGAGCCAAATTCAGGAAGCACATTCCATTAGACTAAATAAAGCTTCGATCATGTGTAAAATTTCCAACTTGAATAGGCAGCCATCCTATCACTCATCAGCCTGGATGCATTTAATGGGTGTAATTTCTTCCTCATATTTCTATGCGTTTATTGTTTCATTTTTGTTATAGGAATTTGGGCATCTTATACAGCTTATTATTTTCTGTTAAGCCCAGGCTCAAGTAAATACTGTTCTACAGGGTGTACATGAAAATATGTTTCCTTTAGATTGTCAAAAGAATGGGCAATCTGATTCAACTTAACTATGAGATTAGAAGAAAGGAAAAGTGGGAAAAATACCTATCCAGCACTGAGCCAATGTAACTTGAGAGTGTATAGAAATTATATGGGGGCGGGGGAAGAGGGATTGTGAAGTATGAATTCCTCAATTCCAGAAGTTCTGATTCTGTAGACTCAAGATGGAATTCATAAAAAAAAAATGTAATTTAAGAAAGCTTCACAAGTCATTTTGAAATAGGTGAATATTGCCTTGGGCCCCTGTAAACTGCATTAAACTTGCTCTTAAATCGCTTAGAGGAAAAGGAAAGAAGATGGAAGCTGAGTGTTCTTTTTATTCTATTCAGGCCGATTATTTGAAAAGCTGAATGTCAGAAAAGCTGAATGTCAGAAATTGTCTCTGCAACATTTCTATTTCAAGATTGAATTTCATTGACCAGAGCTGCTGAGCCTCTCAGCTCTTGAGGACTGACTGCTGACCAGAGCTCCTGTCTGGAACAAGTGCTTATTAAGCAGAATGGAAGTGACCGGTGTGTAAATTTTATATATATATATTCAGCAGATTTTTTCAAAGTAATGATATGCTCCAAACAAAAAACCTAGAAAAAGTGAAGACTTAGCCTCTGAATATTTGGGGGACAGACGTGGTTTATTTTATTTAGTTATTTGATTGGGTGGGAGAACAGTCAGGCTGCAGGTATTTCTATTAAGAGTTCTCCGTAACTCCCCCAGATGTAGAACCAGAAGTAGACCCTGAGACAAAGATTTAAAAGTAAGTTGTTGGGGAGGTGATTTAAGTAACGCTGGTGGAGGAGTGGGGGAGTAGTGAGACTGGTGGTGGAAAGCAGCCAATAAGGATATTTATCAAGTAAGTTATCATTGTAGACAGCGGGGCCTTGTTCCCAGTCTGGGAACTCTGGGAGAGGGTGTAGAACAGGGGTCCCCAACCCCCGTTAGGAACCGGGTTGCACAGCAGGAGGTGAGCAAGTGAAGCTTCACCTGTATTTACAGCTGCTCCCCACTGCTCGCATTACCACCTGAGCTGCGCTTCCTGTCAGGTGAGCAGCGGCATTAGCTTCTCATAGGAGCATGAACCCTACTGTGAACTGCGCATGCAAGGGAACTAGGTTGTGTGCTCCATATGAGAATCTAATGCCTGATGATCTGAGGTGGAGCTGAGGCAGTGATGCTAGCACTGGAGAGCAGCTGCAAATACAGATTATCATTAGCAGAGAGGTTTGACTGCACAGAGACCATAATAAGTCAATTGCTTGCAGACTCATATCAAAACCCTATCAGTGAGTGGCAAGTGATAACAAGCTCAGGGTTCCCACTGATTCTGCATTATGGTGAGTTCTATAATTATTTCATTATATATTACAATGTAATAATAATAGAAATAAAGTGCACAATAAATGTAATTCACTTGAGTCATCCATCGTCCATGGAAAAATTGTCTTCCATGAAACTGGTACCTGGTGCCAAAAAGGTTGTGGACCGCTGGTGCAGAACACATGCTCAGGGCAGCGGGAGCTCGAGTAGTTGAACATTGACTCCCATCAGTCATTGGCTGAAGGCTGCTCAGGTGAACATTCGTTCCCTGGTACTTCCGACCTACCTCCTGCATGGACCAATCAGGCTTCAGGGGCCAGAGCAAGTTGTCAGGCAGAAGTACAGGCTCTGGCAGTTAGGATTCAGGCAAATGTGTACTGAAAGCATCAGAGAGAGGGATTTGGAAAAATTATGTCTTTGAAGCCAGCTCCTCATTCTAGTAAAAGGATGATGGAAAAAAGGACTTGCCAGGCAAGCACCAAGCCTCGTTATATTTAATATGCCTCTTCTGTGAAAACACCAAGCCAGGTTAAAGGGCAGGGCATGGGTCAGTTGCCCTGATTACCAACCCATGAGTGATCTTAACTTGTCACAGTGATGAATTGGATCTCTGGTACCAGTTTACTTGGATTTCAACTTGAGAGTCCTTCTGTAACTGGTAAAATGTAAAAATTTTCTTATCCTGCAAAAGTAGAGAATGTCTTCAGTGGACATTTTAAAAGCACCACTTGCTTACATGTCCTAGCTTGCATGTTGCAGGTTTTTGCCTCATCTAAGTGCAGGTTTCATGGTACAGTCTCAGGAAGCTGAGTGTCATCAGGGACAGATTAAAAGTAAGCAGAGATTCTAAAACTGAATGACACATGGAAAAATGCTGTTCCTCTAGAATTAGTCATTTGTCTGTATATGTAAATGGATTTTTATGCTTCCTATTAAGTTGTTAAGTTCAAAAAATGAATGTAAAATTATGAATTTCTCATTTTCAATGTAAAGAAGGAAAATTATTTTCTATTAATTGAAAACATTTCCCTCTGACTCCACAAAGTACATAATAATTGAATATGTAAAGAATGTCATACTGAAAGAACACCAAGTTTTTAGCTCATCAGGAGAAATCTCACATGGCTTCCTTATAGTCCTTTAGGAAACCATCAAATTTGGTTGACAGAGAAAGTGAATATGAATTTGGTATTATTTTAAATATGCTCAGTACCTTTTCCCCAAGATACTCTAGTACTCTAGTGTCCACAGCTGCACAAACTACCGCTTTGCAAAGAATTAAAAATACCCACTTGTTCACGAATGTCGAAAAATTATAGTGCTTGTGGACATGAAGCCATAAAGCTATATGAATGAATCATGGAGTGATTTTTTTCCCCCACTGGAGATTTGCAAACTCATCAGATGGAGACGCAGTAGAAAGAAGCATGCCAGATTCAGATTTCATTCTGCCTCTGGTCAGTTCTGAAATTCAGAAGGCTTCCTCTTGTGTGCTCTATGGATTCAAGCAAGCTACTTTTAAGTTTGACACACACCGACATACACACAGGTATGATTGTTTAATTGTTTTTAAATTCAATTTATTCCCACTTCCATTTTTTGCCCTCCAGCAACATTTACAAATTATAGGAGGATTTCCTGGCTACAACTGTGCCTGGGACTGCTTTCCAAAGTAACTTAGCTTAAAGCTACCAGCTTGGCACTGGGACAATTAATGTCAAAAGATATCCTAAATGGAGTGTCAGTTTCTCAGTTTTCTTATGTTGTGGTCTCTGTTACACACAAGGACTCTTTGCTGCCATTGTAAACTATTGTCAAAAACATCTTTTCTAAGAGAGAAAGGATCCAACTACCAATATTGTAACTTGAATATGGGTATAATTTTGCAACTTGGACTTATTCTGCTGATTTGGGTGTTTTCAGTATTGTTTTACTGTTGAGACAGAAAAGCCAAAAAATTCAGCTGTGAAATCCCCCAAATCACCACTGCCTATTGAAATCTATATGCCTCTTGAACGATAAAGCCACATTAAAAGTGTCCAAATTAACGGAATGAGATGAAAAGCTAAGTGTGGATAGAATGAGTTGAGAGAGGTGTTGATTAAGAGACACGATAGAAGAAAATATACAATTACAGTACACCCTCTGCGCTGAAGTTACCTCTCTCAAACGTGTGTCCCTTTGGCTACAGAAGTGGAGAATGATAAGGGAAATACAGAGAGGAGCAAGAAAGGGGTGAAGAAGGATAGGAGGATAAAACAAGAAAGACAGGCATCACTGGAGGGTTCATAGTCACAGAGATGCAACCTCCCTGGTCTTAGTTCCCTCATCTATGAAATGATGGTGTTGTTGAGGATTGTCTCTAAGGATTCAAATAATTCTAAAGTGCTTCATTTCTTTGTTTTAAAGTGAGAATCTGATTTTAGCCACCAGCCAACAAAACATCTCAGAATGACTATCTCTCATATTGTTGGAGAAGGTAGTTCCTTACAAAATAGGTTGTGAGATCAAATTGTCTTCCGGCTTTTTTGGATTCTTTACACACAAAGATCAAATTATCAGTCCATTCAAGGTTCTGAAAGGACTTGAACAAAATTGCCAAGTGGCAGAAATAGGCTCCAGGTCAACCTGGTTACTTGAGAGCTCTTTGTATGAGGAGCTGCATGGGCCTTGATGCCAGCCAATCCCGTCACTGAGCTCAGAAGAGCAGGCATCCCCTACATGTGGGCAATCAATCTCCAGGTCGAGTTTGCTGGAGCACCACACACAGTTTAACGGATGAGTGGGATCTTGTGGAGCAGAGGTTCCCCCATGGAAATAACAAACGCTAGCCACCAGTCAGGTACTTCATGTCCAGAACTGATGTCACTGCAGTTGCAGGATCATCTCTGCCTTTTGCTTCCCACCCCCGAGGCAGATTGGGGCACTGGTGCATATCACTCTGCTTTGGACCTGAAGCAGCATGATGCTTCCATCCATTTTCCTTTGGAGGTGGCAGAATCTGTTTTGGAGCAATATGGATGTGTCAGAGAATTTTCATCATGCATGTTCCTGGAAGATTTGGCCCAGAGGCTGCCTACCTCTCGGCTCCTCATCCCCACATAAGTACCTGAGCAAGAATCTTCACCCCGGCTTCTTTATCCAGAGCACTTCCTGTCACGGGAACACGAGAGGCCCTGCATAGCCAGAGAACTGGTCTTGAATCAGCTCACGGAGTTATGTCAGCTACTTGGCCTAACCAGGGCTACCTCTGAAGTTTGGATGTAGAATCACCACTTGTCTAGAGGCTTCTAACTCCAGTTGGTCCTGAAGACAAATAGACTAAGACTAGAGTAGTCCTTTTGGTGGTGAGTCACTTGAACTCCAGCCCAATGTTGAAAGGAAAGGAAGTAAAACTTCTTTATGTTCAAAACAGTCCATCAAACTGGTTAACTAGTCAGAGCCATTCTTTGAGTATGGAGATCAGGGGTCCAGGGAAAGCCATGTATTGTAAGTGTACAGCTTGGCAAACTTTCACACACTGAGTTCACCCTCATAATTGACACCTAAGTCAAGACATGGAGCATCGCCAGCCAACATCTTAAAACCTGTGTTTGTGATGGTTCCTGGTAATTACCACAGCCCATGTCCCCTAGAGGAAACACTGTCCTAACTTCTAACATCATGGATTTGTTTTGCTTGCTTTTGAACTTTATGCAAATGAGATTGATCATATGTTATATATGTTTGTGAGTGGGTGTTTCTGGTCAACATAATGTTTGTGTAATTCATTGATGTTGTTGTGTATAGAGTTCACTGTCTCACCACTATGTGGTTTTCCATTGTGTGAAGACACCACAATTTATTTATCCATGAAACTATTGAAGGGCATCAGGGTAATATCAGGTTTTTGGATATTGTGAATAAAGCTTTTATGAACATTCTTTTATGGTGTACATGTACATGCTTTTCAGAGGGGATATTTATTCCTAGTGATAGAATGTCTAGTTCTTAGGGAATGCATATGTTTACATATAGTAGACATTCTCCAAACAATCTTCAAAATACTTGTATCAATTTACATTCCATGAGCAGTGTCTAAGAGTTCTGATTGTTCGACATCTTCATCAATACTTGATATTGTTTGTCTTTTTAATTTTATCTCTTGGGTATGTCATCTAGCTATGTATTTTATATAGATAAGATGTATATAAGTTCAATGAACATAGGCAAAACATTGATCAAAATAATGGAGTAAAAGCACTTAAGCAGGATGTAGAATTCACTTATTCACTTATTCACTCATTTAATAAGTACAAATATTCAAGGGAGGTGTTACAAAAGACGAACAACTAGGAAGTGAAAATTTCAAGAAAAAGATTTAAAGAGAAATTTTCATGCAGATGTATTATGTTTTTCCTGAACACTCTGTTTCTATGTCATTCTCGGATAGATACTAAGTGTCTCCCAAACCTCCAGGGCCAGGATGATTTCACTATTTTATTTCTCAGCAATGATAATATGACAACAACAACAACAGTGGCAACAGTGGTTTAAGTCACTGAGCTCACTGACCTTCACAACATGCCTTTCATTCATGTGTTTTGACCTGATTCTAACAACTGTGAGGTAAAAGTAGAGTTTAGTCTCTTCAGTGCATAATCGAGGTGATGGAAGTGCTGAGAAAATAAGGGACTTGCCCAGGTGATCAGAACGAATTATAAGCGAGTCAATGGATCTGCGATTTGAACCAAGGATGTTAGATTTCTCAGCCTCATGAAGCTTCTCTTTACCCTCAATACAGCTCTGTAAATGAAGACACTTTACACCATAGAGATTCTTTGTACAATAACCCTTTCAGTTTTCATTTTGTTGAATCATTGTTTTAGAGACCAGATTAAGTTATATTGTGCCTGTTTCACAGATGAAGATAAGCCAGGGAGGAATTTAAGAGTATTCCATTTTTTTTTATGATGAGTTGGACAGTGAGAGAAACTCAGGGGAACACTAACAAATTGATTAATTTCTTAAATTCTATCTACTAAAATAGAAGTGCTCAGGAAACAGGGAGCAGAGGCAGCCATGTTTATCAGGATGGAATAATAATCATTGCCATAATCTTATAAATTCACATTTCTCTACCTTTGTTTGGGCTCATAATTTCTTCAACACAGCTAAAGAAAAGAAGTTCCTATAATACTAGCATTATAAACCTTAGAGATTCAGATAAGGAATAATTCCCTATGCAGAATTCTAGGAGCTTCTCTGATTTAAATTAAGTAAATAAATCTTTATTATTGTCCCAGGTCCTTTTCTAGTCCACATCCCTTAGTAGACAAAAATGTAACTGAATAACATCAATTAATGACCACATGATGAGTCTTGGCTTCTAGAACCCAGAGACAAGAAAACAGATCACCAACTTTGATATAACAAAAATGTCAATGATCTAAAATGGGATTGAGGCCTTTCTTGTTCCTTCAGAATTCTGTTGCTTTGGGGAAAGGTGAGTAACAGAGAGTTTATGGAATGTACCTGGTAAGTCTTTCTATAAAAAGAAAAAGGAGACAAAACCTCCCAATGTGTTCTGCTTTCAAGGCCAAATATCAACAACAAAAAAGCTTTATTGGTTTTTTTGTTGTTGTTGTTAATCCTTCCAGCTGTGCTGGAATTCCCAAGGTGAGAGACAGCCCAAGCAAATTGAGCTGGTTTATCTAATATTTCACAGAGTTCAAGATGGAGTCAATATCCTGCCAGTTTGCATTAATGTACATTCTTTATGTGGTTTGGGTCACCTCAATGGCACCCACCTCATCTCACTGACACCACCAGACCAGATCATAATATTCACTGGACAATTAAAGGATAAAGACCATATGAAGAAACTATGTCAGCGCTATACACTTTGGTTAATTCTTTGTGTAATTTAAATTCATTAATTCACTGTGTATTTCTCGTAACTATGTCAAAAATGGAAATATTTTTATTGGTGGTCTCATCTGAGTCCCAGGCTACCTGATTGGAAGTCAGACTAAATGAAGAAAACAGTTTTTAAAACTTTCCCAAAACAAAATTGAATATTAATTTGTAAAAGAATTATTTATAGACAGGATAAATCTTCTATACGTTGAACCACTCTTGTACATTTCATATAGGCCCCACCTAATGATGGATAAGAGTGGGTGGATAAATGCCCCATTTCCTCACCCTTTGGGTGGAACAATTCCGAGATGTGCTCTGCAGATTTTCCCAGAGGTCCTCAGTGGAATTACGCTTCAGCTGCTGATGGTGGTCACCTTGGTAATGTGCCTTCAATGCCCGACTCCCATTACCTGTCTCACCTCCCAGTTCCTCTGGCAGTGCTCCCTGGAATCCCATCCTTACACTCAAATCCTCATCTCAGGGTCTGCCTCTGGGGAATTCCAACCTAAGACAAACTTATCATTACTTTGTGAAAATAAGACAATATGTCTCCAAAGCAAACACCACCAGTCATTATATGTTAGACTATGTGACAGGAGTTTAAGTATAAAGGAGAAGGGGATGCATTAGGCTGAAGATGACAGATATGCTTTGTATTTTGGAAAGGAAGTTGGATATTTTGCTGGACTCTGAGGGATACAGTGGCTTTTCAGTTGGATGTGAGAGGTGAGAGATGTTAGTGTTACTGACCCAGGTTCTTGGACTCTTCATTCAATAGAAATTGACAAGAGGCCAGATGAGAAATTCAGGCAACACTTTGTTGGGACTTGTGCTGCAGCATGAGGGAGCAAGAACAAATAACCATGCCCTTGCTCACTCCAAGCTGGTCCCTTATATGTGGTGAGGATGGGGGCAGACCTGTGGGTGGGGCTGGAGGGGTGGCTTAGGTGGTCTCCCCACCCCCTTGGTGGTGCTGTGTGCAAGATCATGCATGGTACCTTGATTTTGCCCCTGGCACCTCAGAAGTGGCAGTTGGGTTTTGGTCTTTTTGTATCTTATTGTTCATACTTTTTCCCCAACTGGGCATGCACACAGTTATTTTTAGTCCCTTATGGTTTCTCTGTATCTGTTGCTTGAGGAGATGTATGTTCAGGTGCAAGTACTCCAGTAAAGATCCCAGATCCCAGGTTCCAGGTCCCAGCCTGTCTCATTAGGAGTCAGGAAAAGAGCTTGGAGTGTTTGTGGAATTGAAGGGGGAGCAGTTGTTTCAAGAACAAGTCTGTCGAAAGTTGGCTAGATACCTACTGGCAAGCAGAAGACACCACCATAAAGCGTCTTCTGTTATTTCCTGTGTGGTCAACAAAAGGTTTAGAGTGTAGAAAGGAACGATCCCTCTGTTACCATCCCTTCTGGTAAATCTCCAGGAATCACTGTGTGTAGTGGATGCTATTGGTGTCCTCTCCTGGATCCCTGTTACTGGGTGGTGGATCCATTCCCCAGCTCCTGTTGGCTACTGATGGCTCCCAGCTTCCACCTTCCCTGAAGACAAACCCTTGGTTGAATGGGAGCCTCCTGTCAGTGAGATTGCTCACTGCTCGTCTCAGTCAGCCTGCAACAGGTGACTGACTGACATGAACGGCAAGGATGTACAAAATGCTGGGCCACAGAGCTTCTAGGTGATGCTCCTGTAGGATCAGGCAAGATGATACACCTGCTTTACATGGTCCACTGCCTGACCCTGTTTCTTTCACCACCCCCCCATCTCATGAAAGCACACCCTCCATAAATCACATTCACCCAAATCCCTGTCCCAGGCTCTACTTCCAGAGAACTTGACCCAAGATCCCACATGTATGGCATGAGTAGATCTTCTTCATTAGCTCACAGGTAAAGGCATTATGGCTCACCTGGTCCTTCTCAGACCTCTACTGATTCTATGGGGAAAATGAATAAGGACTCTCCACCTTCCTGAAAGCCACACACTTAGTCATCCACAGACTTTCTCACAATGTGCTACTGACCTAAGTATAACATGCTGCCTAAACTGGCCCCATCCATTTGAGGGCCAGTAGGCCACTGACTGCTAAGGTGGACACGACCTCTGGCAGAAACACATCTCCAATAATAGTAGCATAAAGACATCAGAACCATCCTTTGAGTCAAAATGTCCCACCCATACACAGTGGAAATAATGAGCAGGTGAAGTTCTGAGGGGCCTAAAAATGGATCTGCAGGAAGGCTTGGGAAGAAAAGTACCATAAAACTTTTTATATACCAAATCTCAGGATCAATGGAAGGGACTGATGTGTGGGAGGCCCTTGTTCCAGGTCCGAAGTGCCTTGCCTGAACCCTCTGTTAAACTAAAAACAAAGTAAAACAAAGCATGGTCTTTCCACGCCTAATACTCCCCAGATGACTTTAAATGAATACACAGAGACTCATTTTCTTTCTTTCATGTTTTTATGTTTTCTTTTAAAGGGGCATTCTTCAAACTCATTGTGACACTGTAGTGCCTGTTGCTACTATGTGGGGTCTCAATTTCCCTGCTACTATGTGGTTTTTGCTCAATGAACAAAAACGTGCTTCAACATTAGTCTAAGTAGGCTTAAATAGAAAGTTTATCTGTAACTCAGGTATACATGCAGGGCTCCTGACTGCATTTCTAATTCGAGAGCAATGGTTTGGCCCCATGAGGGCCAGGATATATTTGGGACCCCAGCACGAAGCAATTGGCCGGTTATGTATGAAGCACCCAGAGATCAGTGTGCTATACAATATGACCCAACAATTCTCCTCTTAGGAATACACCCAACAGAAAGGTAAATATATGTTATTAAAAGACATATGTCAGAGTGTTCCTAGCAGCATTTTTGGTAAAGGACCCAAACTGGAAACTATCCAGATGCTAGTCAACATTAAATTATGATATTTACATATAATGGTTTACTAGACAGAGTCAAGAATGAACAATCTTGATATATTACCATATATATTACCATTTGAATGAATTTTAAAAACACATCGATTGAAAGAAGACATACAAATAAGCATACAAATAGGCAAAAACGAATGTGTAGTCTTACATGCCAGGATAGTGGTCTACCCTTGAGAGGATGGGACCTAGTGACAAGCAGGGTGGGGCGGCACCTGGACACCAGTGATGTTCTGTTGATCAATTGAGTGCTGGTTACACAGTTGTGTTCACTTTGGAAAAACTCATCAAACTGTATAGGCACAATTTTTGCACCTCTTTGCATGTTATTTGTCCAAAAACATTTTTTTAAGGAATAAATTTCCCCAACTGAATTAAATGCTCCATTATTTGGGGTCATTCAGATTTATCTTTCTTCTATAAATGCCAATTGGTTAACCAAAATGTGGGATGGTTACACGACTCTTGTAGTCTTTAGTCTACATTAGGAAGCACTGGTGAAACAATACAAATTATCTTGTTTCAAAAGATTTAGGGGAAATATAAGAGCTTTTCTGTTCCTGTTTCAGAGAGAACATTAACTTGTTAGGTATTTTAGAATTGTAAAGAAATTCTAAAAATAAATGACAGAATTTTAAGCTGGGAGGGACTTGGAGAATAACGAATACAGCCTACACATTTTACAGATAAGAAAACTGACCAAGAGGTTAAATAAGGAGCCCAAGGTCACATGTGCGGTTAGCAGCAGCCCTGGGAGGAGGTCCAAGGTCTGAGGTCCTTTTTCTCTAGACCACACAGCCTCCTTGTTTTCCAGACCTTCTGAAAAGTTCATGAATACATTTAAAATGTCTGTTCACAATTTTTAAAACTCAACTCATTTACCCCCTAATGGTACAACATGTAGGATGTGAACTGGCTCAACTTCCTCCACTCCAATCTGTCAACAATCAACAAGTCAGTAGACTGCTGGCATTTCTGCTTCAACCTAATGGTTGATTTTAATTAACTCATGGTTCCTGTGCTCACTAAAACCTTTTAATTTAGCTCACATGAACAGGCTTAAAATCAAGAAATATTCTCAACAACTAAGACAAGGCCCTTAGGGTCACTTTTCCAAAAGCAATAACATTTGCACATCTCTTAAGGGAATCACAAAGTCCTCGGGATAAATATCTCCTAATTCTCTGAAGTTTACTGTAGAGATTCCCAGCCCTGACTTCTTTCCAGTGCAATCTTTAGAGAGTTTTAAGCACTGTGATGCTGTGGCTCCACCCCAGACCTCCCACGTCGGATTCTCTAGGAACAGGGTCTGGGCATCTGGAGGTTTTAAAATCGCTGGTGATTCTGGTGCAGTCGTGGTTGGAAGAGTCTGGTCCGTTGTTCCTCTATGGCACAGCTCTCCCCATCCTCTCCATCAGCGGTCCCCAACCTTTTTGGCAACAGGGACCAGTTTCGTGGAAGACAATTTTTCTGCGGACTGGGGTTGGGGGGGATGGTTTGGGGATGATTAAAGCACATTACATTTATTGTGTACTTTACTTCTATTATTATTACATTGTAACATATAATAAAAGAATTATACAACTCACCATAACACAGAATCAGTGGGAGCCCTGAGCTTGTTTTCCTGCAACTAGGTGGTCCCATCTGTGGGTGATGGGAGACAGTGACACCCGAAGTGTGTTACTTATGTCCAGTCTACTCCGTAAGATGCAGCTTAATTGTCACTTGCCACTCACTGATAGGGTTTTGGTATGAGTCTGCAAGCAATTGATTTATTATGGTCTCTGTGCAGTCACACCTCTCTGCTAATGATAATCTGTATTTGCAACCACCCCCCAGTGCTAGCATCACTTCCTCAGCTCCACCTCAGATCATCAGGCATTAGATTCTCATAAGGAGCGAGCAACCTAGATCCCTCGCACGCGCAGTTCACCGTAAGGTTTGCACTCCTATGAGAATCTAATGCCACCACCGATGTGACAGGAGGCGGAGCTCAGGCAGTAACGCCAGCGATGGGGAGTGTCTGTAAATACAGATGGAGCTTCGCTCACTCGCCCACTGGTCACCCCCTGCTGTGCAGCCCGGTTCCTAACAGGCCACAGACCGCTACCGGTCTGTGGCCCAGAGCTTGGGGACCCCTGCTCTCCATGATCATTCAGATATGTAAATATTTAACTAATAATGCAGTAACTGGCCAGTGGTTATCTCAGCTACACCAAGCTTGAGTGTCTACTCTTTCCCAAAGGTTCATTGTTTATACACCACAGGTTGGTATATTGCCTCCCTGATTTGCTACATCCAGCCAATAGACCAATTAGTTTTTCATGGATGGGTGCTGCAAATTTCTTAAAGATCCGTTAAACTATATTCCTTGGGGTGGTGGCAGGGGGAGGTCACAATAGCAGTGGTAAAGATCATACACAAATTAAAAGGAAAGAAAAATCAAAGTAGGATGTGGAAGGGTCAAATAAGAGATTCACCCAGGACTCTGAGTCCAAAGTCAGAGGAGCAGGTGGGGTATTAGGGAAAGCTGCATGGATGAAATAAAATTGGATTGTCAAACTGAAATGCAACATATTTTAGTTTTTGTTACAAAGTAGAGATACTTCTATTGCAAAAATTTACCTTATATAACTAAATGAGTGTTACTGACCGCATTGCTATAGGATAATTTGAACTCTGTTAACAAGGCCCTAAGAGATACACAGTACTAACATTACCAATAATTAACTAATTATTGACCCTCATTAGTTAGTTCATTAACTAATTAATTCGTATGTATTGTATGCGCTATGCAGTAGTTTTAAGTATAGCAGATTTTAAAAATGACCCTATCCTAACAGTTTATATCTACTGGAGTGGCAGATACCTAAATGGACACCATAACATGAGACTAAGATAAAATTCAAGGACAAAGGCCATGAACTTGCAGGGGACAGCTTCTGCCCCAGACAGATCTGGTTATGGGAAATAATTCTTGAGGTAAGTAACAAAAGATAAACAGGAAAAGGAGAAACAAGGAGAAGAGTCCCACTTGTGCATAGGCTGAGACCCTAAAGCAGAGGATGAGAAAAATGGTGCTGCGTTTATACAATGTCAGAAAGTTCAATGTGATAAGGAACGCAGAGCTCATGAATCTAGGCAACTCCCATCTCCTTAGCTTACAAGTTTCCATCTCATGCTGTCTCTCATCTACCTTGGACACATGTGTCTTATGAGTTCCTTGAGACAGGGGCCATGTCCACCTGGTTTGCAAATATATCCCATGGCCTACCACTATGTGGTAGGTTCTCAATGCATACTTCTGAATGAAAGAATTTTTTCCCAGCTCTATCCTATTGTAATTGAGGAAACTGAGGTCCAGGGAGCTACAGTGGCCAGTCTAAAATCACAGACTGTTTAGTGGCTGAACCAGATATTAAAACAAAATCTTGGGATTTTGTGTCTAACTCTGCCACAAAAGCCGCCATTCAAGTGCTGAATTACAGGACTCTCTCCAATTTTCTGTGAATACATCCAAAGAACGTTGGGAATGGAAAACTAATTTGCATCTTGAGCTCTTAAAGGAGGTGTTAGCTGCTGGTATTATGAATTTATGACAGAGAATGGGTCTGAACCAGTGATTCGAGAATATTATTAGTAACTAAACCCATCTTTAAAAGTTGGCCACTGACATTATTATGCAAATAAGTGATGCTTTAATAAAATTTTAACGTTAAGTTTTTATAAGCATAATTAAATAAGCAATTTAATCAGATTGTAATGGGGAAAAAATGGACCGAGTTACACCTGTAAAGTGGTGAATCATTGTGCATTGAGGTCTAAGGACAGTATCAAAGAGAGAAAATGAAAGGAATTCAAAATCATGTGTAAGCATCCTCACAGAACCATGAAGAAAAAATCAGTAAGAAGCTATCAACATTTAAACATGAACACCCAGACATTCATGATCTATTTCTCTCAGACTCATGGAGTCATACAAACAACACTTTTTAAAAGCAGTAGCTGTCTGCAAAAGAGGAAAGCCAATAGCAATCTTCAATTGGTGTTTTAAAATTCTCAGTGTTGAAGATTAGTTCTTTTTTCCTCTCAGTTTGGAATTTACAACTACCCCCCACACAAATTTTTTTTTTTTTTTATTTGAAGTCATTTACAACAAAAGCATCCCTCACAGTCATTCAGCTGCCTCCACCACTGTGACCACGCGCTGGTAACTCAGAGTCTAACACAATTCACGCGACTGGGCACGTAGCACTAGCCATCTCTCCAGCTCTGAGCTTGGATTGGGACTGCAAAGCTGGACTCTCAAAGAGCTCTTTAGAGTGGAGGCAAGAACAAGTTCCTACTATCCATGAATGAAAAGTAATGAAAGGGTTTATCAGAGGTGCAAACAGGTGATTAAGGCTGATCATAGGTGAACATTTGGGGAGGAGGAGTTATTACTTAACTGGTCTTTGACTAGTTAATAGCATTTCAAGTCGAGTAACTTGAATGCTCTGCAAACGTGTTTGGATTTTTTTTTTCTATAAACTGAGGGGAGCCATTAAAGATAAATAAGCAGGACTGTTTGAGGGAACAGCTCTGGCAGTAGGGACAATTGGAGAAGCCAGGATGAAAAGCAGAGGGAAAAGTTAAGAGGTTCTTTAGGAAATCTACAGCCTTGCTACTCACAGCAGTGTCTCTCTCACCAGGGAGTTTGTTAGAAATACAGAGGTTCAGGCTCCATCCCAGACCCACTAACTTAGAATCTCTTGTTTTAGTGAGATCTCCAGTGTGAAAAGCACTGAAAATATTGCATATCCCCAGTTTGACAAGGCTGGATACCAAAGAGTTGGGACTGGCCCTGAGCTTTGAGTGAGGAGCAGAGGAAATCTGAAGTTAGTATCCTGGTCAGGGGTAAGAGGAGGATAATTTAAAGATTCAAGTCTCCCAAGCGTAGGTAGAATATAAATACTTGCTCAGAAATGAAAGGGCCGCGAAAGTGGGCAGACAAGACCAGGTTATGACAGGAGTTAGGATATCTGGAGCGACTCCAAAAGGCAACGGGTGGTGGGGAAAAGATCCTGCTATGGAAGAGCTCCCCAGGGGACTGTGAGTGAGGGGTGGGCCCCGGGGAAGTGGGGGGAACTTGTACGCACAGGGTGCCAAGTAGTTTTAATTTGAGGAACAGGGAGTGGGCAATTTCAGTGTCATAATGAAGGGATGATCTATAAGTTTGAGTGACAAATTTTATGTATGGAGTGAGAGAGAGTTGCTGAAGATGACACGTTTCCAACCTGCTGGATTTCAGGAAGGTGATATAAAATACTGACATTTAGACAATCTTATATCACTGATGAAAGAAACCTCTAGAATGTTTTGTTTGGAATGTGCACACAATTTGCACCAGGTAACTTTGTGTGGGAGCCTTTAAGAATGAGTAAAAATATTTAATGTTTATTAAGCACTTTCTCATACAAAATGTGGTTTTCAATGCTTAAAATGCCCATTATGAACATCGTAACAACCCCATGAAGTAGGCTCTGTTATTATTCCCATTTTACAGATGAGGAAACAGAGGCATGTAAAAGTTATTTAACTTGCCCGGGCAAAAATCAGTGTCAAGGCCAAGATTTGGACCTGGTTCATGATGTCACAGCTTAAAATCAGCATCATGGTGCTAGGCTACAATTCCTCCCTCCCACATACCCTTATCTTGTGGTCTAACCTGCAAGGTACTTCCAGGTTCAAACAGGTATCCAATTTTTACTTGCTATGGCCCCAAAAAAGTGTTAGACAAGATTTTTCAGTTCTAAATTCAGGGAATTATTTTTATGAATTGAAAAACATTAAAGGGAAATATTTCTTAGAAATAATAAGACAGCTGTACAAGTTGAGAGAAAACCAATTCCTGATGACGTGGGTTAATTATGACAATGTTTGCAGGGGCAATGAAATCCTTCAGTATCCCACAAACTTTACTCTCATCAGTCAGGTCCATGATTGATCTTTTATGACCCTCTAACCCAGATCCTGGATATTTTCAAAGGTAGTCTGTATGAAAAAGGGAAAACAAAGAAGGATAAAGAAACAAAGGCCAGGGTAATAAAAACACTGGGTAACTACAAGGCATGGGACCAGCCTTCCTGAGTTCAGTTTCATCTTTCTTCTCCCTACTTTCTAGCCATATATCCACGAGCAAATCACTGTCTGTGCATCAGTTTCCCTATCTGTAAATTGGGAGGCAGTGATCATACTTACTTTGAAGTATTGTTGGAGGGAACAAAATGACGATTCATGAGGAGCACATAGTAAACGCAACAGCAGATAATATGACAATCATCAGATCAGTAGTCAAAGCAATACACAGAAATTAATGGCAACTCCTCTTTTACGAACTGTCCGCCAGACTCCAGTGTATGTCTCTGTCTCCAGCTCTCTCAGTTGTGGGTTGAAAGATGAAGCCCAGGTTGGCAGGAAAAATCTCCTTTTAGTTTTCTTTAAATGAGCTCCAGAGGGCTTTATTTCCCTGGCCACTATTATTTGCTCTGGCACTCAAAGTTAGCAGCAAGAACTATTAGCAAAAACCCCCACATCACATGGATATCAATAGAGGAAAAATCTTCCAAGATTCCGTATCCTGCCTATGCCTCAAATCCAGAAACATCCACTGACCTCCTTTTAGCACCGAATGATGACAATGCAGATATTTCAGGCTGCAGTTCCCTGTTCACTACAGTCTGTCTGAGGTTGTTTTGCCCCTGGACTATTTTTGCTCACATGGTTGCTCTCAGCCACAGACATTCAAATGGAAACCAGAGAGATCCAAATACTTGGGAGGAACCCATAAACAAATGTAGGAAGAAGCATCCAGTCTGACCATGGCGCCCACAGAAGTTTCTGTAGACAGAATATAAGGGGCCAGATTCCCAACACCTACTACTTGAAAATTTGCCTAAATCTTTCTTAGAGACTTAGCTACTTCACAGCGATGGAAGGATGGAAATTCAGAAGAGCAGGTTGGGGAGAGCTTATTCAGTATGTGTGTGTGTGTATATGTATATTCAAAGATTTCCCTTGGGGGGGTCTGCATGCCTGCCATTTGGTGCTTACAGAGAAAATACAAATTGGGCTATATTTATTTGTTTATTTTAATAAAAGTCGATCTAACAAAAACAGGTCCCTAGGTACAGAAACTTACAGAAAAACATCAGGCCAAGTTAAGGGTGTGTTTTCATTAAGAAATGAAAATGATTAAAATAGTTTCTAAATATTGTATGAATAATACTTTTTTGAGGATCAATAGGTAACCTCAACCCAGCTTGTAAGTATCTAACCCCAAACCCCGCCTATAAATATCTAAATACGATTCACGACAACAAAACTCTCTTGATTCTATAGAATTCAGAAATGCGGTACTAGATGTGGTACAGGGCCTTCCAAATTTCTATTCTTTTCCCCCAAGTCATCAGGCTTTTTTCCCTTTCCTTCCCAACCCATCCTAATTGGACCACCATTAGCTAAGAAATTAATGCAAAATAAGGAAAAGAGGGAACCCAAACCATGAGGCTGCCCTGGCAAAGTCCTCTAATTGGAGCATAAACTGAACTCACCAGCAGCTTCGTTCATCCCAGTCCGGGGTCTTATTAATTCACTAATGTGTTGTTACTTTCGAAGGATTTCCAGGCACAAACCTCCAATGCTTGTATGCTAGAGAGAAACAGAACAGACAGTGTTATCTTGGACCCTACTGCCCTTACTTAAGGAGCGTGTTGGGAGATTGGATCTAAATACATCAAAACAAAAAGAAACCCCCCACCCCCCAAATCAGTAAGAAAACTAAAAGAAATCCTCGCTTTCAGGAGTGGGCAGGCAAATCTTCAAACATTTGTCAGTTACATGCATCTTTTAAGACTACCTGGAAAATGACGTGCAGCCTTCCCAAACAGAACCAGCTTATAGAACATTTTCACCTTTTCGCCTTCCAACGAATTGCTTGTTTTCCCATCCAAACAATAACCTTATTGTTTGCCCTGAAGTACAGTACATGACTAGTCTAGTTAGGGAAGTGAATGAATTGTTGTTCTGTCAACAAGATTTTCCCCCCACATACCTATTATATCTAGGAATTCCTTCCCAAGTTAGAAACTGAAGAAAATGCCCACTGCTTTCATCTACTTTCATTATTCTGAGTCCTACTGGTGTTAGATTAGGGTTGCTTAGCAATGTGAAATTACTAGGAAGAGGAGGACTAATTGTGGTATTTGTACGAGTTTCTAAGTAGACCCTGTGATACCCCTGTCACAGTCTGGTGAGAATTTTGATCCGTGGTACTTTCCGTGTTTTATTTAAGCCCAGGTTAAACACAGGTAACCCTCCTTAAGGATTCAGTTTACTTACTAGGAAAGGAGTATATGGAGACATGATAAAGGCTTAGTTCTGGAATAAGTCACCCTAAATCCTTCCCCTCCTTCCCCTCCCTCACAGCCCTTTGAAACAGAAACCTACTGGCTGATAAACGAAATTTGTATGTATTGGGACCTTCAAAAGAGAGGTTGCCCCAGTGGCCTGGCCCACATCACAAATCTCAACCTAAGTCAGCCCAAACTTATGGGAAATGCCTCACTGTCTAGGAAAGCTAACATCTACCCTCCAGCTCACCTTTAGCTGGCTCACCTTACCCTAGAAAACAGGACCTGCTCTCCTTACCAGGAAGTCCCCAGCTTCCTAGACAACCATGCCTTGTTTTTGAGTTGCTGCTTCCAATGCTCTTGCCCAAAATCCCTTGGGAAGTGTTCCTCACTGTTTGTGAAGCTCTGTACTCCCCTAATCCATGTATTGTTTTCTCTTAAGTAAAGGACATCAAACTCATTACTAAATTGTAACATTTTTGTTATTTGACACAGCGGAAAAAAACGGAGGCATCAGACCTCTGGCCCTGTCTGATCCTTCCTTCTTAATCCATTAAAAATGGAAAACAAATGTAAAAAGTTTGAAAAAAAGTTTAGTTCAATAACGCACGGAGATGAGACAATTCAACATTCTGCTGAGTAGGGCACTAACAGAAAAGTGCTCATATCTCCCTACTCTCTTCAACAACAGCCATAAAGAACAAGTCAGATGGTCAGAGAAACTCATGCGAGCAGCTGGATGAAGTCAGTTCCATGCAGTATCAATTTCCAGCCTTTGCCACGGCTATGCCCACACAAATGAGCACCCAAACTTTACCTTCACACGTTCAACTTAAGTTGCCCACCAAACTTACTACATGGACCAACCAGCCTTTGGTACTCACACTTCATTTTTATTTGCTTTTTATCCTATAATCCTTTCTTGCTTTATTTTCTTTAAACTTAGAAAGGGTGATGCAGTATAAAAAATAAAGTTTGTCCGTAGGTCCTTTTTAAGCTCAGGACCAGATCAGATTTTTCTTAAGACTCCAATATGCATGTATGAATATGTTTTCCTGAAACCTTGCTGATATCTACATACAAATGATGAGTAATGATTCTTGAAGAAAAGTACAATCTTTCAATCTGATTATTTCCTGTACTGGGTGAGAGTCAGGAATGCATAGAGGCTAAATGTTCTTCTCTACCTCACTCTCCCATCCCTCGAACAGGCTAGCCAGGGCTTGTCCTCATGGCAAAGGCAGCTGTGCACTAACGGAAGCAGAAACACACATATACAGTTGGTTTTCAAGCTTCTGCATGTATCCCATCTGCTGACATTTAATTGGCCCAAATTAGTCATGTGGCCACAGTCAGAATCAAGAGGCACAGAAATAGACTCCACCACCTCCTATGTCAAAAGGTGTGGTTACAAGGAGGAGAAAGGAATTGAGTCATGAACGCAGTGAATCTATGACACCATAGATGTGCTCACAGTCACAGATGATAATATAGAGACCCAGAAAATGTGTCGGAGATGAAACTAGAACCCAGGTCTCTAGACTTATGGTTTGCTCCTCTTTTTATGGCACCTGCTGCCTTTATTTTACTAAAGAGCAATGACATGACTGATAAAGATAAGTCATAATCAATTTTAGTATTATCAATTATAACCCGTACTCCCTAAAATAGTGCCTAAGAAATACCCTAGCTATAAAATATGTGTGAATAGCTTTGAACCAAACATGGAAAACTATTTCCTGTCTGATATTTTAACAGTTAAGATTTTATGCTATTAGAGAGCACAATGCAGGCCAGGCAAGTATTAGAAAAAGGGAAGCATAAACTATGATGATGGGAGACACTTAGGATCTACTTAGAGTTGGCAGATTTAGCAACTAAAAATACAAGATGCCAGGTTAAATTAGAATTTCATAAAAAAATGACTAATATTTTAGTGTCTTGTGCATGTTTTGGAATACACTTACACTAAAAAATATTCATGATTTACCAGAAATTCACATTTAACTGAGTACACTCTATTATATCTGGCAACCTTATATTTACTAGGAGATTTAAGATACATACAAATCATAACTAACAGTGTGTGATATACATGCCTATAGATAATATTAGTAATAATTCATTCTTAAAAATTATTTTCAGAGGAGAATTACTGTAAGTATTCAAAATAAAATTTTATAATGAAAAGTATTGTCATATTGGCAAATTAATAAGCATCTTCAAAAAACAAACTTTTCCATAAAATGAAATAAGAAAATACAATAGGATTTCATATGCATATGTGGCAGTTAATTCCATGATAGGGTTTGAGTGCATAGGAATTGAACTTCATAAATGCATAATGAATTCGCTAAGGTTCTAGGGCCTTAAATGCACCTTTAATGGACTAGAAAAGTGAAAACAAAGAGAAAGAACTCTCTGGATTCCACAAACAAGAGAGGAAAATGCTGCCCCACACAGTGGATGTGATAAGAGGATATGGAATAATTTCTTCTCAGTACTTTTTGGTGCTCCCCTGGCAAGGGGACCATCCCCAGTGGACTCTACTCCAGGCACCCTCTCTCTAGGGACTCCAGCCACAATGCCTGTGACCTCATATCAGAGCCCAGTGTTTGAAGGGAAGAAGTAATTAAGTAGCTGGGAGAATCCAAAATTGTTTTTTAAAAAAGTAAAGTAAAAAATTAAAATTAAAACATAAAATAAATGTAAAAAAGTTGTGTCAATATAAATCGGTAGACAAGATGAAGAGTTAGTAACAGTCTGGTTCTATCAACAGCTGTCAGTGGGAAGTAACTGAAAAAAACAAAATCAAAAACACTTTCTCCGAAATCTGGCCAAGCTATCTGTTAAAGCTGGTTTCCATTAAATGTTTGTTAATTTAATTTATAAAAGGCAAAGCCCAATGGTGGCTGTCTGCTGCACACAATACAGCCTGTGTACAGGCTGGCTCTCTGCCAGTATATAGTATCATACAGACTAGTGTCTTGTATGTAAACATTGTTTGAATCTCTAATAATCAAAACAAATTTTAAAAAAAACCCTCCATGGCTCCAATATCCTTATAATGCAAAACAAATACTGAACTTCCTGTGTCCAGTTTCTGTATTTAGACTGTGGGTCTTCTTGTTGGCAAATCAATGTGAGCAGAGTTTGTTTCACCACTTTCATTAGGTCAAGGTTTTCACTTCCTCTAGGGAGAGAGAGGAAGTTGCCACTGAAGGAGAATCAACTCTGTGTTATATGCTTTATGGTCGTTGCACTGGATGTCACATTTAATAAAATTTCTCATATTACAAGTTAAATATTGAATATGTACAGCTTATGGACACATAGTGCCTTATGGATATATTGGATATTACTTGCAATGTGTGCTATGATTATATACAAAATAAAGATAAAAATAGTGGTAAATCAAAACAGTAGTATAAATTATGTAATATTCTATTACAAATATTGATTGTCATAATTAATAATATATGCTAAATAAAAAGTTGAAGGGAAAGGTAAGAGGGAGAATATTCATTCTCTTCTCCTGGCTTCTATTCAGTCCATAAATATTTCCCACACAACTTCTCTCCCAATGAGAGAAGCAGATGTTGTTTTTTTCACTCCACCAACCAGGAAATCTTTATTAGGTATCTTCTAGGTGCTCTGCACTGTGCTAGATAGAGTGGAGGGTAAAGAAAAAATGTAAGAAATGTTCCTGGTCTCCAGAAGCTTGTGGTCCATCTATAATGTCCCCATGATAGCTCTGCCCTGGGTTTTTTGTTATTTGTATAACAACCTTCTCCTACTGGCCATCCAGTGACCAACGGTCAATGTGGAGCCCATTGGGTGGCTATGGTGAGAACCACTGAGATACAGGGCAACTCCATCCATCTATTTTCAATAATTATTTATTAAGTACTCATCATGTCCCTTCAGTATTTGTTTGAACTTCAGTGTGTGTGTGTGTAAGAAAGAGAGAGGAAGAAACTTCATTTAAATAGCTTCAACATGAAACTTAATAACCGTAACCTGAAAGGGTCAATTCAGCACCCATATGATCCACCGCTGGGTGTCTACTAAAGGAAGGGGCAATTAAGGGATTAAGAATCAGAGTGGAGGTTTGATATAACGTGGAAGAATCAACAGGTTAATTGACTGTTTGTTGTTGTTGTTTTGCTCCATTTTGTTTTCCAATGTTAACTGGTTGCCATGATATTCTGTTGGTGTCATTTAATTCCCAGGCGAGGACGTCACTTAGGCACGGGGAGAATGTGGTTTGCTGATGAAAAACTTATCTGTGTGCAATACTCATGTGGACTTCATTTCTATTAAAATAATATGCTTTATTTAGCCAATGAGCTGGAATTTTTAAAAAAATTCCTTTGTGCTAAAGTCATCTCTGTATCTCATTTTAAAACAAACCCAAATATCTTAGGTCCAAAGAGAAGCATTCAATCGACATTTTATCAAACTGTAGAACGTTGATTTCTTAAAACTGATATGTTTTTCCTTTATTTTCTTACACATACCTTTTACTTAGTTATTATCCAGCCCAGTACTTTTCCATTTGGACAGATGGCAGAGCCAAGAGGCTGTGACAAATGAGACTATTCACGCCTACTATATGGCATCAAGTGAGCAAGTGTTGGCAGCTGAGGTCCATGAGGAACAATTGTGGGTTTGGTAATTGAAGATCAAATTCCAATGTCAGTTCTGCTTCTTGTTTGATTGACATTGGGTAGGTCCTTGAATGACTTCTGGGCATCAATCTTCAGTCTTTAAGATAAAGATGATGCAGGGCTGGTAGTGTTATGGGGAGGGTTGAGTGAGAGAAGAGATGCAAAAATGCTTCATATTAATACCACTAAATGAGGTTGGAAGAATGCCGTAATATGGCTTCTGAAGCTCCATAAAAAGGGGGCAGAACCACCCAGAAGTCTTCAAACAGAATGATCTTTGTTCTCTCGTGACCTCCTGATCTCTGTCTTCCACTTGCATTTTAGTCATCCTGATAACAGAACCATTCTGGGTTTTTGTTTCCAAGCCCTCAGGAAGAACCTGAATCAACCACAATAAAACTGAAGAGTATTTCTTTCTTTGTGGTTATCCTTACTCTTGATTTTATTTTTTAATTAACACAATAAAATTGACTTTTGGGGGTGGGTAAAATTCTGAGTTTTAACATATATGTGGATTTGTGTGACCACCACCACAAGCAAGATATATAACAACTCCATCATTCCGAAAACATTCCCTGGTGTCACTCCTGTGTAATTGAACCTCGTCCACTCCCTCCCTTGAAGAGTATTTCTGATTGAAAAATCAATGGTAAGAAGACATCGGTGGTTGAGAGAATTTAAGTCAACAGTAAAAGTTCCTTAATAATTTATTCTTTATCAGCTTAAAAATCTAAAGTGCCTTAGATTTAAAATCACTTGCCAAATAAGAGAATTAACAGAATTCAGAACTACTGGAATTAAATGTATACAGAAAAGTTGGAAATTTTCAACAAATATACTCAGCAACAAAACTAATAAAAAATCACTGTTGTTTAGTAATTCTACCCTGAACATCCTACCGACCAAGCTTAAATTTTGAAAAGGAAATAATGTAATTCTCATCACAGAATATGAATGTAAGACAACCTTTACTTCTGGGAACAAATTATAAAGGAGATACACTATTCTTTTTTTATTGAGATACAATTGACATATAACATTGTATTAGTTTTAGTTGTACAACACAATGATTTGATGTATGTATATGTTACAGGATGATTGCCACAATTAGTTTAGTTAAATCTGTCACCACACAGTTACACATTTCTTTCTTTCTTTTTTTTTTTTTTTTTTTTTCACATTTCTTTCTTGATGAGACTTCTAAGAGCTACTTTCTTAGCAACCTTGGAATATACAATACAGCATTGTTAACTACAGTCACCATGCAGTATACTACATTCCCAGGACTGATTGATCTCATAACTGGCAATTGCACCTTTTGACAATCTTCACCCATTTATTCATTATTTCTGGGACCCTAATCAAGATATACTGCTACAATTCTCAAGCTGTGGAATATCCCAGGAGTATGGTGACATGTCAAGGGTAAACATAAAGGCACAGATGACTTAGAACACCAACTTAACAATTTGGGGTAAAATTAACATGTTTATATGTTTATGTTAATGCAAATACGTGTCATGACATAGGAGCAAACTTTTCATTTGCTTTTACAATAAAACACATCCAGAAGTGTGCTCTTCTGCTGAGCTTACACCCCAAACTGCAGGAGCAACGCTGTAATTCTCTGTCAGTAGAGTCTTTTTGCAGAATTTTCTGATTTTCTGATATAATGACAATATCTTTAATAACAGTTTTAGAGAAAATGCTAATGTTTTCCCATGCAGTTATATATATCCTCCACAAAAATCCAGGGCAGAGCATGAAAACATGACTCACAAAGGTGCATGTTTAGAGAGCCAAAACAAGGAAGCTTGTTTTGGGCCAGTTTCTTGTGCTCTGCCTCTAAGGAAACAGGACTTAATCTACAAATGTGGTCCTCAAAGAACCTGCATCAGAAAATTCTTGGAATGCTTACTAAAATGAAGATTTTTAGAATATACCTAAGACCCAAAAGATGACCATTTCTGGAGCAAAGGCTCAGGAATCTTCCTGGGAACTTATTAGAGGATTGATACATAAACACATGGAAGTTTGCAAACAATTTAAGATGGTTGAAGGGATTTAAATTCCCCTCATCTAGCTTTCTCGTGTATCACTTTCTCAGCTCATCTTTTGACAAGAGCACGGTGGCAGCTAAACCTCTAACAACTTTTTGAGCTGGTTGAAGGGAGCACCATACACTTCAAATACCAGAACTCTAGGTGGAAAATGTACTGTTCTACCATGGATATCGGGAGCCTGACTTGTAACCTTGCTCATTTGGAGAACAAGTGACACTCACCTGAGAAGGGTTACCAGGGTCACTACAAAGAAGGTCAAACATTTTCTAACCCCCCCTTCAATCTGCTTAAGTGCCTGGACAAATATTTGAATGGAGACCACACAACAGACGTTTATTTCCTTTCACAAAAATCAAGTTCCCTAGGTTCTTAAGAGATAGCATGGCATACCATAATATGGTTCTATGGTCTGTTAGTTTTGTATCAGACTTCCTCAGGAAGATCTTCTCAGAGTCTTTAATTTATTCATTTGCAGGGTTTTGAAGAGGAAGGTAAAAATGCAACCTATTTTTTTCTTGAACTTATCAGGCCAGAGACCCTTTGTGTTGGACAGCATCTTGCAAGACCCACTTTCTGTATCCCCCTGCTACTCCGAGTAGGATTCAGAAATCAACATGGATCTGCATCAGCCTCTTCTGGGAACTTGTCAGAAATGCACAAACTCGAGCCCCCTACCCCAGAACTACTGACACAGAGTCTGAGGTTTAACAAAGTCTCCAGGAGATCTGTACACAGGTCAAGCCTGAGAAGCAAGGCTATAGAACACTTTTTTAGAGCCAGTGCCAAGGACAATGACAGAAATGGTTTTAATGTGGAAAACTTCAAGAATCAGTCTTACAGTTCATTCACCTTGGCTCCTGAAAGACTCCGGTGTTGCTTCCAGGGAACATCTGCTCTGGCGCAGGGATTTTTCACTGGGAAAATGACATCTGAAGGCTGCATGTAAAGCGACTCTTTCTGCAAATGAGAAAAGTACAAGGCTGTGCTGTGGTTCATAGCTTTCTTGACCCAGGGACGATTCTGATTTGCACCAAAGCTGCCCCATGGAGACAGAGATGTGAAAAGAATTAGAACTTTGTCTGCCATTTGAATCTGCTCCCCTGCAGAAAAATAGCCCATTTCCCAGCCGCAGCTGGGAACACATCATCCTATTTTAGCTGATGAATAATCAAAGTTTTTCCAAATGACTATTCCCCAGCCACTCTGAGTCCCAAGCATAGATTCTGAATCAGGTGTATGTGAAATACAAACAGGGCTCGAGTTGGGAGGGAAAAGATGAAGTTCGAGCCTTAACAAGCAAAATGTACATGTTAATAAAAGCCACGCACGGCCTCAAGTCCATGTAAGGTCTGGATCAACCAGCAAGAGCAAGGTTCCCATCGGAATCTTCCCAGCGTACAGCCATGACTCATGCCCAGAGCCATCTTGTCCCTGCAAGAAAAGCATAAATCATCATCCATTCTTAAAAATGGTGCCAAAAGTGCATTTTATTCAAATGCATTCCTTAAAATAATGGCTGAGGAAATAGTACAAGAGTATTCAACTGACAACTGAGTCTTTAGCGTTCACATCTGGAGTGAGGAATGTGTCACGGGTGGTTACAGTGGATTCTAGAGATGCTGGGAATTCCTAAACAAACAAAAATCCATGAACATCAGAGCTGGTTTTGTTCTTCTGAGGAGGAAATTTTGTGCCTCGGTCACACCTACAAAGAGGATCCTAAGTTTTGTGATGCAAAAACCGTATCATGTTTTTCTTTCCTTTCATTTTCTTCTTTCATATTTTAACCAACAGCGTGAGGGGAAAAAAAGTATTTGTCATGGATTCCTCTAAACCTTCTCTCTCCTATATCCTTTCCACTAACATGCAGACAAGCTCAGGATTCTTTCACAATTATAATAAAGCATCCGTGACTCTGGTTCTCCTCCTGCTACCCCCTCTTGAGCTAGCTTGTTAAGTTTCATTTACAGGTCCATCTCCTCTGCCACTGTGTGGTCTCCATGCCCCAGCCTCTGAGAGGGGGATTCTAGGATGTGATCCCAGAAACAGCAGTAGAGAGTAGAAGACTATGCCAGGAAAGGGCAGAAAGTTCACGAAGAGGATATTATCAAACCAGTTACCATTGTGGGCAACCAGTGCTCAGAGAGAGTGTAGAATATTCTTTAGAGTTATCGCAAATGAAGGGCAAAGGACTGGGATATTCAGTTATCAAATCCCTGTCTGTCATGTTGGAGGGCTGTTCCCGGGGACATTAACTCTATCATTTTGGCTTGCTCTGTGCTTAGGCTAAGGGTGCTCTCCAGCCTAAATACATAGATACATATATATATATATACACATACCTCAAGCAAAGCAGCCTTTGGAATACAGAAGTGACTGCCAAAGGGATCTGGACAAGACACACACAACATCTCCTCCACCCTCTTTATTCGACCCCTGCAAGAGCTCTTGCTAAGCGCTAATTGGCTAAAACGCTTAGACTTTTTCCAGCAATTGCGCTGCTTGATGTATTGGTTCATAGTTTAAAGACTCACAGCCACTGCTTCGTTTTTGAAGCTACGTGACACCCCAGCCTTCTGGACATTCTCCTTTCTCTCCTGCCATTCTTAACATCCTTGATGACTCATCTTCCTCTACCCAAACTGGAAGTGCCAGGTTGCTCAATTGTGCTAAGGACTTTCCTCTTCTCCTCCTATCCTGGCTTGCTGGGTGAGCGCATCTCCTCCTATGGTTTCAGTTACCACCTAAAAAAATGACTTACAAATTTATATCTCTGGTGGCTCAGACCTCCTGACCAATGAGGCTGATGGCCCATGCAACATCAGACATCCCACAATCGCTTCAAATGCAACGATTAGGCACAAAAGCTATCTTCTGTCTCTTGCTTCCCCTGGAAGAAAAAAAATGGCCCTCATCTAATATTTCTTAACTCAGTGAATAATACCACCTTCCACTCAGTTGGACAAACTGGAAAACCAGCAGCCACGACACATGTTTCCCTGTTTCCTGCCTCCACAACATGCATTTCATTATTGGATCTCATCTACTGGGTTCCATCAATGGATTATTTCTCTTTTTAAATTTATTTTATTAAAGTATAGTTGATTTACAATGTGTTAATTTCTGCTGTACAGCAAAATGATTCAGTTATACATATATACATTCTTTTTCATATTCTTTTCCATTATGGTTTATCACAGGATATTGAATATAGTTCCCTGTGCTATACAGTAGGACCTTGTTGTTTATCCATCCTATGTATACTAGTTTGCATCTGTCAATCCCAAACTCCCAATCCCATCCCTCTATCCCCCTCACCTTTGGCAACCACAAGTCTCTCTATGTCTGTGAATCTGTCTCTGTTCAGTATATAAATTCATTTGTGTCATATTTTAGATTCCATATATAAGTGATATCATATGATATTTGTCTTTCTCTTTCTGACTTAGTTCACTTAGTAGGATAATCTCTGGTTGCATCCATGTTGCTGCAAATGGCATTATCTCATTCTTTTTTATGGCTGAGTAATATCTCATTGTATATATGTTCCATATCTTCTTTATATCAATGGATTATTTCTGAAATCCTTCCACTCCTGTTCATTTCCTAATCCATCCTTACCTCTTACCATAGCCTAGCACATGGCTTTCTCAGATCTTTTCTTCACACTGCAGCCTGAGGGAGTGTTTAACAATACAGCTCTGTTTTACTGCCCTTGGATCTGACTCTTGTCTGCTGCTCCTGTGCCATCCAGCACTACTTTCTACCTAGGCTTTCCTGTTCCACCAGTGCTTACCTCTTTTTGATTTAGAAAGTGCCATTCTGCCTCTGGCCTGGGGATCTTCATAACTGCTACCCCCCTTGACCTTGAAGCCATTTCTCCCAGCATCTCTTTCCATTAACTAATGCCTACACATCCTTCAGATATAAGCTTAACCATGACTGCCTCAAAGAAGCCTTTCCTGTTTTTCCTGATTCCTCTAGGAAAAGGGTCGGTTCCCTCATTATTCCATTCTTTAGGACATTCCACTGAAACCCTTGACTCATTATAATTATAATTAATTATTTGTGGAATTAATTGCCTGCCTCAGTGTAAGCTCCCGAAGAATAGGTACTGTGTCAGTTTAATTTACAGCCAAATATCCCGCACCTTGAACAATGCTAATTACTCAATGAAATTTTACTAAGCCTGTTGACAATTCAAAAAGTTTAACTGTGCCAAGCTTGAGTTACATTTGCTCTTTGGTTTTATATGCTACTCCTCTTCTTCCATTTATAGGATATTGAACATCATCCTAAGAATAATAGAAACACATATGTATTAGTTTGCTGGGGCTGCTAAAACAAAGTATACAAACGGGGTGGCTTACACAACAGAAATTTGTTGTCTCACAGTTCTGGAGGCTAGAAGTCTGAAATCAAGGTGTCAGCAAGTTCTGTTCCTTCTAAGGGCTGTAAGAGAAGGATCTGTTCTAGGCCTCTCTTCTTGGCTTATAGAGGCTATCTTCGTATTCACATGGTGTTCTTACTATATATGTGTATCTGTGTCCAAATTTCCCTTTTTTATAAAAATACCAGTCATATTGGAGTAGGATCCACCTTCATGACCTCATCTTAACAAATTACATCTGCAATGATCTTATTTCCAAACAAGATCACATTTTCAGGTACTGGGGGTTAGGACTTTAACATCTGTAGCATACAGTTATGACAGTATCTAAGAATTTTCAGCAGCAGGGTTGATAAACAACTAGATCCACATTGTGGATAGATCATGATCGCTTTAGGGTGAAGAAAAGATTGGAGGGGGCAAGATAGGCCTGGTGGAAGCTAGGGGCCTATTATAATGCTTGCAGCAATGTCCATGAGTGTAGTTTCTCTATTAGCATTGCCCAGGATCAAAGCTCTATCCCACTGAGTGCCAGTAGTATGAACTTCACTGCTCTGGGGTCAGTTTTCATAGTTATATAACGGCTACATTTTTAACATGACATAGTTTATAATGCTGGAGGAAAGAACCAAAACTAGATTGACCTGTGATCTGACATAGGAACTTATATTTTCCTTCTATATCTCAGCATAACACTGAAGAAAGAAAAAGAAAATAGTTCAGGTCTTTAAGGCCACATCAGACATTGAGATGACTTGTGACAATTTTGTTTATACGAATATATTTTGTGCCAAAGAAGAAAAGTGTAGGTATTATTCAAACATTTCAGTTTTCTATTAGTATGCAGGCATTTTGTAGGACTATCCAATAGAAAAGTGGATCTTGGATCTTTATAAAGATAAGAAATATGAACTGGAGTGGAAGCCAAAGAGTCATCACACTTAAAACACCCTCTACTCTACTTCTGTTCCACACCGATCCATTCTTTTTTCTTCCTTTTCCTTTCAATCTCATAGCCTAATCCCCACCCATATTTTTATCACTACAAATAATGGAACTCTGGGTCTTGTCCCAAGAGGAGAGTTGTCCAACTTATTTTTCCCTCCTAGTCCTTGGGAAGTCCGTTGGGTGACCCACATGGGACACCTCAGAGGGTGGTGCCTCCCACCCACTCAAGCCACAGAAACAAAGCCTTAGCCATTGCATACTCTTGGCTCTTGCTTTTGTCATCATTTTAACTTTTTAAACATTACTTTGTCATTAACTCATTTAACTTATGTAGGGAGAATAAGCCAGAGATAGTTAAGGAGTGCCTCTGATTGTTCTGGAACCAAAGGAAAAAAAAAACCAAACAATTACAGCATTGCTATTGCCTAATGTACAGAAGACAATGGCTATTTTGCCATGGTAGAATTCTGAATCACAGGACAATGTAATTTATTTATTCTGTAAACTGTACTATGCAGCAAGCCAAATCAGAACAGTCTTTTGGACAACATTTTAATAAGACAAAGGAAATGAATTATTTTATATAGGAAGGAGGCACATCTGAAATTATTGGGATGATACACTTATGCTAACATTGGATATTAATTAACCATAGGATCAATTTCAGTTTTTATAAGGCTAATCTCCTACCTCTCCCTTAGAGATGTACAGATTGTAAAATATGAAAAATAAACAATATGTGATATTATTTTTTGTGTATAAGAAGGTTAATTTATATTTTTCCTGTTTAATAGAATTTGAAGGGAAGAGTGATAAATAGAAAAGCTACACTATAGGTACCTGTTTTGTTAAGAGGAGAATACATACAATCTTATACATTCTATTAGAAAGTGGAGAAAGGTTGATTCATCATTTTGAGGAACAGAAGAAACTAGCATTTAATGGGAAAGAGAATGAGGGTGCTCATATAAATGCTTCTCAAACTTTAATGTGCTTCCAGTTAAAGAAAACTAGGATTTTATGTGAGCAAAGGTAACAACATACAGATAGAAATGCTGTCAAGACAACCCAAGGGAAGAGCGCTGATGAGAAGAATTAACTCCTGGGTCTGCAAAAACCAGTAGAGCTCATGAAATAGCCATGGGCGTAGTTTGAATTAAGGATTTGATTGCTGTTGTCATTGTTGTTTGGCTTCTCCTTTTACACATTGACATGGCCAAGACTTACACATTAAAAACTAAACCAGAACAATGTCTTCTGTGAGTCCTCATCCTGCCCATGTATGATCCCACTAAGGTGGGATGTTTAAAAATGTCTGTTAAGTGCCCTCAAAAGTTTTAGCCAAAATATTTAAAAAATAAACTTCTGTGTAGACCCATTGTTTGGAGAAACTGAAACGGATTTCATTCTAATTATTCTTCTATCATAACTAATGTCTCAATTGCCCCCTTTTCCAGAGAATTTCCCTTGGCAAAACGGCAGCCACTTGCCCAGGAGGTCACCTCCCATACCCACTGCCAATGACTGGCTGACATGAAGAATGCAAAATGCCAGCCCATCACCTCAAGGGAGGAACAGATGCACGGTGTCATTCACACTCCAGAGCCTCTATTAGATCAGGCTAAAGCCAGAGTCCAGCAGAGACTACATCCCAGCATGGCTCCCTCCCTGACCGTACCTGCTTCCTTCACTCCAACCCCTTCTCCTGAGAGCCCTGCTCCAACAAGTCACATGCATCTGAATCTCTTTCTCAGTCTCTGCTCCTAAAGAAGAGGACCTAAATCAAGCTATAGTTCTTGATCTATTACAGATACATGGTTTTCACATATTTATTTCATTGACTTCTCAGGACTACCCTATTTGGAAAGCCAAATAGGGAAGTCATCATTGAGATGACTAGAGACCAGGGCTGAGCCCAGGGTTTTTTTTTTCTGTTTTCTAAACATAGTCTATATCTTGTATGCTAAATGCCTGCCTTAGACGTTTGTGGTAACAACTTCATCACAGATCACCAATAAAATTAATAAAGTAGTTATAGGGTTCACAATTTGAATGAATGTGCCCTCCCCACATTAACATGTCCAACAGTGAACAGATGTTGCCCAGCGTTTCCCTGACATAAAGTGATACTTTTCCATTAGGAAAAAAGGAGATGAAGAAGGGAGAAGGAAAAGAAATGAAATAAAAAGAAAGGAGTGAAAGAATGAAAATCACAGGGGAGAGGAAAGGAGGAGAGAAGGGAGAGAAGAAGAGAGGGAAGAGGGAAAGACAGGCAGACAGGCAAACACAGAAAGAAGAGGCTACGGTACGTACTTGTTTTAATAGGCTTTTAGCGTCTTAGGTGATCCCTGGTTTTGCTTCTTGGCTGGAAAGGCACTGCGGGGCATTTCTCCTCTCTGATTCTTTGCAATGTGGAACAGTTGGAAATGCTTTCATCACAGGCTGAGCTTCAGTGCAGAGCTTGGCTGAGAATCACTTTTCTGCTAAGAAGTGTGAGGAGTTTCCAGGGAGGGCTTGTAAACTAGTTATCTCTGTTGATGACCACATCTGTGTGTACATCTGCGGTACAGAAACATGCCACGTAATAAAGAGGATCTTGTGGTCTCTGCCTTTCTGCTGTGTGGGCTTGCCTTTCCCACCACATTCAAGATGCCCTTTTCCTATGACAAAGAATCAGAATACAGAGGAGTGATAGCCCACCCATAGGGTGAGAAGGAGGCTGGTCTGTTTTTCATTTGGTGTCCCAAGTAAGGCCAAATATCATAGGATTCATTTAGAAATTTCTTAAGACTTCTAAAATGAGCCCAGTCCCAAGGCATTGAGGATGCAGAATGCCTCCTATGTGCCAGACTCAGCAACAGCCCGGAATATTTTATATCACCTCAGGGGAATCTCACAAAAACCATTGAACCTGTCAACCTGGTCCCCATTTCCCAGAGAGGAAAACAGAGTCAAAAGGGTAAAACCATCTGTCTAAGATCAGGCATCTAGGAAATGAAGAAACTCACCTTCAAAGTCAGGTTGGAAGGATTTCTGAGTCCAAAGTCTGCTTTAACAGAAGGAGGGGCAGTGACTTCTCAGGTACCCACCACCATCTGATTAAAGGGACACCTTTGCAACTGGAAGAAGTGATATTTGCAATGGTTATTTGCCTTTGAAATATCTGCTCTGCCCAATTCCCCAAATTCTGTAGAGATCTACTAGCCCTCCAAAGAATATGACAAGAATCACTATGTCATGTAGAATATTTCTAAACCACAAGACAGGGTAAGTAAGGTTGGAAGAAAAGAAAGCATGGAAATGGCCTGCTATAACAAGGATTACTCAAGAAGACTACGCGCAGAAGAGAAAGGCCTTCAGTACAAGATTTTTGTTTGAGCTCAAGGAGCTGAAGAAATCGGAAATAAATGTGGTCTCTCTCAAGGAATCTGAGCCCCAAAGCTGTAGCTTGGTGTTCCTAGGAACCTGATATCCACAGGCATCTGCCCAGAACAGTGACCTTTGACTTCATGCCTGCTTTTAGTAAATATGGGAAGAAGATGATTTAAAGGAACTTGAAAAAAAAACTGTTTATTTTTAAAGAAGAGCAGAAAGCATGTCAATCAGTCAACTAAAAAAGTATCTGGTTTGAAATTTAATCATCAAAGGGAGGTAAGACTAAATGATTTCCAAGTTTGCTTCCAATGATATTTTAGGATTTTAGGATATGTTATCTAGAAAACGTACCTGATAGATGGCAGTAGATTATTATGAGGTTATAAACACTTGCTAAGAAGCTTGATAGCCTTCTGAGCCTAGAGTATTGGAAAATGCTATTTATGTTATTTTTTGAACAGTAATTATTTTACATTGTTTGATATAAATTATATTTTAAATAGCATGACTTCCTTCTAGTTCCAAATATAAGTGATATGATTCATGAGCTAAAGGGTCCTAGTTAATAAGTTAATGGAAAGACAGACCAGTGAATAAATTTTTCAAAGCCACTTAAAGTTAGCGGAGGCATTGTTGCAAAGATAATAGTCATTTTGGTAGATACTTGCTCAAAAGCTCCCCCTGTTTATAATTACTGGTGCAGGTAGATTATACTTACAAGACGTGCCCTGGTATATTCTAGAAACAGATGAATGCTTTGTTATTAGGACATCTATATTCCATGCTTTTTAAATAAAAATAATTATGTGCAATTGAAGCATCTGTTGCTCCTTTGCTTCCTCATTCTGGACCTAATTTTAAATAAGTGTTAGAAAAGGATTGGACTATTTGAAACTGCTGGAACCTTTTGTCCATCAATAAGGATAATACCTATGACAACAGTGAGTCTTCACCAGCACTTGTGAGCTCTGTAGGTCAACTGGATGACTAATATCCATGAACAGTCAGCAGAACCACTTGGCTTTATCTAGGAGACCAGTATGGAACAGGCTACAGGAATGACCGGGACAATAAAAGATGTATTCAGAGAAATGGCTAAGGAGTGTTTCCCTGGCTTTGTTCTTGGAATATCCTAGACACACTCCATGCATACTGGGCTTCCACAACTAGAGTTCATAGACATAGTTGGGCTATACCATGAAGCCTCCCAGAAACTTTGTTTATATAAATACATGAATTAATGAATGAATGATTGAATGTCAAATTTCCAAGGGAAAGGTACACTACATTCATTCCAGCTTTCTATGGCAATACTCAAATTTCCCAGAGGAAAATTAGAAACTTTCATTGCCAAGAAGGTAAAATAAAGCTATTTTCTTTATTTTACAGATACAAAGTTAAGGCACAGGAAGATTAACAGATATATCCATGGTGGCACAGCAGTGAAATGGTAGGACTGGAATTTGAACTAGCCAGTCCAACTTCATGGTCCCTACTCTTTATCACTTCCCAAGATGCTGGGCACAACTTAAAGGGGAAGCCAGGGGATGGACTACCTCCTCACTGAAACACAACCTTTGTACACTAGAGGAGAGCCATGCATTATCACCTATAACAAGAAGATGCCTTTAGGATTACAGGGATACATCCAGGTCAAATTGAGCAGACAATGCAATCAGTAGGCAAAGAGGAATATGAGGTTGTTTTTAAGAGCATTAGTGAGAACCCTGTTTCAGGAAGAAGAGAAATACCTTGACGGTGCTTTACATATCTTTAAAATGATGTGTTTGGAAGCACCTTGGTATACCCCAGCAATCCAAGAAACATGTCTACCTGTACATTTGGACTAAATTATAATTACTAAAATGTCTTAAGAATGTTTTTCTAGCCCTTAATTCAGATCTCACTTGCATCAGTTGTGGAGAGAGGTAATTTTTCCACCCTAGACCCTCACTGGAACTGCTGCTCACTGGGCGAGGACTGCTAAAGTCAACTCCAATGTGGTTTTCATGGCAACAGAAGGACAAAGATAAGGTTGCCAGCTCTAGGCTGACACATTGTTGCTAAGGGAATAAACTTAACTCTGACAATATGGGAGCTGGAGCCCGGATGTAGGGTTTCTGTAATGAGAGTCTCTAATTTTCCTCTGGGAAAACTGAGTATTGTCAGAGAAAGCAGGAATGAATGTAGTGTACCTTTCCCTTGGAAATTTGACATTTATTCATTCACTCATTTATTTACTTACATAAACAAAGTACCATAATTTTCAGAGACGCCTGAAGGGATATTTTTCTAATACTCTTGTTCCCCATACCTGTTACTGTTTCTAGAGCTGCAGTCCTGATGAGAAGGAACAATTCAGATCAAAATCAAAATAAGAGTTCTGAAGATGAAAGCATGAGCATTAAAAGATAAAATAATAATAACCAGTTGCTCTTTTTTTCTTTCCCTCTCTTTCTTTCTTTCATTTCTTTCTCCTTCTTCCTCTTCCTCTTCCCCTTCCCCTCTCCCTTCTTCTCCTCCTCCCCTTCCTCCTCCTCCTCCTCCTCCTCCTTCTTCTTCTTCTTCTGCTTCTTCTTCTTCTTCTTTCCTCTTCTTCTTCTTCTCCTTCTCCCTCTTCTCCTTCTCCCTCCCCCTCCCCCTCCCCCTCCCCTCCCCCTCCCCCTTCCTCTCCTTCTCCTTCTCCTTCTCCTTCTTCTTCTTTGAATCAAAATGCTTTTCTGACACACAAGTTAATGCCTGCTTTCTTTCCTCCCAGACCCAACTGCCTTATGTGAAGATAAATAGAATTTTTTCCCCAACTTCACTGAAGTGTAATTGACAAATGAAATTGTAAGGTAGTTAAAGCTGCACCATGAAGCATCCCAGCAACTTTGCCAGGAAGGTAAAATAAAGATAGAAACTTAAGGAACAGAAAGGTTAACAGATATATCCATGGTGGCACAGCATGATGATTTAATATATGTATACATTGTAAAAGGATTCCCCCATCTAGTTAATTAACCTCATTTCACATAGTTACCCTTTCTTTCCCCCTTTGGTGAGAACATTCCAATTCTATTCTCTTAGCAGATTTCAATTATATAATACAGTGTTATCAACTATAGACACAATGTTTTCCATTAGATCCTCAGACCTTATTCATCTTAGAGTTGAAAATTTATACCCTTTATCAACCTCGCCCTGTTTCCCTTACTCCCCCAGCCCCTGGTAACCACCACTCTACTCTGTTTCTCTGAGTTCTGCTTTATAGATTCCACATATAAGTGAGATCATACAGTATTTGCCTTTCTGTGCCTGACTTATGTAACTTAGCATAATGTCCTTCAGGTTCATCCATTTTGTCACAAATAACAGGATTTCCTTCTTTTTTAAGGCTGAATAGTAGTTCATTGTGTGTTTATGTGTGTGTATGTGTGTGTGTGTGTGTGTGTGTACCTCACATCTTCTATAGCTAAACATCATGTCATTTCCATACCTTGACTATTGTGAGTAATGCTGCAACGAACATGGGAGCATAGATATCGCTTTGAGATAACAGTTTCATTTTCTTTGGATATACCTCTAGAAGTGGGATAGCTGAAAGGACAACCTTATTTAGGGGAGCAGGGACAACTCCCATGATGCTCAAGTCATTCTTGGCATTGTTCCACTTCCACACAAGGGCTGATGGGTGTATCGGTTTCCATTACATCAACCTCCCAAGAGTTAATCCATTCTCCAAGTGTTTGAATTAGTGAACCTTTTTTTTTTTTAGTCTTGTTTCCCAAATACTTAATTATGGACAACATAAAACCACATAGCTCTTTACTCATCACCAAAGAAATAGTGTTCCTTATGTTATTCCTCATCCTTCTTTCTCCAGACAAGTTTTAAATGAGTCAAAACATAGTGTTTCTACTATATATTTCATTATGAATAATCTCTGCCCTATGGAATATTTATTTACCGCTTGCTATGTATCTTAGGTTTTCATTTGCTCCATTTCACAAATAACTCTTAAATTTTGTCCACCATCAGTAAAGCAAAGAATGAACTATTTCTGATAATTGCCATTTCATGTTGAGGTGTAGACACCCTTTCTTTTACATCCAGTCAATCCACATTACATAATTTGTCTCTATGTTTAAAACACATCTACCCCCAGGTCTCCTCAAATCACTGTCTTGATCTATTAATGATTTTCTCAATTTTTATTCTTGGCAAAGCCTAGAAAAAGCTGTGAAATAACACAAGCAAAGGATTTAATTATTTCAGTTCTGGTGGGATTGCCCCATGGATTCCATGTAAGTGCATAAATATTGCTAAGAGCATGAGATTCATTTCCATGTGTTTACCTGTAAAACTAAAATTTCAATCTTGCTTTATAATCATTTGCTTGTTTCCAAGTGTTGGATAAACTATGAAGCTCCATATACTTTCAAATTTGAAACCTCAGGAAGCACGTAATTGTGTTTTGACCTAGGGGAAAACACAGTGAATTTTGCAAAGTTTCAGCGATTTTTCCACCAGCCTGTGAATTTTAAATAACACATGTAAAGTGTTTCTTTCACATGTCATGACTCACATTTCTCCCTATATCTCTAGATAGAGCAAGTTAGAGGGTTATACAAAATACTATGTTTACTTAAAGCTGAGCATAAATTACTCATCCACTACATAAGAAAAAAGAAACAAATTTCTAAATGAAAGTTTAAAAAGCCCTCACAGTGTTATTGAGTACCATTTCCTGCCATGAGGACCAAGTAGAATGAAAATAAGAATAAAATCCTTAATTGCCAGTCCAGGAAATTAATGACAAATTGAGCAAACACTGAAAGGCAATACTGATGCCCTTACAGAAAGCATATATGTAAGCAATTTTAGCTATTTGCTGGATCAGTTAGGAATCAGTTTGTTCACCTCAAATAAGCAAGGACAGGTTGGGTGGTTGGCCCATGAATAAAAGGATCCTAAGTAGAACCAGGAGCCACTGAAAGCAGGATGGACAGGTAGCAGGCATATTCTGTTCTGGGGAGCATATGAGAGTTGTCATTTATACTCCAGATAGGGAATATAGAATGTGAAATGGCAGGCCAGGAGTTTGGGGACTCAGACTCTGGTGTCTTTTTAAAACATAAAAAAAGATGATTTTATGTAACCTTTCTAGATTCCAATCTACAACAACAATTTTTGTTATTAGTTTAAAGAAACAACTCACTTAAATAACAGAGTAAAATAGTATGGAAGCGAGTGGCTCCAAAGCTTAAGAAATAATTATTTGCATTGTCTCCTAATTTGAAGCTTGCTCTGAACCTCCTTTTTTTCCCTCATCCCTGACCTTAGTGGAATGATGCAGCTCAATGTCTTCAAAGATAAAGCATTGAGAGCGGTTCTGCAAAGGAGCCTGCTGGATTGGCAGACTGCAAGGGAGAGCTTGTTCCAGACACAGAGGCCCGAGGGAAGATGAGAGAGAAGAAATGGAACAAAGGAAGCAGTTAGGGACAAGCCTGGGCTCAGCCAAAGGAAGGAACAGAGAAAAAGGGGAAGGTATGTTGGCAGAGACCCAGTGGTTCCTCATTCCATCCAAAGACACAGTGAGCCACCTTGTCACGCAGCCTCTGGGGTGAAGTGCTGTCTATGTGCAGGGTTCCTCCCTACAACGAAAGTCTCCCATGATAACAACAGATGCCATTTTAGCACATGTGGGCTCATGCTTCCCTCCATCCCTTCACAGCCTCGAGGGCATTTGGGGACGTTTCTTCCATTACAGATTTGAAAAAATTTAGTCATGTCAAACACAGTTACTACTCAAGGAAAAAAAATGTTTTCTAGCTACTTGGGAGTGAGTTTGCCCTTCAGTCCAAAGACGGCAAAAAAAATGCCCAAAGTTCCAGGAGCGGGGAGTCTGGGAGGGAACAAGGGAGTGGAGAAAAGGCTGCATTTCCAGCTGTAGCTAAAGTTCCCAAGATTCACAGACATGGTGTTAGTTCCTCACATGAACCCAGAGTTGGGCAGCAGCCACTGTAGACCCAACCAGCATGACCTCCAAAGACACTCCCACATTTATGCCGGATAGTGCCTTCCCAGGGCCTCTCACTGTTTTACTTTCAATCCATTTCATCCACATTGCCCTCTTACGCAAAGACTAGAAGGTGGGGCTTCCCTGGTGGCGCAGTGGTTGAGAGTCCGCCTGCCGATGCAGGGGACACGGGTTCGTGCCCCGGGCTGGGAAGATCGCACGTGCCGTGGAGCAGCTGGGCCCATGAGCCATGGCCGCTGAGCCTGCGCGTCTGGAGCCTGTGCTCCGCAACGGGAGAGGTCACAACAGTGAGAGGCCCGCGTACCGCAAAAAAAAAAAAAAAAAAAAAAAAGACTAGAGGGTGGAGGAGAGGTGAAACACACTCCGAAGGTATCCCACTACTAGACCCTGCCCTTCCCCCAACCCTGTCCTCCCTAATGGGGGGAAAGAGGATGCGATTTCCTGATGACCTAGGCAGAGGCAGTCACATAGTCTCAGGAAACACATTAATAGTCACTTGGCTCTCACCATATCCCCTTGGAAATCCCCAGGTGTGCCTTTTGCACAACTAAAAATAAATAGAGGAAATAAAGGTGGTTTTCCTTTGAAATAGGCCAGTCATTATTCTGCTTTGTTCTCACAGGTGATGCCAGACTATATCTCTGTCCACAGACATGACTCCACTCCCCTAAAACCCACCTGTGAATACAGTCATCTCACTGCCAAGCAGTGATCAACTTCTGGTGTCTCTTCCAAGGGTCTCTGGGTTTGCAGTTGTATCATCATTAAGTGATCAGATTTGTCTTCAATGACAACAGTTACACGAAAGGATTTTAAGTCTTTCTCTCAAGATAATTTTATTCATTTTTTTTTCCTCTAGGGTTTGTTCATATTTTTCAAAATCTTGGGCATATGTCTCAGTAGAGCCTTGTAATGATACCTTAGTGGAAATGAGTTATCTTATTCTGCCAAGTACATATTTCCCCCTTTATTATGGTAACAAGAATCTGATAATCCTGTGTGAAACCATCTCAACCTTACTCTTATTCCATGTGACTTGGAGAAGGCATATGACCTAGGTCCGGCCAATCAGCATCTTCCACACGCAGCCACTATTATTGGTTCAGGCAAACCATGTGACTCAAATCAGTGCAATCAAAGTTCCTTTCACCACTTTTGCTGAAAAAAATCCTGTAAGAAGAACTTTCTTTTCTACTGAGGTAACTGAAGTGATGAAATGTACACATGGAGGTGCTGGAAGCCAACTTGCCTTGGAGGGACAGTCTGTTGGAGAATGGAGCCAAGGCAGAAGAAAACAGAAGTAATCGTGGGAGACCTAATACTGATGGCCTTGTCGGTCCTTAGACCAGTCATGCCTGAAGCCAACCTGCCTCTGATCTTTTCAGTTCTAAATCAGTGCATCTTCTTTTTGGCTTCATTCTGAGTTAGGTTTTCAGCCAATCTGTGTTAGGTTTTCTGTCACTTGCTACCAAATATGTTCTGTATTAAACTCTTCCCTTCTGCTTCAGTGTTTCACCTCCATCTAAGACTTTCTGAGCAATGTTCTCATTTTGCTGCTTACAGTTATGCTTGGAAACCAGGTGATAGTAATGAAAATGGCCCACAAACTATGACATCCACTATGAACTTCAGTTTCCAATAAAGAGAAGTTGGATCAAAATGAAAGCACACAGAATCATTTCCAATGTGAATAATTTTGGGGACAACTCCATTCCTCTTCCCTCTGGAGACAGACAAGAATCTCTTCTCATTTGCTCTGATAGGTTAGCCAAAAACATAATAGAATGGGACTAGGAAGTTGACACTGCTATAGAATATACTACCAAGAAATAAGAGCAGAGCAAGAAAATGAATATGCTATTAGCTGGAGCTTTGTAAATCACCACTTTGAGTGTTTATTAAGCGTTTGAGTTAAACTTGATTAGAATGGGTAGAGAATTTCCATGTGGTAAAAGTGAGACCAGGGTAGCCAAAAAGGAGTTGGAAGTGACACAGATCTGTTCTTGGCTTTCCAATGGGTGTAGAAAGAGTAGACAGAACTAAAAACACAACTGGAACTCTGGCCCAGTTCCTGGATATTAGCATAGAGGACTGTGCTTTCCATGCAGACGGTGTCATCAAGTAACCAAAAGAAGAAATACTTGGGGAGAAGAAAGAGGGTGGAGGGAGGAGGAGTCTCTTTTGCTGTAGTTCTTCTCCAATGTCAAGGAGACTGGCTGGGGATCAACAAAGCTCCTCTAAGAATGCCTGTATTTCTTGGTTTTTGGCCAGTTACCCAGAGCAGATGTGAAACGTTTGCTGTGATTAGGAAATATTTTGCATGTGAGAATGTGAATGCTACAATCCTCAACTGAGCCAAGAAGACTTAATAAATGGTGAAATTTTACATCTTTAGGGAGGAGCAACATATTTTTTAAAAAGTGTTGGTTAAAATAAACACCAAATTCCCAAGGAGAGACTCCAGATTCTGATGATGTGTAGCGCTTATCATTTTATTACTGTGGAAAAATTTACTCAGAGAGTGAAGCCCACTTGATTCTTTTGTTAATGTTTTCATTCTCCCATTGTCAATGGTATACAAGTACTCATCCCTTCTGATCTGAGCTTTCTTTTGTTATTGAATGAACCAGAAGTGGACTAACAAAATGTGTCCTTGTTGGCAATTAGCAAATGAAGAAGTGAGTTGATGTCATCAAGAAAAATGACAGGACTCTTATTTTAAAAATGAAAGTGAGTTATCATTGGCTAGAAAAACATGTCATGTTAGGGAATACACTTGCATCCTGGTTCCTCTTTACAGACAGCTGTCTGACCTTCACTAAGTCACTTTACTTCCCTAGGTTTCAGTGTCCTTTTTGTCAAAGGAGAGAGATGTACTACATCAGGATTTCCCAGAGTGTGTATTGTAGAAACTAGTTCTGTGGGATGTTAATAAATTGTCAAAGCAAAGGTAGGAACTGACTGATCAAACAAGACAAAGAAAGGCATTCAAGACAGAAGAAATCATGCATGTGAAAATACAGAGATATGAAAATCTTTTCATTCATCTGTTCAACAAATATTTATTGAAAACATATTATGTGCCAGGTGTTGACTATGCCAGAAGTTGGAGGTTCTGTGGTAAGTAAAAATGACAAGAAACTTGCTTTCAAAGAGCTTATATTCTTGTGGGGCTTATGATTAAACAAGCAATTAAAATGAAATCAAGTATTCTGAATATTATGACACAAAAGGAGAGGGTCCTACAGAATATGGGCATAAGGGAAGTAAGAGAGTGCTTTTTGGAAGAAGTTATATTTAAACCTAGACCTAAAGGACAAATAGGAGTGATACATGCAAAGAGTGTAGAATGAATATTTCAAGCAAAAGTGTCCTTATGGGGTAAAAGCATGCAGCTAAATAAGAAAATGAACTTGAACTTGAAATCCAGTATGGCTGAATTTGATTTGAGGGGGTGAAAGTGAAAGCAAATGAGCTTTAAGGGGTTAATGGGGTAAGATCATGTTGTATCTTAGAGACAATGCTTGATGGTCTGGATTTCATCATGTAGAAAATAGGGAATATTAAAAACTTGAAGCACTTGAGCAAAAAGATCATATTTTTAATTTTGAAATGACAGCAGTGACAGCAGTAAGATTTTATAGGGGAGGAGCAAGATGAGAAAAAATTGTAGTAACTGGGAGACTCTTGCCTCCTAGCAGTGGCAGCAGAAATGGAGAAAAGAGAAAAATGTAAGTCATTTAAAAGGTAGAGTCGGAAGGTTTGTGCCTGATTAGGTGCTGGTAGTGAGCAGGAGGGAAGAATCTTGGTTGACACCTATGTTCTCAGTGTGGGTCATAAGGTAGATGTTGGCTGCATAAACCAGAATAGAGATTATAGAACAAGGAGGAGATGAAGAAAGAGGAAATTGAGAAATAAAGTTGAGTTGTCTTTGGGGTGTGTCTATCCTTTTACTCCATTGGACATTTAAATGAAATTTTTGGATACATCAGTCTAGAACATGAGGGAGTGAGTTGAAGTCTCAATATAAATTTGGATGTCTTTAGTTCATGGATGACCATCAAACCTTGGAGTGGCTGTGATCACCCAAAAGGTGTGCGAGGAATGAAATAAGAAGAAAGATAAGGCTAAAACCAACACTGAGGGAGGAAGCAGATGAAATTACATTTGCAAAGAGGACAGAGAAGGAAATGTAAAGAAGCGAAGTTAATCGTAAATTATTAGTGATGGTACACAGATGTTCAAATAAAGTAGATAAGATTGTATTTTGTTGAAGTTTATTTATGATTTCCACGCAAATGTTCTGGTATCAGAAAAATTATGTAAACTCTAACTCTGGAATGCACTCAGTTTTTATTATTTTTTTTAGGATTTTGCTGAGATACAAGTAATCTCAAACAATGAATTAATTTTAAAACCATTTCTTTGTAAACCTTAAATACAATGACAGAGACGTACTCATAATTCCACCAATATTACCCAAGTAGACAAAATATATAGATTTTTCTATTAAACTTCTATGGCCTATACTGCAAAGATGTCTTTCAACTGACAAAAACACAATCACATATGCCCGCCGTGAAAATAGACATCATTTTATAACATCTCCCCAGCTTCCACCCCACTTGGCTGTATGAATAGCAACTGGAAGCTGGCTGAACAACTAAGTAAAAAAATCATAGTTAATCCAAAGAACAAATCAATACATCCAGAAATCAAAAATAAGCACATGTAAGAAAACAAGAAACTAGGATTTTTTTTCCCCCAAGTGTTGAACATGCTCGGTTTCACTGGGGTCATAACAATGAGTTTCCAAATTTTGGAACCCTTTGGACCCCTAGCCTGTCTGATTTTCTGACTAAGCTACAGTCTTCTGGAGTTGATTTCATCAGTGGCTGGTGAAGCATGACTTTGTTTTTTTATAAGTTTTTCTTCTTAAAACAACAATTTGATGAGCTCAGCATAAATTAATCAGAAACATATGGATTAAATTGACTCCAAAATACATATGGGTTTAAAAAATAAGAAAAGGACTTGGGGCAAAAACACATATAGGGCTTTATAAGCCTAATATGTTACAAAACCATGGCAAGAGGATTCCAAATATGACATCCCCTTATCTCTGTCATGGTCAGCAAAGTCTGTGCTATCTTCTCACAGAAAAAGGAAGTTAAGAAACAGATGAGCACTGTGAGATTTTTTGGCCTTACAGCCTGCTCTCTAAGGCCAGACACTGTGGTTTCACTCTGTCTGGCTGCTGATTCTTTGAGTGGAAGAGGGGCCCTTGAGAGGCGTTTATTTTCTTCTGTGACACTGGTATCTATGACCACACCTTTAGGTTTATCCTCTCCTTTGAAGACACAACAACTTCATTGTACACTTCTTCTAGGGCAATTCTTCTCTTAAATAATTTGTTTTCATCGTTAAATCAACATATAAATATAATGAATTTACTATCTCTCCCTCTCACTTCCCCACTTACTAGTCTTCCAGGCACTAAGTCTTGGGGACATCTTTGACAACTTTGTCCTCTTAATTCCTCATATCCAACATCTGTCAACAAGTCCTGCCAAATTGTCTTTGAAATCCATACCCTCTCCATCTTGATTGCTATCACCCTCATCCAGCCCTTCATCACCTCACACCTGGATTACAAGAGCAGCCTCTATGTTGACCTTACTGATTTCTCCTAACCTCTAGGCCACCTACACACTACTGGCAGCCTAATCTTCTTTAACCTATGCTTTCATCCTATCACCCTTCCCCTTCTCCTCTTTTATTTGTCCTATATGTCAAATTTAAATTCTTCTGCATTCCTCCCAAGTTTCTTCATAACATGATATACCCTACCTCTCCAAGCATGTTTACTATTATTGCTCGTATTGGCTCCTTCTCAAAGCTTGGCATCAGTGCTATGCTTATGTTCATTTTATGTTCCAGTTTACATTCCCCCAAATCTTTCCCTGACTACTTATTTCCTCACTTTTATTTACCTTTCCTCTACATTTTTATGGCATGATATCTATATCACATAATGTGAGCAACCTCACTAATGTGATCTTTAAGTGACTACCCAAAGGATGAAAAGAACTCAGCTCACAGAGAGTGAAGGGGAAACAGCTTGTACCAAGACCCTGTGATGGTTTGTGCATGGGGAAAGGGGGAGGAACAGTTTTGTGTGTTTGAGAAATTGTAAAGAAAGAAATTACATGTTAAGAAATTTTGTTTAAGAAATGTAAAAGGCCATTGTAGCTGACATGTAGCTTAAAGGAGGAAATGGGTGTGTGAGAAGAGATTGGACAATAGTCAGAGGCCAGATTGTGGAAGATCTTGGCAGCTATGCTACAGAGTGGATTTTGTTCTAAATTCAAGATGCTCTAAGGTCATTTACATTAAAGAGGAGGAGGTCATTTACTGGAAGATAACTTGTGCTTCTTTGTGAAAAAAGACTAGTAGTAAGGAGACTGGTATAAAAGTTATTTCAATAAAGTAGACAAGAGAGAGAAAGGTGAGTTGGACTTGATGGTAGCCATGGAGGCAGAGAACACAGTGGAAGGAGAATTGGCCGGGTACACTCATGAATTGGACATGAGACTTAGGAGAAAGTGACAAATTAAGGATGATTCCTACATTTCATGCTTGAGGAATTCAGTACACTTCCTAAAATAGAGAAGACTGTGAGAGAAAGAATAGGTACATTGAATTAAGATATCAGATTCGGATTTAGCTCCAGGCAAAAATGGATTAAGTACTTTTGACCCATTTCTACATCCTTGAAAACAACAGGAAGAGCTGAACAAGCTAGTTTCAAATCTATTTAAAGGCATTGGAGAGTTATTTAGAGGGTTCATAATCCATAAAACAGAGGACAGTCCAGAGACATGATCCAGGCATGTGGTTTCCACTTTTCCCCTCAAGGCTTTTGTTCATTTTGAAAGTGGAAGAAGAGGAGCTGAAAAGCTACAGCTTTCAGAGATTTTGCTAGATTTATATTGTTAGGAGGACAAAAACGGAAGTACCTTGCACACCAAGGAAGAAGATCCTTGGTAAACACCCTGTCTTCTGGTTGGTACCTCAAAGACCACACCTAAGGGAGAAGATGAAGTGGAAGTAGCCCAAACCTCACAGAGACTGAATCCAGATTCAAACCATCTCAATTCCTAATTAGATTAAAGTGATATAGGATTGTCCCTATCAAACTACCACTGGCATTTTTCACAGAACAAGAACAAAAAATTAAAAATGTGTATGGAAACACAAAAGACCCCGAAGAGCAAAAGCAATCTTGAGAAAGAAAAACGGAGCTGGAGGAATCAGGCTCCCTGACTTCAGACTATACTACAAAGCTATGGTCATCAAGACAGTAGGGTACTGGCACAAAAACAGAAATATAGATCAATGGAACAGGATAGAAAGCCCAGAGATAAACCCAAACACATATGGTCACCTTATCTTTGATACAGGAGGCAAGAATATACACTGGAGAAAAGATAGCCTCTTCAATAAGTGGTGCTGGGAAAACTGGAAAGCTACATGTAAAAGAATGAAATTAGAACACTCCCTAACACCATACACAAAAATAAACTCAAAATGGATTAAAGACCTAAATGTAAGTCCAGACACTTTCAAACTCTTAGAGGAAAAAATAGGCAGAACACTCTATGACATAAATCACAGCAAGATCCTTTTTGACTCACCTCCTAGAGAAATGGAAATAAAAACAAGAATAAACAAATGGAACCTAATGAAACTTAAAAGCTTTTGCACAGAAAAGGAAACCATAAACAAGACAAAAAGACAACCCTCAGAATGGGAGAAAATATTTGCAAATGAAGCAACTGACAAAGGATTAATCTCCAAAATTTACAAGCACCTCCTGCAGCTCAATGTCAAAAAAACAAACAATCCAATCCAAAAAATGGGCAGAAGACCTAAATAGATATTTCTCCAAAGAAGATATACAGATTGCCAACAAACACATGAAAGAATGCTCAACATCAATAATCATTAGAGAAATGCAAATCAAAACTACAATGAGATATTATCTCACACTGGTCAGAATGGCCATCATCAAAAAATCTAGAAACAATAAATGCTGGAGAGGGTGTGGAGAAAAGGGGACTCTTTTGCCCTGTTGGTGGGAATGTAAATTGATACAGCCACTATGGAGAACAGTATGGAGATTCCTTAAAAAACTACAAATAGAATGACCATATGACCCAGCAATCCCACTACTGGGCATATATCCTGAGAAAACCATAATTCAAAAAGAAACATGTACCACAATGTTCATTGCAGCACTATTTACAATAGTCAGGATATGGAAGCAACCTAAGTGTCCATCAACAGATGAATGCATAAAGAAGATGTGGCACATATATACAATGGAATATTACTCAGCCATAAAAAGAAACGAAATTTAATTATTTGTAGTGAGGTGGATGGACCTAGATTCTGTCATACAAAGCGAAGTAAATCAGAAAGGGAAAACAAATACCATATGCTAACACATATATATGGAATCTAAAAAAAAAAAAAATTGTCATGAAGAACCTAGGGGCAAGATGGGAATAAAGACACAGACCTACTAGAGGATGGACTTGAGGACACGGGGAGGGGGAAAGGTAAGCTGGGACAAAGTGAGAAAGTGGCATGGACATATATACACTACGAAACGTAAAATAGATAGCTAGTGGGAAGCAGCTGCATAGCACAGGGAGATCAGCTTGGTGCTTTGTGACCAGCTAGAGGGGTGGGATAGGGAGGGTGGGAGGGAGGGAGATGCAAGAGGGAAGAGATATGGAGACATATGTATATGTATAACTAATTAACTTTGTTATAAAGCAGAAACTAACACACCATTGTAAAGCAATTATACTCCAGTAAAGATGTTAAAAAAAAAAAAAAGTGATATAGGAATTGTTTGTGACTAATTTAGCTGTGTACCAGAAACAAAGAGAAATCCTCTCTAGAGAAAGACAAAAATCAGCCAGGACGCCAAAACAGCTCTAAAAATTATCAAACACAATATCTTGCATTCAGAAACAAAAACAAAAGCTAAGCAAGGATACCAAAGATAAGATGACTAAAAAAAAAAAAAAAGATGACCAAAAAATGCGAGGAAATAGATAACAGAAACAGACCCACAGGATATCTTGAATCTGAAGATGTCGGACATGAAATTAATTATTAGTGAAATACTCAAGAAATTTTTTTAAAAGACAGGAAGAAAAATTTTGGAATAGAACAGGATTTTTTTAAATTAATTAATTTATTTTTTAACATCTTTATTGGAGTATAACTGCTTTACAATTGTGTGTTACTTTCTGCTTTGTAACAAAGTGAATCAGCTATACATGTACGTATATACACATATCTCCACCCTCTTGCATCTCCCTCCCACCCTCCCTATCCCACTCCTCTAGGTGGTCACAAAGCACCGAGCTGATCTCCCTGTGCTATGTGGCTGCTTCCCACTAGCTATCTATTTTACATTTGGTAGTGTATATATGTCCACGCCACTCTCTCACTTTGTCCCAGCTTCCCCTTCCCCTTCCCCGTGTCCTCAAATCCATTCTCTACATCTGCGTCTTTATACCTGTCCTGCCCTTAGGCTCTTCAGAACTTTTTTTTTTTTTTTTTAGATTCCATATATATGTGTTAGCATATGGTATTTGTTTTTCTCTTTCTGACTTACTTCACTCTATATGACAATCTCTAGGTCCATCCACCTCACTACAAATAAACTATAGAACTTAAAATATACAATAACAGATATTAAGAACATAATGCTTTTAGTAATATTGTTAAAAGTTGAAGAGAGAATTAATGAAATTGAACATAGATCAGGAAGAAACACACATAATGACACTTGAAAAATTAATGAAATGTAGAGTAAAGAAAGTAAAAATCATATGAGTTATTAAAAGGTTCTAACATACAAGTATTTGGAATCCCAAAAGAAAAGGAGAGAATGTGACAGAACAGTATTTGAAAGATAATAGCTAGGAGTTTTCCAAAGTGACAAAAGACCTCAAGCCATAAATTCAAGAGGCACAAAATACGAGTAAATAAATTCAGAGACACAGTTTTTAAAGAAAGACAAATCATCAATACTAAAATGTAAAGTTAATTTGACATTTAAAAATCAATATATATAATTTACCACATTAATGGAAAAGACGAGAAAGTAATATAACATTTCAATAGATGTACAAATAGTATTTGATGTAAATGGCAGAAGTTTATAATAAAAACTCTTAGTTGACAAGCGTACCAAAAAATTAGAGTGTAGAGAGCACACATATACAACATGATTAGCAAGACTGACCTCACTTTTAGAACACTGCACTCCCAAACTGCATAAATCACATCTTTCTCAAATATTTACAGGCATTTCCAAAATGATATATGTTGGGATATATAAGAAATCTCATCAAATTTCAAAGAATTGAAATAATATAGAGGATATACTCTAATCACGGTGGAATTAAGCTAGAGATCATAAAAAGATAAGTAGAAAGTCTCTATTTTGAAAGTAAGCAGTACACCTCTAAGTAACCCATAGGTCAAAAAGAAACAATGAAAATTAGAAAATATTTTGAAGGGAGGCTCAAGAGGGAAGGGATATGGGAACATGTGCATGCATATGGCTGATTTGCTTTGTTGTGCAACAGAAACTAGCACAGTATTGTGAAGCAATTATACTCCAATAAATATCTATTAAAAAAAGGAAAAGAAAAAGAAAATATTTTGAACTGAATTAAAATGAAAATATTGTATATAAAAACTTATAAGCTGTAACTAAAATTGTGCTTAAAGGGAAATTCATAGCCTTAAATGTATATATTAGAAAAGAAGAATGGCTAGAAGTCAATAATCTAAGTGTCCATGTCAAGAAGTTGGAAGAAAAAACAACATAGTGAACACAAAGAAAATAGAAAAAGGAAATAATAAGCATAAATATATAAATTAATTAAAACAATGGAAATACAAAGCTAAGTGGTGACTCTTTAAAAAGAGTAATAAAATATCCTCCTGAAGAGACTGATGGAGAGAGAGAGAGCAAGAGAGAGAGAACCAGAAAGGGACAGAGGAAAGGAAGGCGAGAAAAGGCAAATAATTTAATTAAAATTAAATTTTAATAACAAATAATTAATGTCAGTAATGAAAAGAGAACTTCACTGAAGATCCTAAGACATTAATAAAATAATAAGGGTATAATAATGTCATGCTAGTAAATTTTTTTTTTTAATTCTTAATATAGCCAATTTTTTTTTTTTTTTGGCTGCGTTGGATCTTTGTTGCTGTGTGGCTTTCTCTGGTCGCGGCGAGCGGGGGCTACTCTTTTTTGCAGTGTGCGGGCATCTCATTGCAGTGGCTTCTGTTGTTGTGGAGTAAGGGCTCTAGGCATGCGGGCTTCAGTAGTTGTGGCTCGCGGCCTCTAGAGTGCAGGCTCAGTAGTTGTGGTGCATGGGCTTAGTTGCTCCGTGGCATGTGGGATCTTTCCAGACCAGGGATCGAACCCGTGTCCCCTGCACTGACAGACAGATTATTAACGACTGCACCACCAGGGAAGTCCCTCATGCTAGTAAATTTTAAAATTGATGGGAAGTGAATATATATCCAGAGGTATACAACTTATTAAAATGAACAAAAGGAAAAATAGAAAATATGTTTGTAAATGAATTATTTAGGTTTATAAGAATTTGACCTAGCTTTCCTTAAAGTGTGGTGTTCCTGATCTCCTGATCGCCTACAAACAGGATCCAAGAACCTTCCATGAACTGCAAACTCTGAGTGATTCCACCTAGATCTAATTTGCTGTTGTTTTTGTTTTCCTCAAAATTGCCTCTTCTTTAATCATAGGTGAAAAGCCTTTGAAACCATGACTCTTAAGACTCATGAAAAGATTTGAATGCTAGATTCATTAGCAAATATCAATACTGGGTTCCTAGAACATTCCAGGGGACCTCGCTTAATTTTCAAAATGTGGGATGGACCTATGTATGCCAAGAATTGAGTTCTCTCTCTGCATATAATAGTGAAGTCATCAGAATGGCCTTCACAGATAACCTCAGAGGTTAATTGTTATCTGGAAACCACCAGAAATTTAGTAACATCTAAACTCTATATAACTCCCAGAATTCCAGTCAATTTTGAGCTATATTTATTTCCCTGACATCTGCAAAGTGCCTGGCACATAGTAGGCCCTCATTAATTTCCCGTTGATTGAATATCACATACCAGTGAATGGGGAATGTAAGCTAAGTAGTTTTATGCTTCAACTTATAATATCATAACATTTTTACCAAGTTGTGAACAAAATACAACTAGTCATATTTTCACTGCCAGGGGTAATAAGTCTGTTGCCCCATAAAGAACTAACTTGTCTTCAATTCATGTTCTGTCACTTCATGAGATTCAGGTTAGTATAGTTTCACTTAAACCGCTGAATACTTAATTTAGCTCAGAATTCTTTCAAACCCCACTTTCCCAGACCCCAGAACACATTTCAGACTCAAGGCTGACTGTCATCGTTTCTTCCTCCACCCAAACTAATGAGCCAATCTTTTCCATAGCAACGAAAAAAAAAAGGGGGAATGGAAAATGGAAAGGAGTAAAAAAAGTCCATAAAAGTTAACACAATTAGATAGATATGTAGACATGAATAAAATTGGCAGTGGGGTGATTAGTATAAATTTTAATACCACAACTTTTGGAGGAATTGCACAACTTTGTCACAGCCTCACCACTTGTGAACGATGTAGTCATTGCTGGTCTGTGGCAGGGAATAAGCTTCATAGCACCCAAACACCATCAGAGGTTCTATATTTACCTTACATCTGCCAAAAACCCATGTTCTCGCATTTTCTGTATAAAAGAGCTCCATGTGGGCCAGATTTAATTTGATGCAGAAATACTATATGTCACTTCCAATAAAAGCAAAAAGGAAAGAGAGATTCACACACTAACTTATCAAGGATGGCAGCTCATGCTGGTGTTTGGAATAGTTTGGAGGTATTGTTTTGTTTACTGAGCTGTCAAGTTCAAAGGAAGGTGCACAAGCCTGATTAGAATGGCCTCCCCAGATCTGTTTTCCAAATAGAAAACATATGCGCCTGTGGAGTGAGCTCTTCATTCCCAGCTCCAAGTGAATTTGAAAACAGTTTGATTCTGGGGAAGGAGAACATAGTGTAGCGTCTTTCCTTGCATAGTACTGTTCTGAGGTAAGACCAGGGCAAACTTCTGATGGCCAAGGTAAAATGCATACCAAGTCTGACCAAAGGCCTTTACTTAATGTAGAAACCAAGGGGAGCCTTAGGCACTGTTATATTCAATCCCCCGTAGATTCCTTCAGGTGCAGGTACTGACACCTAAAGAGATCACCTGATTAGACTTAAAACTACACAGCAAATCTGTGGCCAAGTTAGAGTCCCAGTGCTGGTCTCTTGATTTGTTTTTTAACTGAAGTACAGTTGATTTACAGTGTTGTGTTAGTTTCAGGTGTACAACAAAGTGATTCAGTTATACACGTATATATATATACTCATTTTCAGATTCTTTTCCATTATAGGTTATTATAAGATATTGAATATAGTTCACTGTGCCATACAGTAGGTCCTTGTTTATCTATTTTATATTTAGTAGTGTTATCTATTAATCCTATTAATTTATCCCTCCCTACCCTTCCCCTTTGGTAACCATAAAATTATTTTCCATGTCTGTGAGTATATTTCAGTTTTGTAAATAAGTTCATTTGTATCATTTTTTTAGACTTCACATACAAGTGATATCATATGATATTTGTCTTTCTCTCTCTGATTTACTTCACTTAATATGATAATTTCTAGTTCCATCCATGTTGATGCAAACGGCATGATTTCATTCATTTTTATGGATGAGTAATATTCCATTGTATATATATACTACATCTTCTTTATCCATTCATCTGTTAAGGGACACTAAGGTTACTTCTATGTCTTGGCTATTATAAATAGTCCTGCTATGAACATTAGCGTGTATGTATCTTTCTAATTAGAATTTTTGTCTTTTATGGATATATGCCCAGGAGTGGGATTGCAGGATCATAAGGTAATTCTATTTGTAGTTTTTTAAGGAACCTCCATACTGCTCTCCATAGTGGCTGCTGGTCTTTTAGTTTATAGTTCAGCACTCAGTGTTACATCATGCTGGGCATCAGAATAAATTTTTAAAACTTCACTTAGATTTAAAAAAATATAGGAAAAGTAACTATAATACTTGAAATGGTGATAGGACTGAAAAGATATAGAGATAAGTCATTTAATACAGAGGAAATGCTTACATATAAGTCAAATTAACATTTTTTTCTTTTATTCATATCAGATTCCAGGTGTAAGAAGAATTGTCTCTTATTTTGCAGTACAGCATTTTCATTCTTTTCCATTTAAACATATGGTAAGTTATATTCAAAATTTACTCAATTAATTTGTTCTGGATAAATGAAAGGTGGTCATGTTATATAAATATGTATTATAAAAAAACAAATAAAATAATAATGATAAAATAGCGAGTCATGAGCTCTTTTATGAATGTAATCAACTTACACACATGTAACAAATGTACTCTTGTTTATAAAATGTGATTTCTTTGACTGAAAAACAATGATTTGAAGTTGTTTAAATGCTCCAACTCTGAAAGGAATGCACTTTCCATGGCTGTTTCACGCATCAGGAAAGCAAGTCCATTGTTTACAACCCATCTTTTTGTAAGGCACCTTCAAGCTCTAAGAAATCTGAATTTCTCTCTAGATCTGTAAGTCCATATAGTCTGCTGATAAATATCCTAAGATTTTTTTTATTGTATTGTTACATGCACACACACATACACACAAACAAAACAACAACAAGATTTGGAGCAGGGCTTCCCTGGTGGCGCAGTGGTTGGGAATCTGCCTGCTAATGCAGGGGACAAGGGTTTGGGCCCTGGTCTGGGAGGATTCCGCATGCCGCGGAGCGACTGGGCCCGTGAGCCACAACTACTGAGCCCGTGCGTCTGGAGCCTGTGCTCCGCAACGGGAGAGGCCGTGGTGGTGAGAGGCCCGCGCACCGCGATGAAGAGTGGCCCCCGCTTGCCACAACAAGAGATAGCCCTCGCACAGAAACGAAGATCCAACACAGCAAAAATAAATAAATTAATTAATAAAACTCTTAAAAAAAAAAAGATTTGGAGCAAAGTAGATGTAAAATAAAGATTTGTTACTGGAAGACAATCTCTCTCCTAATTCTGAGTAATGTCTGTCCCTATTCCATTCAAAAGCCTACCAAGAAAGTAATAGACAAAGACATGCCAGGTGAAAAACATCATACTCCAAAACCATACCTGAAGAAACCCAGAAATCACTTCATCCAAACATTGACTTATGACAATATGTTGGGCAATGCAATATATTTTATTTCATTAAACTTGTTTTTCTCCATTTAAAATTTACATAGAAGTCCATTAATTTAATAAAGATTTTACTTTCATAAAAATTCTATTTGTTTGGCTTTGGCCATGGAGACATTCTGGGCTTTCTCCAGTTTAGCTCCTGTAGACATGAATGTTGACTCAAAAGTCAACTTTCTTTGTCTCTTGCTCTACTGGATTCAGTCTTTCTCTTTGCCAGTACCCCCCTGGCCTACACTGATGATATCACTCTGAGTCACTAAGAGGCATGCACCCACATGGTCAGACACAATAATGATGTTGCTGATGACAGCACCACTGTTAATAATCTGACCACACAGTGATAGGAAGCATTACCAGGCTCTGCATTTTAACAATTAAAACATTCTTCCTAAGCACAGACCATCTAGGATTAGACCACACCTGCTTTTGCTTTCTTAACCTTATCTCTATCTTTGTTGTACATTCTTGGCCAAGATATAAGAAGGAAACCTGTTGGACATTTCATAGCCTTTGACCTCTTCTGACTAAATGAACATGTCTAGGACAAACACGGCTTACATTTGACACCATTTCCCCTTGAGGTATGAAGTTGTACCTGAATGACAAAAGATAAAAACTAACCTTCACGAGTCTTCTCTTGGAAATGTACCGAATTGTTCTGAAAGTTATGTTTAATTTTGTTTAATATTGATATGGCTACAATATTTTCTTGAGAAGTTTCAAAGGAAAAACTATGCTTTACAGATGTTATTTCTGCATAATTTGTATTCCCATGTATTTCCAAACGGGAAATAGCACTGGCATTTTCCAAAAGTTCATAGGAGTGAATGCATAAGAGGTACGTGGATGATGACTACATATAGTGTTTGCCAAGATTTTAATGCAAGATTATTGCATCTAATAAATGCAAATATAAGATATTAATCTTAAACTAATATTTAAACATAGGCATCAACTGAAGAGAAGTAAGCATTACAGTGGACTCTACAGACAGCCCCAAGACTTAAGCCAATGGTCATATCAGTTAAGCTAAGAAATCAGTTTGTTGAGTTATAGAGAGTCAGGGGCTAACACAGGGAAAGTCACAGGCTTGATCCCTTTGAGAATCCCCTGGTTCTGTGTAGGCAAAACTCTGTTGCTTGGCCTCAGATTATGGTCTTCTCTACTGGACAGAGCTAACTATTAATCTACCAAGTATAATTGCAAGTCAATAGATAACGTCTACAATCAATACACTAACACATTTCAGTATATGCATATTTTTAAGAATGTCTACCTAAAAAGCAGAAGGAAAAGTCAAAAGAGTTGAAAATAGGAAAATGACTAAGGAGTGAGGAACTGGTATTTTCTTCATTAAACATTTAAAAAATGTTTTTATCTGTGTCCAAATATTGCTCTGATACAAATATAAATTAAAAAATTAAATTATGAATTGAAAACAAACACGTGCTTACTATTGCCAGCTGAAGGAAGTAGATGGGACACTGCAAAGCATTCAGTATAAGCAATTCCCCAGCACAATTAGATGAGAGAAACTGTCCATTCTTTCATACATTCATCAAACAATCAAGGAGCCATTACTATGTATCACTCATGGACCAGACGCTGTGGGAATATGCAGGTGAGTTTGTCACAGTCTCTCTTCTCAAAGACCTCACAATCAAGTATGAAGAGAAAGATATGCAAATAGCTAATCATAATAAAAAAAATGAAAGCTATATGGAGACTTATTCATGAGTATAGAGTACAGAGGGAAGACCCATGGATATTCATTGGTAACATCAAGACAAATGTCACAGAGAAAATAATCATTTGAATTCAGCCTTTAACAATAACAAAACTATCTAATATGTTATAATAATATTTCCTCTTTAACAGGGGTTACAGACAGAGTTTAGGTTAGTAGAGAAGAGAGGAAGGTTTTTTTTTTTTTTTTTTTTTTTTTTTTTGGCCGTGCTACACAGCTTGTGGGATCTTAGTTCTCTGACCAGGGACTGAAACCATGCCCCGCAGTAAAAGCGCCAAGTCCTAACCATTGGACCACCAGGGAATTCCCGAGGAAAGTATTTCAGATTGGGGGAGAAGCAGGAAGAAAGGTGGGAAGATGTGCAAACTCATAATACTGTGTGTGTGGATGGGATGGGGAGGGAAGACAGAAGAGTTAGGAGGGGAACCAATGGAAGAGGATTTAAATGCCATACACTGATGCTTATTCTTTATTCTTAATGGTTTTTTAAGAAGTGAAATGGCACTTGCAAAGATTAACTCCAGTGACCCTCTGAAGGACAGTTTGGAGAGTGAGAACCAGAGGTATCAAGAAGCTGGTACAATAGGAACTGGGAGCACAAGGACGTGAACCATGGCATTGCCAGTGTCAGTGGAAAGAAAGGAATACATGAAGAGGCAGTGTGCCAGGGGAGAGATCAACTAAACTTAGCAACCAATTAAATGTGAGAGGTACAAATAATAAGGGATCAAATATGGGAGGTTTTTGGTTTGGACAGTTGAATTAATGATGGTATTAGTAACTGGGACAGAAAACATAGAAAGAGATATAGGCTCATGGAGGGACTATAATTAATTCCATTCAGGACATCTGGGCTTCAGACACTTTCAAAACAAGCCAAGTGAAGGCTGACATTGACAAGTGGCAAATATTCCTGTTTACTTAGAACAAAAACTTGAATCATGGACAGACATTATTAAATTTATACTAAAGGCAAAGTATTGAAAAAGGTCCTATGAGTGAACAAAGCAGCTTATACTATAGTCTCTGACCATAGGGGCTTGATAATGTGGGTAAAAAGACATCGTAAGGGCGTGGAAATATAAGAGCTATTCCTAGGAAATTTAATGGGAGAGATAGAAAAGAAACCAGGCTTGGAAGATGGATAGAAGTGGAGGAAAGGGGAAGGGAGGGATGAGTTTCCAGTGAAAGCACGGAGGGGATGCTGAGAAAGAGGAACAGCTGGACTGGAGAAAACTTGAGAGAAAGGAGGGGGAAGGGCACGGCTGGGAAGTTGGAGTTAGCTTCTGTGCATTTTTAATATCAAGCAAAGCTGCTTGAATTTGATAGAGATAACAAAATGGAACTTTGTGAAGATTTTCTAACAAGTGAGTAAAATGAACACAATATTGCTGCCTCCCGTTTTGAGATATGCTCGCATTGTTTACTCCTTTCTCCATTCTTTAAACAAATTTTTTTTAACATCTTTATTGGAGTATAATTGCTTTACAATGGTGTGCTAGCTTCTGCTTTATAACAAAGTGAATCAGCTATGAGCAGCTATCATGTATGAGATGCTATGGACGAGGTCAAAACTGGATCAGAACTGAACAATTCTCCCAGGACTTAACCTTTGAACAAGACATAGGGTGTATACTCATGGAAATAGACATGAGTTTGGAGTCAGAACTAGTCTTTCCGTTCAGGCTTTGTCCCTGAATAACTGCATAACTTCGGGCAAGTCGCCAATCGGTCCTAAATGTTTTTCCCGCTGTTATTCCATTTGTTTTTATTTGGATGTTAGGCAGTCTTCTTGAGACTCTTCTTTTTTCTGGTCTCTTTGCCTTTTCCCTTCTCTCTCTCTCTTTCTCTTGCTTACTTATCACCAATTCATAATTTTTATTATTGCTTAACAAAATTGGATCATATTGACAGATTTCTACAACTTGCTTTCCTCCATGGAAAAATTTGTTGAAAGCTCTTCTAATGTACAACTAATTCATATTTTAAGACTTTTCCCCTAATATTGGATATATTTATTCAATATTCTGTTATGTCTTCAACGTGTTTTGGGATTTGGCCTTTGTGACAAAGCTGCAATAAATATCCTTGCCCGTATATTTATATTTCCTAGTACTTCTTTCTATGGGAAAGATCATCAGACTTAGGGGTGCTGGGTATATGTATTTGTAATTTCATTAGGTTTTGTCAACTTGCTTTCCAAAATGTCTGCAACAATTTGTAGGTCTACACAAGAGCCCTGGTTCTCAAAGATTCACGTGCATTATAATCACCTGGAAAGTTTGTTGAAACATGGTTTCTTAGGCCTCCCCTCTAGGATATGACTACTTGTATTCAGTGATAATGTTATTTTTAACTGCTGGCAGTAGAACAGATATGAAGTACATAATACCTTATTTTACTTGTTTGCACTGTATTGGCTACTAATAAGTGTGAGCATCTTTTCAGACATTTGTAGGCCACTTGGATACACTCTTCCATGTATTGTTTCTAATGTCCTTTGTCCGCTTTTTTCTATCAAGTTGCTTGTTTTTTTCCTGAAATAATCTCTCGCAGAGCATCAGCTGTTTCTTCAGTCTCTGCATGTTCTTCCCAGGCTCGATCATTTTGAGGGGCTTAACTGCCTTTCTCCCTTCCTGCTAACCCAACTATTGAGGAAGATGCAGATTCAAAGCTCCTTTCCACGAGGGGAATGAGCAAGCTTCACTTGAAACCAGAAACTCGGCATTCTTAATTAAATATTATGGCTGAGGTATCTTTCCCCATCTGTCTTGTCACCTCCCCAAAGGAAAACAGTAAGCTAAGATCTATCTGTATATCTTCCTTCTTAGATTAAAAATTAAGTGATGAAATAAGTCATTTCTCTATTTACTAGATTCAGTTAAAATATTTGTGACAGGAGAAAACTTATTATAATTTTCCTGAGTCATGTGAATAGAAATTCTTTCATAAGGACTCAGAGTTTGAATAGCTCTTATCACAGACTGACTTTTGTCCCTTTGAGAGAAGGAACATATTTTATATGTATTTCCAGTCATTACAGTATCCAGGACAATATTCTGAACTTAGTACATGGCCAATTAATGAATGTATATCATATTATCTATTTATCTTGATAAATTTACTTACATACATAGAGCTTACAACTGAGCCTGAGGAGGGCAAGTCTGTTTTTTATAAAGTGAGGTTTACTATCTGTGTATTTCAGAACTGGACAGTCTTTCCTTCATTTCACACTGTGCATGAAAGACAGTTAGTCATCTCTCTACTCTAAAGGAAATTTCCCTATATCATCATTTCAAACTAAGAGTATTCTGGGAAACAGTCAAAGCCGGGGGTCTGGAAACTGAGTTCCAACCCCCTTAAGTGATTCAGATTGTGTTCTGTCTGCAGGGACATGCAGGGACACAGTGGAGGCTTTCCTTTTTCCAGTCAGAATTCCCACCCCTGAGGCTGACCACCATTGAACTGCAGCTCTCTATTATGACGAGGGCATAACCCAAGTTCAGAAGCTGCCAGAAGCTTCTGGCACAAATGTCTGGTCACCAAGGGCAGAGATCCCCAACCATCTGGGGACTTGTGGTTCAACGGGCAACGTACTTTCCAATACTGCTCTAAAGTGATTTATATTTGAACATCTTGTCGAGCAATGAGTATGCTCCTGCTATAGAGGTAGGAGTGTCCAGTTAGTTTGTTTTGGTTGTTATTTGCTTTGGTTTAAGTCTGGGTATGAATTCAAGGCCATGCAGTCCACAGTTTGCAAGATTACATGCTTACGGGAAGGTTGTACTTGATTGCAAAAATGACCAAAATTACTTTGCAGTCCCTTCCTTGGGGAGATGGAGCCTATTTCCCCACTCTTTGGATCCAAGTTGGTCTGTGACCTGCTTTAGTTAACAGAACACAACAGAAGTGATGTTGGGAGAGTTCCAAACCTAGGCCACAATAGGCCCTGTAGCTTCCGTTTTTGTGGCCTTGGAACCCAGAGGCTGCATGGGAAAAATCTCAAGTGAGCCTGCTGGATGAGGAGCTGTCTCAGAAATATGTACTGCCCCAGGTGACAGCCAGCCAGAAAGACAGCCACCTTGCTAAATGGCAGTTGACCATAGACGAGTAAGTGAGCCCAGGTGAAACCAACAGAACTAACTGCCCAAATAAGCTCACTAAATGACCGACCCTAGAATATTGAACTAAGTAAACAGTTGTGATTTTAAGCCGTTACGTTTGGGGGTTTTTGTTACATGACAAAAGCTAACTGATACATAGGTACACATATACAGACAAACAGGGTAATAAAGAATGGTGAGGGCTGTGGTGCTGTGGTAATGCATGTCTATCCAAAGGAATTCAAATATAGATTAAAAAAAAAACTTTGCTTGCCATGGGAAACACATGTGGAAGCTGCCTGCTGGCCAAGCGTGTTTGCCTTTTGATCTAGCCAGATCCCTCCTTCTTACAAATGAGAAAATTGGTCCAGAAAGTGACTCAGTCAGATTGCTATGGCTAGTTGGTGCCAGAACAAAAATAGAGTCTAGGTCTTCTAGTATCTTATGCCGGACCTTTTCTTTAACAACGGCTGGCTTTTTCTATCTTAAACAGGTATGAGTTGAAGATAAGAAATGACAGCATAGAACTAAGATTGCTCAACTCTTTGAGAGGGGATCTTTTAATTTTCTTTCATGGAGATCGTTTCAATGGAAAAGAACAGATCCTGTGATTTAATTTTAAGAAAAAATATTCTAAGAAATGTTTATTGAGCTTAACATTTTCTGTCCAATGAACACATCATTCTCACTCATTAATTATATTTTTGTACGTTCTGGAAACCAGGGAGAATAACAAAGTTCTCAAATCTTAAAATGGAGGGAAAAATAGTCTGGTTACATAACTCTTTGAGAAACTAACCCGTTAGGCTATGTAAGGAATGATAAAACCCATATTTCAGGTCCTCTAAACATATAATGCCACCTTTTTGTAGATTGCAAATCACTATCCTTAAAATGAATTTCATCATTGATGATATACATCATATCATAAAGGATAAACAGATGTTTTGACAGGTATCTGGCATTTGACTGCAAAAAAAAGCGAGTTCCAGAGTCCATTTTCATCCTCTTCCCTTTCTGTGAAGTTAACATAAACCAAATGATTTCTCACAGAGTATGTTTATTTCTGCATGGAGGTTTACTCTTTACCCGTGATAAAAGCCTCTCTTGCACAAAGTCTCCAAATCAGGGTTAGGATATGGAGAAGTTTAATCTAAATTGACCCTTCCCCATCTGGGTTTTGCCCATCCTGACATGGTCATGCTGTTATTCCCAATGCAGCCTAAGAGTCAAAAAATCAAAATTAAATTTTTAAAAATTCAGTGTGGTGTTGGCATCCTTCTATATGTTTTACATCTGTGCATTGCAAAGACCTGTTAAAATGCCATTTGGAACATATATGGAAACAGGTACACCTAAGTTCATGATGGCGACATGGGAAGCACTGTGAAGAAAAATGGGCTGGGAGGCGTGAAACAGAGAAAAAGGGCACAACCCAATTCCCATTACTTAATACAACACATTGTGAGGCCAGAGCCTTGTGGGAGCCAATCACCAGCTGACAAAATTAGATTCTGAATCATGCTTTGTAATTCTTTCGAATGCCAGCCAGGGATGAGAGCCTTCCCTGGGAACGGGTTCCTCCCCGGACCTACCCCCTCCCAGCATTCCTTATCAGCGTCCAGCCAGCTGCCAGTTCTTAAGGTTGTTGGACAGGGAATTTAATTCTCAAGGTTGTGCATTAATATTCAAATTCCTTCTTATCCATAGACTGTGACTTAAGTATGAACTTTTTTTTTTCCATCTCCACCCTCTTTCCTGCATGAATTTCCTTCCATAGATTTACCCAGAAATCTTTGAATTGAATGGATATAGAAAGGAGAGCCATTTACAAACCTTGTACTGACTCAGTTCTTCTGCAGTACAGGCATTACCCCCCAGAGCAATGCTTCTTATTTCCCAATTACAAAAAAAACTAATCTTATTCAATATCCTTTGCAATACGTCCCCACCCCCTGAAGCTGCTTTTCCCCTCCAGCAAGGGTTCAGTTGATGTCTGAAGTTGTTGGCAAGTAAATTGGAATTAGTTACAGTGGAAAATAGAGTTATCAGAATGTAGCCAGATATCTCATATTGCTTAGGGTGGTCCTCGTGTTCACATGGATGCCTTAGAGAATCTGAAGATTAGGCAACACTTCTCAAATGATCTCAAAAACAAAAATATACCTGCAGGATTATTAGGAATCACACAGCAACAAAAAAGAAATATGTACTGTGAAAGACATAAAGGCATGTGCTGTTTTGTGTCAGAAAGCATTTTGGCCTCAACTACCGGACTAACTAAAAGAAAACATGATGGGATTTTAGTTTGGTCTTAATTAATGCAGTGTCAATTACCTGTGCAAAGCATCTTAATGTTCCACTTTACTTTGCATTTGTGGGACAATTCACAGCATAATGTAGGGGAGTCCCCTTCACTGAATGAATAAACATTTGTCAGTGGCAAACTGTACACAAGGCACTTAACAGATACCAGGGGGATGTCTGCTCTCATGAATTGTTTTATTATAAGGAGTCAGATAGATCTTTTCCAAAATCTTGTCTAGACCCTCTACTAATCTTATGACTTTGGGCAAGTTATTTAAACTAAGCTTCGGTTTTCTCATCTCTAAAACAATAACCTCAGTTGTTATTGTTAGGCTTAAAAAAACCCAACACATGTACACTAGATTTAACTGTTTTTTATTTACTGTCCAAAACACAGTAAGCAGTAATTAAATGTTATCCTTTTAGCTGTTCTAAGAGAGAAGATAAACTTATCTTTAAATACTAACAATTTTAGGGCTTCCCTGGTGGCGCAGTGGTTGAGAGTCCGCCTGCCGATTCAGGGGACACGGGTTTGTGCCCTGGTCCCGGAAGATCTCACATGCCGCGGAGCAGCTGGGCCCGTGAGCCATGGCCACTGAGCCTGCGCGTCCGGAGCCTGTGCTCTGCAACGGGAGAGGCCACAACAGTAAGAGGCCCGTGTAATGCAAAAAAAAAAAAAAAAAACTAACAATTTTACATCAGAGCATTTTGGGGGTCAATCTTCAGTCACTCTCAACTCCCTACTTTGATCAAAACTCACCTTATATGTGTGTCATAGACTCCAGGCTCCACTTTCTTTCGTGTTAATATGATAAAATAAACCAAGCAAGAATGATGATTAGGTCAAATGGGTTTTGTATAGTCCCTCATGAATAATAGATGAAATTTTAAATATCCTCCAGGAGGTTATGGTTCAATTCTAAGTACAGAATAATGGCAGGAAATTTAGGTACTGATATGATCTCTAAGGTAAGGATTTTAGAATAAGGGAAGGATTGGGTACCCCTAAAACCACACTGAAGGGCAGACCTCCGTTCATTCATTCCACTGTATAATGTAGAACTGACATCTCATTTTAAAAAATAGAAACTAATACAAACCTAAAAGTCAAAAACCAGAATGAATAGAACCATCTCACTTCTCTTAAGCATAATCTTTCCCTAATTTGGGGGGAAATGACAAATAAAGATCACCCTATAGCTAATACAAAATCAAAGCAACATTTGAGAAAATTAACTAACTTTACTTTTATATAATGACATGATAAAATGTGCCTAGATTCAGTCTTCTGATTTCTTAACAATAGTAGTATATAAAAATTTTAATTGAATTTTAATCTTCGATTACAGAAGCTATCAGATTAGACCTCCCTAAGTTCTCATCACTGCAACTCCTCTCCTACCTTCCCATGAGCCCATATAGTCTATTTTCTCTCCTGCTGCAACAGTAAACTGTCATGTATCTAGCTAAGACCAACTCTTTCATTCTCACCCACTGGAGGACATTTCTCCAGCAATTCACCCCTCTTTCTGCTAAATTGAACATCGATTGTTCCTCTTTTATGGATCATTTCTTTCATCCCAGAATCAGGCACTTGATATCTCCCATCATTACAACAACAATAACAATGACAACAAAAACTAATAACCCCACCTTCCCCTCCAGAAAACACCCCATTTGTTTTCTGCCCTTCAGAGCAAATTTTCTTTAAAAAAAGTTATCTGTATGCCCACTGACCAGTTTTTTTTTGTTGTTCCATTCTCTCCTGAACCCACTCTACTCAAGCTCTTATCCCAGCTAGTCTACTAAACATGAAGGTTATCAATGACTTAAAGTTTTCTAAATACAATAGTTAATTCTCATCAAATTCAGTCAGTATCATTTGATAACTTATCTTTCTGAACTACATTGTCTGTTCAGTCAGCTTTACTGGTTCTTCTTCTTTTTTTTTTTTTTTTTTTCCGGTACGTGGGCCTCTCACTGTTGTGGCCTCTCCCGTTGCGGAGCACAGGCTCCGGACGCACAGGCTCAGCGGCCATGGCTCATGGGGCCAGCTGCTCTGCGGCACGAACCCTTGTCCCCTGCATCGGCAGGCGGACTCTCAACCACTGCGCCACCAGGGAAGCCCTACTGGTTCTTCTTAATCGTCCTAAACTCTAATCACTGCAGTGTTTGGCCTAAGCCCTTAAGACTTCTATTATATGCCCTTTTTTTTTGGTGATCTCATCAAGACTCAGAGCTTTAAGTATTTCTAAGCTGGACCTCTCCCAAGAACTCTAGGGTCATATATCAAACATCCTACTAAACTTCTCCACTGGATGTCTAATAGGCATCAGAATTGAATATATCCCAAAATTAAGCATCTACATTTTAATCCACCTAAACCTTCCCTTTTCTCATTCTTCTCCATCTCAGTAAATGTCAGTTTCACCTTTCAGATGAAAGGTGTTATTCACCTTAGTTATTCAGATAATTTTTTTAACTGCAGTCACCCTTGATTTCTCTCTCTCATACCCCATATTTAATCTGTCAGCAAATTCTATCTGCTCTACCTTCAAATTAAGAGAATCCAAACTCTTCTCATCACTGCCACACATCCAGATGTCTTCCATTTTCCCCTCCACCCTTCTCCACCCAACTCTCTAAATCTGCTCTCTTACCTCCTACCTGCCAGTTAGGTTCAATCCTGGGGAAGCATTGACAACAGTTTGAGAGAATGGAGAGAGGCTGAGTTCCAGGGATTATGTTCCTGGCTTCCATCACGCAATCCCCTCAGGCTGGCATGCCTCTATTGAAGGTACCTATTCCTCTCAAGGAGGACCTCCTTGAGTGTACCTCCTTCACACATTTTTCTCCTTCTGGGTTCAGGTTCTTCTGGCCTAGCAGTAACAAATCCTCTGATCATAACAGTAGGTCATCACACTCTCCACTGTAGTTTCCCTATATTCCACCTATACTTCTGTAAATAGTCACTTTGTAAATAAGCCTTCCTTAAATTATCCTAATTTGAATAGGGCACTTGTTTCCTGATTGAGAACCCAAATGACAGTAATTGCTACCAAAAGTATCAAGAAATAGATCTTTGAAGTGAGGTTCTGTAATTGGGTTGCACATATACCAAAGGAAGAAATGGAACAAGAGATATCCAGAGCAGGTGGTGGCATCATACCTACTTCACTTAGCATGTGCAAGTGTAAGGCAATAGCCTGGTAAATTGGGTGCAATGCTATAGATGGAATATATGCCTTAAATACAAGGGCAATACATATTCCTTCATTTCTGTAACTTATCCTAAATGTATACATCCAGGAACAAAGTGGTAGCATGACCCCTCTCATTATTTTACCAATCAACTACTTGACAAAATATTTTCCTCCCACCTCCACAACTTAAGGTTCACTGTGTTTTGAGGCCCTGGTGTCCACCTCAAATGCTTCCACCAAGAAATAATATCATTGATTCAATGATTGGAAACCAAGACTTCACCCTTGTCATTTTTGTTCCTTGTGCCACTGAGCCAACAGTGAGAGAAGAGGGCCCTTGTTCTAATGAACGTAATTGATCTTGATTGACCCTGATCACTAGGGGGAAAATGAGTCACTGCTACATAATGGGGGCAAGAGGATTATTTTAGGAACCCATGCATTTGGTGGGGTACCTATTAGTACTCCTTTGGCCAAAAGTCCTTGACCAGTGGAAAAGTGTGGGAAGACCAAAGAAGATAAGACATCAAGGGCTCATATATCATATGAATGAAGTTTTTTGTCATTCTACCAGGTAAAGAGCCTGATTATATGGTGCTGGCCAAGGAGAGAAAAATATGCAATTGATTTATAGAAGATAATCATGATTACCAATTTTGGCTCATGATCAAGTACAGTAGCAAAGACTGTGTAAGCTCTGTTTCATGTCATTTCTTTCTTTCTTCTATTTTTCTACCACTATATATGAATAACACAAGTGGTGCTTATCATGATATATGGTAGTTAGGAGGATTACTGAACAGACAACAACCACAGTGTTATGGTATCTGATGGGATTTCATGCTTTCCCTAGTTTGAAGACATAAACTTTTTAGCCAGAAGAAAGGAGAAAAAGCTGAGGGCAAGGGGAGTAGATAGTGGTGGGTAACTTATACTTGTCTCTCCAGATCTACTTTTCATTATGCTCCAGTTTGCTTTCTGCCCCAGGAGTCTGAACTTATAAGGACATGGATGGTTTCCTTGCCCTCTGGCCCCTGACTGGGTTTAGTCAATGGGGAGCCTTTGAGGAAGACTGGGTGGATGGAGGAGAGTGAGATCATGGTATCTATTGCACTGGCTCACTCTGTGAGGTCATTTGGGATGGCCATATCTCTGCCCCTCTCAAGAGGACCTCCTCTACACAACTTTCCTCTTTTGTCAGATTCTGGAACTCTTTTCTTCCCTTATTCTTTTTGGCCCAGGCACAGTAAGAATTACTCATCCTGGGTTACCACACCATCCCATTTGTTTCCCCTATATGCCACCCACACTTTATAATTAATGCCTTTGGAAAACAAACTAACAAAATTCACTCTTTGAATTATCAAAATTTAAGTGTGCCACCTGTTTCCTCTTGGGGCCATGACCAATAACTCTCACTAATCTGATCCACCATCATCTCTACCAGGATTATTGTAATAGCTTCATAACTTGTCTTGCTTCTTTAGCCTTTGTCTGCCTCTAGTCTATTCTCAACAGGGCAGCCACAGTGATCTTTTTAAAATGTGAGATCAAGACACTTGGCTATTAAAAATCTTCTAATGGCTTCCCAACTCACTCAGAGTCAAAGTCTTGTTGTCGACCCACAGGCCCTACACAATCTGCTCCCTACTTACCACCTGTTTTTACTCTGCCCTGACAGCAGGAGCTCTGCCCACAGCTCCTACCATGGACCAGTTGTTTCCACCTGGAATGCTCATCCACCCAGATATCTGCATGGCCCCATCCCTCACTTCCTTTATGCCCTTGCTCAAAGAGCATCTTTACAGAGTGACTTTCCTGAACCACAATATCTAAAATTGCAATCCTCCTCCAAGAAGAGCTTTTCTCCCTCCCTACTTTATCTTTCTCCTAACCTACTCTTAAGCTTAGTTATTTTTTTTCCTCTTTCTCTCCCTCTAAGATGTAAATACCTGGAGTGCAAATATTTTTTGTACAGAACTGTTACCAAACATCTGGAAGTGTACCTGTCACATATTAAGTATTTAATCAATATTCAGTGAATTCAGTTATTCATTCATTCTTAGTTCACTCAGAGTAAAAGCCAATGTTTTTTGGCTCAAATGCTGACTGAGTTCCTAACCAATCTGAATTAACTTGTCTTAATTCAGTTTGTATCTCAACTTGTGATGCATCTCAGTTTGTGAGCTATGGAAAAACAGAGAGACATTCGCCTCTTTACAAAAAAAAAATAGCATTTCCCCCATTTGATCATCAGACTTTTCATAATCACCTATTTTCCAAAGGTCAAATCTCCCTTTCAGGGGATGATTTGTTTACTGTCTAGGCATGATAAAGTGATCATGCCCAAAACAAAATATAATTTTATAAAAGGAAGTCACAATTGTTGTAAATGATGGCCACATTCTTTAAATCTGTATAAAGTTCCTAAACTGACAACGTGAAATGACAATACGAATTTAGAAATGAAATGGAAAAATAAGCCTCATTACTTTACTATCACAGAGTTATAAATATCCAGATCTTATAATTAAATTTGAAGTGGACATCCTTAATTTATGCTTGAACAGAATTTGAAGATTTTGAAGGGAGGGATCAAATCTTCTACAATCATGAAGCCTTCTCCTGTCCTACAAAAAAAGTTCAAGAAATGCCCACAAAAGTAAACGATTGTCAGAAGGTGTGTAGACTACAAATATCCCAAACTGGGATATTTTAATTTAAAAACACCCTTTTTAGTCTACTTATTTTTTTTCTCATTACCAAAAGTCCTATCATTACTGAGAAATAACTCTGTATCACCTCTGTTTACTAATGGCAACACAGGGTTATGGCACCAGCGTTGCTTAAGTATTTCAAGTTTGGAATTGACTAGGTGCAGAAGGGTGAAGATGCTTCTGTAGAGAAAACTAGATAGTTGGGTAATTGACCCTGATTTCAAGCAAAGGTCACAACTTCTATAAAGTGAAAGCTGAAACTCTACCCATAACTTTCTCCCTCTTTGAGTTCACATCATTGGTAACTTTTTTTAATTAAAAAAAGAGTAACTTTTATTTATACTTACCAAAAAAACCAAAAAACAAAAAAAAGAAGTGAAATATATTAGTTCACCAAACGCTTCCTGGAAATGTAGTACATCAAGAATAATGAGTATTTTAAATACTGACCTCATGACATTTACTCTATTATGTAGGCCATATCCTTTTGCTATTTAGTGTTTTCCCTACCTTATCAGAGAGTTATGTGTATTTTCAATGGCCTTTTCAACTAAATAGTTTTATTTACAAGGTGACATTTAGAATAGGGAAATGACCACACTGTATATTGAACTATTCACATGTCACAGACACTCAGTGAGCCTGGGAGACGCCAGAGTTCTCTTTGGGCTCCAAGGATGGATTTCAATCCAACAAGTGAAATGTATTTTCCAAAATCCATCACAGCACGTACTAGGAATTTCATCAGTATAATATGGGAAGTACAAATGTCAGAGATATAGATATATATATATATATATATATATATATATATATATATTTATATGTGTGTGTGTGTGTGTGTGTGTGTGTGTGTGTGTGTGTGTATAATTTAATTATAAATAATAGCAAATTGCTAGTTTAAAAATGTACCAGTAACCCATGAAGTATTTGTTAATAGGGGAAAATTTTGATTTTGTGATTCAGAACTAATAAGATGATTTTATGTGGAGTGAATTGTGTAAGTCCCTGATGCATTAGTTCAATACTTTCAACACAACATCCCTATTACCAAGGCATACATTTCTGATATACCTACAAAGAGGAAATAGACATATGACAGGGCTCCATTGATGAAGGAACATTGGATTTTCAAGTTGATATAATAGTGTGATTATCGTAGACTTTAGAGTTCGTTATACTATTTGCCAAGTGTAACACTATGGAATGATGGATCAGGTACTAGAAGTCTTTCAATTTCCATTGAAACGTCCTACTAGTTGAACCACACATCACTAGTCATTATTGGAGCCACTCTAATGACAAAGTTTATGGGCAAACACTTTGGAAATCTGTGCTACCTTAGAAACATAAAATATTTCTCTGCTTTTTGCATCTTCTTCCTCAATGATAATGTGAATGCACAGATTTTGGATTTCCCTTTTTGGGTAATTTTTTCTGATACCTGACCCACCCCTTTATGTCTATCTCCTGGTGGTGGGTTAGGCTTTAGGTAGGAGGGCTAGGAGGTCTGGGGAGAGGTATGACTTCTCAAAAGATCCTATTGTGGAATTCAGCCAAAAAAAGGTGGGGAAAAGGAAGAAATGCTTTCTTTGAAAAACTAAAGATAAGAAAAGAAACTTAATGTTGTGACTGGGCAGAGCTCTGTTTTAAAATATCTACTGTCGATACTTTATACAAAGATGAAACAATACTTAGGCGTTCTCAGGAAGCTGGATGAAGGGGTTTTCCCTGCTCCTCCCCCATGTCCCCACCCTGTGTTTATATGTTAGCAATACCTTGGTCTCCAAGATCCAAACTACAGCCTTTAATGCTTTATTTACTATCAGTCTTTGGTTCAAAGGTCTTTTTAACTTTCTCGTAAAAAAATTAAAATTCTCAAAGGATTTCACGGCCATTAAATAATTCTTTAAAATGGTCATTTTACTAGTTTATTGTAAAGAAATCAGAAAGAGATGAATTAATTTTGCTTCAAAATATATTTGGTTTAAAAGTACCTAAAGAAAAAATAATACATTTGGTCAAATGTGTTGAAGTTTTGCTAAAAGGCTTATATTTGAGACACAGTTGAAGGTGTTAGCCAATCTGAAAATCCAGTGTCTTTCTATAGCAGATAATTTCCCCCCATGAAATATAATTTTTAATGGAAAATAAAGAGAATGTTGATCTATTTCAAAGAATAAAAATATGATTTTAAATCAAATATATCCGCCACATGTTGTACCGTAAATATTGGCACCTATCCATGGTGAACACAGATTTAAGGAACATCCTAATACAGCATTGTAAATCGACTATACTTCAATTAAAATATGTATATATACATATGTGTGTGTGTGTATATGTGTGAGATAAGCACAGTGCTACTCATTAGAATATCAATATGGCCAGAACTCAATCTTCTCTTTAAGGCAATTTTTTTTTTTTTTGACTGCGTTGGGTCTTCGTTGTTGCACACGAGCTTTCTCTAGTTGTGGCGAGTGGGGACTACCCTTCGTTGCGGTTTGTGGGCTTCTCATTCCGGTGGCTTCTGTTGTTGCAGAGCACAGGTTCTAGGTGCGCGGGCTTCAGTAGTTGCAGCACGTGGGCTCTAGAGTGCAGGCTCGGTAGTTGTGGCGCACGGGCTTAGTTGCTCCACGGCATGTGGGATCTTCCTGGACCTGTGTCCCCTGCATTGGCAGGCGATTCTTAACCACTGTGCCACCAAGGAAGCCCAAAGCAATTTTAATTTAAAGGATTTATAAAATACAGAACCATGTCCAAATGGTATACATCTTTCAACAGCTATTCATCAGAACAACGGTAAGCCAGTTGCTCCAAAATGTTGATCTGATCATGAATGTTAATTATTTCAAACTGGAAAAAACACTGGAATTATACTCTGGGCAGCTACTGCTGTGGGAGGTAAAGAATGGATGCCCTCTCCAGATAACTTAGTCCAAGAATTACCTCTCTGTGCAAATATGGTTGTCTCTGCTTGAGTGTGTCTGGGTCTTAAGTGATTTGAATACTAGCTTCACTATTGCAACTCCAGGTGTGTATAAGAATAAAAGATAAATTAAAATCGGGAAGCATCTGGAGCAGTGGTTCTCAAACTTCAGTGTGGAATAGACCCACCAGAAGAACTAATACAGGACACTGAGGCCCAGGCTCCTTGAAGTCGGATGGGAGCTGGGACTTAGTCTGAGAATCACTGATCTAGAGTTGATCTCTATTCTTAGCTTGAAATTGGGTTAGGATATTTTATATTTATATCCACATCTCCACTGATGTACATATAAGAATTGAATAAGGGAGACCTGACTTGAGAGAATTAATTTGAAGACAATCTGAGGATTTAACTGATCCTAAAATTACCAGGAGGTAATACCGGGGTGCTTCTGCTCAGAAGAAGTCATAATGTGGGGGGCTGCTTCATCAAATGTGTGTGTCAGAACTTAATATCTGATAAAGGAAGAAATTCATAACTCGGAGTTAAGGATACAACAGTCAATCAACAACCTTGAGGAAACTGACTTATGGGGGAAGAACATATCACCTGAGAGCCATTCAACCCAGTATTTGCTGAAATAAACTCTGACATATTTTTTAAAATGTAAAATGGAAGAAAGAAAATCATGTTAAGGTAATAGAAAATATGGAAATATATGTGAATAAGTTTGCAATGGAAAGTAATCACAAAATTCAAAAGATTTGACTATTTAAAAACTTAAAACTTTGGTGAATTTATAAAAAAAAGTCATTGGGAAAAGTAAAAGCTATTAATAAGTGAAATACATGATGGATTATTATGCTTCCTTAATCCTACCTACCTCCTCTCCAAAAACACCATCTTTTTTCTTTTCCCTCTTTTTTTTCCAACAAACTTCTAAAAAGGCAGTTTATTTTTCTGCCCTTACTTCTTTCTACCTCCAAGCCGCAAAAAGCCTTCTTTCCTAGGCACACTCCAGCAGCGATTCTCAAACTTCAGCTTGCAACAGAATCCCCGGACTGATGGGTCCTCTTCTTCCTTGAGTTTCTGATTCAGTGTGGATCAGGCTCTAGATTCTGCATTTCTAACAAATTTCTAAATGATGTTGATGCTACTGATCTGTGGACCACACTTTGAAAATCACTGTCTTACAGAATATTCTCTTACTGTTGTAGCAGAGCTTTAGTAACTGAAATCCAGTGGTCTAATTTCAGTCCTCATGCTACTTAATCGCTCATACTTTGCCACTCCTACCTTTTTGAAAGTCTCTTCTCCCTGGGTTTCCATGACATGGATTTTGAATTCTGTTGTTTGCAACTCAGAACTTTCATTTATATACCTGGCATAACATAAATGTCTTCTTTAATCTAAGCCTTATTTATCATATAACCTTAGTTGTATTACTTTCCCTCCCCCATCCATTCTGCACCCACACTGGCTCTTCCCTTCAAGCCTCGACAATGAATGTCCTATTAGACTTCTGTGCATTTGCATAGGTTTTTTCCTCCCCCTTTTTTCCCTGACAAATTCTCTATTTACATTTCAAGATTCAGCCCAAATGACTTATGCTTTGAGAAGGATTGTGCCAGATGGAGTTATGTTTCATGGACTTTTCTCAGCATTTTATAGATAACTTATTATAGTTCCTAAGGTATTTAAGCCTAACTATTTGTTTATAAATTAATCCCATTAAAATATGAACTCATCACAGGACTGTTTGTTATGCAAGAGCCTCACACAGTGTTGATTCAAGGAGGCTGCCAGTGTTTCATGAATGAATCAATGGGCCCAAGCAGTAGTGGCAAGCACTGTTTGATCCAATGTTTAGGTCAGAACTGTTTTCAAACCCATCCTGTTTCCAGGCTGCAGAACACATTTCTATCAGCTGATTACAGGATCTGATCAGGCCATGAATAATTAACTTATTTTGCCAAGTACCTGGCACAGCAGTACCCACAAGAAGGTATTTAATAAATTCATATGAGATGAGAATGATAAAACAGATAACCTTTTCCTCTTAACTTGTTAGAGTATACACACTATTAATTTCATATCAATGTTGACTTCTAGTAGACCAAAATGAGAAAGTAGGAGGGTAAAATTGAGATATTTGTAATTCAGATATATTGCACATTTTGAAAATATACATTAATCTGAGGAATTTTCCACAGGAGCAATACAAGTTAATTTTATGAAAGGTTCAAACAGTTTTTCCACAACCTTGGGAGCACTTAAACATACTTCATCGTTCTGCAGAAGTATATATTAACAAAATAAATCTCAAAAGTTTCCATCATTGTTCTGTCTTAAAACAAACAAACAAGCAAAAGTTTCTGGAAGTATCAGATTAAAATACATGATACTTATTAATAAGAGATTGGTTAATATCCAAACTATACCAAGTACTCATACAACTCAGCATCAAAAAAACAAACAACCTGATTAAAAAATGGGCAGAGGACCTGAATAGACATTTTTCCAAAGAAGACGTACAGACAGCAAACAGACACATGAAAAGATGCTCAATATCATTAATCATCAGGGAAAAGCACTCAAAACCACAGTGAGATATCACTTCACACCTGTCAGAATTGCTATTATCAAAAAGACAACAAATAACAAGTGTTGTCAAGGATATGGAGAAAAGGGAACCCTTGCGCACTTTGGGTGGGAAAATAAATTGGTGTAACCACTAAGGAAAACAGTATGAAGATTCCTCATAAAATTAAAAATAGAACTACGATGTAATCCAGCAATTCCACTTATGGGTATTTTCCAAAGAAAACAAAAACACTAATTTGAAAAGATATATGCACCCCTACATTGACTGCAGCATTATTCACAATAGCCAAGATATGGAAGCAACCTAAGTGCCCATTGATGGATGAATGGATAAAGAAGATGTGTAATGTTAGTCATAAAAGAGAATGAAATCTTGCCATTTGGACAACATGGATGGATCTAGAAGGTATTATGCTAAGTGAAATAAATCAGACAGGGAAAGACAAATACCATATGGTTTCAATTATATGTGGCATCTAAAAAACAAAACAAATGAACAAACATACCAAAACAGAAACAGTCTTAGATACAGAGAACAAACAGGTGGTTGCCAGAGTGGAGGAGGGTGGTGAGATGAATGAAATAGATGAGGGAAATTAAGAGGTACAAACTTCCAGTTACAAAATAAATGAGTCATGGGAATGAAATGTACAGCATGGGGGATACAGTCAGTAATAATGTAACATCTTTGTATGGTGACAAATGGTAACTAGACTTATCATGGGGATCATTTTGAAATGTATAAAAATATCAAACCACTATGTTGTGCATCAAGAACTGACATAATGTTGTAGGTCAGTCATACTTCAAACAAGCAAACAAACAAATGCCTAGAAAAAATGATCAGATTTGTGTCTACCAGAGGCAGGGGTGGGAGGAGGGGGAATTTGATGAAGGAAGTTAAAAGGTACCAACTCCAGTTATAAGATAAATACGCATGAGGAACGTAATGTACAACATGATTAATATAATGAACACTGCTGTATGTTATATATGAAGGTTGTTAAGAGAATAAATCTTGAATTCTCATCACAAGAAAAAAAAAATGGGCTTTTTTCTTTTATTTTGTATCTATGTGAGGTGATCACAAAACTTAGTGTAGTCATCATTTCATGAAATATGTAAGTCAAATTATTTTGCTGTGTACCTTAAACCATACAGCGCTGTATGTTAATTATATCTCAATAAAACTGGAAGAAAAATACATGACACTTATTAAGAGAAATTAATGATAACTGCCACAATAAAAAGAAATCACAGTTTACCAAAAAGAAATAAGACAGAATTTTGTTATTCTGCACACATAAAAAATGAATGATTATTTGTTTTTTGAAATGTGGAGAAAAAATATTTTCAAATTTTGGTTAGAAAGACATTATCAGAAATTATCATTATTTAAAATACTTTTATGTTTACTGTGTTTTTTAATGACTTCCTATACATATTAAGTTAAAATGTTAATTTAAAAGTTCTTGTCTACACTGACAGAATGCCACTATATATAAAGTAGACAATAAGGATTTATTGTATAGCACAGAGAACTATATTCAATATCTTGTAGTAACCTATAATGAAAAAGAATCCAAAAAAATACATATATATTATATACGTATAATTGAATCACTTTGCTGTATCAACTATATATCAATTAAAAAATACATTAAAAATTTAAAAAATAAAAGTTCTTGTCCAAAGCTGTGTTAGTTATGATTGAATACATAGTATTTTTTTCTTTTGACATCCATTATTTATGAGATTTAAAAAGTTTTCAGCATAGATGAGTAAGAAAATACTTTCAGACAAATATGCATGTATGTAAGGGCACAATTTGCTTGGGGGACTTCTGCTATTCATATTTTCACAGGAGCATATTCCTGCATGCAGAACAAGGATTTGAAAGAAATCCATCAGGTAACATGCAAAGGATTCTTACACATGACAAAGAACATAACGGCAATAACTGTTTACTTTTCTAAGTAGCCGGGCATCTTCAATGTTTAATTCAAATATTTTGAGTAGCAAGCCCCACATTGACTTTTCATACTATGCATGAAATATTTTGCTGTGGTTACTTGGGTATAAATTGGGAATTCTTTAGTCTCTGTTCTAAATTCTTCATTTCAACTTTGACAATCTTAATGAACTTCTTGATCAAAACTTCCCATTTGTGTTCCAGCATGCAGTGAACTGAAGTGTGCTTCCTAATGTTTTGTCATCCATGTTTGTGGATACATGAGTCACTTAGACACCATAACCCCAATTTTCTCTTTGCTCTTTAATTCTTTTTTTACATCTTTATTGAGGTACAATTGATATGCAAAAAGGCTGCACTCATTCAATGTCCACAATTTGATGAGTTTGGCCATATGCAGACACCGATGATACCATCAAAACAGTCAAGGTACTTTAACTCTTTATTTAGTGTTGACTTTATTTCCTTCCATTTTCTTCCTACTTTTTTCTTCAGTTCTGATTATTGATTGTCTTTCTTGATGGCTTCATTGTTCTTACTAACTCACCTTCCTCCCCTCTACATCACTTCTACATTCCCCCTACATCACATCTGGGTATTTATTTGGTTAGCATCTCACAAAGGACCAACCAATAAAGAAAGAAAACTGAACTCTCGTGGTTTCATTTCTTTGCTGCTATCTCGTAAATATGCTCTCTTAGAGAAAATCAACTTTTTCCATTGGCTCCTGCTTTCCTAAGCAGGAAATTAAATAAGGGTTCAGAGGATTACACCCCCCCACCTCCCCTTGCCCAGCCATGGCTACACACATGTTGCCCTGTCTACACTCCAGAATCATCTGCACTGACTTTGATTACTGAGTCACTCTTTAGCACTGTCTCTTGCCATTCTCAGCAACTATTCCATGGTAAATTAATAACCACATTTTCCTTATCTATTGCATATTATGAGTGCAAATTTCAGGTAGTGTTACTTCATTTTCTCCATGTCAATTTTAAATGGCCAGACTTCTAGAGCCTTCTTTCATCCCATCCTCTAACCCTCTGCTATGCATCATGTGGTCCAAAGGACAGCAGCATCAGTATCACCTGGGAGCTTGAAAGAAATTCAGAGTCTCCTGCCTCACAACAGACTCTAAGTCAAAATCTACATTGTAGCAGGATCACTGGGTGGCTATGTGCACATTATATTTGAAAGACACTGCTCTGAATGTCTGTAAATGCCTTTTTTAAATCCATTAATGCTGCCTAGATACTTTGCTGCAAGTGCTTTCAAACTTATACTTCTCAAAGTGTTTTTTCACTGATTTTACTACATCTTACTGGCTTTCAAATATTCTACAATGTCTTCTCTTTCTCCTGGGGTCTTAGCAGTGCTTCTTAAACTGTTGTTCCAAATTAATACATATTTAAGGTGTTATTGCTCATGAAGCATTCTCCAGGGTAGATCAAATCTTGGGTCATAAATCAAGCCTTGGTAAATTTAAGAAAATTGAAATCATATCAAGTATCCTTTCCTACCACACTCTATGGGACTAGATATCAATTACAGGAAAAATAAACTATAAGAAATACAAACAGATGGAAGCTAAACAATATGCTACTAAATAACCAAGAGATCACAGAAGAAGTCGAAGAAGAAATCAAAAAATACCTGAAAACACGATGACCTAAAACCTATGCGATGCAGCAAAAGCAGTTCTAAGAGGGAAGTTCATAGCAATACAATTCTACCTCAAGAAACAAGAAAAATCACAAATAAACAACCTAAACTTACACCTAAAGCAATTAGAGAAAGAAGAAGAAAAAAACCCCAAAGTTAGCAGAAAGAAAGAAATCATAAAGATCAGATCAGAAATAAATGAAAAAAAAAAAGAAGGAAACAATAGCAAAGGTCAATAAAACTAAACACTAGCTCTTGAAAAGATAAACAAGATTGATAAACCATTAGCTAGACTCATCAAGAAAAAAAGGGAGAAGACTCAAATCAACAGAATTATAAATGAAAACAGAAAAGTAACAACTGACACTGCAGAAATAAAAAGGATCATGAGAGACTACTACAAGCAACCACATGCCAATAAAATGGACAACCTGGAAGAAATGGACAAATTCTTAGGAAAGTATAACCTTCCAAGACTGAATCAAGAAGAAAGAGAAAATATGAACAGACCAATCACAAGAACTGAAACTGAAACTGAGATTAAAAATCTTCCAACAAACAAAAGCCCAGGACCAGATGGCTTCACAGGTGAATTCTATCAAACATTTAGAGAAGAGCTAACACCTATCCTTCTCAAACTCTTCCAAAATATACAGAGGGAGGAACACTCCCAAACACATTCTATGAGGCTACCATCACCCTGATACCAAAACCAGAAAAACATGTCACAAAAAAAGAAAACTACAGGCCAATATCACTGATGAACATAGATGCAAAAATCCTCAACAGAATACTAGCAAACAGAATCCAACAACACATTAAAAGGATCATACACAATGATCAAGTGGGGTTTATCCCAGGAGTTCAAGGATTCTTCAATATACACAAATAAATCAATGTGATACACCACATTAACAAACTGAAGGATAAAAACTATATGCTAATCTCAGTAGATGGAGAAAAAGCTTTTGACAAAATTCAACATGCATTTATGATAAAAAACTCTCTAGAAAGTAGACATAGAGGGAACCTACCTCAACATGATAAAGGCCATAGATGACAAACCCACAGCCAACATTGTTCTCAATGGTGAAAAACTGAAACCATTTCCTCTAAGATCAGGAACTAGTAGACAAGGTTGCCCACTCTCACCACTATTATTCAACATAGTTTTGGAAGTTTTAGCCAAGCAATCAGAGGAGAAAAAGAAATTAAAGGAATCCAAATTGGAAAAGAAGTAAAACTGTCACTGTTTGTAGATGACATGATAATATACATAGAGAATCCTAAAGATGCTACCAGAAAACCACTAGAGCTAATCAATGAATTTGGTAAAGTAGCAGGATACAAAATTAATGCACAGAAATCTCTGGCATTCCTATACACTAACAACAGAAAATCTGAAGAGAAATAAAGGAAACACTCCCATTTACCATTGCAACAAAAAGAATACAATACCTAGGAATAAACCTGCCTAAGGAGACAAAAGAGCTGTTTGCAGAAAACTATAAGACACTGATGACAGAAATTAAAGATGATACAAACAGATGGAGAGATATACCATGTTCTTGGATTGGAAGAATCAACATTGTGAAAATGACTATACTACCCAAAGCAGTCTACAGATTCAATGCAATCCCTATCAAACTACCAATGGCATTTTCCACAGAACTAGAACAAAAAATTTCACAATTTGTATGGAAACACAAAAGACCCCGAATAGCAAAAGCAATCTTGAGAAAGAAAAATGGAGCTGGAGGAATCAGGCTCCCTGACTTCAGACTATACTACAAAACTACTGCAATCAAGATAGTATGGTACTGGCACAAAAACAGAAATATAGATCAATGGAACAGGATAGAAAGCCCAGAGATAAACCCACACACATATGGTCACCTTATCTTTGATAAAGGAGGCAAGAATAAACAATGGAGAAAAGACAGCCTCTTCAATAAGTGGTGCTGGGAAAACTGGACAGCTACATGTAAAAGAATGAAGTTAGAACACTCCCTAATACCATATACAAAAATAAACTCAAAATGGATTAAAGACCTAAATGTAAGGCCAGACACTATAAGACTCTTAGAGGAAAATACAGGCAGAACACTCTATGACATAAGTCACAGCAATATCCTTTTTGACCCACCTCCTAGAGTAATGGAAATAAAAATAAACAAATTGGACCTAATGAAACTTAAAAGCTTTTGCACAGCAAAGGAAACCCTAAAACAGATGAAAAGGCAACCCGCAGAATGGGAGAAACTATTTGCAAATGAAGCAACTGACAAAGGACTAATCTCCAAAATATTCAAGCAGCTCACGCAGGTCAATATCATAAAAGCAAACAATCCAATCCAAAAATGGGCAGAAGACCTAAACAGACATTTCTCCAAAGAAGACATACAGATTGCCAACAAACACATGAAAGGATGCTGAACATCACTAATCATTAGAGAAATGCAAATCAAAACCACAATGAGGTATCACCTCTCACCAGTCAGAATGGCCACCATCAAAAAATCTACAAACGATAAACGCTGGAGAGGGTGTGGAGAAAAGGGGACCCTTTTGCACTGTTGGTGGGAATGTAAATTTATACAGCCACTAGGGAGAACAGTATGGAGGTTCCTTAAAAAAACTGAAAATAGGACTACCATATGACCCAGCAATCCCACTATTGAGCATATACCCTGAGAAAACCATAATTCAAAAAGAGACATGTACCACAATGTTCATTGCAGCACTATTCACAATAGCCAGGACATGGAAGCAACCTAACTGTCCATCAACAGATGAATGGATAAAGAAGATGTGGCACGTATATACAATGGAATATTACTCAGCCATAAAAGGAAATGAAATTAAATTATTTGTGGTGAGGTGGATGGACCTAAAGTCTGTCATACAGAGTGAAGTAAGTCAGAAAGAGAAAAACAAATATCGTATGCCAACACATATGTATGGAATCTAAAAAAAAAATGGTTCTGATGAACCTAGGGGCAGGACAGGAATAAAGACACAGATGTAGAGAATGGAGTTGAGGACACGGGGGAGGGAAGGGTAAGCTGAGACGAAGTGAGACAGTAGCATTGACATATATACACTACCAAAGGTAAATTGATAGCCAGTGGGAAGAAGCTGCATAGCACAGGGAGATCAGCTCTGTGCTTTGTTATCACCTAGAGGGGTGGGATAGGGAGGGTGGGAAGGAGATGCAAGAGGGAGGGGATATGGGGATATATGTATACATATAGCTGATTCACTTTGTTATAAAGCGGTAACTAACACAACATTGTAAAGCTGTTATACTCCAATAAAGATATTAAAAAACATTAACACGACATTGTAAATCAACTATACTTCAATATTTTTCAAAATATTCTACTTTCTAGAAGATTTGCTCAACTTGCTTTTTAATTCCTTACATTGAATATTTTTATTAATAAAATAATAAAATGCATAGACCCCAGACCACTCCAGTGAGCTGGATTTAGAATCTCTTGGGATAAGGCTGAGGAATCTGCATTTTAACAAACAGAGCAGGTGAATCTTATATACATTAATATTTGCTGAAAACTACCTTCAGAAAATCAAGAGACAGCCTGTCAGGAATTGGCTTTCTTGGGCAGTTAGCATTCTCTTCCTCTCTGATTCTTCCATCCTTTCTCTTTCCCCCTTCAAGGGAAAAAGACAAACAAACAAACTCAGAAGTATCTTTCAAATTTAAATAAATAAAAGGTTCCATGCTTGGCTCATTTTCTTCAATGCATCACTCATCTGTTCCTACTTCTTCTTGCTTCTATTTCTCAAATTTTATTACTCTGTCCCATACATTCATGTATCCACTTTCTCCTCATCATTTCCTGTGAATTTCTCTCTGACCTCCCAGGTACACTGGGCTCAGTGTTTGACCCACAAAGGTCCAAGGCAGCTGGTGATGATCGCCTCATTCCACAGCAAGAGAAAGTGGATTCAGCAAAATGAATTGCCCCAAACCAAGCAATTGGGCTTTTATCCAAACAAAATCTGACTGCATGAATGTCTCATTTTGCCTCTTTTATATCCCATAAACCCATGAACTAGAAGCACAAGTATGCCCTGGGAGCAGAATGTCGGGACCGACCCCAGACCCACCAAATCAGAACCTGAATTTTAGTAAGATCCCCACATAATTTTTGCACGTATTAAACTTCAAGAAGGGCTTATACTGTCAAAGTTAACAGAAGAATTAAATCATCTATTTGTGAACCCATCAACAAAATTTAAACAGTGGTAAAATATTTTTCATTTGTATCAGGCTCCCATATTTGGAGGAAGATGCATTTATCTTTATAGGCTCTAGATGAAGCTGATTTTTTTTTTCAATTTAGCAGGTTGAAACATTCTCTAAGTATGTTGAAATATGTAGGGAAAATATTTTCATTTGAGAAATGATAGTAGCCATCTTGATGGGTGTTCTTTCCAGGCCTAACTTCTAGACCGGCTGAATCTATAATGAAAAGCAAAGGTCATTTAGAGTTAGGATTTTAGATTATTCAATTTGAAAAGGATCTTAAGTCACAGAAACCCAGATCCACCATTTTAAAAATGTGGAAACTCTCCCTTGGATTCCAGACCCCTCTATCTACCTCTCTAGTAGCCATCTACCCCTAGACATCCCTCCGACATGTCACACTGAAGATGCTCAGACTGAGCCCATTACACCATCACCCTCTCTCTTCCTTCTGTTCTTCCTGGCCTTTATCAACCAAGTAACTTGAGGCAAAATCAGGGGATCAGGCGATGCTTTCTTCTTTCACTCTCCAATGTCAAATCAGCCACCGAGATCTTTACACTTCAAGCAACACACCTCTAGACTTTGCCCCTCGGATCCACTGTTCACTTGGATTATCACATCTTCCTAATGGGTCTTCCCCTCTCCTATCTTCCTATTTCTCCAAAACACCCACTATCATACTGGTGTCCAAGGGACCTCTCTAAACCCCAATTCTGAATACCTCAATCTATCATACATCTCCTCCATGGGATGCCCTTCACCTAGAACACTGATCTTCAAATATTTATGGTGGAGATTATAACTAATGCTACTGATGCCTTGCCTTACAGCCACTTGGCCCAACTCTGTTTCTACCTGTGACTTGGGACACAGTACCCAGCATGCTGACATGACTGCCCGCACAGGCACTGTGTCCTCTGCTCGCTGCATGGGAGCTTTCCCCTAGTCCTTCCATCCTTGGATAGAGGGATCTCACAGCCTCATGGAGGGACAGCTTGGAAAATCCAGTGATTAAATGCCTCCATGTGTAAAACTCAAAAAATGAGAGCTGTGAATCAGGGGAAATTACCCCAACAATCCTAGCTCTCAGTGAGCAATTCTGGGGTGCATTCGGGTGGTCCTTTAGATGGTCCCCAGCAAGACTGAGCACAAGCTGTCCACCATACTCACACCCTTTATTGGCATTTCTCTCTTCCCTGTGTCACTTCCTCACCCTCTTATGTGTCCTTCCTGAAATCACCTCCCAAGCAAACTACCTACCCTGGTCCTTGTTTCAGAGTCTGATAATGAGGGGAGAGAATTTTAGCATTTATCAATAACACATACATATTTTTATATGTGTATATGTGTGTATGCAAACACATATGTATATGTATTTGTTTATAAATTATATACGTATACTGTACTAATATATAATTTGTATGGTAAAACAAAGTCAAGAAACAGAAATATGAAAAGGAATATGAAATAGTATGCTATTTCCAAAAAGCTTACTAAAATTATTTTACATTATGAACAGCTATCATCTCAAGAAACAGTATCCTCTTGAGGTATGGCCTGAACTACATTTTCAGTAATAGTGGCTTTAATCCATACTTCAAATAGTCTTCTTAATCATTTCTATTTTTCTGCTTTTTTTGGGGGGGACTTACTTATTAGTTCATTATTTGTAATCTCATGACAGGATGGATGAAGCAATCGCTCTAAGAATAGGGTAAAAGTCAATGTTGCTGGCATTGCTGTTTTCTTATCATTGCTTAACTGGTATTATCTTCAAGGTGACAGTTCTTTTCAGGAATCTTTTTTAATGCCCTTGTCCATTTTGTAAGAAGAAGTTCAATGAAAACTCCTTAATTAAGTCCATAAATCCACCCAACCAGCTGCACTTAACCAACGACACATTGCAACAGGCTATGAGAACAAACAAGAGAGGGTGTCCCTACCACCACACTGCTCTGGGGTGCTCCTACCCTTTCTACAAGCGTCCTCCCACATCGTGCTTGGCATTTTCTGTGTTACTGGGACTGAATTCCAGGGCTGAAGCCCAGCCATGCATTACATAGTTGTCAAGTTCAATTTTTTTCCCTTTTTAGGATAAAATATACATAATTAAGAAACTCCACTTTGGACACTATTGACCTAGGCTCTGGGCTCTAAAAATATAAAACTCAAACTCCATAGAATGACTCTTGTCTTCATAATTTGTCTTCTGCTTAGAATACCCAACTTGACTTGACTTGACTCACCATTTTATATCCAACATCAGAGACTTCCTTAAATTTCTAAAAGCAGCCTTGCTCTTTTAGACCATCGAGCCTTTGTAAATGCTCTTCTCCATGTCTGTTTGGCTTTTTATTCTTTTATCAACCTAAAGAGTCCTAGTTTCCATCACGTTCTGTAGCAAATGCCTCTGTGACTCTATCCCTCAGCTCAGCACCAATGGCAGCTGAGTCTGTCCTGGAGACTTCCAAGTGCGTCCGGATCTACCTCACTACACGTGGCTCCACCTCAAGCATCCCAGCAGGCATCTTTTAGTTCTCTGCCCCACGAACTTCCCTATGCTGACTCCCATAAGCACACACAGTCCCTGGAGGAAACTCTCCTCCAGTGGGGACAGGAGCCAGTGGATAAGTGTTCCAGTTTCCTGTCTTTCACGTGGACAATTTTGGAAGGCATTGTGTTTGTTTCTCAGGAAGTCCTGGTGGAACCAAGCCCCACTGCCCACAGGGGATCCTTGATAAGACACCCTTACAGTAGCTTTCCCTCTTCCCTGCCTCTCTAATGCTTCCTGGGACGTGCTCCCAAATAAAGCAGTGTGCACCCAGATCCTTACCTCAGGTTCTGCTCCCAGGAGAGGACAAACTGAAACACCTTCTTCTGTAAAACCATCCCTGGAAGCCTGGTGCATCCTCCCACCCCTCAAGTAGACTGAGGTACTTCTGTTCTCTTTGCTGCTTTCCAACCTTGTATATATCTTGGCTGTTTCATTCATCGCAAACAGACACAATGGTTGGTTATCACACATATTCTCTGGCCTTTCCTCTAGCGCCCTGCAAGGGGATCATCCAACCGGGTAGAATGTCACATGTGCTCACACATCCCTGTCCACCCTGGCTCCTCTGCTCATCTGATGTAGTATTCTGGGGTCCTTAGTGTCACTGTGCCTCATGGGCACGTGGCTTCCCCCTTGACCCAAGTCTACCCCTCCAGGCACAGCTGCCCTTACCAGGCTCAGCTCTCCTTCCCGTTGCCCCACCAGGCAGAGCAGCCAGGCTGGTACCCATGGTTGGCCCTTCATCCTCCCTGCTCAAACCTTGGCCCTCCAGGCTGCTGCAGCTCTAAGGTGCCTATGGGGGATTGCTTAAGCCCTTGAGTTTTCCCACTCACTGAAACAGTTGTTCAGTTTAAATTCTCTAAGACACCATCATTCCTTCAAAAGTTTAGGCAAGGGATGACTTCAATCAATAGCTATCATTCTCCACTTAAAATGACTACTCTCCTTAAATGACTAATACTTTCTCACTAAGGTAAATTCAGTAATCTCTCCCCCACTCCTACCGCCAATAACCTATGTTCCTTAATCACGTTATTTAATTCTCCAGGCCTCAGAGTTTTTGTTTGTAGAATGGGAATAACAGTTACTTGCCTACTGAAAGCGGACACAACGAGATTGTCTCCTGAGTTTTCTTAGAGCCCTAGGCTAAGGTTTATGATTTTCAACACCTAACTATATGATCTCAAGTTATTATTCTAGTTTCAATCAAACACACACATCCCCCCCCCCCCGCCAATGTCCCCCTCCAGCCTGATGCCTTTATCCTTTGAAGGACATTTTGGGTATACACCTGAAATGGATGCATAAATATAATTGCTGACATCGATTTATCCCCCCCCACACCCGCAAAACCTATCACAATGGTGCAAGTGTGTAGCTCTCAATAAAGGATGTGACAATTACGGATATAAAGTCAAGTTTTGGCATGCAAGAGTTCCAGCATCCTCATATTTAGACATCAAACAAGACTTCCGTGTTGTACAAAGAAAAGGAACAGGAAAACGTAGACCACTCAGCATGACTGCACTGGCTCCAGCGGGTCAGGAGGCTGCTTCTTCAGAGGATGAAAATACTCCATGCTTCCTGTGTTTCAGGAAGAAACTGGGTCCATCTTGGCGACATAAAACTCTGTGGTGCTTAAAAACAAGTGTGCTTCATATCCACACTGTCAGTTCTGAGATTGGGGGTGGGGAAAAAAGGCTTTGGATTCCACTGCGGGGGAAAAAGACATCAAGAGAATTAAATCATTAACTGTTAAAACAGTAAAAAGTTAGGAGCAGGAATAAGGATGAGTTTTTCATTTACTCATCCTGGTTCATTTACTCATGCCTGTGTTGGGATACTTTTGCTCTGAAATCATGAGGAAAAGAAAGGCTTCATCTAACCACGAGCTCAGGGCAAAAATATCCATTTGGCAGAATGGTTGTGTATGTAAAATATATTGTGAAGGAGACCATCAGCATACAACCATGTCATATGAAACACAAGGAAAATTTTTTAAAATTTCAAGGGATGAGGTATGGCAGAATGGTCATTAGTTATTTATTTAAAACATTTTTACCGTGAACATTTCAAATACACAGACACACACACATACATACACATACACACAAACATATAATAAACGTCCATGCCCCACGTCCCCACAGCTTCAGCAATTATCAGCCTGGTATGGACATTTTTAGAGTTACAGATATTTAGGCCATACAAAGCTTAGCCAAGCCTGACAGTAGTGCATTTGGCATTCTTTAGCATATGATTCTTCTTTTCTTCCCCTGCCGTTTGTAGCCACTATAAATCTACCAAAGGGAAAATGGGCCAAAGCTATGTGAGTGTGTGGGTGTTTTCCCATGCACTCTTTGTTTATTCACATAGTCCAGTCCTCAGGGAATTTAAAAAAAAAAAAAAGCTAGTTTCACTCTACAAGATCCAAAGAACTCAGCATTTTACAAGCTCTGGGTCATTAAACATTATAGTTACTGCCCTATGACGTCTGTAAGTGGGAAGTGTTATTATCCCCATTTCACAGATGAAGAAACTGAGGGCTTTTATAATTATATGTATCAACCAAAGCCAAACTGTGCTGGCAAGAGAATCAAGGACTTCCAATAAAGCACATTTATTTAACTTCTAGTCAGCACTGTCCAATAGAAATATAATGTGAGTGATGTGTGTGGTTTAACATCTTCCAGTAGCCACATTAAAAAAAGTAACAAAAAACAGATGAAATTATGTTTGATATTATAGTTGATTTAGCCAATATGTCTAAAATATTATCATTCTAACAAGTCATTTTAAAAATTATTAATGCAATAGTTTACATTCTTGTTTTCATACTAAATCTTCAAAATTGATGTGCATTTAACAATGAAAGCACATCTCAGTTTGGACCCACTGCATTTCAAGTGCTCATTTGCCATGGGGTGGCTGGTGGATCCTGTACAGGACAGCAGAGCCCTTGACCATAGTTCTTCTCTCACAAGGCCATACTTCCTCTCACTAGACAGCTTATCCAAGACATGCCCTGCCTTTTTTTGACTGTTTGGGATACCTTCAGTTTGGAAAGTAACATGAAGTCCAACTCTAAGAGGAAAGGTGAGAAACCGCCCACAAATTTAGAAAGTAGATTTATTGTATACTGAATTCAAGTTCTTATAGTTGAAGGGTTTAATAAAATTAGGAATGAGCCTGTGATGGGCAAGCAAATAAATTGCTCATTGTAGTATAAGAGCTGTGAAGCTATGATTTTTGAAGTTAATACACAAATATTTTAAACATTTTTTTCTGTTGACAACTCAATAAATTCCACAAATTACAATAGTGACATAGTTACTGAATAGTATGATTTTAGGGGAAAAAAATAAACCCCATTTAGCTCAGTCCTTAACGGTATTCACACAGACAGAGAGCGCTTTACCTCTTCTTCTAATTAGAGTGTACTTGCATTTCCCATGGTAGGGGGTTGCCCTTTGAACACTGACCTTTATATACCACACAAAACCACAAGCAGATTCATCTGAATCTCTCATTTATTTCACTGGAGGTCCCTGAATGTGGTGGTAACATCAAACAAAAAGTCTGAAATCTCAAAGTATTTCACAAAGTCAAAAATCCATGACAACCTAAGGGGAACTTAGCATTTAGGTCAAAGGGAGACAATGCAACGTTTCCATAGGCAAAAAAATGTAACTATAACCTCTATCCCACAAGTGTGTGTCACTGTGATGAATGAGAGCCTAAAGTGAAACAAATCGTTTGCAATCATCTAAAACACCTGACTTATTAGTGAGTGACTCTAGGGTTAAGGACACCATTACACAAGAAATTAAAGTCTTGTAAGGTAATGCCAATCACAGGTTTAGAACTATTGGCTATGGCTAATCATCAAAGTATCTAAATATGAGGATATACGTTGAATCTTCAGTTATTTCAGAGAATTATTTGAGGTAGACAGTTTATGAGTTGCCCCTATAAATGTTCAGTAGTGAAAACCAATAATTTCACTGTATTTATATGTCTATCTATATATCTTTCCATCCATCATCTATCTATCTATGGATTTACCTATGCATGTTCATTCCCAAACATATAATCATAAAACTATACTAGAGGGCATATGAATAGATTAGAAAAAATATTAATATACATATACATGAGTAAAATAGAAAAAAATACGCCCCCTTTGCTGAATAAAGATCTATTTGTTGGATAAAGAAAATGTGGTAGATGATAGATAGATTGATAGATAGATAGATAATTATTCCTCATTGATAAAGAAAGAAATCCTACCATTAGCAATAACATGGATGAATCTTGAGGACATTATGCTAAATGAAATGTCAGACAGACATTTATACTTCATCATCTCATTTATATGTGGAATATTTAAAAGCCCAACTCATAGAAAGTGGTTACAAACTTCCACTTTGAAGATAAATAAGTTCTGTAATGACTACAGTTAACAATACTGTATTGTATGCTTGAAAGTTGCTAAGAGAGTAGATTTTAAATGTTATCCCCAGAACAACAAAAACAAATGGCAATTATGTGTTAACTAACTTTATTGTGATAATCATTTAGCAATATATATATGTGTGTATCAAATCATCCCATTGTACACCTTAAACTTACTCAATGTTATATGTCAATTTATCTCAATAAAGCTGGGAGGTGGGGGGGAAGATCCATTTGAGAGACACATTTTCTAAACAGCCTTCTTTTGAGCAAGGTTGTTTTTTAAATTCTTCAAATAATTCTTTTATTCAAATCACTTCAAGAAAAACAGCTCCAGAATTCACATCCATTTGGAAGGTCTAGTGATGAATTATGTAACTACACACTTATTTGAAAGTTCACATTAAAGGCTAATCAAGCAAGGATTTTGCCTTTTTGTTCACAGGATTCAATCCAACACTGTTGCTTTAGCTCTGATTCCCCAGACTTCTGCCAGAACACTACTATCTAGTTGAAGACATTCTTATTCCAAACAGCTTCATTTTATAAGAATCCCAGCATGAAGTGAAATACATGCACCCACAAGAAACATGCAACACACATGCATCTGCACATGTCACACACCAACCTGGATAATCACCAATCCCAGTGGTGAAGCTGATGTAAACCTTACCTTTCCTGGGAGGCCAGTGAGACAAGGAATAGCCGATCTTGCCCATATATTTCCTGCTTTCTTCCCAGAGGATCAGATCATCAAAGCTTTAGAATTGCCTCTTTGGGGATTTTCCTGATTCCCACTTGGACAAACTCTGGCCTCTCAGAGACTGTCTGAGAAGTCACCCTGATAAATCAATAGCTAAACAATTAGAAATTGCTCCTTCCTAGATAAACACGCTAGAAATTGTGGCAAATTACCACATCATCAGATTATTGACTTAATGTGTTGCTCTTATGTTTGTGCCTTGTAAGAAAGAAAGAGAGAGAGAGGGAGGGAGGGAGGGAGGAAGGAAGGAAGGAAGGAAGGAAGGAAGGAAGGAAGGAAGGAAAGAAGAAAAAGAAAGCCTTTATTTCCTCTTTCTCTTGAATGAGAATGTAATATTTATTTTGTATTTTGTCAAGCAACTCATCATTTTCTTTGAGCACACATATTACCATAAAACTGCATATTTTAAAGCATTGTGCATTTAGTAAGTTTATGGAGTCTGACAATGGCAAATAAAAGATCCCTAAATCCTAAGGAAATTTTCCACCAATAAAAATTTTGCTTTCACGGGAGCTGCCTTTTCTCCCACAGACATTTCATAATCTGAGGATAGGAAATCAAGGGGCCATTTGATGAGGCTGGATATCAAACAGATAGTCTGTCCCCCCCTCAGGCAGTTTACTTGGTGGCCCCACCTCACATCTGGATTGCAAATCTTCCTCCAGCCTGGCCCTTATATTCAGGCCACCAGGTTTACACAAAGAGACCGCCCAGCTGCTAGCTGGTAAAAGGCTCCCGGAGTCTCACGTGGTCCTTGACAGCTGCGTAATTCAGTGCAGAAGCCGTCCATGCAATTACATGTCCCTGTAGATTACAGTGTAATTACATGGAGGAGACGGAAAAATAATTGCTTGTAACTTACACTGTGGTTGAGAAGGCATAAATAATCACGTGTGCACTATGTAATGATGTGTGATCACTTTGCCACGACTGTGTCACCACTGCCACATTTAGATGATCAGCAGTGAGTGACTTCAGAAGAAAAAAAAAAAAAAACACAAAGTTTTTTGTAAACTGAAATGTAAAGAACCGAAGCCCTGACAGCTACACCTTGCGTTTTCAGAGCATTGCCTCCGGAAAATTTTTATAAACCCTCCCCAGCTCCAAACTGCAGGCACAATGGGAGTAAAAGTGAGTAGTGTGATAAAGTGTTGCTTGATATGCACATTTCAATTTGGCTGGTGCCCTCTGGCCCCAATTTCCCAGACCCTGACTTTTGATCTCTAGAAAGGTATAGATAAAACTATCCAAGTTTTTAAAAATTCAACCTAATGCAGAAATGATAAATGAAAGTTTTTAAAAATTCAACCTAATGCAGACCCTGACTTTTGATCTCTAGAAAGGTATAGTTAAAACTATCCAAGTTTTTAAAAATTCAACCTAATGCAGAAATGATATTTAAAATTTAACTTTTAAATTGTTTTACATGTTTAATTCATAACATCCTGGATATGATTTGCTAAGATTAAATCCTAATTCCCTTCAGCAACAATTCCTCAGTCTCATTCATTGTTTTAAATAAAAAAATAGAAACATTCTATGTCCAAACAACAACATGTAGTTTTAAGGAACTCTGCTGTATATGGGTAATTTATGCATAATTCACAATCAGCCACAAATTACTTAATCTACTTAGGGATAAAGTGGGGAAAATGTGTATATCTTTGCATGTTTTCTTCCAGATTTAAGAGTAGTGTTGTTTGACCTCTTTGTTTTAATAGTTCTTGTCTCAATAATTGGTGAAGCATGAGAATAACTCCAGTATTAAATTAGAAGCTTTGGAATCCCATTTTAAGGTCCATTTTGATAAGATATTAAATTTATTCTTAAAAAATAATGATCTTTCCATTGGCGAATACAGCATTCTAATTATTTTAGAAGAGCAATAAAAATTCCTACAAGAAACTCAAGCTTAATCTCTCTTTCTAAAGGAGGCTGACATAGAAAATCAATGTTAGTGAGCATGGTAGCTGGAATTACAATGAAAACATTGTTAAAACTAGTTTCAAAGCTACATAGTTGAAAAGAAATAAAGATTAACTTCTAAATAAAACCAAAACATTTGAAGCTGTTATTTAGTACAGGGGTTCAGACTCCTTTTTGTGCCCTGAGTCTTGGCAATCTGAGGAAGGCTATGGACTCTTTTCAAAAAAAAATTTTTTTTAATACATCTTTACTGGAGTATAATTGCTTCACAATACTGTGTTAGTATATACCCTGAGAAGACCATAATTCAAAAAGAGACATGCACCACAATGTTCACTGCAGCACTATTTACAATAGCCAGGACATGGAACCAACCTAAATGTCCATTGACAGATGAATGGATAAAGAAGGTGCGGCACATATATATAATGGAATATTACTCAGCCACAAAAAGAAACAAAATTCAAAATGTTTTTTAAAACATAAGATAAAATACATACAAATACAAAGGAAACCAATTTTATGAATGCAATTAAACAAAAAGATTTGTGATATAGTAAAACACATAGTTTTTAAAAATTAATGAATTAATATGTGACTATTAAGTTAAATGAGTCTATTAGCTACTGCATTTCCAAAGTGGTGAGAAACATATATGAGATTTTAAGATACTGTAACCACTGTCACAAAACATGAAAATATCTATATTCTGGTACTGTGAGGTGTTGCTCACATTTATTACTGAAAGTAATGCTCTATTCTAGATAGAACTCAGTGACAATAAAAATGTAACTTCCCCCATCCTAATTCACAGATCCCCTGAATTCTACGTGTAGACCCTCTCTGGTTCTGCACTTACTAGGTTGAAGGCACCTGATTTTATACTAGTTCCTAAAACAGATGAAGTACATAATTGTTTTAGTGACAACATTTCATTCTCACAATCCCTGAGATTAAAAGAAAGAGCAGAACTATTTGTTTGTTTTACAAAGTTATTGGGAATAGAAAAACATTTAATGAAGGATCCACCACCTGTTATCCAAGGCAAGAGGGTATCTGGTACATAAAGCCTACTTTTCACAAGTATAAATTGTAAGCAGGATGATAAAACAGTATAGGGAATGATTTTATTTCCTCACACCTTTATTCCTTTACCTACAAAATAAAGCAATTGGAATGGATGACCCTCATCTGATATGCTAATTTTAATCTGTACTAATCTGAAATTGAGACCAGAAGGAAGCTATTTACCCATTCCTTTCTTTCCTCCACCACCAGGCTGCTTATTTAACCACTTCAGTGTTTCCCTTACATTTTAGTACAAATTGACATTTTATATACTGCAGGTACATAACTATAATGCCAACATTTGAACTTTCCAAACTCACTGAAAGATGTGAAATGCTATCTACTTATATAGTCAGTCATGTTGGCAGGTGAGGGAAAATTCCTTTTCCCATATATAAATACCCCCTTCCACAGGATATTTTCTCCTGAAACTTCTAAGTGCCCATCTCTTGATCATTATGCCATTATTATTTATTGAGCTGTGAGAAGTGGTTTTCAGTACACACAGCAGAGAACAGATTTGCAATTTTAACAAGGCCCACAGATAATAAAAACATAAAGTTTCTTCTTCTAAAGCCAGGACAGAATGACTTTTTAGCCTGCAATATGAATGACTAAATGCTTTCATGTCTGAATTTATACATGGCTGTAAAATATATTCTGACTTTTTTTTTTAGTCAACCCTTTCATTTGTCTTAATTTCCCCAGGCAAAAATTAAACATCCCACATCATATTCCACTAAAAATGGGAAGTTCAATCAGGCTGTAGCTCCATCTATTTCTTTTTTGACATCTGTCCTGAACACCATGTTCATAGTCGCTTATCTGCTCATGAAAAAATAAAACCAAACTACATCTTAGAATAGCTCCATGTATTTCTGCAATCCTTCCTCCAAATAAGGCAGGCCCATGTCCCTGTGAGGTAAGCAAGGGTGAGAATGACTAATTTCATTTTATAGATTCAGTCTTGTAGTCAATATATTTCTGGAGTTCTTACAATGATCAGTTCATTTAGGAACATAAAATATGCACAGCACATGCCTTTTCTCAAAGAAGACACATCTAGTTTGGAGCATAACACAAAGAGATGAGTGCAATGCAAGGGACTCTTAAAAGTTAAGAACTGATATTAAGGAAGTTCTAGAAGAAGGCATGGGAAAAAAGAAACAATTTCAGCTTTGAGGCATCAGAAAAACTCATTGGCAGTAATTAAATTTGAAAAAGGCTTTGAAAATTAGGAGATATTCATCAGGCAGAGAATGGAAATGAGCATTGCAAAAAGAGAGAACAGCATAAACGAGGCTGGTGAGGGGAAGAGACAATATGTATCTAAAGAACTTAAAACTGTTATTATTGAGGGATAAGTTTAGGCTTATTATTCTTTAGGGGCATTTGGGAACATGCGGTTAGATCATGGAGGAATTTAAGTGCTAGAGTTAGGAGTTTGAAATTTAGTTGCTAAGTCATAAAGAATCATGGATATCTTAGGATCTAGGGAATGTCATGCCAGAGTGGGTTTGGGTGAGACTTCTGAAAGCAGGAGGTCAGTTAGGAACTGACCTAACCCTAACCCTAAGCCTAAGGAGGAGATAAGGACTTGAACCAAGATGGTATTGGGAATAGAAAGGAATAAATACCAGAAAGATACGTAAAGTACAAGAAAAAGGAGTGCAAGAGATGTTAAAGGACATGGTCAAGATAATATAGAGTTAGGAGGTGTGGGCGTATCTGTGATTGACCCAGGAAATACAGGTGGAATCCATGAGCAGTGATTTCCATTAACATACTCTTAGTGGTCCATTTCCCTGTACAAAGAATCAAGATGACTACAGAATATCTAAGATGTAGATTCCATTTAGAGGCTGCATTTTCAACTAATGTAAATGACAATCCACAGGAAGCTTTGAACTACTGTAAACATTAGAGTGGAAAAAAAAAATAAGTAGCACAAGAGGTGAAAAAACAAAGTTATTCAAGAGCATTATGATACAGTGACTACCTGAGGAAATACAAAATATAATTTTAAAAACTAGTGCTATGTCCAAGTAAAATCATCTAGTGTTAATCATAATCAATACACAGATTTATCATACTAACCGTGAAGACACTTATCTTTTCCCAAGATTTATGCCTTGGTGGTGTCATAGTGAACATGCTCCATGGAGAAGACAGGTTTTAACTTCAGCCTTCAAAGAGGTTGGGTGACAGGGAATATAGTTTTCTCAATGAGAAAACAAAGGCAGGCAACAACTATAAGACAAAAAGCAAGGAAATATTGGTCTAAATATAAAAGCTAACTAAAATTTGTTCATGAAGAAGCATAAATTGGAGCACCCAATTGAGCATAAAAAGCAGTGACTGTTTTATCTCTTGGCACTAGAAACACTCTCCAAATAGTAATTCCAAATGATTTTAAGACCTTGTACTAATAGAGGAGCAATTGTAATTATAACTCACTCTTTGGTTCTATCATGAACAAGAATTACTTTATAATTATGTGTTTTCACCTGTGATACTCAACATATTGAATACATAAAAATTAAAGAAAACTTAACTATAGTTTCATAATATAATATAAATGTTATCAACCTTGACAACTGTCTCTCAGAAAATAGGAAGTAGAAGTGGTGGAAGAAGGTGGTAGAAAAAGTAAGGACAAAAAGTGTATCTTACATAGAATCAAAGAAATATTCATAATTAGGGAAAAATAAAAAATGTTTAAGTATATAAATTAAAGATGTATGTAGTTAGTCAATGGAATTAAATAAGAATTAAATAGCTACCAAAATCAAAAAGAAGTGGAGTGGAGAGTAGGGTGATATGTAAGAACTATATCCTTATCTTTCATTTAACAAAAGAATTAGAGAGTTTAAAGTTAATAATTCAAGAATAGCAGTATGACCTCATTATTTAAAGTTATGAAACTAAACACTGGATACACTTGAACAGAAATTTTAAAAGAGATTGCCTCTGGGAAATGAAACTAGGAGAGGGGTTAATTGTGAGGGAAGGGGCAGTTTCTTTTCATGATAACCCTTCGATTTGAGTGTTACTATGTAATATGACAAAATTAATTATAAATTAGTAAAAATGACACCTTAAAATTATAGAATGGAGAGGGATGTTTTTCTCTCTCCAAAGAGAGAAAAACATCTATTTAGCTTTTAAATCACAGGGGATCTTTTGGGAAAGGAGTAGAGGAAAGAAATACAAAAAAGACCAGACAATTTTCTGCCAATGCAATTGCCTTTTCTACTGAGGAAAAAGAAATAAAATGAAGTAGGTAATGAGTTGGTGGAAGGGAGAAGTATAATGGAAGTATTCTGAGTATGAACCTGAGAGAAAGTACTTGAAATTGCAAGGTATGTGTGTCTAAAATTATTTGGTCTAAGACAGAAATCTATTTCTGATGACAGCACATGAATAAAAACTCAAAACATGATGCTTGAAGAGGGTCTCAGAAGATTGGTAGATTGCTACATAGATCTCCTAATAAGCACCTATCCTATTCTTTAAAGTCTTTAAAACATATTAACCTGTAAATAGAGTGCAATACCTATTAAATCAGGAATCTCTTCCCTATTTTTAAGCCAAGCCCTATGGAAACCTAAACAGAAAAGATAATCTCTTCTCAGAAGTGGATTGTTGGGTTAAGGAGAACAGGCATTTGTAATTTAGATAGCTGTTGCCAAATGCCTTCCATAGGGATTGCATCAATTTACAATCCCTCTTGCAAGGCATAAAAAAAAAAGAAAAAAAAAACTTGTTTATCAGCTTTATCAATATAGATTTTGATTTTTGGAAGTTATTCATTGCAACATTGTTTACCATTGAGAAATATTGGAGGCATTCTAAATGTCCATTAATAGAGAAATTATAAAAATTATAATATAATGCACTATAAAAATATATAATGCACTATAAAGAATGAAAAATATTTTAATCTATTGAGATGGAATGATCTTTAAGATATATTACTAATGAAAATATAAAGTGCAGAAAATGTGTGTCCTATTCTATCTATTGTATAAACAGGGGAGGGAAGAATAAGAGTCTTTATTCATAGTTATCTGTACATGCATGTATACTCTGCAAGGACATACAAAAACTAAAAGACTGCTTTGGTGGCTACCTGTGGAAAGGTGACAGGTAAGGGCTGAGTCGATGGGTACAGAAGAGGAAATGAGACTTTCCCTATATACCTTTAATGTTTTTTCTTTATGAACCTCATAAATGTTCATAAATTACTGAGTCAGGAAATAACACAATACCACTAGGTAGGTCTCTGGACTTGCTGTGGACACTGTGGGCCAGCTCAGAAACTAAAAGTTAATTGGTAATGAATTAATTGAAGATACAAACACTATTCTAGAAATTGGTTATGAATCACTCAAATTAGGGACATTAAGAGGCAAGTACATTATGGTATTCTGGGTATTTTGCTTCCTTTTTCACTTGTTTTTATTATTTGGGTTGATATATTTATTTCCAATATTATTGGATTTTTTCTCAATTCTTTATAACTTTTTAATGAAACTAATCCATCAGGTTATAATTCAATTTGGGAAATAAATAGACAATAAAATATTTTTGACACACACAGAATAACACAAAAAGAAAAATACAAGAGGGCAATAATACATTTTATTAAGCTGCATATATTTTATACAGTAAAAAATCTATTTAGTGTTTCTGTTCATAAAATAATCAATAAAAAAAGGCTATTACAACTTAATAAAAATGTCATCCAAAATAACTTGGTACAGATTTTTCAAACACACACAAACTTTCAAAAGTCAAATACTATGAGTGAATATATATGTTTATATACTAAGTGTAGATTTTTTAAGTGACTAATTTTAATAAATTTATAATTGTCTTCATAGTAATAGTTCTAAAAATGAAAAAACTACTAAAAATTTACCAAAATACAAAACGCTTCTGATAAAAACAATCAACACAATAGTAATAGACAATTTCCTAACCTAAAAAAAATATATTATTTCAGTCCAGAAGCCAGCACCATACTTAACAGGGAATCACTAGAGACATTCCCAGAAATGTCAGGAAAAATACAATGATGTCCATTATCACCACTAGTGTTTAACATTCTACTGAATGTACTCATTATAATTGTATACATGGTTAGACAAGAAAAAAAATTAGCATAAAAATTGAAAAAAGGAAGAGGAGGGAAAATCACAATTTTCAGATGAATTGACTAAGTAGCAGATGAAACTCAAGGATTCAACTGAAAAAGTTATTGAATAAAGTAGTATTATTTCATGGAAATTAATACTTTCATATTCACAAATAGCAAACATTTAGAAATTCTATTGGAAAGAGCCTATGAACAATGGCAATAGAAAAGGTATATTAGCTAAGAAAAAAGAAATGTGCACGATCTTTTATGAGGACTCAGTTTTTGCATCCATTTTTACAATTCATTAGGCTTTATCATTTGTTTACAAATCAGAAGCAATCATATTCATATGAAGATGAAAAATAAAATCAATACACAGATGAGAATTATTACATGGGTGTAGCGGATACTCTGATATTAAAAGAATGAAAAAATAGATCCTGATTGAATGGCCTTATTTAAAAAAGCAAAAATCATTTAAAATCAATAGGGAGAAGCAAGAAAGAATCCTGAAATTTGAATGGCAGGGCTGCAAAGTAGAAAGAACACAATCTACCTTAACCATGAAACTTCAAACTGTTTTGGTGAACTTTGCCATCTCTGTCTGGTCAACATCTTAAGAATTTGTTAACTGTGACTAGATTGAACTGATGGACATAAATATTAAAAGCTACTATCATTTATTAATACATTGCTATGTATCGAGGCCTTGGGCTCCTAAAGATTTTACATATGTTTCTTCATAAAATACTTACAATACCCAACATAAATACCAAGAAACCATTATTCTCATTTTGCAGATAAGACGCATGAGGCTCAGACAGATAAATCTCTTGGCCAAGGTCATACACAGGATACAAGCAGAGCCTGATCTCCAGTTTGGGTCTCTGCCTGACACAGCACACCTGTGTTCTTTCCATGTAGTACACTGCTTTCTATTTTAGTCAACTTCCAATCATTCCTTCACACATCTATTTTTTTTTTTTAACCCAGAAGTTCAAAACTAAGAAAAGCAGATTCAAGATTCCTCCCCTAGCCTTCCAGGCAACAAGAAGGATAGGAGACATCAAAGGTATAAAAGACCTAGAAACTCTACAACCTTGAGAGTGGGTTGTAGAGTTACCTAGAAATAACATTTCCTGCATCTTCCCACAATAACAATACAAACAGAGGAAATGATACACTGACAGCTTTAATCTCAAAAAAAAAAAATTAGAACCCTTTAGCCTCTACTAGCCTATACTAGATCTATCTCTGTTGACAGTCTCCTTTTTTTGTATAATTATTTGTTCTTAGGGCAATGCTATTTATATTGGAAGTATTATTGTTTATTCTAAATATAAGAAGTGATCACTATATTTTTCCTGTTGTAAAAGACAGAATCCCCATTATATCAATAGCATGACAAGCATATCTTAAGTCAGAGGGAGCATTTTTGGATTGGAGCCAAAAGCACCTTCCCAAGAAAAATGCTTTGATGAATTAGGAAATGATCATTTGTGCCTTTGTATTTTTCTTGTACTGAATTGTCTTTGATGGAGCTGAACTCTGTAAAGCATTTACAGACTATGTTTATAGGTAGTGGGTTTAATATACAATAATATTTGATTTGATTTTTATTCTCCTCAGCCCCTTTTAACCTCTAGACTGTAATGACTTCCATATGGCTAGCCAAGTCTATTTTTAGCCTGTTAATTATCCATCGCTATTTTTAGGCCTCTTCTTCCTTTTGGTTGCTGATTATTATAAGACTTAAAAGTGCCTTCTCAAATTTTAACGATGTTGTTTTTCTGCCATATTAGAAGTCAATTCTGTCATTGAATACTCCTCTTTCCCTTCCCAATACCAATCTCCTCCACTTTAATTTTGCTCCCAGCAAATCAGCCAGGACAATATGGTTCAATATATTTGTCAAGGAGCTCTAAGTTATGTAATATGTTAGATAAATATCAAATAAGATGCATATTTTCAAAGAGATTCTGCCCATGTGGCTATCATTAAGTTGGAGAATAGTAAAACTGCCCATTACAAAACTTTGTAAAATTTGGGTTGAAAAATCAAGTTTTGCACATGTGAATCAACCTATTTAGAATTCTTATTCCTTGCCCTAGACAGATTTTTCTTATTTTAGAATACAAATATGAAACAAAAGTTGCCTTAGAGATCAATGAGATGGTCCAATTTCAGTCTTTAGAGACTCTGGCTCTTGCCTTTGAAAATTCCCAAGTATAATAACATCCCAGATTAGTCAGTCTTAATCTGTTCTTCGTCATGTGAAATTGTCAGGTTGTTTTTTTTCCTCTTCTTGCTGCTTGTGTGAGTGTGTATATATATGTATGTGTGTTTAAAGAATGAGGTAGACTAAGAGCACTTGGGATTTTTGCAAATAGCTAAGGTTGAAATCCAGAATCTCTTCTTTCATGTGCTTATTACCTACAGTAAATTAAAAGACATCAATATGTTGTGCTAAGAGTCATGCTGTACTCTAATCAAGTGGTTTTTAGAAATTAGTCTATATCCAAATAGGAAAACAGCAAGGAATGGGCTCTACTCTAAACCCACCCTATGTTACTTTGCAACCTTAAATCTCTTGTCAAAGCTGAATCCAACTGTCCATGTAATGTTTATCTGCCCTGTTTGTGGGGGAGGGAGGGTTGGGTGTTTTCATTGGGAATAACTGTGAAAGTGGGGAATTAGGCACCACTGTAGTTTATAAAACACATTTACTGACTGCCTTTGTCATTGCATTTAATGGGATTTTTGTAAATTTTAATTTTATTGGAGCACAGTTGATTTACAATGTTGTGTTAGTTTCAGGTGTACAGCAAAGTGATTCAGTTATACATATACATATATTCATTCTTTTTTAGATTCTTTTCTCATATAGGTTATCACAGAATGTTGAGTAGAGTTCCCTGTGCTGTACAGCAGGTCCTTGTTGGTTATCTATCTTGGACCTAGAGATTATCATACTAAGTGAAGTAAGTCAGACAGAGAAAGACAAATATCATATGATATCATTCATATGTGGAATCTAATTTTAAAAAGATACAAATGATCTTATTTACAAAACAGAATCAGACTTACAAATATTGAAAACAAACTTATGGTTACCAAAGGGGAAATGTGGGGAGGAGGAATAAATCAGGAGCTTGGGAAAACCCATGCATTTGATGTTTTTCATTAAATACAATATCCCCTGAAACGTGAAGGAACTCTTCAACAAGGATGAAGTGTATGAAAATGCATCATAAACTCGAAAAGAACTCACAAATAGGAGGAATTACTTTTATTCCCTTTAGGGCTGCAAGAATTCAAAATTTCAATACATTGACAAAGGGCATTTCAACATGAGGACACAGTCATGGCAAAATTTTGAAACAAGGATATGTTTGCTTCTGCAGTTGGCTAATTCATCCTTGGTCTTTTAGAGAAATGTGCTTCAGTGGAACAAAATAACCACATGTCTCTGTGTACTTTTTATAAAATATTCATCCCATGGGAGGATACCCCTTTAAGAAAGGTATTGAGTGATCACATGACCTATGTGCCTTACATGGTCCACTTCAGGTGGTGTGGACTATAATATAAATCTTAAGTGTTTCTTTTAAAAAATTCCTCACCTAAGTCTTCATATGAAAGAGTAGATAACACACAACACTATAAAAAGTGTTGGCTAAACAATCTTTCCAGGACTGATCTGAATTAAAATCTGATAAGGCATTAATCCAAAAAAAGAAGGAAAATAAAAGGGGAGTTGGGAATTCTATCTTTGTTTGACTTCACTATGGGAAAAACAGTCCTCATTTTGTAAATTTAAGATTTCTAGTAAGGAATGTTTTAGAATAAAATACCTTATTACAATATCTTACTTTAAATGAAAATTTAAATCTGTCCCTTGACAAAAACCCAAGGAGATGATACAGACACCAAAGAGAAAATTTTAACATTTTATTTCCAACCTACCTGTCCATTAAAAAACATAATAGGGCTTCCCTGGTGGTGCAGAGGTTGAGAGTCCGCCTGCCGATGCAGGGGACACGGGTTCGTACCCCGGTCCGGGAAGATCCCACATGCCGCGGAGCAGCTAGGCCCGTGAGCCATGGCCGCTGAGCCTGCGCGTCCGGAGGCTGTGCTCCGCGACGGGAGAGGCCACAGCAGTGAGAGGCCCGCGTACCGCAAAAAAAAAAAATAATAATAATAATAATAAACATAAAAAAGAGTGAGTTTAGGTCTAAATTTAATCTGTAAGAACAAAATGCATGACTAATAACTTTCTTAGATTTTAACTTCTCTGTTTATACAGCAAGGGTAAAATAGACTAATTTTCATTTTGACTGCACAGAGCATGATTTATTGCACAATTCAGCTTTGCTGTCACATATTTTCTGTCAGTGGTCCACTGGGTGAAATCCCCAATTACAGGAATATTAATTTATGCATCCATTTATCTAGCAAATATTTAGTAATGCTCTATAATCCAAAAATCAGCACAAGGAATCATTGGAGAAATTCAGGCAATTTCAGAAAAAGATTGAGGAAGCTTCTGGAGCAGTATACTGCCCCTAAGAAGAAATGGAGGCATACTGTAGAGTCACAATGATAATTATACCAGTTGCGATTACTTAAGAAGCTTCTATGTCGTTTATAATTTGTCAGTATTTCTAATGCTCACAATAACCCGGTGAGATATGTATTATTATTCCCTTCTTTACAGTAATAACTAATAACTAATGCATAGGATTTGGTAAACCAAATAAAGGACAGTGACAGGTTTCAAACTTAGGTCTGTCCTCAAGTCTGTGCCTTTTCCACTATACAATACTATTACTGTAAAAATAAATATGTTATGTCTTACTGGTCACATACTCTATAATAGACACTCTACTAAGTGCTTTAATTATTTTATCTCATCTAATCCTTCCAACAAGGCTGTGAATTAGGCACCATTATCATCATGTCCATATTTATTATAGGTGATGAAACAGAAACATGGAGACATGGGCCAAGGTCACGCAGGACGAAGGGAAGTTGGAATGTGAACATACGTATCTGGCTACAAAATCCCGTGTTATACTGCCTTCCCAACAATGGACATGATAGATGTAACTGCATGATGATAACGCCAGTATGAAGTTGGAAGTGTGATTCTGGTGCGCTAAATTATCTTGCAATGAACCATATTTCTTTCCTCCAGGACAGAGACAGTAGCGTCCGATTGCTTGACATATCAAATCCAAACACATCTATGACATATGTGAGGTTCACTGCCATACTCACCCCATCCCAGATCCCATCAACTTTATTTCTCAGCACTGCTCCCTTCCAGAATTTCCCAAGATCCACTCTATGGAATATCAATGTGACTCAAGATGACTGAACAGTGTCCTAGTGGCAAAAGATTTCATAGTCACAGAAGTTTGGGAAATGCTCAGCTCCACACCTTGTTTTTGGGGGATTGTTTTATTTAATTTTTATAAATAGCAGTACTTCTCGGGGATCTTTAATCTAATGTAGGCTATGAACTTCTGAATTCTGAAAATAATATGCAAATTTCTCAAAGTTATTTAATCCCCAAACTTTATCTACTTATCTACTGTTCATAGGATGCTAATTTCTGCAGGACCACAGTCAAGTATGTGTTCGTCTATGTGTCCACACTTACTTATTTATGCTCTTGAGCCCTGAGCTCTCTCTCTCTCTCTCTCTCCCTGTTCTCTATCCATGAAATGCCTTTGTCTTTTTCCTCTGTCAACCTAGGTCTTTCACCTCTTGTTAAATCTCACTCAAAATCTCTCCTGGAGAAAACCATCCCCGATGCATTTTACCTCTTGGCTTCCTGTTTGATTCTCACAACACCCATACTTTTTCTGTAAAAGGTTATTTACAGTGTCCTGTGACTAAGGCAGGTATACGCATCTTTAACCAAAGGAGTGTTCTATATGAATTTAAGAAACATCATTCGGCTTTTTTTAAAAGTGATATGCTGTGCCTCTATTGTGAAATATCCAAAGAGGATAAACTCTGGACTGTAGGTTCCTTTCCAGGAGAGGTGTCTTCTCTTTCGATGTTGTACCCCCAGGCCCTGGCAAAGAACTTGCCATAAAACAGGGGCTCACCATATTTGCCCCAACTTTAAAAAGCAAATTTTTTTCTTAGGAGAGATAGAACTATATCTAAATAACCATGATATGAGGCAGCAAGTCATGTTAGAAGGACGATCTCTGGGGTCTTTGTTTTGTTTTGCATTGTGTTGTGCTGTTTTATGGGAGGCTGGGTTCCCCTAGAAAGCAGAGGCTGAGACAAGAACCTGTGTGCAAATAGTTTATTTGGGGAAATGATACCAAGAATGGGAGGAGAAAACTGGGAAATTTTGGTCCATAGTGCATTGATCACTGCTCTGACCACCTGGGACTCAACCCCACTGGCAAAATTTGAAGAGCCTGAGAATGGGCTTCAGAATGGTCTGCTAAAGAGATGCACTAGCTTTTGTCCCCCATTGGCTAAGGGCTGCCCCACAGGGTGTAATCATCTGGCCCTTCCAGGCAATGCACATTTTGAGTACTTTGAGGTTCTTGTCCCAGGGCAGAAAGCAAGAAATATGTGATGTAGCTGAGGTGGACACCATCAAATTAAGCCCGCCCAAAGCCAGATGCATCAGAAATGATTAGAGATGAAGGTGGACTGAGGGTATGAGAGAGTGCCCAAGAGATGGCTGGCTTTATGTCGCATCTGCTTTCACTAAACAAAGCACTGCCCCTTTGCAAGCCTTGCCTGGTGAATGGCATGGGCAGCTGAAAGAGTCTTACCTAGGCCAACAGCAGTAGAAGAGCATTGGATGAAAACCTCTGAGAAAGAGAAACAGTATTTCAGAATGACATTTAGCAAACAATTGCAGCAAATAAGTTGGCAGATGCAAGTACACTTCTGTATCACTGATTCTGTTTTGTGTTAACAGCCAAATACTTTTATGAAAAAGTGCATGATCTTATAAGGACCTGCTATTTGATAGTCAAGAAAAGTCCTAAAAGCAAAGGCAGCCCTCATGCATTTCCATAAAATTATAGACATCATTTAATTTTTTTCAAAAGGCAGAAAAATATAAGTTTATGTACCAAAGTACCCAAGCAGATGGAGAAATTACCATGAACTCAATTACATAACGGAGATTCTACTGACTTTAGCACAGAGGGAAATAGTAGAGACAACTGTCTTGTTTTGATTTTCTCTAGATGTCACAGAACATCTGGTAGATAAGAGTTTTGATTGGAATACCAATTTTTGAAATTTAAATGGAATTAAATGAGAAATCGTCACCCAGTCTATGTCTCCAAGGTGGAAAGACAGAGGTAACATGAACATTTTTTCATGTAAAAGTCAGGAGAGAATAAGAGAGAGAAATCCTCCAGAAGGGAAGAAACATCAGAGAAACACATGAGAGCCTGCAAGGACCCAAAAGTGAGAGAGAGAATAAAAAAACAACAACAAAAAACTTGCTGCTTATCCTTAATCACAAGTGACTTATTTAAATAGACAAAATGACAGGTTGACCTCTATCTATTTTAACTGCCAAATCCTATCAGCAGGGTGTGATTATCTCCCAAGACCACCTTCTGCGGGGGGTAGGGGGGGTCTCAAGCCTGCCCTGAGAATCCCTGGCATTTCTTCCTCCATCCAGAAATCCGGAATCCTTCTAAGGAAACATTTGTGGCCATTAAACCAATTGGAGTTGAACCCATGTACTAAAGGTTGACAGGACAATTTATTAATGTGCTGTATAACCAAGTCTGGATTAAAAAAGAAGGTCTGGCACAGATTTTTTTTCTTCTTCCTTTTTTTTTTTTTTAACTTTTGCAAGATGTTAGTACCTTTGAGATCTCTATCTAAAGGAAGACAAATAGCAGTTTCTGGCCTAGAAATTCCTGTTCTTAATTTAAAGAAATTCATCTTTTATTTCAAAAACAAAATTAGAAGTAATTAAGCCCCTGGAAAATTTAACTAAAATTGTCCCATGAGTTAAAAAGAAAGAGAGCCAGGAACATTATAAAATAGCAGATATACGTTTTGCAACCACATAACCAAAAAGAGCTAAAGTTGTTCCTTCAAATTAAAAAAAAAAGCCACAGTCTTATGAGCCAGCCTTTTACAGACAGATAAGTAAATAATTAAACTTTTCAGTGTGTGTTTGCTTGCTTAATGGAACAATTTTCCAGGTAAAATGAACTAAGTGTGTGCGTGTGTTTCTTATCTGGGAGAATAGAATATGTTGTAATGGCTTTTTATTTTCCAAAAAATTAAATTGGGAGGGCAGATATAAATATCTGTGAAGAATTAAGAAGTAAATAAACCTGCTATTTACTGAATATATAAAAATTTTGTTCTATGCATTCAGCCTCAGCAATTTCCAGGATAAAATCCAAACCAAGGCAAATGACTTTATGTATTAATTCAAACCTTTAACGATGTATCCCTTTTCACATCAATCAAAGAGGTGTCTTGAGTTAAATTCCCAAGAAGATTGCTCTGCAAATCAGAAATTCATTTTCTGAATCATCCAAACATAAATGTTTAAAATCTTTTGTGAATAAGATTATAGGATTCCCAGGCATTAATTGGATAATTGAAATCTCTTAAATCAGTGATTCAGGCTACGCTTTTGGTTTCAAATGGTTCTCCAGAGCAAGGAAAATCTCTTAGACTATGATATAATGCCATCCTATTGCTCTGGTCTTGCCTAAAATATATTATCCGTGGACCATCATAATTTTTCCCTTAAGTATACAATTTAGCATTCCAGGCATTAATCTCTGTTGGATTAACAAAGAAAACACTTCATATTAAAGCAATGAAAAGTTGTTTACGTTGAAAATGATGAAAAGGAAATTTTCCAATATTTTAACTTTTCAAGTCCCTGGTCTATAAAGAAAACATCCCAAGATAAAATGACATTTCACTTATCCTAAGTAAAAGGAGGGAAAACACACACACACACACACACACACACACACACACACACACACACACACACACAAGGGAAAGCACAATATATCCTATGTGGACTTCAGGGTGTTTTCTTTGTTCTTTTTAGTTCAAGATGAAACAGCTGTTCGGTGTTTAAAATAGCATCTCACATTTAGATCTTTTTTCGCGTCAAAAGGAAGCTATCTTATCCTTCCAGTTTGCCAATGAGGAGTAAACACTCATTTCCTACATATATTATTCATAATGCAGACTTGTGAACTTTTGCATCCAGAGTTGGACTCACCTCTGTCCTACTCGGTTTTGAACCTTCCTTCCCCTGACCTCATCAATGACCAGAGTAACCTGAAGGTCATCTTTTCCTTTAATTCATTTTTTAAACACTCATTTCCTTATTACAATCCAGCAGCTCTGACTAATCCAAGGGTTGCTCCTATAAAAGGTGGACATGACAGTTATTTTATGACATTTTATCAGTGGGCTGATATGAGTGTCTCAAAAGAAACTTCTTAATGGCAGTGAAATATTTACAAGGGTCTCATGTTTCCACTCCTTCATTCAGAGCGATGGTTCTGTAAGTACCTGCCAATTTGATTTGAAAATCCCATCTTCTTTCTTGGAAAAAAAAAAAAAAAACACTTCTATAACTAGCAGATCTCAAGCTGATAAATCTAAGTAGCTTGAAACAAGCTCAAAGACCCTGAAGGCACAAAGGCAGAAAGATGTATCTCTTTCAAAGGTGTCCTTTGAAATAAATTCTCTGCCCTTAATTTTGGGAAGATTTTGAAACCTGCCACACTAAAACTGAATGGCCCACTTAGGTTCAATGCAAGCTCCACTCTGCCCAATTCTCAGCTCCATTACTGATTTAAAAAAATAAAAAGTAAGTGCCTATTAAATTAAAATGTCCCCCCAGAAGAAAACAGCTCCTAGAATATAGGAATACAAGAAGAAACCAGGAATTTTTCTTCTCTCACATATTCAGGTGGCACTGCAGAGAGATCATAATGGGGTTGTTATATTTTGTTTTTCTAGAAATACAAATAGTTTCAAGACGTGTATTCAAATTATAAACCTCTTTTTTGAAATGTTAAAGCTGGGAAACAGTCATACAGTCCAAAGAACAAACTTTGGAAATTAACTAGTTGTAATCCATCAAGTTATAGATAAAGTCACTGAGGCCCAGAGAGATTAAAGGTCTGATCCATTGTAAATCAGTAAGATTTTGCTATTTGTTGAATGAATTATATGATTGCTCTGTCACTATCTTGAATAAGAGAGAGCCTGGGACACTGGAAATAAGCCAGAATAATCAGAATTGTCAATTCAATTTTTTAAAAATTTTAACATTGAGATAATTGTTTATTCATCCTAGACTAGTTAAAACTGAAAAAGCTAAAGGATGAGGGTTTTTTCGTTTTTGTTTTCCAATGAGTTATTTTGCTTCATGTATGATGCCCTCAAACTTTATACAGTTCTACTAAGGAAAAGATCTTGTCCATTATTCCATATTTCCTGCCTACTTTTGAATATTTGTTCATTCAAATATAGCTTTCACATCTTCTAAGCTCCTCTATGAAGCCATTTCTTTTCACAACAAATGATCTGAATTTTATCTCCAGACATTTTAGGAGTTTGTAAAACATGAATATGACAATAGTCAAAAGAGAATGGGAATTCATTTCACAATGATGTGTAACCTTTCCCTTTTCCCATCTTTAAATACCACTGTTTTCTTCTGGCTACCAGTGCTGGGCTTTTATTCCCTATTTCTCATTTTGCCCACTAAGAAAATGGGGCAGAATCTAAAAGAATGGGCCATGTCTGAGATCTGGCTGGTTCCCACCCTATGGAGACCCTGTCTCGCCCACGCAAGTGGCACTCCATAACCTCATTTCCACTGACATTTTTTTTTTTTGCATCTTAGAAAAACTGGACACTAGGAAGTATGTATACCCCCAGGATCTTGAATTTATCCAATCAGGCCTTACTCAGCAGCTCAATGTCTTAACGACCCTGGCAAAATGACATGGGTCATATTTTCACATGGATGAACTGTTCTCAGACAATTTCTCCAGTGTATGAGGCACAAACAGGCTTTTCTTCAACATCAGGCATGCATGTCTTCCCCGCCTCTTGCTTTATAACAAACATATGTATTGTGGCCAGTGCAAGAGAAATTCTATTCCCCATTAATGTTTGAGTTTCTCTCCTACTCAACCCCTTTCTTTACCCCCTTCAGATGTCTCTCTCTCTTGACATTTCAAGATATCAAAAAAGTGAAGGACCTCTGTCCTGATTTTTTTTTTCTTTTTTTTTTTGCCTGTGGAGATAGATAACAATGTGTAGCCAATTCATTTTCCCCTGCACTCTTTCTACATAGGAATCTGAGGCAAGAAGGAGTATCAGTTACCATAGTCATCTCGGCACTTAAAAATCTGCACCTTCTTCCTCCATGGAAGAGAGCACTGCTGTTTGGAGCCACTCCATTTCATGAGATGCCAAGTTTGGGGCATTGTTACAAATTAAAATTCTAGATATAACTATACCATAATTGCTGCTAGTTCTGCTTTCAAAGAAGAATGACATCCCCCAATAATCCCCAAATGTATCACCATTTGACATCTAAATAATACCACATCCTATACTGCACTATTGTACATAGTAGATAATCCATAAGTATTGTTGAATAAATGAATAAGTGAAGAGGAATCAGACAAGCAGGAATTTCTTGTTTGTTTTTCAGTTATACCACATGATCATTTCTTATAAATTTAAGCAACTCTAAAACATTCCTTCTTGGAAAAAGAAAAGTTTAGTTCTTTAGGGGAAAAGATAGCGTAAAATATGTCACAGGGAATCAGACTGTTTACTCCCAAAAGTAACGAAAAAGAAGATTTTCCCATGACGTCATGCAGACAATGTGTTTCAAAAGATCATCCATCAGGAGCTGACTGAGTGCATGTACTTGATGGTTCGACTTGGCTGTCATTCAGTATCCTTGTTCACAAACTCTTTCTTTCATTTCAGTTTCCTTCTAATGTCAGCATGATTAATAATAGGAAACTGGTCCACAGAATCATTGATCTGAAGGGGAAAGGAAAGACAGTTGTCAGCCTTATAAGAAGTTATCGATTTCTTCTCCAAAAGGTAATTTGTTATGAAAAGATTGAAGGATCAAGCAAGACCGTCTCTCAAAAAGAAATTACAAAGTATGAAATCCAAGTGATGATACTGGAAAAAGAGTCTCAAGATCCTTTGTGGCTATACTACACTTATCAGTGTGTTCTGTTTGAATTGTGTCTGGAGTTTATTTTCTGGAAATAGGCATTTGCATCTGTTTTGAAATAATCCCCTGATAGGTTTCCCATCATCAGTTTAATGACCCAAATTTTATGACCCTCTGGGGGCCTGGAACACTGGGAGGTGCTTTAATATCAGTTGTGAAAAAGAAAAAGAAAAAGAAAAAGATCACATTTCTGTCTGCTCGAAACAGAGAAATGCCTTAATGGCATATCCTGTTTTCTCAATACCCACCCTACCCATGAGGAACTTTTGACCTTTCTAGGAAAAAGTGTGAGTACAATCTAATTCTTTCCCAATGATAAAAAGAAAATGATTGTTGGAAGCCAAGATAATTACCGGAGAATTCAAGAAGCCAATGAATTCTTCACCACATTTTTTAGAACAAAGGTGTACAGTCTATCTGGGGAACGACGTGAAATAATCTGAACACCTTTAAGATAACAGTTCTGAAATATGTAAATCAAGGAAGAAGTCCATTTTCAATGTTCATTTCAGTTCTTGTAGTTCATTAATGTTTCTTTTTAATAATACCATGAATGTGGGGTTCAAGCGCACTCATCCAGGTAGTTATAAATTATCACAGGAGTTCAAGAGTGGTGTGATGGTAACAATTGCTTGTCCATATCTCTGAACTAGACATGTCTCAGCCGACATGGCCAGAAGGTGGAAATTGAATCCATGAAGGATTGCTGCAGTAGTTTTATAAGTGCAACAAAAGATACAAACAATAAATGCTGGAGAGGGTGTGGAGAAAAGGGAACCCTCTTGCACTGTTTGTGGGAATGTAAATTGATACAGCCACTATGGAGAACAGTATGGAGGTTCCTTAAAAAACTAAAAATAGAACTACCATATGACCCAGCAATCCCACTACTGGGCATATACCCTGAGAAAACCATAATTCAAAAAGAGACATGTACCACAATGTTCATTGCAGCTCTATTTATGATAGCCAGGACATGGAAGCAACCTAAGTGTCCATCGACAGATGAATGGATAAAGAAGATGTGTCACATATATACAATGGAATATTACTCAGCCATAAAAAGAAACGAAATTGAGTTATTTGTAATGAGGTGAATGGACCTAGAGTCTGTCATACAAAGTGAAATAAATCAGAAAGGGAAAAACAAATACCGTATGCTAACACATATATATGGAATCTAAAAAAAAAAAATTGGTTCTGAAGAACCTAGGGGCAGGACAGGAATAAAGATGCAGACTGCAGATGTAGAGAATGGACTTGAGGACACGGGGAGGGAGAAGGGTAAGCTGGGATGAAGGGAGAGAGTGGCATGGACATATATACACTACCAAATGTAAAATAGATAGCTAGTGGGAAGCAGCGGCATAGCACAGGGAGATCAGCTTGCTGCTCTGTGATGACCTAGAGGTGTGTGATGCGGGGGTGGGAGGGAGGCTCAAGAGGGAGGGAATATGGGGATATATGTATACCTATAGCTGATTCAGTTTGTTACAAAGCAGAAACTAACACACCATTGTAAAGCAATTATACTCCAATAAAGATGTTAAAAAGAAAAAGATACTAAAGAATGGTAACACAGATACCTTGTGTTGCCCTGAAACTCCCCCATATTAACTTCAAAATGTCCCCAGAGTACTCTTTGTCAAGTGAGAGGGAAACTGCTCACTGCCTGAGATCCCCACCTTTCAGGTCTCCAACACAGCCGGACAGAACATCATGCAATTACTATCCAGAGTTGTAAGTTGTGGCTGGCAAAATGGCCAGAGCCTACAGAAATGATTTCTTCAGAGAGCTCACAGTAAGGAGAACAGGGCAAACAAGTGCTTGGGCCCTTCTTCCATAACACCTGCAGCTAAGCACACACTGGGAAGTCAGAATAACTCAGAGCCCTTCTTCAGAAAGTCACTCTGTGGTCCTGTTTCCTCCCCTATCAAGCAATGATCAGACCACTAGAGTAGTGTACGTGTAGAGTCACCAGCAACAGGGATTTGTGTCCCACACAGTTTGATTCCCTCTCAAAAGTCATGAAAAAGTGTATATCAAGCAAATCTGGAAAGTTATCTGGCTGAATTCTTTAAAACATTGACTACGTTAAATATTTTTCAAGTCTTGTTTATTAAAGTCATCACCCTCAGAGATTCCAGCACAGTATGTCTGTTGATACAAAAACTTGGGAATTCCTTTTCAGGGGTCAGATAGTTTTTTCAATATTCTGCACATTGGTCAGTCTTCAAATGTGAACCTCGTTTTTGTAAGTGAACAGGCATCATTAAGTATCAATTGTGTAAATAAAGTGGGTGATGAAAGTGGGCAAAACTACAAATTTGGATCAAACATGAAGTACAACTATAAATATAACACAACTGATTTTCCTCTGCTGATCTCCAGCCAAGCCTGAGGGCAATTCCAAGGTTGAAGCTATGGATGAGAGGGTGATCTGACAGGGACAGCTGTCATCCATCAGCCCGTTGACCTTCAGGGTTAATTCACCTGATCTGGCTGGATGACTAAGGGTCATCTCCACTCGCCCTCACTACCCCATGGGCATCTCTTTTGAAACTCCTTGAATGATAATAAAAAGAAAAGGAGAAGAGAGCCCTTCTTTCATCAGGAATGGCTATTCATTCTTTCAACAAATGTTTATTGGGTTTCTTCTATATATCCAACATCGTCTAGTATGTGCTGGGGAACAAGACAGATTAGACTCCTACGCTCAGAGTAAGGACTCAGAGCATAAAAAGGAAGCAAAATTAGCAAAAGTTGTAAATGGCAATACATGTAATGAAGAAAAATATGGGGACATCAGATAAAGAAAGCCATTACATTAGGAGGGTAGACAGAGCAGGCCTGTCTCTGAGAAGGTACCATTTCTGCTAAGATCTCCATGATAAAAAGGTACCACAGAAAATCACGAGGAGGATTTTCAGGCTGAGGGAATGGCAAGTCTAGAAGTTCTAAGATAGGATGAGCCAGGTGGGTTTTTTTGAACTTAGTAGTCAAGTACCACATGTCAGAGTATAATGAACAAGTCCTATTATACACAGAAGTAGCTGTATTCTCCTGCCACAAGCATTCTGGAAAGTCACTGGCATTCTCAAAATGTTTTGACAAAAATCAACATCTGAGCAATTAAGTATGAATCTTCACAAGGTAACCACTTAGAAAGGGACAATACTCCCATGAATAGAAATATTCTCTAGTGTTAGAATGAAAATGAGAGATTCCATCAGAGTCATATCAGTAGAAGTTTAAAACGTTTTAAAGAAGACGATAGTGGCCAGTATTTAATTTGGGATTTTTTTCTAGGCCTACACATTACTTCCTGCTCAGGCAAGCTTGAGAAGATGGGATCAAGGGAGTTTTGTGGTCCAGTGAGCAAAGGATGGGAAAATCAGAAAGATTCTGAGTTATAATCCCAGTTGAGCTACCAGGTGACCTTTAGGCAAGTCATTCGACCTCCCTATGCCTCATGCTCCCAGCTGGAAAATTGGATAAGACCAGCAGGATATCACTGAAAACCAGATGCTACACCAAACCCAAGCTTTCCCAGCTAAATAAATTACCACGAAAGAGACAGGGGGGCGGGGAGGGAGGGGCAGTGTCCAATCTATCAGCCTATGTGAAATGTACAGTTAATGACATTTGGCCATTCTTTATATTTAAAAGTTATTAATCTCTCCCATATTCATCAAATCAGATTAATAAAATGAGTAGTTCAAACAAGAGTACTATTTCCTGAAATACTTAGAGATGTCATTCTAGCTGGAATCTACTTTGCCACAGCAGATTTGCAGGTTAATAATTGTTACAATTCCAGTCTTGCCTCGTTACACCTTCCCATGACAAGTCATGCCAGTGTCAATGACACACAGCTAGAACAACAAAGAGAAGTCCGAAACAGGAGTTTATTTCCCCATTTTTCAAACAAAGTAAACTTGCAGTTTCTATGTGAAACTGAACAATGATGTTTTGTGTCTGGGTATTAATACGATATTTAAATGGAGAGCAAAAATCCCATCACTCATTAGAATGTTTCATCTATATCAATAATGAGAAATTTTTGTTTACGAAGACCAATTTAAGAAATGCAAACATTTTTTAAAGTGGGATTTTTTTTCAGTTTAAATTAAAACACCTTTATTAAGTCTTATGGGAAAAAAATATATATTCGTTCAGTTAAATTATCTACTTTACTGAGTAAAAGAATGTTGCTCAAGAAACTGACACTGCTTTACCTTGATGATAAAGCTAATATTTGAGTATATTTTAAAAACTAACAATGTTTTAATTCTACATGAAATTGGACCATCATCTGCATGTAGACCTGCTCAACACAGGTGTATATCATTGAAACCACCTGCATGTTTAGGAATATCCAGGTGCCTGGCTTAATTTTTAAATTTCCACTTGGATATTTTTGATGTCATGTGAACATTCATAGAAAGGAGATTAATTAAGCAAGCCGAAGGTACTGAAAATACTGCTCTGGGTGCCAGCATATGCCTAACATTACTCCAAAGGATTATACACACAGAGTGTATGTGGAATGAAAAATCATTTATTAAAACTTCATTAAGTGGGGACTTGGGGGGAAAGCAATGACATCATCTAGGATTGGGCTGTCTCGGAATATGACAGCTTTTGTGTGGTTGCTTTCCTTTGAGCTCAGCCAAGTGATACTCCAGGCAGATGCTAAGGTTGCTTTGTTTTGTTTTTAAATTAAATGTTGCTGCTGCTTCTTTGATCTTAATCCTGATAAAAGTATTTTTTTCACCTTAGAGCAAGTTTTTGTTTCTTTAAAAAATCCATGGACAATATTGATGGTGGGATGAGTGGCTGAAGTTTATGCAACTAAGTGACCTTAGTAAGGTCACCTAATAACTCAGAGACACATTCTCACTCATTTATAGAATGAAGGTAATAAAATGTTCTCAACAGACTTTAATAAGGATCAACAAAATAAAAATGGTTTTCCAATTATACCATGTTATAGAGATGTTGCTTCTTATTGTTGTAGACTGTGGTTTCACTTCATGAGTTTGCCTTGAGGGGGTTACGCAACTGGGTAGCTCTTCTTCCCCCTCTACGTACAACCAAGTAGGTGCCTGACTGGACCTGAATCAGTAGCTCTAGAAGAAACAGACAGGCATCTTCTGAGATGCCCGAATCTCGGAGAGCCAGCTCGGGGACCACAGGGACCACACGGAGTCTGTGCATACACATCCTATCACCTCAACCTGTAATTATTAGCTATAGCCCTGCTTTCAGGAAACAGCAACAGTAAATAACCAGCATTATTTAATATGTACACAATCAAGTCCTGTATACTTTTCCCCTGATCATTTTCAGTGGGTCATTATCTGTTTTGTTCTTAAACACAGATAAAGATTTGGAACAAATCTTGCCAAAGAAAAAATGGTGATAATAATAACTGAGAGGGAGACAGAGAGGAAGAGAGAGAGAGGGGGAGAAAGAGGTAATTTTTGGAAGAGGGAAGCATAGGGAAAGGGAAGAGCAAATCCCTGCAAAATCATGAGTGGGTACACCAAGTGTACCTTTGGAGCTTGTATAGAAATTTATAAATCAATAGCAGTCATCTTCAGAAATCAAAGTACTCATCACTAATTATCATATAATACTATTGAGGTGCTTTAGGATAGAGAAGTGTTTTGTTGTAACCAACACTCCTATAGAAAGAAAAATTTTAAAAATCTTTTGAATGGAGGTTCGAAACACTTAATATGTCCAAGTTTTTAATAGCCAAAACAATTAGGTAAGGCTTGGAGGGAAAAAATGAGTATGTTCTATTTTAGCATGTAGCTGGATGATCTCTTATGGCCATTTTTCGTCTCCCATGCTAAGGCATTATCTTTTTAAGAATTTTTCATATCTCTCTCTATTTTCTTGGCTCTAAACCCATTACCACCACAGCAGTTATATATGGCAGCTTGGCTCAGAGCTATGGTAAATAATGCTAACGCATAATTCATTTTCAATGAAGAGTTGTTAAAATAAGTGGAATATGCGTATGTCATCATAATGGAAATTTCTGTGTAACACATGGACTTTAAAATCTCAGCATGGCAACATTTGATAAGACATAGAGTCACTCAAAAGAGTGAAAAGACATGGAAATTTCTTTGAAAAAAGTGAGTGTTGGATGTGAACATACAAAATGTATTTTTTCAGGTATTACGTTCAGATGCTACCAAAACAACTCATTTAAAATCTCTACTGGTTAAATCAACTACTTAACATCACTTGGAGAATGAATTCAGTATTTTATTTCCCTTTTATAACTTAAAATTATTGATATGGACAACCTTAGTCATAAGGTTACCCATAAAAAGATATGATACATGACTCTTTTTGAATTATGGTTTTCTCAGGGTATATGTCCAGTAGTCATGTACCAAAATGTTCATTGCAGATCTGTTTACAATAGCCAGGACATGGAAGCAACCTAAGTGTCCATCAACGGATGAATGGATAAAGAAGATGTGGCACATATATACAATGGAATATTACTCAGCCATAAAAAGGAATGAAACTGAGTCATTTGTAGTGAGGTGGATGGGCCTAGAGACTGTCATACAGAATGAAGTAAGTCAGAAAGAGAAAAACAAATACCGTATGCTAACACATATGTATGGAATCTAAAAAAAAAAAAATGGTCATGAAGAACCTAGGGGCAAGATGGGAATAAAGATGCAGACCTGCTAGAGAATGGACTTGAGGACACGGGGAGGGGGAAGGGTAAGCTGGGACAAAGTGAGAGAGTGGCATGGACATATATACACTACCAAACGTAAAATAGATAGCTAGTAGGAAGCAGCCACATAGCACAGGGAGATCAGGTCTGTGCTTTGTGACCAGCTAGAGGGATGGGATAGGGAGGGTGGGAGGGAGGGAGATGCAAGAGGGAAGAGATATGGGGACATATGTATATATATAATTGATTCATTTTGTTGTAAAGCAGAAACTAACACACCATTGTAAAGCAATTATACTCCAATAAAGATGTTTAAAAAATAAATAAAAATTTTAAAAAAATAAATAAAAATATAAAGTAATAGTGTAAAAAAAAAAAGATATAATAGAACTTGGGAAATGCCCATCATGTGTTGTTCAGTTAGTATCAAGAATCTTGAAGAGTTCCGCCATCCTCAACCCCTTAGCAGTGTTAGTAAAGAATAATGTTTTCCTGGGGACATATGTGTATGTATAACTTATTCACTTTGTTATAAAGCAGAAACTAACACACTATTGTAAATCAATTATACTCCAATAAAGATGTTTAAAAAAAAAAGGATATCATGGAGATAAGTAATAAAAAAAAAAAGAATAATGTTTTCCAGTTGGCATGTCTGCAAACTTCTGGCATTTTGCTAAGAGCAAATTACATTTTTACTATATAAAGATTTTGATGAGACAGTATAAAGTAGTTCAGGGGTGCCCAGTATAGCCTCTTAGGTTAATAATGTTAAGTTTAAAGCCTTCCAAAATAATAATAGACATTTTATGCAATAGATTATGATGACTCTCATAGCCTGCCTGGTCTAGTCGTTTAATATGAAGGATATCTGCAAATTAAAAAGCAACTAGTTTTCTTTAGTAAGAATTTGTATTTAGATGATTTATATCCAATACATCCTTAATTATTAATGTAAGCCTATGATGCCAAGTTGATCAACCATTATCTCAAAACAAAGTATTAAAATAAGTCAAATAAATTTCATAAATTCAAGGTACCTTGAATTAAAATGCATGGTGGAAGTACACGGGAAAAGACACAGCTATAGCCTGTAAAACTTGATCTGCTTCAATGACAAACTCCTAAAACTAGTTTATTTCATAGGTGGCCTACTAAGTAGGTAACTAGAATTAGCAGCAGGTGTTCGATAATATAACATGAAACACAAAACTCAACCTCCAACGGCATCCTGTATTTTCTAAAGCAGTTCGTTTCACGTTTGGTTGCTCTCCAAGTTCTCTGAAGTTTACCCAGTACTTAAACATGACTTTTAACCATGACTTCCATTCCTTAATACATATTCCAAAATTTACTTTCTGCCTCTGCTCTCTCTGGTAACAGCTGCTCATTTGTACTGACTCATATTCAATATTTGGTCCATGATGGCTAATATTATTTTCTTACCTACTTAAAAGAAACCCAGTTATTCATCTTATTGCATTTTCTCACTAGAGCACTTCCCTAATTTCTAAAATTTTAAGGTAATATAATATTCTAGGTCTTCATTTTTATTTCTGGTCCAATTTGCCAAGAAGGTACCATCTGCATTTTTCTCCACCACATCCCCTGTCCTCTCATCCACATTTCTTGCAAAGGTAATTGGAAATCTTTCTATTTTTGGTAAAGAGAATTACAAAAGGAAACAATGCACTTGGCTTGGAATCTGTTGCCACCAAAAGATGTATTATTTACTTCAGGTTTATGGTACTGTTAACTTTTAGCCACTCAGGCATAGCAATGAAAACCGAAGTCCACGGTACAATGTATATGCCCAACTTCATCTCCAGATGCATTTATCTAACAACTTGGACATCTCCACCTGGATGTCCCAATGGCATCTCAAACCTAACTGTCTGAAGCTGATGCCCCATCTCCTTGGCACACTTGTCCCCCTTTCTGGTTCCTGCACCTCAGTGAATGGCACCATCAGCTACCAGCTGCATTGGGTGAAAATAGAGCAGAAATGTCCATGTCGTCTGACATTCAATCAACGATGATTCCCAACTGCTTGTAACTGTATAAAATCCCTTGACTCTCTCCCTTCATCTCTATGCCTCCGCTACAGCCTCTCTGTTCAGTCCCTTCCCATCCCTGCCTCCAGATTTCCTTGACTTGAGTCTCTGCCTCCGATCTTGCTGAATTCCAGTCAATCTCTCCACAGCTGCCAGACATGGAAATCTGTGTCCATCACTTCCTCTATGGATCCTCTAGTAACTTTCCATTACCATTGTCATAAAAACCAAGCTCTTTAGCATGACACAGAAGACTAAGTATTGGTTTTACCTACCTCCCCAGTCTGATCTATCAATGGTCCCATGGCCCCATGCAACCCTTTATAGCCTGCATTCTAGCCCTACCCATTAAATTCATAGTCTAGTCTCACACCTCTTCCCTGACACATATGGTATTTTAACTTCTTTAAGTGTCCTTATGCTCCTTCACCTGATTAATTCTCTCTGCTCTTAGAAATTCATCTCAGATGTCCCTTCCTTTGAGAAACCTCCCCTGACTTGATCCCTGGGTGGAGGAGGGGTACCTCCAGAGCCCTTCCTGCTACCCTCTAGCATTTCCATTTACTCTTTGCAATTAAAACTGTATGAAATTTTTCCACTTCTTTGAATTATATCCCCACTTGCCTGTCCTCATACACCTCCACATGACTGAACTGTAAACTCTTTGAGGTCACGGAGGATGACCATTCTTTTACATGTAACCTGACACCTCGCACAGTTTCCTGCACATGGAAGTGCTCATAAATGCTTGTTCCAGGGACAAATGAAGTTAACTGATGCATTTTTGACTATGTACAAACTTCCGGGGGTTTTGTTTGTTTGTTTTTGCATCTTTTTCAACTGGGATTTTTCAAAGAAGTTTTTAATGATTGGCTACATGAGCAAAACTAATTGGGGTCACTTTGTACTTTATTTGGCCAGTTCTTCAAAAAAGCAGCCTGGAATGGAGAGAAACTAAAAGAGAGAGAAAAAGGGGAAAAGAACGCTCAGGTAAGCTACAAATTGTCTAATAGCACTTTGCGCATTAAGAATGAACACACTTTTAAAGATGGTATAAAGTTTTACAGTCATAACTTTACTTTCCATGATCTGTGACGTTGGGGTCAGCTTCCAAGATGGACAAAATAGACAGGAGCCTACACCACATCATTTGAAGGGTTCTGTCAAAATTCCTATCTGTTAGCAACTGTCTTCTGTTTGCCCCTCCAGACCCAGGTTCTGCTCTATGTATAGTCCCTCACCCACCAGTTGAGTTCACCCAATGAGGAGCCCCCAGAGGAAAAGGGGGGAAGGAGGAGGTGAGGGAGGGCTTGAGCCTCTTGGCCCCCTCTCTGCAAGGTCACCTCAGGCGGCTGTTCCTGGGCTGAAGGTCATTGCCCCCGTCAGGGCAGCCTCCTCTGTGTGGCTACTCCTCGTGGCTCTAATTTTTTTTTTCTTTTTATTGGGGAATGGTTGTTTTACAGTGTTGTGTTAGTCTCTACTATTCAGCGAAGTGGCGTTCCCTGTGCTATACAGCAGGTTCTCATTAGTTATCTATTTTATACATATTAGTGTATATCTGTCAATCCCAATCTCCCGATTCATCCCACCCTCCCCCCTTTTCCCCCCCTTGGTGTCCATACGTTTGTTCTCTACATCTGTATCTCTATTTCTGCCTTGCAAACCGGTTCATCTGTACCATTTTTCTAGATTCCACATATATGCGTTAACATGCGATATTTATTTTTCTCTTTCTGACTTAACTTCACTCCTAGAGACTGTCATACCGAGTGAAGTAAGTCCTATTGGGCTCTTGTAGCTGTTCTCTGTCCTCATCCCTTCAAGACTAAGGGCAGTTGTGATGCAGTAACAGATTACTAACCACAGGCGATTCCACTCTACCCTGTGTACCTCTACCTTTGTAAGAGAGTAAGTACATGCGACTCTACCTTTGTAAAGAAACCTTCCTCAGAGGATAGATAATTCACATAGGCCTCCTCTTTCCCATCAGGATACAGACTGACATACACCCTCCTCATTTTGTTAATGTCATCATTTGCGTCCTACCTCTGTATTAAGGCAGTTATCCAGGGGGGAGAAGAAAAACTGTGAAAGAGGTGCAGTTTCATCCCATAGGAGCCATTAATTATATGAATAGATGTGTTACATTTCCTGGAGACAATGGGATTCTTTACAGCAAAGAAGGCAGGACACAGATTGCTCTTGTCTTAGGTATAAGGTATGAAGGAGTTAAGTGGCTGCAGAGAGATGCTAGAATGGAAGGGGGATGAGGTAACAGGCAAACAAAAGTAGTTACCCTGTGTGTGTGTGTGTGTGTGTGTGTGAGAGAGAGAGAGAGAGAGAGAGAGATGCTCTTAACTGAGAGAAAGAAAAGGTTTTTTTTTTTTTTTAAGATGTAAAGGCTTTAGGGGGAGCAGTTACCACTCTGTGCCCCAGTCAGCACCACTGTGTCTACTGTGTGCAAGTCAACCCCATCCCTGCTCCCAGTAGGCACTGCCACCTCTGTCCCTGGTGTCCTGCACACACACCTCAGGTGGTTCATCTACCTCCCAAGGGACAGGCCCTGCGGGGAAAGACAGGGTTTTTCAGATTGTAGAACCTCAGTTGGCTTTGGCCTGAAACAGCAATTTAAGTGTAAACTTCTTCCTCAATCCGTCTTCCAGGCATCAGAGGTGGTCTGATCTCAGGACCTGACTGGAAGCTCCTGGTGGCAAGTGTCAGGCCAGGTACAGGCTCGCGTTTCTGGAAGAAAACATTCGGGTCGATGCTCTAGAGATGTTGGCCAGATAAATTATTACCTAAATGGTTTCATTGTTTAAAGTTTGGGGGTTGTTTTTTTTTTTTTTTTTTTTTTTGCTGTTGTTGTTTTAGCCTGTGAAAATTGTCTTAATATTTGAACGGGGAAGGTAGGAAAGAAGGGGACAAAAGTAGTTGTGAGGAGGAAGCACATTTTTAGTAACTGAATTCTAGACGTGGTTCTGTTTCTTATGTGATGGTAGTCACATGTACTTACACTCTTCCTCTGTAAAATAAAATAATAACTCCCTTATAGGTTCATTGTATTAACTATTGATTTCTTCCTTTTCATTTCAAGCAGCCATCCAATTCTAAAATTCATAATGATCTTTTAAAAGACAGATTAATTCTTTCTTATTGTTGCATCAACACTAGATTTCTACTGATCTAGAAACCTGTAGTTTTATTTGCTCCACTCCCACCCCCAATAACTGATCACCTGTCAAAACCGTAGAATTATGTAACTGTATAAATCTGGGCTCTGTTTAAAGTCTGCTGGCACAAGTCTCTATAGGCCAAGGAGTTGCTTTATAAAAAGCACCTTCGGTTTAATTAAACTCTTCTGACAATCGACTTTGTGGAAGTGAACATTTTCATTTCTTCTGAAGCAGGAACCTCAGAATCAGCCAAAAAGCAAATTTTCTTGTGTTAGCCCCACAGGCAACATCAGAGGAGAAGTTGACCACTCAGTCGCTTGGCATTCATTCACTCTCTTGAATATACTGCCAACAAGGGTATACATTCTATTGGTGGTTTTTGTGAATTGGACTCTGGTCAACTGAGGTCTTGACTCAAACCACCAACTCATTTCACATAATTGACCGCTCAGCCCTCAATCTGCAATAACATTTTTCTGGGACTTACCTCGTTGGTATAGGCAAGATTTGAATCAGTGCCCTCAGGGCAAGAGGCTTCATAGTACATCATTAATCATCTCTGCATTCCATTCACTCAGATAAGGCCTTGTGGGCTGGGGAAATATTCACAGGTTTTATCTGTTTGGGTTGGCACCACTGTGCAGTCAAGCTTAGCCCAGCCAGTTCAGTTCACCCCAAGCCACGAGTCTACCTTTGGGTAAAAGAAACTGTGGGGAAGTAAACATAAAGGGAGATGTCACATATGAGGAAGCCACAAGTATCCCTGAAAAGGTGAAAGTCAGTGCTGTATAGCAAGAACTTGTCATTAAAAAGCCTGTCCTTGTTTTCATATTTGGGGCGTATTTGCTCTGTGGAACCGTCTCTAAAATGAATATATTAGAATATCACTACTCAAAAGTGGTGCAAGAATTGATCAAACATTTTTTTTTTTCTTCTAATGTCTGGAAGTTATTAGGGGAACAAAATCCCTGTGCACATGTGAGTGGCTTAAATGCTTTTTATTTATATTATATAAGAATCAGGCAAAAATTATAAAAAGAACGTATAATTGTTAAAAGGAAGGGTCTTAATCATTTCTGACAGCATCAAGCCCTTGAGTAATCTACCGATGTTAAGAAACACAGCATAGCAATCTTAATGATAGGATCTGTCTTTTATTTATATGATTTTCTTATGTGCATGTGATTTAAATGAATGAAGCACTTAAACTTTTCCAATCTTGAGTACATCTGACTGTAGTCAACACCTAAGAACATTTTGTCAGCAGTGATTCAGGTGTTTTCTTGATGAATCTTTGGATTGTCCCCAACTCAGGTTTAATTTCACATTCAGCTCTACTGTAAACAACCATAGATATGCCAAAGGGCTTTTATAGGTCTTTAAAAAAAATTTTTCATTAACAATTTATAAAACTATAACTGAAATAGGTCTTGATCTTTTTTGATGATTGAGGTGTCTTCTTGGCAACTGTATATGTATTAAGGTAAAACATGACTCATAATTTCTTAGTCACCCAGAATTGTCTGGAAAAATCATGTAAGGAGAAAAAAATAAAACTTTTAAAGTAAAACTTACTCCCATATTAACTAAAAATAAGAATATAAAAAAATTTTTTTTAAGTTAAAACTTATTTTCAGAATATTTTCTAACAGTCAATTCTGTTAACCCCATTTTCTCTTTGGCTTTGGGGGCTTTATACATTTTCTATTGTCCACAGCCCTTCTGATTTGCAATCTGGTATGTTGCCTTGTAAATTTAAAGCATACATAAACTGGCCATGTTTTCTATACCTGGAATACTCAATTGGCAATATTCCTACAAAATGTCCCATTGCTAAGAGAAAAAACAACAAAAAAAGAGATTTGATTCAATCCTCTTGCCTACTATGTGCATTTCAACCAATCTTTTAATGGATTTGAATCATTAACTGAATCTATGATCTTAGACTATAGTGTTATTAGTTACACAATGCAGTGCTCAATTTGGGACTCCTCATTAGATTAATCTAACTGGGATGCCTAAAGTTTAGGTTAGGGAAACGTCAGCACATATTAATTTATTTAATTTTAGAAGTACGTATCAGAGAACAAAGCAATTTGCGAAGTTAAATTGTCTTTCCACATATCAGATTCATGATCTTCTGGGTTCACAGATCAAGTCCCCTTCTTCCCATGCACCATGTGAAAACCACAAAACACTGTTTAGCTTACACAATGTGTTATACACAGCAAGGCTCGCTCCTTCAGTGGGTACAAAGAAGGTAATTCAATCTTAAAGTTCTACTGCTGTCATAAGTGTTTATGACATCACCAAGACCTAGCAGCTGAATCGTAGCTTTGTCTTCTCTCTGCCAACATGCATTATTAGAGATGGACCCTCAAAGTCTAAGAAGTCATTTTAACCCCTCCTATACAAAAATTGCTGCTTATGAAAATTCCCTGAATTGTCGGGATAGTAGAACAAATGACTGCTAGTCTTTCTAATAACCCTACCAATGGAGAGAGGCACAGCCCTTGCTGTTAATTCTGAGTTCACACACAATCGTGCTTTTCATTCCCAGACCTCCAAAGCTCTTACAAGTTAGTGAACATTTTAAGATCACCTCCCTAGGTCCAACCCTGAAGGCCCAGCTATTTCAAGTCTTACTTCCTGGATAAAGACAGGGTAGGCATTCGGGAAAGAACATGGGGTTGGACTTGGAGAAAAAATGGTTCAAATGCATTCTCTACCACTTACTAGTCAAGGTGGATAATGCCAGTCTCTGTTCCTTCTGCCATTTGTGTGGGAGCTAAGGGCTTTGGAGGTGAATGGCCCTGACCATGGTTCAAGGGATGACTCATGATCACTTAAACCAGACAATATAAGCCTGTTGTCATCATATCTTTTAGGGGTGGAGATAACCCAGCCTAAGCTAATTAGCATATGGCTTTCTCATAGCCATGATGATTGATCACCTTGTGATCATTGATCACCACAATATGTGGCCATGTGACCTAAGTTTGTTCTAGCCTAGTAGAGCTTAAACCTTTCATACATTGATTGTTTCCTTTTCTTAAGGGTGGTGTGGTATGCAGTTCAGAGGCTTGAAGCTCCTGCAACTACCATAAGATGAGACACCTGAAAGACAAAGCCAACACAAGAAGAAAGGCTGAACTAAAGAATCTCAAAGTGAAGGAGCCAAAGACCTGATCAAACCATACCTGAAGCTTACATTACCTCACCACTTTTCAATTACATGAGCTAATTATTTATATTGTTTAAGACGTTGGAATTGGGCTTTGTTTCTTGAAATCAAAGTACCTTGACTGGTTCACTGGCTTCCTAATCTTCAGCTTTGGTGTCCTCATCTAGAAAATGAAGATACCAGCAACTACCTTCTAGGGCATTTTTTGAGAAATAAATAAAGTGACATACGTAAAATATTTGGCACTTAGTAGCCCTTTTCTATCAGTGGCCCAAGTCAGTTTTCTAAATTCTTAAAGGACTTGCCTGCACTATGCATATGTATCATTCTGCATAGGCACTTTAAATTGTGTTGTTAATTTTAGGATTATGGATTTTTAAATTGGGGTGGGGATTGGCCATCAATAATCCCTTTGAGAACCAAAAGAGAGCCACAGATTCTATCAGAAAAATCAATCAATCAATCAATATGCATTGATGAAGAAAACAATTGCTGTAATACACAAGGAGGGATATCCTATAGTTAAAGAGAAGATTAACAGACTAGACAGACTGATGGAACTCTTCCATTTAATATCCATCCCCAACAAATATCATGACCTCTTTGAATAAGTTTATAAGCCCACTTTACATAACTCTGAAGTTTGTTAACCTAATGCTATAGTTCACCTCTCCTACTCAGTGTTGCAAGTTTTCTGCTACCTAAGTGACCCTGGTCCCCCATTTCCTCTGAATCACAAAACTTCCCCTCCGTTGCTGAAAAAAGTAATTTTTATGAATAATCTTAGTTGAATATGTGTTTTGTTTTGTTTTTTATAAATTTATTTATTTTTGGCTCTGTTGGGTCTTTGTTGCTGCACGCGGGCTTTCCCCAGTTGCGGCAAGTGGGGGCTACTCTTTGTTGCTGTGTGCAGGCTTCTCATTGCAGTGGCTTCTCTTGTTGCAGAGCATAGGCTCTAGGCGCTTGGGCTTCAGTAGTTGAAGCACGTGGGCTCAGTAGTTGTGGCTCACGGGCTTAGTTGCTCCACGGCATGTGGGATCTTCCAAGACCAGGGCTGGAACTCAGGTCCCCTGCATTGGCAGGTGGATTCTCAACCACTGCACCACCAGGGAAGCCCTATGTGTGTGTGTGTGTGTGTGTGTGTGTGTGTGTGTGTGTGTTTAAAGTCATTGATTTTGATATGCTAAGCTGTCAAAGGAGTTAATGCTGTCTAATTCCAGACACTGTACACTCTCTTCCTCCTAGAGTCAGTTGTTAGTAAACCACTAAGCCTTATGTTAAAGCTCATAGGTTCAGGTTAAGAACATTTCGATTAATTTTATACTATCTGTATCATTTAGGCTTTGCTGCTTCACAACCTACCCCAAATTTAATGACTTGAAACAATACTCATTATTTAGCTCATGGTTCTGCTGGTCAGCAATCTGGGCAAAGTTCAGCTGGTTGGTTCTCTTGTTTTCACTTGGCTCTCTCGTGTACCCACATCAGCTGTTGGAGTGATGAAGGGTTGCTGATCTAGGATGGCCTCAGCTGGGATCAGCTCTATCCCCTGTGGTCTTTCATTGTCCAGTAGCCTATGTTGAGCTTGTTCTCATAATGGCAATGGGGTCTGTTGGGCTGTACTCCACAGGCCTGCAAGCCTTGTAGTTGCCAGCCTCAAGACCAAAGAAAGAGCCCAGAGACAGTGACAGAGACATCAATGGTTTATTGGACAGGGGATCTTCCACAAAGTGTCCTGGAGCGATCCCCACTGTGTGTGGCGGACAATGGGCAGGAAGTGGCAGCAGTCTTTGCTACTTGGGGCAGGGGGCTACCATTTATAGGGGAACTGACATCAGGTGGGCTCATCAGTTATCAGGGACTAATTTAACCCTATAATTAAGAGGATTGGATAGTCATGTGAGTGAAACAAGGACTGGCTGAGAAGGGGATGTACAGAGAGAAAGAGAACAGCCACCTTGAATAGCCTGACCATACAGGGTCCAAGAGAGAACATAGATGCACACAAGGCTTCTGGAGGCCTGGTTAGAGGATGGGCACCATGTCACTTCTGCCACATTCTGTTGATCCATTCAAGGCACATGCTAGTCCAGGTTCAAGGATCAGGAAATAACCCAACCTCTTGGTGTACAGAGCAGCAGAGACACATTGCAAAGGTGTATAACCATTTTTGCAATTAACCTGCCATACTCCCTTTCCCTTTCTACACCATAATTCCTCAAAAATTCTGTCATATTACTTGTACCCTCAGTGTTTATCAGTGCACTTCCCACCCAGGGTACTTCTCATATAAGTTCAATGCAAGTTCCCCACAGGACATGGTGATGGTGACTGTCTTAGACCATTCAGGCTGCTATAACAGAACACCATAGACTGGGTGTCTAACAAGCAACCTAAATTTATTTCTCACAGTTTTGGGGGCTGGAAAGTCCAAGATCAAGTTGGGGGCAGATTCCGTGTCTGGTGAGAGTCTGGTTCATAGAGGCCATAATCTCTCTCTGATTTCACATGGTAGAAGGAGCCAATGAACTCTCCAGGACCTCTTTCATAAGGGCACTAACTCCATTCACGTGGGTTCTGCCCTCCTGACTTAATCAACTACCAAAGGCCCTGCTTCCTAATACCATCATGTTAGGGACTGGGATTTCAATTTTAATTTTGAGGGGACACAAACATTCAGTCTATAATAGTAACTTCTTTGACCATTGTATCCATTTATGACAAAACTGGTCAGCCAAAAGATTTGTTCGTGTGGGAATAGAGCCACAGCCACTGCAAACAGTTAGGTTAATTGGTTACAAAGCAATATTTATCTCAGTCATTGCACAACCCTGGCTGCACAACAGAATCAATTGTGGTGTTTTGAAACTTATGGATGCCCACCAGGGACAATTCAATCAGAATATCTGAGGCTGGGACCTGTACATATGTAAGAGCTCCACAGGTGATTCTACTGCACAGCTATGGTTGAGAATGATTGATTGAACTATCCAATCACCTACCCATCTATTAGAGCCATGGTTCTCAAAATCACCTAGAGATCCTGTTAAATACAGACTGCTGGGCTCCACAACCCAAGTTTCTGACTTAGCAGATAGATCTGTCTGACATGGGGCCTAGGTGATGCCAAAGAAGCCAGTCCAGGGACCACACTTTGAGAACCACTGTTGTAAAGGAATATGGCCCATTGGCATTTTAAAAGTACATCATCTCAGAGATGTATTTGTCCCCAATACTGCCAAGAAGGTAGAAGTTTCTGTCTTATAGACCTGTAGTAATTCCAGGAGAGGAAAGGATGGTTTCTCCTACACCTATCAATGTGTGGGTCCCACATCCAGTGATTCTGATTAAATGGGGACCTAAGCATTGTAGATTAGAATTTGCCCCAGGTGATTCCAATGTGCTGCCAGGATTAAGAGCTACCAGCCTCCTCATTTTCTATATCTTGTCCCAAAATCAGCATCATCAACATCACCTGAGAACTTGTTCAAAATGCAAATTTCAGGCTCCACCCCAGATCTATTGAATCAGAAATTTTGGGGGTGGGGCCCAGCGATCTGTTTTAACAAGCCCTTCAGGTGATTCTGGTAAATGCTAAGCTTTGAGAGCCTCTGTATTAGTGTATAGTAACAATGCAAGGAAGCAATTACTGCCAAGCGAGTGACAACGATTCCAAGCCCCATCCGACTTCCGAGAAAGTCATGCTAGGGAGTTCACCGGAGTTGGGCCACAGAGGAGAGGTAAAATCTGAGTGAGCAGAGAGAAGATGGACCTGTAATTCTCCTAGCCAAAAGAAGTATGTAATCACGTGGGCATGAGGGGGGTGGGGGGGGGGGGGTCAGAATCCACAGGTGGTCCCGGGGTAATTAGCTGACCACACTGGAGGTGCAGGTTGTTTATACAGTGAAGTAGAGGGACATAATTCCACGCTGGATCACAGCCTGTTCCAGAATTTCAAGAAGAGACGGAAAGCTGCATGATGTGGCTGTTCCAACACCCAAACCAAAGCAACAAATGACCTTCAGAACCCCAGGTACCTTCAGAGAGTTGGAAAGAAAATCAGTGGCAGAGAGGTGAATTCTCGTGCTATGGGAAAGAGGGGGAAGGAATGGCTCATTGTGAGAACATGATATGCCCCCTTTCAGAGAATAGATAATGCCAGGGGCACTGTTTCCTTTCCTCATTCAACAAGCCTTAGGGAGTGCTTCCCATATGCCAGGGATCATGTTAGTCACTGGGAATATATTTGGGAACAAAACACAATCCCTGCCCAGTCAGAGAGGACGAGTCAAAGGCACCCACAAAATGCACATTACTTCAAGGTGTTTCATCATATCCAAGAAACCACACTTTGCTAGCAGTGTCTTTAAAAAAACACTTGTTCAGATTTAGATACCTAAATGCTATCCCTCATCCGTCTTCCCCTCTGAGGTTCCCCCAGGGAGAAACACACAATGAACAATTGCTAAAACGGGAAAAAAGTATGAGCATGCAGCCAAGCCTGCCCAACACAGGGTTTTCTGGGGAAAATGTAATCAAGGACCTAGATTCTTGGCCTAGATGAGTGTTTCTATTCTATTTCCTTAAATCCAGAAATACATATTTTGCAAAGGAAGCAGCAAAGGAAGCCCTATGCCAGTTAGCCAATCAAGTGTGGGAATGCCTCCACTACCCAGGATGGAACACAAGAAAAGAAAACATCACTAGACTGACCTAGACCACCCTGCCGAAGGTTAAGTCAATCCCTGTACAAAGGCCAGGCTGCCACATGGGAGAACATACAGGAAGTGGAAATATGGTTAGCTGGCCTCAAGGAGTAAGACCATCTTTCAAAATCAACCATTTGTGAAAGAGCAGTGAAAGAGAAGATTGAATTATGGGCACATGCCTTACAAAGCACAGTAACCCTGCCCCACAGTAAAAAGCATCCTGATCAATATCTGGGGGTACGAGCATCACCTTTTCTATTCTTTCTTCCTTAGAAAGGACATAGTAAAGGGACAAGGGGAGCTGGATCTTACACAAGGAATTAGGGTGGTGATCCTCCTGACATCTAAACTATTTAGCTCATGATATAAATCTGTATCAATCCATACAGAGGTTCTTAACCGGGGCTCTTATCAAGAACTGGCAAATGTTTGTCTCCTTTATTTATTTATTTGATTGCATCCAATCTCTTGGTTTTAGTTTCCATTTTCATGTTAGTGACTCACAAGCATCCATTTCCAGCTCATACTTCTTCTCTGAACTCCAAACGTACATAATACGTAGCCTCTTCAATACCGCAGTTGGAAGGGTAGCGGGCACTTCAAGCTTACCTAGCCTAGAGCTTGGGATCCCTCCCCCCTGGAGCCTGCTTCTTGGAATGGCAGCTCTAATCATCCATTTATTCCCATGGCTTCCCAGGACACTTACCATAGAATCCTACAAGGCCCTACATGCGCTTGACCCCACAGCCTCACTGATCTTAACCTCTACCCGTCTTCTCCTTGCTTAGTCCAGCCCAGTGTCTTTGCTGTTCCTGGGCTATGTCAACATTCCCACCTTATATGTTTGGTTCTTCTCTTTCCTTCTTCTCTCATAGACCCATGTGGATTCCTCCTTCACTACATTAGGTCTCAGCTCAAATGTCACCTCAGTAGAAAAAGCCTTTCCTAACCATGCTGTCTAAAAGAGCTCTTCGCTTAATCTCAGTCCTTTATGCTGACTGAGCTTTTATCTTTTTTTTTTTTTTTTTTTTTTTTTTGCGGTACGTGGGCCTCTCACTGTTGTGGCCTCTCCAATTGCGGAGCACAGGCTCCGGATGCACAGGCTCAGCGGCCATGGCTCACGGGCCCAGCTGCTCCATGGCATGTGGGATCTTCCCAGACCAGGGCACGAACCCGTGTCCCCTGCATCGGCAGGCAGACTCTCAACCACTGCGCCACCAGGGAAGCCCTTTGACTGAGCTTTTTTTTTTTTAAATTATACTCATCACCATAGGATATATTACATTAATTTGTTTATTGACTTAATGGAGTGTTTCACCCAACCCAAATATAGACGCCACAACAAGGAGGGCTTTGTTCTTATATCTCCACATAACTTGCACAGTGGCTGGCATATAGTAGATGCTCAGTAAATACTTGCCAAATTATCTTTACAAATCAGATCTGGGACATCTGAGAATGAGCCTTGGAGGAGTTCTGCTGTGTATACATAACATCCAGCTTTATGCAGTAAGGAACATATGACAACTGAAGAGCCCTTCAGCTCCATGGCTCTTAGAAATTTCTAGCTCAGCTCACCCTTTGCTTGATTCATCACTACACACTCACGTCCTCCTTATCTCCCCAGTCAAATGGTCTAAGAATGGTACCCATATCTTTGAACACCCCCCCATCCCAATGAGATGTGTGGTCTGGGAAATGACTGCCCTGCTGCTTCCAGATGTGGGATTCAGACTCTTCCACATGTGTGAGACTGCGTGAGTGAAAAAATATTAGACTATCTGGGACATTTTTATGGTCCCTGGGAAAACCATAACACAATAGTTAAATTGGCTACTGCCAAGGGAATACAGGTTGAATAATCATCATAATTCTAATGCTTAGATCTACTTAAAGCAAATTGAATAAACTATTTGAAAATAACACTGCTAAAGACAGCTAATAAAACTTGAGAGATCATGGATTTAATGAAAATTTGTTAACAATGGGTTTGCTGAAGGACCACATTTTGGTCCTTACATTTGGGAGCTCATTTTAGCTTCTTGTTGGAATAGTTGGCAGTACTGATGATTAGCCTACCCAAAATTCTTTTTCAGAATTTCAGAGGATCTAGAATGTGTTCAACTCTAATTTGACAATCCAATTTTCTATTTAAACTGGAAAATTATTTGCAAATCACTGGAAATAAGTATCTCAATTCATGGGTGATTCATCCGAATGAACCTCTCCGGTAATAAATAAAAAAAAGTAAACTCAAAAGTACTTTCTTTTTGCCAAACCCTCTCCATATGTATCTCGTCAGCCTCCAAGGGGTGACTCCAATCTCACTTTTAAGACGGTAGCCTCCATGCACTTCTGTCATTTGCTCAGTCTCCCATGCATAAAGAATAAGTACCAGTGACACTAATCTCTGGAGGGAAGGAAAAAATAATCCTAAAGGCCTTCATTAGGTTCCCTTTCCCTTTCAACCATCAAATCTAATCACCTCCCCCCTTCATTACTCCCTGTCAGAACCGTGAGTGATAACAAGTTTGATTTTCACCAAATATATTTCAATTTCACTCTCTGACATTGTAGTAGCAAGGGTCTTGGCAGAGGCCACAGTTTTATCTACTAACACTTACAATCAAAATATGAAGTCTCACCCACAGTAAGAATTGAAGACATACATGCTCTGATGCTTTTTTCCCTAATTATAGAGACACTCCATTTTCTCACCTGAATTTTTTTTAACAAGGTCACATACACAGGAAATTCAGATTTTACTTGAGTCCTACATCTAAGTTTCATAAAGCCTTTTACCCATTGTTCTCTTCTTCCAACTCCAAAAGCTAAAAAGAACTTTTTCAAGGATATTTCTTTCTCTACAGTAATCTGTACTTTTCCAGTGCATTATCTCACAATCCACTGGACCTTTTGAATTTATAGGAGGCAAGAACATCACAAAACTTCCCAAAAGTATGACCAGAAATCTATGAGACCAAGAATCATGTGTCATCTAATTCACATCAAACCAAGCAATATCTGCTGATCACATACTATGGGCAATGTCCTGGGAAAGGCAGTGGTGAATATTAGACACCACAGAGACTCATAAAGCAGAAAGCTAGTGTTTTCTTATTTTCTTATAGCATCGGCCTCAGGCTGGTAGTAAGCAAAGGTGTCATTTAAGAGGTGTGATTGGAGCTTAGGGAAAAAAACACTTCATGCAAAATTGCCTTCCTTACCCAGGTGGCACAGATTTGGGAATGCCAGGAGATTAGGCCTTCAACTTGAATTCTTCTATAATTCTCATTCAAAGCACCAGTGTCCCTGTTCAGTGGAGAAGATGGAGCTAAACCACTCTGATGTCCTTGTCAATCAGAGAAATACATTTCCTTAATGAGAGAGCTAACCAGGAAAGTCCTAAGACCTTGGAACAGCATGGGGTCCACCCCCTTCCTCTCCTTGGCTCTCAAGGGGGAGAAAGTAAAGACAGCCAGCATTCTGAGGATTGAAGCTTTGGAAAGACAACCACATTTCTATCAAATTATTACCTCCCCATGATGGCTTCCTGCCAGAGCCAACTCCCACAAACGTACATCTGTTTCAGGTGGCCCCAAGTCTGCTACTGTGTGAGATTTCTTCCTTCTTTTTTTCTTTTCTTTCTTTCTTCCTTTTTCTTTTTAAACCTCTTTTTTTTTTTTTAACCTGTTTTGGAAAAACACAGCATAGAGACTGTTTCAAACCACACACTCTCTAGCTACCATGTGGAGAGACACACACTATATTTTTCGAAGATTATAAAACCTCGTTCTCAGTTGGCTTCTTTGTGTCTTAGTTTTTCGCAAACTTTTGATATTTTGTCTTATCTTGAGACTAGCTCCACCTTTTCCTGGTTCATGCAAGATTATTGAGGTCACCCAACTTCAAAGTCCCACTCTGTGACTCAAATGGTGAAGTTCTCCTGTGTGTGAGTGTCTAGGGGATGCCTAGGACGAAGGAATAATACCCTTCTGTAAGGTGATCTGGGCTAATGACAATGCCTCACTCTTTTTGCTGTGAATACCAATGGTGATTCAGCATCACAGGCAGCCCGATAATGTCTCTAAAAGGCATCAGTGTTCTCTGAGATGCTTCCCAGGTATCCTGTTGCAAGATCTAAAATGTCTCCGAACTGAATACAGTTGCCCAGTTTGTCCTTGGTGGTGCCAGAAATGCTAATCGATTTCACATACATTCCCTGGATAGCAGTGGAAATTTTCTGTTTCAAATCCATCCAACAAGAATTTAGTTGCGGGAAAGCCTGTCTGTTGCACACCAACTCTCCCTTCCCTTCCCTTCACCTGGTTGAAACCACAAGAGGCAACTTCCTGTCCTTGACCACCTAATGTAAAGACACCTGTTTGGGCTTGCGAATAAATCAATTCACTTGCAGCTGCCCCAACCTAAGGATTTTAGAAATAATCTCTTTTTCCTTGGAACTCACCAAGAAGCACCTTTAAGGTGATTCAAGAAGTGGATTTCTCTGATGCTCACCCCCTGCCCCAAACTGGACAAGTCCAAACATACAAGGCATGAAAGGGAGAAAGGAGGAAAGCCTCATGGAAACAGACTGTAAATCTTTCAGGGGAGAGCAAACAGAAGAATCAGGCAACCAAAGAGGCATTGCCTCCAGACAGAAAGAGGGTCATCTGGGCTGCCTGCAGGCCTGGAGCTGTGGCCACGGCAGGCATTGTGGCCAAAAGGGGGGCTTTCGCAGGTCTTCTTAAGGTTGGGAGCAGAGAGAATCTCCCTTTTCATTTCCCAAAAAATATATTTGCTTGGTTGAAAGGCCAAGAGATATCCTTCCATTCATTAACCAAATCTTCACTTCTAGTTAACTAGGTTCCTCATCTATAAAAGAAGAATGATAAGACCAGTACCTGCCTCCTGCCATAGCTGGAAGGCTAAATGTGATAACCTGCATAAAGCATTCAGCCCAGTGCCTGGCACATGGTAAATGCGCAATAAACATTAGCTGCTATGATTAGTCCCTTGCTATGATCTTGCAAGGGAAGGACAGAAGTAGTCAAAGCATGGACCAAACAAATCATCTTCGACAGTATTACTCTACAGAACTGCTCGTCTTGGTTCAAAGCATTTCTGTCTGTCTCCTCTGGAGGCCAAACATGATAATGGAGGAGGTTCCGTCCGAGGTGAAGGACACCCACCGAAGGGCTGGAGGACAGCATGTGTTTTCACTGGCAGGCTGCTCACTAGCCAAACCTCTGGAAAGTCGCAACACCCACTTGGCAAAGTAGACGCTGTCTGTCTTATTGAAAACATCTTAAGAGTATAATAAATAAAAAGCATTTTGTTTCCATAGTTTGAACTTGTAATTCTGTTGGCCAGGAGCTGTCAAGGAGAGAAGATTAGTGAGTGCAATAATGCTTAACAAAGTGGGGCTGATGAAAGAAGAGCTTCAGCCAGTAGCCCAGCTCTGAACAATAAAACACTTTTAATTGGCACAAAGCAGGCACTTCCCAAAAGGTCCTGGGTCCTGGCAGGGCACACGTCCCACAGTTTGGGACCAGAAATGTTTTCCAGAGACATCCCCACCCTGAGGGGACACACAGGTCCCAGTGTGTTTCGAGACTGTGTGAGGTGGATCAACAGCGGTGGAAATTCTCAGACCTGCCAACATGAAAGGCAAGCACAAACACTGCCCGTGTGAGACTCTGGGAAGCCTGGCAGGTCCCCAGTGTTCATGCAAGATCATGGTGCTGGGGCCATGCGGCCGTGGCCTTCTGAACTGGCAAAGGAAGTAGGCTGCCAGAAAGGAGTGGGCTCTGCTGATGCCGGCCACAGAGCCCACGGCTGGCTGGCGCAGTCCAAGAAATGCTGTTTGGAAAGTGGTGGAGGAAATGATATATGTGGCTTAACTGGGTGGAATTTTATCACTGACCTAGAAATCAGTGCCTCGGGCAGCTCAAGAAACAACAGTTTTAAGAGCAAAAGAGAACATAAGGACCGAGGAGCCATGACTCAGAGCTGCAAGGCTGGGTTTTCTGTGGGTTCATATACAGGGAGGACAATGACCAGACACATTACATGGTTCACATCCACACAGGGTCAAGCTGGCACACCTTAGCGATGGCGGAAGGTCCAAAGAAGGACCACATGAGCTCAGGTAATCAATCATTTTACCACAGGGATTCATGCGTTAAGAGCCAGGTAAGCCGACAAGTGGCTACAAGAGGGATTTGAGTTTACTGTGACCTATACACATGAGTTCACTATCCAACCAACAGTGGATTTAAAGGATGGGAAGTTAAATGCAGAGGGTGGCAGCAGGTCATGAAAGTAAAAGGAATTTAGTCTTGAATCTCAGATGATACCAGTTTGCAAGATTAACTGGGAAGAGGTACCATTTGTTCACCCAGTGTCAACTGAATCTCTCCTGGTTAAAGCAAAGCTGTCCTGAGGATAGACAGTCTCCATCCTTCATTCTCAGTTTCTTAGGATAGAAGATTAGCCATGTGTTCCAGTTACCCTGCTCCTTGTAGATATCACCATGCTGCTTTGTCACCTCTGCCTTCTCTATCCCACCAATACCTCCTCCAGGACCACCTGCGTGATCACTGTCATCTCTCTCCCACTGTCACTTCCACTTCCGCCACCACCTCCATCTTCCCTGTCATCACCTCCACCTCCAACTTCATTTCTACCTCTACTATTATCATCAGCAGCTCCAACAGCCCCTCTACTACTACCACCCCCATTTCCATTTCCACCATCACCTCCACCACTATTATCACCACCTCCACCATCACCAGTTCCATCACCACCCTACCACCACCACCATCACCATTGTCTCCATCACCACCTCCCCTCCATCTTCACGAATACCCCTTATCACCACCACCACCACCACCACTACTATCACTTCTACTAGCTCAAACACATTCCACTACCACCACCTCCTCTCACCTCCACCATTAATGTTTCCCTCCACTTTCACCACTACCACCTCTGCTTCCACGAACTCCAATATTGTCACCTCCTCCACCTACATCATTTTCTCCCAAACCACCTCTACTTCCTCTACCAGCACCATCTCTATCCCTGCCTCCACCACCACCATTACCACCCCCATTATCTCCATTATAACCTCCACCAACTCCAGCAACACCTCCACTTCCACTACCAATACTACTACCTCCACCATGACTTCCTCCATCAGCTTCTCCATCACCACCTCTACCTACACTTCCATGGCCACCTCCACCACTGTCACCACTTTTGTCATCATCACTACCCCCACTAACTCTACCACCCACCAGCATCCCAAGCCATCACCTCCACCACCGTTGTCACCACCTCTACAATCACCACCTCCATCATGTCATCACCTTTGTTACCACACTAGTGTATCTGTAAGCCAGGAGCTAAGGGAAGTATTTTATAACCATTACCTTTATTTAATTCCCACAGAAACTCTATGAGGGGGAGGTGGGTATTCCTCTTCCCATTTTACAGATGAAAGTCAGAGAAGTTATGTCACTTGCTCCAAATCACACAGATACAAAAAAGTAAATGCAAATTTCTGTTCCAAGTGTGTCTAAGGCCACGTTCTTTTGTTCTATTGAATCATGACCATTCTCTAAGAAAAAGAGGAAAGTAACTATAAGCAGAGTAAGAATACTTTCTCCGCATATCTGTAAGGGCACAACAGAATGAGGTAAGTATTAAGGGCAGAGACATAAGGATGTGGCTCATGGGTGGCCATCCCCATCCAGTGCCCAGTACAGACTCAGCCTGTGCCTAAGACAGGCTTCTCATTATGAGTTTCCCTTGGAGAAGAGTCCAATGTGTCACCCAGAGAGTCAAAACTATCAAAAATCCCTGCTTTTTTGTTTTGTTTTGTTTTGTTTTGTTTTTTTGTGGTACGCGGGCCTCTCACTGTTGTGGCCTCTCCCATTGCAGAGCACAGTCTCCGGATGCGCAGGCTCAGCGGCCATGGCTCACGGGCCCAGCTGCTCCGCGGCATGTGGGATCTTCCCGGACTGGGACATGAACCCGTGTCCCCTGCATCAGCAGGCGGACTCTCAACCACTGTGCCACCAGGGAAACCCCCTGGTTTTATAATAATGTAATTCACCTCATTTCTTTAAACCAAGATTTGTTTATTTCAATTAAATTAATGGACATTTTGAAATGGAAAACATTTCAGAAATAAAATAACATAAAAATACATATGGTGGCCATTAAGATATATCTACAAGCCCATGCACTGTATAGTGAGAATAAATGGCTCATTTCCTTAATATGTGTGATCTTAGTAATTACCACTTTAGAATATCTATATAAACTGGAAGAAAGAGAAATATCATTATTGTTTGCTTATCCCATAATATTTAACTGACTTTAGGGATTTAAAAACAAAGGACATCATTATCTTTGCCTATAGTCTCAAGTTATCTTTCAAATGATAAACCATTCCTATATTCTATCAATCCTAAAACCCAGACAGAGTCATTGCATGAAGTAGTGGAAAGAATCTGAACTTCAGAGTCAAGCAAAACTGAATTCTTATCATAGTTTTGCTCTGTATTAGCTCTGCTACTCTGGGCAGTTTATTTAACCCAGAATTTCCCCGCTGGTGGGCTGAGGCCCACTGTGGTGCTACATGCCTGTAACATGTGTGCCAAGATATTGATGTCCTCAGCCACTGGGGCAGATTGATTGGTCTTCGGACCCATAACCTCAAGCCTCCTTCATTTCCCCCAGTGGTCAGGATAACTAGCGTCATGTTCCATGTGTGCCATGACCTAGAAAACGTTCAGAAGTGCTAAGACCCTGTAAACCCTTCGTCTGTGAGGTGGACAGGAGTACCCCATTCAGAAGGCGACTCTCAAGATTCATGAGGGAAAGAGCTGAGCTCAGGAACCCAGAGCTGATGCTCAAAAAAAATTCAATACATCAGGCTCTGCATCTACTTGACTTTTATTATAATTTCTTACATTACAATCAGCTCATCAAGAAATGGAATGGCCTGACCCTGGGTGTTGAAGAAGGTGAGGAGACTGCACTTCTTTTGGCTGATGGCTAGACAATTATTAATTTGGCATCCACTGTGCACAAAGTACAGCATGGCTGGGGGTACAAGAAACATGCTGTTTCTATACCATATTGACTCCTATGCATGCAAGTTCTTACCAAAATGTTAATGACCCCCAAATTTAACATCTTCATTCTTGATTTCAGTCCTGCACTCCAGATCCAAATTTCAGACTTCTTTCTGGACACAGCTACATAGATAACACATGAGCATCTCAACTCTTCCACCTACCATCAACCCTAACCAAGCCTCCTTTGCTCCTGTCTATCATCTGGACTAATGGCATCATCTTCCAATGGTTGTCCAGGAGCACAGCTTCTATCCTGACCATATACCCCTTAATAACACCACCCTGACAAATTCTGGGATTCTCCTTTTACAATACCTCAAACATCCTTTACATCCCCACTGCCCTAGCTCAGTCTTACATTATTTTTCCCTGACCTATCATTATATTAACCTTCTCAATGGTGAGTATGCCTTGGATCCCTCTTGATGGCCATTAATTCTATAGTATTTTGGCATTTAATGGTTTGTAATGAATGAATCATCCTAAAATATGCATATTGTGTTTGAACACAAATTTTCACTCCTCCTTATATCCACACCATTTAAAATGTGACTTTGCAGCTCCTCCATCAAGAAGGAAAAGTTAGCAAAAATAAGCAGGTGAGACTACATTAAACTAAAAAGCTCTGCACAGCAAGGAAACAATCAACAAAATGAAAACCCAACCTATAGAATGGGAGAAAATATTTGTAAATCATGTATTTGATAAGGGGTTAATACACAAAATATATAAGGAACTCACACAACTCAATAGCAAAAAAAATTTTTTTTTGATTAACAGAATAGACATTTTTCCTAAGAAGACATACAAATATCCAACAGGTACATGAAAATGTGCTCAACATCGCTAATCCTTAAGGAAATATGAGTCAAAACCACAAGTCATACCTATTAGGATGGCTTTTATCAAAAAAACCAAAAAATAACAAGTGATGGTGAGGATGGTGATGGTGAGGATGTGGAGAAAAGGTAACATTTCTACACTGCTGTTGGGACTGTAAACTGGCACAGACACTATGGAAAACAATATGGAGGTTCTTCAAAAATTAAAAATACAACTACCATGGGATTCAGCAATCTCACTTCTGGATATATAGCTGAAGGAAATGAACTGCATTCCCATGTTCATTGCCGCATTATTCACAATAGCCAAGATATGGAAACAACCTAAGCATATATTAGGATGAGTAGATAAAGACGATAATACATGTGTGTGTGTGTCTGTGTGTCTGTGAGTGTATCACTGCTCTGCAGGAAGATGAGACCAGGAGAATAGAGATAATATTCCCCAGTGGATGCCCTCCTAGACCACCCTACCCCCAGCCAGAGCAGCCACTGGTCACAGGTAGATGAACAAGCTCAGCCAAGGCCAGAAGAACCACCCAGCAGAGACCAAGCCTAAACCACTAACCCTAAGAATTAGGACCTAAATAACAATTGATTGTTGTTTTAAGACAATAGCTTTTTTGGACTGTATTAATCAGCAAAACCTGGTACACTTACCCCTTTTGAGATCCTCCATTGTGGGGGAAACAGATTAAAATCAGTTTGATATGAAAGTACAATACCCTTAGTGTGTCCCAATTTGTCTTTCAAGGTTTATCTCCTGTTTTCCCCATATGTCTCCCACACCGTCACTACTAGACCAGTTGCAAAACTTGTCACTTTCCCAATTCTTCCATATTTGTTTACCCTTATTATTATTAATTATTTTTCTGTAAGTTGATTTATACCTAATATTGTTCTTACTTAAGCTTCTTTCTGACTAACACTATCTAAGCAACCATAACTTTAATAGACTAGTCACATTTTTAGAACATATTAAAAATAATTCATAACTATTAAAATGAATATATACACATTAAAACAAAAAGTTGTTCATCAATCCAAGTCCTATGCAGTATATTCACAAGAACATGATAAGAATTCTATTTCTCTCAGACTTGTTTTATTTTCATATGGCTGAATTCTCATTTAGCTTGTGACCCAGTGTATGACAGAGACCACTTTTAATTTGGTGTCCAATTGGTCATTAAATGGTTCTGAACTTCAGGTGGAACCAGAGTTTTAAGAACCTTGAAATTAAAACCAAGGAATTTGATTCCTGTGGGAACTCTTGTATCATGAGTATAATAGACTAAACATTAGGGAAGACTGGAAACAAAGGGACCAGTTAGGAAACAATTTCATTAGTCTAGGAAAGAGACCAAAATGAGAGGTAAATGAGAAAAGAGGTAAAAATGACCTGAACTGAGCTGAACTGGGCAGTGGAGGAAAACTGAGTGTTGATAATTTTTAAAAAGGGTCAGGAGAGGGAATCAACCATGTGTGAAAGATGGTGAAGGTAATTCTATATATTGTTGAGTTAGAGGAATGAAAAACATGAAGGACATGAAGATAACTTTGAAATTTGGGTTGTGATGTAAATATATTAATAAGGTTAACATGAACAACATATTTGGTAGATATACAGGTGTTAGAGAGGTAAACAATGGTGAAGATGCTGAGTTTTACTTTAGATGTAATTTCTGTTCCAGAACATAAGCCTAGTATTTGACAAACAAGAGGATAAAGAAAATAGTTTTTGAGAAGAATTGACAGAGCAACTCCAGAGAGATGGCTAAGATGGTGCACCACGTGGGTTTGGTCTGATTTTGTTTATCTGGTGGCATGATTTTGCACTTCATCTTCAGAATCATCAACTTTTGAATGAAAGACCAATTTTGGTTTTCTATTTAATTTTTGTTCATATATCAAATCCACCCCAGATCTATGAGCAAGAAATATATGTTTGTCAGTGTAAGCCCATGAGAATCTGGGGCTGTTTGTCATGTGGTATTACTACAGCAAAATCTGACTAATACACTGCTTCTCTGAAGGAATTAAGAATTGTTGAGCATAAGAAAAAAAGAGAATCAGTTTACCCTGAAATTTAGAAACCAGGTGACTGAGAATGTGTCACTTCTATAATGTACTCAAGTACTAAGTAAACATTTCTTTCTTTCTTTTCCTTTATTCCCTATGTATAGTATTTTTTTTAAAAATTAATAAATTTGTAATAGTAAATAACATTATGCTCTTGGAAGAGTTCCAAACTTTTTATGGATTACATACCTTGGTAAGAAGGTAATGAAAACTATGGTTGCTTTCTTGGGAAAAAACCCAGCATACAACATTCCACAAACCATCTTCTCACAAACCCTAAACCGAGAAGAGCATTAAAAAGGAGATAATGGTAACTAATAGGAACCTGCTGTATAAAAAAATAAATAAAATTCAAAAACAAATTAAATAAATAAAATAAAATAAAAAGGAGATAAAAGGCTTTTGTTGATATTCTCCCTACTGGATGTTGGAACTTTCTTTACCTCTATGTTATCTGACTATAGACATTTAGATTGTGATCAGGGAAGACTGGGTCTCCTGATTCAGAACAGAGCTATAAAACGTGTCTTCATTTCAATTTGAAAAGGACTGGCCAAGAGCATTGTTTGGGAGAGGGAGTTGATATATAAAAAGGATTGCATCTAAAATTAGTAGTTTGTAGATAATGGCACTCATTAATTTTCAATCTATTCACTGAAAAGTACTTTGGAGGATAAAGGAAACTTGAGAGTAAAATATTCAGTTACTTTCCTCAAAAACTGGAATACAGAGAAATATTTAATGGAAAATTTTTATTTGATATAAACTTACAGAAGTATACCTATTCCAAATTAACAATTTTCTCTCCAGGACTATCTCTAAAAGGGGACAACTGTAGTCAGTATAAAAGATACAAAGACTTATCTGTTTAAACTAAAAAGAAGATGATAGAGCTTCTGGTGGAATTCCTTGCAGCCTTCTCACTCACATCCCTCCAGGATAAGATGTTTAATATGAGACACACCTGAAAGGGTCAGAAAGATGGAGCCTAACCAAGAGAGGATGGTTCAAAAGTCTATTCAAAAGTCTCCTCAACTCAATCTGGGTTGACCCCATCTAACAAGTTTTCACTTGTTTTTTGATCCTGAGAATCTATGTGTAATAATTTTTACTTGAAAGGTGGGAGTTCCATTTTCAGCAATACGAGAAATTTCTCAAAGCAGCAAAAATAAAATTGGTCTTTGCCTTGGCCTGCCACCATTACTTCATTGCTATGACATATGACATAATAGTTAGTCCTCAGACTCGGGGGTGTTTCTAATGAGCTGGAGTTGGAAGGGTCCCAGTGGAATGCAGTGAACCAAAAGAGCCACTGTTCTTTCAAATTCCAACATGATATTAGGAGGGAAAACAAAGGGCTCTTCAAGAGCCAGAGGTCAACCTGTTAAGTAAGTGGTGTATCAAAAAGTGGAAATAAAGAAGAGGAATGGCCAGTTTCAGAACTTGGCAACAGGTAGTTGTCTCCTATCTCTGCTATATTATTGCTTCTACTTCATCAGTAATGGTAATAAGTATGATATTTTCAAAATATTCTGATAACTTGGCATGTTATCACCTGACCTAAGATCCTTGTCACAGGACTGCATCAAAGGAAAAATTATTACAGTTTTCAGTTCATATATATTATTATAAATGAATGAAAAATGTCAATAATTCTTAAATTGTATATAGAAAATAAGTAAAGAGAAAAAGACAAATATTTACTTAGGACATGAGTGAGATCGCTTTTTGCTCCTAGGTGCAAAGGACCCATGGAGGGGCAGCCACTTTTCCTATGACCCATGTGAGTCATAAACTACCTACTCCCTCTGGGAATGTATGTAATTGTTTAGCCAATTATCACCAAGACAGCCCAGTGGCTACCCCCAATATCAAGATACCTAAGGGCACAGGAACTGACAATCCTCTTCCAAATGCTGAAGGTCATAGAAATGGACATGGGGATCTCATTTCTAATCCCACCATGAACCCCTAATCCTCATTCACGGAACTTGGACAAGCTTCTTGTCTTAGAAATCTCCAAACAAAAATGACTAATAATATGCAGTTCCCAGATAACCCACAAATTTCAGGACAAACCTGTTCAACATATACCCTTCTAGGAGAAGGGGTTGGGGCAAGGGGCATGGAGGGAGCTGTAGGTCACTTACCTCTAGGCTTCTCATACATGCTCCAGAAATGTTTCTGCCCATGATGAGCCAACAGTTACAGTGATAGAACAAATTGGGAAACAGCTAGGAATATATGAAATTTGAATAAAACAACATCTTTGACCTAGTGGACCTAGACAAAGACCTTTATACCTAGAAATATAGAGTATGCATATTTTAATTTTTTATTATGGAAAATTTCCAAATAAACATAAAAATATAGAGAGCAGTGCAGTAAACTGCAATGTGTCCATCAAGCAGCTTTGACAGGTTAATATTGTGCCAGCTGCATTTCTGTTTCTCACTCTGACTTCTCCTATCCCATTCACTCTCTCTTCCTCTTTTATTTTATGGAGTCATAGAATACACACTTTTTAAACTCCTGTGGTAGATTTATTGCAAAATATGGCACCATTTCTTTGTGTAGCCATCCATATCCTTGCCCTTTTCCATGTTACTGTTCAGTGCCCTCCCAACATGGGCAGCACAGACACAGACATGCAACTTAGTTTAGCCAAAGTTATTTTAGCAGAAATAGCAGAGGATTGAAATAGCGTTTCTGCCTTCTCTCTTTGTTTCCGCCATACCCATGAGAAAATGCCTGAGCTAGCTGACTGAAGGTTGAAAGTCCCAGTTATCCTAGCTGAGGCTAGCCTAAATTAGCCAACAGCCAGCCAATTTCTAGATCATCAAATAAGCCTAGCCAAAATCAGCAGAACTCTCTAGCCAACCATCCCTGGATTATGAGCAGTACATGCTATTATTATATGCAACTGAGGACTTGTAGATGTTTCATGGCATTATTTTGACAAGAAATACCTGACACAGAACCTATGGAATATTTATAAATATTATGTGTTTCTGGTCAAAATGCAAAAAGAAGCATGCAAAGGACAACACTCCTCATACACTCATAAAATTAGATAGATAGATAGATAGACAATGTTTTTAATCAAGGGAAACAAATACCAGCTAATGAATTATGCATTAAGATCAAAAGAAAAAGTAAATGAAAACAGAGAGAACAGAGTAAAGACTGACAGTGCCAGCTTTTGAGCTCTGGTCTGGACAAAGGTGCTGGTGGCCTGAGTTCAGCCCCTGCAGGGAAATATGGCCTGTGAACACCCAGAGACCAGAGCCAAGGTCACTGTGTGAGGGGGCTGGTGTAGGGCTCCTGGAGAGTGAACACTGGCTGAGAAAATCAGCCATTGCCACCCATATATTTATGGTCAATTGATTCCAAAGAGAGTGCCAAGGCATTCAATGGGTGAAAGGAATAGACTTTCTAACAAATGATTCTGGATCAAATGAATATCCAATGAGCAAAAATAAAATTAGATTCCTACCTCATGTTGTAAGTAAAAATTTACTCAAAATGAATCAAAGATCTAAATGTAAGATCTAAAACTATAAAACTCTTAGAAGGAAACATTGGTGTAAATCTTCATGACCTTGTATTAGACAGTAGTTTCTTAGACATGACCCCAAAATCATAAGCAACCAAAATAATTAGACAAATTGAACTTCATGAAAATTTAAAACTTTTATACTTCAAAGACCATAATCAAGAAAGTGAAAAGACAACTCACAGAATGGCAGAAAATATTTGCAAGTCATATATCTGATAAGGGTCGAGTATCCAGAGCGAAGAACAAAGAACTCTTATAATTCAACAATAAAAGAAGAACCCAAATTAAAAATAAGCAGAAGACTTGAATAGACATTTCTCCAAAGATACAAAAATGATCATAGGTACATAAAAAGATAGTCAACATCATAATCATTAGGGAAATGCAAATCAAAACCACAATGTGATACATCTTCATATCCACTAGGATGGCTATAATCAAAAAGACAAACAATAAAAAGTGTTATCTAGGATGTGGAGAAATTGGAACCCTCATGCATTGCTGGTGGGAATGTAATCTAGTATAGCCACTGTGGAAAACAGCTTGGCAGTTTCTCCAAACTTTAAACATTAAGTTACCTTATGACCCAGCAATTCTATCCCTAGGTATATACCCAAGAGAATTGAAAATATTTATTCACACAAAGATTTGTACACAGATGTTCATAGTGGTATTATTCATAATAGCCCAAACAATTCAAATGTCCATAAATTGATGAATGGATAAGCAAAATATGGTATTATCCATGTAATAAAATATTATTCACCCATGAAAAGTAATGAAGTACTGATTTATGCTACAATATGGATGAACCTTGAACACATTACACTAAGTAAAAGAAGCCACACCAAAATAAGGCCACATACTGTGTGATTCTATTCATATGAATTTTTTGGAATAAGCAAATCTATAGAAATAGAAAGTAAATTAGTAGTTTTCAGAGGTTGAGGGAGTGAGGAATGGGGAGTGACTGCTAAGGAGCTCATAGTTTCTTTTGGAGGTGATGGAAATGTTCTGGAATTAGACAGTGGTGATGGCTACACAACCTTGGAAATAGAGTGAAAAACACTGAATTGTAGAATTTAATAGGGTTTGTTTTATGATATGTGAATTGTATAATAGTAAAGATACATATAGGATAGATTGAGTAGATTTACCAGTTTCTAATAGGAGTTTCAGAAGGAGGATGTAGAGAAAAAAAAACAGAGCATCAATAATCAAACAGTTGAGATCTTTCAAGATTGAAGGATTATGTGAGACTCCAACTTAAAGCAGCATGTTGAGTGTGGAACGGAATTAAAGAATAAATATATATATGAACATAGTTTGGAAATATTGCACAATAATAATAGTAATAATGTTTAAAGCTGCTGGAGAAACTATAAATTACCTTAAAAATACTGACAAAGACAGTAAGCAGCTTCTCAAGAGCTCCAAGAGCTGCTTAGAAAATAGTGGAGCTTTATCGTTATATTACTCAGGGAAAATTATTTTCTTTTTAAAAAAATTACTTTCAATCAGAAATTTATATTCTGCTAAGTTATGACTCAAAAGTAAAGTTCCAAAAAATAACATTTGTATATTCCAAAAAAAAAATCAGTGAATCCTCAAAGTTAAAATTTATATAGGACACATTATTTGGTCACATTGCAGTAAATTATATATTCATAATAAACATAAGTTTTTCAGGGAAATCACTTTAAATTATTTTTAAAATCAACCTTCTAATTAAAGAGGAAATCAGAACTGAAATTAAACATGATTTAAATTGAATGACAGAAGAATATGTGACCAAAATGGAACTTTTAATTGTTATTCTATCATTTCTAATTATTCCTCACATAATGCAAGATAATTATGTACACCTTTGATTACATCTATTTCATTTCTATATTATTTTCTTCTATTTATTTCTATTTTTGTTCACTATTTCTTCTCCTACTCTGTTTTTTTTTTCATTTTGTCATGGCTTTATGTATCAACATTCCAGTCTACATTTCTGTTTCTATTTTACTGCCTATTTCTCTTCTCTATTCCTATTCCTATTCTGTATTTCTATTTGCATTCTATATCATTTCTATTTTATTATGTATTAGCTGTCCATACCATACACTCATGCTCAAATCTAAATAAGGAGATTTTAGTTTATTTACAATAACTCGTGTCTCCTCCTGTTCTCCTGCCAGTATTGGGGATTCCTGTTGTTGTGATTCAGTTCCCTTTTGATTTCCCTAAATGCCCCCCATCCCTTATCCTACTGAGGTTCTCATTGCCTCTAGTACCTCAGTCCTTCCTCATGCTTGTCACATTTCCACTCTCGCCTCAGCTGAGGTTCCTGCCAGTTTATCCTGCTCTTGTCACCAACTTCTCCCATCCACTATAGCCAGGGCTCTGAGTACATCCGGATACTAGAAGCTCAGGCCACTGCTTCTGCCCAAAGCCCCACCAGGATTGTCCCTTGCCCTGGACTGTCATCACCACTGCCTTGTGGAGCTACCAGTGCTCACCTCCTACTGCTGTTTGCTCTCTGAATCCTCATCTCCCATAGGGGTCTTAAATGACTATGATTATTTTATTTGCCTCAACACTATCCTTCACAGCCATGTGTTCCTACATCAGGGCTGGTTACCATTCTAGCTCTGTGACTAAAACCCCCCCTTCTTTTCATCTTCAGACCCCATTAATGAGCCTAACTAATTTTGTCACAATTAGGGGGAAATTATCTCTACTGCAAGACTAAGGAAAAAGTCCTATAGCAGGTAACATCTGATTCTTTTTAAAAAGTAAAATTATTGATGTCATGACTGGGCATGAATTTATGGAAATTCATCAAGCTGTATACTTGTGATCTATGCACTTTTCTGTATATATATTATACTTTAGTGAAATAATTGTTTTAATAAATTCTTAAAGTGTATTATAATTTTTAAAGTATAAAAATAAGAAAGAGAACAGAGGGAATTCCCTGGCTTTCCAGTGGTTAGGACTCTGGGCTTCCACTGCAGGGGTCCCAGGTTCAATCCCTGTTCAGGGAACTAAGATCCTGAAAGCTGTGTGGCATGGCCAAAAAAAAAAAAAAAAAGTAAGAAATAAAATAGAAGTATAGAATTAAAAGATTTAAAAGAACTAAATCAAAAAGTTAACATATCCACAGATAGAAAATGTTAACAGGATTTCTGCTTGGATTGGAGAGTACTAGGGCTCTATGTTTCTTTCCTTCTTTCTCAATTTTCTAGATTTTCTGTAATGAGAGGCATTGCTTTATGTTTATGAGTATGTGTATATGTGTGTGTGTGTGTGTGTGTGTGTGTGTGTGTGTGAGAGAGAGAGAGAGAGAGAGAGAGAGACCTAAATGAGTTCTAGTAACTTCTATCTCATGTCTGAATAGCATTTTTGAGCAGAATACTTATGTGCAATTATATGGAAATAGAGATAAGAAGGATCCTGGACACAAAATCCATTGGTATATGTTTACTTATGCTCCATATCTTCCTTTTTCCCCACTATGATTTTTCCTCCTTTATCTGTATCTTCATCACTGTCTTCACCTTCCTCTATTTCACTATTTTATTGAAATCAACTCCTTAATGCTATCTCCTGTACTATTTCAAAAATTCCTGGCTTTAATGGACAGAAGGCCTAAATAGACATTTCTCTGAAGAAGACATACAGATGGCCAGCAGGTACATGAAAAGATGCTCAAACATCACTAATTATTAGAGAAATGCAAATCTAAAGTACAATGAGGTATCACCTCACACTGGTCAGAATGGCCATCATCAAAAATCTACAAATAATAAATGCTGGAGAGGGTGTGGAGGAAAGGGAACTCTCCTACACTACTTGGTGGGAATGTAAATTGCTGCAGTCAATATGGAGAACAGTATGGAGGTTCCTTAAATAACTAAAAACAGAGCTACCATATGATCCAGCAGTCCCACTCTGGGGCATATTTCCAGAAAAGACGAAAACTCTTAATTCAAAAAGATACATCACCCCAATGTTCATAACAGCATTATTTACAACAGCCAAGACATGGAAGCAACTTAAGTGTCCATTAACAGAGGAATGGATAAAGAAGATGTGGTATATATACAATGGGGTATTACTCAGCCATTAAAAAAGAATGAAATCATGACATTCACAGCAACATGAATGGACCCAGAGATTATCACACTAAGTGAAGTAAGTCAAAAAGAGAAAGACAAATATCACATGACATTACTTATTTGTGGAATCTTAAAAAAAAATGACACAAATGACCTTATTACAAAACAGAAATAGGCTCACAGACATAGAAAACAAACTTATGGTTACCAAAGAGGAAAGGGAACTTCTAAACAAATTAGAAGTTTAGGATTAACAGATACACAGATACACACTACTATATATAAAATATACAACAAGGACCTACTGTATAGCACAGGGAACTATATTCAGTATCCCATAATGGAAAAGAATCTGAAAAAGAATATATATATATATATATATATATATAATGTATGTATATTATATACATGTATAACAATCACTTTGCTCTACACCTGAAACTAGCACAACATTGTAAATCAACTACACTTCAACAAAAAATTCTTGATTTTAGTCACTCAGTAAATTTTCAAAATAAAAGGAATCTGGAAAAAATTTTTTAAAGCTTTCTTAATAGCTAAATGAAGTAATTAAATAAAAGATGCCTTCAGGTTCATCATGATAATGAACTGGGACCGTTTGAACAGGGGGAAGTCTCAAAACATCCTTCATTTTGATTCAGCCTTAATATTTGCCTTTTATCAGATATCAACTTTGAGATAAACCTTTTAGAAGTTGGTCCATTGCTTATAACAAATCCAGAACAGTTTTAAACAATTTCCTCTTTATCTGATGGAGTGAAGATTGTCAGAGATGAGCCCCAGCTGGGGCCCAAATTAGAGTAATTAAGAAGTAAAAAACCAAAGTCCTTTTCTATAATTGGTTTATTTTATTAGAAGATTAAACAGTATTGCTGGTGCAGAATTTGTCATACTTACAGAAACAGAAAGAGAGGGCATTGTTTAAGTGCTATGTGTAACAGATATGAAAGTGATAGCCTCAGAAAACAAGACTGGGTCATCAAACATTAAGATGTATGATTAAAAAGACATGTAATTTTAATTGCATGATAAGAATATAGCCATTACCAAATAAGGAAGTGGTTCATTAAAACTATCATCAAACATTCCTCTGTGGTCAGGAGAGAGACCTGCTGTACCTACTTATCTGATGTTTTTGAAAAACTCTTAGAAACCCTAACTATACTTAGGGAAAAAAGAGAAACTTACTTATATACAACAACACTAGCTAAAATGTTTTGAGGCCTTAATATAGTTACTTCTCTTTTCTGGAGACACTATTCATGCTTACAAAAGTCAATCAAAAATTAAAATAAAAAAAAATTCTACAACACTTAATACTGTTTATATCAGTATCTTCTGACTCAACATGCAGGCAATATTATGTAAAGAAACACTTAGGTACTAAAATTTAGCAGTTGCATCTTTGGATTCACTTCAAATGCTTTTCCCAAATGCAATTAATTGTCAATATATTGTGAGCTCCTCGATAGTAGAAGCCTTCTCTATCCTTTAGGCATTTCTCATAACTTCTACAGTCTCTTATAAAAAGTAGAAACCTTGTAAAAAAAATATGCTAATAACTTCTAAATAAACTCTCTTTTCTGCACCAATGGTGAATGTAATTGATAACGTTACTTTTAGCAGATTCTTCTTTGTTAATACCGTGTTGTATGGATTTTGTAAAATGAATTTGTTATGGCAATGTAGATATTGACAATCATTAGAAAGAGCAATTGATTCCAAAGTAGACAGTAGCTGGGAAAACAGCTCACATTATGGTTGAACTACTCTCTAAAAATTACAAAGTTCCTTGCTATTTATTAACTCATTCAATATAACATCCCTGAGAGATATGTTTTATTACTCTTTTTGTTAAGTTGCCTATCTTAGATCACACATTCTTGACAGCTAAGTAATGCTTATAATGGAAATAAATATATCATTAGAGAAATCATCCATTCTCCACTTTTTCACCCCTGCTACTACTCCCCAGAGACAACATCATCCTTTCTAATTCTGACCATTCTAAAGATTCCCCACATAGCTGTCTAAAAACTATGTTTATGCCACTATTTCTCTATGTCATCAGTTAAATATCACTGACATAAATAACGAGAACTTGGATCATTTATAATGTCTCCTCTCCCTCTTTCTCCTCCTAATGTTTCATATGTGTATGGTTGATACTACTGTTGTCTTACTTAGTTCCACTTTCGGAGGAGACTCTACAGTACAGGAGAGAAGAAGGATTTGGTGTAGGTAGACAAAGGAAGAATTGACTATTGGAAGTCAAGAAGATGAAGAAATTCTTGCTTTACAGTTATTACCTTTAAATTAGGAGATAAAATCAATAGGTATGAGTGTGGTCAGAAGTTTGAAGAGAGTTCACCACATATTTATTAAGCTCCTACTAAGGGTATTGTGATAGATACTTCTAGGCTTGACTGGGGATTTGGGAAAGCTCTCATGGAGGAAATTCCAAGCTGGTGCTTGAAAGATAGAGCTGACTTAGGCAAGTGGAGGGAGGAAAAGGGAAAGAGAGCATTCCAAGCAAAAGAGAGCTTAAACAAGGGCTTGAAGCATGGGCAATGTAGGGGTGAAAAAGCTTCAGATGAAAGATGATTGATGCAACTGGGAGGTGGTCAGGGGTCGGGTAGGAGAGCTCTTTTATGGTGTGCTATGTATCAGTAATTTTACATTTTTATGAAGTGATGCCACTGAAGAATGATAAGCAGGAGAGAGGCATGCTTACTTTTATTTAACCTTTTACATAGTTCACTCTGGCAAGAATGAATGTTTTAGAAAGGGGAAATGGAGTCAGAGAGATCATTTTGATGGCTTCTGTTAAAACACTGGTGAGAAATGGTGTGGGAATGATAGAAGGAATGAACAGAGGGACAGGTTCAAGTAGTATTTGAAGATAAGATGATCATGACTTGGGGACTGTTTGATTTTATGGAATGAACTGGAATTGATTTGATGGGAAAGAGAAAGATTTATGAGTAACTTCTTGCTTTCTGGTTCAATGTAACCAGACAAATAGAAATACCATTAACTGACAGAGGGATTACAGAAGGAAAGGCAGGTTTAGTAGAGGTTGTGGGTGGGGAAGAAGTTGAAGGATCTGTTGAACGTTCAGAATGGAATATCAAGCAATTATTAGCATATATAAATCTAAAGCTCAAAAGAGTAGTCCACTATAATTTTGAGGTGGTGGTGAGCTATGAGAATGAGTTCCATTAGGAAAAGAGGGCTAAGACCAGAATTTTGAGAAACAGCAAATGTTAAGGCCGGGGCAACAGATGATAAGCCCATTTAAAAAATAACATAAAAAATAACTGAGAGAAGAACCAGTTGGTACAAATGCCAGAGAACTGGAAGAGTTACAAAGATGAAATGTTCATGGTCAGTAATGTAAAATGTCACAGAGGGGTGAAGGGGACCATACAGAAGTGACAACATTTGTCATGGCAGGTCAGTAGCATTGGACAGACAAAGCCAAGTCAGACCTTCCTTAGTGTGGGGAGGATGGATGAGAAGTGCCCACAAGGTGGTGAAGAAGTAATTGAGGCACTTTGGCAAGTAGCTTGGCTAGAAAGGAAAAGAGAATGATGGTCAGTGTGGCCAGATCAATGGGGTGGGGGCTTTATCTGCCCAGGAAAGAGTAAATATAGGCATGTACTTTGGCTAAGAGTCAGGTAGATGACTAATATTTCTCTATTTTGACAGGAATATGATGGAATATCACCTCCTGGGAGAAGGGTTGGGTTGGGTAGAAGTTTTGAAGGGAGTAGCAAAATTGTGGAATTTACTCATAGGATATTGAGAGAGAATCTAACACAATCCAGAGTCGTCTTGAGGGCTCTGCTGAAGTTGGAGGAAAAATTAGAAATTCAGCCTTTGTTTCTCTCTTCTATTTCTCCTTCCCATATCAGTCTTTTCAATTATAACTCCTCACTTACCCCCTTCCTGACTAAATGAATGAAAACAGCAGTGGTACTGTCATTACCAAAATGACCAAGAAGACATTGCACACCTTCTGGATCATTAGACACACAGGTGGGAGCAACCCAGGATGTGGATGATCCAACTACACTGTGTAAATATGTGCAAATTACTTGACAACACTGTACATCTGTTTTCCCATCTGAAAAACAGAGATCATATTATCCACCTTATAAGACTATATGGATTAATGGAGATGATATGTGGATAAACCTAGAACACTGCTTGGTCCAAAGGAGACTATCCATAAATTTAACTTCTTTCCATAAAGAAGGAAGAATAATAATCAATGTGTTAAAATGGATGGAAAAGGGAATCATAGTAGGTGATAAAATAACGGTAAACAGGGCAAAGGATTGAGAAGAGAGCTTGCTAAGTAGATTCTCATCACAAAGAAAAACACATGAGAAACCAAGACAGAGATGGAGATGGATGCTTCTAAAAAAAGATTCTCCTAGTATAAAAGTGTGGAGGAGGGCAAGGGAAACACTCAAGCACCATTAATCACAATCCTTGATGTCACTCCCTCTGGGTTTCAGGAGGAAAGAAACAGGCAGAAAAAGCATGTGTAGTCCTGTATATCATTCAAAAAAGCAGCTGCTACTCAAATCTGGAAAGTCAAGGCTCTTTAAAAAAAAAATGCTGGAGCCAAAGAAGATCCCAGAAATAGCATACTTGTAGAAAACCACTCACTGCTTCTGGGAAAATAGATTTAGGGTTGAATTAAGGATAACATTGCACAATGCAGACTGGAAGAGAAAGGAAACAGAATTTGACTGGGTTTGTCTGAAGGTTCCTGTCATTGATTCATTCAGCAATAATTACTGAATACCTGTTGCATGCCAGACTCTGTATCCACTGTAGGAAAATGATTTCTCCTTTAAGCATATTAAGATTCATCAGAATACCTGTTGGCTTTATGGATCTGGAAAACCACACACTTTTTAGAGCAAGGGATTTCAGTCCAATGTGAAAGAATATTAAACTGGAAATCCTGGAAATATATGAAAATTATTTCATTTCTGTCACCAATTAGCTGTACCACCTTAATTAAGCCTCTATGACTCTATACCTTTCAACCACAGTCTTCTCCCTGTGTCATAAATCCAGATGAGTGTCCATAAACAGGGGTCTCCAACCCCTGGGCCATGGACTGGTAATTGTCCTGGCCTCTTAGGAACTGGGCCACACAACAGGAGGTAAGCAGCGGGCAAGCGAGTGAAGCTTCATCTGTATTTACAGCCGCTCCCCATCGCTCGCATTACCACCTGAGCTCCGCCTCCTGTCAGGTCAGAGGGAGCATTATATCCTCATAGGAGCGTGAACCCTACTGTGAACTGTGCATGCGAGGGATCTAGGTTGCACGCTCCTTATGAGAATCTAATGCCTGATGATCTGAGGTGGAGCTGAGGTGGTGATGCTAGCGCTGGGGAGCGGCTGCAAATACAGATTATCATTAGCAGAGAGGTTTGACTGCACAGAGACCATAATAAATCAATTGCTTGCAGACTCATATCAAAACCCTATCAAGTGAGTGGCAAGTGACAATTAAGCCACATCTGGTGGCAGCTTTATAGTGGAAAGTGAGTTGTTGTATTTCAATTGTACAGCTGTATCTGGCGGCAGGCTTTAGGTCAGAATCCGACACTTACTTTAGTCCGCGTGTGGCCCACCCATTATTTTATTTACCACTTCCATCCATGTCGCTTTCCCTTACTGCACACTTGTCTTAGTCAGTTTTGGTAAGCCCACAGCTAACCCTAGCCAAATCGAGTAAAAAACAAACGTTGCTGGAGAGCTTCTTTGAAAAGAGGGAAAGACCCAATGATGAGGCAGCAGAAGACTCTAAGACTGCCAACAAAAAAGAAAAATGCGTTTAAAAGAAAATATCAAGAGTCCTACTTAAATTACGGGTTCATTGCAACAGGTGATTCACATTCTCCAAGCCCGCTTTGTATGATATGTGGCGACCGGCTATCCAATGAAGCCATGAAACCTTCAAAACTGCTTCACCACATGGAGACCAAGCACCCTGCGTTAAAAGACAAGCCTTTGGAGTTTTTCAACAGAAAAAAACGTGAACACGAAGAACAGAAACAATTATTGAAGGCCACCACCTCATCAAATGTGTCTACACTGAGATCATCATTCTTATTGGCTAACCGCATTGCTAAAGCTAAGAAGCCCTTTACTATTGCTGAAGAGTTGATCCTGCCTGCTGCTAAGGACATTTGTTGTGAACTTTTAGGAGAGGCTGCAGTTCAAAAGGTGGCACGTGTTCCTCTTTCGGCTTGCACCACAACTAGATGAATTGATGAAATAGCAGAGGATATTGAGGCACAATTGTTAGGGGGGATTAATGAGTCACCATGGTATACAATCCATCTACCGATGTTGACAACAAGGCAACAATGCTGGGTTTTGTGCAATGTATTTTTCAGGAGGATGTACATGAGGGTATGTTATGTGCACTTTTGTTGCCAACCAACACCACAACTGCAGAACTATTCAAGCCTTTGAATGATTACATATCAGGAAAACTGAATTGGTCATTTTGTGTTGGTATATGCACAGACAAAGTGGCTGCCATGACTGGACGGCTTTCTGGTTTCACTACTCGGGTCAAAGAGGTCGCTTCTGAATGTGAGTCTACGCACTGTGTCATCCATAGAGAAATGCTGGCTAGCCGAAAAATGTCACCTGAAGTTAACAACGTTTTGCAGGATGTGATTAAAATTATCAACCACGTTAAAGTACATGCCCTAACTTACGTCTGTTTACACAGCTCTGTGAAGAGATGGAAGCAGAGCACACACGTCTTCTCTTATACACAGAAGTGAGATGGCTTCCTAAAGGTAGATCACTGGCCAGAGTTTTTGAGTTATGAGAGCCACTCCAGAGATTTCTTTTAGAAAAAGAGTCACCACTGGCAGCACATTTCAGTGACACAGAATGGGTCGCAAAATTTGCTTCCTTGTCTGACCTGTAACCTGCTCAATGAACTCAATCTGTCACTTCAGGGAAGAACGACAGCTGTGTTCAAGTCGGCAGATGAAGTGGCTGCATTCAAAGCCAAACTGGAATTATGGGGGCGATGAGTGAACATTGGGATTTTTGACATGTTTCAAACATTAGCAGAGATTTTGAAAGAGACTGAGCCAGGGCCTTCTTTCTCCCAGCCAGTGCATGATCACCGATCTCAGCTTTCAAAAGAGTTGGAGCATTACTTCCCACCCACAAAAGACACCCCCCTCCAAAAAAAAAAAACTGGGAAGGAATAGATCTGCGACCCATTTGTGAATAAGCCAGGTGAATCGACTTTGTCCATGCTAGAAGAGGATCAACTGCTTGAGATCGCGAATAACAGTGGCCTTAAAAGTATGTTTGAGACAACTTCAAATCTCCATATGTTCTGGATTAAAGTAAAGGCGAAATATCCTGAGATTGCCACAAAAGCACTGAAAAGCCTGCTTCCATTTCCAACATCCTATCTTTGTGAGGCAGGGTTTTCTTCAGTGACAGCAACCAAAACAAGATTATGGAGTGGACTAAATATAAGCAACACACTTTGGGTGTCACTGTCTCCCATCACCCCCAGATGGGACCATTTGTGGCAGGAAAACAAGCTCAGGGCTCCCACTGATTCTGCATTATGGTGAGTTGTATAACTATTTCATTGTATCTTACAATGTAATAATAGGGCTTCCCTGGTGGCGCAGTGGTTGAGAGTCCGCCTGCCGATGCAGGGGACACGGGTTCGTGCCCCGGTCCGGGAAGATCCCACATGCCGCAGAGCGGCTGGGCCCGTGAGCCATGGCCGCTGAGCCTGCGCGTCCGGAGCCTGTGCTCCGCGACGGGAGAGGCCACAGCAGTGAGAGACCCGTGTACCGCAAAAAAAAAATAATAATAAAAAAAAAATAAAGTTCACAATAAATGTAATGTGCTTGAGTCATCTCGAAACCATGTCTGCGGGAAAATTGTCTTCCAAAAAACCGGTCCCTGGTGCCAAAAAGGTTGGAGACCACTGTCCATAAACATTTTGACATCTATTGCAGATATACAAGCAGGGTTCTCTTTGGCCAACATTATTAATAATCTATAAGGTATTTTCTAAATGAGATTCATTATGAGGAGAGAAAAGTAACTCTTAAAGTAAGGGAGAAATTTGGCCCTTGATCAAACATTTTTCTTTCTTAAGGACACTAATTATGACTGCTCATCTCTTCCTTGCATCATCTAACACAACACTGTTGGCATAATAAATGCCCATTAATTATCTGGTGAGTAAAAAATCATGATTCTCATTTAAAGAGAAAGTAGGTTCCTATGAGACCAAAATTTGACCAACCTCACACATGATTTAGCATCATCTTCCCCATTATCAGGTTACTCAGAATGAAAAACATATTCTCAATCTTGGTTAAAAGCTTGCTTCTTCCTTTGTGTATTTCCTGCTAATCAAACTCTCCCAGTATCTTTGTTTATTAAAGGCCAATTCATCCTCTGATGCTTGGATTTGGCCAATGGCCCATGTGGAGCCCCTCAGCCAGAGACTTAAAAGAGAAAGAATGAGGTGAGGTGTTATTCCTCCCAGTTATCTTCCTGAGAGATTGTGCTGGCTGGCTGTATCCCTTGACCAAAGGCCCCTGCTTCTCTCCAGTGGGACCTCTCTCCACAGCTCTGTGCTTCCAAGGCCTGGCAGTGGTAACAGCCTGGTTGTTAGAAGCTCCAGGATACTGTACTGCCTTTGTCGTTATCCTCAGCCTGCCCTCAGCTTCTTTAATAGCTCCTTTAGTAAACCCTCTGTTTGGTTCTCTATCACAGCAGGTAGTAGCTTAAAATAACAATCTGTGTTTGCTTTCACAGTTCCATTGGTCGAGAATTTGGAAAGGGCTTCGTTAAGTTCTCTCATATGGTTGCAGTTATCTGTTGTGGGGAGTTCGGGGTTGGGGGTACTTCAGTCAATTGAGTCTAGATGATGCAGCTCCACCGTGGCTTACTCATATGGTGGGCAAGTTTGAGTGTGGCACCTGACTTCCCATAGCAAGTGTGTGTGTGTGTGAGAGAGAGAGAGAGAGAGAGAGAGCATACCACATGGCCTTTTACGGCCTCACCTCTGAATTCAGGGAGCCTCAAGTCTACATTGTGTTGATCAAGGCAGTTAAAAAGGTCCATCCAGTTTCAAGGGGAGGGAACAGAAACCATACCCCTTGATGGAGGCATGCCAGCTTCACATTGGAAGGGGAGTGTGTAGGATGGAAACAGGAGAGAAACCCACTTTCTAGAAATGGGTAATATGGTTGCATGAATACTTCATCTTCCAGGATACTGAACCCCTAAGAACAAGATTGGTTCTGGCTCTTCAGTGGAACCTAACCTGAAGATGGGGTGCAGGAGATTCTATCCAAAGAGAAAAAAAAAATCAAGCCAGAGAATCAAGTAGGTGATTACATTCACCACATCAGTGGGAAATAACTGAACAAATTTGACCCTGACTCTGTTGTAACCAAATGATATAAACTCTGAGAGGTTAATGAAAACAGATGGAACCAAAATTAGAAGGTGGGCTTCCCACCACAGAGCTCTGTTCTCCAGATCAGGTCACCTTGCTAAGCCTCATCTGCCTCTTTTAACAGTATACACATGGATATTTTAAGAATGTTTTAAACAAGGCTTGTCTTTGGCATATGTGTTAAACAAGCAAGAAGAATCTGAGATCCAACAAATAGTCATTACCAAATCTATTTCCCTGTTGACTAGATGTTATACATCCAACATAGTGGATGTTTTAAAATAACTCAATTTTTTTGTGTTACTTTCTGTTAGAATGCCAGTGACAACTATTACCTCTCAAACAAGCACAAATATGCTGAAAAACCTTAAATGCAGCATAAAGTAATATACAACTATTTAAATATTACAAAGGTGATGATGCCTCAGAAGAGAATAAAACTGTACAATGGCATAAGAACCTGAATGCCATTCTGAGACAGGACTGCATCAGTAGGTAAAGAGGATTTCAAGACTATTTATTAGAAAGGAAAGAAAGGTCAGCACTACACAGAATGAAGAGTGGCCTTTTCCATGGAGATTCCTGAACCTAATTTATCTTGCTTCACTGAGACAGGAAATGCACTACAATGCTCAGGATGGGGGAAAATGACAATTTAATGATTATGGAACATCTTTCACTTTCCATGGTAACTGAACAATCTCAACATCAAAGTCAGAACTGGTAGCCTTTTGGAAAATGGAACGTCATTTTGCTTTCTTTTCACTTTTTACTACATCGGTGAACTTTAGCAACTTCTCTGGCTTTATTTTTCCATTTTAATTTAGCATTGATACAAAACAGACCTGACTTTAAGTGTATCATGCAAGGTAATAATTTATGTTGGAAACCTCAAATGGAGGAGACAGAACCACTTTTGTATCTGCTACATTTTAATGACTTTAAGTATATCCAGCTGAACAAAGTTCAGACCTCACTATTACAGGTGAGGGTAGCTTGACATGATAAACTTCCTATTCCTCCAGCCGCCTCATAAAGGGTAACATACAAACTGCCTTCTCTAAGATACACTATTCTCCCTACTCTCATCTTCTTCTATCTATAATGCCATCAGCACTATTGAATTTTAGAGCTGCTTTCGTATCAGCAATTCTTTATATTTTTCCCCAAGCATCATTTGCTAATTTTAGGTGGGGGAAGCCCTAGCACTGAACTCAGGGAAGGAATTCATTTAAGACAACTATAAATTTCCATTATCTTTGTTTTCTAATATTGAACAACAACAAAAAGTGTCATTTAAATGAAAATTCTTAGATGATGGAATTTTAGGGTTAATAAGCATTTCTCTCGATTAAAAGCTTGGCTATAACTTGCTACCAATGTCCCTATAAGAAGAGTGCATACAGAACACTGGTATGAATGAAGTGAAGACAATTAGGTGAAATTTAGGGGAGGGAATACTGTTGTTCGTTGTTTGTTTTACCAAAAGTAACGTCAAACCTGCACAGGTTTTACAAATACTAGCATTGTACACAATGAAATTTTGCCTAAGAATGAAACCAAAGTGCATTCAATGTTGTGGGATTCATGAGGGAAGCATGGTAATTGCCTGTTTTACAGATGTTCAAGTCCAGGGTTGGAGCCCTTAACTCCTCCCACCCCCAGCTCCATCTCCTTTTGTTAGGTCCCTGAAATCAGCAAGTATCAAAAAACTTAGGAAAGACAAATATTTCCCCAGACTCCAGGAAAAAGATGGCAGCTTCCTCCCCTCTGCTTTGACTCTAGACATTGTGAAATTGGGGTTCACTTTTAAGTGAGAGAAGAGAACTGTTTATTTTTTTAATTTTATTTATTTTTTATATAGCAGGTTCTTATTAGTTATCTATTTTATACATATTAGTGTATATATGTCAATCCCAATATCCCAATTCATCACACCACCAGCCACCCCCACCACTTTCCCCCCTTGGTGTCCATACTTTTGTTCTCTACATCTGTGTCTCTATTTCTGCTTTGCAAACCAGTTCATCTGTACCATTTTTTCTAGATTCCACATATATGTGTTAATATACGATATTTGTTTTTTCTCTTTCTCATTTACTTCACTCTGTATGACAGTCTCTAGGTCCATCCACATCTCTACAAATGACCCAATTTTGTTCCTTTTTATGGTTGAGTAATATTCCATTGTGTATATGTACCACATCTTCTTTATCCATTCGTCTGTTGGGCATTTAGTTTGCTTCCATGACCTGGCTATTGTAAACAGAGCTGCAATGAACATTGGGGTGCATGTGTCTTTTTGAATTATGGTTTTCTCTGGGCATATGCCCAGTAGTGGGATTGCTGTGTCATATGGTAATTCTATTTTTAGTTTTTTAAGAAACTTCCATACTGTTCTCCATAGTGGCTGTATCAATTTAAATTCCACCAGCAGTGTAAGAGGGTTCCCTTTTCTCCATACCCTCTCCAGCATTTGTTGTTTGTAGATTTTCTAATGATGCCCATTCTACATTGTAGTTTTGATTTGCATTTCTCTAATAATTAGTGATGTTGAGCAGCTTTTCATGTGCCTCTTTGCCATCTGCATATCTTCAGAGGTATGTCTATTTAGGTCTTCTGCCCATGTTTTGATTAGGTTTTTTTTTTTTTTAATATTGAGCTGCATGAGCTGTTTATATATTTTGGAGATTAATCCTTTGTCCGTTGATTCGTTTGCAAATATTTTCTCCCATTATAAGGGAAGAGAACTGTTTATTCTGCTCATTTTCCTTTTTGGAGTTACGAGCCATTTGATGTTGAGAACCATTTAATGTATCATGATTTGGCATTTTCTTTGGGGACTAGAGTGCCTTTGGTTTAGGAAGCTCTTTTGACTCATTTCCTAAGGGCAGCAGGAAAGGGGAAATGAGGAGTTGGCTGTTTAACTGGTGCTCTAGGATTTTAGAGAGAGGAAGGTGATGAATACTCTAAGGTTTTCTTTCTCCACTGCCCAAGACAGCTTGCCAGAGTAGAAAAGTAGATGGAGATTTAAATATGGTGCATCAATCAGCTTTTGTGTGACGAAGCTACCTAACAACTCAAAAATCTCAGTGACTTACAACAAACATTTAATTCATGCTTACAGACCTTCAGGCAAGCTGTGGTCCAGAAGGAGTTCACTGGGCTTCTCTGGACCAGGTTGGATGCCACTGTGGGTCAGGTACAGGTTTACTCCACAAGTCTTTCTGCCAGGACCCAGAAGGAAGAAGCAATGACCACCTGAGGCAAGATATTTTCATGGTGGAGATCAGAGTTCCAGAAGAGGTGATGGAAGCTTGCCAAACCTCCTAAAGGCCCAATTTGGAACTACACAGTATCACTTCTGCTTACATCTCACTGGCCAAGTCATGTAGTGAAACTCACGCTCAGTAGTAGGGAGGGAAAGAAGAGTCTGCCTACAAGGAATCCATGAGAAGGGCTGGAGGGAAGGAAGAATTATGAACAACAATACAGTCTAGTGCACCTGGGTTTGGGCTCCATTTCTCCTCATAATGGTGTTTTATTCCTGATATTCATGGATGAGTTCCAGAGGGTCATAGGAACCTACAGAAATTTCATAAAATCTGTATATTCATGTATTTTTCTTATTCTACCAGGCATCCTTTACCTTTCTTCCTCAAAAGAGGTAAGGAACCTCACCTTTAGACACAACTACATTTAAGGCTGAATGTCTGTGCTAAGCTGAAAAATCTACCCCTTAAATCCCTACCAAAATATCTGTAAATATTAATATCTCTAAATATTACTTATTTGGAACAAGGACCTCTGCAGATGTGGTTAAGGATTTTGAGATGGGGGTAGTATACTGGATTATCCAGTTGGGCTCTAACACAATCACAAGTGTTCTTATAAGAGAGAGAGAGAGGCAGACATACACAGAGGAGGTATCAATGTGAAGACAGCAGCAGAGATTGGAGTGATGTGACCACAAGCCAAGAAAAGCTAGCAGCCACCAGAGGCTGGAAGAAGCAGGGAACGGATTCTCCCCTAGAGTGTGTAGAGGGAGCATGGCCCTGTGGACACCTTGATTTTGGTCCAGGGGAGCTGATTTCAGACCTTTGGTCTCCAGAACTGTGAGAGAATAAATTTTTGTTGTTTTAGGCCACCAAGTTTGTGGTAATTTGTTATGGCAGCCTTATGAAACTAATAACATGACTTCCTTCAGTTTTTGCCTTCTTTAAAGAAATTTTAATGTTGAAAGATAAAATATTCAGATAGATTAAGTTTCCAAGAAAGAGGGAAAATAGATGCAATGCCCTAAAGTTTGCAGTTTAATCACAAGCCAGTAGTTAATGAGCTGTGAAGTGAGCTAGTGATATCTGTCCATTTCATTCTGGGCAGTTTTTTACAACTCTACAGTATCTTCTAAATTGATTGGTCCCTTGTTAGAATTACCAGCAAGGAAACCGAAAAGGGGATCAGAGATTTAAAAAATAAAAAACCCTGACCATCCCACAATGAGATGCCCTTTAAACCTACTAGAATGGCTAAAATTAAAAAGACTGACAATATCAAGTGTTGACAAGTATGCGGCACAACAGAAACCCTCATAGAGTGTCTATGAACAACCACTCAAAAATAATTTGGCCTTTGCTTACAAAGTTAAACATCACCAAACAATTCCACTTCCCAGGTATTTACTCAAGAGAAATCAAAACATATATCCACTAAAAGACTGTACACAAATGTTTATTGAATCTTAATATATAACAACCTGAATATCCATTAATAGGATATTGGATATATTCATAGAATAGGATACTATGCAGTGACGCAAAGGAGCAAAATGCTCTGTACAACAAAACAGGTGAACTGGCTTCTTTTCCTGAACGTTTCTCAAAGCCTTCCATGGTTTCCTCTTTCAAAGAAAATGTTAGGCTGGTGTGTAAATTTGGATGTTTACATTATGTTGAGTGAAAGAAGCCAGACATAAAAGTGTATATACTGTATGACTCCATTTGTGTGAAGTTATAGGACAGGCAAGGTTAATGTATGGTGATAGAAATCAGATCAGCGGTTGCCTGGGGTAGGGCTGGAGGTGACTGCTAAGAGACAACAGGCATCTTTCTGGACTGATGAAAATGCTGTATTTCTTAATTGGCAGCATACTTGTATACGTTAGCCTAACTCATCAAACTCCACATTTCCTATCTGACATTTTATTGTATGTAAATTATACCTCAACAATGATTTTTTAAAGTACCTTTCTGAAAGCACTAACACTAATATTAGTTAAATGAGTTTGAAAGCAGAGCGCTTCAGAATCGATCAGTTGGATTTGATTCAAGAATCCTAACCTTCATCCTAATGAACAGCTTGATGTAACTGGCAGGGAGAGAGTAAACAAATAAACGAGATGGAGGCATCTTAGGGCTCTAGGGCATTCTGGGGCTAACCTGGCTCCCAGATGGGCCCCTGAAAGACAGCTGGATGTGATGTGTGACGCAAGGATCGGGGGAGCAGAGTGACTGAGAGCGGGCAGGGACTTGAGGTTCCAGCTCCAGACCTCGCTGCCCAGCCTTAGCCGGCAGAGCTGTCATTAAGTCACTTTGCCTAGTGTGGAATGCCTTTGAAGACAGCAGAGGGGAGTGGAGCTTTCAAGTTCCAAAGAGAAAAACGGTTTTCATACAGAGCCTATGCTCTGCAGTATATAATTGCATCGCCTTGTTTTCCTGAAGCATTTGCAAGGTCTCCCGTGGTTTCCTCTTTCAAAGAAAATGTTAGTCTGAGGCATACATTTAGATGTTTACATTTGTTATTACAGTGGAGTTAAACTATTTCAGATAAATTTACCACCTTCATCTTTGTCCCGAAATACCTGACAAATTGTTTTATAACCAATTAGAAGTCTCTATATTAGTTTGTTATCCCTTTAAAATAGTTCACTGGATTCCTAAAGTTTCAATCCATTTGATTATATTTTGGATACTTTCCTAATATCTAGTTCTCCAATGGAATCAACTATTCTTTTCATCTAATGTTTTTTTTGTGTGTGTGGGGGATAGGTCATGTTAAATTTCTACTCTATGCTTGCTTTAAGGAGAAAAGAAGTTCTAAAAGTTACCAGCCAATGATATAACCTACTTGAGAAGTAGACTGTGCATTTCAAAAGCCCTTGCACATACTTCAGGTAGAGGCAGACTATTGTACCTTAACTAGACACATGGAGTTGATCATCCAATAACTAAACAGGCAGTTGTCAAAGCTTTCCATCAATTTGACATGGAAATTAACACACGATGATTTGTTGCTCCATGATTTCTCCTCACCAATCACACAAAGTCACACATTAATTTGAAGTTTTGGGAAGTGAATCCACCAATCCTTTATTTATCCCACAATAGACACACTGTGGAACAACTATTATGACACACTGTGGAACAACTATTACGACTTGACAACTATAGCAGTAGTAAGACAGCCTTCTTCTGAATTCTATTCTTTCCAGTTGTAACTCAGAGTTTTCTGTTGTCATATATACTCAAGAGAAGCCCATAATTAAGGATGCCCTAAGAGAAATTTCCAGAAAGAAATAGAAGAAAAAACCCAGAAAACCAAAACACTGTTTCGAAGCAACCATGCAAAAGAAAACATCAAAAAAAAAAAGAAAAAAAAAAGACTGTTAGAAACCTATTCAAAAAATCAAGAGGGGGCTTCCCTGGTGGCACAGTGGTTGAGAGTCCGCCTGCCGATGCAGGGGACATGGGTTCGTGCCCTGGTCCGAGAAGATCCCACATGCTGCGGAGCGGCTGGGCCCGTGAGCCATGGCCACTGAGCCTGCGTGTCCGGAGCCTGTGCTCCGCAATGGGAGAGGCCTGCGTACCAAAAAAAAAAAAAAAAAAAAATCAAGAGGGAGAGCCTGGTCTAGGTTACAAGCCTAAGATGAGAGCTGTAATCCCATTTTTTTCATATATACAAGGTGAAGAGATGGATATTCAATATACTTTCCAGCAGTTCTCCTGTCATCCTTCCCCTGGAGAAGAGAACCCAGGCTTAAGGAAATTATACCCAATAGTTTATGTGTGTTTACATTATGTCTCTCATCTTACTCACAGTACAAATTACCCCCACTGAACACCAAAAGCAAATGGCAAAAAACAAACAAAACCAAAAAATACCTAAACAGTGACACTGCTCCCAAAGCTTACAATGTCTTAATATTTAAGACTGCCAAAGGTAATCTTTTATGAGAGAACTTGATCCCGAACTTTAGCTGTTTCAGAATTATCTGTTAAAACACAGATTGCTGGGCCCAGCCCCAGAATTTCTGATTCAGTAGGTTTGCTTATATAAGACGTTTTCAAGTGATGCTGATGCTGCAGGTCCAGAGACCATACTTTGAAAAGCACTGGGGTGGAGGCCAATGATACCTCTTTCCCTAACGCTAACTCCTCCATCCCTATCTCTACCTTTACTCTTTTCACATCAGAGATGGCAATAGGCCCTACTTTGTAAAAATGATCAGGCAATAACAATGGGAAGTCTGAGACAGAGAGTGAATCACTGAATATAAGGATGGGCCTGCCATTGTTAGACACCTCCAGTTCTACAGGAAACAGCCTTGACCTCTGGAGACAGGTTGTAGATTTGTGAAGAGGAAAGCTGCCAACATCCACCGATTTATACACCCTCAAATGATGTAAAACAAACTCAAAAAAAAAAAAAAAAGAAAGAAAGAAAGAAAAGAAAAACCCTGGAATGTTCCACTGCAGTGGAATTCTGAACATCACTGATAAAATTGTGCAAGAAGATGGAGATTATCTGGGGAACTTGCAGATAAAATTCTGGGTGGCTCTATGCCAGAAAAAATAACCCCTTACAATTAAGAACACGTTAAATTAAACTGTCTGGGCTTAATTGAGTCTACTCTGAAAGTTCCTTTTCAATAAACATGGTGCTTTCAGCAGGTGAGAATGAAATTGTCCAGTCTCTTGAAATTAAGTTAAACCCCACCTCTTCTGTCCTTGGAGCAAGTTCTCTTGAAGGATGACAGAAGGATGTTGCAAAGCGAGGAGGCCAATTCCAAGGGATTCAAAATGTCACCCAACTCATATGCAAGGAAATACCTACTTGTAGCCAACAATATCGCACACTCTTTTGCAATGGGCTGGTTCCATGAAGGTACTGCAGAACCGGCAGCACACAGGTGATTGTGAAACCTGGTGGTGACATCTTCCCAACACACATGCACACACAACTTTTAAGTAATGTCTGAGAAAGCCAACTTGAAAGCCAAATGGTTTCCAAGAAAATCTAAGGAGACCTGAAACATCTATGCAGATAATCAGTATCTCCCACCCAAAGATTCCCATTGTACTTCCTCATATCTCATTTCTCCTCAAAACTTTCAAGTCCTTTATTATTTTAATCTATCTGTGCAGAAGAAAAGGGAGAGTCAGAGAGAGTAAACGATGGGCAGGAGGAAGGTAGTGCTCAATGCCCACTGGCATCAGCCTTGAGATCACATCTCCCTTGAGGCATTTATTATTCATGCCACGCTCCCTGGATTCTGAGCACATGTATAAACAGGCAGACACACATAAGGGGCCACAAATAAGCTAATACAACTTTTTGGAGGAAATAAGGAGGGTTGAGAGAAAGCTAAGTGTCTTCAAAATCAGAGAAGCAAATAAACACCACTGTTCTGCCAATGTTTGCTTTCTCCTCTGGCTGTCAGAAGTTGCACCTCAGGCCTTAACTTGCCTGGACAAGGGTGGCTCTCAGTGGCTCAGCCTGTGTCCAGAGGTTTTGTCTATTAGTCACAAACTTGGTCTCTCTGTGTGTCTGAGGAAGAGCCATGATTCATCTTGACAGCTGTCAGTGTGTTACCTCAAATGGGCACAGGGAGCGATGAGCAACCTGGGGCCGGAACTGAGCACAAAGGAGCCAAGGCCACTTCCCGTAACACTGACAAGATCTGGGCTAGAAGAGTTGATGTGGCAAGAATGCTGGGCCAGGAGCAGCCCCGCAGAAGGGGCCGTGTCAGCACGCTTTCCAAATCCTGCCGTTGTCTAGAAGGACAACCTTAGCTTGGAAACACTGGAATGTACTCCCGTGAATAAAAATGTTATGTTCCTTCACATTCTTCTCTTTTCCCCAACAGCACTTACTTCAGGTTTCAAACAAATGAATGTTTGGTTTTATAACTTAGTCAATTCTGCATACTCAACTCTAATATTATAACTTTGGAAAAAAATGTATACCTCTGACCCATAAATTCCACATGTAGGCATATTCCTAAGAGAAATGTGTATATATGTTCCCTGGAAGATATGCATTAGAGAGTTCAGAGCAGCATTATTGCTAACGGCCCCAAAGTGGAAATTGCCCAAATGCACCTCAACAGTGGATTGAATAAATGAGTTGTGTGTATTCATACAAGGGACTACAAAACAGCAATGACAAGGGTATGCAAGAAACCCACAAACATAATGTTGAGCAAAAGAAGTCAGACCCTAAAGAGTAATACTGTATAGTTCATTTTATATAAAGACTAAACTAAGCAGAACTAAATCATGCTGTTAGAAATCAGGAGGGAGGTTACACTGGGTCGGGGAGAGGTTGGGAGGGAGAGTCCCGGGGAGCTGGAAAAGGGCTTTTCCTTGATCTGGGTGTTGGTTACACATCTATTCAGTTTCAAACTGTCTGCTTGTGATATGTTCACTTTTCTGCATGTGGATCACACTTCAGTAAAATGCTAACACACTACACACACACATACACACACATCAAAACAAAATAAAAAACAAAACAAAACAACCAACCAACCAAAACACCTACTAGGTTGTCACTGTCAAGATTTATAAACCATAGAATGCGAATGTAGTGAGCAGTGCAAATAAGAAATTCTGTAAGAATTTGCCGTATAAACTAGCCTGCCCCAACTGTCATATCAGTATAATAGAGCAAAATATCATGGGTTAGTCCCCTGCATTATTGTCCTTATAAGTGTCTTACACCAGCAAAGGTGCATCTGATCATACAAACTTCAGGATGTGATGCATCAGAGTTTACCACACATGAAATGGGGGAGGAACTGTGTGGTAAAGGATGCCTTTCTCCAAAGCTTTCCCAGGGAAAAGAAGATACATTTCTCATCATCTCTCTTTCTTCCATCCTTAGATCCCATTCCAAAGATAAAGTGTAATCACAGGAGACATCTTATCAATAGAAAACTTATTTTGCCTAGACCCATGACAAATGGGTCAACTGAAACCCATAAATCATTGCTTAAGACTTAGCCAAAGTTGATCAAATATTTTTCCCAAAAAGGAAAGCTTTCTTCTCTTAAAAGGGCAGCATCCTCTGGTTAACAGTATAACTCTTAACTAAACCTTTGCATTGGAATATGTTTCTGCAGAGATAGCTTAATGGAGTTGCAAAAAGATCTATGACTCCTCTGATAAGGAGTTCCAGAACCAGAGGATCACATGCATTATTTCAAGTTTATACGAGTAAAAACTCCAAAAAAATTGTAACATACCCTTTTAAGCAACCAAATTTTCACTTTAAACATATTAAATGGAAATACCTCTAAATTATTTCATAATCCATATTGAATTACAAATACTACATGGATATGGGCACAAAAGCATTAAGGACTTTTTTGAGTTCAAAACATGGCTGTTAGAGTCAGATGGGGAAGGACAGTGGGGGGAAGACCTTAAAGTTCTTTGGTCTAATATTTTAGCTCAAACAGAACAAATGAAAATCAAATATACTATCCAGTGGCCGTATCAGTGAGCACTGTCTTCCAGCATTGCCCAGTTATTGTAACAAGAAATAACCATAAAGGAACTCAAGAGATTGTCAACTCCAATTTCTTGTTTTTTAAATGAAATGAGAACTAGCTGGTGGCTGAATGACTCACCCAAGATCACTCAGTAAAGAGTGGCAGGTGAGAATTATAGCCAAACTTCCAACTTCCAAATCAGTCTCAAATCAACTGTAGGACACTGTCTTGCCCATGAGCCTCTGAACTATTTGCATGGGTCCATGGCAGGTGGTCCCCTCAGATTCCATTCCAGGGAAATGGAAAATGATGCTGGCAGAAGTAGACAGGGGGAGAACCACTACACCCCAGACAGGAAACCCATGCACTTCTCAGAAGCACAGACCTCTTTATGTACTGAAAATGGATATTTCAGGAACTGAGCAAATAACTGGTGTTTTAAAATCAAAACAGAGTTTAATATATCTTTTTAAATTCCTATTTCCCAACTTTGGGATTCTCATGTTGTATGTATATACAAGTATATTCAAAGATAGAAAACTTATACAGAGATCATTAAAAGGGCATAACCCAGAATATATAACCATGCAACAGGACCCCCTATGTTTCTCACACTCTCTTATCTCCCCCTGACACACGTCCAACAAGTGATCCAACTTCCTCACTCAGGGGGAAAGGCCCATTAGCAAATGGCACTCAGACATGGAGGCCTGAAAGAAGATCCCACACTCTGGAAGATGTGTTGGAGACATTTCATGACAAAATCAAGTGGCTTTCTCCCTCGGAGTTTATCAAGACTGATAATAAAGCAAATGCAGTGTGAGACACAAACACACACACACACACACACACACACACACACACACACACACACACACACATTGTAGAGTGAGGAAAACAGAGTGACTTGTTCATGTGTCCTGTTTTATAGACTTCAATTAAATTATTTGTGCCCTTGAATTGGGAAGCAGGGTTCTGGAATTATTTTTTAATAGAACAAAAAGCCATCTTGGAGCCTCTTGCTCCAAAATCACTCCTGCTAATAAGTAACATGTCACACAATTACAAACTCAACGTGTGCCTTTAATGTTCTCATTTCTACCAAAATAGACAAATCATTGCTACTTAGAAACCTCCCTGTCTTTGGTTTGAACCAAATTAATTTGATAGTTATATTACAGTAAAACAGCAAAGGCTGACAGCTGCAATAGAGAAAGTATAGTTAGCATTCCTAACTTTTATTTTTAGTTACTATTGCTCTCACAAGGATCACAAGTTCAGGAGACTCCTGACTCATTGCACAAAATGTATTATGGGAAATTATTGTAAAGTTTCCTAAAGCTCATATTATCAGTTAGCTATTGCTGTCTAACAAACCACACCAAAATTTAATGACTTAAAAGTATAACCATTTCTTTAGCTTATGATTTAGCAACTGAGGCTGGGTTCAGCTGGATGCTTCTTCTTGTCTTTGCTGGGCCCCGTCATGTATCTGTGATCCCCACGGGTCACTTTTATAACTCTGAGTCTGGGAGTGTTGACTGGCTGTTGGCTGAGGCAGGGGGGGCGTTTGAGCCACGGGTGTCTCTCATTCTTCACTGGGCTAGCTGAGCAAGAGAACAAGATCACATAAGACTTCTTGAGACCAAGACTTGTGGCATGTCATCAATTCCCCTGCTTTCTACTGGTCAAAGCAATTCAAAAATCCAGCCAAGAGGCTGAAAAGAGACCATCTTTTTTTTAATTTTTTAAATTGAAGTATAGTTGATTTAGAATATTGTGTTAGTTTCTGATATACAGGAAAGTGATTCAATTATATATACATATATACACATATATATTCTTTTTCATAGTCTTCCACATTGTGGTTTATTACAGGATATTGAATATAGTTCCCTGTGTTATACAGTAGGTCCTTGTTATTTATTTCATATATAGTAGTGTCTGTGTATCTGTTAATCTCAAACTCCTAATCTGTCCCTCCTCCCCATCTCCTTTGGTAACCATAAGTTTGTTTTCTATGTCTGTGACTCTATTTCTGTTTTGTAAATAAGGTCATTTGTATCATTTTTTTATAGATTCCACAAATAAATGGTAACATATATTTGTCTTTGATTTATTTCACTTAGTATGATAATCTCTAGGTTCATCCATGCAAATTGCATTATTTCATCCTTTTTATGGCTGAGTAATATTCCATTGTATACGTGTACCACATCTTCTTTATCCATTCATCTGTCGATGGACATTTAGGTTGGAAACCATGTCTTAGCTCTTGTAAATGGTGCTGCTATGAACATAGGGCTGGGTGCATGTGTCTTTTCAAATTATAGTTTTGAAACCATCTCTTGATGGCAGAAGCTGAGAAGTTTCATTGCTCAGAGTGTGGATACAGGGGAGTTATTAATTGGTGCCAAAATATAATCAATATTTCACATTTGAGTCTCAGACAGTATGCCTTTTTCAACTAATTACATCCAGTTACTTAAATTGCCTTGGAAATAAGATGCCACACAGAACTACAATTCGTGTATTTTCTGATTATTTTCCACCTGAGTTCGTACATAAACATAAGCAGGTTACAATTTTATATTAAAATAAAAACTGCTTTTCCTAGAAGGATTACATCAGAAGACTGTGAGATTATTGGGGGTGAAAAAGCTTTGCAAATTCAAGTTTATCTTTAGAGCTTCTAGTAGAGAGCACTTAATAGTCACTCCAGAAATGCTTATTGAAAATTTTTATGTGAAATAAGTTCAGACTCCTCTACCTGAATTCATCTATCTCTTCATATTGTTTTCCACATGTGGCTTCCTAACCTGTCTTCTCTTCTAAATATATCTATTAATAAGTAGCCTGTAGTTAGAAGCTAATCTGTTCTGTCATCAATGTATTTGATGCATTATTTGAGTGCATTATTCATGGACAGATCTTATGCCTTCCTATTTTTTCTCTATCAAAGCCTCTTTGTTTTGGCACTACCTTCACTCTCCCCACTCTTCCATAATGTCTAACTACTTTCTATGGAGCCTATAATGTGACTCCAAACCTAAGCTGCAAGTTGGGGTCACCCAGGGAGCTGAAAAATAATCAGTACCTTCCCCCCTCCCTGACTTTCTGATTTGACTGGTCTGGGATGCAGCCTGAGAGGTGGCATTTTTCAGGCTCTCCAGGTGATTGATTGCAATGTGCAGCAAGTTGAGAATCATCAGTTTTGCAGACCCCTCCTAAACATCACTTACTGAGGAAAGACTTTATGATACCCCCACCATCTCCCATCCCTCGTCATAGCTCTAGTATCACACTTCTTTCCTTCCCAGACATTATCAGAGATGACAGTTGGGATCTTGTATTTATTTACATCTTTATTTGACTGTTTGTTTGCCAGGGAACACTTCCGTTATTGCTTTGTTTGGTGAAACCTACAGGTACAATGACAGCACATAGTAGTCATTCAAAAGTCATTGGTTAAACACATTACTTTAATGAACTATAAGAAGCCAGTCTGTGAATTATGGCTTAAATGTAATGATCTAGGACAGGAGCTCTCAAACTTTAGCCCAAATCAGAATCACCTATAGGGCTTGTCAACATACAGCTGGCTATGCTTCAGCCCCGGGAGTTTCTGATTCAGTACTTCTGGGATGGACCTGAGAATCTGCATTCCTAAAAAGTTCCCAATCGATGTTGATGCTGTTGGTCAAGGGACCACGGTCCATAGGCTTCTGTCGAGAGGCAGCAAAAAGCAGTGACAAAAAGTATGACCTATAGCATAAGACTGCCTGGTTCAAGTCCCAGCTCTGTTACTCATTAACTATGTGGCATTGGAAAAGATGTTCAGTCTTCCAGATGCTACTAATTACGTGACAATGGGAAAAATGCACTCCTAAGTGCTTCAGTTTCTCCATCTGTAGAACAGAGAGAGTCCCAGAACCTGCCTTCTCAATTTGTTATAAGGATTAAATGAGTTAATGTTTGTAAAATTCTTGGAAGATGGCTTGGCAGGTAGGAGGCCCTACATAACTTAAATATGTTCATACATGATGCTTTTAATGGTGGCATACTGATAACACTCCTGCAAACTGACCTTAAATTTTTAGTTCTACATATGAAAATTTAAAATAAACCACACACACACACACACACACACACACACACACACACACACACACCAAGAATCACTATGGTCCAAATCTCAAAGTGTGATACATCAGATCAATGACCATCATAATAAATACCATTAATTGATCATCTAATCTGTGCTGATGCTTTGAGTGTATACTATTTTATTTTTCCAGATATGAACTAGGTGTTACTGTTCCCAGTTAATATATGAGAAAACTGAGGCTCAGAAATGTAGTAACATTTGGGTAACTGAGCCAGAAAATCCTGAGTTATTAAAAATCTCTCTAGAAATGATCAGTAAGGAAGAGAGTTAGATGATGTACAATTCAAGACTCTTTCAATCACAAGTAACAGAAGTCTTAATCAAATTGGCTTAAGCAAAGAAGAGAATTACTGGCTTATGAGTCTAAAAATTCCAAGGTATCCTCCTTCAACTACAGCTGGATCCAGGGGTTCAAATCATATATTTATTCTGGATTCCATGCTCTCCCTCATTCTCTCTCATTCACTCTCTTCCTCCTGCTCATCTTCCCTCTTGGGCTCTCCTCTCTTTGCGTTCGTCTCATTCTCAATTAAGCCCTCCACCAACCACGTGACCCCCCCACAACAGATCAAAGCTGATGCCATCTTCATGGCAAAAAATCCCACAGAGCAGAGACTTCTCCTCCACAATTCAAGCAAAAGTTCTGGACTTTTGCTTCACTAAGCTTAGCTGAATCCCATGCCTATCACACACCAATCATGTAGCCAAGGGCACAGAACATGCTAATTCATCCTGCCAGGGTCACCTGTCCACCTTAGGTCTGGGGAAGTATCCTTCCCAGCTGGGTCAGGAGGATGGATAGTTGAGGAAAAATAACTCCTCAAAGGAAAATCAAAGGGCTGTTAGTCAAAGGAAGGAAATGGATGCTGATTTCGGAATCAACTATTCCTCACCCAGTCTACCGAGCTCATGGAAAGCCACTGAGCTGGAAGTCAGACCATCTGGGTCTCTCTTTCTCTGTGTTAGCTAGCTGTTGCCTTTGACAAGCCTGTCCGTCTCTCTCGGTTTTACTTTCCTCATCTGTTAAATGAAGGAATGGACTTGAAATTCTAGGCTTCCTCTTATCAGCAAAGTTCAAAGATTTCTATGTGCACACATCTTGTCAGCACAACTTGAATATGAGTACCAAAGTGGATTCACTTTTTTAAATTTTTTTTTTTTGCGGTATGCAGGCCTCTCACTGTTGTGGCCTCTCCCGTTGCGGAGCACAGGCTCCGGATGCGTAGGCTCAGTGGTCATGGCTCACGGGCCCAGCCGCTCCACGGAATGTGGGATCTTCCCGGACCGGGGCACAAACCCATATCCCCTGCATCGGCAGGTGGACTCTCAACCACTGTGCCACAGGGAAGCCCCATTTTTTTAAATTTTGACTGGGAAAAGGAACTTAAAATGGACCTGGGAATCATGCAGCCAGGGAAGTAGGAAGATACAGGGGTGAATTAGTAGGAGATGTACACTGGTAGCAATGGTAGCCATCAAGCTCAGATTCAGCAGGTGAGCCAAAACTAGGGACACTATGCTAGCAGTTTAAAGAAAGGGTAGAAGAGACCAGAGGAGAGATGGGTCATCTGAGAAAAAGCATCTGGGAGATAGTGATGTTTGAGCTGAGTCTTAAAGGAAGGGTGCGGGATTGCTGTGTGAATGGAGAGGTAGGGACATTTCCACCAAAGGGAATGCATGAGCCACAAGGCATGGAGGGTAGACCATGGCCAAAGTTAGATGCCTGTGAGGTCGAGGGGTTGGAGAGAGATTCAGCTGGAAAGATAGGTTGATTTAAGACTGTGGAAGGTCTAGCAGGCCATGTTGGGAAGTTTGGACTATAGTCTGTTAATGGAGCATGAGAAGCAGGTAGCAAACAAGGAGGTCATGTCAACTACTGGGCATAGAGTGTCCAATATAATCCTCATCACAGTCCTGCTGAAATACTTCTTATCCCCATTTTACAGATGATAAAACTGAGGCTTGTATAGGGTTGAAGAAGATGCTTCATCAGGACTTCACTGGTGGTGCAGTGATTAAGAATCCGCCTGCCAGTGCAGGGGACATCGGTTCGAGCCCTGGTCTGGAAAGATCCCACATGCTGTGGAGCAACTAAGTCTGTGTGCCACAGCTACTGAGACTGCACTCTAGAGCCCTCGCGCTACAACTACTGAGACCCACATGCCTAGAGCCTGTGCTGTGCAACAAGAGAAGCAGCCACCTCAATGAGAAGCCCCTGCACCACAGCAAAAAGTAGCCCCCGCTCACCGCAACTAGAGAAAGCCCGCGTGCAGCAACGAAGACCCAACACAGCCATAATTAAATAAGTAAATATTTTTTTTAAAAAAATGCCTAATCATTGGTGCACTGGAAATGAGTTGATGGAGTTGGAACTCTTACCCGGATCATCTGATGGGTTCGAAGCTAGGATTTCTTCCACTCTGCCCTTGACATCCCACCTTCCACCCCAGAGGAATGCTGCAAGGGTGGAATTCATCTCTCCACAGTAGGAACTTGGTTGTGACTGGCTGAAACATTAACACCCTTTTAGTGTCACCCATAACACTACCAACGTTTTTAGCAGTTAACTATGGCATTTCTCTCCCATCAGCCCAATAGGAATTATTTTTAACTCATGATAATGTGATGTTTGTGAAACTTGGTTAGTAACTAAGAGAGAAACCCTTGGCAATTTCACAAAGTGTCTAACTGGTTACTTCTGCAAACAAGTCACTGAGTGAGGTTTCTGGAAAGAGGACAGGCTGTCTCAGAGAACAAGTATAACTCCAAATATAGAAATATACTTAAATCAAGTAAATTTTGTAATTGGACCAATGGACATAGGCCACCATATAAGCTTGCCACCAAACATTATTAGGGAAAAAAAAGTTCCAACTCTTTGTCAGGCTCACAAGTGCTTAGATTGCCTAAGAATCAGGAGATTTAAATTCAGAGTTAGGAATTAGGGATGAAAATCTTGTCATACGCATGATACTCATCGACTATCAGTTTTGAAAATTCACCTAACAGTCTCCTCTCTTCTTTTCCTTTAATTAGAAATTAAAATCAGGAGGGAATAAAAAGGTAATTCAGTTTTCCTTGCACTGCCAGACTGGAAATACAGGGGTCCATGTAATACTGTGAGTTTCTATCTTTTCCATTTCAAAAGACACAGTGAACACAAGCCTGTCCAAAGCCATTCTTTAAAAAGAGAACCCTCTACTTAAGGTGCTGATTCTGTATTTCTCAAAAGAATTGAAATTATCACCACAGTAAAACTTGATGTCCTAGCTTCAAAGATGTCATTTAGAAATTGCTCTTCAATTTGAGACATTTTTATTAAACCACGGCAAAGTTTGCAGTATAGTGAAAGTATAAGAACCTATAAAGGATTATGTCATCACCATGTCTTGTATACGAAGTGTTGGTTTTGGATTGCTAACAAATGTTCAAACTTTCTTAGGAAAAAAAAGAAAAAGAAAAACAAGTTGTGAGGCCAAGAGGATGAGTGGATTGAGTGTCAGCGTTTATGTTCAAGCAGCGTGGATGGGCTCCAGCCTGAGGTCACCTTAGAATTAAAATGGAACTGGTGGTCTTGCCTTGGCAGACAAGAGGCTATAACAAATCTATGACCACATACATACAGACACCACGGTCGCCAGCTAAACCACACACATGTGGCACGGAGAGCTCCAGTGAGGCAGTTACCAACAAGACTGAGATCCTTTTTCTTCCCTTTCTAGAAAACAGAGTAAATTTTATCCCTTCACACAGCAGTTAATGGAAACTCATCATAGTTAACAGATTAGATTGTCTTCTACCCAGAATTTAAATTAACCATATCAAATAGGTGGAGAAAGTTTATCCACAATAGAAAGCAAACTAGCTCCCATCAACCAATCATTTATCTGCCTACCAAAGTGATCGTTTCAAAATAAAATAGACTATCTTCCCGGTTATTTACAATAAAGACCTCTCTGCTTTTCTTACATCTAATGAGTGAGCATGTTTCACACCCTCTGGGTATCCATTTTGGGAAGTCAGACTCAGTGGCCACCCCGGAAGCAATCAAGATCCAAGATGCCACTAATTAAAGCTTCAGAGAGGCCAACCACATATAGACCTTGGTAGATTGCTGAGCATCCCCTGGGAGGCAGGAGGAGAAGGAGCCCCACTGTGCATGAGAGGCCAAGGTGAGGGGTAGAGACAAGATCAATCATGGTGGGCTGCCCATATGTTCATGTGGTGGATCCCAGGTTAGGGTGGATCTGGGGATTTAGTCCTTGCATCCACAGAACAAACAGCTGTAACTTGGAGAAGAAAGTGGGCTCCAAGTTCCTAACAAAGGTGAATGGGAGAGCATATCCTACCAAGACAAGGATGAGGGACTTATGAAATATTTGGAGGGTGGTTTCACCTGTGTCATTCCGTCAAAATTCTATAGGGTTTAAGTGGCTTCCCCTGGATCATGCAATGTATCAGTTATCTATTGCTGCCTAGCAAATGAGTCCACACTCAGTGCCCTAAAACAGCAACCTAAATTATTACTTATAAGGCTATGGGTCATCTAGGTAGTCTTGCTCTATTGAGTTTGGCTGGGTTCATTCAGCAAGTCATGGAGGCTGGATGGCCTGAACAGCATCAGTCTATGTCTGATGGTTGGATGGTTATCGGTTGGGGCAACAGAGGTGATTAAGTCACATGTCTCCCATCCTCCAGCAAGTTAGTCTTGACTAGGTCTCATGGTGTTAGCAGTGCTCCAAGAGAGTGAGCAGAGACATGCAAAGATTCTTGAGGCTCAGGCTTTACTTTTGCCACCGTTGATTGGCTAAAGCAAGTCTAAGGCCAGGGCAGAAAAATAGAAGCCACCTCTTGAAAGGAGTTGCTGCAAAGTTTCATTGAGAAGAAGGAGTTACAGAAAAGGGAAGACATGGGGCCATTTTTGCAGTCAATCTACCACATCCATGTAATCAGCAGTAATATTAGGAGCAAATATTCCTATTTAAAATTTCCAGACTCTTTCTGCTACCTCATACTAAGTTACATAAACTCTAACCCGTGACCTAATATGTATCAAGAAACATTGAGCGTGGTGGCTTTTGAGTTATACTCTCCGACTTATTACAAGCTTTTAGCATTTCATTGCTGTATGACTTTTTGCAAATTTCTTAACCAATCTATGACCTCTGTTTCCTCATTTATAAAATGGAGTTACTAATAAAGCCCTGCCCACAAGGCTATTGTCAGCACCAAATAATAGACATGAAGCTTTGAAAAAGAGATTGACACTTAAAGTGCCTAAAATATATCATCATCACCACAACCATCATCATCATCATCATCATCAATATTGACAAAATGAACTTCTAATCCAACCTTTTTTCCCTGTTCACATCCTTCCCTGTATTACAAGGTCCTGGAACACAGATCTTTCTTACCCAACAACCAGTTTACCCTTTTTTCTGGCCCTGAACCCCTCCCGCATCAGCAGAAGACAGGTCAATCTTCTATCCTGACAACTTTCCGGACAGAGACATTTTTGCACTTAAATTCCCAAGTCAATCTTCAGGACTGGGGGCTGCCTGCCAGAAGCTTCCTGCCACTTCCCGTAGCCTGAACTCTAAGAGTCTGGGGTTTGCCTTGTTAAAATGTGGTAAAGGCTGGGATTCCTCAGGCCTGGGATCTAAGCTGGGGCCAAGACAGTTGTGGCCTACACTGGCTCAGGAATCTGTCCTGTTTTGCTGCCACCAAGAAACTGTGTGTGTCTGTATACAAATACTTACGGGTGGGTGGGTCTTGCACAAGTACAAATTCACAAAAGGTCATGATTTGGGGAAAGGCTATTACACACATTCTGCTGTGAGGGCAATGATAATCAGGAAGTCATTCCCTAAGCAGATTTTCCCAGAAAAGCCTTATCTTAAAATTATAAACACAACCCCTAATAGAGTGGATAAAGAATGGAAGTTTTACCTGTCTGTCGCCCCTCTCAGGTCACTACAACAACTGCTATGAAAAACGACCTCATACTGTGATCCACATGAATGTCTATAGGGTACAGATTTATTTTTACCTTTCGTCTCTTACTTTTCTCTTTAATTAATATTTACTCTCGCTCTTTTTTTTTTTTTTTTTTTTGCGGTATGTGGGCCTCTCACTGTTGTGGCCTCTCCCATAGCGGAGCACAGGCTCCGGACGCACAGGCTCAGCAGCCATGGCTCACGGGCCTAGCCGCTCCGCAGCATGTAGGATCTTCCCGGACCGGGGCACGAACCCGTGTCCCCTGCATCGGCAGGCGGACTCTCAACCACTGCGCCACCAGGGAAGCCCCTTTTCTCTCTTTTTTTTAATTCAAAGGGAGCTTAGAGATTATTCCAGACCCTTGCTACTCAAAGTGTGGTCCTCTGACCAGTAATATCAGCTTCACCTAAGACTGTGTTAGATCTACCCCAGACCTATGGAACCAAATCTGGATTTTAACAAACGCTCTGACTCTGATGCATATTGAAGTTGGAAAAACACTGGAGTAGGCCTGTATTTCTCTAACACTAGAATGTTACATAATCACCTAGAGCACTGGTTAAAAAACAGATTTATGGACCCTATGCCTGGAGATTCTGATTCAGCATATCTGGGGGGAGGCCCAGATTCTGTATTTCTGACAAACTCCCAGTTGCTGGAGATGCTGATGGTCCAGGAACCAACTCTGAGAAGCAAGGACAAATGCCTTCGTTTCACAGTGGGGAAAAATGAGGCCTGGGAAAAATGGGTGGGCATGGTGCAAACTAAATTGCCCAGCATCTTAACAATTATGTAGAAATCAAGACCAGACCCCAGTCTCTGGGTTTCCTTCCCAGAGCACTCTGATGGGGATGCTGCTTTCAATCGGATTCTCAGTCTTTTCTTCTCCTTTTACATGACTTCCATATTCTCTTCTGCACCGTATGACCTGCAGCACCCTTTTCAATTTCTAACAGACAATTCCATTTTCTTAACCTATTTCAAAGCTAACTTTCATTTTACCCTCTGATTCTTTTTGAATCTTGGCAGAGGGCTGAAACATGTTGCTTAAGTAATATTTGTTGAATTGAACCCTCTTCTCTTAGTTCCTTTTTCTTTGATAAGTTCTTCCGTTTTAGCCTCCTTAGTCCTTCTTACTCTAGGTCGTCATTGCCTTCTCAGAATTAACTCTGCTGTCTCTGTGTCTAGCATCTAACCTCCAATTTCTTCCTACCTTTTCCTCCTAATACATCTTCTCTTTTTATGCACCGGCCACAGGAACTGCTGTTTTGCCTGTACTTTCCCTCCAAGCTCCGTCAGTAAACATGAAGTGGTGAGTGGAAAGGAGGGAAAAAAATAACTTGACTTTGAGAAGAGTAGTTAAGATGTCTGAGGAAAGTAAACAGAAGCAAGAGTGCAGGCATTAAATCACTTTCCATTTGGACCTACACTAACACTGGCCACTGGATACTGACGTGCATGGTTCAGAATCAGAGAGGAAAAGTGAAAACTGAACAGAGCCGCACCTATAAGAATAGGTTACATGTCCAAAAACTATTCAGGAATACTTTAGCTGGAAGATACGAAGAATTCAAGTTGAAAAAGAAAAGGCAGGGTTTAAAAATCCTTTGATGTATGTTGAATGGGGCTCCAAGACCAACCAAGAGGCTCTAATTGGTTAGAAGTGCCCCCTTCCTTCCTCAGCACTGTATGTTGCCACCTCTAAAAACACTTGAGCCCTCAAAAGGGGAAAAAAAATCCCTTCTGAGTCGCCAGATTTGACAAATAAAAGTATAGGACAACCAGTAAAATTTGAATTTCAGTTAAACAATGAATAAATTTTACTATAAGGATGTCTCTGAAAGTACTGGAGGCATACTTGTATCAGACAATTATTTGTTATTTATTGCAAATGCAAATGTAACTAGCAGGGCTGTATTTTTTAATTTCAAAAAATTAAAAGTCCTTGGGACTTCCCTGGTGGCGCAACATATGGGACTTCGTGCTCCCAATGCAGGAGGCCCTGGTTTGATCCCTGGTCAGGGAACTAGATGTCCCATGCATGTTGCAACCGAGAGTTCACGTGCACCAGCTAAGGAGCCCGGGCCGCAACCCAGACCCATGCAACCATATAAATAAATGAAAAATTAAAAAAAAATAAAAGTCATTAAATTACAATTTTACCAGGGATGAAAATAGGCAAGTTATAGAGTAAGAGAAGGAATTTGAAGTCAATGTATCTGGCAAAGGACCGATAGACAGAACATATAAAGATATAAAGAACGTCTCCAAATCAATAAGAAAAAGAACATATTTTTTTTTAATGGGAAAAGATTGGAATGTACATTTCTCAAAAGACGATATCTAGGTGGTCAGGTCAAAACGTGCTCCATTTTGCCATTCATCAGGGAAATGAAAATTAAAACCCCAGTGAGATTCCATAATACCAGAATGAACAGACTATATCAAGTGTTGGTGAGAAATTAGAGCAACTAGAACACTCATCTTCTGATAATGAGAGTATAAATCTGTGCAAACACGTTAGAAAACCACCTGGCAGTATGATTAAAACCAAACAGATGTATATCCTATGACCCAACTATTCTACTCCCAGGTATATACCCAGTGGGTATATATACATTTGTTGACCAGGAACAAAGTCACAAGTATTCATAGAGCACTAGTCATAATAGCCAAAAGTGAAAATTATATCTACCAAATATCTACCAGGAATAGAATCCACAAATTATGATGTGTTTAAACAATGAGATCCTCTTTAGCAATGAGAATGAACAATCTACAATAACACGCTGTGATATGGACCAATCTCACAGGAAAAAAATTTGAGCACAAGAAGCCAGACACTGAAAAACATATACTCAAATGATTAATTTATGTAAAGTTTCATACACAGGAAAAACTAGTCTTTGGTGCTAAAATCAGAATCACAGTGGTTGGGGGCATGGAGACTTCAGGGGGTGGCCATGTTCTGTTTCTTGATTTAAGTGCTGGTTTGTAATCACTTTGCAAAAGTTATGGAGGTGCCCACTTACGATCTGTATCCTTTGCCAAATGGTGTACTTCAACAAGATTTACATTAAATCCTCTGAAAGAAATTACCGAGGAAAGACTGCTACCCTTTGACCCCAATCACGTTTGTGTAACAGGAATCAATATCATTATCATCATAGCCATCATCACCATAATTATATGCCCTTATGTGAGACTTTGCCATGGGCTAATCTCGCTTCTACCTATTTTGCTTACACCATCTCATTTGGTCTTTTTAATCCTCATAAGAACTCTATGAAGCAGGCATTATTCTTCCACTTTTACAGATGAAGAAGCAGAGGCTGAAAGGAGATTGGTAGCTTGTCCAGGGAAACACAATTTTTAAGTTGCAGAGGCACATTTTGAAACCAGGATCTGATTCTAAAGCAGGTGCCCTTTTCTCTACAGGAGACTATATTAAATCTATAGGTAGAGACTGGAAATTCCAAAGGAGAAGAAGTTTAAATTTCTTTTCTCCACTGACTTTCTGGGTCCAAAGGTAGTACAAAACCCCAAATTTCAGTCCCCTTTTATGCTAAGAAACAGCCATCTGACTTCTGGACTTAATTCAATTACCTAGAGTTAGTTGATAATTCCTACAATTAATTCCAAGTTGAACGAAGAAGGAAAAATAAAGTCCCTTTTAGTATCGCAGTTATCTCTATCCATAACCAAGTAGCTAAGGGAAAAAAAAAAAACACATGAACACTCAAGCAGCAAATCCTCCGATACAGTCCCAACAAACACACCATCAACTTCATTAAGTTGCATTTACATGTTCATAATACAAGTTTTCGCCAATGCTTTTCAAATTTTAGGGTGAGCAAGAATCAACTGGAGAGCTTGTTAGAACAGATTTCTGGACCTCACCACAAGTGATTCTGATTCAATAGGTTTGAAGTGAGCGTGAGAATTCGCATTCCTAACAAGCCCCGCAGGTGATACTGATGCGGTTGGTCCTTGGACCACACATGGAGTAATTCTGCTTTATGTCCAGATAGACAATGTGGAAGAGACGCCCGCAACTGCTTTGTTTGAGAATTGATTTCTCTGTCCTTGTCACTAATATTTACAGCTACTACCTGGGGCTGGGTCCACATGACCATTTGAGAGACCAGCTGGCCTCCCCACCCATACCTCCACTCTCTGTGATCATCAGGGCCCTGTCTTTATCATCGTTAGTGTCACTGTCACCCATTCGGTCTGTCACAATGAGATTATTGGCTGTGAGGATTCCTGAGCGCCTGTGCTCTGCCTGTCCTTGATCTTCTGTGAATTGCAAGACCTCCAAGGGTCCAAATTTTTCCACATGGTGATGTGCATGCTTGTTGCATATTGGTTTACTTTGCATAAATGCCAGAGGTTAAAAAACATCCAGATCTGTAGGAATGAAAGTCATCCCTTAGAATTGCTTTGTAGTTTATTAATTTTGTTTTGGGTTTTTTTCCTAATCTGGGTATTTAAAGAGGAGAACAGGGCTTCCCTGGTGGTGCAGTGGTTGAGAGTCCGCCTGCCGATGCAGGGGACACGGGTTCATGCCCCGGTCCAGGAAGATCCCACATGCCACGGAGCGGCTGGTCCCGTGAGCCATGGCCTCTGGGCCTGCACGTCCGGAGCCTGTGCTCCGCAACGGGAGAGGCCACAACAGTGAGAGGCCCGCGTACCGCAAAAAACACACACAAAAAAAAAAAGAAAAAGAGAAAGAGAACAAACCCACTACACTGTGTTGCAGATGAAGGACACCATGGAGTCCTGAAGCAACTCTCAACACCTGTCCTGTTTTCCACTCCCCTTCAGAAAGTCCAAAGCAGTTTTCCTCCATAGATGCTCAGCGCCAACAAATTATAGGTCTCTCTCCAAGAGTTTTGAATTGTTCTTGGTAGGACACCTGCTCAGTTCAGGAAAGCTTGTCTGTGACAAGCTTCCATATGACAAGAAGTCGATCACATCATAACCTTTAAAGCACTGGGCTACAGGAAACAAGACCTTGCCTCTCCTTTCATACCCCACAGCCAGTTAAAACCTCAAGGTATTATATGGGGGGTGGAAGAGACCAGTCACTAGACCTTTGATCTTGCTCCTAGCTAGCTGTAACTTTTGGGAAAGACACTCAACTTCCCTTCCCCTTCAGTTGTAAATTAGGGACTATTTTAAGTGATCCCCAAGGTCCTTCCTTCTCCAAGAGTCTGTGAACCCATAAGCCTACAGACAAGGACCAAAGAAAACACCCTCCTTTCCAACTTACTCTTGGCACAAGTGGTGGTTTTACTCTAGGGAAATAGACCCTCGTGATGTGTGGGCCACAGAGAGATGTCAGGCAAATAATAGGACAGAGGAGAAGAAATCAAAGACAGAAAAGGCAGATACAATGCACCATCAGAGGAGAAAGCATTGTGTTTCTCTTTTTCCTTTGAAATCAATAGAGAATAAAAGCGACAAAATCCAAATTCCAACAATGTCAACCAGCAATCCCTTTGTCTGTTTACAGATTCTGTTGCTACAGTAGCAAACAAAAGTAGCCAGCTTCTTCCCAGGGACTCCTGGGTACGGAGCATCCATCAAATCACAGAGACACACCCACTATTCAAACCCAATTTGGCTAAAATGACTTTTTTATGAGAACTCATGAGAAAATGGTTGACTTCCAGCTCTTATGTTATCAGAGTTGTTTGACATTGAATTACATGGGCCTGGACTATAAATCTTAACTTCAGACTCACATGCAAGGCATTTGATGTGTCTGGGAACCTGCTGTAAGAAAGAAATTAGCTGTAAAACAAAGTAAAATGCCTGTTCCCATGGGAAGACTCTGCAGGACTGCTAATAGATCATGGGTTCATTTGGAAGACACTTGTTCCTTTGGTCAAACAACAACTAATATTTTAGCTTTCCACTGCCCTGAACAGGAAATATGGTGCTAAGGGCCGATAGACAGGGTAAAGCATCATATTAATTACACGGTCGGTAAACATTTGCTCGCCCGTGTTTCCTGACGGTCTGAACACTTCCTGGTTGGAGATCTCAGCGATTCTGCTGCCCTCTGTTAACTGTTACTCTTGTATAAATGTCTGGGGAGATGGAGTGTATTTTCAGGGAACCCCACGATGAGAGGAGGATGGGGATACAGGGACTGTGGAGAGCAGCCCCTGCCTGCAAACCTGGGCCATGACTGCCACAGCCCACTGCCCCCAAGGATACCTAGGAAACTGTGGGGGGCGACTCGATGATTCGATGGCACTTGGACATTCTCTTTCCATTTTGGGGAGGGGTCAGGTGGATATTAAACAGGTTCATGTTGATTCTAAGGAAGAGAAGCAGCAAAGTGTTCTGGGAAAGAAGGTGTTAATCAGGTCACAACAGCTGCCATCTACTCCCCTCTGCTTGGAAATCTCTTCTCTGGGGTAACTGCGGAAGATGGACAAAGACGATACCCACCTGGAATTTCTCTTTGAAGCAGTGTTTCTCCAGGTGTGACACTGGACCAGCAGCCTGGGCATCCCCTGGGAACTTGTTAGAAATGCAGAACTTCAGGCCCCGTCAGAAACCCTTGGGGTAGGGCCAGCAATCTGAGTTGGAACAAAGGCTTCAGGGGTTTCTAATTCCACTAAAGTCTGAGAATGGTGGCCATCAAAGGATTCTCACATACCTGCTGTATAGAAGCCAGGCCGGCCTCACACCCACAGTCTGCCATGATCTGCCGCAAACCACACACTCCAGTCATGAATCCACTTTATTCCTACCTCTTTGAGGCCTGGTTTAATCTCTCTTTGAGGACTTTGCCTAGAAAATTCTGATGCCTGGCTCCTTCAACTCACTCTTGTCCTGTTCAAACGTCACACATTTTGTGAAGTAGTTCCCACCAGAGACACTCCTTTAAGTATCTGCCAACAGACACTGCCCAGCATTGTCCATGTAGCCACTTACCAAGATTGGAGGTGACCTTGTCTATGAGTTTGTTTCTAAGGTGATGACCCTTTCTCCCCACCTAGAGTGTGAAGCCCCATTAGAACAGGCACCCGGATTTGCTATGCCCACTATTCCATACCTACCCCCTACGCCTCTAAAAAGTCTAGTGTGACCTCTCTTCCATGCATTCTCAAAACCTATTCTCATTTGTCAATTATACTTCCATAAAGCTGGGGGAATAAACGCTCTATTCACATTAAGGTATAAATCAACACAAATGGAAAGGAGACAAAACATTTACACTAAGAAAAATGAAAAACAATTTAAATTTCAGGTCTCATTTAATAAGTACTGTGTAGTCTTTTAGATACTGGGGAGAGTCAAGTGGGCCCCTAAAATAGTACCCCTTGAGGACCTAAAGAAGAGCCTGTCATGTTTTAGATTAGATGTAGCGTCTTCTGGAAGAAATATTTCCTTTACCATAAGCAGAAGACTGCCTTTTCTCTAAGAAATTGTATCTGTTATGTGCTTATAGGAAAATCAGAATCAAAATTCAGTGCCTAAACTTACTCTATATCTAATTGTGCTATGTCTTCATGTTTTTTTTTCCTCTCTCTCCCTATTTTATCTTCATGTATCTTTCTCAAAGCTCAACATAGAGGCAGAAACCTGGACGTGAAAAGGTGTGCATCTAAACAAACCCTCTGTGACCCTGAAGATCCAGAAGCTCATTCACAATGGAGCAGGTTACTTTTTGGTCTTTCAACAGAAGATGCCTGAATGTCATTACCTTTACCTCCACGGCCATGTAAATGCTTCCCAGAGGCATTAGAGTCCCTCACTGCCTACAGAGATGGAGGAATAAAAGAGATGACAGTGCATTTAGAAAGAGGCAGACAATGCCCGTGGCTGCTCCATTACTCTGTCATCAGAGATATGAGCGCGAGACTGGGTGCCGAGCATTAGCCCGTGGAGCCTGATATGAGTTCATGAGGCTGGAATTCAAAACACTAACCAGCTGTGGGAACCCAGAGAGAAGCCTGTCACACTGAATGGTATCCAGATTAGAGCTGTGAGAATTTGGGAAAACCCTTCTCGCTAAGTAAGTTTACTTCTTCATCTTTCTTTCTTGTTTTAAGTGTGCAGTGTTTGCTAGAATCCTGAACCTATAGCCACATGTATGAATAATGACAAAAGGCAACTCTAAAAATATTTTTGAGGCAATCAAGGAAATGTTAACACTGACTGGATGACCTTGTAATTCTAATTTTTAAGTGTGATAATAGCATCAGGTTTATGAAGCAAAATCACCGTAACTCTTTAGAGATGTTTATTGGGGAATGTAGAGGTGGGATGAAATGACATCTGGAATTTGCTTTAAAATAATTCAGGAAAAAAAAGAGAGAGAGGGAAAGGAAAAGATTACACAAGTATCACAAACTCTCAGTAATTGTTGAATCTGGGTTGGGTTATTGGATCAATAGAATATACTCTTTCCTTATGAAAGTATGTTTGAAAATAAACATAAAAAAATTTTATTCTAAAAAAGGAAAAAGAAATAATGCCATACCAAAGGCAAAGTTATTTCTTAAATAATGTGAAAATATTTTTACAGCTAAGGATTTTCTCAAGGCCAGCCCCTGTCAAATACATAATCTGCAAAGTCAAAAAAATGAGAAATACATGTTCTTAGGTGCTCAGGTCTTAAGAACATCCTTCTGTGGTTTATGCATTGATAGGAGCAGGAAAGAAGCTTAACTAAATGGACCAGAAATTTAAAATGACACATTGCTTTATTTGGTACTTGATTGTTAATTACTGTTCATAGCTGTGGCCGTAATGGAAATAGACCAAGAGGGAGATTTGTAGGGGGCGGCGGGGTGGGGATGGGGTGTGACAGGGGGAGAGGAGGGTCCCAGATTCTACTGGAATTTTTCTCATGAGTCCCTGTGTAACTTTCAATTAACTCTCTATGCTTTAGTTTCCTCATCTATAAAATCATAGCGTTGCATGACATGAGAGTTAAGTTTTCTTTCAGGGCTGAAAGTGCAAATTCCAGATTACATTAGCAAATCTGCTTCGGTAACATGAGAGATAAAAAAAAGGGCAAGTTCTAGATATGAACTGGCAAATCAGGAGACAGCAAATTTATTAAACTCCTATTGAATTCTCGACATAGGAAACCCAAGTGTATCAACATTTGCTCTTAAGAAAATCTAGTTGGCAAATGAAGAAATATGGAAAATAAACAGGTTCCAAAAGCCATCTTAGCCACAGTGTAGTTCTAGCAAGAAAAAAAAAATCTGCCAACTCAAATATTTCATGCATTTGTTTTCCTAACACAGAAAAGAATGGATATAAATCACCTTTACTTATGCATCAAAGACGTTCTAAAATAAATTTTGTTTCCTTCACAAAGATTGAAAACTGTATGAAAACATGTATTTCTACTGAAATTAAATTATTTTAAATGAGAGAACTGAGAGGGCAGAACTGACTTTACAAGACCACCCAACCCATTCATTCTCTTATATTCTTCCTTGGAAAGCTTAGCAAGTGTCAGAGTTGCAAATATGTGACTGATTTCAGAAAGATACCCTACTTGGAGGCTGCATTGGATGTACAAGCTAGAATCCATTTTATTCTAGGGTCTTGCTGTCTACAAGTTGGTGGCTTCCATATTTCTTTCACTTCTGGCTACTTTATTTCAAATGTGAAGTTGTTGAACCACACATCATCAAGTTTGCAGGACTGCTGTTGCTTCCACTGGAACAGTTACTGATAGATCTCTTTATGCATATAATTTTTTTTAAGTAGTTGATTGTGTTGCCCTAAGATTTATATCATAAAAATGCTTACGCATCCTAAGTCTCCTGTTTCAGTAGACGTGCTTCATTTAGATTTACCTCTGCATTTAGAATCTTGCCCTTCTTTCTTCATTCAAATCATCCTATTGCTTTCCAAGAGCCATCCATGAAATACTGGGGAATGGTGGCTGAGCAAGGGGGAAAAAATCATATTATTCCTCTGAGAAATCTTGAAAAGAGTAAAGAGAATTTTACTCATTCCAGTGTGCTCTATTAACTTAGCTATCATTTATTAACAAACATAAAAAACACAAAGTGATGGCATCTATATTTGATGTATGTCAATAGTTTTGCATTTTGCAAGGTTGTTGCCAGAAAAAAAAATCTTTTTTTTTCTTAGAGTGATTTTTAAAGAATTTTTCTGAATTCTGTATTGCCACTTTCTGATCTTCTGAGACCAATTGTTTCCCCAGTCAGAAAATATATCTCCAATTTCAAAATAAGCATTAGTGAAAAGAAAAAGATTCAACATATATTCAACATACATATTTTAAGGTAATTCTTTGAGAATGGATCAATTTGATGAAGTTGGTCATAATTATATTTGATTCCATCTAATTTCTGTTTTACAGACATCCTATGAAAATTGTGAGCTTCAGAAAAATTATTTGTGCCACCAGATAGAAGGTATGTCTTCATTCTTAGCAGTTTTACTACCAAATGTAAAATAAGGAAATAGTGTTGGCTTTATGAGTTATCTAAATCAGAGATTCTCAATCTTCAGGCTACTTCAGAATTGCCTGGAGGATTAGTTAAAACACAGATCCCACCTCCAGAACATCTAATTCCAAAGTTCTGGATTGGAACCTTAGAAATTGCATTCCTAGCAAGTTCTTGGGTGATGTTGATACCTATACTGTTGGTCTGGGGACCACACTGATCTAAGTATATGTAGCATAGATGCTTGAATAAGAGGAAACTGTAATAACTCCATTCTGGTCTACGGAGCCTCAATCCATCTAAACATTTGACAGGTGGGTGGGTTAGAAAGGAGCCTCCACCTACACATTTTGGAAACCAAACACTGAATGTAGATAATCCTTGGTGTAAACAGAATCACCCTAAGTTTGAGCTCAGCTATAACAGAGTGCAGTTGACTCAAAAATAGGTAAGATATTGCTTAATATTCAGTCTAAGAAAGTTCATTTGGTCACCACATACGTAATCCTGGCTATGCAGGTACACAAAGCATCAAGAATTTATTTTTTGGTTCGGGGGGAGTATTTTGGTGTTTTGGTTTGTCCCCCTCACCCAGAGTGTCATTAGCAGGACAACAAAGCTTCTTTAAAAAAACTCTGAAGTTTCAGGGTGTGATCTGAAGTTCCACTGCTGTGACCCAAGGAAGTGAGGTTCACCACCTCACTGTCACCCTTGACCTCTGTGGACGATCAGTTCTGTCTTTATCACCTCTGGGTCCTCGAGCATCCTTGCTGGCCCAGGCCTCTGCTTTCGTCACTGAATCCTCTGGATGTCCCCTCATACTAAGGTGATGATGGCAACAAGCATAAAGAAGTCTTTCAATAGTGATTTCCTGTATCTCGCTTATCCCAGCTCAGAAAAATCTTGCTATTCAAATGAACTGGCGTCACAGATGCGATGGTAGAAGGGAGGGGTGGGGGAGGGGAAACAGGATGGGGGAGGGGAACCCCTTTCAAAAGCTCTCCCTGTGAGAAGAGGAGACAGGAGCAGGAAAAGGAGGAGCCCAAGGCTGGCTATTTTTACAATGAAATGCAGAGCCCTTTGGTCCCCTCTCCTCTTTCTCTCAAGCCCTCAGAACAATTTGCCAAAGGCATAAGTCGCCCAGGCACTTCATTCTGTCTGCATTTTCTCTGCACTCAAACTAGCAAGCAGGTACAGCCAAAGCCATGTGGGCAGAAACATGGGCTTTTCCCTCAAAATCTGCAACCTCCTTTCACAAAGCTCTCTTCCGGATCAAAGTGTCGCTTCCCAAATGACGTTGCCCAGGGAGGGATGCAGGAGGGAAGAGGAAGGTTTGGGGTAGACCTTGAATCTTGACACACAAGGGGTCAACATGGTTCCTGTCCCAGCAGAGGGAACAACTCGTGCCTATGGGGGAAGGCGTGGCGTCACCGCTGTAGGTCCCATGTTGAAGTGGCCAGTTGACTGAGGATGCAGATGGCATTTTAGCAGCTCTCCGGGGGCATGGAGGGGAAGAATCATGATAATGACTGTGCCAAGCTAATTGAAGGAAAGAGAAAATTAGCCCTGGTGTTGATACAGGCACGTCTAGGACAGGACAAAGGCAACTCTCAATTTACCTTCTGTCCTACTTACTCTTGCACTAAAAGGGGTGTTATCTGTACCAGGGAAAAGAAATGATGCCTGTGTTAACACTTGTTGCCTCTGTTTTATTTTTAGGCTCTTCCATCAGAGAAAGGAGAGCGGGGCCAGTTGGACTTCAGACCTCAGACCACGCTTGGTTTTCTCAGGTTTCCCTGTACACAAAGGGAAATTTTCCACAGAGGCCCGGCCAGGAGGTACAGCTAGATCTTGGAGTGGCCACTGAACCTGGGCATGTGAGCTTGGTTATCTGTCCCCAGTGGGCTCTGTATCATCAACCCATTTGAGTTTCCCATCCTGTTGGTGTTTTTTCCCTGCTGAGGCAATGCTTAGGTATAAGAAAAAAAAAAAAGAAAAAGAAAATCAAGATGGTGTGGCCCAGCAAAGAAAAAGTACATGGTTCCAAGACCAAAGATATTGTCTCTGGTGTAAATATTAGTACAATGATAGGATACTAGCAGTGGGAAGCCAGCACTCAGGACTTCCTGGGACATCCCTGCCTGTGTTTTCCTTATTTTGTGGAGGAAATGCAGCTATTACCTGCACCCCCTGGAAAGTCTGGGAACTCCAATGGCAATCAGTCTAATCTGCTTCAATCATGAAGAGGGTGCCAGTCATGCTGGCCACAGGGGAGTCCACCAGACAGCTCTGAATTCTAGAGAGAGAGACATAGCCAAAGGCACCAAGGGTACTGGTTTCTAATCTCCCTGGCCAGTCCCAGAACCCCTACAGCATTGTTTGCCATAATGTACTACTTAATATTTTCTTCACAACTATTTTTGGCTTAAATCAAGTCACTGAAAATAAACAAACAAACAGTAAATCCTTGTGGAACAACATGGAAGTAGAAATGGAAACCATGATTCCATGGGATACGAGAAGTATGTAAGAAACTCCAATGGAACTTAACAGAAAATCAGCAGCATTTATACCCTAAACAGAAGTCTTTCCTATCCCAGACTCTGAGTCTGAGGCCTGCTTTTCCTCCTTTCAAAGGGAGACCCACAAAAGTTAGAGAGCTGATGGGGATGTGTTAGCAGCAAACAGAGATTATCTACCTAATCAGAAGAAATGAAAGAGGCTGAAAAGAAATCTTACCATGGGATATAAAGTTATCCAGTTTTGTCAGTATCCCAAATAAACCATTTCAAGAAATAACAAAGGCAGTGTTTTTCAAACATTCTTCAGCCGTGATCCACTGAAGAAGTGGGCTGTATGTTGCAAACCACACACACACACACACACACACACACACACACACACACACCCCTTTGCATACTTACCCTTACCAAGGGTGGTGTACTGTGATACTTTTGTTCTATTTAATTTTAAATGCTGGTTATGACCTTCAGGTGTGTTATTAGCCACAATTTTAAAAAAAAAAAAACACCACTGCTTTAAACTTTGGGAAACATCAGTTACACTCATGCCATGAGCCCATTCAATGTAGAAATCTCCACATTATCCAGTTACCCAAAAACTGCTTGTTCAGCACACTTGATCAATTTGTTAAAATATTCTTCAGCATCCTTTTTCTCCTGCTAAAATAGGTAACCTTTGTCCTGAGGCAAATTGTCAGTGATTATAGCTCACAGAGAATATCAGATGTGCCTTGTGCTTTATTGCAAGAGACACACCATAAAAGCAAAAGGACTAAATTGAATCTTGACCCAGCTGGATATCTGGGAAATAATTTTTTTTTCTGCTAATTTGGTCCTCACAATGAAAAGGATACTATAATCAGAGTGTACCTGTCATGTATGTTGGTGATGAACATAGAAGAAGAAATAGTGATTTCCGCCTTTCTACTGAAGCACCTCAAAGCGCTTACTTGTGAAAGCTCATCTGTGACGGGAAGTGGCTGACTCAGAAGTGATGCGTACAGCAGACGCGTTGGGTTGGAAGGGGGCAATTCTTGCACAGCCACTGCTCTGACCACGTGGCCACACATGGAGAAATGACACCGTGCACCATTGTACCACTGGCCTTGCCAAAGAAGGACTAAAACTGAAGCATATCCTGGACAACACAACTTTCTTCTGGCATAAAATCCTGGGAGAAGATTGCAACACTTGTAGTTTTATCACTTAGAGAACAATCTCAGGGAATTTCATCTGGGGATTCTGGTTTTCCGCTTTGTGGAACAACAGATGTATTGGAATCTTATTTTTAGATTCTTTTGATCATACACCATTGTTCTTAACTCAAAATGCCAGGCATAAAATTATATAAAGGGCAAGACAATGCAATTGATTACCATCCTGTGTTTTATCCCCAAAATAACTTCAATAAAAATAACTTGTATTATGAAATCCAACTATATGCCATGGGCTGGACTAAGCACTTTCTTGGCATTTAACTCTTTTAATCCTAATATTACCTCTATGATGTAGGTATTATTGTCACCAAGTAACAGCAGAAGGAACTTGGGCTCAGGGATATGAAGTGAATTTTCCAAGGTCCTGCAACTCAGCATCAGACCCACAGCTGGACTTAAAACCAATGCTCTTCACCCCCTTTCTGTATTCTCATGCTCCCACAGGTAACTCGGCAAAGATCACAGCATTGGGATAGAGGGTTATTAACGCAGCTCTCATATGAGGACTCAGCTAGAGGGTAAAATGCTTTACTGAGCGCAGGAGTGTGACGGTTAAGTGGGTGAAAGAGCTTTTACAAAAACCTTCACTGTCTCTCTATTACCACAGGACCCCTCCATCAGCTGCTGCCCCTGACTTTCCCTCCCCCACCAACAGACATAACATGGCAGCTTTCAAATATTTCAGGAAAGTGGTTCTCAACATGTGTCCCCAAGATGAGAATCAGGAATGTCACCTGAAAACATGGTAGAAATGCAAATTCTTATATCCCACTTGTTTTAATACAGATTTCATTACTATTGAGGTAGGGTAAGGTCAATAGATCAGGAGATCATTGACATTAAAAAGGTACTTTGTTATACTCACAGATACTAAGAGGAAGGGGCAGGCCATGCCATGGAGAATACCAGGGTCCTTCAGGAGATGGGGAGGGAGAACAGATCCTTTCTTGTGGTTTCTGCGAGAAGGAACAGAAGAGGCAGGTATACGGATTTAGGATTAGCTAATTTGAATAAGTTCAGCAGGCTCTGGGACATAGGAACTGTGCCCAGTTGTCTGGTATCTGACCCTGGGATGATTAGGGCAGGTGGGTGGTGGCCCAGAGTGTGAAAGCTTGATAAATAAGGTGATTGCGGCCGTGGGTGCTGGCTTTAGAGGTCTGCATTTGAAAGGCATGCTCAAGGGCACGTTGTTTACTGTCTCTAGGAACTGGCCAGCACAGAGAGGTCCCTCGGGGTCAGCAAAACTCCAGAGGTCAAAGCATCAGAACACAGAAAATACAAGTGCTGGTTATTACACAGCGGTAGGCCTACTGATCCAAAACTCTGAGCACTGGGCCAGGAGTCTCTCTTTTCCCACTTCCTCATGAGTGACTCTGGTGCACATTACACTTTAAGATCCACAGCTGCAGGATTTACTCTCCTGTGTTCCCCCTAGCACAGGCAGCAGTAAGCATGTAGTACAGACCTGAATTTTTCCTTTTCTCGAAACTTAGCAACTTTAAGTATAGATATTAAATGTATATCCATAGGCTATTTGAAGAAACTATGTTTAAAGGCATTGAATAAACAGGAAGATTTCATATAATACCCTCTTTCTTCCTTTGTGTCCCCAAAGCAGCTGAGTGTCTAAATTAGAATAAAGACAACCAAAGTTTTCAATAATAAATAGCACACTGAGACACTCTAGTGTACCCTTTAAAACTTGATGTTTAATCTTCAGAATGATCTGAAAGACAGCTTTGGGGACAAGGGCATTAGATGGACTTTAGAGTTTCACTCTAGAAAGGTCCATATAATTTGTTTTTCTAGCATTTTCCATAAATTTTGAAGCACCTGCTTCTATGTTTGGTCAATGACAGAAATCGTGGGTAGTTTTATGTATATTGAGAAGCTTATAGAATCCAACTTGTCACTCCCAAAACTTTTAAGTCCATGTTTCAGAAATAGATTGATGTTGAAGAGAGGGAAAGACAGAAAACTCATGACCCAGTCCTAGCTGTGCTTTAATTAGTCATATGATCTTGGGCAAGTGAATACATCTCTCTGGGCTTTTGTTTTTCTCATCTATGGTGCCAGGGCGCTAGATGAGAGGATATTTCAAAGCAAATGTGATTCCATCTAAATATAGAGGCAGAGAGAAACTTCTCATGAGAAAAATCCTTTGAAAGAGATAATGTATTTTACTACAGTCAAATAGGAATAAACTTTTCTACCTACTGTAAGCTCCAGAATCTTAAGTGCAGTCATTACTTGAGACACCCTGATCTACATGTCTGTCTATAATAGGAGTTCTCAATCTTGGCTACATGCCAGAATCATCTGGGGGCACTTTAAAAATGCCAGTGTCTGGAAACAACTCCCAGAGATTGTTCTTGGGTGTGTCTCAAGCAGTAGAATTTTTAAAAGCTCCTTGGGTGACTCTAATATGCAACCAATGTTGAGAAGCACCTGCCTATAACAAGCTCTGGAGCATCCTTTAAATCAGAGAAGAGCACAGAGAGATGGTTAGTTCTACAGCTATCTGAACATGCGGGGGGTGCATGCGGAGGATACCATGAGTTTGGCCTCATCCCTGTAAAGACAGGGACAGTGGGTAGAAACTGATTTCATGAATGATCCTCTGAGACAAGGAACAGAATTACAGTGTGGGTAATAACCAGAGTCTCCCTTCCTCTGGTAGGAAACAGAAAGGTTATTTAGTTTAAGGAGTTTAGGAGAAAGCACATCTGCTGAAATGTTAAGTGTTCTCACAAAGGGTGATAACAGGGGGGTCTTGTAAGTTCCAGTCTATGTGGTAGTCTGCAGGCAGCAGAGGGTCTAGAGGATTTGCCAGAGCAGGAGAAACTACCAGGATTTTGAGCATTTTGTGAGACACCAAACAGAACACTAGGATCTTCCTGAAACGCAGGCCTGAGGAAGAGAGGGATGAGATTTCCATAAGGCTGAATTCTTGGATTATACAGATGAAGGTGAGAGCAGTGTCTATGACTCTAGTTCTCTACCCTTCCTGTATCCACATCATTTACCAGGTAACCTTGTACTGTCTTCTCACTCTCCCTCTGAGCCTTGTGACTTGGGCAAATGAGATGCAAGTTAGTTGCAATTTGTTGTTAGCAGACAGTATGCAAGCAGAGGGCTGAAAAAATCGCTTATGCATTTCCACTCCTACTCTTGCATCTCTACCTTTGCCAGGTGAACGTGCCACCCTAGATCTGCTGACAGTCAACTGATCCCAAGACACATGAGCAAGGCCAGCTGAGGTAGATGGACTCTAGGGTGACAATCAGTGATTCCCAATTCCTGGAGTTCATAGCTTTATGAATCCCCTTCCCTTGAGTGTGAATAGACTTGTGACTCCTTTCTAACCAACAGAGTATGGTAGAGATGATGGAATGTCACTCACATGACAATATTAGTCATACAAGACTCCATCTCAGTAGAGTCACTCTTGCCCTCCTGCTGGCCTTGAAGGAAGAAGCAGAAATGTGTGCAATGTGGAGAGGCTCATGTGGCAGGCAAAAAAAAGGGGGAGGTCTTTAGGAACTGAGGGCCTCACTGCTACAGCTTTAAGGAACTGAATTCTGCCAATGAAGTGAGTGAGTTTGAAGTATACTCTTCCCCAATCAAACCTCCAGATGAAAGCACAGCCTAGCCAGCACTGTGACTGCAGCTGGTGAGACCCTAAAGCAAAGAACCTGGCTAAGCCATACTCAGATTCATAACCCACAGAAGCTGTGAGATAATAAGGGTGTATTGTTTTAAGCCACTAAGTTTGTGGCAGAAGAACCACCCTGGTGACCCACAGCTTTGTGAACTAAATACACGTTTTTTATTGTATTCCGCTGAGTTTTGGGCAGAGCCAAGTTGCTCTCAGTCATCTCAGCTAGATGCGCCAACCCTCATACACGTGCCCAAGTCCAGCCAAGATCGCCAGAGTCACCAAGCTAAGCCAAATAGGACCACAGACACACAAACAAGTCCAGCCATAATCTGCCAAGTCTAGTGCAGATCATCTGAACCCCATAAACTTGTAAGCTAACTAAATGTTTGTTGCTGCACGTGACTGGGCTTTGCGATTGTTACACAGCGTTATTGTGACAATAGATAACTGATACAGTGACAGTGAGATTGAGTTGTTATTTCCTTAGTTCCCACAGGCAAATGAGGCTTCAGGAAATTGAAACTTAATTGTAATATAATGTGATACAAATAAAATTAACTACAACTTGGATTTACTAACCAATACCTCAATGGAAAATTCCTGAAATCTTTAGTCAGCTCTACCTAAGACAAAACTCTCTGTCTTGGGACAGTTTGAATACTGTTTTCTTTATCATCTTTTGATTTGTTTATTCTGTTTCTCCCGCATCTGTTTCGCTAGAATGATCAGTTCTTTGTATTTGGTGTTTAATACCGATTGCAGAGAAATAGCTGTCTGCAATTCTCAAAGTTCATGCTTTCTGTACACACACACACAACCATTAATTGGATATCCAGAGTTCTTGCTACTGCTCTTTGTATATGCAGTCAATGTTATAATTTAAGGTTTTAATTCTTCCAATATTCATTATAAATTTCCATCCACTAGCACTACATATCAGGGAATGTCACCTCTGACACTGCAATGTTATAGACTCTGTTCTATGGTCTCTGTGGGTCTCGGGCTCTTTCTCTCTCTAAAATTCATACACACATTCTCCATTCTGGGAATTGAAGAGATTTATACTCTCTGATCTGAGTAGGTAAAGAAGAATTTCCAGGTTGATCTGCCCGGAAAAAGAATTTTATGATGTGTAGCAATGACAAACCTAGAACATTCCCTGTACTGAAATATTCAATCTTCACCCAGATGCAGCTGCCCTTGGAGTTAATATAAGTTGACTCGAATCCTTTGAGAGGTTAAACTAGCCATCAGGTAGAGATTACCCCCATAAAAGAATATTTTCCTTAATAGACACTGAAACACCAGTATTGGAGCAGGGGGAATTCTGTACTGATTTTCGTGTTGCTGTTTTTCTGTTTTGTTTGGTTGGCTTGTTTTTTTTTGGCATGCACATCAATGGCTGAAATAAAACCACAGTCTAAATTAAGTTTTGGCAAGGATGTGGAGGAACTGGAACGCTCATGTACTGCTGGTTAGCATGTCAATGGTACAACCACTTTGGAAAACTGCTTGGCAGTGTTTGCTAAAGGCGAATTCATGTTCACCTGAAAACACAACAGTTATACTCTGACAGCACTCATGCATCTTTTCACCACATGCTTGTGTGGTGATGTTCATAGCATCACTATTCATAATAACCCAAACTAAGAATAAACAAAATCTCCATGACATTTGAATCAATAAACTGTGGCTAGTTTACACAATAGAATACTATAGAGCACTTAGAATGGATGAATTTCAAACCACACACACACACAACATCACAAACATGTTAAGTGAGTGAAACCAGACACAGAAGACTATATCCTCTATGATTCCATTTATGTCAAATAAAAAAACACAGGCACAATTAGTCTGGGTGCTAGAAGGCAGGATAGTGCTTAGCTTTGAGGGGAGGGATAGTAGTGACTGGAGAGGAACATAAAGAAGATCTGGGGTCCTGGTGTTGTTGCTTCCTGAACTGAGTGTTGGTCGCATGAGTGTGTTTCATTTTAAAAAATTCATCAAACTGTATATTCATGCTGTGTGTATTTTTCTGTATGTGTGTTATGCTTTAATAAAAAGATTATATTTTTAAAACTTGCTTTCCAATACCAGGACGCATCTAATTCAGCATAATCTACTATAATTCCCCTTTGATAACTCTGAGTCCATCTAATCTAACACTGATGAGCAAACGACTGCTGAAGACCCTACAGAGCAGTAGAGAAAATCTGATTCTATTTCTTTCTTTTCCTCAAATCTGCTTCTCCATCAAAATCAAGAAAGTTCTGCCCTTGAGGTTGGGGATTTTGACAGCTCACCCACCATGCTTGTCAGCCAAACTCATGAAAATAGCAGCTTTGACACTATTTCAAGGGTTGTGGGGAAATTTTCCTTATAATGTGATGATTCCTTATCTTGCAAAGATCCCCCGGGCAGGACATTTTCCATTCAATGTGGAACAGCCATCTGTCACCACCTCCAAAGCTTAGACCAGAAAGCAACATCCTCAGCCAGAGTTGCACAGCGGGAAAAGAAAGCAAACCAGGTCCTAATGAGAAGCAGCCGAGGATCCATGAGCACTTTCCACGCCTGGCAGCCCTTGAGCCTCCCAGCAACTCCATGAGTCTAGAAATGGTTGTTTTTCCCATTTTACCACTGGGGAAGCAGGGCCATGGACTCAGCCAGCGGCACAGCTCAAGAGTGACTTAACTTGGTCCAAAGCCCACAACCAATGACCTACCATTGAATTCTCCTTCTCTTGCCAGACCTTCTCATATGAACAAAAGTGGGAATAATATCAACCCTGTTGGGGTCACTCTTGAACACCGGAGATGATTCTTCACAATATTTCTGGGACTGGATTGAGTCCACCTGTCTTTGCCATGCTGTCATGTTCCATTTTAGAACTGAGAAGTTGGATACGTGGAAGCGTATTTCTCTTTTTACCAAAGCAAAGCCTTGCCCACATGCATACAGAATCATTCATCCAGAGGGATCTCCAAATATTGGGGATATAAACTTTCAGCACAAGAATGGCACAAAAGCCCATAGATTTAACATCTCAGATTCTATTACAATATTCTACAATGAACACATTCTATAGGAAGAAGAGAGACCACCAAACTCAGGAAAAGAGAGGCAATATTCAATAACGTTATTGAAATGTTAAAGGGGTGCCTCCCACCCCAGCCAGCAGCATCACCATCACCTGGGAATTTGTTAAACTGCAGTTCTTGGGCTCCACCCCACAGACCAGAAACTCTAGATGTGCAGCTCAGACAGACATCTATTATATGTTTTAAGGAGCCCTCCAGGTGATTCTGATACACCTAAAGTTTGTAAATAACTGCGTTAAAATAAAGAAAGCATTAGGTAAATATTCAAAGCAAAGCACAGTGCACGTCAACCCCAATTGAAAGGATAAAAGACAGGTTCCCATTACCCTCAGAAGTAGAATACAATGAAACAAAGGAAACAAAATGTGTGCGATAATTTATAAGGAAGAAGAAATGAATCTTAAAACATGAAAGGCAAGTTTCTGTTTTCTCTTGAAAACAGGTTTTTGTTCACATTTACATTATCCCTGGTTGGAAATGCTTTATAAAGAGAAAACCAGGACAGAATCGTTTGGCAGGGTGGTACCTTAAGGGGTAGCTGCAGGCAGACATTAGCAGCTATGCATTGTTCTTCTTGCCTTTTCATTCCAGTCTTTTTGATTTTCCTGTCTTTTAATCATCCTTCTCTTACTTACTCTTTCTTTTTCTTCCCCTGAGTGAGGACTTAGACCTGCCAATAGCACCCCAGGCATTGGTGATTCTTCTCTGGAGGTCCTGAGGTTTAAGAAGGTGACTTTCCAAATCTGTCCTTCAGATCCCATAAGTATAAAACTAATACTTAACCTATCTTAACTACAGCTGTAGCAACTGATTTTATTGTAGCACTTTAAATAATAGCTTCCAACTCAATAGAGCATCAGAAAGTAGACTGCTTTCACACACAGATTCTCTTTTTAGAGGCTGTGATGGCCTTAAAGGCAAGAATCCTGTCTTTATACTTCTAACATGAGACCTAGTACATGGAGGCACCCAATAAATAAATCCTTCTTCAATTAATATAGGTGATCTCCCAGCTACACTATAAAGGAAGCACAGTAACTATCCTCATTTTGAAGATGGAAAGCAGGGTCAAAGAGGATGAAAGTCTTAGCTGGTGTACCAAAAAATACTTAACACGAGCATGTATGTTCAGGTCTATGTTCATTAACGTGCACCAACACAACACCAGTTACAGCAATGGAAACCAACCAGTTAGAGCAACGCTACAGGAAATGCAAAGCAAGTGGCTTCCAATGCCCGAAAAGGCTTCCCGGGGCTAGTGAGCAGCTCGCTCTGCAGTCCTGCTGGGCAGTCTATCTCCCTGACCTCTTGTACCAAGGAATTCCTCTGGTTTCTATTTCTAACTTTTTCAATTATGCAATGCTGTGCCTGGGATGGGAGATTTGTTAAGATGCTTGAGAATTTGTTGCCCTTCTCTCAAGTTAAACCATCAATCTTTGGACAAGAGACATTTCTCATCTGAGGTCTAAGTCCTGGGCAGAACTTTTGGGTGGATATTGAACAGGCCTGTAGACTAGAACTTCCTAAGGACAGCATCGCCCATCACCCAGGAGGGAAAAGAAGCAAAGCAACGCTCACCCAGGGAGCGCTGTCCTAATTTTAAATTCAAAAGTTTTAATAAACACAAACCTCAGAAACAACAAAGAGAGAAGTGGGTAAAACAGCGGGCCTCACAATAAGGGAAATGCATTTTTAAAAGCTAGTGTGAGGCCTAGGAATTAGCATGTTGAATTAAAAGTACAGCTGTTTCTAATGCAAACTCCACAGACTCCCCTTTGAGAAAAATTAAAGTGTAGAATATTCTACAACTAAGCCCAGACCTAAAAACCAAGCCAGAATCCCTGGCACGCATGGCAAACATAAAGAAGACATTTGACAGCTCAAGTTCCTCAGTCTTCTTCTCTGACCATAGGAAAGTAGTTTCCCTTCTTCCTCTCAGTACCATGCCCATTATTTGATTGTTTTTAGATGATCCGTAGCCCCATCTCCCGGGCTGCCCTATATACCATGGGGAAGAGTCCTGCAGGCTCTGTTTTTCAGGCTCCTGTAACCAGCTCGCTTCCAGCCAGGTTCACCCACAGGGAGACCCTGCAGGAGGTCAGAGGGCAGAAGGAAGGGAGAGGCCAGGCTATTTCCCCTCCTTCTCTTCTATAGGCAGTATCTCTGGGCCTTCTCCGTAGCTTTGGATCCTGCCAGAGAGGTTCCAGCTTTTGCTCGTGGCCTCAGCCCCCTGTTTTAGGGCCATTACCCCCTTCCCCTATACTTCTAGCCCCAGGGGTTTTAATGACTTACTGGTTTTCCTGGTCGCCCCATTTCTTCAGCAGCCTCTATTTGGCATCTCAGATCTTCCGTCAACTGTGTGCCCAGTTCCCTGTTTTAAATCCCTCTGATTTCAAAGTGGACCAGTTTCTGTTGTGACTGACCTCTGATTGCTGCCTGGAGTAGCTTCATGCCATCCAGCTTAGGTGTCAGCCGTGAGATTCCCACCACAGCATCCCATGAAGAGGTGGTGGAACCCTCACCTTGACATCCTGTACCCGTAGTTCACCACTTGACTCTGGCAGTCTGGTTGGTCAGGCAGGATCCTCTCCTTCTTTTATCACCCCTTTCTTATCTCTCCCAAAGCTCTGAAATCAGAGGCAAAATACAGCACTGTCTTGGCCTTTCTTCCACCAACTCATCCTGCTTCTCATGCCCCCAGAATCTGATCTCTGCTGCGAATCAGTAGATAAATTAAACGTGTGTAAGGACTGGAGCTGTTATATATATATTTTTAATTGGAGTAAATTGCTTTACAATGTTGTGTTAGTTTCTGCTGTATAACAAAGTGAATCAGCTATATGTATGCATATATCCCCTCCATCTTGGACCTCCCTCCCTCTCACCCCCACCATCCCACCCATCTAGGTCATCACAGAGCACTGAGCTGAGCTCCTTGTGCCATACACTAGATTCTCACTAGCTATCTATTTTATACATGGTAGTGTATTTATGTCAATCCTAATCTCACAATTCGTCTCACCCTCTCCTTCCCCCTCTGTGTCCATATGTCCATTCCTTACATCTGCATCTCTAATCCTGCCCTGGAAATAGGTTCATCTGTACCATTTTTGTAGATTCCACATATATGCATTAACATACGATATTTGTTTTTCTCTTTCTGACTTACTTCACTCTGTATGACAGACTCTAGGTCCATCCACATCTCTACAAATGACCCAATTTCATTCCTTTTTTTTTTTTTAACATCTTTCTTGGAGTATAATTGCTTACAATGGTGTGTTAGTTTCTGCTTTATAACAAAGTGAATCAGTTATACATATACATATATCCCCATATCTCTTCCCTCTTGTGTCTCCCTCCCTCCTACCCTCCCTATCCCACCCCTCTACGTGGTCACAAAGCACCGAGCTGATCTCTCTGTGATATGCAGCTTCTTCCCACTAGCTATCTATTTTACATTTAGTAGTGTATATATGTCCATGCCACTCTCTCACTTTGTCCCAGCTTACCCTTCCCCCTCCCCCTATCCTCAAGTCCATTCTCTAGTAGGTCTGCATCTATATTCTCATCTTGCCCCTAGGTTCTTCATGACCATTTTTTTTTTTTTTTTAGATTCCATATATATGTGTTAGCTATGGTATTTGTTTTTCTCTTTCTGACTTACTTCACTTTGTATGACAGTCTCTAGGTCCATCCACCTCACTAGAAATACCTCAGTTTTGTTCCTTGTAATGGCTGAGTAATATTCCATTGTATATATGTGTCACATCTTCTTTATCCATTCATCTGTTGATGGACACTTAGGTTGCTTCCATGTCCTGGCTATTGTAAATTCATTCCTTTTTAAGGCTGAGTAATATTCCATTGTACATATGTACCATGTCTTCTTTATCCATTATATTTTAATAGGGGCTTTCAACATTCAATACAGAATGAGCTTATAAAGGGAATTTCAGCAGAGGCAAAAGATAAATATTTTAGTGCAAGGAAAACCTTTCCAAGGTACCTCAAATCATACTGTATAAGGAGTTGGCTATTCTAGTGAGCAAAGAAGGTGACAAGTCTAGGCTGAGACAGTGAGCAAGGCAGTTACAAGGGCAGGAGGATAGAGAGAAACTATCTAGCCACTAACAGCAGCTCACCTTAATTTTAGTGCCTACCCCATACAAGGCACTGTCCTAAATATTTTGTGTGTATTATCTCATTTAATTCTGACAACATTATCACAAAGAACGTAATGTTAATCCTTTTTTTTTTAACGAATAGGAGAACAGGCAGCATAAAGTTAGTTATTTGCCCAAGATTATATACTTGATGAACAGAGGAGTCAGGATTCAGGATAAGACTATAGGACCCCCATGCCCCATCACCTCGGAAAGTGAGTCAAACCAAGGAGAAACAAAGCAAGAAGTAATAAAAGCTTTCATGTTATAAATAATAGAACATAAATCAGTACCTCTCTTTTTTTTCCTGAAGTTTGCCTGATTTTGCCCTTAGAGCACATACTGTGTGTGTTTGTTCTAGGAAAAGCCAATTACTCAGTGGTGGGGACTCTGCAGAGGTGAGTGGTTTTAAGGGGGGCGGGCAACATAATTAGCAACACAGGAGGGATCTGTGTGTTATCACAGCCTGGTGGTGGTTTTTTCAGGCGTGATGACTTTGCAAGGCTGGAGACATGCTTCCTCAGGAAGAGGGAGAGTGACAGAAACATTTCCTCTCTCTGGAGATGGGATTCAGCCAAAGCACGGTCATGAGGGAAAGACTTCGCCGACACACACGGTTTAACCCGTAGCCCTAACAATGGTGAGTTAATAACCTAAAGTATAGCTGACAAGCTCTTCTATGCTCAGAATGTGGACAATAATGCATTGAGACATTTATGCAGCGTCTACTTTGCATGAAAATACCAAGGAAGATAATGAAAACTTAGTAATGATAGGAGAAATAAAGTTATATAGGAAGCACTACTGCAATCCTAGTTTATGATCTTCTCTCAAAGGAAGAGGCTGGAGTGTTTCTGAGGGTGATGAGTTGTTCCAAACTGTTCTGGCAAGCTGACAGCGAACCCAACTCAACTGGCATTTAAAAGAAATAAAAATTTGTATTGACTCAATAACAATGACTGGTTTCAGAAACTAGTACATCTAGGAACTCAAGTGATGGCCACAGAACATTCTGAAATCATAGCCCTTCTTGGTGGACTCCCTTCCAAACCAACTCTGCCACCACAACCCAAGACGGCAAAATGGTGTTTGACGGTTCCAGACATTTTCTCACCCTCTCAGTAATGCCAGCAGATAAGACCTTTCTCTATCACCTCGCTCCCATTCCTCTCTCTACACCCCCAAAAGTGCTGGAATGTACTTGGATTGGATAGATGTGGGTCACATGATCACCCTCCTCCCATGAGCCTGGGTCATGTGAACACACTGGGATACTGGGGTGGAGTCAGTTCTGCTTAACCTACAGGACCTGATTGTGGAGAAGAAAGGTCTTCAACCTACTAGAGAATGGACTTGAGGATATGGGGAGGGGAAAGGGTAAGGTGTGACAAAGCGAGAGAGAGGCATGGACATATATACACTACCAAACTTAAGGTAGATAGCTAGTGGGAAGCAGCCGCATAGCACAGGGAGATCAGCTCGGTGCTTTGTGACCGCCTGGAGGGGTGCAATAGGGAGGGTGGGAGGGAGGGAGACGCAAGAGGGAAAAGATATGGGAACATATGTATATATATAACTGATTCATTTTGTTGTAAAGCAGAAACTAACACACCATTGTAAAGCAATTATACTCCAAAAAAGATGTAAAAAAAAACAAAAAAAAATCTGGAGTACCTAAAAAAAAAAAAAAAAGAGAAAGGTCTTCAAGAAACATACAAATTCTGTTACCAGAAGGGAGAAGAGACACTGGACAGAGAAACAACAGTAAATGCCCACCAAATGGGCAAAGGGATGGACATAAAATATTTTAAAAGTAGATGGGAGTGGAGGCTAGCGTAGCAGGTGATTTTTAAAAAAAAAAGGAAGGCAGGAAAACAGATTATACTTACGATTAGATTTAACAATAGTAGACAGTAATATTCTCGTTTCAAGAACTATCCCCCTAATTATGTTGAATTATGTTCCTGCCAAGGACTAAAATTTCTAAATCTGTGGAATTTTTCAAATGCTTTTTCACAAGACTTATTGAACTATCTAAATCTTCTCACTGTTTTTCAAACAGTTATTCAGAAACAGAGATATAAATTTCCAGTATGATTTCCTTCATTGAGTCCAAGAGAGTGGAGATAATGGCATAAGAAATGGGACAAAGGGGAAACATATACTTTCCATTCTCCATTTGTTCTGCATTTTTCGTTTGCACAGTATTATTTGTGTCACCAAACCCTAAGCAGCTCGGGGCAGGCGTGCGTCTATTTGCTTTGGCACTGCCAGAGTTATTGTATGAGCCACTTTTGCTTGCTGAGTTCAAGGAACAATAAATAATAATAATGAGAAAGGGCAGTTTGATGGCATGAGAAGCTGGGAGGTCATGTGGCAGTTGACCCCAGGGTAAACCTCATGCTTCACATCAATTACAGAACTGGATGAAGATTAGACAAAAAGGGAGGCCCTGCTTTCTTCTTCTTAATAATACGATGACGCTGGGTGCCTCACAAGAGAAAAGCACGGTGTCTCAGTGTGTATCTGCCTGTCCAGACAGCGGAGGTGGCAGTACCAACTTTGCCATAACTTTCTGCTGTCAGAAAACTTCGCAGCCAGGATCAATCATAGGGAATTACGTTCAGCCGAAAACACTTTCTCTGTCACATCACCTTAACATCCTTCTGACTCACAAACAGCTAATTCTACCAAGGATACGGGATTTGGAATGACTCTTTTCTGATAAAGAACACTCCTTACAAAGCCAGATTTATTCATTTTCTTAAGCTGTTCTCCAAGTGAAGTCTTTTGCAATTCCCAGGGAGAACCCCTTTACGATGAACCATCAAGAGTTATACAAAAGGTGTCACCCCTCCCTTCAATCGGTTTCTCTAATGAGCAGTGAGAAGTTTTGGCCACTTTCAATATGTGATAGAGGTGATCAGTATTTCTGGACTATGTGGGTGGTGGTGGGGATATTTAACTTGAAGGAAATACAAATTCAAAGAGATTGCCATTCTGTTCTGGCTAACAAGGGATAAATTCGTCATGCTGTTGCTAATGAGCTTTTAAAAATAATCATTTAGGGCTTCCCTGGTGACGCAGTGGTTGAGAGTTCGCCTGCCAATGCAGGGGACACGGGTTCGTGCCCTGGTCTGGGAAGATCCCACATGCCGCAGAGCGGCTGGGCCCGTGAGCCATGGCCGCTGAGCCTGTGCGTCTGGAGCCTGTGCTCCGCAACGGGAGAGGCCACAGCAGTGAGAGGCCCGCGTACCACAAAAAAAAAAAAAAAAATCTTTTAAAAATTCACTTTGTCTCCATCAGATGGTGGGATTCAGAGTGTGTTGACTTTGGCATTTTTTCCTGGTAGAAATTGGGCAAAAGAGAGGCTTCTCCCCCAAAGGCCCTCACCCTGCTCCTTCTGTTGGCTCTACAGTTCCAACTTAGGGATGTATCTGATTCCTTCAGGTCTTCTGGATTATTCTCTGCTGGCTTGGGGCTCCACAGTAATCAATGACTCATTGCTAAATGTGTGGGTATACTGCTTAAGTGGAGGGACAGTTGATTCCGTAGCTTATTGGAGTGAAAAGTTCGTAGAGACAGGGTATCCAAGGGGAGCAGAGCTATTAGGGAAAATAAAAATGTTGCTGCAGAGACAACTGGAATTAAAAAGTCAGGAAGCCTTCTTTCTATCATTTAGGCAGAAGCCCCCGTACAACTGACGCATTCAACCCAACACATTTCGATGAATCACCTCTGAGCTGAGCTGTGGGATTCATAATGCCATGTGATAACCTCCAAGAATCAACACTGTGACAGAAACTGCTAGTTTCAACAAAATCATTTCCTGTATCTCCATGGGCATACAGACAATCTACACTTCCCCACCTCCCCTGCTGTATAAATGACCATATGACCAAGTTCTAGCCAGTGGAAAGCAATTAGAGGTGTGATATGTCATTTCCAGCCTGACCACGAGAACCACCCAAGGAATTCTCCAAATTTCCTCTTCTCACTTCTGCCATCCAAATGCAGAGAATCTTAAACAAAAGAAATGGGGACTTCCCTGATGGCCCAGTGGTTAAGACTCTGTGCTTCCCCTGCCGGGGACATGGATTTGATCCCTGGTCGGAGAACTAAGATCCCACGTGCTATGCGCACACAGCCAAAAAAAACAAAACAACAACAACAACAAAAAAAAACCGCAGAGACTCTAAGAGGCCCTAGGAGAGAGGAAGCCTGTGTCCCTGAATGAGCCTTACACTGGCCAGGAAAATCTACATTGTACTTTCTATAAACAAAAACTAAATTTTTATTGTGTTAAGCTGCTGAGATTGGGATGTTGGCAATGTTTGTTATAGCGAGCTAGTGTCCCTTACTCAGACCACCCCTCCCCCAAAAGACGAAGATCTTGAAAATAGAAAAAATTTTCTATTAAAAGATATTTGCCAGTGCCAGTAGGTGAAATCTGGCCTGTGGACATACCAAATAATTTATTTCAAAGTGTTTTAAGTACTGTTTTCAAGATTATAAGGTGCTAAACAAATGTCACTGATTACTGCTATTAGGTCAAGTACCCAATTACGGTGAAAACCACTTCCTAAATTACAAAGATGTGGTATAGCCCCATAGAATTCTCTTAATAATTCCTCTGAGGTTACAGTTCTTCCCAAAGCAGCCCTGGTTTCAATGACCATCTAGAAATTAGAGTCTAGTGTTAGGATGTCACAAAGTAGAATCAGTAGGTTCACAGCTGGCAATAGGAATTTCCCTATTCCTGAGAAAGTCATGTTCATCATTAAGAAACAAGATTGGGGATTTTGTATATCACCATTTGACCATCACCACAGTAATCATTGTTCCAGTCAAGAATCACCAATGGATGTTAAAACTAGTTTATTGAGAAATAATATGTGAGACAAAATCACCTCTAGGCAAAGACCACAGTAATAACCGTTGCAGGCAAAATCCACCAATGCTTGCTAAAATCAATGGGGAATTTCGAGAAGGAACAGTATATATGCATTGTCTTCAAGTATCTCCCTTAAGATACTGATCGGTTACAATGGGAAAAGATAGTAATTTTGCAGAGAGAGATCCATAAGACACCACGTTGACTGGGTGATCAAGGTTAAATCACCTTCAATAGAACATATCAACACCACGTTCCCCTGATATCATGTACTGAGAAGGACACAATATCAGTTCTGCAACATTATTGCCACAAATGCATAACCCAATCTAGTCAGGAGACTATAACGGACAAACTCTACCTGAGAATGAGTCTAAAACACAGATAATCAACACTTATTAAAAGTGTCAAGGGGCTTCCCTGGTGGCGCAGTGGTTGAGAGTCCACCTGCTGATGCAGGGGACACGGGTTCACACCCCGGTCCGGGAAGATCCCACATGCCGCGGAGCGGCTGGGCCTGTGAGCCATGGCTGCTGAGCCTGCGCGTCCGGAGCCTGTGCTCCGCAACGGGAGAGGCCACAACAGTGAGAGGCCTGCGTACTGCAAAAAAAAAAAAAGTGTCAAGGTTATGAAAGACAAGGAAATACTGAGGATCAATCATAGATCTGAGGAGATTAAAAAGACAGAACAAATAAAAACAATGTGAGGTCCTGGATTGGATCCTGAATAGAAAAGAGTAGTAGTGGGGGGAAATGGTGAATTTCTAAGTTCAGTTAAGAGTGTCCTATTAATGTTAATTTCCTGATTTTGATAATTGCGCTATATTTCTGTTAAGTTGTCAACATAAGGGGAAGCTGGGTACAGGGCATACTGAAATCTGTGTGACTTTTGCAACTTTTCTATAAGTCTGAAATTATTTCAAAGGGAAAAAAACAGATATTTACATAGTCTCTAAGTATCTCCCTATAAGATATTTAACTACAAAGGGAAAAGTAGCATCCTTACTACATCTGGCAGATACCACCTTAGGCAAGTGACCACCACTAACAGACAAATGGAAATCAAATGTCTTCTGATATGAAGGATTTATCATCACTTTTGCGATATTCTTGTCAAAAAAAAAAGGTATAACTTGAATTTAAACATGATGAAACCTCAGAAAAATTCAAGTTGATGGATATTCTACAAAATGACTGACTTATACTCTCTAAAAATGTCAAGGTGTAAAAGACAATAAGGAGTGAAGCACTGTTTCAGGTTAAAGGAGACCAAAGAGGTCTTGCAACTAGACACATCCAGTGACCCTGGATTGGATCCGGGGCCAGATTTCTCTTTCTTCTGCTATGAAGAAAAATAAGTGGGCTAATTAGTGAAATTGGAATAAAGTTAGCAGATTAGATAATAGATCTTTATCACTCTCAATATTCTGATTTGATCATTGTTCTGTGGTTATGTAAGAGAAAGCCCTTGTAAAAACAGGGAACTACCCTGTGAACTGTTTAGGAGTAAAAGAGACATCGTGTGTGCAACTTACTCTCAAACAGTTCAGAAAACCTTATCCACATACAGTCACACATGCACATGCAAAGAAGGAGACACATACATCTATGTACATATGCATACATTTGGCTGATGGGCTTATGGGAATTTTTTATAATGTTTTTGCTAATTTTCTACAAATGTCAAATTATTTAAAAATATAAGTTTTAACAGTAAGAAAGAAACTAATTTTGCAAGGCATATTGCTTTCCCTCAAGAGCCTAGTGTGTAGTTGAGAGGTTAAAAAAATAAAGATAGAAATACTAAGGATTCAATGTTAACAGAGGCTGGTTTTATAACTTCTTGAGGGTACACTGATAAATACTGCTATAGTCAAGTAATCGGGAGGATATGGAGTGGTAGCAAATTGTCAAAGGAAACTCCATGGAGAAAGAAGGACCATGCCTGCACATTGGAGAAGGAAGAACTGTGACCAAGAACAGAAGTAGGACATGGAGTTCTAGGCAGGAACAGCACCTTGGGAGAAGGAAAGTGGTGAGAATGCCCATGGGAGTTCTCCAGACAAAGAAGGGAGCAGGTTTACTGGGTCCCTGATAAGTCTGGAGATGTCAGAAATAACACTGAACTTACCTCCTGGAAAACAACATTGCCAAAGTCATTTAGGTGAACTTACCAAGAGTTCTGGCTTTTAGGTTTCTTTATCCACAGAAATATAAGGAATCAATGAAAGAGGTTTTTTTTTTTTTAATTGGTGATAGATCTGTCAAAGTTTAGATTAGAGTAGGTAAGTGTTTGAAAGTAGAAAAACTACTGGCACAACCTGGAAATAGACAAATAAGATGGTCAATGAAATTAGCATATATGAGGTGGCTTATAACCTATGGAAATGTGTGAACAACAGGGCTATTTACTTTCTATCATCAATATATAAAATTAGGAGTGTTTGATTAACTTTATCTTCTCAGTATGCTTGGCTATTTTTTTTATAGTGAGAAAGACAGAACCAGAGCATAAACACATATTCTTTTGAGGCTATAACATCCACATGTATTTTAACCATTAAAATAAATGCAGATATTTGTCCTTGGGAAATCATTAAATTACCTTCTGGGGACTCAATGGCCATAACAGAAGGAGGAATAAACAAACGAAAGCCATATGGCGTGTTAACTGACATTAGCTGATAGCTGAAGGTAGGCTTGATAACCAGAACTAGAAAGAATTGGCAGCATTTAATGAGGCCAGCCTGGTGTGGATAACCTTCAAGGTCAAGGTGATGGGGGTCCTTGGCTATAGATATGACAGTGGGAATGGAAAGGAAGGCAAGGCATGGGTAAGATTCAGTATAAAGCACAAATTGTGAAATTTGGCCTCATATGGTTTAAACCATCCAAGGGGAATTATGAAGCAGGCAGTTGTATATGTACACAGAGTTCAGAGGAATGGTCTAGAAATCATTGCCATGTGAATGGCAGTTAATGCCATGAGAGTCAGATGAGATTGTCTAGAATGGTCGTTCTCAGTCTTAGTTGTGTCTTGGATTGATTCATGTGGTGAGCTTTGAAAAAACTTTGACACCCAAGCCATGCCCTAGACCAATCCAATCAGAATCTCTATGTTGGTACTAAGCATCAGTATTTTTTAAAGCTCCCTAGGTGATGCCAATGTGCTGTCAAATTTGAGGACCGTTTCATAGATATTCACCTAGAAAAGTGGTGTTTACAGGGGGTCATTTTCCCCCAGGGAATCTGGCAACATCTGGAGATATTTTAGATTGTCACTACTAGGGAAAGGGTGATACTGGCATCCAGAAGGTAGAGGTCTGGGATTCGAGGCCCAGGGCATCCCTGACAACAAAAAATCATCCAGCCCAAAGTGTCAAGAGTGACAAAATTGAGAAACCCCAGGTTACATTAGATACGGAATAGTGGTTCTTAAACTTGAGTGAACACCATAATCACCTGGAGGCCTTGTTAAACTACAGATCGTTGGATCCCACCCCAGAGCTCCTGATTCAGTAAGTCTGGAGAAGGACATGAAAATTTACGTTTCTAACAAGTTTCCAAACGATGCTGTTGCTGCTGATCCAGAGGCCACACTTTGAGAACCATTGATCTAGGACATGGTTTCTCAAACTTGGCTGCATATTGAAATCACTGGGTGCATTTTCTAAAATATTGATGCCTGGGTCCCATCCCTAGATGGGGCGATGCAAATGATCTGAGGCATAGGCCAAATGCTAGGGTTCTTTTTTAAGAGTCTTCTCACGTGATTCTGGTGTGCAGCCAAGGTTGAAGCCACTTATCTAGGAAAATAGTACAGACAGAAAAAGACAAAAAAGCCCAAATTGGATCCCTTGTATTCACGGGTTAGATGGAGGAGGAAGGAGTTGGAGACATGGCCAGTGACATAGGTGGGAAACTAGGAGAGTGGCTGTTGGGAAGCAAGACAGAACTCTTGGAGATGGCAACCACGGTCTGCTTAGTTCAATATCTTATATTCCTATGAACACCAGCCCACAGGGTTGGTACCAGCTGTTACCTTATGTCTAGAGTTCAACACTTTTAGGAAAATATCTTCCTTTCCAACTGCCTCAGATCTCAGATCTCTTGCTTAACTCTATTCAAAGACCCACCTGAAAGACTACTCTCACCAATACTCAGTTAAAAGTCCGAGGCCACTGAAATGTACACTATCAATTCCCAATGGGTCCAAGTGATGATAGAGTTAAGCTTCCTCATTTTACCAGTGACAAATAGAGTTCCTCAAAAGGACATTGCCTTGGCCAGTCACAGAGCCAGTGCTGGTAGAACTCAGGCCAGAAGAACTCAGTCTTCCTGATTCTCCTCTTCATGTACCTTGTATTCTGCAAATCCTTTTCATCTGCAAAGAAAATCTTAGGAGTAAGTGTCTGGAACCAGTGGTTTAAGGTCAAAATAGCTCCTCTGTTTGCAAGCTTCGCTCCATTGTTCGGCCGTGGGTGTGTGTCAGGAATTCTCCTGGGCAGAGCCAGGCCAGTGTTGGGGTTTCCCTGATGACTCTTTCAGGTGGAATGTGTTAGCTAACAAGCCAATACTCGTGTCAGGCAGGTAAAGCCCACATCCGATGGATCAAGGACCTGGAATCTTTCATTAAATAATTTGTTTCCTTTGTACCAGACCCAACTCTCAAGCTGGAGTTTTTGGCTCTACCTATTAGGCCCTTGCGTTGCAGCGACCCTGCTGTTGGTAAGGTCACATCACTGACTGACCAGGGCCAGCCCAGTATGAGTTCTGTGACAGACATGGGTGAGCAGAGTGAGTCTCATGTGACTCCCTCTCGTGGCCTTTATTCCACAGGAGGGGTATGGAGAGTGCCGGCAAGGAAGTTTCTTTCTTCGCTAAGATCCCCCGTGGGGTGAGGCAATGGAGAGTAGGAGCCTGGCTGAGCACAGAAAAGGGCTTATCATGTACCTCAGTCTTTTTTGGTAGTTTTCTCCTCTGGTGGGGTGTCAGGTATGCTAAGTCCTCAGGACTACCTGCGAATGGAAAACTGTAGAGGCTCTTATTCAGTGTACCATAAAACAAAAACTCATCCCCCTTTCTAGTAACTGGAGGATGAATTAAAATGGGTAGATACAAAATGACCTTAGAAATAATATGAGCTAGTATCTTTTCAAGACTATATCAGGTTTCTTTAAACCAGCCCCAAACTTAACTTACAGGCTTAGAACAACAGCCATTTATTTAGCTCATTGTTCTGCAGGTCAACTGACAGCTCTGGCCTGGGCCAGCTCAATGAGTGTTTCTGGGCTCCTAGCTACCTGTTCCTCTGGTCAGCGGGCACGTAGCTGCTTGATCTGGGAAAGCCTCACTCACATGTCCAATGGTTGCCTAGCTGTTGGCTGGGGCAACAGGGATGACTGAGCCAAGCCTCTTTCTTCCTCCAGCAGACAAGCCCAAACTTCTTCACTTGGTGGTCTCAAGGTTCCAAAGAGCAGCAAGAAAGAGTCAATGCTCTTGCATCCTTCGAGTCTCTGCTTGCATGATACTTGCTACTGTCCTGTTGGCCAAAGCAAGTCCCATGGGTCACTAGAGTCAGAGGCAGTTCCATATGCCTGATCCAGCAGCCTCCCCTACTTCCTTGTCTTCTAGGACACTTGAGTGGTATGGGTTGTTCCGTACTGGTGGCAAAGCAGTTACAACTTCCAGTCGCATGATGATGGAGAGGGCGTTTGGGGGTGGGGGCAGAGATGTATAAATCACGCCTTACTTATGTCTTTGATTTGCTAACGAATGAACATGTCGAAAACACCCCACAAACCCATGGTCCAAACAGGATTAGAAATAATAGAGCACACAACAAAATCAAAAGCTTAAGGTCATTAACTAATGCAGTGAAAAGACTTAAATAACTTAAGTAAATTATGAAATCCACAATGGAGGAATTAAAGCTAGGAGGATAATGTAACTGCAAGGTAAAGGTTATATTGCTTTATAAAGTTCTGTGGCTTTTACATGTCCTGTCGATCTACTTTAAGGCAGGTTTGTGATAAAGACCTTCTTAATACAATAAAATTTTTTTAAAAATATTTTTCTACACTACTGCTCAAATGTTTTATTATTGTTGTTGTTGTTTTTCCCAAGATGAGCAAAAGAACATTTCTCTGGGAGTACAAAATAGTTCCAAGGAATAAAAAATTTGGGTGACTATTTTCTTAAATTTACTTCTGGGAGGAAAGTAAGATGCAACCTGTTAGATAAATTTGCCTTTTTCCTCTTTAAAAATCTCCACTATTAGTTCATTGTGCTAGATACACATTTAAAATAGGGAGAGGAGAATATACTGGCTTCTACTGAAAGAAGCAATACGTATATTTTACCAGCTTTGGTTATCCATGAGGAAGCTCATCATGTTCTTTGGAAACGCTATAGCTAACTTGCCTCCATCTGATTGATGTATTGACACAAGTGCAGGAGTAGCTCACAAATAAGAAGCTGCAAGCATGTAGACAGTTTGTCAGTATCAGGGGAACACCTCATTCCTTGGACAGTAGAATTTGAAATTATGGCAAACTGAACACATGGGATCCCATTCACATTAGCCTTGTCTGTCATCACATACCCAAGTACAGGTTCCTAGGAGTCCTGGGAGTGAAACTCCAGTAACTCATTTCAAGGGAAGAGGTGGAATGGACGCAAGCCACTTGCATTCCCAGGCCCCCTTAACAAGTGTAAGAAAAGTCAGGGAAAGGATTCTCCTCTTTCCATCTAATTGTAACTAAGTCAGTGGAGGAATCTCTTCTACAGCCTGCCTCCAAAGGTTCATTGCAAACCATCTCCCCCTCTCGACTCTGAAGATAGTCATTACTCTCAAGGCATGCCCCAGAAGGAAGATGGAGCAAAATGTTATGGATTAAGTACCAAGGTTTACAGAAAGAGAGCCAAATGCTGACCCAGGGTACATAGTTTTGTACAGACTAGGAACTTGACACTCTTGAAAGACCCCAGTGCTTCCATAAATCTTTTTTTATAATCACAATTGGACTCAAGGTATCTGAATGTAAAAAAGATGTGGTCATGTTTGCAACATATATTTGTGATTCCTGGAAACATGCTTATGTAAGCATAATCCTAAGTCTCCAAGCTAAATATACGTATATTCACATACATTAGCACATATATAATCACCTATCACAATGCTTGTGGTGAACACTCCTGGTTCTCCATCTCCAATTCCCTTTAACAGGCTGGTGTACCCATTCACCAACTGCTGTGGGTATTTCACAATTGTCCCCTTATTTGGAAGGCAGTCATGCTCACCACTATATCACCAATGCCATACAATTGTCCCCTTGTTTGGATAATTGCCCTTGGCCAAACCAGATCTACCTTGCCTGGACGTTTATACTCCCTGATCCAGGAGGATACGGAGAGACAGCCAATGATTGACTGACAATGAGTGTTTTAAAAATCAGGAAAAAGACCAGTTTCCTTGCCCCAAGGTAGGACCAACTACTTCAGAGCTCTCCACGTGATGAGGCTGAAGCTCAGCTCCAGATAAGACCACCCGCTTGCTGCATGCCTTCCCTGACCCACCTGCTTCCCTCACTCCCTTTCTGCTGAGAGCCCTTCTTCATTAAGTCCTGGGCACCATATCCCCATCTCAGGCTCTGCTTCTAGGGAACCCAACATGAGATAACCCCTCATCACTGATCTTAAAAACTTTCAGCAACTAGGACCCTAATATGGATGCTGTATTTGTTCTCACTCCACCTCTAATTTTCAAAGTTACTCACCACTGCATGTTTTCGCTTTGAAAGCACTTGCTGTTGACCATGTGCTTGAGGAGATTTTCTCTCCTCTCTCCACCTCAGCCTCTGTCACTCACATAGGCAACAAAGTTGGTTCCTTTTGTTGGAGCTCCCTGACACACTCCTATAGAAACTGAAAGCCCATTTTCCCTCTTTACAACAATATATAGATTGGATTACCTATTCCTTGCCGGGGGGAATAAAAAACTTAAAAAATGATGCTTTGGAAACAATAATCTCTCTTGAACTTGAAACCCACAGACAACAGTCACAGGATTAGCTGATCCTGGAAAACTTCCCATAACAAGACCATTTTGTGAAACCAATGAAGCTGACCCAGTCTCTGATAAGCTATCTCCAAAGGGCATAATATGTCAAATATTTTCTTATCATCTTCCCTGTGTGCTTTCAGAGCACATTCAATACTCCTTTCTTCTCTCTCATGCAACTTACTTTCTGACTTTGTATAGAGGTGTGGTTTCTTAAACACACTGGGGACGGAAAAACAAAATAAAAGGAAGGGAAAAATCTAAGTACCCATGCCCATACTGCATAACCACAGCTGAACTTCCATGCAGAAGGAGGTCTGTCACTTGGAATTCAATAAATGTGTCCGGTCGCCATGGCTCAATGTCATGCTAACCTCTTTCTCTCCTTTCATCAGAGGTAGACATGAACAAATTAGAAATGGATGATGGCTCATCTTTTACTGTAACGATCATAGTTATAGCTAAAGTTCACTGAACACTTCAGGACTGTTATAGCTGCCTTGCATGATGATCTTATGCAAACAGAACAACTACCTTATGAGGCAGGTACTGTTTCTCTACACACTTTTACAGATGAGAAAATTTATATCCTAGGACTCCCTGTAGAATTCTATGCCATCCTGATCTTTCTTCTCTCATACAATCTAATTTTGAAGGCAATTCTCCCCTTAAAAATTCTCTCTGATGAATAGTATACCATGCTGTCTCTGTAGTCAGACTGTGTTTTAAAAACGATAGTGCTAAAAAGGCAACTTTTAATAAAAGCTAATTGTGTGCCTTTTATATGCATAACCTTTCATCATAAAAGCAATGGCATCAGTATTATTATTCCCCTTAGAGAGTTAGGGAAACAGGCTTGGAGAGGTTACATAACTTGTCCACTGTTAGACTCAGGCCAGCTCCTAGTAGCTGTGGGTCCAGGGCAAGAACACAAATGAAGCTAGCCAGCTCCTCTTTACAGCATTCCAGGCCATCCGTGCTCACAAAGGGTTGAGGGTGCAACATGTAGACAACTTCGGCCACCTGCCCAAGCTTCGTCCACACCCTGCAGCCCTACCCACAGCTGCCACTCCTCCAGCCTAAAAGCACGCACAGCAGCAGTGCCATTTACTCTCAGGAGGATACACTGGGGAGGAGGCCCCTGCAGGTCCTAGAAAGGACTTAGGGCAGTTTGGCAGGGAATTACGATCCAGGTTACCTGGAGCGTGATCTAAGAGGGAGAGTGTGGGATCCAGGTGGGTATGTCTCCCAGCCCTGTGGACTTCAGGCCCCATGGGGAGAAATGCAATCGAGAAGACCCAGATCCCTAACAGCCCTAACCCTTCAACTCCACCATTCCCCCAGCATTTAACTTCCTCTGGTTTATGCTTACTTCAGTACAAAAATGAATCACAGAGCCATTCCACTGTTTTCCATGCTTTAAATGAGAATACCTGTGTTCCTCGGGGGATTACATGAGCACATAAAGCTGGCCTTTTAAAAGTTCTAAGGGGTAGATGATCAATAGGCAATTCTTAGCAGAATTCTTTCCATACTTAGAATGCTTCTCTCGAGAGTTCAAGGTCCAGGCAAATAATTAACAAGAGTATACATGTCTGTCCACCTGTAGCAAAGGAAAGAGAAGGCAGGAAGCAGAAGTCCAAGGACTTTAAGGTAAATTAAGAGAGTAGGAAGAGCTATTAAGCGCTAATACCTAGCATGGGACTTGGAGCATACTAGCTCCTCAATGAATACTTCATAAAGAAATAAATAAAATGATGCAGCATGAGTTTGTGAGTAGAATTGAAGTAGTTGACTTTTCTCTCTCTTCTTGATAAGATAGATTTGATATAGCTTATCAATGCGAGCAATGTCAACCTGGTTACTCTGTGTCCAACAGCACAAGCATATCACATCTCTATGTCTTAAAAGGGGCTTGGGTTTGGGGTAAAGCCCCAGTATTCCCTGGGTATTGCAGATACCAAATCTTCTACCTTGAAACTTCTTCAGCTGTTTAAAGACTAGCTGTCTCCCGTCAGTATTGTGTGAGATACCATCACACGTCTTCTTCATCCTGTTTTCCTCACGACCCTCCAATCAGCAGCTTAGACACACATCTAGAGATCCGAGGACCCACTTTCCCACTTCCTCTCTAAAATGCAAAATTTGTAAGATGATGAGTAAAAAGCTGACTATGTGTTCTTAATTTTTATGAAAATTATGTTCAATCATGGTGTGTGTGTGTGCATGTGGAGAGAGAGAGAGAAACAGAAAGACAGAGAGATTAAATATATCAGTGAATGGAAATTAAATAAGTATCATTGACCTACCTCCAAGACTAGATAGAAAAATAAAGTTATGTATGTGTAGAGTATATATATATATATATATATATATATATATATATATATATATATATAGCCATTGAGAGCTATATGGTTATAGATATGTAAATACATAAAATGATAAAAGAAGCCAATTTATTTCCAAATATTCATATCTGAAAACCCCACTAGTGTAAAAAGAGACAGACAAACAGCAACAACAAAAAACCCAAATTTCAAAAATCTGTGCTATGTTTTTATACCTTGGATCCAGAATACTTAAACTATGTTCAGTAGAAATAGCTACATAGAAATTGGAAGAAAATGGAAAACACAAATAAAAGAATCCATGAAAATGACCCCCAAAATGACTAAATTGAGTAATATCAAATTTCCAAAATGTAAAAATGTCACAAACACACTGAAATTTGATCTGTGAATTCTAAAACTATAGTTCTTAACTCTTTTCACCATCATAGGCCCCTTTGTATATTCAATGAATGAAAAGGACTATAAAACGTAAACATAGGCATAGACACACCAACACTGGCATTCAGAGATTTCACTGACTACTGTGAAACTCAACTTCGGGTTTTATGTCACTTTATACAATTGTTCCTAATTGATATTGAGCAACTCTGGTCTAGAGACTGAGGGACACAACTCCATGGGAGTAGCCTTGAGGGAATCATATAGCCTTGGATCCAGGTATGCCTGAGTTCTTAAAGAACTCACCCTGGTTCATCTAACCCTGCGTCTCCTATCTTCACCCGCCCTCGTCCCCAGTGTTAAGGGCTTCACAGCATATGTGCCCCATCTAGATCCCACTTACACTTGTCATTTCCGTGATTGCTGACTGGCTTCCATTTGCCAGCTCCTTGGATTCTTTGTCTGAGGACTCTGTCTGGATGCTCTCTCCCTGTGTGCAGGGCAAGCTAGAAACACCAGGGAATTAATGTCCAACACCAAAACGAACACCCCTCAGTGACTGTCAGTAGTTAGTGAAGAAACACCCCAGCACCCTTGCCTCTTGGGCAGGGCAGCTCTGAGATACATATTCTGCACTGTTTTTATACCTTGGCTCTCCAGGGAGATGAAGCCCAATTTCCCACAGTTATTTGCTAGACAACTCACTGTTTATTGATTTTCTGCCCTCTCTTGTCTCATTTCTCCATGTCCTTATGAGTGTTTCCTAAAATCACCCCACTCCCAAATAAAAAACTACTTTTATTTACATTCTTGTCTCAGGATCAGCTTCCAGGGAACTCCAACCAATGCCTGATCCCAAGGCTGAAATGTGTCCAGGCAGAGAGGCTCTAGCCTTTAATTCCTACAGGACCGCTCAAGTGGAGGCTTTTAGCTAAATGTGATGTAGGTAGAAAGGAAGGGAGGAGGAAAAAAGGAAGAGGTATTAGAGGAAAAGAAGGAAGAAAGAGGAGGGGGAGATGGTGGTGATTGAAGAGGAAGAGGAGAAAGGAGAAAAAAAAGGAGAAGGAGATGAAGAAAGAGGAGGGGATGAGGGAGAAAGAGAAGAAGAACAACGACAACAGCAATGACATTTGCAGGACTGTTCACATTCTATTCTCCAGGCTACAGCCCTCCAAAGCCAAAACCTGTAACAGAAACTCTGGGGTACCTGGCATGTGTGTTCCTGGATAGAACAGGGTGGTCTGTCTAAGGTACAAGCTCACACCGGCTCCCTGATTTCCAACAGCCCTGGTTGTGTGAGCAGGGCTTGACATGGTGGTGGACACGCTACAGGTTGGAAGGCTTGGCATCTGGCTTTGACGCTCCCAATAACATTCTGGATAAGTGTCCACGCCAGTTACTCTTTCTAGGTCTCACTTTCTCTTTTTAAAGTAACGCATGCCTTGCTTACCTCAGTGGAAGAGAATCTGTGAAATAAAAGCATAGAGAAGTTACTTGAAAAGTGTAAAGGCCTGTCCAAGGGGCAGCAAACTCCGTGGCCTCGAGGCAAGTGAAGCGGGCCTGTTGAGAGGGACCTTACAGGGAACTAGAGAGACCACTTCCTATCCACGCGGATCTATTGATTATGACAATTTGACAATTGTCATCAGAGCTTCCAATATTTCCAAGAAGTCCAAAATCCAAAGATTTATACAAAATCTTCTGACTCCTACTTATCAACTGGTTCAAATTTTTGAAAAACATAACTAAGATGAACACTGTACAGGTCAAAGAATACATAACCAGAGGCTGCATTCCTCCCTTGGCAGTCAGGTGTGACCTCTGGCCTTTACAAAGGAAAGCAGCAAGAGGTTTGGGCTACCTTAAGGACAGTCTTGGTCACAACCTACTAATTAAAATATTCTCCAAATTAGACCATGTACCAACAAGGAGTCATCCAGAAACCCCCTCATTTGGTTTGCTCAGAGACCAGAAGAGCCAAGCTCTGAGGCAGGTTTCCCCTGCCAAAGGTCCAGCCGGTGGTACCTTGTACAAACAAACAGGTCCTTCAAGGCTTGAAGTCCAAGTAATTTTCTCTTTAGCTGCACGGCCCAACCAAACAAAAGTTTGCAAAGACTATCAATATGCCAGTCCCAGATAACCCATTTTAGGGTCATCAGTGTTTATTCCAAGAAAGTGTGAATGACACCACCTAGCCCAAACAGAGCAGACCATTGTATCCTGAGGCAAAAGCAAACATCCTTTCCATGAATATTTAACTGAAAGCCATTGCTTATTGGTATTTGGCACAGCTGGGCTGGTCCTATCTTCTGTGTTCTGAAACGTGTCCTATGAAAAAGATGATCAGAATGTTTTCTATTCTGACTTTCTTTGCCATCATAGCCTGAAACTTACTATTAAGCAATTTTGAATTCAGATGATTCTCCCCAGGTCTTCTTCTCTGAGAACTAAATTCAAAGTAGTCTTGCCTGTGAGGACATCAGAGGTTTATCTGATTTATCTTATTGACAGGATCATTGTTGACAAAGGTGCTTAAAGGTATTCAGGAGGAAGTGAAGCTGCTTGTCTTGCTTAAATTTTGAAGCACAATGTTGATTTGGGAAAGGATCCTTGGGAGTTGAAATGAAGGTCTAAAGGTGGTGAACACAGGGCATATTAAATAAAAGAAAAAAAGAAGAAGAAAGAGCATCCAATCAGACCTACCAACCATATACCTTAAGCATGCATTTGAAGAATGTTCAAAGGTTTCCTTACCGCCAAATTGTTCATTTTCTAACCTAGCAAAAGGTGCCTGGAAGACTCATCTTTAATCACTTGACTAGGTTGATTTATTAAAAATACATAAATAACTACATTAAATACACACACACAGGGAGTTAATATAGTTGGTGGTTGAGAGCTTGTGTCTCAGTTTGCATGAACAGTCCTGAACTATGACTATTGCCCTGGTGTACAACAGTGCCCCTTGTCACTCTTAAGAATGTCCCACTTGGACAATAAACTCTATGGTCACTGCAGGTATAAGTCACCCTAGGTCTCAGTATGACTGTGCTCTTCTCCAGCTGTGAGACTTACATGAAACTCCCTCCCTAATTCCTCATCTCTAAAATGAGAACGATGGTGACGCCTACTCCTCAAGGTTGCTGTGAAGGCAAAGTGTGATAATAAATCTTAAATGTTTAACCTGCAGTATAGTAAGTGCTCAATCCATTTTAGCTGTTACTGTTTAAAGATATGTCATCTGGGAAGAAATCTGTCATATGAGATTGAACCATCGTCACCACAAAATGCTCCATCCATCTCAGGATATTTTAGGTAAAATACCGTTGACTCCCAGAAATAACTCTATCACAGCCCCTACAGTACAACGTAGGAACATTCAGGGATGGATCTGATACATGAGACAGTGCCCCTCAAAGATGGGCAGCCGGGAACTCAGGAGGTAGGGCAAGCCTGCCTCAGGTCCTGTGGAATAGATGGCAGGGAGATGCTGCCCTCTCAGATGTGTTCAGGTTTTTAAAAGAATCAAAGCTGGGTGTCTACTGTGCTCCCCTGCTTCTCTTCCACCCCATCTCTCTCAGCTGTGAGCAATCAGCCTGAGACTGGCCGGGGTCAGCTGTGGCCACATACATGACTGTGGAGTCTTGGTCCTGCCCTCCTCCCTCGCCCTGCACTTCACCTTCTGGAGGATTTTCCCAGCTCCACATTTTCGAAACGAAACCCCCCATTTCTCCTCCAGTTGTGGAGGACAAGGCCCAACTGTAATTTCAATGACAGCAATAACAAATTCATGAGGGCCCAGCCCTTGCCATCTGTCTCAGGGATGTGTCAGCCCTTTTATCAGTCATGAGGAATACCGTTTCACCAACCATCTAAACAAATGAGAGCAAGCCCATGGGTTTTCTGCAAAAAACAGACAATCAAATGAAGACTGGAACTGTCTGAACCCCCAGCACACAGAAGAGGTAAAATGTATCACTTGGTATTTGCATAATTCAGTGAGACTCCCCATTTAAAAGTTGACAAGGGCAACTGAAACAGAGTGTTGATTAGAAACTAGAGGGTAGATTTTTAAATGTTAAATTATCTATCAATCAGTCTCTGAAAGGTAACAAACTCTCTATATTGTAGGGACTTTGGTATTGGTGTGTGTTTTGTGTGGATGGATATGTATAACAGAATAGCTAGTATTTATTAAAGACTTCCCATGTGCCAGGAATTATGCCAAGTGCTTTGTTGCATTTAATTCTCATAATAACTCTAGGAATTGTACCCATTTTAGAGATGAGGATTTGAGGCTCAGAGCGAGGAAGTAATTTACTTGAGGTCATACAGGTATGAAGCCCCAGCTGTGAATGACAAAACTGATCCATCTGACTCCAGAATCTATGGTCTAACCACTATCCCATCACAGGCTCTTGCACACGTACAAACACACATAGTTACTTTCCATTTCCTGTCCTGATGAGGACTGACCCGTGGCAAATCACCCGCCCCTCAAAAAAGGTAAGGGGAATCCTAGCTGGGCACAGGGAGAGAAGCCGGCAGCGTATGGAGCTGAGGGAAAGCTGGAACAAAGCAGAGTCAAACAAACAGATAATCCACCAAAGGATCAATCCCCTGGACCAGTCCAGGAATTAAACTGTGGGGCAGAAATTGACATGGTCAATTTAAAACCTTTACACTAAAAACTGCTAACACTTATTGAATGCTTGATGTGTACCAGAAACTATCCTAAGCATTTTTGCACAAAATTGTTCATTTAATTCTCAAGGTTGTCTCTTAAACCCAGTTTGCAGATGAGGAAACTGAGGCACAGGGATGTTACATACCTGGTCAAGACCACACAAATTATAGGTCACAGAGTTAGTACTAGAACCCTGGAAATCTGGTTTAGGAGCACAAATTCATAACCCCTCTGGTACATCTATGCTCCAAGCTCTTATGTTCTTGGGGAGTATATATTTTTGGTTGCAATTTTGCATGAGATCCAAAAGAAAACACAGCTCAGAATCCAATTTATGAGCTCTCTTGGTAAATAAGCACTATTTTTCTCTTTAGGACATGAAGAACTATCTACAGCACTGGGGAAGAACAAGCTTTATTGTTCACAGTAGCTGAATCACTATTTCCAAGATTATAAGAGCCATGTTGACTGCTGCCAACATTCATGGCAATGAATCATATTCCCAATCCATTTCTTTCCAGTTGACATCTGGAGCTCACGTGAAGTCAAGATGGGTGGTATCTCATTGTTACATATCAATATAGCTCTTCTGAAAAACTGGGAACATTACCCAGGCATAATAACCTCATAAATAATCTACCAGCTTGAGGACATTAAATGTAAAGAAAAGATGACCTCTGACCTTCCATTCCCTTTAATGGTGCTTCATTAGTCTCACAAATGGAGGCAAATTCATAACAGGGGGAATCAATTCTGCCACTTGGAAATAATTAAGACGTCTACATCAAACAACAGCTTTTTTTTATTCTTTCTAATTAAGTGATCCATCCCAGAGGAGTACTAAATTGGTCAGTGCAAATATAAATTACACTAAGCCTGAGTGTTTTAAGATCAATGTAGAAGTCTCCATGTTTCCCCTGTACTCTTCCGACACTTTACAGGCATTACACTACTGTCCTGACTATGGCATCAAGAAACCAAAAGCCTGGATTCAGTTGGCAAGAAGACATTCAGAATCCCCCACAAGCGGCCAAACTGTTCGCCTGTGTTACTGAAGATGCAATCCCAGTGACGAGGGTGACATCATGGGAAAACTCCTTAGAGTTCCATCTGCAGCTCAATTCTACTGTTGGACTTCAAAATATCTACAGATATAACATCTGGCTTGGAGCTTAGTGGCTCAAATTTTGAAGGTATATCTTATACCTTTTGCTAGGCTGCCTTACCCTTCCTGAGATATTATCCTTGTTGTGAAGGATTTATCCAAATGCCCATGGATGGGTTTTTGCCATCGTCAATCCTCAGCCATCAGTAGAATGGAACTTCTATTCAGCCATCAGTAGAACGGCTGCTATGAGGCCAAGCCTGGTTTGTCTAAAAGCTTTGACTTCTAAATCAACTCAGAAATTACACGCACTATTAAATAATCAAACTCACCATGTTTCTCCCAGGAAACTGAAGCAGGGATGAAAAGCAAACTAAATGTATTCAACTTTTTCTTTGCTTATGGGAAGAAAAATAATATTAGTTTAATATAACTTTGGAAGAGTCTTACAATCAACAAATGACCTATACCTTCAAAACTCACCAGGCAAGTATATAAGAGCATCTCACATCCACAGAGAGAAAACAGAGAAAAGAACACTGGATATAGAGGCAAGGTACTCTATTCAAACCCTGGTTTTGTCACCTTTTAGTTGTGTGCCTATATGTCCACAAAAGGAGACTTCCAGCATTCAGCTCAATGCCTAAGACAGTGTCTGCCATGTGTAAATATGTGCTCAGTAAGTGTGTGAATATAAATAGGTTCCCAAGTGAATGGGTCAATGAATGTCTTGTTCTTTGGAAAGCATATCTCCAAACAAGCTTTGAAGACTGGAGTCCGGGTTGAGTTCCCCTGAGCAGATCTTAGGAGAGGGTATATATAAGTGATTTATTAAGGAAGTTCTCCAAAGGGAAACTGCTAAGGGAGTGGAAGAAGCAGACAGGGAAGAGGACACACCAAGGAAGAGTGTGATGCCAGGTGACATCCCGGCCTGGGGAGCTCTGGAGCACAGCTCATGCCTCAGAGTCTGTCCTTCCTCAGGGAAAGGAGCTGAGCTTTCAACCTCCCATACCCATCAGATATGGGGTACGGGGTGCATTGAGAGATGATGGGGCAAGACACTGAGGACCAAGGTGTAAAACACAAAGCCCACAGAAGCTGAGGACAAGCACATAAAACCACCACAAGTGAGCCAAAGGAATCTGCTCAAGGTCCGGTGAAGTCTTCTCCAACTGGTTTGCAAGATTTTGTGCTTCTGCAGACTAACACTGAAGAATAAGACATCTGGTCCTTTAACCTCGCAAAGGATCTTCTATCACATTTTTAGTATTTGATTCTTAAAACACAACTGTGTAATAGATGGGACATGCAGTATTATATCCATTAACGACAAACAGGGGATCTTGGACCCAGGGAAGAAAAATGGCTCATTTCTGGTGAAACTAAATTAGCAAAAATAGTTATCCTTTATAAGACAGTAACTAAGGGAGAGCTGAATTGTTTGCTCAAGGTTATAGGCACTGGGAGACATTAGAGATGTTAATGCTCACCGTAGGCCCTGGAGAATGAGTATGATGTGAGTTTATAGCAGGCAGAGAAAACATTTTAGATGAGACAAGACCAGAGGAAGGAAATGCACAGGATAACCACTAGATAGATGGTCATCCTGAAGATGTCACTGAAGATAAGATATGCTATTGTGTGATGTTATACAAAGAAAGAAAAAAAAAGCTACCAATTAAATTGTGACACAATGCTCTCTTTTCACTTAGAATCTATGTTTTATATTTATTAAAGACTATTTTATACCTATTTACACATAGAAGTGACAACAATATGGACAGTTATCAAATTGAGCTTCAAACATGCAGTGACGATGCAATTACTTCTTACTGCCATAAGACTGACAACAATCTGAGATGCATCAAATTACAAGAATCCCCACAAATTTGTGTCTTAAAATAGATGAAATATGGTATCAACAAACTGAGACAAACTCCTTAATAAAATCTGAAGGCCTGAGAGATTGTTGAAGGGGAAAACTGTTACCAAATGTGTTATTTATTGGGTTGTCTATGAATCACCTGCAACCATTTCCCACAGCACCAGTGGTTCATAGCCACATTTACTCAACTCTTACACTCAATAAATGCAGAATGGTCACTGATCTTACAAGGAAGACAAATCCTTCAAAGAGAAGCTGTTGATACAAGCCTAGACTGTTTCCTATTTATGGTCAAAGGAGCTTATGATCATCTGTTCACACTTTTCCACCTAGTTACAGACACAGAGAACAACTGTCATTGAATTTTCTGGTTGAAATGTCCCTGCTGACAAACTCTAAGCCTACTCTGGCTGAGGAAAGTTTGAGTCACCAAAAGCAGGGTGAGTTTTTCCTTCACAGTAAAGAAGTACAAGAATAAAACATGGCCATCTTAGTGTTACTCCTTTAAAAAAAATACCCATGTCTCTTTCTCTTCAAATTCAGGTTCATCCTACCTAATCTTTTGTTGGAATCGAAAGATAATTGTTCGATTTTAAAAAATGTTTAACTTCTATTCTGTTTGAAATTGAAACCATTGAATTCTAGGATAATTGGCATCCAGCCTTGTTACTCTTTCCTTTATGAGACACACAGTGTCCTGTCTCAGGCTTATACCCACAACTCTGATCCTTTTCATAGACTAAATTGAAGGTTCAATGGGTCTAAGTGTCTCGTTTCAAGTCAAGTCTTTATAATAATAAGGGGAAGGAGTCATTGTACTGTAGTCCCAAATTCAAAAGCATTTCTAACATTTTGAGATTAAATTAAAAACAGATTAGATTTAACTGTGCTTTTTTTTAGCAGAGTAAATCTATTACTTATACCTTCAGAAGATAGATTTTCTTAAAATGAAAAAACATAGTAACTTATTATTTTCAAGTGCTTTTCCACGTACAGCTCAGGCCTGTGGTATGGAGAGAGGACTCAGATGGGGCTGCTGGATGTGGGTGATCTTTAAGAAGAGTATTGTGTATATCCAACTTCACAATCCAAGGTGGGAAAAGTGCATCTTAGCAGGAAACCACGTCCTTTACTTGGAATATTCCAAAACATATATTGGTTGAATTGACTGATGTTGTCTGTATCAGTGAACCCTGGAAGGGAAAAGATGGCATGCACAAATTGAAGAGAGTTTAAGAAAGGAACTATTTACTGTGGGCAGGCGGAGCTTAGGAGACCAATGAGAAATGGCAAGAGAGAGAGAGCCAGTTTTGAGCTCCTAAACCAGAAAGGGCAAGAGTTAGAGGCAGTTGCTGGAATGCTGAAGGATTCAATCAGAGTCAGGACCTTCCATGACAGGATCGACTGATCCATGGTTGGGGGCAGGGAGGGAGCCAGGGGGGAAAAGACCCATCGTCATTCTCTAGTTTTCCCATCTCCTCCTCATGCCTTCCATTAATAAACCCAGTTGGAAGTCAGAGATCCACAGCGGTCAGAGTAAGGCAGATAATCTGGTGATGGATTGAAAGGGGCAGATGGAAGATACCCAGCGTGTTGTGGGATGTCAGGTTCTGCTTTAGGCAAAGGTGAGGTAAATGGCTTGTCTCTCACACCTCCTCAACCTTTTGACGGTCATCTCTTCCTGGTCCATCTCTTCCTAGGCTGACCCACAGCTACCAACAGAAGTTCACCATCATACTGCACTGCCTCCAGGACTGCCACTGACCCCCATGTGACCCCCACAAGGGCTTGTCTTCCTTGAATTATAGTCCATATCTCAGAAGGGCACAGTCCTTAAATTTCCACTTTACATTTTTCTACCTCCCAATCCTTCAAGGAAGTTACTCCTTCATAGGTGGCAAGCTGGCCAATCTAATAAATAATTCTATGTAAATATCTAATATCACTAATCGGATATAATAACAAATTCTGAAGCTAGAAGAGTTCTGAGAAATTACTGGGTTGGCCAAAATGTTCGCTCGGTTTTTTCCGTAAGATGGCTCTAGTAGCACTTGGTTGTCCTTAACTTCATTTGAAACAATTTTGTTAGACTGTATGTGACAGCTGTCATATCAGCGTGCAGTTTTTAAAAAGCTTATCAAAATTGGTAAATTATTGTGTAGCATTTTAATATTGACAATGGAAGAAAAAAGCAACATTTTTGGCATATTATGCTTTATTGTTTCAAGAAAGGTAAAAACGCAAGTGAAACGCAAAAAAAAAAAGATTTGTGCGGTGTATAGAGAAGGTGCTGTGACTGATCAAACGTGTCAAAAGTGGTTTGTGAAGTTTCGTGCTGGAGATTTCTTGCTGGACAATGCTCCACGGTTGGGTAGACCAGTTGAAGTTGATAGAGATCAAATTGAGACATTAATTGAGAACAATCAACGTTATACCACGTGGGAGATAGCCAACATACTCAAAATATCCAAATCAAGCGTGGAAAATCATTTGCACCAGCTTGGTTATGTTATTCGCTTTGATGTTTGGGTTCCACATAAGTTAAGCGAAAAAAACTTTTTTGACTGTATTTCCACATGCGATTCTCTACTTAAAAGTAATGAAAACGTTCTGTTTTTAAAACAAATTGTGACAGGCGAGGAAAAGTGGATACTGTACAGTAACGTGGAATGGAAGAGATTGTGGGGCAAGCAAAATGAACCATCACCAATCACACCAGAGGCCAGTTTTCATCCAAAGAAGATGATGTTGTGTATATGGTGGAATTGGAAAGGAGTCCTCTATTATGAGCTCCTTCCAGAAAACCAAACAATTAATTCCAACAAGTACTGCTCCCAATTAGACAAACTGAAAGCACACTCGACGAAAAACGTCCAGAAAACGCATAATCTTCCATCAGGATAACGCAAGACCGCATGTTTCTTTGATGACCAGGCAAAAAACTGTTACAGCTTAGCTGGGAAGTTCTGATTCATCTGCCGTATACACCAGACATTGCACCTTCGGATTTCCATTGATTTCAGTCTTTACAAAATTCTCTTAATGGAAAAATTTCAATTCCCTGGAAGACTGTAAAAGGCATGTGGAACAGTTCTTTGCTCAAAATGATAAAATGTTTGGGGAGGAAAGAATTATGAAGTTGCCTGAAAAATGGCAGAAGATCGTGGAACAAAAGGGTGAATACGTTGTTCAACAAAGTTTTGGTGAAAATGAAAAATGTCTCTTTTATTTTTACTTAAAACCCAAAGGCACTTTTTTGGCCAACACAATATTTCTGGTCCTGTCAGAATATTTGATATAATAACATGAACATTTTATATACGAGGCAACAAAGGTTAATGATGTAAGGTAACACACAAAGCTTATGTACAATCCTACTTGGGGCAAAAGACATTCTGTTTTTAATAAAGACCATCAGGGAACCCAGTGTATCCCAAAGTGTGGGGCTCCTCTTAATTAGATGTCATTCACACAGCATCAAGAACACTGAATCACGCCACACAGTGAGAAAGTGACTCTTTTTACCCTCATCTCAACAATTTATTATATTAAGGAGAAAAACTTGGTTTGGAACTAGGACATCTTACTCCCTCTTTTAACAGAAAGAAGTAAGCATCAGGCATAGACTTCAAGATCAGGAAATGGCTGATAGATCTAAGTTAATAATATTTTATTTCCCTTGAACTTATACTTTGTGTCACATTCTATGTCATGAATAATAATGACCTTCAATATATGTTAATGACATTGAAATTTCCTTTTTTGGAAGAATTTTAAGTGTTAAAATAATCAATTCGAAGAAAAATATATGTAAAGAGTAGTAATATAGTTTTTTCATGGTTATATAAAAATAAAAGTATTAAGTGAAGCAATGTAGTTTGGGATTTGCAAAGAATTTTTATCTATAATCCTGGAAGTTACCTAAATTTGAATTATATATAATTTATTCGTGTGTGTGTGTGTGTATAAATATATTTTTAATAACAGGCAGAATTCTAACATGGCCCCCAATATTCCCTGGTATGCATACTCTGTACAATTCCTCCCCCTTGAGTGCAGACAGAACCTGGGAATATCATGGGATATCATTTCCATGATTATGTTATATTTTAAGCAAACGGGATTTTGCAAATATAATTAAGGTATTTGTCAGTTGACTTTGACTTCATCAAAAGGGAGATTATCTCGGGTGGGCCTGACCTAATCTGTTGAGCCCATAGATGAGATAAGAAACAGCAGCAGAGGTTTTTCTGTTGTCCTGGGAGCAAACAGCCATGCTGTGAAAGGAAAGGGCCCTGTGGCACAGACGGCACTGAGAGGGGTCTAAGGCCAACAGCTTGTGAGAAAACAGACCTAAGCCCTACAGCCACAAGAAAGAGACCCTGCCCACAGTCAGTGAGCTTGGAGGAGGAACCTGAATTTAAGACAAGATCCCAGTGCTGGCTGACACCCTCATTTCAGCCTGATAAGATCCTGAGCAGAGGGCCCAGCTAACTCACATCCAGACTTCTGACCCGCAGAAACTGTGAGATAATAAATGTGTGCCGTGTTAGCTGCTAAATGTATTATAATTTGTTACACAGTATTGGGGGAAATATGTATACACACACACACACACACACACACACACACACACACTCTCTCTCTCTCTCTCTCTCTCTCTCTCTCTCTCTCTCAGACATTTACACCATAAAAGAATTTGGGAGAATTGGAGGAAAGCTTTATGGGATCCTTCAGATTATACAGAAACTATAACACTACCTATACAATAGAGGCAGTTTTGTATAACTATAGAGCTACCTATCGAAACTATTCATCATTCACCTGCCAAGGAGAAATCACTGAATTTTCAAAGAACTATCTGGAGATTTCCAAACCAGTGCTTGACATCCTTCAGTGCACTCACAAATCCCTCAAGTATCTTAAAAAATCACAGACTCTGATTCAGGAGTTGTGGTCTGGGGCCTGAGATTCTGCATTTCTACCAAGCTCCCAGGTGATGCCAATACTATCACTGTGAGTAGTAACTGTCCAGGTTTTTCCCCTTTTTCCTAATAGGGCTTTATCTAAGTTACAGCAAATGGTTTCCTAACTGGCCTTAGAGAGCTATCAGATACAATCTCCTTCCCGTTATCCAACAGAGCAAGAGCCCTCCTATTGACTGTCCATTCAAAAAGTGAAAGGGCACTGGGACTTGTCCATCTCAGAAGTGAGATTTCCAAGACTGAGTTTAGCAGTCACTTCTCTGACACAGTGCAGGTCACAGGAGACTGGAAGTTTTGTAGAAATGTACGCCTAAGATTTGCAGCCTGGTCTAACCTCTATTCAAACTTCTGTGGCTGTGAAATTAGGCTGGAAGTCTTTGCATTTATTATAAGATTCTTGGTATTTCCTGTTTCCATTCAGGCTGGCAATATCACAAACACGGCCTCTCTAGTGGTTTTTGGTACTTCCACTAACCGTCCCAGCTAGAATCAAGAGTAGTAAAGCAGCACACAAAAGACACCATGTTTGAAAGACGTGTGGTGGGAATTTTCATTTGCATAACCTCCAAAGAGGTTTCATTTGGTTTTTACTATAGGTGGAACAAAGGTAATTTCCTCAACTACATAAAATCATGCGCCTGGTTTCTCTTCCCCTCCCTTCTCACTGTCAAATATATTTCATTTCACCATGTTGGGTAGAGCTCTGAATCTGGAGACTAGAAAGGGATCTCTGGAGATTACCTGTCTGGTCTGTTGGTAGTAAATCAACCACAAGGGCAGGCAAATGCACTCACAGGTTTGTCTGAAGTTTAGGATAAACTGATAGCATCTCCAAAAGAGACTGGTTAGTTGTATTGATTAGTGAGGGAAAACTTCTTGCTCATGCTGACTGACGAGAAGCAGAAAAGAGCTGGAGCAACTGGCCAAAGTTGGGGGAAAGGGAAATTGTGGTCAACGCAGAAGTTGAAGCCAGAGGCGACAAAGATAATAGACTTCTCAGGCAGCCAGGCAAACCCTTGAATCTAGGAACTGATTCAAGTCCTAGGGATTTATCCAAACTCAAAGAGGGAAAATAGAAAAAGTGATCTTCAGAGAAGAAAAAAGCCACACCCTCTTCTGAAAATTACCAAGTATTTCATCGTCAAGACCTACATGACACACATTGCCTGTCAAAGTCAGTGATGTATTGCCTGTCAAAGTCAGTGATGTATTTAGCATTACAATTACAGAGACTGGCCTTATTGAATGTGTAGATTTTGTGGCAAGGTGGAGCTAAGAGATGAAAAGGAACTGCTTTCGTGGAATTTGGTGGCAGACACTCCCTTGCCACTCACCAACCTTGCCTGGCAGCAGCCGGGGAATTGGAGACCAGGATCCTCTAGCTGATGCACCTCTCCCAAGCGCATCTTCCAGATTGAGGATCAAAGCTTTGGTAGCCTAATGCCAAGATAGGACTATTCCTTGGTGCCACTTTTTGAAAGGTCTTTTCTTTTGTTCTGAAGCAACCTTGGCACTAGGTATCGAATGCCCCATCAATGCCCAGTGTCCAGGCATGACTTAGGAGACCCCAAGGTGTACTGATGCTGAGGGGTGTGTGGCAGAGAAAGTGTGGGATGAATTCTCCCCTTATGGGTCACACTGCAGTTTGCAGTAATCCCACTTATAATGTAGGAGTAACACAAACACACACACACACATACACAGTATACAAAAAAATTCAGAGGTTTATATAATACTTCAAATATATATATTTATATCTTTTTATATATATGTTTATATATGTATGTAAGAATGTATGTTTACTTCTGTGAGCTACTTAAGAAAAACTGTCTGAAGGAGGGACCAGGCATCAAGGCAGGAGACCCAGAATACAGGGCAGAAAGGTAAGTGTCTCTACAGGGCATTTGGAGTGATAGAATCCCCACGCTAGATGCAGAGCGTGATGCGTGAGACCAAGAGTCCAAACTCTAAGCTGTAACTTCCCATGTGACAATCACACCCATTTGTGAAAATAAAAGCTCCATTGACCATGTCCACCTCAGAGTTCTCTGGAGGGCGGTGGTCCTCTCCATCCCTTGGCCAACATACCCGCTCCCTAGAGGGGACTTTCCCTCTGCCAGCATCACACTGGCCAGCACTAAACCGTACTCCCCAAACCTCCCTGCCTGCCTCTGCCTCCACAACATGAATGAAGAAGAAAAATACACCCACTTAGAGAAGCCACAAGTCCCTGCCTCTACTCACTTTTCATTCTACCTCTCTGATCAACTTCAGTGTGAAACCAACAAGCTGCTACAGCAAAAAGTTAGCAACCTTGATTAGCAATTTGAAATCCTCTTGAAACTCCATACAAGATGGTCATACAGGATCAATGGAAGTTTAAAAAATAATCATACAAATTTTAAAAGTACCACTGCCAAATAATTGTGGCTGACTCCGGGTCAGGCAATGATACGTAGACCTCAGGACTGCAGGGCTTTTCTGAGCCTTCCCTACGTGTGCTGTGCACTTGCCTCTTGACCCTTGGATCTATCCCCCACCCTGACCCTGCTGTTCTGTAACACAGGGCTGGCCCCTGCGAGGTAAATTTCCCAGGTCCCCTTGCCCATGTGGTTTCTAAGTATGTTGGGGCAATGAGGAACACTGGCCTTGGGGGCTAGGGCAGGAGAAAGGAAGAAGCCTGAGTATTTCTCCTCCTCACTCTGCCTTGAGTGGCTTCCCAGGAGAAGTTGCATCTCCTCCATGTCTCCAGGCAGGCTTTCCCTCTAGGATCCAGATCTCTCCAAGCAACCTCTGAGCTCTGTAGACAACACCTCCCTGCTCTGTCCTCCAGCCCTACACATCCGCACTCTGCATTGTTCCTCCTTAGATTGCCTCACCTTCCCTTATTTTCAGCCCTTCCGATACCTCTCTGGTTCAATTCCTACATTAAATTCTTTTTTTTTTAACATCTTTATTGGAGTATAATTGCTTTACAATGATGTGTAACTTTCTACTATATAACAAAGTGAATCAGCTATACATTTACATATATCCCCTCCCTCTTGCGTCTCCCTCCCACCTTCCCTATCCCACCACTCTGGGCGGTCACAAAGTACTGAGCTGATCTCCCTGTGCTTCCCACCTGCACAGGGCTGCTTCCCACTACCTACCTATTTTACATAGTCCATGTCACTCTCTCACTTCGTCCCAGCTTACCCTTTCCCCTCCTCGTGTCCTCAAGTCCATTCTCTACGTCTGTGTCTTTATTTTTTTTTTTTACATTCCATATATATGTGTTAGCATATGGTATTTGTTTTTCTCTTTTTGACTTACTTCACCCTGTATGACAGACTCTAGTTCCATCCCCCTCACTACAAAAAAACTCAGTTTCGTTTCTTTTTATGGCTGAGTAATATTCCATTGTATATATGTGCCACATCTTCTTTATCCATTCATCTGTCGATGGACACTTAGGTTGCTTCCATGTCCTGGCTATTGTAAATAGAGATGCAATGAACATTGTGGTACATGACTCTTTTTGAATTATGGTTTTCTCAGGATATATGCCCAGTAATGGGATTGCTGCATCATAGCGTAGTTCTATTTTTAGTTTTTTAAGGAACCTCCATACTGTTCTCCATAGTGGCTGTATCAATTTACTTTCCCACCAACAGGACAAGAGGGTTCCCTTTCCTCCACACCTTCTCCAGCATTTAGTGTTTGTAGATTTTTTGATGATGGCCATTCTGAATGGTGTGAGGTGATACCTCATTGAAGTTTTGATTTGCGTTTCTTTAATGATTAGTGATGTTGAGCATACTTTCATGTGTATGTGGCAATCTGTATATCTTCTCTGGAGAAATGTTTGTTTAGGTCTTCTGCCGATTTTTGGATTGGTTTGTTTGTTTTTTTGATATAGAGCTGCATGTGCTGCTTGTAAATTTTGGAGATTAATCCTTTGTCAGTTGCTTCTTTTGCAAATATTTTCTCCCATGCTGAGGGTTGTCTTTTTGTCTTGTTTATGGTTTCCTTTGCTGTGCAAAAGCTTTTAAGTTTCATTAGGTCCCATTTGTTTATTTTTGTTTTTATTTCCATTTCTCTAGGAGGTGGGTCAAAAAGGATCTTGCTGTGATTTATGTCATACAGTGTTCTGCCTATGTTTTCCTCTAAGAGTCTGATAGTGTCTGGCCTTACATTTAGGTCCTTAATACATTTTGAGTTAATTTTTGTGTATGGTGTTAGGGAGCGTTCTAATTTCATTCTTTTACATGAAGCTGTCCAGTTTTCCCAGCACCACTTATTGAAGAGGCTGTCTTTTCTCCATTGTATATTCTTGTCTCCTTTATCAAAAATAAGGTGACCATATGTTCATGGGTTTATCTCTGGGCTTTCTATTCTGTACCATTGATCTATGTTTCTGTTTTTGTGCCAATACCTTACTGTCTTGATTACTGTAGCTTTGTAGTATAGTCTGAAATCCAGGAGCCTGATTCCCCCAGCTCTGTTTTTCTTTCTCAAGATTGCTTTGGCTCTTCGGGGTCTTTTGTGTTTCCATACAAATTGTGAAATTTTTTGTTCTAGTTCTGTGAAAAATGCCATTGGTATTTTGATAGGGATTCCATTGAATCTGTAGATTGCTTTGGGTTACATAGTCATTTTCATAGTGGTGACTCTTCCAATCCAAGAATGTGGTATATCTCTCCATCTGTTTGTATCATCTTTAATTTCTTTCATCAGTGTCTTATAGTTTTCTGCATACAAGTCTTTTGTCTCCTTATGTAGATTTATTCCTAGGTATTGCATTCTTTTTGTTGCAATGATAAATGGGAGTGTTTCCTTAATTTCTCTTTCAGATTTTTCATCATTAGTGTATAGGAATGCAAGAGAATCTGTGCATTAATTTTGTATCCTGCTACTGTACCAAATTCATTGATTAGCTCTAGTAGTTTTCTGGTAGAAATTTTAGGATTCTCTGTGTATAGTATCATGTCATCTGCAAACAGTGACAGCTTTACTTCTTCTTCTCCAATTTGGATTCCTTTTATTTCTTTTTCTTCTCTTGTTGCTGAGGCTAAAACTTCCAAAACTATGTTGAATAATAGTGGTGAGAGTGGACAACCTTGTCTTGTTCATGATCTTAGAGGAAATGGTTTCAGTTTTTCACCATTGAGAACAATGTTGGCTGTGGGTTTTTCATATATGGCCTTTATTATGTTGAGGAAAGTTCCCTCTGTGCCTACTTTCTGGAGGGTTTTTTATCATAAACGGTGTTCAATTTTGTCAAAAGCTTTTTCTGCATCTATTGAGATGATCATATGGTTTTTCTCCTTCAATTTGTTAATATGGTGTATCACATTGATTGATTGACATATATTGAAGAACCTTTGCATTCCTGGGATAAACCCCACTTGATCATGGTGTTTGATCCTTTTAATGTGTTGTTGGATTCTGTTTGCTAGTATTTTGTTGAGGATTTTTGCATCTATGTTCATTAGTGATATTGGCCTGTAGTTTTCTTTCTTTGTGACATCTTTGGTTTTGGTATCAGGGTGATGGTGGCCTCATAGAATGAGCTCGGGAGTGTTCCTCCTTTTGCTATATTTTGGAAGAGTTTGAGAAGGATAGGTGTTAGCCCTCTAAATGTTTGATAGAATTCACCTGTGAAGCCATCTGGTCCTGGACTTTTGTTGGAGGATTTTTAATCACAATGTCAATTTCAGTGCTTGTTATTGGACTGTTTATATTTTCTATCTCTTCCTGGAAGGTTGTGCTTTTCTAAGAATTTGTCCATTTCTTCCAGGTTGTCTATTTTATTGGCATATTGTTGCTTGTAGTAATCTCTCATGATCCTTTGTATTTCTGCAGTGTCAGTTATTACTTCTCCTTTTTCATTTCTAATTCTATTGATTTGAGTCTTCTCCCCTTTTTCTTGATGAGTCTGGCTAATGGTTTATTAATTTTGTTTATCTTCTCAAAGAACCAGCTTCTAGTTTTATTGATCTTTGCTATTGTATTCTTCACTTCTTTTTCATTTATTTCTGATCTGATCTTTATGATGTCTTTCCTTTTGGTAACTTTGGGGGGTTTTTTGTTCTTCTTTCTCTAATTGCTTTAGGTGTAAGGTCGGGTTGTTTATTTGAGATGTTTCTTGTTTCTTGAGGTAGGCTTGTAGTGCTATAAGCTTCCCTCTTAGAACCTCTTTTGCTGCATCCCATAGGTTCTGGGTCGTCGTGTTTTCATTGTCATTTGTTTCTAGGTATTTTTTGATTTCTTCTTTGATTTCTTCAGTGACCTCTTGGTTATTTAGTAGTGTATTGTTCAGCCTCCATGTGTTTGTATTTTTTACAGATATTTTCCTGTAATTGATATCTAGTCTCATAGCATTGTGTTCAGAAAAGATACTTGATACCATTTCAATTTTCTTAAATTAACCAAAGCTTGAGTTGTGACCCAAGATATGATATATCCTGGAGAATGTTCCATGAGCACTTGGGAAGAAAGTGTATTCTGTTGTCTGTGGATGGAATGTCCTATAAATATCAATTAAGTCCATCTTGTTTAATGTATCATTTAAAGCTTGTGTTTCCTTATTTATTTTCATTTTGGATGATCTGTCCATTGGTGAAACTGGGGTGTTAAAGTCCCCTACTATGATTTTGTTACCATTGATTTCCCCTTTGATGGCTGTTAGCATTTACCTTATGTATTGAGGTGCTCCTATGTTGGGTGCATAAATATTTACAATTGTTATATCTTCTTCTTGGATTGATCCCTTGATCATTATGTAGTGTCCTTCTTTGGCTTTTGTAATAGTCTTTATATTAAAGTCTATTTTGTCTGATATGAGAATTGCTACTCCAGCTTTCTTTTGATTTCCATTTGCATGGAATACCTTTTTCCATCCCCTCACTTTCAGTCTGTATGTGTCCCTAGGTCTGAAGTGGGTCTCCTGTAGACAGCATATATACCGGGTCTTGTTTTTGTATCTATTCAGCCAGTCTATGTCATTTGGTTGGAGCACTGAATCCATTTACAGTTAAGGTAATTATCAATATGTATGTTCCTATTACCATTTTCTTAATTGTTTTGGGTTTGTTATTGGAGGTCTTTTCCTTCTCTTGTGTTTCCTGCCTAGAGAAGTTCCTTTAGCATTTGTTGTAGAGCTGGTTTGATGGTGCTGAATTCTCTTAGCTTTTGCTTGTCTGTAAAGGTTTTACTTTCTCTGTTGAATCTGAATGAGATCCTTGCTGGGTAGAGTAATCTTAGTTGTAGGTTTTTCCCTTTCATCACTTTAAATATGTCCTGCCACTCCCTTCTGGCTTGCAGAGTTTCTGCTGAAAGATAAGTTGTTAACCTTATGGGGATTCCCTTCTGTTATTTGTTGTTTTTCCCTTGCTGCTTTTAATATTTTTTCTTTGTATTTAATTTTTGACGGTTTGATTAATATGTGTCTTGTCATGTTTCTCCTTGGATTTACCCTGTATGGGACTCTCTGTACTTCCTGGACTTGACTGACTATTTCCTTTCCTATATTAGGGAAGATTTCAACTATAATCTCTTCAAATACTTTTTCAGTCCCTTTCTTTTTCTCTTCTTCTTCTGGGACCCCTATAATTCAAATGCTGGTGCGTTTAGTGTTGTCCCAGAGGTCTCTGAGACTGTCCTCAATTCTTTTCATTCTTTTTTCTTTATTCTGCTCTGCAGTAGTTATTTCCACTATTTTATCTTCCAGGTCATTTATCCATTCTTCTGCCTCAGTTATTCTGCTATTGATTCCTTGTAGAGAATTTTTAATTTCATTTATTGTGTTGTTCATCATTGTTTGTTTGCTCTTTAGTTCTTCTACGTCCTTGTTAAACGTTTCTTGTATTTTCTCCATTCTATTTCCAAGATTTTGGATCATCTTTACTATCATCACTCTGAATTCTTTTTCGGGTAGACTGCCTATTTCCTCTTCAATTGTTTGTTCTGGTGGGTTTTTACCTTGCTCCTTCATCTGCTGTATGTTTCTCTGTCTTCTCATTTTGCTTAACTTACTGTGTTTGGGGTCTCCTTTTTGCAGGCTGCAGGTTCATAGTTCCTGTTGTTTTTTGTGTCTGCCCCCAGTGGCTAAGGTTGGTTCAGTGGGTTGTGTAGGCTTCCTGGTGGAGGGGACTAGTGCCTGTGTTGTGGTGGATGAAGCTGGACCTTGTTTTTCTGGTGGGAAGGACCACATCCGGTGGTGTGTTTTGGGGTGTCTGTGACCTTATTATGATTTTAGGCAGCCTCTCTGCTAATGGGTGGGGTTGTGTTCCTGTCTTGCTAGTTGTTTGGTATAGGGTGTCCAGCACTGTAGCTTGCTGGTTGTTGAGTGGAGGTGGTCTTAGCATTGAGATGGAGATCTCTGGGAGAGCTTTTGCCATTTGATATTATGTGGAGCCAGGATGCCTCTGCTGGACCAATGTCTTGAACTCAGCTCTTCCACCTCAGAGGCACAGGCCTGACACCCGGCCGGAGCACCAAGACCCTTTCAGCCACACAGCTCAGAAGAAAAGGGAGAAAAAAAGAAAGAAAAAAGGAAGAAAAATAAAGAAATAAAATTAAATTAAAAAGTTATTAAAATAAAAAAATTATTTAAAATTAAAAAAATTTTTAAAGTAAAAAGAAAGAAGAGAGCAACCAAACCGAAAACAAATCCACCAGTGATAACAAGTGCTAAAAACTATACTTAAAAAAAAAAAAAAACAGACAGAACCCTAGACAAATGGTAAAACAAAGCTATACAGACAAAATTACACAAGGGATCATATACATACACACTCACAAAAAGAGAAAAAGGAAAGTATATATATATATAAAAGGAGGAAGAGAGCAACGAAATCAATAAACAAATCTACCAATGATAATAAACTCTAAATACTAAACTAAGATAAACATAAAACCAGAAACAAATTAGATACAGAAAGCAAACCCCAAGTCTACAGTTACTCCCAAAGTCCACTGCCTCGATTTTGGGATGATTCGTTGTCTATTCAGGTATTCCACAGATGCAGGGTACATCAAGTTGATTGTGGAGATTTAATCCGCTGCTCCTGAGGCTGCTGGGAGAGATTTCCCTTTCTTTTCTTTGTTCACACAGCTCCCGGGGTTCAGCTTTGGATTTGGCCCCGCCTCTCTCAGACAGGATGGGGTTAAAGCAGCAGCTGATTCGGGGGCTCTGGCTCACTCAGGCCAGGGAGAGGGAGCGGTACGGAATGTGGGGTTAGCCTGCGGCAGCAGAGGCCAGCGTGATGTTGCACCAGACTGGGGCACGCTGTGTGCTCTCCTGGGGGAGTTGTCCCTGGATCACAGGACCCTGGCAGTGGCGGGCTGCACAGGCTCCCAGGAGGGGAGGTGTGGTTAGTGACCTGTGCTTGCACACAGGCTTCTTGGTGGCTGCAGCAGTGGCCTTAGCATTTCATGCCGGTCCCTGGTGTCTGTGCTGATAGTTGAAGCTCATGCCCATCTCTGGAGCTCGTTTAGCACTGCTCTGAATCCCTTCTTCTCGTGCACCCCAAAACAATGGTCTCTTGCCTCTTTGGCACCTCCAGACTTTTTCCTGGACTCCCTCCTGGCTAGCTGTGGCACACTAGCCCCCTTCAGGCTGTGTGAACACAGCCAACTCCAGTCCTCTCCTTGGGATCTGACCTCCCAAGCCAGAGCCTCAGCTCCCAGCCCCCACCTACCCCAGCTGGCGGGTGAGCAGACAAGCCTCTCAGGCTGATGAATGCTGGCACTGATGCTCTGTGCAGGAATCTCTGCTTTGCCCTCTGCACCTCTGTTGCTGCGCTCTCCTCCGTGGCTCTGAAGCTCCCCTACCCCACCACTCCCCGTCACCGGTCTCCACCAGTGAAGGGGTTTCCTAGTGTGTGGATACTTTTCCTCCTTCACAGCTCCCTCCCAGAGGTGCAGGTCCCGTCCCTATTCTTTTGTCTCTGTTTTTTTCTTTTTTCTTTTGCCCTACCCAGGTACATGGGGGAATTTCTTGCCTTTTGGGAAGTCTGAGGTCTTCTGCCAGCATTCAGTAGGTGTTCTGTAGGAGCTGTTCCACATATAAATGTATTTCTGATGTTTTTGTGGGGAGGAAGGTGATCTCCACGTCTTACTCCTCTGCCATCTTACTTTTTTTTTTTTTTTTTGCGGTACGCGGGCCTCTCGCTGTTTTGGCCTCTCCCGTTGCAGAGCACAGGCTCCAGACGCACAGGCTCAGCGCAGCCATGGCTCATGGGCCTAGCCGCTCTGCGGCATGTGGGATCTTCCCAGACCAGGGCACGAACCCGTGTCCCCTTCATCGGCAGGCAGACTCTCAACCACTGAGCCACCAGGGAAGCCCCCATCTTACTTTTTAACACTAACATCCTATGTGAAGTATTGCCAAAAATCTAATCAACTCTGTACATATAACTACCAGTTTACAGGAAGTAAAAGAATAGAGAAACATGCTAAAAAAATACAGTGGAAATCCAATGAATATCCAGGGGAAACTCCAGGACAAGGGATCTGATTTCTTCAAAAAATAAGGAATTGCTGGAGGCAGCCTGCTGCGGATCTGAGCACCGGCTAATTGTGGACTCAGCCTACCTCCACAGGATCACTTTGCCTAAGAGAAAAAGCTGGGTATGTGGGAGAAGCCCCGGCATGCTAAGATCTGCGCCCCCCCCCCCACCATTATATTCTATTAAACAACTTTGTGTGGGTTCCGTTTTCTTGAAAAACCATAATGGTTACAAAACACATAATTGTTTTATGCCTCTTCAAGAGGAAGAATGAACGTGCCCAAGACTTATTTCGCCATATTCCCTTCACTTTTGTGACCACCTACAACCTTCCTGCAGAAGAAATGGTAAATTCTATTAAGATACATTTGCCTGTTTTTGCAAAGTTCTACCTCCTAAACCCAGAATACTTTCACATGAAATGAAGGACACCCTCTAGGACATTGCACGGCCTCTGAAGGCCAAAGATGACACAGATAAGCCCGTAATTAAACCTCCAAGAAGGGATGAGAGGAGAGGAGACATCCCAGAGCTGAAGGCCAATTTCTAGAGCCCAAATGGCTCCCACCAAAAACGCAGGTCATCCACATGAACCAGTGTCTTTGTTCCTTGAAAGTCAAGGAGAAGAGCATACTCTACTCACCCCCTAGAATCATGCCCTCCAGCTCTGGCTCAACTCTCAGTACCACTTAGAACTTACACAGTACTTTCTATCTTCAAACAACTATGTGGACATTAACCAATTATTCTGTTCTTGGCCCTACGCCGGGTTACACTATCAAGATTTGACAAACACTTTGTACTCTCTGTAGTTCTGTAGGAATGTAGGTTTGTCTATTTCAATGAAAACTGAAGCCAAGCTGGGACCTTCGGCTGAAGGAAGCCTTGACAATTTAATATTTAATACAAACATCCTGTTCTCATAAATTGATCTTCTTTAACAGAAAAAAGAATTGTCATTAGAACACAGCTGAGCAAAAAGGGAAAAGGTTATAAACTTTGAAAAGAACAAAATAGTTAATGTTTGGAGCTTTGTAAGTGTTTTCAACAGACAGTTGTGCAGCTGTGGTTACTTGGGAGGTGGGCTTTTGCTTCACCTCCTTTCATCTGCCGATGGGTGCCTGTTATTGAAGGTTTACATTTTGTTTATGCTCTCCATGATGTGCAGATATTTTCTTTGCCTTTTGAATTTCCTCCTTCTTTCTTCCCCTTTGAAGCTCTTTTGCTTCTCATTCACTGAGCTGATGAAGAGCAAGAGAGAAATGAGTCCTTAAAAAGAAAGCTACTTGCTTAAAGCAAAATCAGGGACCACGGACGGAGCTGCCGTCCAAGCCTCTCCACCCTGTTCCTTCTCCAGCCTGATCTCTGCCCTGAGAGGACCACCCTCTCCCTCCAGGCCTTCCTCACTGCCTCTTCTGAGAGTCATGCTGCAGAACTGGCTCTCTGCAATGGAAATCAAGGCAACTGGCTCCAATGCCAGAACTTCACTGTGGCAAAAATATCTCCACTTTTCGTCAGACTTCTGAGCATCAGACAACTGGAGTATAACCAAGACCCACGAAATACCGTTTGCAATCTGGTCTTGATTTAAAAGCCGACCACATGGCATTTGCACTTCTCCTTGACTGACAAGTTCCTTCACAAAGCAGCCTTGGCATTCCCGTCCTGCTTGTCCCTGGGACTTCAGATAAGTAATTTTGGCATTGGCTATGCTCAAAAATATTCTACCAGGGAATGGAGCTATATGATCATCCCTAAAGGATAAGGGGTCAACCCTAATAACATTATGCCCCAATCAAAAATAGAAAAAAATAGAGACAACTTGGGTTTCAAAGAGCGTTAGCAGTCAACAAGCTGCTATTTCATGGTGGGCACTTGGTGATTAAAGTTTCCACTGGAGACTCAAGCACTCTTAATGGCTGGCATTTAGTAAAGCAAAGAAAAACAGAGGTTTATAAGAATCCTAGAAAAATTCCCTCCCACGGATTCCCGTGCCCTGGATTCCATAAGACAATGTATTGAAATCACAATCTCACTTAAAGGTTTGACTCCAGTGACCCCAGTTTTCAGCAATTTATTCTTGTCTGTATTATCTATTCTCTCTTTCTCTCCCATATAGATATTATGTCATACTGCCTTATAGTATTATATTCTATATTATTTATAATTTTGTGAGCATATGTTTTGTCTTTTTGTCTTAGCTTGGGAAAAGCAGCAGAACCTGAGACAAGGATGCAACTACCTCCTGGAATTGTCCAGCTGCAAAGTGAGAGACTGGAGCATTTGCCCACCAGGTCCCGTCCCTCACTGTACAAACGTCATCCCTGGGTGTACTGATTCCCCAGCTCTCCTGAGTAGCTCTGAACCAGCCAAACAAGCTCCAGCTTCCATGGCTTGGCAGGAGCCTCGGGGGCAGAGCAGAAAAAGCCATGTAGCACACCCTCGAAGTGAGAGGCTGACAGCTGGAGTTGAGTCTTGAGGTCATTGAATTGTTTCCCACGCGTGGGCTGAAACCAGAAGGGGGCCATGAGTCTGTGATGCCAATACCAGTGGCATTGCTGTGTCTATCATGCCAACTTGGGCTGCAAGTTTCTCAGGGCAGAGGCTGTCTTCTCTGATTTGGTACCATCCATGCACCTTGCACAGCACCAGGTATTTGGAGGGAGGAGCAATAAATATTTCTGATGAGAACAAGTTCAGAATAAATCAATCATGTATGACCCAATGCTTCTTTTATTTCCTTCTATCTTCTTACGCTTAATTTCACTTGCCATTCTGCTAATATTTTATAACAAAACAGATAGTTGAGCCATGGTAGAAAGAGCATTGAAAGTTACAATGGCGGTGCCTGGGTTTGAGTCTTAGCTCAGCCTTAGACTAACTGAGTGGCATTGGGCAGGTCAAAAGTCTCTCCAAGCTTTGATTTCCAAAGCTGTAAGATGCTTTCCTGTTGAGATTAATATCAAAATGAGCATATGCTTGTGTGAAAAGTAGTTGGAAACCATGGAAATGTGTAAGGGACATTCCTCCTCCTCATCTCCATGGATAGCTGCTTCCTAAATATCCACTCTTCCAATGTAAAAGTCTGAGCATTGCTAAGTGCCCATGAGACACAGAACATAGGAAAGTGATACAGTCTGACCAGGGTCCCCTGCTACCTGATGAATTCTGAGCCATTTCACAACTTCTGGTCAATACACATCTTCCTAAAAGAGTAGATCTCACCAGCCCCCTTTGGTAAGAAAATGTTGTCATGCAAAGACCCCAAATCAGCCACTTTTCTCAAAACCCCGGCTTATTTCCCTAAAGCCTTCCACTGTATCATTTACTTTCTACCACAAATAATGCTTATATAATAATCCATCTCAAAATGCCATGGCTTAAAGCAAAAGTCACTATGAAAAAAGGATATAGATTGGTTGAGTGAATAGAAGGATGGGTAGATAGATAGATATATGATAAAACAAATACAGTAAAATACTAGGTGGTGAGTAAATGGCTGTTCACTGAAAAATCCATTCAATTTTTCTCTATGTTTGAATTTTTAATTTAAAAATGTCAAAAGAAAAATTAAACATTATTTAGTTCACAAACACAGGCATACCTCTTTTTATTGCACTTGGCTTGCACTTCACAGATATTATGTTTTTTACAAATTGAAGGTTTGTGACAACCCTGCACTGAGCAAGTCTATCTGTGCCATTTTTGAACAGCATTTGCTCACTTTGTGTCTCTGTGTCACATTTTGGTAACTATCAAAATATTTCAAACCCTCCCACCAGCAAAAAGATCACAACTAGCTGAAGGCTCAGATGATGGTTAGCATTTTTAGCAATAGTTTTTTTTAATTAAGGTATGCACATTAGGCATAATGCTATTGCACATTTAGTAGACTACAGTATAGTGTTAATGTAACTTTTACATGCACTGGTAAACCAAAAAAATCCTATGACCCACTTTATTGCGATATTTGCTTTATTGCAGTGGTCTGGAACTGAACCAGCAATGTCTCTGAGGTCTGCCTGTATGCGGGTTCCTCTGTTCGGGGCTGGGCTGGGCTGATCTTGGCTGGGTGTACTCATGCTTCTGTCCTGTAAACTGCTGGATCCACTTGGGACATGTGGTCTAGGATGGCCTTACCTGGGATAACTCTCTTCCATATTTTGTCCTCCAGCAGGCTAGCAGGGGTTTGGTCGCATGATGGTCACAGGAATTCAGAGAAGTAGAATTGTGCAAGGCTTCTTGAGTTCTTGGCTTGGAAATGTCACACTATCACTTTTGCTGCAGACTATTGGCCAAAGCAACTCATAAAGCCAGCCCAGATTCAAGAGGTAGGGAAATAATAAATAAGAAAAGTGAAGACCTAGGGTCATTTTTGCAACTGACTGCATCTAGCTTGCTGGTTGCTAACCACTGTTACCACAAAGCCATGGAGATTCCACATTCAGACTTACATACTCAATTTCGATCACTCACCAGCAGTCACATGCATAGAACTTTTGGGGTCTAGACATCCTCAGATCCAAGAAGAGAGGGATTGTACTTTAAGATCTATATTGTTCAGGTGAGGCTGCAGGCCAAGTAAAGTTAGTAATTGCCCTCCTGAAGCACTAATCAGGAAATGAAGGTTCTACCATTCACACTCAGGGGTCCTACTGCCCCCAGCCATCTCCATCATCCAATCCTATGGTTTGCCCTAAACCCATAGGTCTCCCTATGCAATCTCCTTCCTGGTGCATTGTTTTCCTTTACTTACAGCTTGTGGGCTGTCCCTTGTAAACTAAGATGAGGTCACTGACCCACCTTTCCCAGAGCTCGTACCTTCCCTCTGTTCGGCAGAGATTTTAGGGTTCATCAAGCCTGCCATCAGAAGATGTCTCCTGGTCCTCCTCATAGTCAGAGGAATTAGGTGGACATAAGCAGTGCAGCCCTGGTCAGAGAATAAACTGTCTCTTTGTTCTGAGTGCTACAGACATGCCTGGGGTGAAAACTCCAACATCATTACCATCATACTAATAGACCACTGGCTCAGACAGCTAACAACAGGGGTGATGGCAAACACAACACTCTAAAAACTGGGAAGCCTAGTAAGCATTGCCCTCTTGAAAGCCAATTCAGGTGGAGGGTCTTTCAGCAACCTTATGTTACTAGTCTCAGTAAAGAGAAGCAGACAGTGATAATCACTTCCTAATAAGGACCATTGAGGTATTAGTAAGCGAGCTATGGAATCAAGCTTTTCTTATTAGCCACTTACCAAACTCAAAGGCTATGAGATTTAAGAGTTTTTAATTAGCCTTTTCATTACATCATTAGTACTTCCCTACTCATGCCACACAGAGAGAGCAGAAAGCTCTAATTTATGGTGTTTATTGATTATGTTATTTGATTATAGATGACAGCTAGGCCTGTCCAGCATTCTCAAGAGCTGAGGAGAGGATGACTTAGAGTGAGGAGTTAGGATGAGTGAGAAGTTGGACATCAGGGAAAAATGAACAGTTTTTTAGCTCAACATGAATGAAATCACAGACTCCTTGCCCCATTCTCTTTGACACAGAAGATATTAGCATGGCCTGTAAAGGGACCTCCTTAATTTCTTTAAAAATAACAGTAAAAAAGGAGAGAGAGAACAGAGAACTGAAATATTTGCAACAATACTCATTTTAATAGGTCAGATGATGCCAGAGATGTAAGCCACACCCACTCTAAGTACAAATCAGATACTTCTGTCCACTAGACCTCCATGTAGACTCAGAGAGTAGACACTGGTGTAGTGACCTACTGAGCCCAAGATGAGTGACTACCTTCCACGTACCTGCATCCTCCATCTGTAAAAGGAGGGGTTAAAACTAGGTCCTTTTTCAGATGTCTTCCACCACTAATATTCCGGGACCCCGAAGCCAATATCTAATACCTGCCTTCCCCAGGCCAGTCACCCTTACCAGTGCTGAGTCCCCAAAACAATCCTGGAAGGTTGGTATCATACTAAACCCTGTTTTCCTAAGACTTACAAGGGTTTCAAGACTTGCTGATTCCCTGCTACTCACAGCTGCTGTGAGGAAAAGCAGCACGGGCATCCCAGGGAACCTGCGTGAGAGGCAGAGTTTCAGGCCCCACCCACACCTACTGGGTCTGAATCTACAGTTTAACAAAACCCCCAGGGGATTCGTACCCATGGCACATTTTAAGAAGCATTGCCCTAGGTCACAAAGCCACGAAATGTCAAAGCCAGAAGGCAAATTCATCACCACCCCCCAACCCCAATATTATATCCTGTATTTTCCCACCCATACCACACCCATGAGTCCTCCTTCCAGAAGAAACAGGCACTTGTTTAGCTCTTCTTATCAGCCATGGTCAGGATGCCAAGCAAATGTCCCGATACCCTCTGCAATGTTTCTCCAACATGTTTTTTTAAACCTATTACGGTAAGTCCCCTACATACGAACCTTCAAGTTGAGAACTTTCAAATTACCACGTGCATGCAACCTCCACAAGTGGCTGTGCTTTTGTGTACTTTACAGTACTATATAGATTACAGTAGTACAGTATCCTTTATTTCAAGCCCAGGATGTCACCGATGACAAGAATAAAAGAGCTACTACCCAGACCACCGGATCGTTTTATCAAGAGGGTAGATAGAATTGAATCCAGCAAGGAACCAGAACCTGTGGCACTAATGTCAGGCATGAGTGAAATTGCAGCTTGCCCTCCATCTCCTATTGCTGACGATCCTTCAGCTCTACCATCTCCCACCTCCTCTCCCTCCTCCAGTCAGTACCTCTTTTTGCCTGTTCACTCGATGCCAGCCCCTGTGTGCCAGCTGTTGTACTGTACTACTGTACTTTTCAAGGTACTGTACTGTAAGATATAAAATGTTTTCTTTATATTTTGTGTTTGTTGGGTTTTTATGTATTATTTGTGTGAAAAGTATTATAAACCTATTACAGTACAGTACTATGGAGCCAATTGTGTACCTAAGCTAACTTTGTTGGTCTTACAAACAAATTGGACTTACGAACACGCTCTCGGAATGGAATTCGTTCATAAGTAAGGGACTTACATACTTACTTACTGTACACACCACCAGAATCATAGAATCTTTCACTTGATGGTTTGCATACCATGTAATTAAATTAATTACACGCCCATGTAATTAAATTAATTTTAAATCCAAAATGACAGCATTGCCAATAGTCTTGGAAATGATAGATAAACCAACTTTTCAAATGACTTTAAAGGTAGGACCCTGGAATAAAACTAAAAGAAAAGCAAAGAGGGTTTTTTTTCTTTTCTGTCTATGAAAAGATTCTTTAAAAATAAAAAAGTTAAAATGATTAATTTTTTAAAAAAGTTTGTTGATGATGGGGTGGCAAAGGGCCACTACAAGCAGCAGGAAGGACTTGCTTTAAGGAGAATTGGCCTTGGTTTCTCTCTTGATGTTTCAGCTTAGAAAACATCAGAGGGGACCTCCGCTTAGCTGTGCGCAGTGCCGGTCTGGAGACCCCTGGGCAGACTAGGCCCCCATTGGTTGGGTTACTCTGGAGCTGTAAACACGGTGCTCTCCCAATCTGCTTTCCAAGATGAACTGTATATAGAGCATGTGTGTGGCGGGAGATGATAGCTCGCTTGAGGCTTTCAGCGATCGATGTTTACAGACTATAATGGAAACCACAAGTTTCTTCTTTAACTCAAGTCAGTATACATTCCTTCAACCCGCAGGCAAATTGGAGCAGGGAAGGGGGTTGGGAGAGGTTCACAATGAGTCATCATTTCACATTTTTTAACAGCTTAATGAGCATCTAGAAGTGCCGTATTAGCCAGCAAAAATACAGAGTCTTCTTTCCCCACCAATTTCAGCAATGACCCTATTTGGATGTGGAATTTCTTGAGCATCTATTTTCAGTGACTCCCCTCATGGAAGGTGAATGAATACTGTCTCTGCCACAGAGTTACAAACAAAAACATATGAAAGGCCCCACAGCTAACTTTAAGTTAATAACCTTCCCTCATTTTGCCCCAAGTTTGGGAAGAGAAAAAAGTGATTTCTCCTAGGTTCCATTAATCCTCTGGAAGCCCCAGCCCAGGGTGCTTGGAAGGAAAGACAGAATTCTCAGATCTGCAGAGCAGTTCCCTCAGCCAAGTTCCACGGTGCTAACAGACAGATGTAAATATAGCTGAGGTTCTACAGCCACAGCTGTGCGCCTCTGGATCTCTCAGATCTATGTGTGTGATCATCAGAATTTTTCAGATCATCTAAAATAGAAGTCTCTGTGTGATCTTGGCAACTTTGGTATCCTGACCCACTTTCATATTTTATTTTCAGGGGCCACGTGCATTATCTGGGTAAAATAATGGGCAAAAGTACAGGATTTCCCAAAGTGACTTAATGTCTTGAATGTATGTGTGTTTGTACATAGATATTTTAATGCAATATTAAACATCATTAACATTTCTATATCTCTGATAATTGAGAGAGAGAAACTGAGTTTGTTCCAAGTTTTTTTCCTGAGCTCCTAATAAATTATCCTTTGTCTTTTCACTTTTCTTTCTCCAATCCTTTTTAATATTATAGGCTGACCATATACTGGCTCCCAAGCCAGCTACAAGGTCTGAAGTATCCCCTTTGTCCTTTAGACCAATATTTGAATCTCTTGGATCAGTGTCAATTCTGCATCAGCCTAAAGGAAGGAGATGTCAAGAGTCACCCCGTTTCATGAGAATAATTCTGTGAGATTTTCTACTTGAATTTACAAAACATAAAATGCAAGGGTACCCTTTCTGTAATAAAGGCAGGGTACATGACTTTGAGATCTTGGGGCCATTTCTTCATGCCCCTACAGATTAGCTTTAAAACTACCTGCTATTTTAGAGCAAACATTCGTTTAAAGATTGAATTGTAACTCCTATAGAATTTGTGGCAATCGAGGAAAATATTCCTATTATATAATTCTGTGTGAATTCAACTGAGTTTCAGCTCAAAAGAATCTGGAATTCTTATCATAGATGATAGGAAAATAAAGGGTTAAAGAAGTGAATATGTTTTTAATTGCTTTCTAAACTAATAAACCTATTATAAACCTATTACAGTACAGTACTATAGAGCCAATTGTGTACCTAAAATATTTTAGGTGAAATGCTGATTTCACTGGGTAAATTCCTCAGAATAAAGCTAATTGACCTTTTTAATAAAAAGGTCATCTCTCTACATTTATCATTCAATCTTATCATAGCACACTACTATTCAATATAGTCTTCTGAGGACTCTCTCAGGATAATTTCATGACTCTTACCTCAGTTTTCACTCTTTTTCTTCCCCTTTTCTGGAGGAAATCCATGTGTCCTGTGGACTGTGGGCCCCCAAAAGGAGGTTGTAACTATATACAAAGAGATGCGTGGACAGAGAAATTTCCATATTTGTCCTTTCATTCATTCTTTAATTCATTCAGCAGCTATTTATTGAGAATCTAGTATGTATGCTATGCTAGTGGCTGGGAGACTGGCAATTGACAGAACTCATGCATTCATGTAGCTTCCATTTTAATGAGGTTATAAAGTGTGGCTAGTGGTGATTAAATAACTAATTAACAAGATAAATTAATAAGAAAAGTATCAAATGGTGTTACATGCCATGTAAAAAATTAAAGGTAAGTGGACTTCATTTGGATCCTGATTGAAAAACCAACTGTAAAAGACATTTTTGAATCAATCGAGGAAAACTGAACACTGTGTATTTTATGATGTTAAAAAAATGATGCTAATTTTGTTGGATAGTGGTTTTATGCAGATGTTTAAAAAGAAAGATACGTCCTTATCTATTAGAGATAGCTACTGAAGTGCTTACAAGTGAATTTGCTAGGATTTGCTTAAGAACTTTCTCAAAAGAAGGAGTGATGATAGAAGAAACAAGAAAGACAGAAAGAATGGTTGTTATCGCTAGGTGATGACCACAAAGGATTCACTGTACTGTTTTCTCTACATTCGTGTGTATTTGAAAATATCCTTAAAAGTTAATAATCATAATCATAATGCCTTATTGCATTGGTGTGCAGAGTTAATGTTGCCTGAACACCAGGATATGGCAGCTGCCCTGCCGACACAATTATTGTGGCCACTCCATAGGAACAGGGTGGATCCTCACCCAAAATTTGGTTCAGATGTCAAGAATAGTGATGCCATCCATACACCAAGAAGTAATACAAAGATTTATTGTTTATATCATGAGACTTTGCAGGGAGAACAGGGCAGCCCCCTGCCCCAACCCCGGCTGATCTGAAACTGACTTGGTGTTTTCATTGTGTTGTGGGTGGGTCCGGGTAAGGGTTCCCATGTGCAGACAGGGCCTCGTGTGGCTTGAATCTCCTACCAGCTCCAAATGGAGCACCAGGTTTTTGTTTTTTTTTTTTTTTTTAACCAGGGGTCCCAGAGGTGGGGCACAAGGGAGAAGGGCTGGAGGTTGACTCAATTGCCAATGGCCAGTAGTTATCAATCATGACGAGGTAATGAAGCCTCCATAAAAACCCCAAAGGCAGGGCTTCTGGTTGGTGACCATGGAGCGTGGGGAAAGGGTGCACACCTGGAGAGAGCATGGAATCTCCTCCTCTTTTCCCCACACCTTGCCGTGTGCATCTCTCCCATCTGGCTGTTCCTGAGTCATACCCTTTCATCATCAATGGGTGATCCAGTAAGTAAAATGTTTCTCTCATTTCTGTCAGCTGCTCTAGCAAATTAATCAGACCCGAGGAGGGGGTCATTGAAGCCTCAATCTATAGCAGGTTGATGGGAAACATAAGCAATGACCTGGACTTGTGATTGGCCTCTGAAGTGAAGGGGAAAGGTCAGTCTTGTAGGACTGAGCCCTCCACCTGTGGGATCTGGTGCTGTCTCCAGGTGGACAGTGTTAGAATGGAGTTAAATTGTGGGACACTCAGTGGGTGTCCGAGAATTTCTTGTTGGTGAGCACCCCCATCCACAGCATATATACATCCAAAAGTTGGATTTCATGACCAGAACCTCTAACCATGCAAGAGTGTGAGCTCAGTGATGCTAGACTTTCGGTTTTGTCATGACAAGTCGGAAGTCTAGATTTCTTTTTTATGTCCAGATGTGTAAATGTTGGCAATAAATTTAATTTTTAAATATACTTTGCAGACCAACACTCTGTAGCTTGAACAAAACAGGTCTGTTGGTTAAAAGTGGTCTTTGGATAGCCAGTGTGCAACCTCTGAGCAAAAGAATCACAGAGATTCCAACATAGAAGGTCTGATGAGACAGCTTTGATTGGTTTCTCTAAACGCTTCTGGGTGAAGCTGGTGCTGATGGTGCTGGCCCGTGGACCACACCTGGAGTAGCGCTGTTCTATACTTCTACTCCATTATGCTTTCTCCACCTTATTGGACTGCATAAGGTCCAATATTTCATAGTCTTGGTTGGAGCAGCCTATGCTTCTTCTCTTCCCTTTCATTGAGCATCCTACCTGCCTACTGACACCTCTCCTTCCCTTTTCTGGCCCTCAGCACTTTTCAGGAGACAAACTGGATTCTCAGGTTAGCCATTGATGCCCTTTTTCTAACCCTTTCTCAAAATGAAATGAAATAGCATGAAACACATCATGATATAGAAAGGCAGACAGAACTTCAAATAAGTTGGCTCATTATTTCCCTCCACAAACTAGGGAAGGGCATAAACAAAACACGGTATTGCTGAGGGGAAGCCAGTGCAGGCTGCACTTGGTTTTCACCAAGCAAGTGACCTCCTCCAGTGAATTAAATGCCCAGAGCCCCAGTCTCATCTGGTCCTCATTTTCAATTGTCAGTAAACTGATACGGGTTTTTTTTCCACTTTCATTATAGCTTGTTTTCATCTAGTTTATATTTCCAAATGTACTGGTTTTCAAGCCTGAACTGTCATATCAAAAAAATAAAAAATATAGGTTAGCCGATCCAATGGCACCAGGCAGGGGGCCCAGCCTTTGGCTTATGGGAACTCCTTGGAGATTTCCTTTACTCTGAGCTAACACCAATGGGAGTCACCAAGTTGGTGGGGTGGAGGGGTGTAAAGTGAGTATTAAAGGGGGTGGGGGGGAACTGCCTTACTTACCCCTGTGTGGGGTGGTATGCTGAGCAGAGAGAAAAGAGAATGAAAAAATCCCTAGAGTTTTCCACATACTATACTCTCTGACACCTTCTAGCAAGGACACAGAGGGAGTGGAGGGCTAGGCAAAGGGGTCACCAATCTTACAGCAGAGATCTGTAAACTTGCCAGATGATGGAGAAAAGGTCTGACTCTTCCAACCAGTGAGAGTGGAGACCCATGTTTTGTGCACAGAAAGAAACAGCCAAAACCCTTCCCTCTGACTCAGTCTCAAAAGAATTAGCAAATGGAACGAACACAATGGGGAATGAGCTATGAACATTCCCAGCACCCACCCCGAGGTACATAGACACACCCTTCTGTAGGACGAAAGCCATCCAGGGTGACCCTCACAGGTGCCTGCCAGGCCTCCAGCTGCACCATTATTGGAGGGTCTGAGCTCATTCTCTTGGGCAGGGGCCTCCCTCTGCTGAGCTCCCCACAGCTGGGTCAAGGCGTGTTTCCACCCCACGGCAGGAGGTATGACTTTGGCGATGGGGGGAGTACGGTAAACAGACTTGCAAGCTCTCCAGGGTAGAGCTCGAGACCTCATGGTCAGTACTTAAGAGACTCAGGCCACCCTCAAATCTAGATGTGGTGGTGAATTAGGAGTCATCACAAGGCAGGCTCCATTTTCTATATCTCAGTTCAGAGCTAAGCTTTCTCCTTTACAGAAATGATTTAGAATATATCCCCAAACATGCTCTTCCTCCAAGTTTAACTTTTCATGTAGCAGCATGAAAAAGTTAAGTATTTGAAGTGTTGGCCTTCAGGGTCTTTCTCTGAAGTTTCTTTCCTCCTGGCTGATTCCAAGGCTCGTTCTTTTTTATGCTGTCCATCTCTTCTGCCAAGGTCCTTGTTGTCCCTGAGTGGTAGCCCTCCCCCTTCGGAGGATGCTTGGACTCTCTGCTCTCTAGTCTCTTCATGAAGCTTCTGTTTCCATCTGGTATTAAGTTCAGGAAGTTGAAAAACTGTCCCCAGTTCCCATCTTTTATTGGTAGCTGGACCATTCTCTCTTGCTCTATTTTCTCCATTTTCATACACACACACACACACACACACACACACACCACACCTCTTCTCACCATTATCTCTGCCTCTCTCCCTCCCACTCTTGACCTTCAGAAACCCAGGGCAATATACATCAGACAGTAGTAAAACTGATTACATTTTCAGGCTTTGCTGGGTATTGTGTTTTAGAGGAATTATCTCACCCATTCCTCAAATAATTCTGTGAGTGAGGAGCCATGCCATGCTCATTTGGGGATTCAGAGAGGTTAAGTATTTAGGCTGAAGTTGAACAGCTAGCAGAGGATGCAACCAGGATTTCAATTCCAGCATTGACTCCAGGGCCCCTGCTTTAAACATACATTATGTTAACTCCTTCTCCCTCTCACAAGTGCAGGAAAGAATCTGATGAACTTCCCTCCAGAGCTGAGGATAAGCTGCCCAAGCCTACATTTTGGCTCAAGTACTTGGCATCTGAGAAACGTTCAGAATTCTGCCGCACCGGGGGACTCTGTTCTATCAAGAATCAAGGCATCACGTCTGGTAACAGCAGTCATTCCCAACCTTAGCTGCACTGGGACCTGGAGCTTTTAGAATCCTGATGCCCAGTCCACACCCTCATCTGATAACATCAGAATACCTGGGGAACAGAGGCCAGGCCTCAATATTTTTTAAATCTCCCCTGGTGATTCCAGTGTGCTACCTGAGACTGAGACTGAGAATCATTGAAATAGTGAAATGTCAGGCAACATCAAGCACATTAGGAGAGCTCCCTTTGATGAGTGGCAGCGCTAGCTCAGCATCGTTGAAGTCATGGTATTGTGATCAAATTCATGCTTTTCCTCTGTATCACATCAGCCAGGGAGAAACCTACCTAACAGTATCCAAAATGGCAGATGGCTATAAATAAAACCATTTTGAACCTGGGATCAATGAAACCTGGGTTTAGGGTCTATCAGTCTGCCATGTGCTAGCTGTGTGACTTTTTTTAATCTGTGGTAAGATACATAAAACAAAATTTACCATCTCAACCATTTTAAGTGTACAATTCAGTAGTACTTTTTTTTTATTGTTGAAGTATAGTTGATTTACAATATTGTGTTAGTTTCAGGTGTATGGCAGTGATTCAGTTATACATATATATGTTTATATCTATATATTTTTTTAAATTCTTTTCCATTATGGTTTTTTACAAGATAGTAAATACAGTTCCCTGTGCTATACAGTAGGTCCTTGTTGGTTATCCATTTTATATATAGTAGCGTGCATCTGTTAATCCCAAATTCCTCATTTACCCCTCCCACCTGCTTCCCCTTTGGTAACCATAAGTTTGTCTTCTATGTTTGTGAGTCTGTAATTCAGTAGTATTAATAATGTTCACATTGTTGTGCAAACATCACCACCATCCATCCCCAGAACTCTTTTCATCTTACAAAACTAAAACTCTACACCCATTAAACTACAACTCCCCATTCCTCCCTTCCTCCAGCCCCTGGCAACCACCATTCTACTTTCCCTCTGTCTGAGTCTGACTACTCTAGGTATCTTATATAAGTGGAATCATGCAACGTCTAACCTTTTAAGATTGCCTTATTTTACTTAGCATAATATCCTCAAGTTTCATTGATGTTGTAGCATGTGTCAGAATTTCCTTCCTTTTTAAGGCTGGATAATATTGCTTTGTGTATATATACCACATTTTGTTTATACATTCTTCCACTGACACTTGGGTTGCTATTACACCTTTGGCTTTTGTGAATAATGCTGCTATTGTCATGAGTGTACATATATCTCTTTGAGACTCTTTCTAATTCTCTCGGTATATACCCAGAATTGGAATTGCTGGATCATTAACTGGGTGAATTTAAGCAACTCACTTAAATCTTCCTGAGCACCTATTTCCTTATTGGTAAAATTTGTGTTTTTTAAACATGGTTCTAGATGCTAGGGATACTGCAGTAAACAGGACAGGTAAGGTTCTTATCCAGAAGGTGAAACAATTCCTACTACCAGCTACCCTAAAATGAATGAGATGACTAAGGTTTTCTAACTTTCATTACAAATTTGATCTATTAAAGTTTGAACTTCTCACTGGGGGTTGAGAACTTTGTACCAAGGAACAAAATGAGTTTATCTGGAAGTCTGAGATTGATGAATGCAAGAGAAAGAGGCTCCCATGTTCTATCTTTGATGGAAGAAAAACTGAGTCCTGTAATTTTGGCTGGATGAGGAGATGGTCAATCCCAGCCATGTTTCCCCTTGGGTATGGCGTTAGCAAGAATTCATGCCAGGACATAAACATTTCAAATATCCCTTTTCAAGGAAAGGGGGAAAGAAACTATCCCAAAGTGCACACACACACACACACAAATATCCTGCATTTTTAGATGCATCTTAGGAAAACTTCTGAGACAACCTACAACTACATCAATCCATGAACGCTGCAAGTCAAAAATCACCATATAACCAAATAATAAAGAAGTATCTGATACATCCAAATTCAAGGGCAATGGATGATTTAAAGAGTTGTCCAGAATTCTTTGTGAAGAATGAATTGTGTATTAGCTTCCCTTAAACACGATAATTTCCTAAAGCAACAGGAAGGGAGGTGGAATATAAGTAATAAGAAATGTACGTGACTGTAGACTAGGAATTCTCCATTCAGGCACCTTTTGAGAGAAAACTTATTCTTTTAAAAAATATAGAAAAATACAAAGAAAAATATAACAAACACCCACGATTCAGACTTCTGTTGTCTTTGTTGTTGTTTAATCAAACTTATTGAAGTGTAATTTATATACAGTAAATAAAATGCACACATTTTTAAGTCTAAAGTAAATTTGAATCTTGATAAATGTATGCATCTGTGTAACAACCCACCCAAGCAAGCTATAAAACGTTTCCATCACCTGGAAAATTCCTTTGTGTCCCTGTGCAGTCTACTCCTGGCTCAGGCAAACACTGCTCTGATTTCTATCACTGTAGATTAATTGTGCCTATTCTAGAAATTCAATTAAATGAAATATACAGGATATACTAATTTTTGTCTGGCTTATTTTGCTCAGTATTCATCCGTGTTTTTGCTTGTGTCAGAAGTTTATTTTTTTGCTGAGTTGTATTCCTTTGTACAAAGGTACCACAATTTCTTTATCCATCCTCCTGGCTTGTTTCCAGCGTTTGACTATTACCGATGAAGCCACCGTGAGCATGTAGAAACCTTTTTGTGGACATAAATTTTTATTTTTCGTGTGGAAATATCCAAGAGACATATTTCAGGTTCATAGAATAGATGTTTAACTTTATAAGAAATGGTTAAACTGTTTTCCTAAGTGGTTGTCAAATTTTACACTCACACCAACAATGTATGAGATGTGAGATATCCAGTTGCTCCATATTCTTGCCAACAGCTGGTATTGGCAATATTTTGAAATTTATCATTCTGGTGGGTATGTACTAAGAACTCATTATGTTTTTAATTTACATTTCCTTAGTGACTAATAATGCTGAACATCTTTTTTGTGGGCTTAGTGGCTTATTAGTCAGCTCGGGTTGTCATGACAAAACCATGGATTGGATGACTTAAACAACAAAAACTTAATTTCTCACCATTCTGGAGGCTGAAGGTCTGAGATAAAGGTGCCAGCCTAGTTGGGTTCTGGTGAGGACTCTCTTCTCGGCTTGCAGACAGCCATCTTCTCACTGTGTTCTTACAGTGTGGTGGGCGGGGGTGGGGGGAAGGCAGGGTGGTGAGAGAGAGAGAGAGAGAGAGAGAGAGAGAGAGAGGACATCCTCTGATATGTCTTCTGATAAAGGCACTAAACTCAGCAGACCAGGGTCCTACCCTCATGACCTCACTAACCTTATTACCTCCCCAAATCTTCATTTCCAAATACCATCACATTGGGCATTAGACTTCAGCATATGAATTTTTGAGACCACAAGCATTCTGTCCATAACACTGCCCATTCTTATAAGCTCTATATTGAAGTGTCTATTCAAGTCTTGCTTATTTTTGTATTGATTTGTCTGTCTTATAATTGAATTGTACTAGTTATTTATATACTTTAGACCAAAGTCCTTCATCAGACATATTTATTGCAAATACTTTCCTTTGCCTGAGGAGACAGACTCCAAAAAATATTGCTATGACTTACGTCAAAGAGTGTACTGCCTGTATTTTCTTCTAGGAATTATGGTTTCTGGTCTTACATTTAATCCATTTTGAGTTTTTGTATATGGTGTAAGAAAATGTTCTGATTTCATTCATTTACATGTAGCTGTCCAGTTTTCCCAGCACCATTTATTGAAGAGACTGACTTTTCCTCATTGTATATTTTTTGCCTCCTTTTCATAGGTTAATTGACCATATGTGTGTGGGTTTATTACTGGGCTGTCTATTCTGTTCCATTGATCTCTGTGTCTGTTTTTGTGTCAGTACCATACTGTTTAGATTACTGTAGCTCTGTAGTATAGGTTGAAGTCAGGTAGCATAATGCCTCCAGTCCTGTTCTTTTCCCATCAAAATTGCTTTGGCTGTTCAGGGTCTTTTGTGGTTCCATATAAATTTTAGAATTATTTGTTCTAGTTCTGTGAAAGATGTCATGGGTATTTTGACAGAGATTGCATTAAATTTGTAGATTGCTTTGTGTAGTATGGACATTTTAACAATATTAATTCTTTAAATTCATGAACATGGGATGTCTTTCCATTTCTTTGTATTATCTTCAATTTCCTTCATTAATGTTTTAGAGTTTTCAGAGTATAGCTCTTTCACCTCCTTGCTTTAACATAGTATTAGAAGTCCTAGCCATAGCATTCAGACAAGAAAAATAAATAAAAGGCATCCAAATTGGAAAGGAAGAATTAAAACTGTCACTATTTGCAGATGACATGATAGTATATATAGAAAACTCTAAAATCTCCACCAAAAAAAAATTAGAACTAATAAATGAATTCAGTAAAGTTGCAGGATACAAGTTTAATACACATAAATCTGTTGTCTTTCTATGTAGTAATAATGAACTATCAGAAAGAGAAAGCAAGATAACAATCCCATTTAAAATAGCATCAAAAAGGTACTTCCCTGGTGGTCCAGTGGTTAAGACTCCATGCTCCCAATGCAGGGGGCCCAGGTTTGATCCCTGATCAGGGAACTAGGTCCCACATGCTGCAACTAAGAGCCCACATGCTACAATTAAAAGATCCTCCATGCCACAGTGAAGATTGCACATGCTGCAACTAAGACCCAGTCCAGCCAAATTAATTAATTAATTAATTAATTTTTTTTAAATAACATCAAAAACAATAAAATACCTAGGAATAAACTTAGCCTATGCATTTTCTTAATAATATCTTTTGGGGGCTTCCCTGGTGGCGCAGTGGTTGAGAGTCTGCCTGCTGATGCAGGGGACACGGGTTCATGCCCCAGTCCAGGAAGATCCCACATGCCGCGGAGCGGCTAGGCCTGTGAGCCATGGCCGCTGAGCCTGTGCATCTGGAGCCTGTGCTCCGCAACAGCAGAGGCCACAACAGTGAGAGGCCCGTGTACTGCAAAATAATAATAATAATAATAATAATATCTTTTGAAGAGCAGAAGTTTTAAATTTGATCACAAACATTTAATCTTTTTTTTCCTTTGAAAAGTAGTGCTTTTGAGTCATAGCTAAGAAATACTTGCATATCCCAAGGTCATGAAGATTTCCCCCCATATCTTCTTCTAGAAGTTTTAGATTTTTAGCTTTTATGTTTAGGTCTAGACCCTAATTTGAGTTAATTTTTATAATATGTCATGAAATAAGGGCTGAATTAAATAAATTAATGCGTTTGACAGAGGGGAGACAATAAATGATAAATTCCATTATTATTACATTTATGAATTATTACTTTTATTAGCATTTTAAGATATTAAAGGCCATAGATATCCATTTACTGTAAAAGACTAGGAAGATTCACATTAAGGGGGGAAAAAACACGGTGGGACACTTACCAAAACAAAGAATTTTTTCCTTGCAAGAAGCCTGCCTTAACTGGCAGAGTTGATGGCTAGAGTGATGCTTAAAATTTTTCAACAAAATCCAGTTGGCTCATCCCCAAGGGAGCCTGCAAAGAGTTCCCATGTAGAAGGACCCAGTTCTCCTCATCTCTCTCTGTCCCAGAAGGTCATTCTCTGGCTGGGGCTCTATCAACCTAAGGCAAGCTAGAAAGTCTCAGATGGAGGGTAACAACTCAGGAGCAACCCTCAACACAAGAGGGTCAGAGTTGGTAGAGACAGGCCCAAGCTGCTATATCCTCCAACGGACAATTTTCAGTTGTGTTTTACACAGTGACCCAGAGGGTCCCTGGCAGGAGTGGGCCCTACGGAGGTGTTCTGTTCCTCACAATCCTTTTTTGGCTTTTTCCCTTTCCTCTCTCACTTGCCCCACTCCCTCAATGTGCTTTCTGGGATCCACTCCCAAATAATCTACTTAGACCAAAATTCTTTTCTGAGGGTCTGCATTTGAGCAATCTAAACTAAAATAGAGGATGACCTCAGAAATGCAATGCTGTGGACACATATGAGCACTTCCAGTGAAAGGTGACCCTCTCTGGAGAAATAAGTAGAGGAAGGAGAGAGTGATTGATTCTAAATCAAGGCCCCAGGTTAGAAATAAAATAGAGAGATAGTCACTCAAGGTAGTTTTTGTTCCCAAACCATCCATGGTGTCACACCCATAGGGCTCAAGAGTCTTTGTTCTAGAAACTTCTTAGCCAATTATTTCACCTTGCTCAAGGTAGCAGTCTCACAAAACAGTGGAGTAATGTCTGAGTCGTGCCTGCTTCTTTTCCACAAGCCACAAGCCATAAACCAAAGGAGGGCGGACATAATCTCAAGCACAACAATTTTGCAATACAGACAGTTTTCTTTGAAAAGGCTCTACGAATACATTTCTCTCACTTGGGAACTTCAATAGAAGATAATTATTCTTTTCTGCCTTATAATATATATTAAAAATGTTCAAATGTGGCTTTCCAGGGATTTCTGCCAAATAGTTTTAGGCACCAGATCCAGCTTTACTTAATTTTATATGGCCTGCTTAGCCTATTACAAAATATCTTTTCATGCAATATGAATTTGCTAAAGACGCTAAAATCTATTCCTTTCTATTAAAATCTCAATTTGAAAAGCCTTCAAGGTTAGGGACTTTTACCCTCAGATCTATCTCATGAGGAGATAGCCACTGAAAAGAGATAGAAAACCTCCTGAGATGTTGTACACTTTTCTAGGCTGTCACAACCACCATGAAACAAAATCAAACATGACCATCACCTTCCAGGAAAGGCCGTGTACATGAAAAGAAGGCTATTTTCAGGTAAACAGTGTATTTTGTTACCACACGGGCACACAATATCTCAACCACTATGTCTCATGGACTTTTCTGTTTTTATGAGCTTATGCCAACAACTAGTAAGGAGCACAAAAGCCTGTGCGAAACTTTGCATTCGTTGGAGTGTTTGTGTTGGCTTCCTTAAAATCGGCTGATTTCCAAATCTCATTCTCCACCCCACCTTAGTTATATTTATACCGTTGTGCAGAACAAACTTGGATCTGTATTTAAATGTGAAATGCTTTGTGGCCATTCGTGCAAATCTCTTTATCGGGGTCTCGCACATTAACGCCCTTCACAATTGACCCACAGGCCAATTGTTTAACACGTTTCCACGGGGCTGCTTTCACGCACTCACAGCCCTGTTTTTACTTTTCTTAGCTTTCCTGGACAATCAAAAGGAAGTGGAACAGAGCCGGCTCGCTGAAAGCTGGAGCTGCCCTGTGTCTCCTCCTGCCTTCTGTCTCGGGTTTTGTTTTTCTGCTTCTTTTTTTTCTTTTTTTCTTTTCCGTCATTTTTGGTGGCAGAGCCAGACTATGTAGCTACAATCTCTTGATCACCGTGTCTGCTGCTTTTTCCCTTCTGGCTCAGAGTCAATGTGAAGACTCACTGTGACCAGTCCCATGAGCCAGACCCTGCCACCTTGATTTCAGTGGAATTGTGTTCTCTGTTGTTGATTTACAAAAGCAATGCAAAGGGGTAAAAGGGGTATGCGTGTGGTGGTTGGGGGGGAGGGTGAGGGCTGAGGGTGGGGTGAGGATAAAACCCCTCTTAGGAAATGTAAATGTCTTCATCCTTCTTTAATTTGGGGCTTGCTTTAACTTATAGGGTTCCACATGATTTTCTCCCCTCTTCCCATTTTTTCCTTTGAAGAGGAGGGTTGCAATCTGACAAACTGAAGCAGATAGATTTCAGGTGCCCAAGGTACTTTATTTGAAACAATGCTTCATGAGGTGCTATAGCTGCTTAGTCTCTCTAAGCTGCAGTTTTCCCTTCTGTAAGAAGACAGATTGATTTCTATTTATTGAGTGTTACCGTGGTTACGAGATACAGTGTGCATACATGTAACAGACAGTAATGATGTCTGTCTCATATGATGGCTGTGAATGCTTAATAAACTATCGTACATAAAGCACAGACCACAGGGTCTGACAAGCAGTGAGTGTGCAGAAATGTCAATCACCATCATCATCATGAATCTTGAATCACAGTGACAGTTAAGAGGTTGAGCAACTAACAGTGAATGTCTCCACTATGGTTAATATCATGATCAAGAGCCCAGATTTTGTAGTCCAGCACACCTGCCTGCAAATCCCCACTCCACCATTTCCACATCTGTGACCTTTGGCAAGTTATCTAAGTTCTTTAAGCCTCAGTGTCCCCATCTGTAAAATGGGGACAATAACTTATCTGCCTTAAAGGATTGCTATAAAGATCGTGCTTATATATGTAGTTACCACAGTGTTTTGATTATCAACATATGCTTTACATATCAGTATATGGTAGGTATTATTAACATTACTTGCCTATTTAATGTACTTTTATTATAAGGACATAATATAAGATTAGCCCAAAGGACGAATGTATAGCTACTCCTACATATACCTTAAAGATATAAATTCTTTTCAAAGTCAATTGATTTGATGGTGAGCACATTCTTCAGTCCTAGGAAATCTTTCAAACCAAGGTGCTACCACATCACTTAGGAACTAAGCAGAAGGAAAGCCAATCAGCCAGAGAAACTGATCCTGAGGTCAGTTTTCCTGGGAGGAAGTTGGATGGAACATTAATGAAGGTAAGCAATCCTGAAGCCCCACATTACAATAGCTTAACACAAAATATGATTATTTACTGTTCATGTCATAGTTCAATGCAAGTCTGCAGGGATGGTCTGCCTCCAGTTATTCAGGGGCCTGGGTCCACCTGTCAGTTGGCTCCACCATCTTTTAGTGCCTTCAAGTCCTCCATTGGATTATTCCCATTCATCTGGTAGAATAGGAAAGAAAGAATATTGGAGTATGATGCAAGACATTTTAGGGACCAGTCCTGGATATGGAATATTTCACTTCTGCCTGTAACCACTGTCTAGAATTCAGCTATATGTTGCCACCTACTTCAAGGGATACTAAGAATTGTCTTCCTGGATATACAGAGATTTGCATATCACATGACACTGTCTTTGCCTCAGGTGGATATGAGGAGCTCACTTTACATTTATCAACCCAATTTAAATTAATTAAGGGACAACAGCTACAAACTTCCATGAAAATGCCTTTTCCAGACTGAATATTTTATCCTTGCAAAGGATGATCATATAATTTTTGGTCCAACCTGGGACAATTATGAGAGTGAGAAAAGATGGTAAAGAAAAATAAAATGAAATGATATTTCAAAATATTTTAAAATTAACCAACATATTGATTTTAACTTATTGGTAGAACTATAAGGTAGCTCTGGTCAAAACTATTTTTTAAAAATAACATTTAAAAAAAATTAACATAGAATAAATTCATATATATTAAAATTTTTAACATGATATTATCTGCATGTTAAAAAATAACAAGCAAACAATTTTCCTTGGTACTTATTTATATATCTTAGTCTCTTTATACCATAATATTTTTTAACATTATCTCATAATTTTTCTTGTTTTCATAAAATGCCTGAGATCTTTTTTCAAAAGTACATGATTAAAATATGTGAAACTTTGTACTCTTTTAAGGAGAAAATCTCTTTATATTTGCTGTGTTACCTGCCAAGCTCACAGTAAATTCTTCTAAATGAAGGCTGTCTTAGTCTGCTCAGGCTACAATACCAAAATACCACAGACAAGATGGCTTACACAACAGACATTTTTTTATCTCTGGGAAGTCCAAGATCAAAGTGCCAGCTGATTCAATTTCTGATGAGAGTTCTTTTGCTGGTTTGTGGGGAAGTGGGGTCAGGGGGAGGCAGAGAGAGAGAGAGAGAGCTCCCTGGTGTCTCTTCCTCTAAGGACATTAATACTATTGGATCAGGGTCCCACCCTTATGACCTCATTTAACCTTAACCACCCCCCTATAGGCCCTATCTCCAAATACACTGGAGAATAGGGCTTCAAACACGAATTGGGGGCAGAGGGGAGGGGAGAGGGTTACAAAATTCAGTCCATACCAAAGGCTCTGATCAATGCTACTTTTTTATTGAAATATATCAATATTTCAGCCCCAATAATTTCACAGGTACTGATTTTTTGCTTTTCTTCAGAGTACTTTTCTTAGGCAACTATTTTTACAAATATTTCAAAACTTTTCAAAAACACTTAATTTTATTTATGATCCTTTAGAATATTTTGCCAAGCTTAGATGCTACAGAATCATGGACCCTCTCAATTTCATTTTAGTCCAGTATATACAATACAACTTGATTTACCAGTTAAAAATAGGAGCTCTACCAATAGATTATTCCCACAAGAGTTTTTCCATAGCAACAATTATAGCTTCAAATGGAAATCTAGCACACCATTTGAGTTTGCATTGTTTAATGTATAATGTGTAGAAATACACTTGAATGTCTTCTTGGCTGCACATATTGTTGTCAATAATTTCAGGTCTTGAAAAGCTTCAACCACTGAAATTTTCTTGACACTTCATTCATTGAATGCTTTGGTTTAAAGATTTCCAATTGGTTTGGAACAAGATGCAACCAAACTGAGAAAATTCATTTATAAAAAGTAGTTCGACTTCACCAAAATGAACTTGCAAAATCTTGACTTCAATTCCATGAACTGGGTGAGAAAAAAAATCAAACCATTAACAGAACCACCTTCACTAATCTGCTATTTGAAACAGGCCTCAGAATCATCATGCAGACTGCCCCCTGGGCCAGGGCACAACCAGCTGGTACACCAAGTGTCTGGAAGAAACAGAGCCTTGAGTTCTTCTCCCACTACCAAATCCAGAGGAAGTTAGTCAGCTGTAGCCTCTCCTGACTGAAAGCACGGTGCCTGCTCTCCTAGAAAGAGTGGTATTGATTTTGATGCACCTGGGAAAAGTTAGGAAAAGAAAAATGTGTCCTCTGTGCCTTTTCAGGTTTGACTTCCTATTGAAATGAGAACCCTGTTTACTACACATGCATCTCACACATAGCTAGGAAAGAGCATGGGAGAAGTGAAAGTAATAGTGAGAAGACAGCAGTCTATGAACAAGGAAGTTGGTCCTCATCAGACACTGAATCTGCAACTGCCTTGATCTTCGACTTCCCATCCTCCAAAATTGTGAGAAATAAATGTTCGCAGTGCAAGCTACCCAGTCTATGATATTTTTGTTACAGCAGTCAGAACAGCCTAAGACACAACCCCACACTCAACCAATAAGAAAGGGGGAAGCTGAAGAATACAATGTGGCCACCCTAATATTTACCCGCTGAAAACAGCCCTGGAGCAACCTTAATTTCTGAGAATGGCAAAGACAGATAATTTCAATGACTAATGCTTCTAAATGCCATGGTAAAAGCAACAGTATATTAAGCTTTTGTGTAAAAAATTCTCCTGTGTTACTTTCTGAAGAACTTGGGGAAAGAAGTTCTAAAATATGTGTATCTACTTTTCATTCCACTGTGTCAATTTAAGGTGAAAACTAGAGAAGTTACTGGGTGTCTACTACATGTAAACATGGTACCCAGCCTTTACTTTTATCATCTCTAACACTCACTTGTAAGAACTTGTAAGTAAGAATTACTAAACCCACTTGGCTGATGAGAAAGTAGTTTCCGAGGGGTTCTCTGTTTTGCTGAGGCCATATATTTAGCTCACGGTAGTGAGTTCAAAACCAGGTCTGTCAAGCTCAGGTCATCTCCCCTTCATCCTAATTTCCTTTTGGGAAACTAACTTCTCCCACACTCTTCACTCTTAGGAGGAGTATGAAATTGACCAGCCGTTTTCTACCCAAGGAATAGACACATGATCTAAGCAAGGTTTGGTGAATTGCAGAAATGGTCACAATTTTTCTCCATAACTGTCCTTGTATCCATACTATTGATACTTTGCAATGTGAATTTTGTAACTCCTCTCATCAAGAGCTGGAGTCTATTTCCCCACCCCTTGAATCTGGACTGGCCTTGAGACTTGCTTTAGCCAACAGAATGTGGCAGAAGTGACACTGTGAAAGTTCTGAACATGGGCCTCGAGAGACCTTGAATATGTCCACCCCACTCTTGGATTCCCACTCAATTGCCATGTGAACTAACTCTTGCTAGCCTGCTGGAGGATGAGAGACCGTATGAAGTAGAAATAAGCCATCCCTGTTGGGCCATCGTAGATGGACCAGCCCTTAACCAACATGGCAGCTAATGGAAGATTTGACTGCATAAGTGAACCAGGTCAAGATCAGCTGGGCCTGGTCCAGATCTGCAGAAAAGTTCAGCAGAGCCCATCCCAAACTGTCAACCTTTAAAATCATGAGCTGCACAAATGTTGTTTTAAGCCACAAAGTTTTGGAGTCATTTGTTACACAGTAAAACCTAACTAATACATGAGAATGGAAAAGACCTGTGATTTTTAACTACCAGAGGGGGCCCATGATGAGATTTTTAACTACCTCTTGCTGCCTAGGTCACTATATCTTCTCTGATTCTTGCTCTTTCTGAGCCTGCTTCTCTAACATCATCATTGATAGCATGAGCCACCTGTATCCTCATGACAAGTTCTTTTGCTTACATTGGTCAGAGTTTCTGTCAATCCCCAAACCTCTAACTTATCTTAAAGGTTTTGGTCGAAACTCTTCATTTTGCTGCTGAAAAATTGAGGCCAGAGAAGAAAGCTAGTTATCTGCCAAGAATCATGCATCCACTCTTGGGCAGATGCCAGGACCAGAATCTAGACAATATAACATTGACAACAGGACCATTATGATCATACAAGCCCACCACCCTAGTCATGGCATGAATCAATCCTGTATCAGCAACGTAGTAAGGCTAGCTGCTGCAAAGGCATTTCTAAATCTCAGTGCCTCACACAATAATGTTTTCATTCTCATGCCTCTCACTGGCCAGTCATGGATTTTACTGGTGGGAGAGTCTTCCATGCTCTTACTGAGGGACTCAGGTTCCTTCTACATTTTGGTTCTACCCTTCTCTAAGTCCTAGCGTCCTCACCATTCAGCCAGCACATGGGAAAAAGGAAAAAAAAAGAAAAGTGGTTCTTGAGAGGGTTTTATGAGCCAGGCCTGGAAGCAGCATCTACCATTTTCCTCACATGCCATTGGACAGAGCTCAGGCACATGACCAAAAGAAGCTGTAAAGGAAATATGGTCCAGCTGTGTCCCAAAGACGATGTGAGAGCACAGATAGGGGCAAATCTTTGCCACAGATTCTTAGCTGATTTTATACAGAATCACATCACTAGGATTAAGCCCTTTCTGCTCCTTAGAAAATCACTCCATTCCAAAAAGTGACTAACAAAACAATACACCCACTTTATATTTATTCTTCAATAAAAGATAAAGTGTTGCTCGTACAATTGAGTACTCAGAATCTGAAATTCCTACATTCGCTGAAGCTTGCTGAAGCAAAAGTTCTGCTACAGACAGTAAACCTTGTTCAGAATACACTATTATCTTGCCCCAATATTCTCTACTATTTCCATTCCTTCCACAAAAGAAGCCTGGGATTAGGGGCATGAATTTTATAAGTAATAATTTGCTTTCCTTCGTCCAGTCAACAGAAAGGTTAGCAGTTTACCAACCACCGGATTACTCTTAAAATTTTGGCATCACGTTAGATTACTCAGATACATTTGGGGGAAGAAACATTTCTCTGCTTCTCACCTCCACAGTGGATTTCTTTCTCCCTTCCAATTTCATAAGAAAGTCCTCAGGAAAAATAGACCCATAAAGGTATCAAATTAATGGATGAGTTGAGCCTACATTCTTCTTTTCCCATGATGCATTCTAAATATCAAAACAAGACTAGACAGAAGGCAAGACCCATCCATCCACTTTCCAAGACACGCTTCAGTTACCCAATCACTGCAGAGTGTTGCCAGGATGCACAGCCCATGATTTGGACTAGAATCCAGCTATTTCCAATATACTTCAGTTACTTAGTAGGTACTGAAGACTCTGACCAGCCATTAAGCAGCCAATGGACTTTGCTGAAGAACCTGTACAGAGGGCACCATGACATCTTATTTGCTGTTAAGTGCTTTGAACCACAGAGCATGCCTCTGAACAGCTGAGATTACAAAACAAAGCCCTGGAATGCATACACTCTCATTCACTGTTTTCACATTTCTCTGTTTCCAAAATGTTTGGCTACTTTTTTTCCTTCCCTCCACCCACCCAGCTCTTTCTTAAGGACAGAAGAAATCTAATCTCACAAAATGATTGGTTTTCAAAATATGCTAAGCATTTAGAGATTTATTAGAAACATTTTTAGTTCCTCATTAATCTAAAGAAAATTATTATTGATTTACAACAGACGGTTCACCTGATATCCTTCAGGCAGCCATAAAACAATAGTCTGAGCATTAAAAATGGTTGATATCTTTCTGGCAATAGCAGTTAAACCCAGTCAATGACACCCTCTCCAACTGTATGAAAAATAGCCCATTCTCACTGTGTGTTCTGCTCACTTGCGTTAAGTCTTCCAAATAACCTGTGTTTATATGCATTTATTTTCATATTGGGTTCATTTATCAGAGCGCTCTAGATACCTCACTCACACCAGAGTGATTTTCAAAGTGGGAAAGAAATACTTGCTCACACTACCATGTACTTACACCGGACATGTTTTGTTATAGCAAATTTTTTACTAAAACTTGTGAGGGTTTCCTACATTTGAGCAATCTCAATGATAACAAGTTGAAGCCTGCCTTGGACTTACTGGCTAGGAGTATCAACTCTTTAGTCAAACCGCAAAGTTTAGGTCCTGGCTCTGCCACTTAAGCAACTTATCCACTCTTGGTAAACCTCAGTTTTCTCCTCTGCTAAACGGCAATGTCAAGAGCAACTACATCAGGGGTGAGATGTAGATGAGGTTTATAATTGTTTCATAGCACCGGGCATATAGAGATTTCCCTATTAATATAAGCTATTGGCACAGGATCAAGACTATTAATAGGCAATTATTAACAGCTTTGCCCACTCCCTGCCTGCTAAAGAGGACTACTTTTTGACGACTTAGTTGTTTCCTGTCCCTTGGTCCTCCCAGAAGGGTCCAGCCTTGTCACACAAGAGCAAAGGAAAAAAAGAAGATGAAGGCCAAGATAGGTTTGGGAGTTTAAATAAGAGGTCCTGAGGAGAAAGGCATGGCTGTGGTATGCAAGGAAATTCGTTGAAAAGGAAAGAGAGATTTGAAGTTATGGTCTTATGGTATGTTCTTATGGTATTAAGAAATGCAAGTAAAGGACTTGATTATTTCTAAACTTTCAGGGGGTGATGCTGGATTCTGTGTGCGTCTGTGTGTGTGGGGGGGGTGGGGGGTGTTTGTGTGTGTGTGTGTTTAAATGTTATCCTGATTGGACAGGACCACTTGAATTATGGAATTATGCATTATCCCTACTACTTCTATCATTATTATTCTCTCTGAGGGTTATTATATCTTCTGGTTTAAAATGGCTGTCCTGCCCTTAATCAAGTACCTGCTTTCACTTTCAAAAATATCCCAATTTATACAATAAAATTTATGGTCAGCCTCTTCTATTGCTGCTGTTGTCACTGCTATTATTTTTTTAATTCACAATTGAAATAATGCAAATTTTAAAAGTTTATATTATTCTATGTACTCTTAGAAAAATTTTTTTTCATAGATCTTAATAGCGAACAAATTCCTCAGACAATTAAAGCACCTCAAAACTCATTTGGCCCATATATGCCAACTTCTTGGTGAAACTGAGACTTTAGATACTATCTTACCCTAATGTATCTAATGAGCCCATGCATACACACAAATGACATCTTCAAATATTCCTTCCACTTAAATGTCCTTTCCTCTTTAGATCCTAAGAGGATACAGGACAAGTTCCAAAGTTAGGCTACATCAGGTTTCTTATGTGGACATTGTCCATAAGAACATGGAAATCTAATTTAATATAACAAAGCCATTAACACCTCCAGATCTTTAGACACAACAAGCATGTCAGCAGTAGAAGCAGACATCTTCCCTAAACTTAATTACCCATCAGCCTTATCTTACTCATTTTACTGCCTTGTTCTTTAACTATTCATCAAGAATTATAGTAGGCATAAACTGCTCAGCTAGTCCACTATTGAAAAAGGCAAAAAAGAATATTCTAAGTCACACATAGCAGTACTTGTAAAGTTGATGCCCACATGACAGTTCTTCCTTTTTAAAAAGACATGCTTTGAAAGAATTCAAGTGGTGGTATTTACATTTAGTACTGGGCAACTTAGGACGCCAGTTAAAGATTGTTTATTGTCAGGCCCTTGAATTTACTGATCTTCCTAAAACATATATGAAGCACATAAAGAGGACATTATAAGGTTTAATTTTAAAAGAGAGAGAGAGAGAGAGAGTCAGCACACTACGAATCTCTGAAGGCAATTATAGTGAAATATTCATTGTTCTCTACTTGGAAATTGTTACAAAAACTTTTTTCAAAAATATTCCTTACAAAGGAAATGGCTTAGGATGGGACATGTTTTTCAAGCCAAATGGAAACATTTCTATCTTGGGGGAGGAGGGGAGTGGGGATTAATATAAAAACAGAAAAAAGGCAAAAAGAATAAGCTTTTACTAAATGAGTTACCCCAAGGTTCAGCTCCCTGGCGATGAATTTTTGCAGCTCTTTCTACTTTTCAAGGTCTCCTCCATCTTCCTTGGATATCTGAACCACATTTCTCTCTCCTCTCTCTCTCAGCCTGTCTGTCTAGGTTTCCAAAATGTTTGCTTGGCTTTGGTCCGCTAACACCACTCAATAAAATGCGTTCACTACCTTGGGACTATCTGTGGTCATGTAATCCCATAATCATATTCCTAGATGATATGTCAAAATTCATTTAAGTTGGACTTAGTGCTCAGCATGAGCTCACAAAGATGTCCATGAGAGGGGTCAATGATGACTTCATCGTCTAAGGATGAACTCACCAGCTTTTCAATGTCTGCAGAGCCGAGGCCCATTTCAATGACAAACAGAACCTTAAGGTCAAAAGAAAAATCTAAGAAATCAAGTACCTCTAAAAGCTGAAAATAACTAATTTCATGGATGAATACAGAACAAGAGACTGAAAATGCTTCTTTGGCTGGCATTGTCATGGAAAATCAAGAATTGGAGCATCACTTTCCTGAAGTTATAACGAAATCCCTAGGGCAACACACCAAAGTGAAAGCACTGTGTACAGAGCTGTGCGCAGGTGACTGAAAAAAGCTCCAAGTTCTGATCTGTATATGTTCTATTAAATATGATCAGATCTACACAAATATCTCTGTGTATATGTTTCCAATTATGTGGTCACTGTCATCTCTACTTCATCTATGCCCAGCTGCTCTCCTTCTATGTCATTTCTAGGAAAGTTTCGTTAATTGACTTCGTTCTTGGATACTACCATTTTATTGTCTACTAGTACACTACTTTATTTTTAGACTTATGACAACATTTGGAGGATAATTCCATTTTTCTAAGCTGCAGTTTTCATTGCAAAGGTTTTCTCTCTGTAATTTGTCTGGCAAAAACTTTCAAAATCATTCTTGGGCTGTTGTCATAAAATCACATCAGTTACCCAACAACCCCGATATTGTTGCATTTTCTCCAGTTCAGTTAAGAAAGGCAACTGGATCATTCATGTTAAATCTAGGAAAACACTGCAGAATCAAACTTTTAAGAATTTTTTTTCTGTAAATGTATCTAGTAGCCTTCAGCCTACTTGTCAAAAAGGAAATAATTACACATTTGGTTCAGTTCTCTTTTCTGCTTCCTGAAAGCTTACCTGGAAAGATAAATATTGAAGTAAAAGAAAAAATATAGATAATAAAAAGGCAGCATCCAAGAGAAAATGTGCTAAAGTGATGGAGGAATATCGCTGCTTCAGATGGGAATCAGTATAAAATTCTAGGTATGTAGAAAACTCATCCTCAGGCTGGGTGGAGAAAAATAAAGTTTCAATAACAAAAAATTTGTGTCAAAAGAAAAAAAAATGTGGTACTGCAGGGAGTGGGGCACTAGGAAAATTGCTCGAGGGTGGGACCACAAATGGCAGATGGATAAAGTTAGGTGGAGCCCTGAAATAAACTGAAACCTTTTTATGGGACTTGAGGATATGTAGATCTCATTGTTTTGTAAAACCCTAAGAATTTCTCTCATAACCCACACCCTTCTTAACAATCAACGTGGTACCAGGTTAAGATGCAGGTCTTTTCAGGTTCTTTGGACTTACAAGTCTGTCTATGGTAGAAATAGCAGTGTTGAACGCTTAGCCAATAACTTTCAGCCCTTGACACCTGAACTGCAGTGGAAATTAAATCAGAATAAATATTCTTTTCAGTAATTATTTTGATAGGGAAACTGGGCACCGGACCATGAAACTTTGCTAAAGCTCCCAAACAAAGGTCAGATGTAAAACCAACACCCTGTCCTCAGTGAACTTTCTCCAAGTGATGCCTCTTCCAGAGGTAGAAGAATTTTCAGACCAAATCAGAAGACTCCAAATAGGTGGGATGACTGAAAAGAAATTTATATTTCTAACTCATGAACTTTTAGAAAATCAACAGGTCTTGCTGTTCATCATTTAGTACTTTCTACAATAACCTGTGCAGCTGCTCTGTGATTTAAAACGTGTCATTCTTACAGAATCCAAGGGCAACCGTTACCAAAATCTCAATCCCTTGTAGAACCAGACAAATGATTCCATTCAATTAATCTCTGTAGTAGAAACAGTTAGAAGCGAAAGGAAGTAGAATCTAAAAATCTCTGGGATTTACATGGCTGGCCTCAGATTGAGCTACAATATAACCACATGTATCATATTAAGATTGTCAGAATTCATTTTTTTACATTTACGGAGAATACCATGAAGTTTAAGCAGAGCTGTGGGTTCTATTGATACTTGGCATCCCAAGGCTCCAGGAGGGCGGGGTTACATGGATTATGAAAAATGCAAATCAAAGACCTTGAATTTCCCAAGAAAATTCCAAAATTCACACAGCAATAGATATTTGCTCAGCAAAGAATAAGCAACAGAATTTGAGACAGGCCCACAGAACTTCAGAGAAAACAGGCCTGCCAACAGAGCAATGAAGTAGCATAGAGTTTATCTTCTTTTTCTGCTTGTCCTTTCCTTCAGCTTCCATTCCTAGAAAGCAATTGGCACTCATGGACTCTCTTCAAAGATCTTAGGCGAGAATGGCTCATTGCCCTTGAGCTACACAGAAATGTGTCTGTGGGTGTCTTAGGTCATCAGTTCCCTGGCAGCAGAGCCTCAGATGGGGGTTCTTATGCAAATGATAAAGTGAGGGAGAACTCACATAAGAAACCTGTGAGGAAGCATTGAGAGCAAGAGGAGTCAGGAGAACAGTCCGGCAAAGATGTGTTTGCAGAAGTCCAGCCTCAGCCTCGTCCCTCAGGGAGCTCCAGAGAGTGAATGGCACCATGTAGTTGGTCTGACTTGTGGGACAGGGAGCCAACACTTGCAGCAGCCCACCAGCCCAGGGAAGGGGGTCTGGGTGGGCCACCTATAGCACCTGCTATGTATAATATGTGGGGCCATCATATAATGGAACATCTTCCAAGACAATGTTGCTCAATATTTGCGGGGCCATGGTTTGACGTTATTTTTTTTTTTCTTGTTGGCAAAAAATATAAACCTTTTTCTTTATGTTAGGGCAAAAACGGTATGTATTTTTAAGCTAAAACAAGGTTTTCAGTACCAAACTAATCATGTCACATCTTTCTTCAAAATCTTCCAAAGTCTCTTCTATTGGAAATCTTTGTGGTTTGTCCAACATCCGTTTAGGGAAATGCCCAGGGGATTTGGGTAGATGCTACTCTCCGGTTCCAGAGTTGACCATATGACCTGTCAGTCAACAGCCTTTTATCTCCAATGACTGGTTCAGACAAAGGAACATGACCCAAACAGAGGCATTGAGAATTCTCCCTGGGACTCTTAATGGAAATATAATGAAAATATTACCCTCTTTTTGCAGGGATTGCTAGATGTAAGCCTAGACCTTTAGGTGCCATATTTGCCTAAGAAAGAAGCTGACCCACAAGAAGCAGAGTTGAGAAACAACTGGACGTAGCTGTGCCTGAGGTCAGATACAACCCTGGGCTTCCCAGGTGCTTGTCAATTACCTTGCAGTTACTTTTAGCTGAAAGAATACTGATCACTAGAGTTACTCATCTGCTGCCAGATAAAATCTAAACTCCTTTGTAGAAAAAATATGGCCCTCAACTGACCCACACACATCCTTCACCTATCAATCCTCCTCCAATTCTAATTTATGCCCTAAAAATAGTGAACAGCTTACCATTTTCCAACCTCACAATGGTTTCATTTCATGCCACACCTTTGAAGAGGCTGTCCCCATTGCCTGGAATGCCAGTCCCCTATCTTATGTATCCTTCAGATTTCTGCTAGATTACTTATTCCTCCACCCAATTTTTTCTGATGGTCTCATTCTCCTTTAAGGCACTTTTTCTCCATATGGTTGGCCCTTGATGGGTTGTGTGGCAATGACTGGCTGCCCTGATTGTCTCCTCACCAGGAAGGACATGCCTTTTTGTTATCCTCAGTTAGGACCAAAATACCACATACTAAGCAGGAGCTCACATTAAGTGCTTGAGAAAGAAAGAAAAAGACAGAGGGAGTGAAGAAAGAAAAGAATAAAGATTCCAGAAAATTCCAAAGTATCCTTGGGCTCCAAGAAAAGCATCTTCACTTGTGGAACTTCACATATTTATATGGAGCAATAAGAGAGAGATTTTTGAAGTAGGCTTCTCTTCTTCCCTCGTACATCACATTCTTGAAAATATTATCTTATCTACTTATGAATTAGATGGGACCTTTCTAACAAAGTACTCTTATATTAATTTGAGTTCTGCCCAAAAATGCTTATAAGGCAGGCACTTAAATCTTGATATCACTCTCCCAAAAGCTCAGAATATATTGCATTCCAATAAAGTTAACAAAATCGTCAATCGTAGAGGACACAGTTACAAACTGCTTAGCTTGGCACTCAAGTTTCTTTGCAGTTGCCTGATACTTAAACTATCTAATCTTCAATTATTTTTCATCTATGAAATGAGAATGACATAAATTCCCTGATAATGTTAAGAATTAAATGAGATGGTGAGATAGAAATAAGGACTGATTAAATGTTAACATTATCCTCTTCCTCATTACTGGCACCTCTACCTGTCATACAAGAAAGATGGTACATCTCTTCCTAGTTCCTTCCCCCATTCCTCCCACCTGGCATGTCTGTCCCAGTTTTTGCTCTCCTCACCTCTCCATCTCTCTAAACCAACCTTAAGACCTACTTCCTTGAAGTACTTTCATGACAATCAACATGGCTTCAAATCTCTTTGTTGATCCTTGGAGACCTAAAAAAATAAAAGGACATTTAGCTTTAGGTGCTCTGTCAACTACAAATAAGTAGAATCTGTTTACTGGTGAATTAGAGATTAAATGATTGCTTCACATCTGAAGGTGGTTACCTTCTTTTCTCAGTTCCTATCTGCTAGAGTTCTATAAGATTTTCACCATCAATGTCTAATTTAATACGATAGATCCTCTTTCATTCAAAAGCCAAGCCACCAAAGAATTTGAAAAGCTAAATTTCCTCCCATCAGCTCTAGTCAATTATACTGCCTTCCCAATGGCTTATAAAGTCCTTGGGAAAGGTCGGAGAACTTTGCTAAAATCACCTCAGTATATTCTAAGTCTTTAAACTGGGAAATCCAGATGTGGTAATACGATGAGTCCTGGTTAATCAAATGGTTAACAATTTACTACAACACTCCCATTCCTCAGCCATCGTTCAATGGGATTGTCCTGGAAATCCGTACCTACTTTCCCCCTGGTTTAGTGAGAAAGTCATTGTGTGGCAAATCCCTTCCGTTCACACCAGGAAACGTTAATTATCTGCCAGGTTTCTGTAATCCTTCTCCACACTCCTGGGAGAGGGGAATTTCAAAGTGACAAGTGACTGTGAGGTGTATCCCACACTAACCCCAGGAGAATGGGGCCCCTTTTCACTCGGCGCTTCCTCTCACCCTTGGGGTAACAGGAGTGTCAGGGAGCTGTGGAGGAGATATTCCAGGCCCGGAAAGTTCAAGTCAAGGCCCACTGGGAGGAATTTGCTGAAACCTTCCAACTCCTTGCTGTTGCTGATTTTTTTCCCGCCACTGGAAGTCATTGAAAACCAAATAGGATATCCATATGGAAATCCTTTGTGCAGTCCAAAGACTCTAACTGTATTGCTTTGGGGAGAGTATAGAATCTGGCTTATAAGAGTAAACTGGTTGGTCCTTCCAACTCTGACCTTTGCTACTTCTCCCACTGATTCTAAGACAATACTCGTTCAGTTAACTCTCTAATTCCAAATAGCTGCACTGTCCCCAAATACTACTAAATGGAAATTGGTAGGAACTGTTTAAGAACTATGTTATTTCTGGACTCTTATAGTCTTAGTAAAAGATGATTATGATGATCACTTACTTTTCCTGTTTATTAAACATATTATATATCATTTTAGAAAAGCTCTATACGTATATTCTCTTTTAATCCCTCCCCCAAATATTATTCCACATAAAAGTCTAAATACAACTCTGACCATGTCACCCCCTTCTAACACCTTTCATGGGCTCCCATGATTATCTGTACATTAAAAATATCAATAATAAGAATAATATAGTTAACACTTAGTGGTTACCTACCTACTATGTGTACCAGATGCTATGCTACAAGATTGACATGCATTAACTCATTTAATCCTTATTAAAACCCTGGGTTGAATACTACAGTTACTAAGTTCCCATTTTACTGATGAGGAAGCCAAGGTCCAGAGAAGTTTAGCAATTTGCTTAAGGGGGAACAGTGCAAATGACAGCAAACCACTTACTCAAATCCAGAATATCTGGGTGCAGGTTCTTATTCTTAACTATTAGGCTTTGTGGAGGACCTCTGAAGATAAAAGCCTATGACACGGCCTATGAGAGTGACTAAAAGATTTATGAATAATTAGACCAGGTTGCAGATATAAGCTGGAACTCTCCCAGGCTAACCAGAACTTATATTTACTGTACCTATAGGGCCCTATTGGTCTGGTCATTGCCTGTCCTGCCAGCCCCACCACATACAGCCCCCCATTCATTTTCTGGACCCCCATCCTACTGACCCTCTTTCTGCTCCTTCATCATTCCCTGCTGCCTTTGGATATGTTATTCGTTCTGCACAAAATACTCTCCCTTTCCTACTCTCCTCATTCTCCTCTCCTGGTGAGTATATTCGTTCTTCAGTCCTCAGCTCCCAGTTGTCCCCCTGAACTGAGTTAGGAATTTTTTTATATGCTCCATGGGATGGCATTGTTCTGATTTTGATTAATATCCATCTCCCCTCCACTCCCCTCTATGCTCCATATGGGCAGAGACTGGGTCTGTTCCCTGTTTTTCTTAGTTATTAGCCTTACACCCGGCATAGGTTAACTGCTTAATAAATATTTGTCAAAGGAAAGAAGGGAGGGAAAGTGGAAGAAGCATAAATGATAAGACACTGACTTTTGTCCAGATTGTATAGATATAAATTTATTCCATAATTCATTCGACAATGAATGAATTCAACAGTGTTCTGGGTACCATTCTAGGTGTTGAGGATACAACTGGAATAAGATGGGGAAAGTGTCCACTCTTGTTTACAATCAATACATCCATAAACAAACAAGATCATTTCAGATGGTTCAGAAAGCAATAACAAATAAAACAGGACAATGTGGTAGAAAGTGACTGGGAGGTAGATTTAAATTTGGTAGCCAAATAGAGACACAGACGTAGAGAACAAATGTATGGATACCAAGGGGGGAGAAGTGGGGGGTGGGATGAATTGGGAGATTGGGATTGACATATATACACTACAATGTATAAAATAGATAACTAATGAGAACCTACTGTATAGCACAGAGAACTCTACTCAGTGCTCTCTGACGACCTAAATGGGAAGGAAATCCATAAAAGAGGGGGTATATGTATATGTATAGCTGATTCACTTTGCTGTACAGCAGAAACTAACACAACATTGTAAAGCAGCGATACTCCAATAAAAAATTAATATAAATAAATAGATGATAGATAGATAAATTTGGTAGCCAAGAGTTCATCGCAAGGTGACATCTGTGATGAGTCCTGAATGATGAGCAACTCTGCCAGTGAAACTTCGGATGGAGGTTTGGTGCTGGTTTGGTGCTGGTGGGACTCTTAAGGGACTCAAGCGCTGGCAAGGAGTTGATATTTTATTTCACATGCATTGGGAAGTTCTGGGTTTTAAAGAGAAGAATGAATTGGTGTGAATAACTTTTTTTTTTTGAAGACCACTCTGGTGGCTGAATTGAGAATATGCTGGAGGATGGGGCAGAAGCTGAGAAACAATTACAGTAATTCAGGCAAGAGGGGGACAGTGAATGAAGAGGTGTTTATGGAGGTGTGGTCTAGCAGTGCTTCTCAAACTTTACCACGCCCATGAATCACCAGGGAACTTGCTGAAGAGCCAATTCTCATTCTACAGTTCTGGGGGTGGGGTGGTAGAGCTGAGATTCTAAATTTCTAACAACTTTCAGTTAATATTAACGTTGCTGATCTGAAGACCACGGTTGAGAAGCAAGATTCTGTAGAACTTGATAGATTGCATTCGGAGGCATGAAAAGAATCAAGAATTATTTCTGCTTTTCTTTTTCTCTCATCTTTACAAAGATGTTAGTGACATTTATTGAGAAGGAAAGCTTTATCACCATCCTTGCTTTCTAAACTACCTGTATGGGGGGGATTGGAAAACGTTTTAGGAGGATTGAATAGCAACTCACTTTGGCAAAATAGCCAAACTTGGGATTATGCTAGTGTAGAGGCACATTTCTAGTCCAGTAGAAAACTGACACATGAACTAGGATGAATCCAAGCTCTTAGCAGTAAAATGACCATTTTCTGATGAGTATGCACTCATTGCCAAGTACTTGGTTAAAAAGGGTAATTTATGGATTATTTTTTTTCCCAGACATCAGGTGCCCTTAAAGGGTGGTACAAAATTGGGTCATAGAACAACTGAAGTAAATGGGACAAAGGAAATGATTCTTAGACTCCAGCAACAGATTCTTAGACTGTTATTTAACAGTTGTTCACTTGACCCTAATAGGCCCACAATCTTTATATTCCTGGCAGAGCTAATTTAATTCCATAGGCAAAAATTCTCCACCTTTAGACTTTATCGTGCTTTCCAGAAAATGAAGCCTGGCTGTTGAATTGCTGAGCAACTGATAAGTGTGCTCACAAATGAAGTCTTTTTATATTTATGAATCTGAAAGCTGTTCTAGAATTCTCTGCCCTTGCTCAAAGATGTTACACAAAGCCAACTGGAAATTTTCTGGCTCCAGATGTGCACCATAAATTGAGTCTGACTTTATAGGTTGTGCAATTTCACTGGTTGCTCCTAGAAATGGAAAAACATGGCAGGTCCAAGACTCCCTATGCTATTCAGGTTCCCCCTTCTGTCCCCTCTCCCTTGCTTCTCCACCGATCTCTCAGGGGCTGCTCAAGTGGATCTGGTTGCACAGCTCACAACAGCAGTTGTGTTTTACCTCTGAATTTAAGTCCTCCTCAAAATAGTGTTTACAATAGGCCCAGAGTATTTCTGATTTGGAGGGGCACTTTGAGCTGGAAAATATAATTTTTTGGCTTGAAGAAAAAATTTTAAAGACTTATAAAAATTCCCAGAAGACTCTTTGGACATCAACTAGCTGTTACCAAAGAACATTGTGCAAATGAATCAGAAACATATGGATTAAGTTCCCCCTGAATTAAACATGGGTTTCACACATGAAGCGGGTGGGAGCAGGGGTTGGTGTGGGGAAGAGCATGACAAAAAGATTTCACATCTTTGTTAAATCAAAACCATTTGAAAAATCCATTTTTAGAAAGAATAAAAACACTACTTATACTTCAATTCATCTTGATTTGAAATGTTGTTTATTCTAGTTTAGAGAGCTGTTCCTTGACCTTGGTCTTCAAAAATGACCTAATAGGTCAGACAGAAAACATTGTTTTCCTGGGCTTCTTTTATACAATTTCATTGGGTTCCATTCATCAGCTTTGGTGGTGAGTGTTCTGTAACTATTATCTCTCTTCAGGAATAAAGTTCAGGAAGCATTTTCCATAATCACAATCTAGTGGCATTTTCTAACCATGGTACCTTCTCCAGTGGACTTTGAAAAAATTAAGGAAAATGCATCATTATTTGGCAGTTGGGAAACAGACCTGCACTTAAGACTCGTGGTCTCAGCATGGAGCAGAATGTTGAGCAAAAAAGAGATGGTCTGTACTCACTTCTTGATTCATTTTAATAGCAATTACAGTAAAAACAAACAAACAAGAAAGTGACCTTGATAACTTTCCCTGCATTTAGCCAAGGTCAAGTCCAACTTACATTCTTTTCTAAAAATGCTGCTTTGTCAACCAGCCAAGGACAAAGGAAGGTTGAGTCCAACTATATATCTTTTAAAATCTTGGGAATGTTTTACCAAGGAGAGAAAATTTTCTCATAATTACTATATAAGATGTCTGAATTCAATGCCTGCTATGCTCCTGGAGTTTGAAAACAGTGAACTGTCTTTTAGTCATAAGTTTTTCCTTATTTATTCCATGAATCTACTTAGCAAACACTTCTTCTAACAAAAAATGTTAATGCAAATCAATGTCAAAGTCTGACAAATTGGCATTTTTACCATCTTAATGCAGGTGAAGGAACTCATTTCTACAATTGGAATATAAAGTCACCAAACTCCTTACAACACTGGCTTCTCCCGCCATCTATCCTGTCCATTTTTCTCACTTCTCCACCCTTTTCTTACAACTTTCTCAAGTCCACCACAGGACCACTGCCCTACATTCTGTTCTTAAAACACATGAGCTACTCAGCCATAAAAAAGAATGAATTCATGCCATTTGTAACAACATGGATGGACCTAGAGATTATCATACTAAGTGGAGTAAGCCAGACAAAGACAAATATCATACGTTTTCACTTATATGTGGAATCAAAAAAAATGATACAAATGAACTTATATACAAAACAGAAATAGACCCATCTACATAGAAAACAAACTTATGGTTACCAAAGGGGAAAGGGGGGAAAGGGATAAATTAGGAGTTTGGGATTGACATATACACACTACTATATATAAAATAGATAACCAGCAAGGTCCTACTGTATAGCACAGGGAACTATACTCAATATTTTGTAATAACCTATAAAGGAAAATAATCTGAAAAAGCATAGATATAAATATATGTATAACTGAATCACTTTGCTGTACACCTGAAACTAACACAACACCATAAATCAACGATAATTCAATGTTAAATTTTTTTTAAAAACCACATGAGCTTCTGCCCATCATGGGCCTTGACGAGGTCCACTCCGTCTGCCTAAACATCGGGCCCTCACATCTTGGCACACCTTGCTCTTCTCACCATTCCAGTCTCTGTTCAAGTGCCCATTTTTTGCCCCAGTTATTCCACAATCTAGTTAACTGTTTATTTTCTCTCTTAGCAAATTATCACTCTCAGAAGTTATCTCATTGCTACATTTATCTAGCAGTTTATTTCTGTCTCCCCCACAAGCTGTGGGCTTCATGAAAGTAAGGGCCTTATCTGGCTTGTTCACTACTCTACCCTTAGCTCCTAGGACAGGAACTTTTCCAGAGTAGGCACTCAATGAATATTTGTTAAATGGATGGATGAATAAATAATGAATGAGCCAGGCTATTCATAACGATTGCTATTAGTGTCCTATCCAGATCACTTTACCAGTTCTGTTCATCCCCACTTGCTGTGTGGTTCAGGCTGCTAAGGGCTCATGCCTGCATCTTCTCTGGAGGACTGCCCTTGGGCATCTGCCCTTACCTGTAGGGAGTTTACAGTCGCCTTGAGGCATCCCATAGACAATGACTGACTGCGTGAGGTCAAAAGCCCAGCTTTCACGTAAAACAAACTCTCGGCAGTGCCATTCACACACCAGAGCTCCTTGCTGGATCAGACTGGAGCTAGACTCTACCTGAATACTTGTCTTTGCTGTGTTTTTTCCCATTTCCTGTCCTGCTTCTTCCTTTCCCTTTCTTCCTCAAAAAATAACTTTTCCCTGTCTCAGGCTCTGCTTCTAGGAAACACAACTTAAGACAAGCCATAAATAAAAGTTCATGAAGTCAGCATTTCCTCCCTGATAATAGTAGGTAGTGGCCAGTTAATATTCAATATGTGTTTACAAACAATTGCTCTGTGTGTTCTGAAAGCCACTGGGGAGAGGGAAGGTGTGGCTTTTACAACAGTGGTCCAGGAGTCCTTGTAGTTATTGACAAGGACTCACTTATTCATTTCCACACCATCCTTTGTCTATAGACTACATTAATGATATGCCTCATACAAATATATACCAAGAATGACAAATGCATATGAATGTTGTGTAACTAAAATTCACTTTATTACATAACATTCAATTTAGGGTAAATGTTGGTCACTTTAGATTCATCAATTTTAATACTCTCAGGTATGTAAGTTTTGTTAATGTTAAAGAGAGACTCTGATACTTTTAAAAGGTGTGTATTATTGATTTAGAGAATAAAGTACCAAAGCAAAAGAAAGGGAGAACATTGTGTCTAAAGAATCAATCTAACGACTCAGGGTCAAATTCCAAGAAAAAGTTGCCTTCTCTGCCTCAGAATCTCTTCCCCCACCTGTTTTCTTAAACATTTTCATTTATTTTTCTTATCACCTGAAGTTGCATAATTTGGAAATTTGTTTGAACTAATAAGCATCTCATTTTGAAATGCTAATGTCTTTGGGAGGGTTAGGGGTCAGCAACTCTCCCCAATTTAGTAAGAAATTGCCAAACCACTGATTCAACAAATATTTATTGAGAATTCACTATGTATAAGGCACTAAGCTTATCTAGCCAGGGATACAAAGTTTCATAAAGAACAGATCTTCCCCCTTAGAAACGGAGGGACAGAGAGAGAAAGAGAGAGAGAAAAGCTTTTTTCTTACCATCTGGCTAAAAGGAAAATAATTGAGAACAGTGAAAGAACAAAGCTGGAATTGAAGAAATTCAATGAGGCTGGAAACAAGCTAATGGGGGGCATGTAATGGGGATTGGGGAGGTTAGAAACATATAAAAGCATGAGCAGGTGAAAACGAGAGGTTCCAGGAAATGAGATGACAAAAGAAAATTGGTGTAGTCAGAAATGTTGGCTGAGTCATCATACAAGGGCAAAAAACTCTCTCCTCCCTCTCACCACTGTACCATGTAGCCCTTTGACTTTAAATGGAGGCTGATACCATTGTGGAGCTCCCTTAGGTGTGAAATAAATGTTATTGACCTACAACAAGACTCCAGTCACTCACTTCAGTTACCTTTGCGGAAGGCAATGCTGTTTTTCAGACCTACTTATTAGTATGTATCTTAACACGCAATTTAATCTATAGAGCACTAGGTTTCTGTCCGCAGGCTTGTGGTGATACTATTCATTAAAGATGACACTATTCATTAAAGGTGAGCTATGATTTGGGAAATAGGCCAGCATTTTTCCCTATGAAGTAACTTTTGTATTGGCTAATAAACACTCCCATGTTCAACACAGGAAGGTTTTGTTAGCACATATACCTCATTGGCTTTTAGATTCTATCTGGACGTTTGAGGGGAAAGTTAGACAATCTCAAAAGAGATTGTCATCTGTTATACACCAAGTGCAATGCTATGTGCAGAGGGTGCAAAGACATGTTAGTTAAACACCTCACTTCTAGGAAATCAAACGTTGGGATTCCAAAGAAGTAATGATTAATTCTACCTAGTCGAATCAGGAAAGGTCTCAGGAAGGAGGGGATGTTGTCTTTAAAGGAAAAGTAGGTGGAAAAGGAGATAAAGATATCCCAGGTAGCTGGAAAAGCCTGTGCAAAGATACTGAAATAGGAAAGTGTATGACCTAGTGGGGGAAGTGAAGAGATTAGTAAAGCTGAAAAGGAAAGCCTGCACACCCCTTCATGTGTTTAGGGCCACTGGTCATTTGGGTATACTCTTTCGTGAAGTGCCTACTCAAATCTCAAGTCTTCTGCCTAGTTTACTACTGAGTCATTTGCCTTTTCTTTACTGATGTATAGAAGCTCTTTATATATTAAATATATGAGTCCTTTACCCAGGTATATATTCTATATATTTTATATATATATATATGTGTGGTATATATCTTCCAGTCTATGGGTTTCCCTTTCTCTCTCAAAAGTGTCTTTTGAAAGGCTTAACAGCCAATTTACCAACTTTTCCCTTTACACTTAGCACTTTTGGGGTATTGTTTACAAGAACTTGTCATAACCACACTATTCATAATCGCCAAAAGTTATAAGCAACCCAAATGTTCATCAAGTGTAGACTGGTTAAATAAATATCCTTCAGTGGAATATTATACAGTTATAAATATGAATCAACTTCAACGACATGTACATATGGATGAAACAAACATAATGTTAACTGACATGGTAAAATACATACTCTGTAATTACATCTATGTAAAGTTCACAAAAAAGGCAAAACTAATCTATGGGATTATATGTCAGGACAATGGTTACCCCTGCAGGGATAGTGACTGGGAAGGACCTTGAGGGGTTTTGGGTGCTGGTTGTATTCTGTTTCATGATCTGGTTGCTAATTTCATGGGCATAAAATTTTTATAAGAATTCATCAAATAGTACACATTTTTTTCTACACTTACATTATACTTCTGTAAAATTATTTACATTTAAATATACAAGAAAAAAAAAAAGCAAAACACCCGAGGGAGAGTAGTGGCAAAAAAAAATTAGACTGGAAGAAACAAAATGATCTAGAATTTGAAGATCCTACTAAGAAGTTTAGAGAGTTTTAATGAGTTTTTAAGATCTTTAAGTTAGGCTTTGGAAAGACAGACTTGCTGTGTAGAGGACCGAGATGAGTGTGGATGTGATGGGAGGCAAAGAGACCCATTTGGAAACCCTATGACAGCCCAAGAGAGACATGAGGGGGTCCTGATGGGAAGAAAAGGCAGTGGCAATGGATAGAGATGACCTTGGATCTTCTCACCAAATGTTTCTTTAAAATCCACTCACCAGTGTCATAAGACCAGAAGCACCTGCCCAAAGTGTGGGGGGCAAAGCCCTACAAATCTTTGACAGATGTTGAGTTTTCAAACAGTGAGAGACCTTGATAAACAAACCTCTCTCATGGATTTATTAAGTCCAAGACTTTTTGTCTGGCTCTTGTCTTGGATTGTAAGACATGAGTGCTAATACAAATCCACATATGGATCAGTGGAAAGTTATAGAACTGACGCAATATTGTTTGACACATTTTTCCTTACCCCCACTCTCCCCTGCATACTCTTCAAGTCCTCTTGCTGGGTGGTTTCTCCTTGTCTCCTTAATTCCCTCCTCTGTCTGCATGCTTGTTAGGAGAAAGAGTGATTCCTTTTCTTGGAAATGAAGAGCTCTGGAAGGAGCAGCTGCACGGGAAGCTCAGGTAGGGAGCATGGCTCAGACAGTGCCATGAAATCTTCCACAGGTGCTGGGGCAGGACCACATTGATGCCACCTGTGAGAGGCAACATGGCGGGGTGCACACACCTTGCTACCATTAGTGTCCCCTCCATTATGCTCACCAGCAAGTATTTATTGTGCCTCTCTGGCTGAGCCACGCATTCAATTGTATGCCTCATGGGAAAGAGCAGGAAGGAAGCATGAAATCTATCCCCACAGCTGCAAGTGAAATCAAAATCAAAAGACCTAGTGTGCACCCCACTCCATCCTGCCTCAGGCCTTGGAAGAATAGACTCTGCCCACCAAGGATTCCCTGAAGAAAAAGAAAAACTTAAACATAGCCTCTCCAAGAGCAGAACCAAAAACTAAGCAGAGACAAAGATTTTCTGGTCAAACAATTGGCTTTGGTTTCCTAACCTTTCTTTTATGGTATGTTCTCTTCTCAAGGTCTCTCTTTGGAGCTGATATCCTCATACTCTTTTCTAGATTTTATATGAGAAGGTTTCTATTTATATATTCCTTGAACTCTCTGTTTTATGCTTGCCACCTTATGAAAAGGCAACTGACATGGTCCAAAACCAATTTCAAATTTCATGTCCCTGAGTTTGCTGTATGGCTCTTTCCTGAAAAGTCAAGATGTCCGAATCAACCCTACCTAGAAAAAAACCAGCGACCTTGGCCCAAAGTAAGTCTTCTCCACCTGTCTTTTCTGAAGGAGTACAGTCCATGCAGAGTACTGCTCAGCCTCAAAGGCTGGACAAAAGCACCATCACTTTCTTACGTGAGAAAATATGGCCTTTCCCACTGACCTGGGAAAATTCCCGAGTCTAACTCAACTCACGTGCTGACATTTCCAGAGCAGTAGCAACAAAATAGTGATTTAGAATCCTTGAGAAGGAAGGCTTCTATCAGGCCAGGTTAAGCCTTCAAAGTTCCCAGGACTTAACAGTTGCCAATTCACTCATGAAATAACACACTTCTCTTTTTTTTCTAGCCAAAGAGTCATAAGGACCGCTATTCATTTGCTGGGCATCCGCTTAATTAATTGCTTCTGAGAAGTAAGCTTTGAGTGGCCATGTATCTCATCTACCACAGTGGTGTCAATGATTGTTCCCTCAAGAAACATACCTATGTCTCACTGAGGTAAACTCTTAATTTCCAGAGAATATAGAGAGTTGTATTTGCAAGCCAGGCCTTGAGCTAGTCATCTAAACTTGGAATATTATTGGCATTTCTGTCTTGGGATGAAAATGGTACTAGAAGTTTTCCCATCTTTTCCTCCCTCCTGTTGCACAGTTATGTGAAGCCTTGCCTACATCATCTTTTGAACTGGCCGAAGTCATATGTAGAAGTGTTTCTTAGACACTTCCACCAAAGTTGTCCTTTTAGCATAAGAAAATATTGTACACTGGGAAAACTGAACAGCTACATGTAAAAGAATGAAATTAGAACACTCCCTAACACCATACACAAGAATAAACTCAAAATGGATTAAAGACCTAAATGTAAGGCCAGTTTGATACCATCAAACTCTTACAGGAAAACATAGGCAGAACACTCTGTGACATAAAATCATAGCAAGATCCTTTTTGACCCACTTCCTAGAGAAATGGAAATAAAAACAAAAATAAACAAATGGGACCTAATGAAACTTAAAAACTTTTACACAGCAAAGGAAACCATAAACAAGATGAAAAGACAACCCTCAGAATGGGAGAAAATATTTGCAAATGAAGCAACTGACAAAGGATTGATCTCCAAAATTTACAAGCAGCTCATGTAGCTCAATATCAAAAAAAAAAAAAAAAAACAACCCAGTCCAAAAATGGGCAGAAGACCTAAACAGACATTTCTCCAAAGAAGTTATACAGATTGCCAACAAACACATGAAAGAATGCTCAACATCATTAATCATTAGAGAAATGCAAATCAAAACTACAATGAGATGTCATCTCACACCGGTCAGAATGGCCATCATCAAAAAATCTAGAAACAATAAATGCTGGAGAGGGTGTGGAGAAAAGGGAACCCTCTTGTCCTGTTGGTGGGAATGTAAATTGATACAGCCACTATGGAGAACAGTACGGAGGTTCCTTTAAAAACTACAGATAGAACTACCATACGACCCAGCAATCCCACTACTGGGCATATACCCTGAGAAAACCATAATTCAGAAAGAGTCAGGCTTCCCTTGTGGCGCAGTGGTTGAGAGTACGCCTGCCGATGCAGGGGACACGGGTTCGTGCCCCGGTCTGGGAAGACCCTACATGCCGCGGAGCGGCTGGGCCCGTGAGCCATGGCCGCTGAGCCTGTGCGTCTGGAGCCTGTGCTCCGCAACAGGAGAGCCCACAACAGTGAGAGGCCCGTGTACCACAAAAAAAAAAAAAAAAAAAAAAAAAAATCGAAAAGAGTCATGTACCAAAATGTTCACTGCAGCTCTATTTACAATAGCCAGGACATGGAAGCAACCTAAGTGCCCATCAACAGATGAATGGGTAAAGAAGATGTGGCACACATATACAATGGAATGTTACTCAGCCATAATAAGGAATGAAACTGAGTTATTTGTAGTGAGGTGGATGGACCTAGCAACTGTCATTCAGAGTGAAGTAAGTCAGAAAGAGAAAAAGAAATACCGTATGCTAACACATATATATGGAATCTAAGAAAAAAAAATGGTCATGAAGAACCTAGGGGCAAGATGGGAATAAAGATGCAGACCTACTAGAGAATGGACTTGAGGATACGGGGAGGGGGAAGGGTAAGCTGGGACAAAGAGAGAGAGTGGCATGGACATATATACACTACCAAACGTAAGGTAGATAGCTAGTGGGAAGCAGCCGCATAGCACAGGGAGACCAGCTCGGTGCTTTGTGACCACCTAGAGGGGTGGGATAGGGAGGGTGGGAGGGAGGGAGATGCAAAAGGGAAGAGATATGGGAATATATGTATATGTATAACTGATTCACTTTGTTATAAAGCAGAGACTAACACACCATTGTAAAGCAATTATACTCCAATAAAGATGTTAAAAAAAGAAAAAAGGAGAACATTGTTCTACACCAGAGATCTGAAGGGTGAACTCATTATAGTCCACCATCATTGCAACTTTTTTCTTTGAAATCTCATATTTATCTTGAAAGTTCATGTACTATTTATATACTGGTCTAAATTATCTGTACCCTCTTTCAATATAAAACTAGTTACAAATTGTGTAACAGCACTTTCAGGTGATGCTCTAGGAATCTGCATCAGGTTCTATTCTGTAGATAGTCTTCCATGGCTTTGAGAAGCAATGGACAAATTTTATAAGATCCTTTGAAAAAGGGACAAAATAAAACATGTTAACCAATGTTAGTTTGTTGAATTGAGTTTACAGAGACATGTTTATAAGATGTCACATACAGATTGGAGTAAAAGAAAAGATACAGAGGGGCAGAGACAGAGAATAAATGAATGAATGAAAGGAAAATGAGAGATGATCCCTTGCCCCCTTCTTTGGGAGAAAAAAAAGAAGATTCTGTATTTCACTCCCCTGTTGAAACATCAGGATGGAAGAGAATTTTGAATTCAAGTAGGTGGCTGGTTCTTCAGTGTCTGTAAACCCAAGACAAATCTGCAGGTCATTTTATCTCTTATCTCTTTCTGGGACAAACTACCATGATCTCATCAGGGAAAACCTGCAGCCAGGTTTTCCAGCACTTCAGCCAGCACTTCAGTAGTGGGCAACTTCATACTTCCCATCCTAATTCATCCCCAAAGGCCTTTGGACAATCTTGTCTGGTAAGTATGGAAGAAAGGCAACTGTCATAACACAAAAGTGGGTCTCCACATAGTCAAAAGAAGTCAGCATGGAATTTAGGATGGAGTTTATCTTGGGTCCTGGAAGACTCTAGGTCTACTTGGTATTAATCATTGTAGTAGTAACATGGTCTAGCAAAATCTGTGTCTAGGTTCATATGGGTCATTCAAAGCTGTGCACAGACCTCAGTAGCACAGAGCCCGGTTCATATATCCATTACCTGAGGTCCTATTGTTTTCCCAACTTCTATTAAGTCCCTCCAGCCTCTTCTCCTAAACAAAGACTTGGAGAGAATCAAAACCACACCTCCTTGAGGTGTTTTCCCTCCCAGAAAGTCCAACTGTAATGTCTCAAAATCTCTGCAATGCTCATGCTTCACTTCTTTCTTCCTCCTTCCTTCCAGGCCCAAGATGAACATTCACGTGGAAGTAATTTATTGAGGAAGATAAAAGAGAGTAAGGGAAGCCGGACAGGGAAAGGGAAGCAGAATTAGGGTGTGGCCTCAGCTGAAGTCTGGCCTCAGTCTTACCCCACTGGGAGCTCTGGAGCATGGATTGCTCCACAGACTTGCCCCCTGCCCTTTTTGAGGCAAAGGTCCTTTTGTGCCCCTGCATCAGTCAAGCATTGGCTGTGGGCCACACCCAGGGGCAGAAGAGTTGCTTAACTTCCCAGGCAATTCTAGGCTAGGCAACTCCCATTTGGCCAATGGCAATTCTCCAGAGAAAGAGGCAGCTGTAAGCCATTAATAGCTAATGCTCATAGCACGTGGGATATGGGAACACCAGCCCGGCAAAGGAGATCTGGGTGGGTCAGCAATAGCATCCCTATACTTACCTATCCTGATTCATTTCAAAAGATATTCTTCTGGACAAAATCTGGACCCCTAATGCTTGCTTTAAAACAATTCAAATGGAGCAGAATATAATAATATACTAATCCACAGTATTTATTAAGAGCCTACTGCGTATCAGGTACTTTTCTAAATGCATCATGTTTACAATAAACCTAAGAGGCAGGCACTATTATTACTCACATCTTCCATACAAGAAAATGGAGGGACAGAGTAATTAAAGGACAAAGCAAGCTAGTAAGTGGCAGAGCCAGAATTAGCACCCTACCCTCTTAATTCTGCATTAAACTGCCCCTTGCTTGTTGCCACAGAGTAGCAGCAACAGAGAGAGAAAACAAAAAGCTCAGAGCTAAAGCCAAAAATTTCACTTATATAAGATGCCACGCCCAACTAGGTGAGAGAATATCCTTTTGAATGATGAATATAAAAACTGGAGCACAGTTAAGATTCATTTGTGTGGGGGTGAATTTCAGAAACGTGTCAGTTTTATCTGTTGGGTTGATGTCCGTTCGCCATTTGAACTTTCATCGTTTAAATCCCATGAAAGTGCAGTTGCATAAGACATGACCCTATGCCAAATGAAATAATAACTTTTTTTTAACTTTTGTTAAGCACATTCTGTGTGCCAGGCACTGTTCTCAGCAGTTAACATGGGTTATATCATGTAATCCTCACAACCATGCCATGTGGCAGCCCCATTTTCAGATAAAGAAACTAAGGCACTAATATGTCCAAGGGCACATAACTAGAAAGCATCAGGGCCAGGTTTCAGTGTTAAGTAATCTGGGTGTGGATCTTCTGTTCCTAACTTCACTCTGTTGCCGCCAGAAGAGTTGTGGATGGTCAGAGCTGGAAGTCATGTTGGAAGGCCAACTTTCCCAATTTAGAGATGAGGAAACTGAGGCCCAGAAAAAGGTGGTGACTTGCACAAAGTCACACAGACTCAGGACTCTCAATTTTCCTAACAGTATTTTCCATATTTTGACAGTTTTGCTCCCCCAAATTACATAAACCCAGAAATAGTATCATTTACTTGGCAGTAGTTCAGGGGTGTGTTTTTAAATGTTTGAAGTCTCTTTTTAAGGCAAGAAAGAAATATTAGTCTGTCTAGCCTAGGAAAAAACTACTCCCTATCTCTAGTGACTGTTATGAGATATGGTAACTCATGTAAACCTATGTGATGTGACTATCAAGTTGCTATTCTATCTTCTGGCTGAAACCTGCAAACTCCAGTCTGGGAGTACATCCCTTTAGGGAAGGAAAATGAAAACAAGAATTGATATTTATTAACTATCTGCTAGATGCCAAAGCCAGTGCCTCTAGGCATACTATGTAAATTATCCATTAAAACAATCTTTAGAATCAGAATATGTATCAGTTAGCACTTGCTGCATAACTAACCTAAATTTTAGTGGCTTAAGATGCAACAATTTATTATTGCTGATGAGTAGCTGGGTGGCTCTGGGGATTCATGCCAGGCTTAACTGATTTCAGTTGAGTTCACTCATGTTCCTGGATTGGCTGGGGACTGGCTGGTCGAGGATGCCTTCAGCTGGGATGGCTCATTTCTGTTCTACCTCCTACTAAAGGATATTCCAGGCTTTTTCACATGGCAAGGGCAGAAGAGAGCAAGCAGAAGCATATGAGGCCTCCAAGGCCTAGAATCAGAATGGGCACATCGTCCCTTGGATGCCATTCTATTGGCCAAAGCACAGTCATGAGGCTGGCCCAGGTTCAAGGGGGTATGGGAAAGATTCCACCTATTGATGAAGTGAGCTGTGAGATCACATTGTCAATGGTATGGATATAGAAAGTGATAGAAAATTGGAGACATATTTGCAATCAATCTACCACAAATATTCTGGAATATTCCAGATCATTTAAGTTGTATATTTTCCCTCAAAAGTATATCTCTCTCATATGAAGACATTTGAGTTCCTTTGTGTCACTTTCAGAAAAATTCAGGAAAGCTGCCACCAGGTTTTAAGATGGCATACAGAATTTTCAACTTACCCATGACCATGTATTCCCACCAAAAGTCTTTGGGCTCTCATTCTAAATAACAGCAAGAGAGAGCTGAATCTATCTCCCCACTCCCTACCCACTACATCACTATTGGTTGAAAAAAACAGGCAACTAGATAGGAAACATTCTATGCCTGAGTTTCCAGCTGGATTTGGTAAGAAACCAGCCCAACGACTAAGGATCCTCCCAAGGGAATACCTATGGCTTCAACCAAAATGAAGCACATCTTTTTCTGGTGTTTTGTTTTGCAACTAGAAAAGAAAGACACATTAGAAAGAAGAAAACAAAAACCTCTAAATCAGGGATCACAAATAGTTTTTATCACATATGCCAACTCCAGTTGGTTAGTGGAAGCTGCCAGGAGTGCTATGTTGAGAAGGAATATTAGGCCTTGGGCAGTTCTAATAAAATTAGTAAACTGCAAGAATTTTCCAGCTAATAGAGATAGATCTTGATGAAGTAGTGCCTTTATCCTAATTCACACTAAGATGAAACAAGAGTCAAGCAGTGACTGATTCCCACCATTAGGTTCAACAGGATAAGCTGACCCTCATCTCCTGGACCTCTCTCCCAATAATTCTTTCTCACAACTTCCAGCTGGACTACTTTTAAGAAGGCAAATACAGCAGGGTTTCGATCAGCTCTTGGGTTTTATCCTGGTTAATCCAAAGATAAATACATGGGCTTATACCAAATCCAAAACCAGGAGAAATGATCAAAAATACAAAAATAATTCAAGAGCACCACCGCAGAATACACCCTCTCTTTGCTCACACCAGGTCCACTTACATGTTTCTCAGTATGTCATCCACCTACTGAGTCAAGAAGGATCTGAGGCCAGACCCTGATGGCCAGGGTCTGCTGGAAGAAGACACATCTCAGACCCAGAACAAGGCTTATCAACATGGTGCAATCTATATAACACGGCGCAGGGAAAAGGTCCAAAATCACGAGGGTTCAAATTTTGCTTTTGGCCTTTGCCATTATGCAAGTATTAACATCCTTCCCATAGTCTCAGAAGAGATACCATATATCCATCTCAGGGATTGGGTGAGAATTAAATGAACTATTATGTAAAGCACCCAGATTAATAACTAGCACATAGTTGAGGCCCCTAAGTATAGCTATTATTAGCAATAGCAAGGATTTATTCAGTTTCTATCGTATGCTAGGAACTATGTTCCATGCTGTGTGTAAGGAGAAAAGAAACAAAACATAAAGACCTGCTTTTTACCTTTGGGAAATACAGAGTCTATCTGGGAGTCAAGGCGAATACACATGAAATAAATAAGAACTGTGGAGAACAGTATATTAAATGCTCGAGAAAACCCTGAGAATCCTGGGAGTCTAGGATCATTGCTTCTATTTCTTGCCAGAAAAATAAATTAGTTTCTTAAATATGTTGACAGTTCCATTCTCTTAAGACAGTTATTGGAGGTGACAAGCATCCAAACTTGTTTCATCTGAGCCTTGAACATTTTTATTTGTACTTTGATTGCCACCAAATCATTTTATATGACAAATAAAAAGGATAGCCCATTGTTAGCTAAAGAGAAGGAGGCCACTACCAATCACCCTGGTGCCCCATCTTTTACTTTCCATATCATCAACCTCCCATCATCTGGCAGACCATGGGTTCTCAATGAGGCAGAATAAAAGTGACGACAGGCTAAGGCCTGGCGCTTTCCAGATTTTCCCCTAGATGCCAATGCTTCTGAATAATCACCCTTTCTTTCCATTACTGAGATGTCATTATGCAAGCAGAGCATGTTCTCAGTTGCCTACAGTAGGCTAGTGGCAGGGATATATTGTTCAAAGATAACTCATGTCCTATTAAATGTCAAAACTCAACTCACGTGACTCAGCCACTGCCCCACCCAGTTGTAGGCTAGAAAATTCATCTGGGCTAACACCTCTGTGAACATTGGGAAGGAAGGTGACCATCAAGCCCTGCCAAAGAGCAGGAAACAATGACCAAACCGTGGAGATGAAGGCCTTTGTCAGGTCATAAAACAGCAGTGATTGCAATTAAATGCTGATAAAAAATGAAAAAGTCTCTTGTTGCTGGAGGTCAAATGCTAGAACAAAGCACAACTCTTTCTGAGAAGCTTGGAAAAGATATGCCTCTGAACTGTGCTTGCGTGAGGATAGGTTCATCCATCCTTGTTGTGGGCACCTTAGAGGAAGCAACAGTATAGAGCCATAGAGGACTGAGAGAACACACAAAACGTGAGCATTCCTTTTTGCGGTGCAACCTCCCTGGCTCACGTGGCTCCTCCAGCAGATGGCTGCTCTTGAATTATTTCCCCAACCAGACTGTGATGTGGATGTTGATGGTGAGAGAGCAAATCCCACTATTGTTTGGTTGTCACAAGAGTCAAAAAACAAGACAAAAAAGAGAAAATCTGCCCGAAGTTAACAGGAGTAAACATTCAGAAAACTTTGGAACATAGGTTTTTAGAATAAAATCTAGGTGTTCTTTACTCTAAGATGATACTTAGGTTGTCTTAATCCAAATACACAAGGAGAATGGAGGTGGCAGTAAATGCATTTCTAGAAAAGGTTTTCCAAGGGTCTTTTCAGTCTAAAATATATCTTCTCTAACAACTCGCCCCCAGACCCAGGATATGTATGAGTTGGACATGGGTGGCTGTGTGTATTTCTGTATTCACAGTCATAAATGCATGTGATTTTTCTTTTTTTTTTTTTGATCAAAGGGAATTTTTTTAATTTTCTTTTTTATACAGTTAGTATTTCCTTTGTTATACAAACAGATCACTGAAGAAACTGGCTCGAGTTTATCTTCAAACCTAACAATCAGTCTCAGCATTACAAGCGGCTTATACTATGAGTGGTGCAAGGGAAGTGGGTCTGACTGACTCAGCATCCCTTGCTCCTTTAAGGGAACAGTGGACAAAACTGTCCACACTTTACAGTTCTTTTTCTCTAACCCTCTCCTTTCTAGTAAGCCTGTAGAGGCAACTTTACATAAGGTAAATGTGAATATGATGTGTTCCACTGATATAAGTTATTCACAGTCTTGCCATCTCTTTACCCATAGATGGTAAATTCTGAATTGTTTTTATGTGGCTGCACTTAACATTTATGTGCATACTTAGCTCAGTATATTATTTTTTCATGGCTTTTATAAGATTGAGAGTCTCTTATTCGACTTTTGTATTCTCCTCTATCATTTTCCTATATTTTCTTTTTTATCCTTCTAGTTTCATGGGAGTTAACATACTCTATCCTTCTTTCTTTTTTCCTTATTTTTTTTTCTTTTGTACATTGCTCTTCTCAGTGTAAGGAAATGACAAGAAATATATAGGGACTCAATAAGCACTAACAAAATAACAAGTTAAAATAAAGTTGAAAACTCAGATCAGACCAGATATAATTCAATATTCCTAAATGACTTAGACAGTGGTTTCCAAAAGTTGGTCATGAGCTGAATAAGTCAAAATAATCAGGGGGTCTTATAAAAATACTAAGTCCCAGATTTCAGCCTGTAGTAACCAAGTGGAAACTCTGGGAGAGAGGCCCAGATGCCCCCAAATTTTAAAGTTCCCCCAAGTGATTCTGACACAAATTTCTCAGATAGATGACAGCTTTAGGTCTTGCAACAAATGGATTAATAATTATGTCCCCTGTAGGAAACAGCACTAGACAGTGAGTGGGGGAATTTGGGCCAAGGTCATCCTCTGCCTCTGAGAAGCTCTGTATCCGGTACTCTTGGTTTCCCAAGTTCGGGCTGGGAACAGCAGCATCAGTATCTCCTGGGAGCTTGTTAGAAATGCAGTATCTCAGGCCCACCCTTCACCTACTGTATCAGGATCTGTGTTTTAACAAGTTCTCCAGGTGATTCCTGTGCAGCTTGAAGTTGGAGAATTGTCCAGACCAAGACATTCAGCTTTCCCTGGGTTTCATTTGGAAACAGATGGACTTGAGCCAGATGGTTTCTATGTCATCCTCCAGCCCTACCATTGCATGATGACCCTCAGAGTGAAGATGCAAAGGGGAAATACAATAGAAAGTTCTGGATAGGATGCCAGAAAAAAATTAAGATTAAAGAGATACACACACTTTTTTTTGAACTTTAGAATTTTATTTATTTTTTACACAGCAGGTTCTTATTAGTTATCCATTTTATACATATTAGTGTATATATGTCAATCCACACACACTTTTATAGCAAACATTTGTCTAAGAAAAATCCATATCCCATGATATACACACTGTCATCTGAGACCACGAGGACATGGTCAGTCCCTTGCTGGGGATGGGAAACTGAGGAAATGAGGAAGGTTGTGGACAACCCGAAGTCCCAGGGCAAGTCCAGGGGAGAGGAAGGACTGGAATCCAGGTGTCTCCACTCCCAGCCCTGGACCACCCTGTCTTGTTGTCTCAGCTGCATCAGGAAAAATTAAGAAAACAAGAGCAGGACATAATAACAAAGACAGCAGGTGTTTATAGGGGGTGGTATATGGACATGTCTCCTCAACTCCATCCTGGAGCCACTTTAGTCCTTGGATTATTATTTCAACATTAGGGCCCCTCTATTCTGACAACCATCCTTCTTTCCCACATCTCCAGCCCTGTTCAATTTCTTTTTAGGGAGCCAATGTCAAAAGAATATACTCTTCTAGCTCCCAAGAGTCATATTTCAGGAATCCTGATGGGCACCCTTGCTTTCCAGATTCCAGACCTTAGTTTCCTGTCATTTATTCTTTGCTGGGCTCTCTAGATAAGTTATGTGTATTCCTTATTATAAGCTTCCCATGTCAGGAATTCAGACATATACACAGAGCTAAATACAAATACAGATTCATTTATTCTTTCTAATTCCACAAGAAATTTATAAACATTAATAACATTCAAACATTACATAAATATGCAACATAAAACGTGAAATTTCCTCTTCTCACAGGCCCCCAGAAACAACCAGTGCCAACAGAGTGGCCTTCTCCATTGTTTTTAATTTTTCTTATGTATAACATTTTAAAAAGCAGGGTCATATCACACAAACTATTTTATAACTTGCTTTCTTGACTTTACATCTCTTGGTCATCTTTCCAAGTCAATTTATAGTGGCCTTTCTTCTTCCTTCTAATATCTGCAAGGTACTCCAGCATTTTCCCAACCATGGATCTGTCAGTGGACACTCGGATTATTTCTAATTTTCCTCTGTTGCAAACTACGCTGCACATTAGAATATCTAACACCAGGAGCTACATGTGAAACAGCAAGGTCTGTGGTTTATTTCACTTGCTGACTGTTGGTTTTTCTCTCACTGCATCTTTGGTCTCCAGTTGTGATAATGGTGGTAGCAGAAGACTGGATTTATTGGAGGGTTCAAAGATTATAGAATTATGACTCCCACTGTCAGAATCCTGCATGGACTCTGAGTGGTGTCCCTCTTTCCTAAGGGAGCCCCTTACCCATATATATGCTTTCCACCCCCCACATCCTTGCCTCTTAAGCAATGGGGAGATGGTGCTTCATTCCATAGGGCTCAGGTGCTGTCACTGGGACAGTCAGCAATACAGACCAAGTCACCAGTCTTGAAGAGTCTTTAGTCTAGGAAGGATACTAGAGAAATAAACAGGAACAAAAATTTCAGATGGAGACATAGTATGAAGAAAATATTACCAGGAATTGAGATAGAGAATAACTGAATGGGAGAAGGGAAGGAAATTTTTCAAAACCTTTTTTGAACAGATAAGATAATCACATGGTTAAAAATTCTAATGTATTTTAAAGATTATTCCATTTTGGTATGTAGATTCTTTTTTATAACTGCATAGTATTTCACTATGTGGATGTACTATAATTACACAGCCAGTCCCTTACTGATATACATTTAGTTCATTTCCAAACTTTTACCAACCAATGTTGTAATGAAGTATCCTGGACATGTCATTTTACACATATGAAAGTGCGTCTACAGAATAAGTTCCTAGCTGTCAATTCACTGGGTCAAAGGGGACTTATAATTTTGATAGATATTGCCAAGTTGTAGGGCAGGGCTCAGAAATTTTTTTCTATAGAAAAAGTAAAAGTAAATATTTTCAGCTGTACAGTTCAGACAGTCTCTGTTGCTACTACTCAAATCTGCCATTGGAGCACAAGAGCAACCATAGAACAACCAAAGAACTAATGACTTAGTTCCAATAACATTTTATTTAAGGACATGGAACTTGAATTCTATATAATTTTTACATGACACACAATATTATTCTTTTGATGTTTTTTCAACTATTTAAAAATGTGAATGTTTTTTAGCTCATGGGCAGTACAAAAACAGGCATCAGGCTGGATTTCACTTACAGGCTGTGGTGTGCTGACCCCTACCATTTACATTATGTGCCACTATACTTGAAAGTCTGCATTCACCTACACCATTGGCAACACCAGGCATTACCAACTTTCAAGTCTTGCCAATTTGACAGGTGAAATTGTATCTTAGCTTAGTTTAGCTTTACTTTGCATTTCTCTTTTTATAAGCAAAGTAAATGATCTTTTCTTATCAATTTCCCTTTGTGTAAACCATCCTGTGTTCATTATTTAGTTGATAGTCATTTTCTTGTTGGTTTGTGTGCCTTCTTCATAGCATACAGAAACTAACACTTTGACAAAATTACAATATTTTTCCCAGTTTGTCATTTCTCTTTAACTTTGATGTTGGTGATTTTTACTGGCTACAAATACTTTATTTTTAATCAATCTTTGATTTTATGTCTTACAGGTTTTCTGTCACCATTAGACTTTCCCCCTTCTATAGTTATAATTTTTGCATTTTCTTATACTTTTATGGTTTCTTTTTTAACATCTAACTATTTTATTCATTTGGAACTTATCATACTGTAAGGTGTGATGTGCTATTTAGTTGTCCTAACCTAATTCATTGAATAATCTTTCTTCACTGACTTTAGATACAACCTTCATCTTATTTTAAATTCTTATGTATTAGCGTCTATTTCTGGAGTTCCTATTCTGTTCCAATGATGTTTTCTTATTCATACACATGTACCATACTGCCTTAATTAATGAGTTTTTATAAAATTTAATAGTCACCCCTCATTATTTTTATTTTCTAGAATGTCATTATTAATTATTTACCTTTCTAAATAAATTTTAGAATCAGCTGCCTAGTTTTAATAAATAATCTTCTTGTTATTGGGATTACATAAAATTTATAAATTAAAGAAGAACTGGCATCCTTATCTCATTTTCTTCTTATCTATGAGCATGACTTTCCATTTTTAAGTCATCTTTTACATCTTTCAGGTCATTCATGTGCACTCCCAAAATTGTTCATTTATGTCAAAATATTTAAAGAAACAAAAAACAAAAAAAAACCCTCTGACCTTACAGGTAGTAAAAGTACCAGTTAGATTACAAAGGGGGAGTGAAAATTATCCAGGGGAAAAAGCTAGCCTGAGATACCCAGACACAAACCCTTATCAGAGAGAGATGCTGTAATTAATTAATCTAACTCACACTGATGCAGGTTTCGGCAGGAATCGATTTCGGCAGAAATCGTCTTCCTGCTCTAAAATCTGTCTTGTAATAAAGAAAGATTCTTTTTCCTTTTCATGTACTGAAAAAGAATTGACATTGACGACACTTGGAATAAAAGAATTTTCTAATGGTAAGAAGATGCATGGATGGATGGATGGATGGATGGACAGACAATACCAGTTTATTGAGGGAGCTTTAATCTCTCTGTAAGTCTTCTATCCCTCATATGAAATATAACTTTAGTTCAACTCAACAAATATTGACAGAAAGTTAAGACCATTAAAATGGCCTTTCAGGATTTCTTTCGATTCCAGAATTCCACAAAGGCATATGGAAAAACAAAATGTTTTTTGGTTTTCCTTCCTTATTTCTTTTCTTCTCTTTATTAACTGAACACAACCCAAAGCAAATTTTAAAAATTAAAATTTAGTAAGGAAGAATGTTGTTCTTAAATGCTTTCTCTACTGTGGTTTCTCTTTAACTGATCTCTCTCCCACTGGATCATAACACGACTGGCATAAAGTGTTGCTGCAGATGGAGAGAAAATAAATTACTGAGCTAAACCCCTGAATGTATTTATATTTCCCAAGTAGCTTGTGGAAATGCTACGTGTCATGGAGGGCAGGGGAAGGGATGTGTGTTGGGGGAAGGATGGATGGTGGGTGGATATTTTGTTTTCTGATTTTTAATGAGGCCATCTGAGTTTTCCCATGAAAACTAAAATATGGGTTCAGTTCACTGACACATATTCTCCACTAAAAACCCAGGGTCCAACCCAGAATCATTGTTCTGGATCCTTCAAATTTGAGCCATTATCATATTTATTAATCTCACTCACATCTGTGTTGGAAACTCCTTGAACTAGAAGGAAACCAACCCAGGTAGAGTCTTACTATAACTAAAACTCTCCCTCATGCTTCCACATCCCAAACTGTACAGCTGTCCTTCCAAAGTTTGCTCTGCATCAGAGCAGACCATGGTAACACATGGGAAGTAATGGGAGAAGGTAAATAACCGCTAGTTAAGGACTTTGGTCCCAGGGTGACTTGACCTTCATTTGAGGATGTGAAGCACAGTGCAATGGACTGAACATCTGTGACCTCCCCAAATTCATATGTTGAAACCCTAAGCCCATTGTGATGATATTTGGGGGTGGGGCCTTTAGGAGATAACTAGGTCATGAGGGTGGAACCCTCAGGAATAGGGTTAGTGCCGATATAAAAGGGATGGCAGAGAACTCTCTCATCCTCTTCCCACCATGGGAGTACACAACAAGAAGTCAGCAGTCTGCAACCTGGAAGAGGGCTTTCAGAACCTGACCATGCTGGCACCCTGATCTCACACATCCATCCTCAGATTGTCTGTTGTTTGTAGGCCACCCAGTTTACAGTATTTTATTATAGCAGCCCAAGGCGCCTAAAATGCATGATCTCCAACTTCCAGGCTAAAAATACTGACATATTAGCACCAAAATTGCCTACTGCAAACACCTGCAACTTCTGCTTGTGGACTTTTTCTGGCACAAAAGTGTTAGGGATTTCTGTGTATTCATTTTGTATCCTTCAACTTTACCGAATTCTATCATATGATCCAGCAATCCCACTCCTGGGCATATATCCAGAGAAAAATATGGTTCGAAAGGATACATGCACCCCAGTGTTCACTGCAGCACTGTTTACAATAGCCAAGACATGGAAGCAACCATATACTCCAATATAAAATAATTTTTTTTTAAAGTGTTCGGGAGTTAATGCCCTCAAAAGCAGCCCTTGACCAGTGACTGAAGGGGATTGGTGGATAAATACCCCAACTCCCTCACCCCTCAGGCAGGACCATCTGAGGCACATCCTATACTGAGTTCCATTGCTCCCCAGTGGAATCAAGCTCCAGCTGCCCACATTGGTAAATATCTTGATAACGCACCCCTTATGGCCTTCTTTTACCTCCCTGTCTCACTTTTCTACCCACTTCTAGAGTTTCCTAGGATCACCTCCCAAATAAATGACTTGCCTTGGACTCCTTGTATCAGGGTCTGCCCCTGGGGAAACGCAAACTAAGACAGACCATGTCTCCCAGCACCATGCTATATACACAGATTATGCCTTTCAAAAATGACAGTAAGCAAATGGACAAAACAGAATGATCTAACATGGATTTGTAACAGAACTGAGAGGAAGATGAATGTGTGATTTTAGAACAGCCTGTCTCCTCTCTCTGGCTCTGTTTTCTTTCATCTTACTGCTCACTCATTTGCCCAAACCCTCCAATCTAGCAGTCTGCTCTGTTTGAGGTGTCATAGAAATTCATGTGCATTCTCACCTCCATGCTCTTCGTGCATGCCATTCTCCTAACCCAGAATGACCTCTCCACACCTCCTCAACTTGTTCCAACTGCCCCAGTCCTTCAAGACCTGTCTCAAGCTTTGCTGCTTCCACAACACCTCTTGTGTCACCGCGAAGAGAATTACAGCACTCACAGCCTGTAATTCGCAACTTGCTGCTTAATCATATGCTTTGGTGTTGTCTCTAACTATCACACACATGGCCATCTTGTCTCCCTAATTGAACTGCACTTTCCTTGGGAATAATAATCACATCTTGTACCTCTCTAGTCCTCCCAGGGCCTAAAATAGTGTGGCAGATACAATTAGTTGCCAATGTATGATTTATACATTTAAGCAATAAAACACAAACGTGTATGACCAATAGTAATGAATCATCTTTAATGGACTTCAGAAAGGCCTCTTTCGTCTCGTGCAAACTGCCTGGCAGATGAAGTTATCTGGAGCATCCTTCTTGGTGATCCTTTCCAGGGATTCAAAAAAAGACAACAGGCCACAGAACACCTTGGTTTATACCCACAACTTCCCCTCACTGGTTTAAAGACATCATAAAAGATAATGCGTCTTGCTCATAAATAAAAAGTACTTAAATGCAATTCTGGCAAAATGTGTTCCGGGGTAATTAAAGTTTTTTTTTTTTTCTTTGTGACTGTTGCTGTTATAAATAGACAATCATAAAAAAAAATCAAAAAGGGAAACCTTTTAAAGGCTTACTTCAGGACCTGATACCCTCCCCACTTTATTTTTCTTAGCCCTAATGCCAAAGGAAAACAAACACTTATCAGTGTGCTAATGGTGTTTATTCCCCCATCTGCTTTGGAAGGGCGGCAGTGTGCCAAGTCCTGAGACAGTCCACCGAAGCACCAAGGGAACAGAGGTCAACTCCATTGTCAACTGTACCCCACCACTTATACTTTGAAGTCCATGGAAACATTCAGGATCCTGAATTTCTTTTCCCCAGCTCTGTGCCTTTGTAATATCTAGACAGTTTTTCCCAGGCCTGGTGGAGATTAGGTCCCTTCCAATTTGCCTGTGAAATCATGACTACCTTTATGCCCCTCTAAAAACAGCCTCATTGAAGATAGTAAAGGAAAAGCAGAATGCCTCTTTGTTTCTGCTTTTTTTCAGGATTCTGACTCCCAACTGCTCTGCTGGAGCTGCCCTCCAGGGATGCTTTCAGCCGTGAAGCTGGAGCCACACCTGTCCCCACACCTTTTTTACACCATCTCTCACTACTGCTCCGGAGCAGCAGAGAAGGACTGTACTTGTGCTTTTCATCTTCTGGCAAGTCATCCCTTACCCAAGCAAAATTCAACCGTCCTGTTCAGATAGGAGGTCCCTGAAAGATCCCAGGAGAAGAAATGAGCATTTCCTGCTATTTTTCTCTCTTCCAAGCAGCAAAGCATACAGAGGAAGTAGCTCTACTTTCTCCTCTCCTTTCTCCAAGTCTTGGCATTTTTGGCACCTACACTGGAACACATGCCCAAAGCAATCTCATCTGCAGCAAGATTATCTTTTGGTGGTGATATAATTCTTAATGCACCTCAATGTATTAGCTGCCCCAGTGCCTCCCATGATCCACTGCAATGAAACCTCCCTAATCTTGACAATGGATGTCTTTACAATCACTCCAACAAACAGTAATTAGGAAATGGAATCTATTATCCTTTTAAACTGAGTTCAACTCATCTATAAGCGGCTCTCGGTGAGCAGGGCAGACTTGGTGCCAGCCTCTGCTTTTGCTGAAATCCCCTCAACACACAAGAGTAGTAAAAGGGTAAGGTTGGGTAGGTTTTAGTTATAATCATCCCTCTCATTTGCAGAGAACTTTTTTTTTTAGTAACCTTCATGTCCATTATTTTATTTGATTCTCAAAGGAGTAGGCAGGACGGCTTAGTAGTTAGGAATGCTGGCTGCAGATGCCTGAGTTTGAATCCTGGCTGGAAACTTACTGGCTTTGTGATACTGAGCAAATCACCATGCCTCTACTTTCTTATCTGCAAAATGGGGATGGTAAGCATACACACCTCATAGATATAGATATATATAGAGAGAGTAACATGTGGAACTATGCCTGGCACATAGTGAATGCTAAATAAATTATTATTATTTTCTTATTTAAATATTACAGCTGATGTCATAAAGACTCGTCAGATTCCATGCCTGGCCTAAGCAATTCCTTAAGCGAGGAGGTCAGGTATTGTCTTAGTTTGGGTTCTCTCAGAAACAGACCATGAGAAACATATTTGCATGCAAATACACGGGAGGTGAAGAACCAGCAGAAGCAGGAAAGCGAAGGAAGCAATGAAGGGTGTGCTATGAGCAGGTTACCACTGTGGTCAACCAGGCACAATCCCACCAGGGTCCCTGTGAGTGACTTTCTAGAACACACAACACACCTCAGAACTGTCCCTCTGAGGGAGGATGTAGCTGGGGAGTTCATCCGCTAACTCCATCCCTCATTGTCAAGGGCAATTCTGGGGCTATGAAAGGAAGCAGTGAAGACTTCCAGCCTGTTCCATGCCTAGGAGAAGCAGCCTTGCAGGACCAGATGCACTCAGGCTTAGAGTGCATATACTAGAGCCATCTGCAAGTGACCTCCTGGCTTGGGCAAAGGAATATGAGCCGGGCAGGGACATAGGTGACTACAGGGAAACAACGCAAGTCTTAGAGTACCTTGACTCTCTTGTGCATCCAGACAGCACCAAAGCCAAATGAACTCAGCCAAGAACATCTCCTGAATTATCTTCTGGAGAAGGATACGGTGTGATCTTTCCTGGTAACTCAACCCAAAGCTTATCAAACTCCACAACATCCTTACATAATATCAAAATTCCCTTTTGGTGAGTCTTTTCTTCTACATTTCTTTTCAACAGGGAGAGAGAGTAAGGTTGACAATATATTTTATTTGGTAAGACACAAAGAGAAGCCATGATATTGCTTCAGAGCCTGCTAGGTATGTGGAAAAGAAAATGTTCTCTGAGATGAAATGCTCTACTGTGAAAATGTGATAACCTATTTGAAAATGACTATCTTCAAATAGGTTGATTCCTCTGCACAGGAGTAGCGCCACAAATATGCTTTCTGGGTCATAGTTTCGGAAAAAGTAAAGTTTGCAGTAACTATTGTCAAGTTGACAAGTTTACGCTTGAAAGATATAATGCACACCTGAGCCCCCCAAGACAAGTCTCAAGTCAAGTTCTTTAACTTCATCAAATACCCTCCCTTTGCTCCCCTTCATCCCTCCAGGCAGGGCTTTCATTTCATCTTATTACCCTTCTTCCCGAAGGAAAGACATCCAAAATCAATTTATAAAAGCAAAAACTTTCATCCACCATCCATTTCTAAATAAAGAAAGAATACTGAAGCAAAACAAACTTATCACAATCACTCTCTTGGATTTCTAAAGCCAAACCCTCTAAATGTGGAAAAGATACAGTCAGTGACGAGGACATGGTAGATTCTGGCTTTTATTTAGAGGTCGGTTAAGCCCATTTCCAAATAGGCATCTTGGTGTCTTTATATGCAGAGGGCTTGTTTTCTCTATATTTGGGCAAAGCCCTTTGGAGTAACTGAAAACCACCACCTCTGAGGATGAACTGTGATGTAGACCAGAGAAATCTTAGTTGAGGTAACTGAGGCCAGAGATCCACAATGAAACTGTACTGTACTGCTTCATTTTTCAAACTTACACATTTTCCTAAACCCTTTTCGGTGGGTGATTTATGTTCAGTTGATTTTGCTACAGGCCTGGAATGTTTACACAAAGGCTTAATAGACATTTACTTTGGAAGTTACATTGTGAGATAGAATCAAGAAATTGGCCCATTGCCTGAGTCAGAATGGGAGGCCACCTGGAAGTTAATGATCACTTTGTAAAGACCAGAGGCATGTAACAGAAGGTTCCAGAAGAGTGAAGACTTCATGTAATAACCACATTGCACTCAGACATACACCACTGGAATGACAGAGGAGAAACCCAAGTTCCATAGAGGCATCCACAGATAGAAATATCCAGGATTACAATCATTGGACACCTTAATACTTTAATATCATATTTTGTAATGCATCTTACAGTTTATATATGCTTTTATGTAACATCTAAATTAATGCTCTCCAAAAGATACCGTAACCCCAAATGCCAAATAGTCTGCCTTAAGTATTTGATTCATGCAGAATTTACCTTTGAGGCACATAAAAAAGAATTATGGCCCTCACTTTACAGATGTGGAAACTGAGATTCAGAAAGCCACTTGCATACTCTGGTTTCTCTTCAGATCGTATAACTCTTTCGCCTTTTACTAAAGATTTCCGTGGAGAGAAACAATTCTGAGTCTTTACCCAATCTTTTGAGGCCTTGCTCTTGCAAGGCTTACAAATGTGTACGAAAAGCAGACAGTCGTTTACCTCATTAAGGCGCCTTGCTGTTGCTAATTTCCTCCACTCACTTGAAGTGCTTTTCTTCAGAATACCTAATCTTTCATACGTGCATTCTCACTTTATGATCTTTGTTCTTTTCCCCTGGTGTTTTTTCCTCTTGTCCCACCTTGGCATCCTGGAATTCCCTGGCTGTCCAGTGGTTAGGACTCGGTGCTTTCACTGCCGTGGCCTGGGTTCAATCCCTGGTTGGGAACTAAAATCCTACAAGTCATGCAGCGCAGCCAAAAAAAAAAAGAAAGCCACTTTCTCTAGATTACAAGATGTCTAACTGGTAAAAATCACAGTCCCTTAGTAACATCACCGTGTTTCCATAGCTCTTTTGATTAAGCTATTAGTTTTTTCTATGATTCAACCAAGCCCACATACAGCATTCACATTACTGGGCTGAGCATACAGAGGATAAAAGTAATATGTATGAAGTTGAAGGACAGGAAGAACTACTGCATAGGGTTAGAAGTCAGAACAGCAGCTCCCTCTGGTTTAAGAGGGGTAGGTATTGATAGGAATGGGTGAACTTTATGGAGGAATAGAAATGTTCTCTATCTTGATCCAGGTGGTGGTTAGACAGGTATATAGAGACATAGAGATTCAACAACTATAGCCTTCAAATTTTGTATTTTACTGTACCCAAACTATGCCTCAATCATACCCCCTCAAAATAAGGGGTAGAGAATGAGGGCTTGATAATGGTGTCATATGTTCTAGAATAGAAGGACAAGAACAGAATAAATAGTCCTTACCCTGGAAGAGCTTATTTATCAGACCAAAAATAGAAAATGCAGAGATTTCCTCTTCAGAACAACAGAATGTCGAGGACTACACGGGTATAGGTTTCTACACTCGCTTATGCTGATACTCGTATGTTTCTACACCCTTTTCTATAGAGCCTCCTCTTGCTCTGCCTCCTACCAGGCCCACTTCAGCCAACAGGCACCACCTCTGCTTGGCAACTACACTCCACGTACCTTAGAGGAAAGAGAAGAAAATGCTGAACTAGTTGCCTTGGTAACCAAAGCTTTTATATAGCTGGCTTTTTGGCTCTGTCCTCCTACTTGTCCCACTCTCTTAGTTTCCACCACTCCCCCAGATGCTGTTCTCCCGAACCTTCCAGCACCTTTCTGTTATGCCATCCAGAGGTTGGGCTGCCCCTCTCCACCAAGTCTCCTTCTTCTCTTCAACTTCTGACCTACTTATTCTGAACCTGCATAGTTGTTTGCACCTAATTTTTAGCAGGCTTTAGGGTTTCTAACCCATGGTCTTGTATGAATCTCAAGTCCCACCTCATTGTCACACTGATGGGACATCCTGATACAATTCCCAGTGCAGCTACAAAAACTCCCTCAAGGATGGAGAACTCTTCCCTCCACTCCAAATCTTTTAAGTTAGATGAGATTTACCAAACTGTTAGTCACTGAAGACAAAACTTTATAGTCAGGGCTTAGAATACCATCCATCAGAAAGCAGAGAAGTGGGGGGGGGGGGTTTCTACTGTGAATATCATCACAAATTGGACCCGTACTTTCCATTGGAAGCTTATGCCCAATGGCAAAGTGGGCTTTTCCCTCTCTCCCCTCAAGACTGTCCTAACTTGAATAGCCTGCCTTGGCTGCCAATTTTTTGTTTTAAAAGAACCAAGAAGATGACACCTCATAGGCGGTTCTATAAGAAAGTCACTTCTGGGCAAGAATTAAAAATTACTTAGGAGCCAATGCATGATCCATACTGGGACATGGCTCCCAGGTTGACCCATGCCCAGCTCTGTCCATCATACCATTCCATTCCCAGCTCCCAGTCCAGGTTCCCAGAGGAGTCACAGAGCAGCAGATCATTAACAGTGGTGCACTGGGCTGGTTCCTTTTTTTTTTTTTTTTTTTTTTACAAGGAGAGTTAAAGGAGAACCTGGCCCAGGGTTTAGACCAAGTATCCAAAACTAAAGCTCAGTAGTGAGAGGTAAGGAATGGAGAAAGCTGGTGAGGTTTCTGCAACTTGTATTACTGCCCTTGGGTTATTTCCAGGACCAATATCTTTTTTTTATATATATAAATTTATTTAGTTATTGTTGTCTGAGTTGGATCTTTGTTGCTGCATGCGGGTTTTCTCTAATTGCAGTGAGCGGGGGCTACTCTTTGTTGTGGTGCACAGGCTTCTCATTGTGGTGGCTTCTCTTGTTGCGGAGCACGAGCTCTAGGAGCGTGGGCTTAGGTAGTTGTGGCTCGCGGGTTCTAGAGTGCAAGCTCAGTAGTGGTGGCACACGGGCTTAGGTGCTCCGTGGCATGTGGGATCTTCCCGGACCAGGGCTCAAACCCATGTCCCCTCCATTGGCAGGCGGATCCTTAACCACTGCGCCACCAGGGAAGCTCAGGAACAATATCTTGAGTATATGACTCATACAGTTGCGTAGGGAGCCATGCTTAGAAGGGCCCCACATTTGGTTTAATGCTCTGGCATTCAATGTATATATATTGCTATGAAAATATTCATAGGGCATAATGCTGATGGTTTAAAAAACACATGTAACCTAAAAAAGCCCTGATCCATTGTTTATCAGAGGTAAGAAGTGATAAGGTTGGCTGAACTGTATTACAAGTCAATTTCTGGCAGTGGTACAATGGAGCAAAAAGAGGAATCCAGGCAATCTACTGAATAATAATCGTTTCTCTCCTTCCCCCCAAAACTAAGGGATGTGTTTCCAAAGAGGCCCCTTATTATTCCTTGAACTTTCTGTGTGTTCTCAGATCAGCCTTCTTCTAAACTCTCTCCTCTTCTGTAAAATCTTCCCTCATTATTTGAAAGCAGTTCTGAGTTTTTCCCTTTTACTATCTCCCCTCCTTTCAATAAATCTCTGAGCGTGTAAAGGCCCTCCTGGCCTTTGTCAGCATGGGAGCCAAAGGGGGCTGGGGCAGAGTAAAGAGAGAAGGGGGACCTTGGTACCTGGGCTCGGTGCCTAGCTGCAACCCTTTTTATCACCCACAACATCCTCCCGGTCCTGGAATTCACCACCACAGCCTTCCTCACCACCTTCAATTCTCCAGGTCCATTGCCTCCCCTGCCCCTTCACTCTCAAAGATGACCTTCCCACCTACTTCCCTGGGAAAATTGAGAACATCTGATGAGAACTCCCACAAGTTTCCTCCCAAACTCCTTAAGTTTTCTTTGGATCATCACCCAAACTTTCTTCCTTCCCGCCCATCTTGGGAGAAACTTTCCCCTGCCACATGGACCAGTTAACCCCTTATACCTGCCTCCTACCATGACTATGGTCTCTGTTTTCCCTCTCCACTGGCTACTTGTCCAATTCCTCAACACATGCTCAAACCTTCTCATCTAAAAGGAAATGAACACACAAATACCAATAACTCTCCAATCTCTAGCCTTGCTTTTTCTATCAGTCTCCATCCTAGTCTTCTACTTCCTCGTCTCTCTTTATCCTTCAATAAAACAAGATATTGTCTGAATACCATCCAGTACAAAACTAAGAAGGCACCAAATAAATGTGAGGCCTGATCCTTCTTCTCATGCATCTGGGCTCTTCCTGTCTTCTGTCCTCGAAATTATCTTCTCAAAGGTCAAACGAAATCAAAGGCCTTGGTTTGCCGCCCATCCTGGTTTTATTCCCAGCAGCACTCTCGCCTCTCAAGATGAACCCTTCTCTTCCTAGGTTTTCTGTGATGTTGGTTTCCCTCTGACTTGGCCTACTGCTCCTTTGAAGTGTCCTTCAGTGTTTTTTCCCTATTCTTTGTTCATTACTTAATGGAGATTATTCCCCAAAATGCCAGCCTAGGCCTGTTCTCTGCTTACTGCACTGTCCATCTTTATCCCATGATGAATCTCATTGGCTCCCATCCTCACTGTGTGTTTCCCAAAGGTATATTCCTACTTCTGACTGACTCCTAAATTCCACATTACATCCCTAACACCTGCTAAACAGCCCCAGCTGCCTGCCTGACATCCTGCTAAGGATGGCCCCCTGACTCCTCTAGCCTTGTTAACTAAAGCCGAACTGATGTGTCACGAGGAACCACTTTCTAATTTTCAGGAAGCTTCTTACATGATTTTTGCTGGGGGTAGAAACTGGTGTCAGACTGAGGCTCAACAGGTATATAGGTAGAAGAAAAAATTGATCTTACCTGGATGGGGGAAGAATATGAGATAGGAAACAAGGCCAGATCCTGACCCAAAGCAGCAAATTTTCACCTACTTCTGTGTTTGGCACCAAATGTTGCCTCGTGGTCCTCTTAAAATTTACACTGTGCAAGACACTGATAACAGAGACATCACCAAAAACTAGACAAATATTGCTTGTACACATAGAGATAGAAAATTAAGTACTTATTTTGGCTGCAAGTCAAGGCACAATGGCATTGCATGAAGCAGGAAGTGATGGGGGAGGCTGGCTTGGGCACAGTGGATCAAGAAAAGCTGTGACCTCTTTTCCACTTATTGTTCACACTGTAAATGCTTTACTTCCATCAATTAAAAGGCCCATGTGGACTCCGTCCCTCCAATTTTTTGTGGGTCTGTTAAGCATCTCTCTGTGATCAAGACTCACTTTTCTTGTTAGTGGATCTGCTTTTCCAATCACTGCATCCCCAATGCCCAAGGAGCTCTGTGAGTGATACGCTCCTGGAAGACCTGATGCTAACATTTTCCTCCCTGATTTAAGAAAGAAGAGTTAATAAATTTTTGGCTATACATGTGTCCTACCTCCCACCAGAGGGGAAAAAAAAAAAGTCTCTCTTTTGAACAAAGGAGAATGAAGGAAAGCTCCCTTCCTGCACCAGGAGCCCAGACTTCCCATCCAGGGCCTCCCGCTAATTCCAGGCCTCACCCTGAAATCAGGGAGGCCTGGGCCCTTGGGATGCTCACCGCCCCTCTCGGCATGATCTGCAGTATTCACAGCTTCCGCGTGTCCTAATCTATTCCATATTCCAGGAGGCTCTCTGGGGGAAAAGGTAATTATTCTCACACAGTCACTCCACACTTACTTTCTTTCCCACTCACATCCGCTTGGAATCAAGAGCAAGAAGAGAATGGTGTTCTGCCCTCCCTGGTGCTGCAGGGCTCCTTGGCCTTTGCTTAATCAAGGCCATTGCTGTGGCAGGAAGCCATGTTCAAAGTCACCTGCCCAGAAGAAAGCAGGGAGCTATGGAACTGCCTTCTCTCAGCTTAAAAGGAGCATCTGATCAAAGCCACACTGCAGCTGTTAAAGAAACAGAGTAAGAAGGAGCAAACACATTTAGGTATGAACAACTCTAGGGATGACTTCATAGAGAAAAATCACAACTAAATGATTCTATTACTTTCCCCTAACTACCATCTTGTGTCATGTTAATTCAAAACTGTGTTAGTTTTCAGGTTCATGCACCAATGAGGAAGCTGGAATTAGGAGAAGACAACCCATTTGAGAAATTTCCAGGGCTTATGATAAAGCAAGTACTGTTCCCACCAACCTAGCCATTTGCCTGACTACTAAGTAAACCTAGATTTCTTAACTCTGCCAGATCCAATCTAACAGGAAGTCCTACTCTGCTTCGAGAATATCCCCTAAATCCAGCCACTACTCACCTCCTTCACCACTACATTTTAAAATTCAAGGCACTATGATTTCTTGGCTGGAATATTACAACTGAGTCAGCAAGGCTCTCTGCCTCACCCCCCACACACATTTCATTCTCTACACCACAACTGGAGAGAGTATTTGAATACCTCACTTACTTTCTAAAGCCTTCCCGTTGGCCTCTGAATGAAATCTAAGCTTTCACCTAGTCTGCCTAATTTTCCTTTGGCCATCCCCTTCCCCCACCTGTACTCTCATCCCCTAACGCTCTCTCCCTTGCTCCCTATGCTTCAGCCACACTGGCCTCCTTTGCTATCTGTCCTTCCATGACACCAGTCTCTTTCCCATTGTCTTGGATTGGATTTCCTAGTAGCAGAGGCTGTGATGGGGATTCTTGTGCATGTGGTTTATTGAGAGACGGATCTCAAGACAAAACTGAGAGAGAGTGAGGGAAGCTGAAGAGGAAATGGGAAGAAGCCAAGCAAAGATGTGGTCTCCACTGGAGACCAGGCTCAGCCAGGTGATCCCATGGCACCAGTTGAGACAAGGGACCAGCATCCTGTACTGCTCTGTCAGTCAGTCGCTGACTGTGGTCCACCCGCCGAGGGAGGACATAATCTCAGGCATTATCTTCCGGCTGAGGGAAACTGAAGTTGTGAGCAGATAGCAACCAACATCCACAGCTACAGAATGGGTGCCTTGGCCCAGGGAAGGGGGTCTAGGCAGAGCATCAACAGTTTTACTAGACCTGCCTTAGAACTTGTTTAAGTTCTGCCTGAAACGCCCTCCTTCCAGATCTCCATGTGTCTAGCTTCTCGTCATCGTTTGCATTTCAGTTCAAATATCGTCTTTTCTGAGTGGCCACGCCCGGCCATCCAGCTAAAGGAGCCACGCTGCTCTCCTAGTTAGTCAATATCATTATTCTGCAATATCCATTTTTTTACTGTCTGAAATAATATTTCCTATTTAATATTTACTTATGCTTATTGGCTGTCTCACCTACTAGAACATAAAGTCCAGAAGAACAGGAGCACAGTCTTGTCACCTACCTAGTGGTAAAGTCAAAAGATTCTAGAGTCAGACATCCTGGTTCCATTTCTGACTCTACCATTTACTGGCTCAATAAGCTTGAGCAAGTTAGCTTCTTACAGTGCCAGATTACCAGGTTATTGGGAGGATTAAGTGAGCTGATGATGCAAGTGTTTAGAAGAGTGTCTGATACATGTTAATCACTCAATAAATGCTAGCCTAGAAGACGCCTTGTGAACGAATGAATGAGTGAACAAAATAATTCTTTAGCAACTAAAGCTGCCACTTCACTTGGCCTATATGATGTGCCTCAAAGGCCATTGGCAGTGCTCTAAGTTTTACCCTTTAAGGCTACACAAATTCTTATTTTCTTTTTCTCAGCCATCAGTAGGCATCCAAACTACCTAGATTATGTTTTGTTTCTTGATGATGCTCAAAACCAGCCAATATTCTCATCTTGACCGCACTCATTGCAAGTTCGTAGACTTGAAGGTTCAATTTCGGGGACCGCAGCATGCTAAATCTTGAAGGCCCTCATCCCTCAACCATAAGCAGTCACTTTTCCAACAACCCTGGCCCATTGTTACCCTCAGGCCAACTCTGCCATGTGATTAAATAAACTGGCTGCATCTAGAGAAAAGGAAGCTTTCAGTAAGCTTCAGCCACAATATGAGCTGTGGTTTTGTCTGTGGCCTGGATGAAATGGGCAAAGGAACAATTACTTCAACTCTCCTCTGAAAGAGAGGTTTTATGGGAAGTAGGAAACAGGGGCAGTCATTAAACAAATATAACCTGAGCACTTTCTGTGAGCAGGCATTACAGGGAACATAAAGATGAGCCATGGCACAGGATAAGATAAAGAATTAAGGACCCAGTTCAGAAAGTAGTTGTAATGGTGGAGGAGAAGGACCCATTTTATTCATCTAAATTATTTAAGGAGGCTACTGCATTTGCTTGGATGAAAACATCTGACAAAACATTTAGGATTTATGGAAAAACACAAGAATCAGTTTAAGTTACAGAACTGTTATGGGGAAACCAGACAATGTGTTGGTCCCTGAGGAAGGAGAAGGAGGAGAGCCGTGCAAAAGTTAGGAGGGGTTAGGATTCAGAGGGAAGCCAGAGACGCCGTTAACAGCTCCACTCTGTCATTGACCCCAACCTTCAGTAAGATGCCCAATTCAACAATGAGGGAAGTTTTCGTAGAAAGCAGTAAAGGGTCAAGGTGTCCAGACTAGATGACTTCAAGTGATACAGAAACCAAACCCACCCTTCAGGTTAGAGGAGATGGTGAAGCTGAAGGAATCTCAGGAGAGCACCTGCCTTGGCAGGCCATGAGATGGGGTTTGTGCTAAGTTAACCCAGATCTCCAAGGGAGCAGGGGGACTCAGCAAACAGGGGGGCTCAGCAAACACCTACATACTCTCATACTCAAACAACAGATATCCACATTTCAATGACAATCTCAGTGGTCCCATTTTCAAACATGGCCTAGGATCTTCATCATATGCCCACATCTCAGATAATGAACCATTATAAGCAATGGCTAAGTTTCAGAAATAGCACAGAGAGGGCCAGGCCCATGGAGGTCACCCAGCATCTCTTCTCCTTCCATGTATTCTTCCTGGGTGAAGTGTCAAATCCCATCTGTAGTCTGAGGAATCTTCAGGCCAGTTCTCCCATTTAAGCTCTAGAAACTGCATTGTCGCAATAGTAGATAATAACCACAATGGCTATTAAGCACTTGAAATGCAGCTAGTACAGTTGAGCAACTGAATTTTTAATTCAATTTAATTTTAATTTATTTAGATTTTTAAAATGATACTCAATTCAGTTACTGGAATGCTTTGAACTATGTTTGGAACAATTTAAATACGTGAATCTACTTTTTCAACCACAAACTTTTCAATTCTAAATGGAAATTTAGTTTCCAAATTGATGTGTGCTGTAAGTATAAAATATGTATTTGATTTAGAACAAAAAAATTGTCAAATTTTTTTTTAGTTTTATTGATGGATAGTTAACAAATAAAATGTTAAAATGTACATCATAGTGATTTGATATATGTGCACGCTGTAAAAGAATTCCTACCATCTAATTAATTAAGATATCCATCACCCCACATAGTTCCTTTTTTGTGTGTAAGAATATTTATATTCTACTCTCTTAGCAAATTTCAATTATACGATGTTTATCAACTATAGTCACCATGTTTTACATTAGATCTTCAAGACCTTATTCATCTTATAGCTGAAAGTTTGTACCCTTTTACCTATTTCCCCACCCCCAACCCCAGGTCCTGGCAAACCACTTTTCTACTCTCTCTGCTTCTATGAGTTTGACATTTTTTTTTTTTTAAGATTCCACATATAAGTGATATCATGCAGCCCTTGTTTTTCTCTGTCTGGCTCATTTCACTAAGCAGAATGCCCTCAAGTTCCATCCATGTTGTTGCAAATGGCAGGATTTCCTACATGCTGAAATGATACCATCTTGGATATACTTGGTTAAATAAAAATAGTATTAAAGTTAATTTCACCTGTTTCTTTTGACTTGTTTTAATGTGGCTACTAGAACACTTAAAATTCCATATGTGGTGTGCGTTATGTTTATGTTGGACAGCATGGCTCTAGACCATTTAGCCACATCTCCCCTTGGGTCTTTCACAAGTACCTTCAAAGCACCATATCCAAAATTAAACACCATGTTCGGTTCCCCACCTCACCCTCAACCTCTTTCTCCTCTACAATTGCCTAAATGCCTTTTTTCATCAGATTACACTGCAAAAAGTCTGGGAACAATCCTTGATGATGAAAAGTTAGTACCACTTTCACTGCCATAGACCTTCGTCTCTGGTGAGGGCAGGGCCAGCGTCTGTCTGCATCCATTCCCTGCAAAGCGCAGCATGTGGTAGGCTTTCAATAAAGACTTCCTAGATGAATGTACAAGCAAAGGAATGAATGATGATTCACCTCGGGAACGGCTGAGAGCACAAAGCACATGTAACAGACTTGGGCAGAGAAGAGACAGTCCAATGTGCTCCCAGAAGCTGCCAGCCTTGAGGAATAGAGGGGAGACAGAGTCCCACGCACAAGGCCATGGAGTGAAGATGGGAAGATCTCTAGCGGCTCTCTACCTGGGGCAGGGGGTGCAGGGAGTCAAGACAGCCAAAGCAGTCAGGAACCACCTATCGATTAGGGAGGTTCAAGGTTTTGAGAGCTGCCTCAGTGAACCACGCCCTATTCAGCTTTGCAATGTGGCTGTGAAAAGCTGGAATAGGATTAATAAAGACAGCAAATCTAGGTCAGCAGGAGCCGTGGGTGGATTAAGTAGAAAGTTAGTGAACAGCCTTGCTGAGCATTCATTGAACCAAAGCACGGGTGGGTTAACAGGTGAAAGTGAAAGATGAGCTGGAGAAAGTCAGGCTCCCTCCAGAACAATTTAGTTCTGGGAATCTAATTTATCCTGCATAGGTTTCTCAACTACAAAGGGAAATTTAGCATCCAAACTGAGATGTGCTGTAAGTGTAAAATAAACACTGGATTTAGAAGATTGAGGCCTAAACACTACCTGAAACAACAAGAGCAGTGGCTGTAGCCACCATTTATACATGGCACATACGATGTGTCAGAAGCTACTTTAAGTATTCTTTCTTCTCTCTTTTCTCTCTCTTGTCCTCTTTCTGAATATACACACATATGTGTGATTTACATATGCCTGTGTGTATATACATATGTGTGTGTGTTAGCTTTAATCTTCATAGCAACCCTGTACATTGTAAGCATTATCATCCCCGTTTCACAGATGAGGAAATGAGATCTGGGATTCAAACCTAGGCTGTCAGTTGTAGTCTACGTGTTTAACCAGCATGGTATCTGTCAATCACAGACACTCTGGGGAGGAACACAGGTGCACTGGGTAAGGCTTAGGGTCCATCTGCCTAGTGTTCTGTGGCTGACAGGTTTATCCAAGGAGCATGTTTGGGACAAGGAGAAGAAACATGCATTATTCTCCCAGATTCTACCCACATCCATTCACTCCCGCAGTGGACATGTGAATTTTTTAAGCTCTCTCTCACTTGCGTTTCTATTAATCCTAGCCTCTTCTTGAGAAGAGAACTCTTCCACTCTTCGCTATGACTGCAAACTTAGAAGATACTGAAGGAAACTGTTATCTTTAGAGGGCACGGATTCTGAATTAATTGAGGGTTGGAGTTGGGTCTTCCATTTCTGCCTCCTCGCACCTTCAGCTGAGGAGTGAGTCCAGGAAGCACAGCTTTGCAGGAGAACATGGAAGAGGGCCCTCAACCGGCCAGGTTGGGGGGTGGGGGGAGTGAGAGCAGGGGGGATCTGACATAGTGGTAATCCTTACAGTCTTGCCCCAAGTCAGACCTGCAACAAGGAAATAAACAGACCCACTGCCCCTTGCCCTGATCAAGTCATTCTCAATTTGGGAGGGCATATTTTGCCAATATCTTTTTCTTCCTATTACATAACAAATGTGATGTTTGCAGTAATTTTAGAAAAACTAACTAAACAAAAAAAAAAAGGCGGGTGGGGGGAAGGGAGACATAGAATGAAACCTCTGGTAATGCCACTATCCCCAAATTAACAATTTTGGAAAAGAGAGACATGGAGGGGACATGATGTCCATCTTCAAATATGTGAAGGAGAAGCATGTGGCAGAGAGACTTCCTTTGTTTCACTCATTATACCAGAACAAGAATTAGTAGGAGACAGTTTAAAAAAGAAAAATTTCAAGTTAATAAAAAAGAACTTTTTCTAGCCATTACAGCTTGTCGATATTGAATGGTTTTGAGCTCCAGTTTAGAGAAGTAAAGACTTCAACCAAAGATCCCTGACCATCCGTATTAGATTAAATGTGAAATTGATGACCTTTAAAATCCCTTCCAACTCTAAGATTCTATGTTCTTAATATCACTAATATGTTTTCATTGTGATATAATTTACATACCACCAAATTCACCACTTTAAAGTGTACAGTTCAATTATTTCTAGTATATTTTCAGAAATGTGCAATCATCAACATTATCCAATTCCCGAACATTCCATTACCCCAAAAAGAAACTCCGTATTTATTAGTAGTCACTCTGAATTCTTCTTCCCTCAGGCCCTGGTAGCCACTAATCTATTTTGTGTCTCTATGGATTTGCCTGTTCTGGACATTTGACATGAATGGAATCATACAATATGTGGCTTTTTTTGTCTTGCTTCTTTCACCTAGCATAAGGCTTTCAAGGTTCCTCCATGTTGTAGCATGAATCAGTACCTCATTTTTATGGCCAAATAATATTCCATTGTACAGACATACCATATTTTGTTTTTCTCTTCATTTGTTGATGGACATTTGGATTGTCTCCATTTTGGGGCTATTATAAATAATGTTTTTTAAACATTTGTGTACAAGTTTTTGTTTGGACATATGTTTTCAATTCCCTTGGGTATATACCTAGAAGTAAAATTGCTGGGTCATTTGGTAACTCAATTTTTAACTTCTTGAGAAACTGTCAGACTATTTTCCAAAGCAGCTGAACCATTTTACATTCCCACTAACAATGTATGAAGGTTCCTTTCCATACCTTAGCCTATAGTTGTTATTGTCTTTTTGATTATAGCTACCTTAGTGGGTGGGAAGTCATATCTCTTTGTGGTTTTGATTTGCATTCCCCTAGTGACTAATGATTTTAAGCCATTTTTCCGTGTGTTTATTGGACATTTATATATCTTCTTTGCAGAAATGTTTATTCAGATCTTTTGCTCATTTTTTAATTGAGTTGTCTTTTTATTGTTGAGTTGTAATGTTCTTTATATATTCTAGATCATTAAGATATCTGACTTTCACTATAAGTGAATTAATTTGAAACCTGGGAAAACTAGCTAACTTTCTAGGGAAAAAATAGCAAAGTTGAAACTATTTGAGATATAAAAATCTAACATGAATAGTCAACGAAGAAATTTTAAACTTTTTAAATTAAAAAAATTAAAACTTTATAAAGCTACTTCCATATCTTCCCTAAGCCCCTCCCAACCTACACTATCTTAAAATCCCAAAAGGCACCAGGATCAGCTGGTTTCAAGGATGAATTTTTTCAAAAAAGATTTCTGAAAACAAAGAGATTTTTTCCGTATGCTATATAATATGTTCCAGAATCTAAAGAAAGGATATTTCCTAATTCTTTATGACGAGAACATAAACCGATACCAAAATCTGAGAAAAATAGCCTAAGAAAAAAATTATACTACAAACTTATTTATAAGTATGGATATAAAACTCATAAATTAAATATTAATACATGCAATTAGGCAATGCATTAGATGAACAACAAATCATGGCCTATGGGAATCACAAGATAATTCAATTATGAGAAGTCAGTTAACATAATTTAAAATGTGAATGGATTAAAAAAAAAAACTTCAATATATTCAGAAAAGGCATTGAATAGAAACAACATTTATTTCCATTTTTAAATAACTCCTTAGAACCTGAAAATTGAACAACAGTACAACACCACCTCACATCCCCACATAGGCTAACATTTAAACATTTGCAACTATAAAAAAGATGGCAAAGATGGTGTGAAATAGAGCTTTCCTATACTCCTTTTGGGAGTTTAAACTGGTCAAATCACTTTGAAGAGCAATTTGGCAGTATCTAATAAAACTGAAAACCTATGTACTGTGACTGAAAAATTCTACTCTTGGGTATATATTCTAGAGAAATTCTTGCATAGGTTTCTATGCAGACTTTTCCAATTATTTCCAATGCAAGGCTCTTTAAAATAGGGAGGAGGGCTTCCCTGGTGGCACAGTGGTTGGGAGTCTGCCTGCCGATGCAGGGGATGCGGGTTTGTGCCCCGGTCCAGGAGGATCCCGCATGCCGCGGAGCGGCTGGTCCCGTGAGCCATGGCCGCTGGGCCTGCACGTCCGGAGCCTGTGCTCCACGGAGGGAGGGGCCACGGCAGTGGGAGGCCCGCATACCGCAAAAAAATAAATAAATAAAATAATAATAATAATAAAATAGGGGGGAAAGTCTAAATTACTTCAATAGGAGAACAAATAACTAACATTTCGTATATTTATATACTAGAATACAATATAACTGTTAAAATAATGTAATTCTCCCTATTCAGCCATATAACTAGAGCTCCATACAAAACGCTGAGTGGAAAAAAGCAAGTTTCAGATGATACACACCTTGACATTTATGTCCTACTTCCAAACACAAAAATGAAATTTACATATTATTCATCAAGACATACATACGTAAGTGTATTAAAATGGAGTGAAAAATATACGTGTTCAGTTCACATTTTCTTCTGGGCTTGGGACACAAAGAGCAAACTACAGGTGGAAGACAAAGAAAACACCAGCTTTCTCTGTGCACTTTATTTCTTTCATTTAAATTAAGATGATGCAAAGAGCGGAAAATATATCCAATCCCCAGTTCTGACTGGCAGATATATGAATGTGTGTTATTATTCACTGTACCTCTGGATAGTTTTCAAATTTCTCTGAACAAAAAAAAATTCCTTAGTAAAATAAGAACACAAAGAAAGTCTGTCAATATGAAAAAAAATATGTATATAAGTATATATACATATTTCAAAACAAAAGTCAACACCCTTTTTCATGGTGAAACCTTAGAAGCATCTACATCAAAATTATTTTTTAAAATAAGGATACATGACTATTAATTAATATGGGTCTAGGGTTCTAACAAATTAACTAATTGACTAAAATTTATAAGTGAGCATGTGGGAAGGTGGAGTCAAGATGGCGGTGTGGGAAGACATGGAGTTACCATCTCCCCACAACTAGGGCACCTGCCAACCACTGGTGGAGCACTCTGACACCCAAGGAGATGGAAGGACCCCAAAGTGAACTGGTAGAATGTACGGGGACTGAGGGGGGAGGAGAAGTGGAAGCCAGACAGGATCAGTACCCCTGAGGCCAGGGAGGCAAGGAGAGGCAGGTGGAAGGGACTCTCCAGGAGGAGTGGGAGAGGGGCGGAGGGCAATCACCTGGCCCACTGGGGCCGGGAAGCCTGCTGAGCTCCCAGGCCAGTACCCTGCCCTCCAAGGCCCCCTCCAGGCCGTGGGGGTCCTTGGGGGCATAGGAGGGAGGCTGATGGGAGATGAGGAAAGGCAGGCAGGAGGAGCCACCCAGGAGGAACGGGAGAGGAGCAGAGGGTGATTGCCTTGCCCACTTAGCCAGGGGAGCCTGCTGAGCTCCCAGGCCGATTCCCTGCCCTCCAAAGCCCCTCCAGGCCGTGGGGGTCCTTGGGGGCATAGGAGGGAGGCTGGGGGGAGATCAGGAGAGGCAGGTGGGAGGGGCCCTCCAAGACTGGAGGAGCAGGAGAGGAGAGGAGGGTGTTTGCCCTGCCCACTCAAGCCCAGGAAGCCTGCTGGCCTCTGAGGTGAGGTCCCCTGCCCTCTGAGACCAGGAGTAGGGGGCACACCTGTGCCCCTTCTGTTCCTTGAGCCTAAACCCCAACCCCCACAGCCCTCAGGGGCTTTTCCAGCCCTGAGGGTCTGAGCATTGGCCCGGCCCACCACCCAAACCTGGCCCTTGCTTGGGCTCCATCCTCCACAGCCAAGGCCTTTCCAGCCCCCTTTTTTTTTTTCTTTGCCCTCCTCCTCTTTTTTACTCTTGTGGTACTGATGTACCTTCTGGTTGTTGATTCATCTATATTTTTATTTTTGTATTCTTCCTAACGTATCTGTTAGTTTCCTAGTCTAATTTTATTTTTTACTTTGTTACAGTTTTTTGTGTTTTTTTTTTTTTGCCGCGCAAGGTGGCTTCAAGGATCTTGGTTCACGAGCCCGGGGTCAGGATGAAGCTCCTGCAGTGGGAGCTCTGAGTCTGAACCACTGGACTAACAGAGAACCTCAGACCCCAGGGAGTATTCATCAGAGTGAGGGCTCACAGAGTTCCTCATCTCAGCACCAGGACCCAGCTCTACCCAACAGCCTACGAACTCCAGTGTTGGAAGCCTCAGGCCAAACAACCAGTAAGACAGGAACACAATCCCACTCATTAAAAAAAAAAAAAAAAAAAAATGGATGGCAGAAAAATATGTCACAGGTGAAGGAGCAAGGTAAAAACCTACAAGACCATATAAATGAAGAGGAAATAGGCAATCTACCTGAAAAAGAATTCAAAGTAATGATAGTAAAGATGATCCAAAATCTTGGAAACAGAATGCAGGCACGGACTGAGAAAATACAAGAAATGTTTAATAAAGATCTAGAAGAACTAAAGAACAAACAAACAGAGATGAACAACACAATAACTGAAATGAAAAATATACTAGAAGGAATCAATAACAGAATAACTGAGGCAGAAGAACGAATAAGTAAGTTGGAAGACAAAATGTTGGAAATAACAGCCAAGGAGCAGAATAAAGAAAAAAGAATGAAAAGAATTGAAGACAATCTCAGAGACCTCTGGGACAACACTAAACACACCAACATTCAAATTATAGGGGTCCCAGAAGAAGAAGAGAAAAAGAAAGGGTCTGAGAAAATATTTGAAGAGATTATAGCTGAAAACTTCCCTAACATGGAAAAGGAAAGAGTCACCCAAGTCCAGGAAGCACAGAGAGTCCCATACAGGATAAACCCTAGGAAAAACACACCAAAACATATATTAATCAAACTAACAAAAATTAAATTCAAAGAAAAAATGTTAAAAGCAGCAAGGGAAAAACAAAAAATAACATACAAAGGAGTCCCCATAAGGTTATCAGCTTATTTTTCAGCAGGCCAGAAGTGAGTGGCAGGATACACTTAAAGTGATGAAAGAGAAAAACCCACAACCAAGATTACTCTACCCAGCAAGGATCCCATTCAAATTCGATGGAGAATTCAAAAGCTTTTCAGACAAGCAAAAGCTAAGGGAATTAAGCACTGCCAAACCAGCTTTACAACAAATGCTAAAGAAACTTCTCCAAGTGGGAAACAAAAGAGGGGAAAAAGACCCACATAAACAAACCCAAAACAATTAAGAAAATGGTAATAAGAACATACATATCGATAATAACCTTGAATGTAAATGGATTAAATGCCCCAACCAAAAGCTACAGACTGGATGAATGGATACAAGAACAAGACCCATATATATGCTGTCTACAAGAGACCCACTTCAGACCTAGGGACACATACAGACTGAAAGTGAAGGGATGGAAAAAGATATTCCATGCAAATGGAAATCAAAAGAAAGCTGGAGTAGCAATACTCATATCAGATAAAACAGACTTTAAAATAAAGACTGTTACTAGAGATAAAGAGGGACACTACATAATGATCAAAGGATCAATCCAAGAAGAAGATATAACAATTATAAACGTTTATGCACCCAACATAGGAGCACCTCAACACATAAGGCAAATGCTAATAACCATGAAAGGAGAAATTGACAGTAACACAGTAATAGTAGGGGACTTTAACACCCCACCTACACCAATGGACAGATCATCCAAACAGAAAATAAATGAGGAAACACAAGTTTTAAATGACACAATAGATCAGATAGATCTAATTGATATTTATAGAACATTTTCCACCCAAAAGTGGCAGAATACACTTTCTTCTCAAGTGCTCATGGAACATTCTCCAGGATAGATCACATCTTCGGTCACAAATCAAGCCTCAGAAAATTTAAGAAAATTGAAATCATATCAAGCAGTTTTTCTGACCACAATGTTATGAGACTGGAAATCAATTACAGGAAAAATACTGTAAAAAACACAAATACATGGAGGCTAACCAGTGTGCTACTAAATAACCAAGAGATCACTGAAGAAATCAAACAGGAAATTAAAAAAAAAAAAACATAGAAACAAATGAGAAGGAAAACACAATGACCCAAAACCTATTGGACACAGCAAAAGCAGTTCTAACAGGAAAGTTTATAGTAATGCAATCTCACCTCAAGAAAAAAGAAAAATCTCAAATAAACAATCTAACCCTACACTTAAAACAACTAGAGAAAGAAGAACAAAGAAAACCTGAAGTCAGTAGAAGGAAAGAAATCATAAAGATCAGAGTAGAAATAAATGAAATAGAAATGAAGAAAACAATAGCAAAGATCGATAAAACTAAAAGCTGGTTCTCTGAGAAGATAAACAAAATTGATAAACCCTTAGCCAGATTCATCAAGAAAAAAAGGGAGAGGACACAAATCAATAAAATTATAAATGAAAAAGGAGAAATCACACTGACACTGCAAAAGTACAAAGGATTATAAGAGACTACTACAAACCAACTATATGCCAATAAAATGGACAACCATGAAGAAGTGGACAAATTCTTGGAACGGTGTGATTTTCCAAGATGAAACCAGGAAGAATTAGAAAATATAAACAGACTTATCACAAGTAATGAAATTGAAACCGTAATTAAAAATCTTCCAACAAACAAAAGTCCAGGACCACATGGCTTCACAGGCGAATTCTATCAAACATTTAGAGAAGAGCTAACACCGATCCTTCTCAAAATCTTCCAAAAACTTGCAGAGGAAGAAACACTCCCAAATTCATTCTACGAAGCTACCATCACCCTGATACCAAAACCAGAAAAAGATATAACAAAAAAAGAAAATTATACACCAATATCACTGATGAACATAGATGTAAAAATCCTGCACAAAATACTAGCAAACAGAATCCAACAGTGCATTAAAACGATCATACAGCATGATCAAGTGGGATTTAACCCAGGGATGAAAGGATTCTTCAATATATGCAAATCAATCAATGTGGTATACCACATTAACAAATTAAGGAATAAAAACCATATGATCATCTCAATAGATGCAGAAAAAGCTTTTGACAAAATTCAACACCCATTTATGATTAAAAAAACTCTCCAGAAAATGGGCATAGAGGGAAGCTACCTCAACACAGTAAAGGCCATATATGACAAACCCACAGCAAGCATCATACTCAATGGTGAAAAGCTGAAAGCATTTCCTCTAAGATCAGGAACAAGACAAGGATGTCCACTCTCACCACTCTTATTCAGCATAGTTTTGGAAGGCCTAGACACAGCATTCAGAGAAGAAAAACAAATAAAAGGAACACAAATTGGAAAAGAAGAAGTAAAACTGTCACTGTATGCTGATGACATGATACTATACCTAGAAAATCCTAAAGATGCCACCAGAAAACTACTGGAACTAATCAATGAATTTGGTAAGGTTGCAGGATACAAAATTAATGCACAGAAATCTCTGGCATTGCTATACACCAACAATGAAAAATCAGAGAAATTAAAGAAACACTGCCATTTACCATCGCAACAAAAAGAATAAAATACCTAGGAATAAACCTGCCTAAGGAGGTGAAAGACTTGTACTCAGAAAACTATAAAATACTGATGAAAGAAATCAAAGATGACATAAACAGATGGAGAAATATACCATGTTCTTGGATTGGAAGAATCAATGTTGTGAAAATGACTACACTATCCAAAGCAATCTATAGATTCAATGCAATCCCTATCAAACTACCAATAACATTCTTCACAGAATTAGAACAAAAAATTTTACAATTCATATGGAAACACAAAAGACCCCGAATAGCCAAAGCAATCTGGAGAAAGAAAAACAGAGTTGGAGGAATCAGGCTCCCTGACTTCAAACTATACCACAAACCTACAGCAATCAAGACAGTATGGTACTGGAACAAAAACAGAAATATAGATCAATGGTACAGGATAGAATTCCCAGAGATAAACCCATGTACACGTGGGCACCTAATTTATGACAAAGGAGGTAAAAACATACAATGGAGAAAAGACTGCCTCTTCAATAAGTGGTCCTGGGAAAACTGGACAGCTACATGTAAAAGAATGAAATTAGAACAGTCCCTAACACCATACACAAAAACAAACTCCAAATGGATTAAAGACTTAAATGTAAGAAGAGACACTATAAAACTCTTAGAGGAAAATATAGGAAAAACACCGACATAAACCACAGCAAGATCTTTTTTGACCTACCTCCTAGAGTAACGGAAATAAAAAAATAAATAAACAAATGGGACTAAATGAAACTTAAAAGCTTTTGCACAGCAAAGGAAACCATAAACAAGATGAAAAGACAGCCCTCAGAATGGGAGAAAATATTTGCAAATGGAACAATAGACAAAGGATTAAACTCCAAAATATACAAACAGCTCATGGAACTCAATATCAAACAACCCACTCCAAAAATGGGCAGAAGACCTAAATAGACATTTCAACAAGGAAGACATACAGATGACCAAGAGGCATGTGAAAAGATGATCAACATCATTAATTATTAGAGAAATGCAAATCAAAACTACAATGAGGTATCACCTCACGCTGGTCAGAATGGACATTATAAAAAAATCTAGAAACAATAAATGCTGGAAAGGGTGTGGTGAAAAGGGAACCCTCCTGCACTGTTGGTGGGAATGTAAATTGTTACAACCACTATGGAGAACAGTATGGAGGTACCTTAAAAAGCTAAAAATAGAACTACCATATGACCCAGCAATCCCACCTGAGAAAACCATAATTCAAAAAGAGACATGTACCACAGTGTTCATTGCACCACTATTTACAATAGCCAGGACATGGAAGCAACCTAAATGTCCATCGACAGATGAATGAATAAAGATGATGTGGCACATATATACAATGGAATATTACTCATCCATAAAAAGAAACAAAATTGAGTTATTTGTAGTGAGGTGGACGGACCTAGAGTCTGTCATACAGAGTGAAGTAAGTCAGAAAGAGAAAAACAAATACCATATGCTAACGTATATATATGGAATCTAAAAAAAAAAAAAATGGTACTGATGAACCTAGTTGTAGTGCAGGAATAAAGAGGTAGACCTAGAAAACGGACTTGAGGACATGGGGTGGGAGGGCAAAGCTGGGATGAAGTGAGAGAGTGGCATGGACATATATACACTACCAAATGTAAATAGCTAGCTAGTGGGAAGCAGCCGCATAGCACAGGGAGATCAGCTCGGTGCTTTGTGACCACCTAGAGGGGTGGGATAGGGAGGATGGGAGGGAGGCTCAAGAGGGAGGGGATATGGGGACATATGCATGCATATGGCTGATTCTCTTTGTTGTACAACAGAAACTAACACAGTATTGTGAAGCAATTATAGTCCAATAAAGATCTATTAAAAAAAAGTGTGTGTATTTGTGTGTATATGTGTATAAACATGTGAGTGTGTATGTGTGTGTGTTATGTCCATGTGTATATATTTATCAATGTGTGTATATGTGTGTGGGTGCATGCATGTGAAAATATGAGTGTATGTGTATATATATGTGAGATAATAAGTATATATGTGTGAGAGTGTATGGGAGTGAATGTATTTGTATGTATATATGTATGTAGGTGTATATAAATGTATGAATGTATGTATGTGTGTATATATGTATATCTAAGCATAGTATTTATATATGTGTGGGTATGGGTATGTGTATATATGTATCTATAAGTACATGTATGTATTTTGCGAATGCATGCATATGTGTTTATTTGTGTGCATGTGTGGGTGTGCATGTATGTACATACATATGCATCCACACACATCAAATAGGAGGCAATACAGATCAGGTGTTCCATATGTGTTGTTCTGTCTTTTCAAATAGATTTTATGTGTATTAAGGTCTGAAGTTATGACTCATATTTCTTTTGGAATTCGCACACTAGTGAGTTCTCAACAAGACTTATAGAACTGAATTTGGCACCACTACCCCTCAATTTCCATGGACCAGCAAGTTTTCACAGACCAAACTTCAGGGCTTTTATTTTGCTCAGTACAAAATAGTTTATAGTCAGAATAAAAAGTAGAAAATAAGACCCTAGAGATGAGTTTATTTTAAAATTTACAGAGACAGTTATTCTTTTTTTCTGGATTCCATAGCAAGTATCAGGTAACAAGAGTCTATAATTAAATGTCTATATTGCATAATTCCTCAAAAATCATTAAAATTAGTTAAGGAACGATTGAGAAGATGCTAGGCTGTGGATGACCTACTTTATTAGCCAGAAGAATGGACGAGACTCCATCAGGTGGACCTCACCTCCACTCTGGGCCAGTGGTAACACACTCATTTAGGTGAAGGTGGGGATCCCCTTCACAGATGTTCTGTAGCAGGAGAGGGAGATGGTGGTGGTGGTGGTGGTGATGCATGTGGCCTCCTGGTCCTGTGTGGGAAACCTGTCAACCCACACGTTCAGCTCTCAGGATAGGAGGGTGGGGTCCGTAGGGGAGAGTCATAGCCCAGGCCTGAGCAGACATGCTCAGCGATGCCTCCTCCTGACAAGGAGTCACAGCCACGGCTTTTGTTCTGCAGGCCAGCAAAGGCAGCCGGAGTGGGAGAGCCATCCAAAAGCAAGAGAGACCATTTCCTCACACACAAAAAGAGGTTAGTCTCTTATTTTTTTTTCCTCTGGAGACTGAGTCAGGCAGGAAATCAACACCCTAAGGTCAGATCTAAGTTGAAGAGGTGAGAGCTCCATTTGGGTTCAATTCAGCAGGCTGCAAGACACACACAGTCTAGATGGGCAGTAAACCAGAAGATCCACAGCAGCAGAAGAAATGCCTTACTCCCAAACAGCATTTGGAGCTCAAGAACAGTCTCCTGCATTTAAAGTCAGACTCCCCACCCAGCAAACCAAGCTGTGTTCTTTCTGGGTGGCTGGCTTAAAGAATTGTACATTACAGTGGAAACTCCCATTTACTTCATTTACTGCCATTTATAATATTTTCCACTACTTGGAGATAATGAATTCATCCTTTTCTTTTTTCCCTTTTTTTTTTTTGCAGGCCACCACAAGAGCCAAATGTTCCAGAATCCTTCTCAAATGTGTTACCCTTCATTTTCTATGATAGCTTTAGTGGTTTCTTTGGAAAGGCCCCAACATCAACCAAATTAACAATGCTGAGAATAAACTCAACTGTCACTTTCATTCCCTTTGAACAGCAGGAGGGAAACGCCACCTTCAAGATCCTTTCCAGTGTACAGGCATAAAGTAGACAGGTTAATTAAAGTCACTCCCAGAAAAACAACCACCTACCATAGAAAGTTTCTCCCTGGCCCAGTCTAACTCTGTATCACAGTTTTGGACAATCTCCAGTTTACCTGAAATTTATTTCACACAAAAGACTGAAACCATGAATTTTGTCAATGAAATTACATCTCTGCAATTGCCCAGCTGAGGGGCCTTTTGGAAGGATGTCAAGCAAGAGTCTTAGCAGGAGGTCAGAAAGAGAAAGGGAATATTCCAGGCTTCTTTTTCTTGCACAGAGACCTAGCAGTTTCCTCAGCTTGGGAAGAGTCAGACATGCACTGCATATGTGCTGCATGTGTATAAAGGAACTCGTCACTTAGAAAGCTTACTTTTTGCCAAATAACAGCCTCACAGCAAAGGCGGAGAGACAAAGTCACAGCAGCATCCCTTTCATTTTTATAGCCTTCAGTCCACCATCAAAATTGAAGCAATAAATATGCCAACATTTCTCTTTTTTATATTCTGTCATTGTTTGCTATGGCAACAGTCACTACCATGGGGCCAGCAGGAAAAGAGGACATACTGAACTAGGAAAAAAGATGGCATCCAGCTAAATCCATCACCAAACTCCAACTGGTAAAGGAAGTTGGTACCCAAGTCAGGTGAGTGCTAGTGCTCATAGCTCAGATGCTGGGTGAGACTGAAGAGCTATCCTGGAGGGGGTGGCAGAAAAATCACCATTTCCACACCACTAAACATGGCTTTTTATTGTCAATTTTCTACAAAGCAGAAAGGAAAAGACATTATTTAATTGTTTGCTAAACTTGTCAGATCTCTGGGGAAATGTTTTCAGCATCCATCATCAGTTGGCACTTCCTTGCTCCAAGAAGTCATTCTCCTAGTGTTGCCTCCATCCTCTGTTAAGGTTTTGGAAATCTATGTAGGTTCCCTATACTTCCTGCTTCAGGTAAGGCAGAGTTGCCCAACTTATATGGTTCAGTCCCTGATATGTCTTGTTCCATCTATTACTTTTAACCTTTCTTGTCTTTATATTGACACGTATCCCTCATAAATAAAACATAGGTGGGCTCTATTTATTCAACCAGTTGGACAATCACTGCCTTTCAATCTGAGTGTTTAGTCCATTAACATTTAGTGTAATTATTGACATGGCTGTATTTAACTCTACACTCTCACTATTTGTTTTCTGCTTGTTCCACTTTGTTGTTGCTGTTCTTTTGTTTCTGCTTTCCTGTCTTCATTTGGATTGATCAATTATCTTTTAGGTATTCTTTTTTATCTACTCTAATATCTTTTCAACTATATTTCTTTGGTTATCTTATTAGTGGTTATGCTAAGGACTATAATATGCATTCTTAACTTGTCACAATTAGCATGAGTTAATATTAGACCACATTACATCTAATATATGAATCTTACAACAGTATTCTTCCTTTAACTTCCCTTCTATCTTTATGTGATTGTTATTATATATGTTGTAAACCCCAGAATACACTGTTTATTTTGCTTGAAACAGTCAATGATCTTTTTTTTTGGTCAATTATCATTTTAAAAAAACAAGAACATAGACAAAATAAATTGTATGTTTACCCACATATTTATTGTGTTTGGAATTCTTCATTTCTTCCTGTAGAATATTGAACTTCTGCTTCCATTTGGTCCTTTTGAACATTTCTTCCTTGAAAACAAACCTAAGGTTAGGCATGACAGAAAGCTAATGCAAATTGATGGCTGGGTGAAGAAACAGGGCCAGCAATGACAAGTAGGGATGTGCAACAGCCTTCTTGTGATTGTGAATACACATACTATACAAGTGATTTTTCAGCAAGAATTTTTAGGGCCTATTTTTATTGTAGGAGGGAAAACCCAAGGGTGTTGGATTAAGTCTCAAAAGGCATTGAAGATAGAAATAATCTTTTCTGAAAGTTAGAACTAGGATCAAAAAGTATAAGAGACTTAGAAGCTGATTTATACTCAAGATAAAAAAACCAAGATTATTCAACATGAAACAAAATGTGTTGAAAACCATTGATTCTCCAAGACAGGGCTACTCAGGCTGCAGGGGTGGGGGAGGGCATGGCACAGAAGTTAAAAGTGTAGACTATGGTGTCTCACTTCCTGAGTTTGACTCCTGCCTCACTACTTACTGGCCATGTAAACTTGAGAAAGTTAATTAACTTCTCTGGCCTTGTTTCCTTATCTGTAAAATGGGCATGGTGATAATAACGATCTCAGAAGGCTGTTGTGGAGGGAGCCTCTAAAAAGCACTTGGAACACTGCCTGGCACACATTCCCGTATTCAATAAACATTAGCCATTACAATTATTGTTACCAGGTGACTCTTCATGTTGTTTCTAAATCTAAGATTCTGTTTTGCCCTGAGTCTTCTCTTTTTTATTATGCTTGGGTTCAAAGCAAAAATAAGACAACTGCTTTTGTACCACACTTTCCTCTTTCACTCAATCTCAGTACTCACTTATGAAACTGTAATTTTTGCCTAAATTCCTAATTTGCAACACTGAAAGAACTATTTCTTTTACTGAAATAATCTACTAAGACAAGAACTATGGCACAAATATATCATATAACATTCCCAGATCAATGAAAAACAAAATACCATGGATAAAATCAGACAGACTCCTTGACATGTGCTCTTGAAAAGTGGTCAGCCATGAAAGAAATAAGACTTGGTCTCTAAGTGATCAGACAATGAGAAACAAGAGAACTAACTTATGCTGCTGACCTACACCACCCACTAATTACCCATAGGAGCTCTAAGGTTCTAAACCATCTTCATGATAGGATCCAGTAACCTCATTTTACAGGTGCCATAACTGATATTTGGAGAAGTTTAAGTCACTCATCCAACTTCACACAGATGTGTCTCCCACAGCCATAATCTTTCCACCATAGCAAATGCTACACCATGCTCATGGGCTGCAGGAGAGCAGGGACACTTAGAATACGTCAGGACCTGGAGAACTAGACAGAAGTTTGAATAGACTCAGTTAATGGAGAACAGAACACATGGAGGTCAGGAAAGCAGGCAGCCAAAAAAGGGAGTTGAGGAGAGAAATCAGGAAGAGTCCAGTCTTGGTGTGGCTTCCCCAAAAAATAGACAGTCAAGGACTGATTTTGACTGGTTGATTTGGGAAGTAGAGGAGCACCAATAAGAGAGTAGAGAAGCCAAGCAGGGAAGGAAGGCAGCCAATGAAGTTCGTCTTATAAGCAAATTACTACTGTGGACAACTGGAACTTAAACCCACTGGGGAACCGCTGAAGCCAGTATAGATCCACAAACCTCAGAGTTACCCCACCCAGAGGGTGAGGGAGATGGGGTGTTTATACAAGTTCACCCTATTTCTTCCTTCCATCAGTGGTTGATGACTGTTCCTGGTGGTGTTGATTCCATGGTACTCTAACCTGCCATGTGCATGAGCAGAATGGCCTTCGATGACAGGAGAATGTTCTCAAATGAAATAAAGGCAGTGCTGGCAGCTGAAAGTTAGGCCAGCACATGTTGAAATGGTAAAAGCCAAAGTCAGGAATTCAGCTTGATAAATATCAGAAATGATGGTAGGTTGATAAGGCTAAGAAACCAGAAATCATTGAATTGGCTTTATAGAAACTATACATATTTTCTAGATCAGCACCTTTATTTTTGTATTGAGGTCACCAAGAAAAGAAAATGGCCCTTGGATGACCAGTGCACTAACAGCAAATTATATTCTAATTTCATGCCCTTGAACTCCAATATTCTCACCTATTACACCATGTAGAGAATAGTGATGCACTTTATTCCAAAACAGGTCTGATAAAAGACCTGCAATAGCCTCTTTTAAAACACCAGGGAAGGCAAAAAATAAATTTGAGGAAATAGATGGGGTCTGGGTTTGCAAATTCATATAAGGAAGTAAGTGGCAAAGAGGAAAATAGAGAAATTAAAAAGTAACAGTAGGAACTCTTACATAGTGTTAATGGGAATCCAAGATGGTGCGGCCACTTTGGAAAACAATTTGGGTGTTTCGTAAAAAGGTTGGTTTGGGTTCCAATATTCTAATAGGGAGTTGGAATATTAAAACATACTCTTGGGGCTTCCCGGGTGGTGCAGTGGTTGAGGGTCCGCCTGCCGATGCAGGGGACACGGGTTCGTGCCCCGGTCCGGGGGGGGATCCCACATGCCGCGGGGCGGCTGAGTCCGTGGGCCATGGCCGCTGGGCCTGCGCGCCCGGAGCCTGTGCTCCGCGGCGGGAGAGGCCACGGCAGTGAGAGGCCCGCGTACCGCAAAACAAACAAACAAAACATACAATCCAGCAATTCCACTCCGTAAGTATTTTTTCAAGAGAAATGAAAATTTACATTCACACCAGAACCTATATGCCAATATACATAGTGGATTTTCATAACTACCAAAAACTGGAAACAAACTGCCAAATGTCCCTCAGTCACAGAATGGATAAACGAAGTGCCAAACATCTACAGTGGAATCCTGCTCAGAAACAAAAAGGAACGAACTAGGATATGCACAACATGGACGAGACTTACATGCATCAGGCTAACTAACAGAAGCCAGACTCAAAAGGCCACACAATATGATTCCATTTACATGACATTCTAGAAAAGACCGGATGTGTGGGAAAGGATGAACTACCAAGGGGTAGTTCACAAGAGAATTGTGCAGGTGATGGAAATATCCTGATTGTCTTGGTAGTTACATGACTATGTACCTTTGTCAAATTCATAGAATTATACACCAAAAAGAGAGAATTTTGCTGTATGCATTTTTTTAAGTGAACAAAAATTTTTAAAGGCAATGGTAGGTTCTGACAGCAGCAAGGAACCTCAAAGTTGAAAACCAAACGCATTGTACTGGGACTGAAAATTCCACCTTCTTGCGCTTCAGCCATTGGCAGCAGCATCTTGGGCCCTTAGTAACTGAGACGGTCCGTGATTAAAGCAAAAATATGTGCAGACTAACAGATTCTTTGAAGCTCCATGAGACTACACCTCCAACTTTATGACAGAGCCAAATCATGTGGATTGATTGCAGTCCAGTACCACAAAAATGACAATCATTCAATGAGATAAATAACAAACTGTTTAAAAGCAGAATATCAAATTTTTTAAAGGATGGAAACATAACATCCACCCTGGAGTCTAGGAGTCACATGCATGGTAAAACTGTCTTTGATTGTACAGGAAGCATTTGGAGCAGAGGAAAAAACATAGACATTGGAACTGGACAAAACGGTATGCACTCCCTGACTCGTCACATGATTATGGCAGATCAAATCTGCAGTCTCAATTTTTTACCCCTCCCTGAACCATGTTCCTTGATATATAACTTCATAGTTCTCCCCCTTGAACTGTGGCCATCAGGTACTTCTCTAGCCCTTAACTTTGGGCTTAGTGAGGAGACATGCTTTGGCCAACGGGATGTGGATGGAAGTGACGGCATGATAGTTCTGAGCACTCACCTAAAGAAGTCATGTGCTGTTGCCATCTCCTTGAAAAGAGCTTTCTTGTGTCCCTAGATGAATTCACATGACACAGGCCATTCCAGCTAATCTCCTGACCTATGAGCAAGAATAAATGAACCTTGTTTTAAGTCACTGAGTTTTGGGGGCAGTTTGTTATGCAGCATTACTATGTTAATAGCTAACCAAGACAATGATCTCAGGTGAGTTTATGTCCCATGTATCCATTTATTCATCCAAAACAAATATTTATTCAACACATACAATGTGCTAAGGACTATAGTAGGTGCTGAACACCCTGCTGAGCAACGAGCCTAATGGTCCCTTCTGACTGTAACCTAAAGCTCACTGCCATGTGGGTCCAAATGAGGTCATTAATGCACATATTCAGCCAGCTCTAAAACTCCCCCTGCTTACACAACAAGTTCAGTATAAGCTGATTCCTATCAAGTTCTAAATTTATTTAGGCTGTATGCTCGGCCATCTCTCATTCCACGCTCTACCGCCCTTTGCCCCCACTGCCTTCCACGCCTCTTACTAGGCTTTACCAAGCTATGCTTAATTGTGGGGGTCCAACAGCAGTGTAGGAACTAAAAAATGTAGTTGTTCTGAGCACTAGACACATGTGGCCCTTTAATCAAAATTCAGCTCCTCAGCACATTAGCCTCATTTCAAATGCTCAATAGTCCCATGTGGCCAGTGAATACTGTATTGGACAGAATATATATAAACATCTTTATCATCACAGAAAGTTCCACTGGACAGAGTCAACTAGAGTTCCAGTTTGCAAATATCGCCCTTTTCTTCCAATGGCTCATGCATGCTATCAGAATGTCATGTGCCAGCCTCAGTGCTAAACCCAGAAGCAACATCAATGCAGATACTATTGCAGACTCTGCCCCATCATGCTGTTTCCTTCTATTGGAAGGAATTCTCATTGAGATCTCAGAGTCCCTCCATGAAGCTTGGCTTCTGTCATAACCCTTCCCCCTGCCAAGTCCATTTCAATTCAAGGTATTTTCCTCCTACTGGAAATTTCTAGAATCTCATGAAAATCAGTCAATATAAACAGTAACCTAGAGAAAGAGATGGCACCCAACTTCTCCTGCCTGATGTATCCACACCTCAGATCCAGCTAGGCAGGACTACAATCACGTGGAACTGAAATGGAAATTATAATATTCAGGTGTTGAAGTGAGGAATAAATCCAGTAATATGTATAACATGTCCAGTGTAGGACTAGGAACATAGTAGATATCAAGAAATAATGCTTTTTAGCACAGGGAGATCAGCTCGGCGCTTTGTGACCACCTAGAGGGGTGGGATAGGGAGGGTGGGAAGGAGATGCAAGAGGGAGGGGATATGGGGATATATGTATACATATAGCTGATTCACTTTGTTATACAGCAGAAACTAACACAACATTGTAAAGCAATTATACTCCAATAAAGATGTTTAAAAAAATGAAAGAAAGAAAAAAATAATGCTTTTCCCTCTAGTCATCTCAATTGTATTGGAATTTGGCATAATTTCCTGATGCTAGCGACTGGCTGATTCCATTAAGGTTTCTAATTAATACCCACCCAGATAAGTTCACAGGTGACTGGAGATGTTAGCACAATCAAAACTCTCAGCTAGGACCCACAACTACCTCCCTTTAACTGCACCAAGATCTTAGCCTTTGCCACTGGAGGAGGAGAAGCAAGAAAGATTCCTCACTGGAAGATCCCAATTTCAACTGCGTGACCACTAAATGATTTCAGATGTCTCTGAAGGAATCCCCGCTCCTTCCCTTGGCTCCCTGGGAGCTGCTTTCAGGAACATAAAAATATGACCACGAAAAATAATCTCAACATCTCAACCACCTCTATACTGATCGTTCTTCTTTAACCTTTGGGGTTCTTAAAAAATATTTAAAATAGAAGGAGGCCTAATTGGGAAGAATAAGGTCTGCCCTGAAGGAAGAACAGTTAACCAAGAACAAAGCTACAGGAGGGTTTCTGTTGTGTTTTCTTCTAAGCTCACTGGAATTTTTGGTCTTGGACGGACAGATCAGCACAGCACATCGCTCCCAAGTTTCCAACCCCAAAATATTTTTCTTAATTTTAAATCTTTGAAGAAGAAATGCTAAATTTGTTTCATGATTTTTTACTACTGAATATGATGGAAAGAGAATGCTAGCTCCTGCCTCTTATTCGCCCCCCCAGAAGAAGTTGGGCCAATGGAAAAAGCTGAGATTTTGCTGTTTTTCTACCCATCTATTGAGATTTTCAAAGTATACCACTCAGAAAATATTCCCATTTGAAAAGAACTTTATCCCTGATACTTATGGCTTTGATGACTAGATTTGGGAAAAAAAAAAAAAAAAAAAAAACACTTATAATTCTAAAGTAAGTAAACCCTCAGTCCTTCCAAGATTCCAGAACCTAAATACCCCCAGACACTACTTCCTCCTAGAAGAACTGGAAGAATAAATTTGCATTTGCCATTCTCTGAAAAATGCTGATCACCAGGTCAAACTCATTTGAATAGGCCTTTCAAACTCCAACACATCTCACATTATTGTGCATCAAATTTTCCAGCCAACAGAATTAAACTCTTGTTTACTCCATTTTTTTCTAATTTTACATTTTCTACATTTTATTATGTACATGTGCCATGTTCCTTTTCTTTCTTTTCACTCCTTATACCTTGTCTTTCATTTGCTTCCCTCTTTCTGTGATACATAAGATCCCTTGGTCTTTCCTGTCTCAGTAAATAGCTAAACCATCTGTCCAAAGGCTCAGGTCATAAATACAGGATTCATCCTTGATTTCTCCTTTTCTCTCATGGCCAGCATCCAATCTGTCAACACGGTCTACTGAGTTTGCCTCCAAAACATTTTGTGAATCCATTACATCTCTTTGTGAATTTGTTTACATCTATTTCTTCTGTTCCACTACCTTGCTCCAACACAACATTATCTTTGCAATGACCTATTAATTGAGTTCTCTGCTTCCACTTTTGTTCTTCTACCATCCATTCTTCACAAAGCAGTTGGAATGATGTTTTAAATATATATATATATATATATATATATATATATATATATATATACACATTTATTTCACTCCCCTGTATAAACTCACCACTGGCTTCCCTTGAGACTTATACTGAAATCTAAATTTCTTAGAATACTTTACTGTGGCTCTGAAGAGTCTAGCCTGTGCCCACCTTCCAACCTCATCTTCTGGGCTCATTTCCGGTCATTGTCCCCTGGTGCTCTGCACTCCAGTACACTGGCTTCTCCTCTGCATATGCTGAATTTGCCAACTTTCTTCTTGCCTTGGCACATTTGCATTAGCTGTTCTCTCTGCCTGAGACAATCTTCTCCCACAACTCTGAACAACCAGCTCATTCTTGCCCTTCAAGTCGATGTCATTTCGGAGAGGATTTCCCTGACTACTTAGTCTAATGTAGCTCTCCAGTCATTTTGGATCCTAACCCCGCAACATACATTTTTTATAGTACTTATCACAAGCCAATATTTACCAGAGTTATTTCTTTGCTTATTGTCTGCTCCTCCACAGTAGAATGGCAGCCCCCGTAGAGCAGGGATCTTGTGTCTTATTACAACTGCAAACAGTAGGTGCTAAATGAAATATTTTTGAATGAAAAAGTGAATAACCCTCCAGAATATTTTCTTCTTCTAACCTGAAGGCTATTTGAGAATATATCCTTCATCTCAGCCAGAGAAACGAAGACACTCTCTTTAAACTAGATAGGAAAGAAAATGACGTTAACATTGATTTTGTGTGTTCTTTGTGCCTGGCACTGTGCTTAATCCTCTGAATTAATTATATCATTTAGTATTTATAATACCCCCTTTGAGTGGGCACAAGTATCTGCATTTTAAAAAGAAAAGCTGAGAGTGACCATCGTCAGAGCTTGCTACCCTGTTCAGATCCCATTTAGACCTGGCTGCTGTGAATAATGGCTGCTGATGCTGAGATGCCTTCTCTTGAGAATTGCCTTCTTGAGACATAACACTTCATGGGGAGACTGCACCCCTCCATGGAAGCCCCTAGACAAAAACTGACACAAGGGTACAAAGGGTGACCCTCTTGAGACCAATTCTCTGGTACAATTTACACTTCAGAGCTCTCCGTGGAATCAGGCTGAACCTAGATTCCAGTTAAGTTGGATTCTACATTCAGTATCTTCCCCTTCCCTTCCATGCTTCCCTCATTCTATTTCAGAGTTCTCCTGGGAGCGTGCTCCCTTAATAAATCATTTGCACAAAAATCTCCATCTGAGTCTCTGCCTCTAAGGAATTTGACCTAAGACACTTAGTGATAAAAAAATCATGTACTTAAGGTCAGAGAGTTAATAAGTGGTACAGTTAGAATCCACCCACAGGTCTGCAGGACCCCTGTGCCCTTACCACCATACTGCACTGACTCCTTCAGAAGTTCATCTTTGTACCTTCAGGGAAGACTACCATGGACCTTTCTGGTATGAGAATTTCTGAAATATGCCCAAAGGCAAAAAAATGTTTAAAAAACCCTGCAATAGGGGTGAGTGGCCCTTCTCTTCCTAAGATACATATCAGTGACAAGCATAAGGGGGAAAAAAGATGCATAGAGGAAAAGAGACTGGCTCTGTGCCTTTCTTAAGAATCCAACTGTCTATTCTGTGACCTTGAACACCTCCATCTCAGATTCCTCATCTGTAAAACGGATGGAAAATACCTATGGCGAAGAGTCATGTTATAACGTCCGGTAGGTAGTAGATGCTCAGTAACTGAAGCTAATATTCTCCAAAATCACAAGTGTTGTTACCCAACTCCAAGCGTTTCCTGAGATTCAAGTCCTAGAACTCCAAACATGTTCCCCACATCTCCTGTCTTCTTTTCATGGAGACTGGTTTTTGACACATATGATAAGTTGCTTTAATCAGTTAAGCAAAGGCTGGGGTGGGGGGTGCCAAGGAGCTGGGCGTTGAAGGGAAATCGCCTCTATAGCCTTAGTCTGAGGCATCTAGCTCTACGTAAGCATGCTAAAGGGAAATAATGCTGGTATTCACCGCTCCCAAATTATGCTATAAGAATTAAGATGATGACACATGGTTGCAGCAACATGGACGGACCTAGAGATTATCCATACTAAGTGAAGTCAGACAGAAAAGACAAACATCCTATGATATCACTTATATGTAGAATCTAAAAAAAAAAGAAATGATACAAATGAACTTATCTACAACACAGAAACAGATTCACAGACATTGAAAACAAACTTACGATTACCAAAGGGGAAAGAGCCAGGGAGGGATAAATGAGGATCTTGGGATTAACAGAAACACACTACTATATATAAAATAGATAAGCAACAAGGTCTTACTGAAACCATACTCAATATCTTATAATAGCCTATAATGGAAAAGAATCTGAAAAAGAATATATATATATATATATATATACACATACACACACACACACACACACACACATATATATACACATATATATGCATAAAACTGAATCCATTTGCTGTACACCACAAACTAACACAACACTGTAAAGCAACTATACTTCAATTAAAAAAAATGATACTTACATATGGTCCAACTGTACAGAAAGCTACAGATGTGCCTTCTTAGCATACCTCTTGCCCTTGGACATAAGAAAAGGAACGAGCATACCTCAAACTCATTAAATGCCTCTTAAATGTGTGGCTGACTCACTGAAAAGTCACCCTCGTTATCACAGTTAATATCCCCTGTGCCAAGTGCTTTATAATCATTATTCTGTTTAATCCTTACTACAGCCCTGCATTTTTTTTTTAAATACTCCTGGTCCTTTCTAGAGAAAATAGAGGCTAGAGCAGTGGACCTCAAATTTTGGCATGCAGCAGAATCACCTGCAGGGCTTTTTAAAATCTAGATTGCTGGGCCCCGTCCCCAGAGACTCTAATTCTGTAGGTTTGGAGGAATGGCCCAAGAATTTGCCATTGGACCACACTTTGAGAACCACCGGCTTAGAAGAATTACAAAATATTTCTAAGACTCCAACCCTTCAGAGTTTGTTTACATTCTAAAGCCTCTGCTGTTAATTATGGAAGGAAAATTCTTTCCTGGTCTTAACCTGGGATCAGTTGAACTTGGCTCCTACTGGGTCACAAGAGCCAACTGTCATCATACCCTCCCAATTTCATATTCACAGATGTCACATTGGTAGCTTGAAATCGGCTATGGTGGGGGAATTCACCCCATGGAAATTGGCAAACACTACAAACCAAGGTTTGTTTTTTCACCCAAGAAGCCAGTAATTAAACTCTTACCAGTACATCACTGGTCAAGATGATGCCTACAGATTCCTCTGCTGTCTCTCATTCCTCTCAGAAAGACTTCATCAGTAACCAAGGACCATGACTGTGGCTAAGACAGTGGCTCTATCCATATACAGGTTTCTAATACCACATTCTCAAGTAAGTCCATTTCTTTTCTTCAGTTTTCCTTTAAAAAGGAAAGTAACCAATTTTAATGTAAAATTTTTCCCCTGTAAATCAGGCGGGGCATAACCCAGCCCCACTGTCTCCACAGTGGGAGTGGCAAGCCTCTGTATGAAGTCATCTCATGCATCCTTTGCCTTCCTTTCTATTTCTAACAAATATTTTTGAGACCCTGCTCTCTGCCAGGCACTGGATTAGGCAAAGGGGAGAAGACAGTGGTGGGCTGTGGCTTTGTGAATCAAATAGTCTCATGTGGGCTTGAGGAAGAATAATTCCAAATTTTCAGAGAGAAGAGAATCTAAAAGAAACCTTTATCTGAGAATTCTGATTAGAGCTCAGAGTTTTAATGGGTAATACAGTCAAATACGTGGTACAAAATTCTAAAGGTACAAAAGGATATACAGTAAAATATACATCTCCCTCCCATTTTTGTCTTCCAAGCACCCAGGTCCCACCTTCTGAAAGAAAACGCTATTTTCATTTTGTGTGTGTGTATTCAAAGATATTTTATGCACATAAAAACAAATACATTTTTTTCTTTTTTAACACTGATAACTCACAACACAAAGTTTTCTGCACGCTGCATTTTTTTCATAACAATACATCTTGGATAGTATTCACAGCAATGAATAAAGATCTGCCTCATCCTCTTAAACTACTGCATAATACTGTGTATTATGGTGTACCATAATATATTTATCTAGTCCCCTATTGATAGGCATTCAGAATTGTTTCCAACCTTTTGCAGTTACAGATAGTGCCACAATGAATAACTTTGTGCGTTCAACAATTCACTCCTGGGTGGGTATTTCCGTAGGATAAATTTCAAGAAGTAGAGTTCAAGGTCAAAGGACATTTGCCATTTTAGTAGCTAGTACCAAATTGTCTCCCAAACTGTACCAATTTATGCGGTCACTAATGATTTATGAGAGTTCCATATTCTTCACGTCTTTTCAACTAACTATTAAACATTAAGGCGTTTGCTAATCTGGGAAGCGAAAATTACCTTATCATAGTTTTAATATGCATCTTTATTATTACGGATGAGGTTGTGTGGCTATTTATGTATGCAGGATAAATTTGATTAATTTGCTTCTTAGAGAACTATCTGATCATATCTTTAGTTCATCTTTCTATGGGTTTCTGGCCTATCCTTATTGATATGTAAGCACTCTTTATATATTATAGAAATGTCCCCTTTATCTGATATAAATTGCAATTTTTTTCCAAATGGTTATTATAAATCAAGAAAAACCAGTTACCACAGGAACTTTCTTAGCCAGAAACTACCTCCTATACTTAAATATGTTTGAAATGAGTGTCCAGAAGCCACAGATAATATTAAAAGTATCTGTCTCCATTCTAACAATAGTTCTCTAAAATCGTGGCTAAACGCAAAAGCTCTGACCAGAGCACTTGACAGTAACATGTAGAATCTCACTTCTGAACTAATAAGGAAAAGAATCTCAGAATGCTAGACCATGAAAAGCGATAGAGAGGGACCGGCTTTGGCCCACTGTCTCAGGAGTGTCAGAATGGATTGCTCGGATGGTCTTGAGAAACTTTCTCACTTGTTTATTTTCAAATGTCTTCAAGAGCCCATGAGGAAATCCTAGATAAGAGCAGACAGGGCTAGAGATGGCGACTCCACTAGCCAGGGGGGCTCCTGGGGGTCTTTACAATCACTGCCTGCCCCCATCCCCCAACCCTGTCGTCCTAAAGATATCTGCAAACTGGAAAAGCAGATGGCATGAATTATCTCCACACATGTCCCTGGATGTCTGGGCTTAGTTTTGATGGCAGCTTTATGATTCAACAAATATGTCTCTCCCAAATAAGCAAGTCCCTGCTTCGGCCCAGGTTTGCCAGCCTGAGCTAATGCCAGTGCTGTCTGGACTGCCCCTCCCCGCAAGCTAAGGTTTTCTTAAGCACTGTTTTCAGGAGATGGGGGTTGCTCTTGTTTTATTTCTGATAATCAAGCTTTACAAAGATTTCTGGCTAAGAAAACACCACATAAGCCTCTAAATCCTAAGGAGGCTCAGTAGCAATTTTAAGGGGAGAAGATAAAGCTCTCAACGGGCGCAGATGTCCTGCGGCTCAGATCTTCAGCACAGTGTGAAATCCACAATTCAGGGGGCTAAGAAATGGAACACTCCAGTCTCTTTGGAAAGTGGCCATGAGACATCTTCTGGAAAAACTGGCCACCAAGCCCCTAGCTGCTATGGAGAACATCTAAAAGCGTACTCATTGATCTACAATTTCATGGTTCTCCTTACACCCTGCCACAAAGAAACAGCCTCAACAATGCAGATGGAAATGAATGATAGGCTGAGCTTATGAAGTGCAACAGCCAAGATGTAACTTAAGAGGAGCTTGGCACCCCAAAGGCAAGCGTAACTCTCAATTTCATGAAGACATGGTTGTGTTTCCTGCTTCTTTTTCTTCTCCCATGGTTCCTCCCACAAGGCTTAGCACACAGTAGGTGTTCAATGGGCCCTCCCATAAAATTCCCAAGATGGTTCCAGGAAAATTTTCCTTTTTCCTGTGCTCCCAACCATGTCCTACACATTCCTTGAGTCCCATCACAGTTAGCTTATCTTCCAAGAAGCCTTCCTGGCTGTTTCGTTCAGTCCTCATTGATCTCTCTGTGTGCTCTTCCCACTTTTTGGACCACTTTATGTAAGTTCACTTTGTGTAAGAACTGACTTCTTTATTCACGTGTGGATCTTGACATCACAGCTACATAAGAAGCTCCTTGAGTAAAAGAATATTTATATTCCTATGTTCCTGGCAGCAGGTAGAAAATAACTTGTTGCTTTCTCTGTTCCAGTATTCTCATGCTGTTCCATCTTCCTGACACCTGCCTTTCCCTCATCTTTATCTCTCAAACCTCAGCTTAGCAATGTCTTCCATTAGGAGACCCTGTATTTATCTCTATGACTCTACAATGATTACTGCAACGGTGACTGGACTATCTCTGTATCAGTGAGTGATTTCTTCCCACAAATACTCCCTAAAATTCAGTAACTTCAAACATGAGTTCATGGGCTGTGCCCAGTTATGCATGCTTATGCATCTGTGGTCAGCTGTGTGGGCACTAGCTGGTCCAGGATGGTCTTAACTGGGCTGACTTGGCTCTGGTCCATGTGTGTATGGTCTCCATCCTCCAGAAGGCTAGCTTCAGCTTGTTCACAAAGCAGTCACACCAGGATCTGAGAGAGAGAGAAAGGGGGTGGGGATGGACAAGGCCACCTGAGGTCTAGGCTGAGAACTGGCACAAGGTTACTTTTGCCACATTCTATTGGTCACATCAAGTCACAAGGCTAGCCCAGATTTAAGAGTGAGAAGAAGGACTCCTCTTGCTAAGAGCTGCTGCAAAGTCACATGATAAAGGGGTGTGATACAGAGAGAGGTGAAGAAGTGGGGCTATATTTACATTCAATCTTCAATGGTCTCTCCCACCTGACTATGAACTTGACCAGTACAATGTTCTGTTCACTGTTATTTTTCCAGCCCCCAGGACAAGACTGGCACAGAGCAGTTTTATTTTTTAGATGACTATATGAATTAATTAATAGTGAAAAAGGTTAGCTGAAAGTAAAGAAAAGGAGGAATGAAAACTCTCGTGATTGAGCATCTATGAATAGCTCAGTGTTTTATTTAATCCTCCTAATTTATTTCATGGGTTCCAGAAGCAGAGTCTCAGGACTATTGTGTCATTGGTATTGTCTTCTTTTAATTCTGGCTTTTGGTATGCCAGGCACTACTCTATGTGTTTTTTAGGAATCAGTCAATAAATTGTTACACAAATGCTATGAAGTAGATACTGTTTTTGCCACTATGTCCCAATTTTATAGATGAGGAAACTAAGGCACAGAGAGAGTAAGCAAGTACCACAACTTCACAGCTCAAAAAAGCACGAACCCATCCAGTCTGGCTCCAGAGTCAACTTTCTCAGTCACTACATTACTCTGTATCTCAAGACATGTGGTTCATACCATTGTTCCCCATCTTAGCTACTAGACAAGTTCCCTACTTCACTAGAGTTTACCAATACAGTGGCCCCATGAGACTAGATTTAAATGAATTAATTTTTTTTTTTTTTTTTTTTTTTTTTTTTTTTTGCGGTACGCGGGCCTCTCACTGCTGTGGCCTCTCCCGTTGCGGAGCACAGGCTCCAGATGTGCAGGCTCAGCGGCCATGGCTCACGGGCCCAGCCGCTCCGTGGTATGTGGGATCCTCCCAGACCAGGGCACGAACCCGTGTCCCCTGCATCGGCAGGCGGACTCTCAACCACTGCACCACCAGGGAAGCCCAAATTAAAATTTAATCGAAATAAACGTTTAGTCCCTCAGTCACACTAGTCACATTTCATGGGCTCAGTAGTCCCAGGTGACTAATGTCTACTGACCAGGACAATGCAGGTATCACCTCCATCATCACAGAAAGTTCTATTGGACAGCACTGCTCGAGATTATTCCATGCTCAGAGAATTTCCCTGAGGTCACAAGGAGAAATAAACTTGAAGAAGATGCAATTAAGATCAAGACAGGATGTGCTGTCATATGGCCCTTTACCAGCTATGTGGGAAATTGGCATCTTGAGTCCTGGGGGCCTTGAAAGTAAATATGAGCATGAGGGGCTGTGGAAACACCACAGGTTGTTTCTCTAGTGAATATCACTTGGGTTTGCTAGTTTGTTAAAATTTAGAATTCACGCAAGTGCAAAAAATAAGCAGTTTTCCTGAACCTACACAATTTGATGTCTTAATAGTCCTCCACCCTTATTCCCAATTTTCTCAAATGTAAACCTATATACACCCAAGGTAGAAAGGTACACATTTTCTGAATAGGGCAAAGCGCTACACGGGGTGGGGGGTGTGGGGGGGTTGTCGGCAGAACACAGAGAAGGCCAGTGAGAAAACTTCTCTAGGTGAGGAGTGGAAATAGCTAGAGGGCAAGATTGGAGGGAACTTTCAGAACACCTAACAAGCATAACTACAGACCTGGCCAACCCCTCTTGCTTCTTTAAATTTCACTTTAAATTTGATATTTTAAATAATTCCAAACAGCTGAGGAAATTTCAACTGTGCTCTATAAATACTGCTGTTTTTTCTTCACTCATCTGTTTTATACCCCTTTATTTAAATCTTATGGTCTGCTTTGCAAATTTGATTAGGGTTTTCCTGAACGCCTACTTGGCACTGAAACTTGATAACAACAGTTGAAACTCAGAAGGTTGCTTTACTTTGAGCCTCTATTTACAACTTCCCACCAACATTTTGAGAGTAAGTGCCACCTAGCCAATAGATGACTTTTTTCTGCCTCCAGGCATTTCCTAAACTATTGAGGAATTACAGTGAGTGCTCTTGAGGCCATCCTCGAAGAGGATCCTTTCTGTGCCTCAAAAATCAGTCCTTCATGTTTTGAAAAAATAAAGAAAAATCAGTACAAAGGACATGCCATAGTATAGGGATTGACTTCAGTGTTACCCTCCTTAAAGTCTGCTAATAAAAAGTGCCCTATTTTTCATGGCTTGCAAAACATGATGAGTTTGCAAAAAATAAACCTCAACCTACTAATGGTGGATAGTTTAATAATCTCACGTATTCCTTTACTGCAATTCAGCCCCTTGCCTTTCCACTTTCTCTTAGGAGATAATTAGACCTGAACTCAGATGGCAAGAATGTAAAATCTCTTTAGAAAAAAGAATGGAATCTGTGGAGGAAGATGCACTACTAATGTGAAGATACTGCTCAAATGCACTTGAGCAGGTTTAGAAAGTTTTTGTGGTTAGATTTCCCACCTTTCCCACCAGGATGGTCATTTAATGCCTGTCATATTTTCACTAAATACTATAAGCCCTGTACACCCAGGCACATCTGCAATCTCAGCTTTATCAGAAAAGCTTGAGAGGAATATGATCAGTGGCAAAGATTAAGGGGGCTTTGCAAACAGAGGAAGGCATGTTCCATGTTAATTGCTAATCGGTTTCAGCCAATATGGCACCGTGACAAGGCAGCAGGCCTTATCTAACAAGAAGGGGATAGTCCTGCTTTTCTGGGGTACAATATGTCTAAACAGAAGAATCACCCAACAACCCCAGGTGACTAATTTCTCTATAAATATATTATTGACGTAATAGAGGCCTTTTTAATGGGATTATAACTACCCAGACAGCTGCTCTGCTAGTCGAGGAGAACATGGTTGACAAAAAGACTTAAAGGAAAGAATAGAGGAAAATAGCAAATCTCCAGCCAGGCACACTTAAATGACCTCATTGCTTCAAAATAATAGGATCACATCGCAGATATGAAAGGAAAAGCCAGTACGCTTAAAGCAATCGCTTTTTCCATGCTCTTCACCGTTTCTCTCGCACTGCTCAACTGAGAAGCCCCCACTTCCCTTGTGCCAGAGGCAGGCCTTCCAAAGCAAAGGCCACATTGTCTGTTACAGTGTTCTTTAAAGGAATTATGTTTGGATTTAAAAGTGCTCTAAAATGGATATGTTTTTTGCCTACACAGCCAGGCTAACTTTTATAATTTATATGAAATTCTTTCCAAATTTTACTCAAAAAAAGCAATTCTCCCAGATGCCCAGTCTTCAGGGGGGGAAAAAAAAAAGCATATAAAGAACTAATCAAGGAAAAGAAAAATTGTCTTAAAAATTACTTCCACAATTAAACCTCACTTGGATTTAAAAATAAGAGCGTTAAATAAAATGGTAGTATCTCTTTATTGCTGCCCATTAAGAGAAAACAATGAAAAATAAATGTGATATTCTATACATTCTCTTAAGGTTCATAGAAAGAGTACAGTCGCTCCCCATTATCCACAGGGATATGCTCCAAGACCCACAGTGGATGCTTGAAACCATGGATAGTACCATACCCTACATATGCTATGTTTTTTCCTATATATACATTCCTATGATAAAGTTTAATTTCTAAATTAGGCACATTAAGAGATTAACAACAAAAATAATAAAAATAAAACAATTATAACAATCTAATGTAATAACAGTTGTGTGAATGTTGTCTCTTTCTCAGAATACCTTATTATACTGTAGTCACCTTTCTTGTCATGATGTGAGATGACAAAATGCCTCCATGATGAGATAAAGAGGGGTGAATGACGTAGGCATTGTGACCTAGCATTAGGCTACTACTGACCTACTGACAACATGTCAGAAGAAGGATCATCTGCTTCCGGTGATTCTGGATCATAGAGCCATACTGCAGGTGGCTGGATACCAGGAGCAGACTATGTCCATGGCTGGGGATCCCAGGCAGGGCCAAGCCAGATGGAGCGAGATTTCATCATGATTCTCGGAACTGAGGACAATTTAAAACTTATGAATTGTTTATATCTGGAATTTTCTATTTAATATTTCAGACTGCTACTGACCGTGGGTGTTAGTGAGACCAAGGAAAGTGAAACCACAAATAAGGGAGGACTACTGTAACCTTAGATGAGTCTTGAGAAAACACAGAGCCAAATTCATGACTTACAGTTCTTTAGAGTTATTCACTGTGTCTAGTGACTTAAACATATAAGGCACTTAAACATTCATTCATTGGGTAATTAGAAATTCAATGGAGAATGAAAGAACATTCCTGCCCTTAGGTTCTAGTTTGGACATTGGGACCCCATGCAACAAAGTCTGAGATGGGGATCCTTGAGCATGTGGTTTATAAGGGAGGACCCTCAGGTGAAACCTGTAAGACAGTGACAGACGCAGCACAGGGCAGAGGAAGGAGCTCCAGAAGGATGTGGTTTCAACTGATCCCATAGAGAACTCTGGATGAGAGAAGCATCACCCCACCAAACCACCAATCCTCTCTTTATTCCTCCAAAGTTATTTAAAGTAGTAATGTAATCAAACCTTAAAATGTCAAAGGCTATGGGCTTCCCTGGTGGCGCAGTGGTTGAGAGTCCGCCTGCCAATGCAGGGGACACAGGTTCGTGCCCCGGTCCGGGAAGATCCCACATGCCGTGGAGCGGCTGGGCCCGTGAGCCGTGGCCGCTGAGCCTGTGCATCCGGAGCCTGCGCCCCGCAATGGGAGAGGCCACGACAATGAGAGGCCCACGTACTGCAAAAAAAAAAAAAAAAAAAAAATCTCCAAGGCTTAACAAAATAGCAGTTTTGGCCCATATAATTTGGTTAATGCAGGTTTTCCTGATCACGTAGCTCTTCTTCAAGCCCTGATCCAGCGACTTAGGCTCCTATCTTGTTACTTCACCAGAGTCTTCAAACAGACGGCTTCCATGGTGGAAAGAAAAGAGATGGAAACCCCACAGAGGACATCCCCCGGGAGATTTTCAGGGCCTGGAAGGAGCACACGTTGCTCCCACCCACATCCTGCTGACCAGAACTCAGTCAACAGCCTAACTAAATTGCAAGGGAGGCTGGGAAATGTACTTCAGTTATGGGCCGGGAAGAAGCACATTTGGGGAACATCTAGGCAGTCTCTACCACTGCTCTCTGACTCTGTGCTCCAAGAAGGCCACAAGAACAGACATGCCAGTGCCAACACAATAGAGGAGACTTTGAGCTTTTATGATCGCTCACCTGCACCATGAAAGGGAATCCATTGCTCACAGGCCTCTCCACTGGCCCAGCAGTTAGGGAGAGGGCAGAAGAATAGGAATGGGGAGGAGGAAGGGCCTGGTGTGTCTGCACAGAGCTGGTCCTCTAATTCCCATTTCTTGCAGCTGAAACAATACACCTTCCAGCCCTTTGGACAATTAGCTAGTGTGGGGCAGTAGTACCTACACTGGGCTAAGCACATGAGCCATGGGGGCCTGACTTTGATGAGTCCCAAGCCTTTGCATAAGCCTTGGTGACTCACATGTCCACTCTATGCCTCAGTTTCCTCATCTGCTGAATGGGACAAAGATACAGTGATGTCTAGTCTACACCTCACACTGGAATTCTCTAGAGGGCAAGTAAGAAAACAAAGTCTCGGAGAATTTAAGAGCTATAGCCAAAGTCCCAATAACTGATTAATGACTTAAGTAATTCTAACTCATATTTTTCAACTCCTACGTTGGGATCCTTCACTGTACTGCAATACCTCTCATATCAAATGTGAAAGCTTATGGATAAGTATAAATAATGGCCTAAATGTCAGGTAAAATCATTCCTATTGCACACATTTGGGTTACCACTTTTCAGAAGGACATTTGGGATCTACAAAGGAAAATTCCCCAATCAGCCTACAAATCTAATTGTATCGTCAGGCACTACCAGCTCCCAGAACATCATGATAAAGCCATTAGCTTATTCACCAGAGAATGCTGGTTTCCTATCAAGAAAAGAAACACCTCTTCCAAAGCAATGTTTATAAGCTGAAGCAACCATATGACAAGAAGAAGGACCATAATAAAAGCAGAATGAACTGGAAATCTTGCATGGAAGCCCTGAGATAGGTTGCCCCAGTGGTTCTCAGTCTACATACCCATCAGCATCACATGGGGAACTTTTTTAAAATGCTGATGCCTGAGCCCCACTCCAGGTGAAGCAAACCAAAATCTTTAGGGTGGGGTCCAGGCATCCATGCTTTTTATAGTTTCCTAAGCAATTCTACTATGCAGCCAAATTTGAGAGCCACTGGTTCTCGCCTTTGTATCTTCATAATGCCTTACTGGAGAGTGAGGGCCCCTTGAAAGGACATGCAGGGAGGCACATAAGAAGTCTGAGGCGGAAGAAGAGCAGCTGATAATGATGAGAAAAGCCTCCATGTGCTTCCTCCTGCCATGGCCCACCTGCTGGAGTCATTCCTGAAGTCCTCCGTGGCAAGCCTAGAAACTGTTTCCGAGCAGCCATCACCAACCTAAGGAGGTTCTTCAGACGAGTAACTGGTGCTCAAGGATATCGCTGATGACAGTGACTGGGAGACAAGTTCACAAGGTAAGATAAGAATAACCCCCACTAAGTGAGGGCTTACTATCTCCTAAGCACTGGGCAAAGGGCTTCACTTGCATTACTTCATTTAACCCTCATGATAACTCTGTGAAGTATGTATTGTGACACCCATTTTACAGGAGGGAAAACTGAGGCTGAAAACAATGAAATAACCTGCCTCAGCCACCCAACTAATAAGTGCTAGAGCCTGGTTTCAAATCTTCACTACCCACTTTCAAAGTCCTTGCAGTTAATCAAAAATGACAGCCAGATGTAGGGGTCCACACAGGTTCTTGACCCCAATCACCCTTCAGAGTTGGAATCCTATAAAGGACTGCCAGGAAAAAGTTTAAGACTTGTTTTAGATAAAACTTCCTGGGATTGTAAAGGCCAAATACATCAAATATCCATAACATCAGAAAATTGAAAGTAAAACTGTAACAGGGTCCTTAAAAAGCTAATTGTAGCCATTCTTCTGGTCCACTCATACCTGAAGCTATCAGCCCTTTTAAAAGTCTATGTAGGGCTTCCCTGGTGGCACAGTGGTTGAGAGTCCGCCTGTCAATGCAGGCGACATGGGTTCGTGCCCCGGTCCGGGAAGATCCCACATGCCGCGGAGCGGCTGGGCCCGTGAGCCATGGCCGCTGAGCCTGCGCATCCGGAGCCTGTGCTCCGCAACGGGAGAGGCCACAACAGTGAGAGGCCCACGTACCGCAAAAAAAAAAAAAGTCTATGTAACATATGGAGGAAGAACATAGTAGGAATTTTGTTTTCTTTCTTTTTTTTTTTCCAATAAGACAGTGGAAATAATAGGCCCAGAGCCGACCTTGGCAAAAAAGACATACATAGCTTCTGGCTCAGGGAATTAAAGCTGCATAGAAGAAGGCAGGACATTCTAGGTCCAAGAGGCATTTTTCTTTTTTATTAAAAAAAAAAAAAAAGACTCAAAATATTGGGTTCTTTCTATGGAGAAAAGGGAAAGTCCCATGTGTTTGAAGGAGAGCTGACTTGATCTACACTCATCTGTGGAGACCTTTATTATTCAGGGATCTCAGGGACTAAGTGGTTTAAACTCTAACAAACCAAACTAACTACATGAATATGTATTTTAATTAACTATATATGAGCCAACCTCGTGTAGCAGACAGGTTGCAAAAATGGCCTCAATGCTTTGCCTCTCCCTAAATCTCTGCTCTTGGCTGCATAATAGTGCAATGCCTACCTCTAATCCCTGGACTCAGCCACGTAGCTTGTTCTGATCAATTAAACATCAGCAGAGGTGATGTGAGAAGCTTGAAATGTGCGTGCATGGTTTCCACTTAGTCTCTTGCTCCTCTGTTTCACAGGCAAGCACACCCTGGCTAGACAGACTTGTGGGGCAGACCCCACTAGTCCCAGTCAAGATCTCAGACATGTGAGGGAGTCCAGCCAAGACCAGCAAAGCTAGCTAGCCAAATGGAAACTGATAACAGGCACAGGAGGAAGTCCTACCAAGCTCAGCTCAGAGCAGCAGGACCCCCAGCCAAACCACAGATGTGGGAACAAAAGTGTTTGCTGTCATATGCATCTCGGGCTTTGTGACTACTTGTTATGCTGCACTGTTGTGGCAATAGATAACGGATACAACAAGTAACAAAAACTATATTTGGTGACAATTTCTAGATACTCTACAAATATTACTGCCATTATAAATTTTCAATAAAAGGTATGCCCCTTCACACATGCACACACAATTTCCCTCAGGCCTGATTCTCTCCCACCTCTTGAGTTATGTTAAGAATCAAAAACTTTCCTTTGTGTCTTCTGGCTACTCAGCTATCACTCAAAGCCACACCTACCTGAAGGTAGTACAGGCAATATTCCAGGGGCTACAGTTACCTTGAGCTTTAATTTATATCCCTTTTTTCTCCATGCAACTGGAAACTGAGCTTTTTCATAGTACCAGAGACACTCAATAAATATTACTTGAATGAATAAATAAATACATGAATAAAGTAAAAAGGTAAGATTCACCTTAAATGGGAGTAAACTCAAAGTATCTATTGGTTTCTTTTGGTTGCAAGTGACAGAAACCCCAAGTGAGACTGGCTTCAGCAAAAACAGGTATTTAACTGGCTAACGTAACTGAAACATTCCATGGGTGGCTGAATCCAAGAATTCAAACAATGCCACCCCATCAGGACCTGGTTTCTCCTTGGATCTTGGCCCTGCTTTCCACTGTCTGTTTCTTTCTCGAGTTCTGAGTGGTACAGTCTTACATCCTTCCAGCGGAAAAGAGAAGGAAATCACTCTCTAACAGTCCCAGAAAAGCCATGACTGGGTCTCCTTGACTCTAACTGTATCACATACCCACCCTGAGCCAATCACTTTGGTAGGGGAAATGCAATGTCCTATTCAGTCAGGCCTGGAGAACACAGGAGGTGGGAGAAGGGAATGGGGGGGTAACTCTGATGAAAGAAAGTGAGGGTGTGGGGTCAGAAAGAAAAACTCAGGATTAGGGTAAATGGACGCTGCCTCTACTCAGATGCCAAGTCAACAGACTAAATTTTAAAAAAGCGTATATGAAGTTACAACACACACTGTATCTGACCCCGTGCCTTACCTACAGTCTCTCTACCTTTTCACTATAGCACTGCTGCAGCAACCACGTGCACGTGACAGAAGCTGACATCACACCCCAACTGCATTGCATACCTCTCACTTTCTGTCCTGGGGCTTTCTCCACCACAGCCCGAGGGATGCCAGCAGGAATCCAACCATCCATTCTGATACAAGTGCAAGCCTGAAGTGTGAGGGAATTAACAACCCATGAGGCATTCTTGACAATGAGGGATGGAAAACAGTGGATAAATGATCTCTTCTTCTCAGAAGACAATCCTACATGGCTTCTGGTGGGTCTGGACTGAGCCCCAGTTGTCCACAGCAAAAACCAGCTCAATAATATGCCATGATACTGGCTTTCTCCCTCCTTTTGGCACTCTCCCCAGTCTCCCATTCCCGCTCCCTGGGATCATTTCCCAAAATAACCTATCTGCACACAAATCCTTGCCTCAGGCTCTGCTTTTCAGTAGACTCTAGGCTAATGCATGTACATACACACACGGACAGACAGACACGCACACACACACACACACACACACACCCTCAACCATCTGCAGGAGGCTAAGAAAACACAACAAACTATGCCTTTCACTCTTCCTTGAGCTTCACATCCCTTTATCCCATCTACATATTTTTCTGCCCATCTTCAGATGGACCTCAATAGCTACACTACATGGCTCTATAAGAAAAGAAAACCTACTTGAAAATTCCCCCTACCCCCAAAATTCTCTACATCCTGAGAAGGGTTCTCTCTCTAATCAAGCACAAAGTATCAGGGCTATTAAACAGGAAACAGCAATGGAAGAAGACGACCAGGAAATGGGAAGAAAAGATGATGTGTGACTTGGGCCTTCAAAGGCAAATAGGATTTCCATATGCAAAGAAGTGATGTGAGGACCTCCTGGTTGACACCCAGAATGTGGAAGCCACGCTGAGAAGCATGTCTGTCTCCCTGAAAAGCAGAGGTAATGTCAGCTCAAGACATCACCACTGCGCTTCTGGAATACCTAGAGTTGCCACAAATAAGTAGAAATGGTATCTAACCCACAAAGCAAAGCAAACATTACTTTTCCAAAAATTGCAGTACAAAGATCAAGATAAATTTAACATCTATAACACATATAACACAGATCAATATTTTTTAAAGCACAAAGATTCCACAGCTATGTGAGCAAAGGATGAAAACAGATGATTTACTTGAGAAGAGTCAGAGTTGGGTAACAAAGGGGGAACTAGACAACTGTGTTAGTCAAAGATATGCAAATTAAACAAGATGCCATTTTTCTATGAAAATAACCATAACCAAGGGCCTTCTCTGGTGGCACAGTGGTTAGGAATCCACCTGCCAATGCAGGGGACATGGGTTCAAGCCCTGGTCCAGGAAGATCCCACATGCCACGGAGCAGCTAAGCCCATGCACCACAACTACTGAGCCCACGCACCACAGCTACTGAAACCCACACACCTAGAGCCTGTGCTCCGCAACAAGAGAAGCCACTGCAATGAGAAGCCCACGCACCACAACGAAGAGTAGCCCCCACTTGCCTCAACTAGAGAAAGCCCACGCACAGCAACGAAGACCCAACGCAGTCAAAAATAAATAAATGAATGAATGAATAAATAAATTTTTTTAAAAAGAAAATAACCATAACCAAGAGTGGTAGCCTATATGTCACTAGTGAGACTGTAAATTGAATGCTGTTTTGGAAAGCCATTGACAATATTATCAAGAGCCTGAAATCCTTTTATCACCTCTGATCACAAAATTTCATCTTTGGGAATCTATAGTAAGAAAATAATCCTGGACACAGAAAAAAAAACCCTGAATTTATGATTTTCACACCCATTTGCAGCATTATAATAGCAAAAAATAATAGGGAACATTATCTTCATAAAAGAATGCTAAAGCAAATTACAGCCTGTTAATTCTCTATATTATGTAACAATTTAACTGATATTTATCAAAGGTTTACAATATTATACTTAACATCATATGAAATAAAAAATCAGAAAACAAAATTATACATGTAACGTAATCAAATTATGTAGAAAGAATAGCAATGCATGCATAAAATTTGAAGAAATAAACACTAAAATGTTAACAGGCATTTTCTTTGAATAATGGTACCACACTTTTCTATATTTTAAAATGTTCTACAATTATATACCTAATGGGAAAATGTAACTTTTATTATTTATTTCAAAAAACAGATTATTGGTTAAAAATTATATCTATATGGTGAAGACGAAAACCACATAAAAATATACCTACCTGCAGACAAGTACTAGGAAAAACACAGAAATACGAACAGTTGTTGCACTTAGATCCGAGGACCAGAGCAGTTTTTATTTCCACTATGATTCTCATAACAACACTGTTTGCAAACCCCATACACATTTGAAGTGCATGCAAAACAATGTTTGCGTTGTTTCTGCCCCCCATACACATATGAAGAGACAATGCTGAGGTTGACTTGAAGATGGCTGGCCCCTCTGTTCCACAGGGATGGGCGGAAATAGATGCCAAGGCAAGAATCAAGTCATGGCCCTGGGAATCATGGGGAGTAAATGCTCACGAATGTAAAATCCAGCAGGTCTTCCCCCAACTCTGAATTAAGGATGGTTCAGGGCATTAGGAGCTTCATCCCTGATCACGCTCCAAAAATTTTAATGCATGGGCTTCTTGACTATCAGAACCTATTACATTGACAGATCCCTGAAGAAGCAAAACTGAGGGAGAAAAGTCCCAGTGCATATAAACACATTCATGTGTATAAACATTCGTGGTCTCAAATAATGGGGTCAAATGCATTTGACCACAGCAAGGACATGACCATCTTAGAAAGTACCCAGCTTCCTACCTTTGGACCCAGCTGAATAGTAGTAGCTACTTTCAATTTCTGGATAACAAACAAAGTTCAAGCACTAGACTCCAACGTGAAGGGCTTGAGGGAAAGGAGCTTGGGCTAAGCCAAACTGCCATTCCATTTACCGAAAGCTTCAAAATATTACCAACTCTGTTTGAAATGCGTCAGCGACGGTTCATTTTTTTCCTTTTATCAAAACACATTTAGACTGTGGTGAATGACAGCATAAATCTTAAATAGAAAAGATACAGGAAAAAAAGACCACCCGGGTAGAACATAACTGTAAATGTGTCCATAAAACTATATTTGAATTCTGATCTATACACAGAAATGCATTTAACCTTCCCAGCAAGACGCTTTCACCAACTTCCAAAGAAAGTGTTACCAATTAAGCTAAAGAAACTTTAAGAGTCAATTTTAATTACACCGAGAGATGCTCCAATCACTTCCCAGCTCCAGTTGAAGTTTTTACTAGAGATGGCTGGAACCAATTTACGTGCTTTTATGTTGCGTCTAGACTTTAATAAGCGGTTTAAGCACGAAGCAAGCTGAAGCCAGCATCAAGCAGGCTGCAGTGTACACAGCACACAGAAATACAATAGCCCTCAGGTCCCCTCCCAGGCCCTGCTTGCTGCTATCAGAGAATCTCTCTCACCATGTGGTTTCAAAAGCAACAGGATCCAGGCTTTGTGATAAGATTCACAACCCTTTTCTTTAACCTAGTTCAAGTTTTTCTCTGCCACCTCAATCCCAAAGGCCTCCTAAGATCATTCACTCTAGCCTTTCTCTTGTTTTTAAGAATAACTGGGGGAAATGGAGGTAAGTGACTTGGAAACAGGTGCGCCTGAAAGGACAGAGCATCTGGAGGTGGGAGTCCAGGTGCTGTTACCTACCAGCGAGTGAACTTCAGGAAGTCACGTGGCCTCTCTGAGCCTCCATTTCCACATCTGTAAAATGGGAACGCTACATCGAAGGTTTTGTGTAGATGAAACACAGTACTCTCCGCAGTTGGCTGAAGCAAGGATTCCTGTACCGGTGATCTATTTAAGGAAGTGCTGTCAAGAGAAATGGGGAGGGGGTCACTGGGCAGAAAAGGGGAAGAAGCTGAGCAAGGTTGAAATGTCCCACAAATTCCCAGCCTCTGCCGGGTCCCATGGAGCTCTAGAGCATACTTATAGCTCACAGTCTGTCCTGCATTAAGGTGAAGGAGCTGGGCTTTCCTAGTCCCACCCCAGTCAGTCTTGGCTACAGACAGTCAGGCTGGGGCTGGCAGGGAATGCAAACTCCCAGGCCCGCATGGCTCTCAGTGTGGGTGAGGCAGCTCGAAGTGCACAGAGGAAACCTTCTGACGGTCAGAGGTTCAAGCGGTTGGCAGAAGCTGGCACAGGAGCACCCGGCAGGCAAAAGGGATCTGGGCAGGACATGACTGCACCCAACTTTGCAAACAGTGTTGCGAAAACATCATAACAATAGCGGCTACTACAAGAACAATCAACAATACTTAACCTTTTTGAGGATTAGGTATCCCTCATGAAGCACTTTACATGCATTAGCTAACAACAAAGTAGGTTCGGTTATTACGACCATCGTATAGTTGGGGAAACTGAGGCTAAGAAGGATAAAGGAAACTGCTCACACACACCCCTAGAGGTAGTAAAGCTGGGTTGAGCACCTTGTTCCTGTAATTCCAGAGGCCAGAGCCCAAGTTCCTAACCACTATACTATTGCTATCTATGAAACCTATAAATTAAGAGCCAAATGGCAACCACCTTCACAGAGTCTGAGCACATAACGGGAAGGCACACAACGGGCAGGTTTCAGACAACTGAGTGAAATAAAATTCCAAACAAAATCCAAAATCCAAACAAGGCTTAGGTAGCCCACAGGCAGACTGGGACTCCTGAATGCTCCTCATACCTGTCTTTTTTTTCTCATTAATATCAGAGGCTCCATAGAGAATCTAGCCAACAACTACTTAGGTTAAATGTTTAAGTCTTTGGGGGCCATATTTCCAATATTTACTATATAGGGTGGTAACTTATAGAAGAGAGGAGATAATCTGGTTCCATGAGCATCACACACATTTACTGGCAAGGGAATGTGAAAGTTGTTCGGGGCATCTGCTCTGCCTGGGTCTTATAAGCTTCGAGAGGTATGAAGCAGGCTGTTGAGCTTGGTGGGATTGCCTTCTCTTCATCAGACACTGACCTAGTGACCACAGATATCTTCGATCATTACTGTATGTCACATAATTGCTCTCAGACAAAAACAATCTTGTTTACTACTAATATCTACCATTTGTGGACATATTTTCAGGGATTTCTCTACAAGAGTGTGAAGGTGTCAGTGAGAAGTTTTAGACTGAACCAAATGAAACTGCCATTCTTGTAGTTTAAAAACAGATGAATATTAGCAAGTTCACATGGTTCAACCCCATAGGTCACTGAGAGGAAAAAAACCAAAAAAACAGAAAACCTAAAGAGGCATCTTCCGTAAATCTTCATGGTCCTTTCAAATGGCTGAATGATGTGTAACGTGAGTAAACAGGCAGCGTTGTTTGTTAAAATCCACTGCTGTCTTTCACCAGAGCCATGGATAAATGACAATGAATAACCAAAACCGGCAGCAGATCGCCTGGAAACTCTGAGCCAACCAAACACTTTAGCCAAGCAAGGAGAAAAAGAGATTGATTTGAGTTTCCTCTAACTGGCCTCAAGGAGGTGGTTGAAATTGATGGGTAAATAGACCAAAGGAAGGTGGTGGAAAGAAAAAAAGAAAGAAATCATAAGCCTGGGTAACTTTCAGGCTGGATGACAAAGGCTGCATGTACATGTCGGCCTCCAATCCCCTCCCCCTCATGCCTGCAGCTTACTATGAGTTATACATATCATAAAAAAAGATATATTTCAGCTAATCTGTATAACTGTGAAACTTGAAAACTCAAGATTTAAAATGCAAAATCAGAACTGTTCTGCTCTATCACTCTCGAGAGCTATAATCACTAAACCTTGGGTCTGAGAGTAACAGACAACATCCAGGGGATGGCAGATGGGTTTCTAGGTAGTACCTGCCTAGACCATCAAAGGACACGGGAGAAGGAGTAGCCATGCATGGACCACACATCTGTCCTCCTGACCTGGGCTTCAGTTGACTTATCTGTACAAGAAGACACCTGAGCTATGGTGCATCTGAGCATCCTTCCATGTCTAACATTTCGGGATTTTTTCTAATTAGCTATAAATGTGACCTCTTCCCTGATACTCCGTCATATACTCTTGGTTGCCCAGAACTTTTTATTGCAAAGGAACAGCAGCAGCAATCCAACAAAAGCCACCTCATTCCTTATTTCTTCCCACTTTGAGTCACCACTCCTGCTCTCCTCTTAGCTCGGCTCAGGCCCACTCTGTTATGTTGTTTTAATAAGGTACTAACAACAGGTGCCGCATATCATGTCTTTAAATAATATCCCACAAAGGAATGTAAATTGGTGCAGCCACTATAGAAAACAGTATGGAGGTTCCTTAAAAAACTAAAAGTGAGTTGTCATATGATCCAGCAATCCCTCTCCTGGGCATACACCAGGAGAAAACTCTTATTCAAAAAGATACATGCACCCCAGTGTTCACAGCAGCACTATTTACAATACAAAGTGCTTCTTGCTTCCAAGACATGGAAGCAAACTAAATGTCTATCAACAGATGAATGGATAAAGATGTGGTAGATATACACAAGGGAATACTACTCAGCCACAAAAAAGAATGAAATAATTCCATTTGCAGCAACATGGATGGACCTAGAGATTATCATACTAAGTGAAGTAAGTCAGAAAAAGGCAAAGATCATATGATATCACTTATATGTGGAATCTAAAATATGATACAAATGAACTTATCTACAAAACAGAAAGACTCACAGACATAGAAAACAAATATATATATATAAACAAGTATATATATATATATATATATAAAACTGAATCACTTTGCTGTACACCAGAAACTAATATCTCACTGTACATCAACTATACTTCAATAAAATTTTTTTTAAATTAACAAAAAATAACAGTATCCCACAAAGCCTGTCACATTACCATCTGTCTGAATTTGCTACAGATAATTCAACATTGTGCCACTGGTGAGACTATGAACATCGTTTCCATTATCTTGCAAGTGACCACTTTTAGGTTATTGAAGAAACTAGATGGGACATGTGCAGAGACTTTGTCTCCTAACCACACAATATTGTTAGCTTTTTCCACACACACATGGTAGAATATTGATAGGAGCTTCAAGTTATTGAGTTCCCCCTTTTTTATGTCCTGAGGCCAGTCCCAGGGCACACAGCAGGGTAAAGAATAATGGAGAATTGATCCGGAGAAGCAAATGAAGATTATCAAGGACCGTCCCTCACTGAACAATGTAGCCATGTTTGATGTCATGGGACCTTGTTGGCCAGGCCACTGAAGATGGTTTCAGGGATTGGATCCAAAGGCAACCATCCCTAGGCTTAGCCAGGTTTGAGGAAGCCTTGCATGAGAACTCTGACCAAGAGGGCTCCTTATTTGGTGGTAACCTCCTGATTCAGTGGGATTCTCTCTGTTGGTCAAGTTTGAATGTAATATAAGGTGAAGGAGAGACAGCGATAGAAAGAGTAGAAAGAACCAAAAGCCATGAAGGCAGAGTGGAGACAGACTTACAGAGAGAGGAGGAGACAAGAAGAAACCGTGCCATGAAAATGGCCGGGCCTCTCATGAAGGGGCTGCCTTCTCCTGCATGGTGACCACTTGCCACATTTCCTTAAGTGCCTGTGTCTCTTGTAGTAAAATCCCTGATCTGCAGCGTAACCTGAACCTGCCTGTGATCCTTACAACCTGAGCGGCTCCAATCAGCAAAATGCAATTCCCTGATTTTACAGTTGAGCTAATTGAGCAAGAAGAATTAAGAATATACCCAAGGTGACACAGAAAGTAAGTACCCACCATGGAATTCAAACCTGGTTCCATCTGTCACAAACCCACGGGCTCTCCACTGAGCCACATTGCCAGTTTCAACCCAAGACAGGGTTGTCCCAATAACAGAAAGACAGTTTTCTGATTTTTCCCAAGAAAATCCCCCAATGATTGTAGAATTTCTGCTGCTGCCAGTTGATAAATGCTCATGCTTTTTTTGGTCTGGAGCTCACAGCCTTTTAAGAGCCATTCATAATGGTCTGCCTAACTGAAGGAGGTTAAGAGCACTATCTCAGGGATGTTGGCAGATGTTCCTGGCGAAAAAGGCTTTCTGGCATATCGGAGAAAGATATTTCACACCAGTTTCCTCTCCTTTCCTAGATCCCTCGAGACCTGAATGTGACCAAGACATACTGGGAACAGTGTGTGACACTTCTTCCAAACAAACAACACTTGAACTTAGGAAGGACAGAAGCTATTTCCATTATATGCATACTTTAGCTGGTAGAAGTCACCAAAGTTAACAGAACCATAATTAGTGACATAACTAATAATGAAAACAGAGCAATCAGAAGAGTGGTGGGCAAATGAGGCCTGGGAGATGTGAAGATGTCAAGATCTGCACAAGGCTTCTAAGACCTCCTGCCTCGTGGAGGCTTATAGTCCAAGACAGTGGAAGCACGTGTTCCATAATCCCCAAATGGTCCTTTATGGTCTTATCATTAATTTGAAGGGAAAGTTCATTTCCACAGGTCAAGCTTCACAGTGAATGTTGAGAACCCAGTTCAGCGGTGGAAAAAGCTCTAGAATGTTTTTCCACATTCAAACCACGGCTTCCTTATCAAGCTCATCAAAGCGTTTTTAAAAAATACAAATGTCTTACCAATTTGCCCAGGAAGAATAAATCTTCACAGCCACCTCAAAGGCTTGACAACTTTATTTTCATTGTGTGGAGCTGGGTGGGTCCCCCTGAACTGGGCTTCCTAAAGAGACCCAGCCCTTCTCCACAGTCTCCAGCCCTGCCACTCCAGTGAGTGTGATCAAAGCAGGAGGAAAGCCGAGCTGCTGAGCCTCGAGGAATAAAGCTAAAACAACAGATTTGTTTCTTGGCTTCTCTCTTAAATACGTTCAGAGTGTTTAAAGCCCTGTAAGGAAACGCTCTGGGGCCCTGGATAGGAGAGAAGCACATCTAAATGCCTTCCCAAGAGGAAATCTCTCACCTCGGTGGGGTAAATTAGCTCATTAAGAGCAGCCAGAAGCAGGCAGGAAACCTGGGAAGTAGGAGCTTTAATTCAAAGCACAGAAAATTATAGATTTCTTTACACATTAAAAAAGCATTTATCTTGGCTAAAAATGAAACGACTTTTCAATGATCAACACATGGTTTAAATCTGCTTTGCTAATTTATATCTATCCACCAGTCTGTCTAGTTGTTCGGCTACCAGGAAATTCAATTATATTCAAGAAATCTTTGTTGAATACCTACTACGCGCCCGTGGCACATTTGTGACTTGTACAAATACAAACAAAATTAGAAGGCAGGTGTCTACCCCCTTGCTCAGGAAGTAGGACTTATGTGTATTAAAAACTGGAAGACATTTTTATTTCACTTAGAGAGTATTTTTGCATTGAGCTTGGATGAGAATAATGTACAGTGGAACACTAAAAAGTGCTGTGTTCAGTGGAATCAAGTGGTGAGATGTGTAAAGGGAGGAATGGGTCAAAAGGAGGCAGGAGATTGAAAAAGAGAGGGTGAAGTTTCTTTGGAGGGTTTCCTAGTGCAAACAGGACCTAAACTGACCCTGAAAGAGGTCAGTGCAGCCTCTAGGAGATCTGGCTTTGGTCTCTGCTTTGCTGCTGGGATCTCTGACTATTCCAGTTCTCTGAGTCCTGATTTCCCCCTTTAGAATAAACACACTGGACTTGAATTATTCATTCATTCATTCACTTATTCATTCATTCACTATTCAGAACCAACTATCCATACCAGAGAGTCTGGATGTTTTAGGATGAAGCCTATGGGCTTGCTCTGAACCAAGGCATGAAAGAAAGGTCTCTGCTCTCCAGGAAGGTCTCAGACATACATGGCGCCATGACAAGTCCTATTGTTACCCTCCTTTTTACTTATCAAGCCGTCTATGTTTGTTCTGGGGAAACAGGACACAGAATTGGTTAAACGTAGTTGGGAGAAGGGGTCAAGGAAAGTCTGAAATATGGGGAATTGCAGGAGAAATGCCATGAGGGCAGTTACGTGGCATCTAATGGGTTCACGTGTGGTGACAGGATGAGGTGAGTGTGGTGACAAGACTGAAAGGTAGTGGAGGGGCTCAGAGGAGAGCTGCCATTCAGCTCAGAGTAAAAAGAACTGACAGACCCTTTGAGGCTGGCGTGTCACCCTGAGCCATGTGGCCAACTGAGAAGTCAGGAACAAGAACTGGGGCGCTTAGGACTTAGTCCCAGTTCTGTTATTCGGTAACGTTACCTACATTGTTCGAGTCTCTTGAACTTCAGGGTCTCCGTTAGCAAACTTGGGTTGATAAAATGCATGTACATGTTCCCCCTCACATCTCAAAAAGAATTTGGAGAAATGAGTAATAATAATAATATCCAGCATACTCAGAATGCTAATTTTATATCAGTTTTCACATATGAGCTCTCGGCAAAGCCTGTGCCTAATTTTTCTTAAACATAATACCAGCCTCTTTGAAAAAGGCTGTGCAGTTAGGGGTTCAAAATTATCTTGTTTGGCGAAGTTTGAGGAAATTTCTCCATTTGAGAAATTCCACAGCAGCACTTGGGTGTTAAGACCAGGACATCTAATGCTGCTTGTGAAAGCGCAATAGAATGCGCACATGTCTATGGGACATGCTTTGCTTGAGTGATTGAAACCATAATTAAACATCTCACATAGTCTGCCATGCTTCTGATTAAACATAGTAAGAAGTGAACATCTGACAAGTGTAAGACGCATGCCCCTCCTGTTTGACACTTCCATCCAGCCCTTTGACGCCATTCCTGGATATGAAAGGAATTCTAATCAAAGACATGCCCATTCTGATTTGAGACAAACATCACTGTGGTTTATAGAAAACTTCCTTTCTGCACTGACCCACAACCTAAACAAAAGGTCAAAATCACTTAAGTTGCTTCAAAACGGACTGTGGTGATACAAGCCAGCAATGTGGTGTGGATGGAAGCCCCATGCAATTCCTTTGTAAATCACAGAGCTAAGTAAACACTAGGAAAGCCTGCTATTGTTTACTCTGATACTTTAGTTAACACTTCAGAATCGTTAGCCGTGGGCCCTTGGGTAAGCTGCTTTTTAAACTATTTCACAGTCAAGGTCGACTTCTCCTATAGCCAGCAGATCCATAACCCCGAAGGCCACATCCTCTGAAGCCTCAGACACACATGTTCAGCTCTCACAGGCATCAACAGGGGGGTTCCTGAGACCCTGAGGCTGGATGAGGTTACCTGCCCTCCTCTTTTACCTAAAGATGAAATGATAAGGAGTCAGAGCTTGGTTTACCCAATACAGAAGGCCAAAAGCAAGAAAGAGTACGTTGAAACTGAACTACAGCTGATTCCCAAATTTCTTGACACCAGAAATTTTATCAATGTAGACACGTTAAATTATCTCCTCACCAAGGCACCCGAGATAAAAAACCCTCTGCTTCAAATGTCACCTATTTATAAAGAATGTAGTGGCCACATACGGCCAGTGGAACTTAGTAATCCAATTATCTTAATATATAGCCTCTTGGTTTCCATATTTGCACAAAGATTTTGTATGTATACATAAAAGATTATATATATATATGTTGTTCTAGAAGGCAGGGGTCTCCCACCTCCCACCTTAGCCATCCAGCCACTGACACTAATTAGTGTGGTAACTTTCAGATATCTGTGAGGCTCTCTGACATGTATTTTCATTTCTTTTATTAAAAATGACTCCCAAAGCACTCAATGCTCTAAAATTCTGTGATATCTAAGAACCAAATGAGAGACTTACTGCACAAGTCAATAAGCATTGCTAGAGGGAACTGTAAACTTAAAATAAAACCTCTGGGGTGTATGATTATCTTCAATTATGAAGGACAAGACATTAATCATTAACAGTGCACCACTGGCAAAGGAGCTAAATTAAGTAAGTACTAAGGTGACTTTCTGGGCTGTGCCCAGGGTGCAGCCCTAAGCAGCTAGACTGGTACAACACCCGCCCTTAAGAATTAGCTGGATGTATTACCAAGGCCAGGCAAATCTAAGCTGCCTGGGATTAGGGAAGGGACGAAACACATATGCACAGCGTGTCTAGAACACTCTCCAAGGTCTGGACTTGCACCCCAGGCCCTGTGACAGGACCAAGAATACCACCGTCAAGGCATCCCTTCATTTTCAACAGGCTAGGTTCATTTGCAAGTCATACAGGAGCTACATTCTGCACAAAAGATAAGTATCTTAGCCAGCCCACAGAAATCTCAACAAAGAACCCCTGCCTTCCAAACAGTCATAGAACTGTTTCAACGAGACCTAAAGTTATATGCAAAAGTGATTCCAATGAAAGTATCTTCCATGTTCGAGGAAGAAAACAGTGCACCCCACCCCCACCCCCAGCACACAGGAGGCAGGCGGTTGATTTCCTCTCCAGGCGCTTGTTCAAAATGTTCAAAATGGGCACTGGCAGGTTAATTATCCCGGATAAAAGTAGCATCCCCTGACCCTTTCCATAAGGGTAAAAATTCTGTGGATTGATCAAGGTCACCTCCCCAACCATGGCAGTCATCAATCGATGGGTCAATCTCAAAACCAGTATGTTGAGTAAAGGACACAAAAGAATTTATACTGTATGATTCCAACTGTTATGAAGTTCTAAAACAGGCAAAATGAATCTACAGTGATAGATATCAAAACAGGTCTTGGCAAGGGGAGGAGGACTGTCTCATAGGAGCCCAAAGGAACTTTCTAGAGAAACAGAAATGCTCTGTGAGTTACATGTGGGTATGAATTTGTCCAAAATGACTGAACCCACACCAAAGATCTGTGCATTTCACTGACAAGTAATTTATACGTCAACTAAAATATATGGGGAAAAGAACAGATGATCCCTCCCAGGGAAGGAGACAGTAACATGAAGATGAAAATGACAACACTCCCATCCTCAAGGACTTTCCAATGACAAGGGAGACACCATCTCTCTGACAAGGTCAAAGAGTGTGGGGAGGAAAAGATAGAGTTGTTGAACACATTTTATAGCATGCATGTGGCCTCCTGTTTTTAAGCCCTGGTGACTGAAAAGTTTTCTTTTTAATCAGTTGAATGGGTAATCCTCAGTCTAAAGTAACTGTTGGAATGGGGGGAAGAGGGGGCAAATGTGCTGTCACCAGACAATAAACAAGATTACAAACTCCAACGTCCCCACTTTGGTGTGGACCACTTTATAGATCGTGTCCCAAGGGCTTCAAGTTTTAAGATTACACATTTCCTTGAGGTCATGGAGCCCCATTAATCTTCTCTGAAAGGCACAGACTTCATGGGGCTTGAGGAACAAGAAAATATCTACCCCTCTGCCCTGGCCCAACACCCAAAATGCCCACATCACAGATTCCTTAGGGTAAAGCACAGGTGGAAACCTTAAGGACCCAACATCCACATCTTACCCACAGCCCACCTGTAACCCATGACATTTGACAGCTTGCTCTTCCCTTTGCAGAGATTCTCCCTCAGGAGACACCCTTCCTATCCTCCCCTGAGCTTTCCAGCTTTATTCCCTATATCCTTAATGAACATCTCAGCTGATAAATTCATCCCTCTTCCCGGGGACTGAGTCTAGACTATAAGATGATCCAACCTCCTGGAGCCCAAGAAGGGAGGTGGTTCCCTTCAACACCTGGGGATCAGGCAGGGGAAACCACAAGGCTGATGGAGAGGTTCAAAACACCTCCATTCCTAAACTTTTAGCTACTCTTCTGCAGCCGTTGTCCGTTGACCATGGAACATTATGGTGGCGCCCTGTTGGAACCGTTCCGAGTCACTGAGCACCCAGTCAAGCCACTCCCTTCTTCACTCCCGCAGGTCACCCCGTCTCCATGCAAACACAGCAACCAAGCAGACTGACCGATACAAACAAACGCACTTCAGCCCAACAGAAGATCCGAAAACTTTCAAAACGAAGAAATTACAAGCACCGAGAGGCAGAGTTATATATTTACCCTTTTCATGAAAAAATAAAAAAAAAAAATCAAACCTGAGAATAAATCCACCTGTGAGTTCCTATCTCTGTTGAGGTCACCCCAGATCCCTCCTCTTTATTTGCAAACAGTTCAGAAGCCACTGAAGGAAGTCGGCCAATAAACGTTTTTCAAGCCAAGATTAATGGCTGATTTGTCATCTGGGAAGGGAAAGGTGAGCCCGCTGCCTCTGAGAAGGAAGCAAACCGGAGGAGGAGGGGCGGCTGATTTATGGGGTTGAGAGGAGGCTAATTAGAGCCTCATGTGGGGAGATAAGAGGGCCAAGGCATTTGGGGACAGCACAGGGAAAGCGGGGGATGGGGAGTCGGGGAGGAGAGGGGAATTCCACAGAGGACATGGAGCAAACAAGGAGCTGGAGAAGGGAGGGGAGGGGTCTCAGACATCAGCTCCACAGAGAAGCAGAGACACTAAATGTGGATTCCAAGAAAATGCATGTGTGGAAAACTGGAAGCCACGCAAATAAGGCCCATGTTCCTGCATCTCAGAGAAGACCTGAAAACCAAGTCCTTGTGGCTTAATTTTGAACAGCTGCCCCATCCCCCTCTCCCGTGATGGCCCACCAGTGGCCAGCATGCCCAGGGTCACCAGCTGGCCCTCCTTTGCCTTCTGATGCCGATGTCCCCCGACACAGCCTGCTCAGTGGTCCCTGGGTGGATTGGCTCATTAGAAATTATCATCCAAGGCAATTTCTTGGATCTTCACCTGGAAGGTTTGCCCTCCCGGCAGCCACGTTTGCATCTGTCAAGTGACCCGAGGCAGGAGGAGCCACCATAGATCCAGTGTGGATGAACAGGCGTGAGGAGAATCAGCACAGGGAGGACAGGACACCCGCTCCTGAGGGACAGACACCCAGGCGCACAGGCGGAGGTGGCCTGTGCAGGAGCTGGTGCTGCTCCAGGCACGGGAGGAGCCCGAGGTCAGGACCACTGGAGTGGGACGGTGGGAGGAAGGGGCGAGTAGGCGACAACCTGCCTTACGTTCCCGAGGAGGGGTTCCTAGTCCCAGGACAGCTGCGTGCCTTACAAGGCGTGCGTGTGCGTGCGTGCGCGTGCGCACAAAAAGTACGCATGTTGCTTCCGTGGGTGTGGTGCGTACGTGCGCGGGCACATCTGCAAGCGCTCATTCCCGTCTCATCACCCTTAGATAATCAACCTGGGGACTCGCCATCTTTACCGGGGTGATGTGTTCAGGTGTAGAATACAGGCGGGAAGTCCCTCAAGCATCGCCCTAAAACACATTTTAAAAATGAGAAGAGAAGGCAGGGAAAGAAAGGGAGAGAGGCAAGGAGGGAGAGGAAGAGAGAAAAAGGAAAAAGAGAGAAAGGAAAGAGGAAAGGAGGGAGGAAGAATAAAGAGAGAAAGAAGGAGGACAGAGAGAAAGGGAGAGACAGGGAAAGAAGAAAGCAAAGCAAGCAGGCAGCTGGTGCAAGACCTAAGTAAGTGTCTTTTCTCCCGTTCTCCTGTCTTTTAATAAATCACTGTAGCAGCCTGTGACAGTCTCTGTTATCCCTAAATGCTCAAGCTAACAGCTTTTCTTGGAGACTATTCAAGTGGCTGCCAGGGCGGCCCTCACACTGCCCCCTGTAATTCAGCTAGAAAAGCAAGCCTGAAGTCAATATTCATTGCGCAGGGTGAGAATTACCCGGACACAATGAAATGGTAATGAGCCGGCTCACAAAGGAGGCAAGCCTGATAATCAGCTTTTAAGGAGGTGCTGGGCACACGAGGCTGCCAGGCCCAGAGCTCCCACCTGAGGGGCCTGACCTCGGCCCCCTCCATCTGCGGGCATTGCAGCGGCAGAAGGCCGACTGGAGACCAAGGGAACCTCGCCAGGCCCTCTTCCCTGGCCACTCCTCTCCGTGTTGCCATTTGAGGCCTTCAAAGCACCTAACATGCGACGACGAAAAGCCATTTCACAGCCACAGCCCCTACGCCGGCTTTCAGATGAGTCAGGGCGGAGGCCAGCAGATGGGAAACTGAAAATCCTGCAGCGGTACCCAGCGTCCATGCTCAGTGCACTCAGAGGTCATTACCGGATACATCAGTACACCTGAGCAGGAAGTCCCCAAAATAAGGAGAATTGAGGGGTGGAGTTAGACACTGCATAGTTATATATGTCGGTCGTTTCAAATAAACAAGGGAATTTATTTGACAAGATTTCACTTAATATACCTTTCTTAACAGGCAGATTTTTTCATCTCCTCAATAAAGGTAGAATCAAAGAAGGGTCCAAGTAAGATGAAGCCACCAGACCAATGGCCACATGAGAGGTGCATTTAGACGGCCATGGCTATGGATTCGTTCTAGGGTGGTTGGCATCCCTGGATTTAAAGAGAATTTTTTTCTTCAAAACTTCAATTTTATTTTATCTTGTGTCTCCTACCCATCTGTTTCTGTCTGCCAATAGGCTGCTGTCAAGAAATATTCTGATCATTCCAGGGTAAATCTGTTATCGTCAATAGCATCATCACCATTTATATTTGTACCTCTAGTGATTGCAAAATTAAGTTAGGTGACCTACAAAAATGCATGCCAAAAAGCAAGGTGACTTACGATTCAAAATAAAGGGCGAAGGGAAAATCAGGGGAAGAGATGAAATGAAGCCCGAGGTCTTGCCTCGTTGCAGAGCTGAGCTAGCATTTGGTTCCTGGCTTTTTAGTCACCAGCTCAAAGAGGGAAAAACATAGTCCTTTAGGTCAGTGAATCTGAACCCAAGCCCAAACATTCTGATGTATGTGGCCTGGGGGTGGGGGACCCAGGCTTCTGTATTTTTCAAAGCTCCCCTGTGAGGTAACAACACCCCAGTTGCTCATGAGATAAGCAACCATGAAGCTTCTACAAAGGACATTGTGTTGGATGGGGAGGAAAATAAAACCCTTTGAGCAACTCCTTTACAGTGAGAGCAATAAAGGGTATTACATTAAGACATGAATACAGCACATGGAAACACAGAGGAAATTGAGGAGGAGGGAAGGGCATTCCAGGGAAAAGAAACAGCATGAGGAAAGAAACAGAAGCATGCACACAAGTCATGGAATGTTTAGTAGGCTGGCCAGCAAGAACATAGACACATGTGGAGGAAACTCAGCATGTTGATGCAAAGAAGTTGTGAAGAATCCCACATGCCCTGTTCAAGGACTGAGACTAAGAACACAAGGTCCAGCTGCCTGGGTTCAAATCCCAGCTCCCCTCCTAACTAGCATCTGAGAACCTGCACTCATTGCTTACCTTCTTTGGGCCTCAGTAAAATGTGGACAGGAGAATATCTGTAAAATGGGGACAGGAGAATACCTACCTTCTAGGAATAAGTGAGATATTCTATGTAAGTTTCGAACCTAGCATCTGATACATTAACTGCTATTATTATTACCATTATTATTGCTGGTACTATTCCCTATGTAATGAGAACAAGGGAATAAAATTATTTTCAGGAAATACCTTCTAGATGTTCATCTTTTTGTATATTATCTTATTTAATTTTGTAACAACCCAGTTGAATAGGCATTATTATTGTTATCCCCAGTAAGCCCACTGAATCTGAGCATAGTTAAGCCCTGTGCCCATGTTCGTACAGCAAGAAGAGGGTCAAATTGAGATTCAAACCCGGAAACTAAAATATTCTAATGATAAACTGGGGCCAGTTTATAGTAAAGGGGATAAGGCTTAAGTTTCAGGGATACCTCTCTCACTTTCCCAGGCTCCTGCAATGCTCTGAATCTAATTTTGCATTCACACTGTTGTATTCTTTTTCTTATGGAGTATCCCCTAGATTTGTATAAGTTTAGGTTTTCCAAAACCTGGATCCACCTCAATGATGATATATGAATGACACAGTATGATCACAACTGGTTCTAAAAAATGAACAAGCGTAAAGTGATAGGAAGACGGCCAGGAGAAAATGTGTTTTGTGGATAGAGATAAAGAGTTAAACATTAGGCACACTGCATTTGACGAGACCGCAGACCAACCAGGTCGAGATGTCGTAAAAATAGGTCCAGAAAGCGCATAGCAAGAGATTCAGATAGGTAATAATGGGTGGATAGTGTTGACACTATAGTAGACATTATTTCCCATAAAGAATGTTCTAGAGCTTATGGCTACCATACAGCAGCCACCAGCCACCTATGGCTATTTAAGTTTAAATTAAATAAAATGTAAAATTCATTTCCTCTGGCCCACTAGCCACATGTCAGGTGTTCAATGGTGAGCAGCTATGGTACTGGACAGCGTAGATACACATTTCCACCATTGCAGAGAGTTCTAGTGGACGGTGCTGGTCCAGAAAGCTAGAAGATGTTTAAGGACAGACTCACAGGAAAACATCTGAGGGATGAAAGAAGGAAGAGGACAGTGAATAAAGATAAAGGAAAGTGACCAGCAGAATCAGGAGGAGAACCAGGACACAGAGATCCCAGCAAAGAGAATTTCAAAGGAAGAGTTTATTCAGCAGCTCAGCAGTCAGCGTAAGAGACAGCCACAGACTCCCAGCACAGAACTAATGCACGTCCAAACGGCCACCTGCAAACCCTGTGTCTTAGCCCGTCCAGCTGCTGTAACAAAACAGCACAGACAAGGCGGCTTATGAACAACAGAAATTTACTGCTCACAGATCTGGAGGCTGCAAATCCAAGATCAGGGTGCCAGCATGGTCTGGTGAGGGCCCTCTCTCAGGTCACAGACTCCTCTTGTGTCCTCACATCGTGGGAGAGGCCTGGGAGCTCTCCGGGACCTCTTTTATAAGAGCACTGATTCCATTCATGAGGGCTCCACCCTCAGGACCTAAGTACCTCCCAAAGGCCCCACCTTCTAACACCATCACACTGGGCTTGAGGGTCCCAACACGTTAATGTCTGGGGGACACAAACTTTCAGGCCAAACCCCTCTGCATGAGTGCTCCCAAAAAGACCTTGAAAATGCACCGTTTTCCTACAGCCACAAACAGGCCCTGAACTTGGCCCTGCCCAGAAAGAAAACCTTGAGAAGGACAAAGGACAGCTGTAGCTGGAGAAGCAGATGCCCAGAGGCCTGCTTTCTCTCCCTCCCCTCTGCAGAATCCTTTAAAATCATACACAAACGAACAAGACACATGCCTGCCCGTGCCAACACGCAGATCTCCAGCGGGCGGCTGCCTGCATACCTACGCAACTTCCTGTTTGCTTGTGCAATTACCTGCAGTTCACGTAAGAATGCATGTTCTGAGCGCAGCCTTTTCTGGCCCGCACATGTATGCGCATATTTTGACGGTGCAAATGAGGCGCCGAGCATAGCTTTTTAATGTAGCCCTAAGGGGTACATTATTCTAACCAGCACTAACAGAGGCGACCCACGTTAAGGCAGCGACTTTAGGCCCCACTAGAGGCAACAATGTCAAACAAGCACACAAACCTAATCTCCCCATGTGGCTCAACGCTCTCCTTATGCCCTTCACTTCTGTCTCCTCCTATTAAAGTTCCACTGCCCCAAAGCTCCCACCTGGTACAAAGTCTCTCCAAACCCTTCCCCAGACTCCTGCCCTGATCTCCCAGGTATTTACACAGGGACCTGGGTCTGTCTTCCCTTCCTAATTATGACCTTGTCTTTCTAAACTTTGTCCACCACACAGGGTCACATGTCAACATTTTGAAATGTGTCCCGGTGCCTCTTCTGGAACGTGTTCTTCAGTCACAGAGTCTGTAGCTGTAGCAGAGTCTGGCCAGGTGTTCAACAAACCATCTTCCCTTTTGCTCCTAACACAGCTGGACCACATTTCCCAGCCTCCCTTGTGGTTCTATTCAGCCACGTGACCCAGTTCTGGCCATGAGAAAGGGGAAAGAAGTGATATATATGACACCTCCAGGTTGAGATGAGTAGGAGATGTTCCTTCTACATATTTGCCCTCTTCCCTCATCTACTGGCTGGAAACAGAACTCTTGGTGGAAGGCTCCATGGCCTTGAATGACACAGCAACTAGATAGGAGGAGCCTGGGTTCCTGAGTGACTGTGTGGAACAGAGCTCCTCCCCCACTCCCCTGCCCATCCTTACTGGATGGTAATAAAGGCAAGGAATAAACCTCTACTGTATTAAAATCCTGAGATTTGGGGGTTGTTTGCTATAGCAATCAGTCTATCCTGATGTGGTAAATGGATTGTGAAATTTCTCCCAATTATTTCCCTCCCATGCAATGTGATTTAGTAGTTTCTTCCATCAAGTGTTAGAGTCTGTTTTCCATCCCTTGAACATAGGATTGGCCACAGAACTTGCTCTCGCAAATGAAACACAGCAGAAGTGACCATGTGCCATGTCCAAGCCTAGCAGTCAATAGGCAATTGCCTGCTTTCACGTGGTTATAAAAAATAGTTTGTAATTAATCTGTTGAAACCTACCAATGAAAGGATGCTTCTCAAATCTTTCAAGTTGCTTTTAAAAGTTTGTTCTCTTTAGAAATATCACCACTTCTCCCAACAAAGTGTATTTAGTCGAAATTTGTTTTGTAAATGATTCCTTTCAGAGTCTTTGAAAAAGAAAGCAAAAAGCCAGATCTAACCTCCATTCTTTACAAACATCTCAGATTCCCTACTAAAAAAGGCTGGGCGAAGTGAGAGTAGCATTGACATATATACACTACCAAATGTAAAATAGATAGCTAGTGGGAAGCAGCAGCATAGCACAGGGAAATCAGCTCTGTGCTTTGCCATGACCTAGAGAGGTGGGATAGGGAGGGTAGGAGGGAGGCTCAAGGGGGAGGGAATATGGGGATATATGCATGCATATGGCTGATTCACTTTGTTGTACAACAGAAACTAACACAGCTTTGTGAAGCAATTATACTCCAATAAAGATGTATTTAAGGCACTCGGCGGCGACCACTGCGCAGGTCGGACCTCGTTCGCTCGTAACTCGCTCCGCTTCCTCTGCAGCCATGTCTGACAAACCCGATGTGGCTGAGATTGAGAAATTCGATAAATCGAAACTGAAGAAAACAGAAACGAAAGAGAAAAATCCACTGCCTTCACAAGAAACGATTGAACAGGAGAAGCAAGCAGGCGAGTCGTAATGAGGCGTGCGCCGCCAATACGCACTGTACATTCCACGAGCATTGCCTTCTTATTTTACTTCTTTTAGCTGTTTAACTTTGTGAGATGCAAAGAGGTTGGATCAAGTTTAAATGACTGTGCTGCCCTTTTTCACATCAAAGAATGGAGAACTACTGACAACGAAGGCCGCGCCTGCCTCCCATCCGCCTGTCTGGCTGGCAGGGAAGGAAAAGAACTTGCATGTTGGTGAAGGAGGCTGAGTGGGACGACAGTGAAATCTAGAGTAAAGAGCAAACTGGTCCAAGGTGTCCTGCGGGCTGTAAAATGCAGTTTAATCAGAGTGCCATTTTTTTTTTTGCTGTTGTTGTTCAAATGATTTTAATTATTGGAATGCACAATTTTTTAATATGCAAATTAAAAATTTTTAAACCTGAAAAAAAAAGATGTATTTAAAAAAATAAAACAACAACAAAAAAAGGCTGAGGGATGTTTTGGAACTGAGATTGACAGTTACCTCTGTGGGTTCAAAGATGAGGTGGGAATTTGATGGTTCTGAGACCTTCTATTTCATGTATGGAATAAAAACCTTTCATCACAGCAGCCCTTGACCAGTACTGAGTTTTTCTCTGCATTAATAACTGTTATGCTTCATAGCGGCATGTCTATCTATCCTTTGTGGAGTGAACTAAGGGATAACTATAAATAACATCTTCCCGTATCTTCACACCTGAAAAAAAAAAAAAAAAAAACGAAAGCAGGTTTTTCTTAAAAGCTTAAAAGCTCTGTGTTTGATTTAGTATTGTTTCAATATTAGCTCACAACAGCACTAAACATGAAGCCATTGTATCGATTATTTGAATTACATTCAGTTTTTCCACTTGTTTGCAAGGTCTCCTTAAGCGGTCTATTTCTGGCTGAGAGTTTTTTCAGTGGTTCCACTGAAGGAAGTACCCACTTGTTCTGAACAGCACTTCACGTCTGCAACAGTGCTTCTCAAGTTTTAACACACCTCCTGGAGATCTTGTTAAAATGCAGATATTCTGATGCAGTAGGTCTGGGGTCAGGACTGATATTTTGCATTTCTAACAAGCTCGCCAAGTAATGTTGCTGAAGGTGGTCCATGAACCACACAAGAGTCTAGAGTGGACTTTTACTGTGCTGGATTTTCCAAGGCTTAACATTTTACTAGGATGGGACAGGATGTAATACGTGAAGATCAGGCCAGAAAATAGGCAGTGATTTGCATAATACCTGTAATTCACCCTGTGATCACCAACCTCAACTCAGTCCTATGGGATGCCAAAGGTGTCACCACCTAGATGGTCGTTCAATGAATGAACGCATATGTGTTCACACAGGAAGCAGTGCTGGTACATCTTTACGTTCTCAATTCACATCTAAATTCGTTTCACATTCTAAAGAGTCTGGATTCCCCCACCTCTTTCCACAATTCTGTTCCCTTTCCTTGCCTATCACTATTACCAACCTGCCACCTTGAATAGAGATCCACTAAGGCTAAATAACACAGGTGGTATCTACTGACCCAAGCACTCATGGTAAGGTTGGATCTTTTTAATCCACTTGTTTGGTCTACCTGTCCACTTGATAGCAATCCCTACAGGTGGGATTCGGAATTCTATGGGTAGCACATAGAACCAATTCAGCAGGAGAGCTTTTCTAAGGAGCTTATAGCCTCTGAGGTTTGGGTTAAGCCCTTAAATGAGGATGTCTTTCAATTCCATGATCACAGTACTCAGATCAAGTGTGTTTCTTTAGCCATTAATCCACCATCTAGGAAGGCTTATTCCTTATAGCTTGACACAAAAAGTATGGTTCATGGATTAATAGAAAGGTCCATCAATTGAGGAATAGGAAAGTAGGTTCTGGCTCCAATTCTGCCCCCTAATTAGCTGGGTGAGCTTGCACAAGGCATGGTGCTTCCTTAAGTGTCACTGCTATTAATTATAAAAATAAGTTTCTAGCTCCAACATTTCTCCCAGGTCAGACTTCCCTTGACCTGAAATGCCTCCAGACCAGAGGCTGCTCACAGCAAGTGACCCACACAGCACAGCCCTGTGACCACACCCACTTCTGCACATGGATCCTTGGCTACTGCAGATCAGGCAGGAAGGGCCCCCAGAACATTTAACGCCAGCTCCTTCATTTAGCACTAGAAGAAACTGAGGTCCTTGGAGGCAAGACAACTCCTCCAAGGTCACATGGCTTGTCAAGGGCAGAGCAGGGACAAGGACACACGTTTCCTAACTCTCAGGTCAATGGTGTGTATGACAACCCGTGAACTCAAGAAGTCACATCAGGATTAAAAGTTGCCCCTCCTGGGACCTCCCTGGCAGTCCAGGGGTTAAGATTTTGCCTTCCAGTGCAGGGGGTTCGGGTTCGATCCCTGGTCAGGGAGCTAGGATCCCACATGCCTTGCGGCCAAAACACCAAAACGTAAAGCAAAAGCAATATTGTAACAAATTCAATAAAGACTTTAAAAATGGTCCACATCAAAAAAAAAAAAAAAAAAACAGTTGTCCCTCCATGCTGGCTACCGTGGAGCTCCTAACAGGAGAGAAGTGTTCACACCCCAGCGAGGCCACCTTACTCTGCATAAAGAGGACTTCACAAACATTTGTTAGATGAGAAAATGAGTATCTCCTTTGCATTTTCTCTTCTTTCAGAGACATATCCGTAGGTGTTTAGAGTCGCTGTGTGTGTAGCAGGGCCTTTGGTGCCCTTCCCAAATTCCCTCAGCATCTACCTCTATACGGCAAACTGAGGCTCTCCTCCCGAGGGCTTCTTTTCTGGCCACAAGATCATGGTCAGCCCGAGTGCAGGTCATCTCAGATGTGCTGGAGAGTGAGATCCCTGAAGCAGCCCGCGATCATTGGTGGATGGAGAGGTGGTGGAGCGGTGGGTCATTTCGGCAGCTTTCTCACCCCCGCAGTGGGCTGACTCGGAGGCACATTCTGCAGTGTTCCAGAGGCAAAGTGCCTCCGCAGGACTGGGCTCCAGCTGCCCACGCTGGTAACCGGCTTGATAACGCTCACTTTATCTCTTCCATCCCTTCCCTGTCTCACTTCCCTACTCCCCTGCAAGCATTTCCTGGAATCATCTCCCAAATAAACTACTTGTGATGAAATCCTCATCTTAGCGTTTGCTTCTGGGGAATCCGAACCAAGACACGGGGGTATCAGCTTGGTGGAGATAGAGCTTTCAATGGGTCCCTTAAATTCTTTTTGCTATGACAACTTAATTTTTATCTGACTCTGGCAGAGTTTGGGTTTCCCCACGAGCAGGCCCTGAGGAAAAGCCTTGGGTGCAGGCAGGTTACTTGGGAAGTGTCTCAGGAAGTACAAGTGAGAGAGGGGAGCAGGGACACAAGGAAGGTAAAGAAAGCCAATACACAGTGTGTCTGTGAGTGGTTTGCTGTGGGAAACTGGGAGTACAACCCTAGGGCCCCCCCCAAAGGGCTGTATAGAACGCACCCTAGAATTATGCACTGAGGGGCAAAAAGCTGGGTGCTGATTCACTAACCCCCCTCCTGAGGGCGTTTGCCCTGTAAACAGGCAACGCACACCCTGAGGGTCACAGGACACCCTGAGACAGAGACACCAGAAGCTCTCAGTGTGTCCCCAAACCACCTGCCAGGGGCCTCCAGGAAACAAGCCGTGTCTGCCGTAGACACCGTTTGTAGGACTTTTACTACATCAAAATGCTGCTCTGCTCAGTAGATGGTCACCTTGCTATCCCTGGAGACTACTCAGAGCCTCCCAAGTTCTGAGCCTGCCTTCCTTGAGCTTCCTTCAAAGGCACCCCTGAATCCATCAGGGTCCAATTGCGAAGTTTCTCCATCAGCTGAGAAGCAGGTGAGATGAGAAATGGACCCGCAGAGGAAAAATGAGCCTGCCTCTCCCCAGTCAGGTCACGAGCTGAAGTAAAACTGCTCAGTGGCCACGTCAGGCCCAAGCTGGGCCCGTCGTCAGCACCTTCTCCCCGAGGCCGGGCTGTCAGGGTCCCGGGACCGCACAAGTCCTTTCTTTGATGGCTCCCTGTACAGTGTCACCGAGATGGCCTGGTCGGAGGGCCCGAGGTCAAGGCACTATCAGGGGTAAGGTTTCTTAAGTGCCATGTGTGAGACACCATCTGACACTGTTTATACATCGACTTAGCCCCCTTATTGACCACAGGACAGAAGTTAAAAGCATTGCTTTTGGAACTCAAATGTGTTAACTTCTGAAGTGATGTTTGAATTAGGGTTAAGAAAGGGCCGAAGTTTTGATGGGCTGATAGGAGGGAAAGAAAAGGTAAAAAAAAAAAAGGAAAGAAAGTAAATTAACTAAAACTTCTTTTATCCAGAAAGGAAATTGAATTATTTTGACTAAAACCAAGAGACTTGTTTGTAATGAATCTATTCACTTTGGGGTTGTCATGAGATGGCTACAGACATGTCTGAATTCTGCCGCTGCCCAAATGAGGCAGCTGATCTATTAAACTCAACTGCTGGTTCTTGAAGGAGCTCACACAAAAAAGTAACTTCCCTCTTCAACAGATAAAGGCCAGAAAGGGGAGCACCCACTGGAGTCAGACCCAAAGCCATCACTTGACAGTCAAAGACAGCAGCAGCCTAAGCCTGAAAGTTGCCCAGTTAAGGATGGAGTATTGGCAAGGAAGAAGACACAAACACTCCACAGCTCAGGTTGTTGAAATTTGGCGCTCCTGCCCTGAAATGCCTTTGGATTCCTAACACAACAGCTAGCAAATACATTTCCCACACTTTCATGAACAATGTGATAAAATGCCTGATCTGTGTTGCATAGTAGAGTTGACAATTTTTAGCTAATGTATTCTTATCTACTTATGTGGCATAATGGGAAGCAGTGGCAATTAAGATAATTAGATATGAATAGGAAGCAGCTCTTCTGATTAGAATCAAAGATTGAGCTTGCTGGATATTCAGCACATGGACATCAATGTGTGTGGCATGTTATGAGCTGGCGTGGTCACACTTCTGCAATGTGGTAACAATTATTGCATTAGTGACGACCATGAGGCATGACAAGGTGCTGGGGTCCCTTTTATACTGTACAGAAAAGAGCAAATGATGTTCAATGGGGTTTGGAAAGTTTATTAAACTCTATTGTGTTCTAATTCTTTTTAAATTAACAAAGTGAATTAAATCTGGGTTAACTGTCTATTAAACTATGTAGCTGATGAACAAAAGGCTCGCCAGAGAAGAGTTTACTGTGGAAATGACCAGCCCAGTCATAAATAGACCAGAATCCTAAGAAAATAAATGAAATGATGTCTGTAAGTAAAATAGCCAGAAGGAAAAATTCTGTGTTAATATGAACTAGGAGGTATTTATAGGCAACTTTAAGAATGTTTTAAAACGATTTTGGACTACATTCATAATATTAAGAAACAATAAAGATCTAAGTCATTTAATAGCCTCTGTATTAAACGTAATGTGGGTACAGATATTTCACAGAATCTAGATGTTTGCCAAAGATGGTTTTGTACAGTCTTTGTGTCTCTTATAAAATCATGTCTTATAAAACGTTTAGCTCGTTTTGAGCTTTGGAAATAAAAATTGAGATTTTCATGTAATTGTTCAGTAAATACTCGAAGGATATCAACACTGCTGTCCTACCAAGATACACATCTGAAGACATCCAAATGGCCTGAACTTACCCAGATGGCAGGGACACTTTCCAAATGATCAGGTAAGGGGAATGCCCAGATGGTCTAAGCGTTTAAGTTCATGTGTATAAGTGGCAGGATGAGGGATGAGGTGGCATGTGTATACATCATAATACAAGGGGCTAGAATTGATCATCCTTTAGGTTCTAGAACAATACTTGTGCTTCAAAAATTTAGAATGTAGACTTTAGAGCTGTCAGGACTGCATTCTCTGAGAGTCACTGAAGAAGCCATTCGTGAGTTACTCAAGAATTATTAACGGAGGGCTTCCCTGGTGGCGCAGTGGTTGAGAGTCCGCCTGCCGATGCAGGGGACACGGATTCGTGCCGCCGTCCGGGAATATCCCACATGCTGCGGAGCAGCTGGGCCCGTGAGCCATGACCGCTGAGCCTGCGCGTCCGGAGCCTGTGCTACGCAATGGGAGAGGCCACAGCAGTGAGGGGCCCACGTACCGCAAAAAAAAAAAAAAAAAAAGAAGTGAAATCATGACTTGTATAGAAAATGGTGAAGTTTGGACCGGTTTACTCTGAAACATACCCCCAAAATTGATGTGGTTTCCAATGACACCAAGGAGTAAAGACAACAGAAAATAACATGGTTTCTTGTCATATTGGACAACAATTTTTCTTCCAAATTCATCTTCACAAGGCTCCTTTCTCCTGTTCTGATAATTAAGGTTGGCATGAATACGTTACTCAGCTTCAACTTCTCAGTAGAATCAATAGTAACACTAGTGAACAATTATGGAAAACTTAATAGTGCTGTACGTCAATTAACTCAACTTTCACAACTGTTCTATTGTCATCAGCCCATTTAATAGGTGAGAAAACTCTGAAGCGAAGGACATTGCCCAAGGCCATCTAGCTTCCAGGGGTGGCAGGACAGGGATGTAACTGAGGCTCTATCCAAGAACAGATACTGCATTCCCGTGTCAAGTCTCCTCCTCTCGGATTACACTTACTGCTACACTAACAGAACCCCCCCAGACCCTTGAGTTACGGCTTTATTGTCTCTGAGGATAGAAGAAAGACTGAATTGAAGGAAAACAGCTCAAACCAGCATGAAGAGAAGGAAAGCTGGTTTGGGCTGAGCCACCACCTATAAATTGCCATGATTCCGAAGGCTGCATAACTAGTTCTGTCTTAGGTGCATTCAGGAAACCTGGTGAATCAGCAATGGCACCCAGCCTGGGTTACCAGGGCATCTGAAGCTAGATGTTATTAACAGTAAAAGCCTCAGCTCCCAGTTCAACTCCTCCAGTGACATCTGAAATAGTTGTACTAACTCAAGCTTTGTGCTCTGGCCATGTAACTCTTTCAGCCGTGAGGTGTTTCAGAAACCTGTAAAGAGAGAGGCAGTTCTGGAGCCAAGTTCACTTGATCACCTCTCAGCATTCAGTTCCTGTATCTCTAATCAAGCTAAGATGCTTTACAGATGTAGATATACATTATATATATTATGCCAAGTTGCCAAATTGCCTCTGTGGAAACCACAATCTGTTTAGACTCATACAAGAAAACTGGTATTTGTCAAATTAAAAATGTAAAACAAAAATTTTTAATTACCATCTCGCAGGCATCAAATGATATAACTATGGAATTTTTCCGTCTTGACCTGCCTTGGGGTTAGCTAGTGAGGGTATTAATTCACTTTTCCTTCGCTTGACTTATCACTTCCAGTTAGTAATTCTGATTGCCTGTCTTCTCCACAAGAGATAAAAGAACGTGGTCAGAACGAGCATAGATTTGGTCGAGGGTTTTTTTCAGATCTGCTTATGCTTGTGGTTACTCCTTAAAAACAAAAACTAGGGCTCTGAATGTAAACAGGAAATCATGGTAATGAACAGAAAGGCAAAAGAGAATGGAAAAAGACGAGGCCATCCTTACAATGTTTTACTTTTAAGGAAGAACAGAGATTGTCCACATTGCCAGAAGGGAGGGCGGGGGGCGGGGGGGGAAGAAATAAGTGAAGGGGATTAAGAGGTACAAACCTCCAGTTAGATAATAAACATTCATGGGGTATAATATACAGCTTAAGGAATATGGTCAATAATATTGTACTAACTTTATATGGAGACAGTTGGTTACTAGATTGATCATGGTGGTCATTTTGTAGTGTATGCAAATATCAAATCATTACGTAGTACACCTGAAACTAATAATACTGTATGTCAACTATATTTCAATTTAAAAAAGAGAGAAAGGAGGAAAAAAGAGAGAGAGAGAATAAAGAGAGAGGGGAAAAAAAGGAATGTCCACAGAGTGACTGCCCCATGAGTGGGGCATTGGTGGCAATGGCTGGAATGTTTTTAAGGGAGGAAAGTATTCAAAATACACATCTATGCTCAGCAGACTGCTGATCCTCTAGTGGTGAGTGGCAAAAATTGGCAAAGAACCCGAGTCAGTAAATATTTTTTGTTGGCAGTTCTATAGGATTTCTCTCCTTATGTGCATGAGTTTCAGCTGCATAGTTTGATATAAACAAAAAGCTACAAGCACTTTAACTTAACAAGAGAAAAAGGTGAGCCCCCAGACTCCAAGTTCTCCCATTCAAACGTCACTTTCCCCATCTCTCTACAAATACAAACAGCTGCACATTAAGGAAAGTGAAGCTTCCCAGCTCTTTGCTGGTGCATGGCCCCATACACCCATTATTATTCAACTCTCAGTTTACGAATAAGCCACAGAACATTTTAGCTGCGGAAGGCAAGCCATTTTATCGATGGGGACGTTGAATTGCTGCTTCTTGTCTACTTCCAAGAATAGGACGTCTCCGTAAACAAGACTGGCTAGGAACACATGCAAATTTCCAATCAATGCCCACCTTTGAAAATTCACAGTGTCTCTTGTCAACAGTCCAACTTACAGGGTATCAGATTCCCATTTACCTTTTTAACATCTAATAATTAGCCAGAAAGACAATCCGTCAGGACTCTTACCATTGTGTAGGGGAGGAAGAACCAAGTGCAGGGAGCTCTTAACCTAGCTTTTGAAGGCCATTGAGAATACTCTTGTTACACCTTCCAAAACATCTCTGGGGTGATGATGGTTCTACTGAAAACAAACAAACTAACAAAAAAAAAACCACTTTGTTCTTTCTATTCTGCTTTTGAACTGTAATAGAAGATAAGTTTTCCTGGTGTCATGACTATTGCCAAAGAAAAATGATCATCGTTGTGTAATATAATAACACCTTGCATCTATACAACATCTCTGCTTCCAAAGCTCAAAGCACTTTCATGAAGCACTAGCTCTTTCTATCACTTCCATCCTCACTGAGGTAGGTTGAGGCATGTATGTAATCCTCCTGTGCAGGACAGGAAAACAGAGACACTCAGAGGTTGCACAGTTCAGTTAATGATGAAGGGAGAACTTTCTGCCTTCATTTACTGGGCTGCTTTCTCTTCTCCTACTGAGATTCCAAAACACATAAATAAATTCATCCGACCCTTCTCTGAAATGAAGAATAATAACGTTTACTTAAGGCAGAAAAAATATTTCACTTTCTTACCATTTCATAACAATGCATACTGTCTAAGGGCCTAAAAAAAAAAAAAAAAAAAAGTCCAGACCCCTTATTTCTAGATGAATAACAATTATGTCTTGGAAGATCACCACGTAGACACGTGCAGAACAGAGCTAAGACATAGCAGAAGAGGTACAGATACGAATTTCAAGAGTGTTACCTCCAGCTTCACTGAACAAGGCCACTAAAGCAATAATACCAATTAGAATTAGGGTACCACACCAGACACTCCATGTACGATTTCCCTTTTAATCCTACATCAACCTGTAAGGAAGGTAATAACATCCCTACTTTAGAGGTGAGGAAAGTGAGACTTGGGAGGTCAAATTATTTATATAAGGACTCCAGCCAGGAAGTGACAACTCTAGGTGGCCCCTCAAAGGAGGTGATCTATGCCCAGAAGTCCTCAAAAAATACCCTGAGTAACGCAGAATGATGGGTCACAGATAAGCATTCTTTGGTCCATATATTAAGTTTAATCATAAGAAATTGCTGATATTCACCTCCTTTCAACCTACAAAAAGGAATAATTCAAATGATTCAAACTATTACTTTGGGGATCTTTGAGCTATACTTGGGGAAAAAATATCTCCAAAGTATTAATACTAAGGATAAAGTCAGACACTGCCTTTGAAGGCACAGTCGGGGGCTTGAGATGAAAGTCAGGCTGGATGGAAGTTGTAATTCAAAAAATTCCCCAGTTCATAAGAAGCTTAGTGAGAGAGGGCGTGTTCCCACCACTGGAGCAGAAACTTCCTTTCCCAAAAAGCCCTTCTAGGATTTTGCCCTTCCCATTCATCTCTTCCGATCAAATTCATCCTTTAGGTAAACACAGGAGGGATTAGAGACCTTTAATTGGCTTTGAGGAAAAAAATGGTAATCTGAGATGTCTGGGCAGGAACTATCTTGTGTCTTGTGGGAGAGAAGTGGGGAGAGAAAGAGAAAAGGAAATGTCTGCAGCTTTACAGGCTGTTCCCAGCCATAGCAGAGAGAATTCAAGAATAGGCAAGATTGTTAAGCCATTCACCCCAATCTGGCTGTGAGCTACAGGCATGCCATCTTGGATTTCTTCTTCCGCTCAACTCTTCCTGTGTCTATTAGGAAAGTTCAGTGGCATTCCAGAGTCTAGCTCAGTGGTTTTCACACTTTAGCATGATCTCAGTATCACTTGGGGCCTTGAGTCGGTCCTAACAAATTCCCAGGTGATACCGATCCTGCTGGTTCAAGGAACACACTTTAAAAACCACTAGCCGAACTCCCAGCTCTGCAAATGCATTGTATCTTCCTGCCACGTAATTTCCTGGGCCATGTCTGCACAGACAGAAGCCACAAATGGTCCGGAGAGAAGAATCCATAGACATGATGCTGTCCGAGGGTTTGTAACAATAGGTACTATAATACTGGCTTTGGTACAAAACAAGTTGTAACACACCTGGTGCTGTGGGGTTCTTATTAATGGTAATAGCTGACAGTTATTAACTAGCTCATATGTGCCAGGCCATATGTCAAGTCTCTACCCATATTATCTTTGAGACACGTATACTGTTATTACTACTGTTTTATAAACTTAGACTCTGAGCCTCAGTGGATTAATTCCGTGGTCACTCAACCAGAGAATGGAGGAGCTGGGTCCAGAACCCACGACTCTGACTTAACTGCTGTACGTGGTAGTTCCTGAACTGCAGAAACATTAAATCAGGTAAAGAGACATCCACCTCCATTGCTTTTTGATAAAGGAATAAATATGGGTGAATGGGTGGCCATAGCTTTCTTCATTCTACTTTCCTATATCTTCTCTGGGGGATGTGAATATTCTCCTCCAGCCCCATTTTCTCCTTGACCTTACCTGTTAACACACATATGTTAAAGTGCAGGAGATTGGAGAAGGGAGTGCCCTGCTACCAGACATGGTGTCTGAGATTTATCTTTCCCTGTTGAAACAAACACCTAATTCCTCATGGGAACATCATCTGGTATTGGGGGACTCTGGCCCCAGAAATGTAATTATGGTTTGGGGCTCCATAGGGAGTAGATTGCAAGGGATTGGACACCTTGATTTTATGACACCCAGTTCTTGCATTGTCTATCTCATCTCTTTGATGTTAAGGGACAAGAGGTGGAGATTGGAGCTGCAGATATACCAGGCTCTTATGTGATGGAGACTGGTTTCATTGTTACTGCTCTGGCTTTGATATGCTACTTATCTAGTCTCATAACTTGCTCCTTCACCCTGAAGTTCCTATGTTATAGCTTAATCCAAGACCTGGCTTTAAAGAGGCCACTTGCCTGGGATTACAAGCTCCTAAGGTAGGAGTTGATAGAACCTCCCCTCTCCATGGGAAAATGCCAAGCTTTTCCTAGGAGTTGGACATCTGGCATACAAAGTTCAGGTGCAACCTCATGGAACATATCATAGGCTAGGGATCTTCAGGGGTGCTGGCCACACAATGGCCATGGCGTCACAGAAGAGTGATGTTCTTGTCTAGTTCTGTCCTGACTCACATCTTTGTTTTACTGGACTAAAAGTCCACAGAGGTGTGGCCACATATTTGCTTCCCATCCTACTGTCTATCCTACTTTCCCTAGTGAATAATCAGGTGATGCATTAGGCCTAAACCAATCGCCCTTCATTCTGAGCATTTTCAAACCTGTTCAAATTCAAATATCCCCACATTAAAATTTCACATACCCTTTGACCTAGCAATAGCATCTCTAGATAGTTACTCTATAAATATACTTGCACATGTGCAAAGTGAGATAGAACAGAATTGCCTATAACAGGAAAAATATTGGAAACCGTCTAACCCAACTGACCCATCATTATGGAATCAGCTAAATAAATTACATGTAATCCATACAATGGAATAATATGCAATCATTGAGAGAAACGAAGCAATCTACCTTACCAATGTGGAACACATCACCAAAGTGTACTATTGAAGAAAAAGGGAAACTGAAAAGAGATTGCAATTCAGGGGGGTGAAGGGATTTGCCCAAGGTTCTATAATTTCGCTAGATGCAGAATCTTTGACTCTTTCCCTCCTAAAACTTCTACTAGTCTCTCTCTACTGGATCTTTGGCTCCAGCATATAAATAAAGTCATATTTCCCTTACTTCTCCCTCACTTAGAACCTATGCCCTCTTTTAAGCTACTGTCTTCTATGTCTTCTCTCCAACAAGCTTCTGGATGGTTTCACCTACACTCACTCTCCCCTCTTCCTCTACCATTCTCCTTAATCCTGTTGTTTAGCTTCCTCCCCCACCAATCCACAGAAAGTCGTCTTCCTAAGGGTACCTGTGACCTGTGATTGGCAAACCTTACAATAAAGCCATTTTTGTCTTTACCATAAGACATCTCTGCCTACATGATGCCCTTAACACTTGCTCCTTGGCCACCTTCCGTGAAAGCCCTCTCTCCTGGTTTTCCTCCACTTCTCTTACTGCTTCCTTTCAGCCTCACCTTGGCAGATGACTCTTCCTAATCCCACTCTTGTAGTGCTTGTTCTCTGTATCCTTCTTGTCTCACCATACATATTTTCCTGGGTTCATATGTCCTATTAATTTTTTAAATTTTATTTATTTATTTATTTTTTTGCGGTACGCCGGCCTCTCACTGTTGAGGCCTCTCCCGTTGTGGAGCACGGGCTCTGGACGCGCAGGCTCAGTGGCCATGGCTCATGGGCCCAGCAGCTCCGTGGCATGTGGTATCTTCCTGGACCGGGGCATAAACCCGTCTCCGCTACATCAGCAGGTGGACTCTCAACCACTGTGCCACCAGGGAAGCCCTGTCCTATTAATTTTATTACCACCTCTGTACCAATAGCTTCCAAATGTCTTATCTTCAACTTTCAACTTTCTTTCAGTGATCTGGAACTCAACCTCCAACTTCTTATATCATCACTTGGATGTCCCTCAGGCACGTCAAACTCTGCATGTACAAAAATCTGAATGTAACATCTTTTTTTCTCCCCCAAACCAACTAGTAGTTTCCCTACTTTAGTGAACAGTAACAACACCCTCCTGGTCACCAAAGACTGAAATCTTAGTGTCATCTTTCACTGATGCTTCTTCATAAACTTCATATACCATCAATCACCAAGTCTTAATGCCTCCATCTCTGAAACATCCTTCTAATCTACACCGTTTTCTCTATCCTCAGGGCCATTATCTTAGTTTAGGTCATTATTACTGCTTGATATTCTATTACAACAGTTCCCTAGCTGCTGTGCCCACCTCTAATCTCTGGCCCCTCCAACCCCTGCCATTCAACAACCCTGCCTTTTTTTGAAGTCCCTTTGATGACTCTGAGTAACCTTGAGAAGACTTTTCAAGCTCCATATGCGATCTACAAGTTTTCCATAATTTTCCCTTTCCTATTCTTTCAGCTTCATTTCCTGCTTCTCCCCTACCTCCACCCATACTGAATAACTTACAGTCCCCCAAAGTCCCAGCCAGCAGCCCACCATTATGTGCTAAACATGTTATAGCTTCTGCTTGTGATGCCCACCCTCCCTGTCCCATCCATTTGCCTGGCTTCTATCCATTCTGTAAACTCAGCTCAATCATAACTTCCTCTGGGCATTTTCGCCATAGTTTTGCTCACACCAATTTTGGCTGAGTTAGCTATTGTCCATCTCTACCTCCATGATCCTCTGTGCTTCCTTCTATTTTTAATGCCTCACACTACACTTCAAAGAGGAACTTATCTCTTTTTTAGTTTATCTTTTCTTCTCCTACAGTTATAGTTCCTTGCAAATAGGGACTATTTTTCACTTCTCTTTCGATCCCTAGGGGCTACGTAGTATCTATCACACAGTTAGTACCCAGTGCCTGACGAGTGATTAACAATTAGGATGTCATCCTTCTGATTTCTAGAACAGTATTCTTTACACTACCCCTAAAATAATAATTGACTGATTGATTAAAAGGGAGGTATATCCACAGTCAACAGTGACCTGTAAAACATGAGATTGTTCTTCACACGATACAGAATCATAACTATACAAATCTCCCATGACTCCAAAGACCTGAGAACTGGAATTATGTTTCAAGAACTAATTTAACTCTTATTTGTGTCCTGAGAATTGTTATTCATTCAAGTGTTTATATATGTTGGCTTCTAATTATTGGTTAAAGCTGGAGACACTCCTTATACCCAGATGATCTTGCTAAGTTCATTTCAGGGATGACATTGGAAACAGTTCTCAGATTTGACTGCAATTTGTAAGAATCACTGCACTGCTAAGACTCGGACTCTGTGATTCTCATCCAGAGAATTCCTCAGCTGACTGGCAGGTTTGTTGAGAAATGCCCCAATCCTAGAGAACACCCTCAATTGTCTGTCAAGTCACAGATGAAGCACTTGGAGTACATCTCTGATTCCACACCATCCCATTTTCTTCCAACTCCTTCGTTTGATAATGAAATGTCAGGGTCAGTGAGCTTGATAAATCATGGATAGATTCACTGGAAGTTTACATCACTTTCATTTCCAGATTTCATGCCACGGGACCAACTTGTAGGGGAAACTCATTTAGAGTAAAGCTATGTGTAAAGCCTAAGTAATGAAACCTACCCAAGTAGAGTCCAAGATGGGATCATATGAGAGCAAATTTAACCATAAAACAAATAGAAACCCACCCATAAAGAGTCCTCTATAAGCTCCAGAAATTAATTTGTACGTAGATTTATTTAGAACTCAAAGTTTATCTTCCCAAAGAAGTTGTTACACATCCTGAATCCCTTCCCCAGCCTTTTAATAGGTATTTAATGCTCCTCCTATTTGACTCTGATAGAATCAAAGAATCTATCTGCTGCACCCAACACTATGTATGTGGGCAACAATATGGTAAGTCCAACTGCCAACAAGCAAATTTTCTGACTTTCCCACAAAGCTTGCAGGGGGAGAAACCACAGTGCTTGAGGAGGATGGTGAGGAAACCCCCAAGACAGGGCAAAGGGGAGTTTTTTTGCATGAGCTCCAGACTGCTGGGCTGGGGAAGCTGTTTCCTGCAGCCAGTCCCATCTCAACTCGGCATTCGTACTTCAGGAGGCGGCTCATGAAGCAAAAAGGAAATTCCACAGCATCAGACAGACCCAAATTGAGGGACATTCCACAAAATAATTGGCCTGTTTTCATCAAAAATATCACGAAAGACAAAGAAAGACTGAGAAGCTCTTCCAGATTAAAAAAGACTAAAGTCATGTTAACTGAAGGCAACAGGAGATCCTGGATTTTCTGTTACCATAAAGAACATTATTGGGACAATTGGGGACCTGAATGAAGTCTAGATAATAGTGCTATGTCAGTGTTAATTCCTGATTCTGATAATGGCACGATGATTATATAAGAGAGTGTCCTTGTTTTCAGGAAATATGGAAATATGCACTGAAATATTTAAGGGTAAAAAGTCATTATTTTTATGAGTTATCCTCAAACAGTTCTGGAGGAATATATATGTATATATGAAAGAAAGACAGGAAAAAAAAAGAAAGAAGGAAAGAAAGGAAGATAAAGAAAGATGGGAGGGAGGGAAGAAAGAAAGGAAAAGAGAGAGGGGGATAAAAAGCGTGGGAGGGAGAACTGGTCAAACACTGAATGTAAAGAGTATGCAGTATAATTCTGCAAATTTTCTGGGAGTTTGAAATTACGTTAAAATAAAAAATTTTTTGAGATGCCACCATGTTACTATAATTCTCAGTCATGCAGGCTTGGGAGCCTCAAACGCTTTTTAAGTTCTTTTTTCACTTGAGTAACAATAGAGCTATGCTACAAGTCCTCCAAGGACAAGGCCACCCCTTAGAAAGTGTCTTTGCCTCTGGTTCCTCTATGCTGAGGTGGCTCCTGGTGGGAGCGGAGAGCCAGCCTAGCAGCCTGGAGCTGTCTCCAAAGCACCCACAGTTGTGAGTCTTCTGAACAGAGTTTCCCACTCTGAAGGCATGAGCAACATTCAACGACTTCACCCAAAACTTTGGTTGAGCCTGTTTGATCTGGCATCCTGTCGTTTTATTCTGCTATGCTTGGATAACTGTGTGGATCTATTTACAGCTTTCCTTGTTGCCCAAGAATGTGGCTTTGAGACAGTGTCATAGACCCAATGTGGATCTAATGATTTTTTTATGATACCTAGATTCACTCCTGGGCCTCTCCCTCATCCTCTCCTGCAGGGTCATCTGTGCCACAGGACCCAGGCTAGTCTCTTCATCCCAAGTGGTTCACCCAGACCGCCCCACCCTGGGCCTTTCCTTCCAGCAGCTATCATGGTGAAATGCTTGACACTGCTCTGCTCAGGCTTGTCCACGTGCCAAAATCAACATGCAGTACGTACTTTGGGGTTTTATAGAGCTGACCCCAAAATATCTATTTACCCAAATGTTGACATTCTCATGAGTAATGGGCAAAGCTCCGAGGACACACTGTTGGTGGCAGAGCAGAATTCGGAATCCCACTCAGAATTTTGGAATTGGACAGGGATGTAGAGACTGTCCATTCCAACCATCACATTTTAGGATAAGGAAAACGGGGCTGCAAGCAGTGAATAACTTGCCCATCAAAACCGGCATTGGAACCCAGGTCTTCCATCCCCTGGATCAGTTCCTCTTGAGTCTACTAAAGAAGTGAATGCCCTTGGGCGAAACAGCTCCGGGAGCCTGTATTATTAGGTGGGTAATGGTGAAGGCAGCCTCCCAAATACATACTTTGGGATTAGAGACAACATTTCCAAATCCTTTTTCTGAGTCCTACATGAAGAAACCTCAAACCCAGGATTCCAGCCAAAAACAATGATTCTCAAGTCCCTCTGAAATCCTGGATGGATGTTTAACCCAGCAACGTACTAGCCGACTCCAGTGGCAGACGCGGGTCTCAACAGAGCTCTGGGGCTGATGCTTCAAAGGGGGTGGATGTGTGTGTGAGTCTGAGTCACACGCAGTAGGTCATGTGCTGTTATCAACAGAGTGAGTGAGGGCAAGAGAATATGAGGGAAACGTCTGAAAAGGAATGCGGAATGATGTGCCCCTGTTAACTTGATTCAAACGTTTCTCACAGCTTACATAAAAGCTTACTGAGAAACTTTACAGGGAAACATCCAGAAAAATATACTGGAAAAGGGATATTTCACTCTTTCTCAGGTCCTAGTACCAAACAGGACAAACGAAACTATTAACACATTCATTTATTCACTCACTCTCTCATTCATTCACTCATTTATTTATTCACTCACATGACAAATAATTGTTGATTTCCACTTTGTAATATATATCGTGATGGATTACAGTGAGGTCCCTTAGGCTCACAGTTCTAATCTCCTTAATATATAAAGAGCTGATACAAACAATAAGAAAAAAATGAAACCTAATCAAAGGTTGAACAAAAGATATTCATAGGGAGTTCACAGAAAAAGAAATGGAAAGATTCGCTAAACATATGAAAGGGTACTCACCATCACTAGGCAACAGGGGAATCAAATTTAAAAAGTGAGATAGCATTTTTAGCCGTCAGGTCAGTTAAAATTTAACATACTGATAATATCCAGTGTCTTAAGTCTGGATAAAGAGACTGTGGATGCTATTGGTGCTGGAAATATAAATTGAGATAAAATTTTAAGAGAGCAATATGGCAGTAGCTATCAAAAATTTTTAATGAACACTCTACCTCTATGTTTCAACTTGCAAAAATCCGTCATGATTCCTTCTCTTCCTACACAGCATTCCTTCCCCCTTCTAGTAACAGGAGCAAGAATAATTTGGGAATCTCTCCACTACCTCATCTTCAGTCCATGCCACAAGGGGGCCTGTGCCTAGGTATGGCCAATAAAAGCATTATATCCCTCCAGCCTCAAGAATTGGTTAGGGGATGGGCATGTGAGTCAATGTGACACAATCTGGGGACGTTGCCTAGAGTTACTGAAGGAAAATCATCCTCTGTTCTCCAACAGACGTGGAGTTTTGAGAATCAAAGCATGGAGTTACTGGCAGCCACTTTGCCCCTGAAAAGGAAGGCCTTGGGAATGAAACAGCACAGAGGACAACAGAAGTGTATGTGTGTGTTGGGGGTAGCGTGGGCACAGGGCCCTGTGATACCTCTTGAGCCCCTAGCAGCTGATTCTAAAGCTACATCCACTCCCTCAGCCAATACATTTGCTTTTTGCTTAAACTAGTTTAGGTTGGGTTTTCTCTTGCTTACAACTAAAAAATCCAGGCAGAAACACTCAGCAGCAGGATGACTAACAAGTGTACAAAGACATAAACGATTATTGCAGCATTTTTTATCACAGTGGAAAAAGTGTCAGCACCTTCAGTGTTCATCAACAAGAGAAATGTTTACATAATTATAGTACCTCCAAACTATATTCTGGAATATAAGGGTATCATATTACTGGGGAAAAAAAGCAAGTCACAGTACAATACGTATGTGATTTCAGTCATGTGAAAGGGCCCTTGTAGGTGTGTGTTCACATGTATTTATCATTGTATACATACTTTTGTAAATGCATTTACATTTGCATATATACAAACATATATATGCATGCGTGTATGTAGTTATATTTTTAAATGTGAATGTATAGATATACAGAAAAAGGTTGGAAGTATACATACCAAACAGTGGTTACTTCTGGGAAGGGGATTAGACCAGAATAGGAGAGTGAAAAGAGAGGAACAGATAATGAAGGAGGCTTTAATATTTTATTCTGTTTTTCCTTTATTATTTAAAATGTTTATTAAAGAAGTAAAAGGGATAGATGCAAAATTCCTCAACAAAATACTAGCAAACAGAATCCAACAGCACATTAAAAGGATCATACACCGTGATCCAGTGGGGTTTAACCCAGGAGTTCAAGGATTCTTCAATATATGCAAATCAAACAATGTGATACACCATATTAACAAATTGAAGGATAAAAACCATATGATAATCTCAATAGATGCAGAAAAAGCTTCTGACAAAATTCAACACCCATTTATGATAAAAACCCTCCAGAAAGTAGGCATAGAGGGAACTTACCACAACTTAATAAAGGCCATATATGACAAACCCACAGCCAACATAGCTCTCAATGGTGAAAAACTGAAACCATTTCCTCTAAGATCAGGAAAAGACAAGGTTGCCCACTCTCACCACTATTACTCAACACAGTTTTGGAAGTTTTAGCCACAGCAATCAGAGAAGAAAAAGATATAAAAGGAATCCAAATCGGAAAAGAAAAAGTAAAACTATCCCTGTTTGCAGATGACAAGATACTATACATAGAGAATCCTAAAGATGCTACCAGAAAACTACTAGAGCTAATCAATGAATTTGGTAAAGTAGCAGGATACAAAATTAATGCACAGATTCTCTTGCATTCCTATACACTAATGATGAAAAATCTTTAAGAGAAATTAAGGCAACACTCCCATTTACCATTGCAACAAAAGGAATACAATACCTAGGAATAAACCTACCTAAGGAGACAAAAGACCTGTATGCAGAAAACTACAAGACACTGATGAAGGAAATTAAAGATGATACAAACAGATGAGAGATATTCTATGTTCTTGGATTGGAAGAATCAACATTGTGAAAGTGACTATACTACCCAAAGCAATCTACAGATTCAGTGCAATCCCTATCAAACTATCAATGGCATTTTTCACAGAACTAGAAGAAAAACTTTCACAATTTGTATGGAAACACAAAAGACCCCGAATAGCCAAGGCAATCTTGAAAAAGAAAAACGGAGCTGGAGGAATCAGGCTCCCTGACTTCAGACTATACTACAAAGGTACAGTAATCAAGAGAGCATGGTACTGGCACAAAAACAGAAATATAGATCAATGGTACAGGATAGAAAGCCCAGAGACAAAACCATGCACATATGGTCACCTTATCTTTGAGAAAGGAGGCAAGAATATACAATGGAGAAAAGATAGCCTCTTCAATAAGTGGTGCTGGGAAAACTGGAGAGTATGTAAACTGGAGAGTACATGTAAAGAATGAAGTTAGAACACTCCCTAACACCATACACAAAAATAAACTCAAAATGGATTAAAGACCTAAATGTAAGGCCAGACACTATCAAACTCTTAGAGGAAAACATAGGCAGAACACTCTATGACATAAATCACAGCAAGATCCTTTTTCACTCACCTCCTAGAGAAATGGAAATAAAAACAAAAATAAACAAATGGGACCTAATGAAACTTAAAAGCTTTCGCACAGCAAAGGAAACCATAAACAAGACGAAAAGACAATCCTCAGAATGGGAGAAAATATTTGCAAATGAAGCAACGGACAAAGGATTAATTTCCAAAATATACAAGCAGCTCATGCAACTCAATATCAGAAAAACAAACAACCCAATTCAAAAATGGGCAGAAGACCTAAATAGACATTTCTCCAAAGAAGATATACAGATTGCCAACAAACACATGAAAGGATGCTCAACATCACTAATCATTAGAGAAATACAAATCAAAACTACAGTGTGGTATCACCTCACACCATTCAGGATGGCCATCATCAAAAAATCTACAAACAATAAATGCTGGAGAGGGTGTGGAGAAAAAGGAACCCTCTTGCACTGTTGGTGGGAATGTAAATTGATAAAGCCACTATGGAGAACAGTATGGAGGTTCCTTAAAAAACTAAAAATAAAACTGCCATATGACCCAGCAAACCCACTACTGGGTATATATCCTGAGAAAACCATAAGTCAAAAAGAGTCATGTACCACAATGCTCATTGTAGCTCTATTTACAATAGCCAGGACATGGAAGCAACTTAAGTGTACATCGACAGACGAATAGATAAAGAAGATGTGGCACATATATACAATGGAATATTACTCCGCCATAAAAAGAAACGAAATTGAGTTATTTGTAGTGAGGTGGATGGACCTAGAGTCTGTCACACAGAGTAAAGTAAGTCAGAAAGAGAAAAACAGATACTGTATGCTAATACATATGTATGGAATCTTAAAAAAAAAAAAGGTTGTGAAGAAGTTAGGGGCAGGACAGCAATAAAGACGCAGACATAGAGAAAGGACTTGAAGACACAGGGAGGGGGAAGTGTAAGCTAGGATGAAGTGAGAGAGTGGCATGGACATATATACACTACCGAATGTAAAATAGATAGCTAGTGGGAAGCAGCCGCATAGCACAGGGAGATCATCTCGGTGCTTTGTGACCACCTAGAGGGGTGGGATAGGGAGGGTGGGAGGGAGACACAAGAGGGAGGGGATATGGTGATATATGTATACGTAAAGCTGATTCACTTTGTTATATAGCAGAAACTAACACAACATTGTAAAGCAATTATACGCCAATAAAGATATTTAAAAAAAAAAAGAAATATTGTGTCCCCAACCGAAAGCATAAATAAATAAATAAATAAACATTTAAAAAAAAAAAAAGAAGGAAAAGGGAATCCAAACACAAATAATGGCATATGAAAAGGTAAGTCAATGCTGAAAGAGAACACTGATATGTCTTGGGTTAGGTTCCTCCAAAAGCCAACCCTGAGATAAGGCTTCCAGTGCAAGTAGTCTATCTGAGAGGTGATTCCTAGAAATACTGGTAGGGAAATGGGGAAGTGAAACAGGGAAGAAAGGAAGCAAATAGAGGGTGCATCAAGCCAAGTTACCACTGAGCGTAACTAGAGCCTAATCCTGCAGGGGTAGTCCACAGAACAATGCCGAACATGTCAGAGTCAGCCCACAGGAGGGAGGTGGGAGCTGAGGCACTTATATGCCCATTCCCGAAAGTTGTTGGTAAGAGATGCTTCCGGGGGCCATTAACTCCTTGGCACTTCAAATCTTCCCCATGCTTGGGCAGAGTGTGTCTGGTGCTGGCAGCTAGAATTTGGGCCAACATGCATTAAAATGTTAAATATCAAGGGAACGTGCACAGGGCACAGACATCACTACTTTGAGTGTATTCTCAAAAGGAGCACAGCGTAGACAAGGAACAGATGGTGTTGGAAGAGGTGGGAGAGGAGACCTGTGAGGTCAGGGTGAGGGTGGGAGGTTGGGTTGGTGACGAGATCTTTTCCACCATATTAAGAACTTCTTGACAATGGGAAGCTACCTGTGTGTGCAAGTAACAGAAGGGTAATATCAAATTCATAGAAATTCACTCTAGAGCAGGAGGTCTAATTGTGGAGGTCTAGTTGTATTCGAAACATTAGTGTGTAAAGATCCACTATTGGGTGTGTCACAAGTAACACTCATCCTTTCAACAAGTATCTATTGAGCTCCCACTATGAATACCTGTTAGGCCCTAGGAATATGTTTGTCATAGTTTTCTAAACAGAGTCTGTAAGTGATTTTTCTTAATGAAATGCAGACAATTCCATAATCATCATGTGAATGGTGCGAGCCGTGGGTGCCCCCCCCAGGATGTATATTACACATAAGCACCATCTGTCAGCATTAAAATTGTTAAGACATTAACAGTTGGTTAAAAATGAAGTTAGATCACAAACTGGGGACAATTGGGGAGATTTTGTCCAGCCATCTAGGAAAGAGAGAATACAAATGAAGGCTGCCTTGTCAAGTATTGAAGGGAGGAGATGATTTGGGGCTGGTTATTCTCCACTTGTTCTTACCCCACCAGGTCCAGTTTGCTCCCATCTCAGTCCCTTCTGTGCCCCAGGAGACTTAGCCCTGTGACCTGTAGCACTGAATTCCTTTGCCCTCTGATTTTTCATTGGTCTTTGCCAGTGGGAAGCAGCAGTAGAAGATGAGAGGATGGGGATGGGGGTAGGGAGAGTGGTCAGGGCGACCATTCTTCCTGCCCCGCTCTTGCCTCAATGCAGTTCTGGCAGTGGCTGCACTGCAGTTTCGGATTCCATTGGGTGGCCCTTCTTCCAGAGTCCTAAGCTCACATATAAGGGACTTTTGAGAATTCCACTGCTGCCCTTGCCCCTTATTTCCCAGGGAGTTAATAGCATCCTATGGTGTCCCTGGGTCTTTCGTTATTCTTTCCTAGCTTCCTCATCCCTGCTCTGTAAGTGGGCTCTTCATTAAACTCTCTGCCATTCAGCCCTTTGAGTGTTTCCTGCAGGAACCCTAATTTCTACAGAACACAGAAGGTTGTTTCTGAGGTTACTTGGTTAGATTTCATGATTAATCGGATGTGTGCCTGGGAGGTTGGGAGAAGGAAAAAATGAAGCTTCCTCAGGCTCTGGGGTAAAACAGTGAGACATGTAGTTGGTGGTGTCAGGGATGAAGCCAAAGAGTCACATAAGAACCACCACGTAGAGAAGCAGCAGGAGGAAGGAGTAGGCGGGGCCACGCACAGGTGAGTTAGCATTGTGGATATGTTGACTTGGCTCTCCAGGTGGAGATACTGGCATTGGAATTCAGGCATTGGAGTCAGAGCTAAGGAATGAATTGAGGTTGGAGATTGACTCGGAAGAATGAAACACCATTTTAAAACCTGAGGCAAAATTTGCCATTTACACCTCCACCCTTTTTTCTCTGCTTCTGCTTCTCCCTCAGCCCCACGCCACTCCTCCTCCTTCAGCCAGATTCCCCACATCTCCACCCAAGTTTACCCTGCTAAAATAATATTGCAGGGACACCCCTGGCAGTCCAGTGGTTAAGACTCCATGCTCCCACTGCATGGGGCTCGGGTTCCATCCCTGGTTGGGGAACTAAGATCCCACCTGCCACGTGGCTGGCCAAAAACATCAATAAGTAAATAATAAAATAAAATAATACTACATATTTTCAAGCCTCCCCTTTCTTTTTTGCGGTACGCGGGCCTCTCACTGTTGTGGCCTCTCCCGTTGCGGAGCACAGGCTCAGCGGCCATGGCTCACGGGCCCAGCCGCTCCGCGGCATGTGGGATCTTCCCGGACCGGGGCACGAACCCACGTCCCCTGCATCGGCAGGCAGACTCTCAACCACTGCGCCACCAGGGAAGCCCCAAGCCTCCCCTTTTTTCATCACCAAAGATTTTCTAGTTTCCAATCCCTCAGTGGCCAGAGTACTGTTTTCCAAAATGGCAATGATCTCCTGTGACGAATCACCTTCTCCTCATGTAAAAATGAACTCACACATTATTGTTCCAAGGGAGGATTTGTACATTTCAAAGGACAATGGCTGGACCACCAATTGGATAATGATTGAAATCTTTGTTTCTCAAAACAAGATCTTCCTGCTCCAGAGGAGACAAGACAGTATTCCTGGGAGTGTTCAGGGCTGTGGGATAAATGTGGCCCATCTTCCTGGAACATCAGTGTTACTCAAAGATTTGAGGGTGGGTGACCTTTTTAAGTTAAATAAAACATAAGTATGTTATGGAAAGGATGAAAATTCCTAGCAATTTTAAAGATAAAACATAAGCCTCCAAAACATTCCCCGCCAAAAGGTTCACATTAAATTTGACCTTCTTGTTGGGGTACGTAGTGGGAAAGTTGGGCTAAGTCAGTGGTTCTCTGAGGACTATGCCAAAGATGGGAATTTCTGGACATTGGAGGGCAAATACTTTAGAACCAGCCAGACTTACGATACCCCCATAAATCATGCCTCTTTAGCCCACCCAGACACCATATACCACAAGCCTGTGCCTGAAATGACCGTTTCTTGTTCAGCTGCCTTTCCTCGCTTTGGAACTTGGGGCATAAAATGCCTTTCAGATGATGTAAATGCCTTTCAGATGATGTAAGTCCATCCATCCATCTATCCATCCAGCCTTCTTTAGGCTTTTCCGTTGTACACTGTTTAAGTGTAATACATTTGCTTTCTTCCTGCAGGGAACATAGCCTAGTTCCAGAAAAATCTTCCAAGGGAGAGGAAAATAAATACATACACCAACTTCTTAAACATTTGGCACCTGCCACAATCACCAATAAATCTAAGTTGGACAGCTTGACATTTCCTCAAACAAGACTCCGCCTCTCAAAGAACATTTGTCCGAACATGAAAAACAATAAAGGCCCCGCTGATAGAATGCAAAACATGTTCCCTTGTCTAACTGGAGAAGCAAAAACAAATAATTGTTTGCTTAGGCAGCAATTTGAACCATTCCACAGTCCGCGGATATCACAATCTTGTTCAAATGGCCTCAGCAATAACCTCCAATAATCTTCAGATTGGAAAGATGTATATACTGTCCCAATGCTCAATTTTTCGAAAACCACCTGTCCAAAGAAAACTGTACTCTGATCTTCTTAAGCATTGGATATGCCTGAATGAAGGCTGTGTAACTCACGGCATCTTTTTTTACTTTGTAAAAACACAGTTGTCAGTTCCGGCCTTAGAAACAATTCAACTTATAAACAATTTAATGGAGGTTTCCTGTCTCCTCCTTTCCCCTTTAACATGGAGCCTTCCTCCGCTGTTTCCAAAGGAGACCTTAGCTTCCCCCCTCTCAGCCCCCACTCCCACAGGCCCTCCTCCCTCTCACCACTCAACGGCTGCCAAGTTCTCCCAAAAGGAGGAAGACAGGATATGGCCAAGTCCCTACCACTTTCCCGATCCGTCGAGCTGCCTCACCAAGGGTTGGAAGTCTGGGCCTCAGCAGCCTCTGAGCACTTTCATTCCAGTTCAGCCACAAGGGGAATCCAGTAGGCTTTTCTGATGGCCTGGGGAGATAACCATCCCTTGGAACATTGTTCTATAAGAAAAATGCGTGTGAAGTTCCAAGGAACTTTTGGAACAGAACGTTTTCATGTGATAGGACTTCTGTGATCTACATGATATGCTGGAGGCTTACACATGGTTTCCACAGACCCACAAGATATCGTGGGAATTGCCTAGCAATGTCACCAAAAGTGAATCTAGGGGCTTTGGGGAAGGGCTGGGCAAACCATCTACTTGCTTAAAGCACTACAATGTAGAAACAAAAAGTTCATCCTTTGAATTCGATTTTTGTCATTTTATAAAGTATCAGAAATAGTCATAATGGGGGAAATTAGAACACTTTGAGGCTTCCTTCACTTATTTCATGACTTGAAATTGTTATTTTTGAATTCTCTATGGAGAAACCAGGCTTAAGGCCTTATGACCATCTTAAACAGCCCTCAATTCTAGATAGAGAAAAAAATCAGTATCTGTGCAGATACCAGCCTTGGCTTCAGCACGACTTAGCTAACATTTGCATGTCCATTATCTCCCAAGTTGGGTTTGCCCAAGGACTCCTCCCAGTTTAACATTTCATGATGCCGATTATTTCTCTCTTGTCTTCATGCCCAGTCCTCCAATGCACCTACCTGTTGAGAGTGAACCTGTGCAAGATTCCTCCTGGTTTAGCCATGAACACAGCTATGCCTCCTGGATTCATGAACTGACACCCCCAGAGCCTAATGAAGCAGTGGATAACATGGAGGACCTCAGCAGGTACTATCCACAAGCCTCTGTAGACAACATCTGCAAAGCCCCCGTGACCACTCACCCAATGTTAACATTCACAAATTTCAAGTGAGACATCCATTGAATTCCAGTCACCAGAGACTGAACAGTTCTCCCTATTCATTTCAATACAATCAGTCTTCATGACTGATTTGACATGACTTTAATTCTCTCCCATTTTAGAAAACAGGTAGCAAGACACCCTAGGTTTTGAAAAGGAAGTATCAACATCTGTCAGTTGGTATAAGAGAAAAAAATGATTTAATGTTTTTTACTGTCTGCTCTTTGTGCCTCCTACCTCTCCCTCTCTCTGTCTCTCACTCTCTGTCTCTCTGTCTCTGTCTCTCTTTCACATACACAGATACACAGACACGCACACACACTCACCATCCCTCCACTGTGTGCCAAAGGTCTCCTCTCAAAAGTCAAAACATGTTGAGCATAAAGCTAAGTCTTGCTTGGTAGGGAGGTTCTGATCCCAAAGAACTCTATTTTTTTTTAACTTTTTATTTTATATCGGAGTATAGCCAATTAACAATGTTGTGATAGTTTCAGGTGCACAGCAAAGGGACTCAGCTGCATGTATACATGTATCCATTCTCCCCCAAACTCCCCTCCCATCCTAGCTGCCACATAAAATTAAGCAGAGTTCCCTGTGCTCTACAGTAGGTCCAAGGAACTTTAGATAAAACAATCTTCTAAGTCAAAACAGCCTGCCTGAGCTTTGGAATCAGAAAATAACAGTGGTCAGTTAACTATGGCCTGTGGGCCATATCTGGCTCCACAACTGTTTGTGCACACACCTGCAAGCCAAAAACGATTTTACATTCTTATTTTTTTTAAAGCTATTGCATTTTTCGTTTTATTTGTTTATTTTTGGCTGCGTTGGGTCTTCGTTGCTGCACGCAGACTTTCTCTAGTTGTAGAGAGCAGGGGCTACTCTTTGTTGCGGTGCGTGGGCTTCTCATTGCAGTGGCTTCTCTTGTTGCGGAGCATGGGCTCTAGACCACAGACTCAGTAGTTGTGGCTCACGGGCTTAGTTGCTCCGTGGCATGTGGGATCTTCCCAGACCAGGGATCAAACCTGTGTCCCCTGTATTGGCAGGCGAATTCTTAACCACTGTGCCACCAGGGAAGTCCCTACATTTTTAAATAGTTGAAAAAAATTCAAGAAAGTATACTAGTTGGAGGCACGTGAGAATTTTATGAGATATAAATTTCAATGTCCATAAATAAAGTTTTATTGGCATCCAGGAACACCTACTTCCTCATATACTGTCAGTGACTGTCCTCCCACCACAGCAAAAGAGTTGAGTAGTTGTGACAAAGAGTGTATGACCCACAAAGCTGAAATATTTACTATCTGGCCCTTTACAAAAAAATTTTGCTAATCCATGAGATAGACCTACATTTTAATATTTCTTTATATTATATTATATATTATATATATTATATATTATATAAAGAAATACTATAATATTTCTTGACCTCTATGACCTCAATTTTCTCCTTCTAAGTTCAGAGTAATGACATCTAAGTTTCAGGTGTCTAGAATGCTTGGAACCACAGATATGAGTTCCTCTGCCATGTCTTCTCCCCATGCCTTTCTCTGTGTAGCTGTCAGAGGCATCAGGCCAACACACGTTGGCAAAGTTCTAATTTGCAGAGAAAACAGAACACATCATATCTTGGTTGCAAGGACCAGAGCTGAGCTTCTGGGCCTATTTCAGTGAAAGTGATTTTTGACCCGTACCTGGACTTTTTATTATTTTCCTTTCAGCAGAGGTGGAAGTGGATATTAACAAATTTGTATCTACCATTTTTTCTGGTATACTCCTGGGAAACTCTTGACTAAGAGGAAAGTGTGTTTTAGTTGTTAAACTGATAAACCAGATAAAATAAGTCAATAAGTATTAAAAGTTGGAGGATCCGGACATCCCACTCCATGGAAATTGGAATTATTTATTCAATATGCAGTTACTGAGAAGCATAACAACTCCCACAGTGAGAGCCCCAAATCACAAGGTCCTTTGAGACTTCCCTGCTGTTCTCCAGATCCCTCTGCCCACTTCATTCACAAACTATTTTACTGCTAAGTCAATTCAACAGGGAAAATGGTACTCTGGAAACCAGCTGAGTGGATGATTCCTACCTCAGAAGGAAACCACTATGTTTAGAGAAATTAAAGTACAACTTGGTTAGTTTTCTACCTAATTGGGAGGCGGCGGGCTCTTGGGAAATGAGCTTCATAAATAAGCAAGCCTGGCTTCAAATAACAGGGTATCTCCTATGGCTCTGTGATGTTGCTTACCTGGCTCTCTGAGCCTCATTTACCTTAACTGGACAATAGGGGAAGCTATTTTTACCCCCACAGGGTTGATGGGGGATTAGGTAAGATGACTTACATAGCAGCTTACAAATTTATGAGCAATGCTTGGCACATAACGCTTGCTTAGTAATTGTGCATTTTTCCTCCTTTCCCTGATTCCAAGTCCAAACAGGGGTTCAGGATTGCCACTGCTTTGAGTGCCCACCAGTGCCAGGAACTGTTGCTATATGCAAGATCTTGGTTACTATTTGCAATAGTCCTATAAGGGTGATATTTCTAGCCTCAGCTTTTTAAGAATTTATTTTGTTAATTTTCTTTGTTCTTTATTAAGAGATTCACATAAATTTAGGGTTTAAAATTATTTGAAAAATATACTTTTGCTTTATAGATATCCTTTTCTTGCAGTGTCACTCTAAATTGTGAATTTAGAGTGTTTGCTACTTTATGAAATCCACCTATAGCTCACTTGGATCACATTAGCATTTTAAAATTAACAAAAGCCCCCCATAGCCTTAGCTTTTAGATGAAGACATTGACTTTACCATCTTGAAATAATGATGTGAAAATGCTCTATTCTATTTAAAATGTTGTATAAATTTAAGGAGTGCAGGAATTATCTGTAGCTGGTTGACTCAGCTGGCCAGCTTCATTACACAAAAATTGCTAGTGGTGTCTAGGGTGGTCGCAGCGAAGGTGGTAGAAATAATGAACTTAACCTTGCCAACATTTTAAAAAATTATATTGAAATATAATATACTAAAAATATGCTTCAGCATACAGTTCAATGAATTTTCACAGACTGAACACACCTTTGTAACCAACACCCAGACGAAGAAACAGAACATTACCCACACCCAAGAAGCCCCCGGTCATGCTTTCTTCTGGTTCCTAATCTTCCAAGGGTAACCACTATGCTCACCTCTTCTTTTTTTTTTTTTTTTTTTGGCTGCATTGGGTCTTTGTTGCTGCACGCGGGCTTTCTCTAGTTGCGGTGAGTAGGGACTACTCTTCGTTGTGGTGCGCAGGCTTCACATTGCGGTGGCTTCTCTTGTTGCAGAGCATGGACTCTAGGCATGCAGGCTTCAGTAGTTGCAGCACGCGGGCTCAGTAGTTGTGGTTCTCAGACTCTAGAGGGCAGGGTCAGTAGTTGTGGCTCACGGGCTTAGTTGCTCTGCGGCATGTGGGATCTTCCCGGACCAGGCATCAAACCCGTGCCCCCTGCATTGGCAGGCGGATTCTTAACCACTGCGCCACCAGGGAAGTCCATCCTGGCTTCTAAACAGCACAGATTAGTGGTGCCTGTTTTTAATACTTCATATAAGTAAAATCATACAGTGTTTTCTTTTTTGTATCTGGCTTCTTTTGTTCAGTGTTTATGTTTATAAGATTTACCTATAATTGATGGGTGTAATTTAAGATTAGATCACTCTTAATAATGTAGAGCATTATTAGGCCTGTTAGGAACCAGGCCGCACAGCAGGAGGTAAGCGGTGGGCAAGCGAGCAAAGCTTCATCTACCGCTCCACGTCGCTCACTTTACCACCTGAACCATCTCCCCCATCGCTCGCATTGCCGCCTGAGCCATTCCCACACTCCCCACCACCCCATCCGTGGAAAAGTTGTCTTCCATGAAACCGGTCCCTGGTGCCAGAAAAAGGTTGGGGACCGCTGCTGTAGAGCACCCCATTTTATGAACATGCCACAATTTATCCACTGTATTGCTGACGGACATTTGGGTAATTTCAGTTTGAGGGTATTTGAGCATTCTGCTACATGTCTTTTGCTGACTATTTTATGCATTTCTGTTAAGTACATACCTAAGAGTAGACTTACTGAGCCCTGGGGTGATTTATGTTCAGAGTTAATGAGTACTTAACCAAGGATTTTTCCGAGGAGTTGTGTCAGTTTAGACTCCTACCAGCAGCATTCCACATCCTTGCCAACAGTCAGAATCTCCATCTTTTTCATTTCCACCATTCTGGTGATGCCTTCTCAGTTTTGTACTCTTGTTCCATATACTCAAAATATTCAACTACGAGGATAAAAGACTAAAAGTGAATACAAGGAGTGTGAATTGAGGGAGCATCACAAAGACTCCATGAAAAACGTAGGGGCCACGGACGTGTAATCAGCCACTGGACAGATCATCATTATCAGATGCACGTGGACCTCACTTTAGTGCTCCATGATTCGGCCCCCTCCTCTGTGGTGCATTTAATTTAAATTTCTGTAACAGATCCTGATTTTCTATCATCCCCCATTTTGACTTCTGAATTGCATTTTCTTCCCACAACTGCTTGGGTCTCCTGGGATAGCCTTAATAAAATTTTGGATATTGGCAAAGAACAGGTAGGAGAACTTGGAGAAGACTGGGCTCCAGATCCAGTAACAGGCAGTAAACATAAATATGCTCTTCAAAAAGGGAAGGAGAAGAGAGGGAGGAGCTTGGGTTGTGCCCAATATGTCCCATCTATAGGGACCACTTCACCAGTTGATACATGGTAATAGTAATACCTTGCGTCTGTACAGCCTTTTCAATTCATAAATGTTCTGGGAATCTATGGAACACCTGGAAAGAAACGAGTCCCATGAAAGCAACAAGCTGAAGGGCTGCTGCTTAGCTGGCTTCACACTAGAACTTTCTGCAGTAGTCAGGTCGGGGTTGCCCTAAGTCAATGTGGATTTAGGTCAGTAACAGGAGGGGTAGCTTGCTCTCCTGGTTCCTGTGTTCTGTGTCATGCCATCTGACCTGGGGGACAAGTGGAAAATGGACTTCCTTCTTGCCCCCCATGACACTTCCGGTGCAACTTACAGCCCCAAGCCCCCACAGCAACCCAAGGCGGTTGCAGTTTTGCTACTGAATGTCCTTCAACACATGGCTCTTACTCCATAGCTCATGACAACAGCCCATACTTACTGAGTGCCAGTTACCTGCCCGACAGTGTGATAAACACATTACATGCATTACTTATTTTGATTCGACTTAATCCCCAGAAAACTCAGAGTCACACAGTACATAATTCACAAGGTCCGGGGTGAATCCTGATCTGCTCCCTCCAATGTCCTGTGCTCCTTCCATTTGGGCCGTGTGATCTGAGGAGGGCCTCTCTTCTCCCCTCTCCAGAATACACCCCTGTCTGCTGATGCTTAAGATTCCATAGTCCTAACTTCTTCCCTGTGTCAGAAAGGGTGTTTGTGCTTGTTTGAGGCATTAATGTTCAATGAGCACATTACCAAACATTTACCCCTGAAGGGAAATGTGTTGAGAAGGAAAATGACCCTTTATAACCTGGGGGCCTCCATAACGGGCTTCTGAGAGGTCAAGGAACATGAATTGCTGGATGTTTTTCTCTGCCCTTTAGTATGTCTTAATCTACAAATATTTTTGTAGATTTCCTTTGAGGCAACTCTCTCAGACTAGCTAAGAAGGAAAGGTAAGGTAGACACCAAATTATTCCCCCAATCCTAACATAACAGAACAAATGAGCCCTCTTTCATTTTTTACTTGGAGCTAAGTTTAATTATTTTATCCAATAATGTATTAATCCCCAAATGGGTACAGTGTAAGGAGACAGAAGAGACACTTGAAAAGGTCTAGGTAATGCACGATTGATAGAGGCGTAATGGGTCCACGCAGCCCATTGGGATATGATGGGGATGCATGCTGATTGTTGACATCAGGGGAAGCAGAGGTCCCACCGCCACCCAGGGAGGGAGAACACCTCCATCTCTTGCTCTTTGGGTGAGATCCCAAACTCTTAATAACACCAGCAATAGTAAATATTCTTTCATACCTTTGTACACCCTGAGCGCTCATCCAGAGTCAGGACTTCACCCGTGCCGTCCCTCTTCCTAGAAAGCACTTTCTTCCCCTTGTTACTTGATGAACTACCTCCCCCTCCCTGGGCCTCAGTTTATATTTCAGCAAGAAATCTTTGCCAAGCCCCTGCATGTGAATAAGAGCCCAGTCCTCTTAATGGCCTCCCTCACGTTAACCACATGTCCATTTTCCAGGCTGACCATGATTGTCTCTTCATGTGTCTCTACCTTTGAATATCTTGTTCACCAGGCAACCATGTCCTACACGAGGCCTGGCCCTCAGTGAGCACTAAAATATCTTTCCATTTTGAATTCACTGAATAATGTTCTCATTAAACTAAGATCATTTCTTCTAATCCAATCACAGGAGATCCCCAAGCTCCCTTCAACCATCTGAGATAAGCTTGCCATTCTTTTGGGTAAGGAGAGAGAAGAGAGACTTCATGGATGAAAAGAAAGCCCACACTCTCCAAGACCAAATAAATTAATTCTACTTAGCTAACCAGCAAATACAGGATGAGAAGTCAGAAAGCTCCAAAAGTCCCCCTCCTCGGCATGCGCAGAATGCATGGTCAGCTCTGAAACATCTTCTATTCTCCCAGACTGTTTCTGTTGCTTAATTGTTCAGCAAAAAAAGAAGCAAATTTGGGCACTCCCAAGTCACCCTCCCACAGAAACCTGTTTTACTAGCTGGATTTTATGTGGCTGAAGAAGGCCCCAGAAGGAACTTACGGAAAAGAGCACAGGTAACAACCATGCAGGCTTGCAGGTCCAGAACACACACCCAGGGCTCAGAAGAGACCCTGGTTTAGGCATTTTCCTCGTGTTCCTCTTAGAGCTGCTGCGTCATTAATTGAACTTGTATTCTGGTGCTTGTATAAAGCATTCCCTCTGTGGTTCACTCCCAGTCTTAAACCTTGCATGTGACCACATGTTAAATGTGTATTTTTATGGTCCTATAATCTCAGGACTTTTAAATCTCTGTTGCTTAAAGGCATCCAGTGAGCTGAAGCGGAAAACTCCAGAGATTTCTGATCATTTAGAAGCAGTTTATGTGCTGGTTCTAAGTGGCTTCACAGCTTTACTTCTTGCAGGGACTGGGGCAGAGCAAAGATAAGGCCCTGGAACAGAATTAACTCTTCAGGGCTTTCAAAACCAACATCAAGAATCACTAGAAAATATGCAACCTCTTTCTATTTAAACACCTCATTAGCAGAAACCTGTATCCGCTTACTCACTGGAAACTTCCTTCTTAAGAGTTACTCCTCTGTTGCCTGTTGTGTTGTCAGTTCATCTTCAGAACTGATTTTTTTTCCCAAGCTTGCATGGGCCTCCTTGGATAGCCTTAATGAAAGGTGGGGTATTGACAAGGAAATAAAATGAGAGAGAATTGGGCTTAGGATCCAGGAAATGGACTCCCTTCATGTCCTTGGACATGACAACTTTCCTAATAGTCTCTCAACTCACATTTCTTTTTTTTTTTTTAAATTTCTGCAATCGCTTCTTTTTTATTGATTATTAAAAACTGAAGTATAGTTGATTTACAATGTTGTGCTAGTTTCAGGTGTTCAGCAAAATGATTCATATATATATGAATATATATGTATATTATTTTTTGGATTCTTTTCCATTATAGGTTATTACAAAATACTGAATATAGTTCCCTGTGCTATACAGTAGGTCTTTGTTGTTTATCTGTTTTGTATATAATGGTGTGTATCTGTTAATCCCAACTACTAATTTATCCCTCCCTCCCCTCCTTTCCCCTTTGGTAACCATAAGTTTGTTTTCTATGTCTGAAACACACATTTCTTTTATTCCTTTTTCATTCTTTATTCTTGTAGTTGAATATTTTGTGGATCTGGGACAAGAGCAAAAGGTAGGAAAAATGCAAAAACAAACAAACAAAAAACCCCACAGATCTGCTTCATATTCAGATTCTGTTTTTCTCCAAAATAAGCAACGTTTCTTTGGCACGGATCACAAGGGATGACAAAGCAAAAGATTATTTACAAATGTTAAGTTGATGAAAAAGACTGCATCTACCTCTCTACTTCAATGCCATTCAATTACATTCTTATACCCAAAACATTTGAGATGTTTTTCCATAACACTAGTTTAATTTCTATATACATAAGCTATTGTTCTTTATGCCAAAGTGGTCGCTTTTTTTCAGAATTTTCTTTGACTTTTTTTCTCTCTCTCTATTTTCTTCTTCTTTTTCTTGGTTGTTGCTAATGTTTATTTTTTACAATCCATTTGTTTCTGAAAGATTGTCCTAAGTAGGCAACAGGTTTTGAAGCTTAGTATAAAGTCATACTTAATATAAATTCACACAACTCTTCTGACCAAGAGAACATCTGCCCAGTGGGTTTGCTCAAGAATTCAGAAGCTGCCATCCTCCACACCAAACCACTAAGCACTGGACCAAGGACCCCCCAACATTTTGGTCAAAGTCACTAGATTCTGCATTCAAGGACTCCACAAGAATGGATTGAAAAAGTTACATTCCTAGCCACTCCATATTTCTAGTGTGGTTTTTATCTGCAGTGAAAACTCCCAACAAAGGTTTGGTTTTGGTTTTATTTTATTGTGTATTCGTCCATTTGTTCCCTCTTTGATCTGTATTTATGCCAGCAGATCTTTTCTGATCCAAAGGAACAATCTTACATATAGCCCTGTTAATTTCAGCTTGCTACATTGGCCCAAACTCGGCGGTCATGACCTTTTCGCTTTTAAGTCAATCTTAAAATCAGCTTAAGTCTGTCATCTGGAAATTGTGTTCTCTCTCAGCATTGTGTCCACAACACACTTAATAAACATACTTTCAAAATTCATCCAAACCTCTTATTACAGTGTTGGGAAGGGCAGGTCAAGAAACAAGCTTTGGCATCTACTATTATGGCTGGACTTTAAAAGATTGAGTTTTTATGGAAGCAGATCCTCAGATAGACATCAGGAAGGAATTTTAACAGTAAAAACTGCTGAGAGATGATGGAGGTGTTACATTTCCAGCACTTGAGTTTTTTAAAATTGGGAGCACTTACAATCAGCGATGGCTTCTGATGAAGTGAAGGTGAAATTAAACAACCTTGTTAGGCTTATGAAGTTGTTTTGCTTGGAATCTTGGAAAAGAAAAATGAACCCTCCTACACCAACATTTCTATTTCGTATATCCATACTTTTAAAGGAGTCAGCCCTGAAAAATATCAGTCATGTGGGAAGTTGATTCTCATTCACATTTTTGGGGATTGCCCAGATAGTGGGGTCTTTTCACCAGCTGGCCCCGGGCATTCCAAGAACAAGTAAGAAAAACACTTTTCTCTTTGGTGGAGGCCCAGGTGTATCTCAGAGTCTTACAGCCCATTCCAAGGAAGTGAGTGAATGTGAGGTATTTTTATTTATCTGCTTACAATATACCTAGAATTGTACTACAAAATAAAAGTGAGTGGCCAAACGTTAATGCAAGGAATTGCCCATCATAACACTCCCTCTCTTCCTTAGGGTCTAACTCACTTTGATGGGTATTAGCATAAAGCTTATGTTTTTGACACTTGTGTAACATGGAAGGTTTCTTTCAATATTGTCTATACTTATTAGGTGTCTTGGTCTTGAAGTATAAATGATTATGCTCTGCTGTATTCATGGGATGTAAGTAAAATACATTCATGCACAAAAGGATTCACTGATCACATTTTTCTGTGTTTTTAAGTACCTGAAATCCAATAAGAACGTTCAGGAATTACCACATCTGTCTTTCAAGTACATTTACTATGCGTGCACATTTGTAACTGTCACATGCTCGTGGCATTTATAACTTTTGGTAAATAGTGAGAGAAAGGAATTCAGTGAGGCAATGAATGAGTAATTATGAACAATAATCTAAAGCCCAAGAAAAGGAAACTTTGGATTTCATGTTAAATATTGAATCTTCTCTAGAGAGAAATTGCTTCTTTCTCATATAAAACTAATACAGGTAGACCTCAGAGATAATGTGGGTTCAGTTACAAGCCACAGCAATAAAGTGAATATCACAATAAAACAAGTCACACAAATGTTTTGGTTTCCCAGTGCATATAACAGTTATGTGTACACTATACCATAGTCCATTAAGTGTGCAATAGAATTATGACTAAAAAAAGAATACCTTAATTAAAATGTACTTCATTGCTAAGAAATGCTAATCGTCAACTGAGCCTTCAGCAAGTCGTACTAGTAACATCAAAGATCACTGATCACAAATCATCATAAGAAATATAATAATAATAAAAAAGTTTTAAACATTGTAAGAATTACCAAAATGTGACACAAAGTGAGCAAATGCTATTGGAAAAATGGCACCAATAAACTTGCTCAACACAGTGTTGCCACAAAAATTCAATTTGTAAAAAACACAATATCTGCAAAGTGCAATAAGGTAAAGTCTAATAAAACAAAGCATTCTTAGGGATAGTCGGGGAGTTTGGGACAACATGTACACACTGCTATATTTAAAATGGATAACCAACAAGGACCTACTGTATGGCATAGGGGATTCTGCTCAATGTTATGTGGCAGCCTGGAAGGGAGGGGAGTTTGGGGGAGAATGGATACATGTATGTGTACAGCTGAGTTCCTTTGCTCTGCACCTGAAACTGTCACAACATTGTTAATTGGCTATACTCCAATATAAAATTAGAAGTTAAAAAATAAAGCAAAAAGAAAAAAAAAACGTATTCCTGCAGTTGTTTAAGGCAAGAATCATCAGTTAAAATTTGTAGGGGACAGTATGATGAGAAACAGGATTTTTACATAGTCTCAAAGTATCTTCCCACAGAATACTTATTAATTATAGTGAAGAAACCTAGCAGACACCACCTTAACCAAGAGGTCAAAGTTAACAACATCACTAATTAGATATTAACATCACGGTGCCTCCTGATACGGTGCACTGAGAAGGGCACAAGATCACTTCTGTGGTTTTCCTACTAAAAGTGCGTGACCTGAAAAGAATCACAAGGAAACATCAGACAAACTCAAACTGAAGAAACTTTTACAAAGTAACCAGCCCAAGCTCTTTAAAGTTCAGGTCGCAAAGGACAGAAAGACTGAGGAAATGTTTCTGATTAGAAGAGAATAGCAGAGATAAAAACTAAATGTAACATTCAACCCTAGATTAGATTCTGGACCAGAAAAAAGACACTAGTTGGACAAATGGTGAAGTTTAAATAAGGTCAACAGTTTAGACAATAGGATAGTATCAATGTTAATTTATTGATTATACTGTGATTATAAAAAATATGAACACTTGGAGAGTCTGGATGAGAACATACTAAAATTATTTAATTATATCTAACTTTTTTATAACTCTGAAATTATTTCAAAATGAAAAGTTAAAACACATAAAAATTAAAGCCAAAAAAATATGAATAAATATATTCACATGTTACTGACGAATTGTTAAGGAAAAAAAAAGACAATAATTGAAAGATCTAAAAGTTTCAGAACTACTGGATTAGATGATATATAAGATCTCTTTACATGCTAAGGTTTTACAATTCCATGAATTATGAAACTTAGAAAACCAGATGTGTTGAGATCAATTATTTTAAGAAAATCTGCTTCTAACTGAACCGTGAGAGAGAGTGAGAATTTATTTGATTTTCTTACATCTTTACGTTCATACCAGGTATATAGGATCAGCTAACACTTTCATAAGAGACACTGAAATAAATTTACTTCTTGTCTTTTCCACTAGTGGAGACATATATACATATGTGTATCATTAACGCATCTTATTCTAGAAAATGCATGAAGCTGGTAATCCAAATTCTCCATACTCATTCCAACCTAGACTGACCTGACACCCAGCTTCCTGCTGCTCACAGCTGGAGTGCTCACAGATAGAAATTTTCATTTCAATTCCCCTCAAATATTCAGGAGATACAACTGCTGCTAGGGGTGCAGAAAATAGCATATAATATGTTCTGTGGAGCAGTTTAAATATAACCTGATCGTTGTGCCTCTGTGTTGATTTTTTTAAATAATGACATTTACTTTATTTGGCAATGTCCACACTCTAAAATGAAGGTAGAAAAGTATATTTGAATTTGGAAACAAATTCGCTGGCTAAGATTAGCCTCAGGAATTTCTTATCATCCTTGATTTCTAGGCTTAAAAAATGTTCTTTTCAGGAAGTATTCTGTGCTGTTTTTATTAAGGGTACACTCTTCTCCTGCAGACTCCCATAACAGTGGGAAGAGACCAGAGACAGCGTTGTGGGGTTCTGGCTCTTTCTCTGTCACTTACCAAATTGCTTCCATTTCCTCAACTGTAAATAGCAGAGATTGAGAAAGGAAGCGTTCTTAAACCTTGTATGAGGAACTTCCCTTGTGGCACAGCGGTTAAGAATCCGTTTGCCAATACAGAGAACATGAGTTCGGTCCCTGGTCCGGGAAGATCCCACATGCCGCGGAGCAACTAAGCCTGTGGACCACAACTACTGAGCCCACATGCCACACTACTGAAAGCCACACACCTAGAGCCCATGCTCCGCAGCAAGCCACTGCAATGAGAAACCCACGCACCACAACAAATAGTAGCCCCCACTCACCGCAACTAGGGAAAGCCTGTGCACAGCAATGAAGACCCAACGCAGCCCAAAATAAATAAATAAATAAGTAAATTTTTTTAAAAACTTGTATTATGGACTTCTTTAGCAGTCTGATGAAACCTATGACCTCTCTGACAATAACATTTTTAAGTGGATAAAAGAAAATACATACAGTTACAAAAAACTAATTACATAAAATACAGTGCTCAAAATAATATGTATATTCTTTAGTAACTCATTAAATAATATCTAGTATTAAATCTAATAACCCCTATAATTTCAAAGACATGAAGAGCATAAATGGTATCTTGAGATAATCTGCAGCAGATTAATGTGATATAAAGACCTCTTTGATTTCTTTTTTTTTTAATTTTTATTTATTTATTTATGGCTGTGTTGGGTCTTCAGTGCTGAGCACGGGCTTTCTTTAGTTGTGGCAAGTGGCGGCTTCTCATTGTCGTGGCTTCTCTTGTTGCGGAGGACGGGCTCTAGGCACGCAGGCTTCAGTAGTTGTGGCACGTGGGCTCAGTAGATGTGGCTTGCGAGCTCTAGAGCTCAGGCTCAGTAGTTGTGGCTCGTGGGCTTAGTTGCTCCACGGCATGTGGGATCTTCCCGGGCCAGGGATCAAACCCCTGTCCCTTGCATTGGCAGGCAGATTCTTAACCACTGTGCCACCAGGGAAGCCCCAAGACCTCTTTGATTTCTACTGTGTCCAAATCAAGGATACAAGTGATGGCCCTGTGGTTTGTTGCCCACATTTGAAGTGGGAAGACACAGTAAATTTCAATTAGAGGTGAGTGAAAACAAAAATGTAATTATTTTCCCATCCAAGTTCACAGATCCCCTGGATTCTCTCCAAGGATCCTTGGTAGAGAACGTCTGGACCAGATGACCCCCAGGTTCTCTTCTCACCCTGAGTCTGTCATTTCTGTAATCTCCTCCAGCCAGGCACCTTGAGGCGGACCCTTGTCAACCATCTGTATGTGTGTGAGCCTCTCTGGGTACTCAAGTTTAATGAGATATCAAAATATTTCATTTGCAAGTCTTGGCTGCTGTACAGCACTTAGCAAAGCAGAGCCAGTTTTCCTATTTGAGATTGGTCCACATCAGGTTCCTTTGTCTAGCATTTCACAGAATATTTTCCCACATTTGTCCAACTGCAGTTTGAAGGCTGTAACTGACAATATAAATGTGCCCTAAGGTAGAAACTCCAACCCCATTTCCCTGAGTGATCTCCAGGGTTGGCCATTACCATGCAGATGCCCAGAGTCAAGGGATCTCCATGGATCTGCTAATTATCCCCCAGGCTTTTCCACCAGCAATAAAAATCCCATCTGTGGCAGCTTGTTCGCAGAACAGCCCCATTTCCACAGTGGTGGCATTAATTAGCAAAAACCTGTGAAAATGACCAGAGTTTATAGGTTTTAAAGAGAGAGAAAGGACCCTGAGTCACTTCTAAATATTCTTATAAACTCCCCTATAGCAACCAGGGACTAAAAGCCCACTTGTCTAGATGCTGTAATTTTTTCATGTCTGTAGCCCTAAGTAGGAATTCATCGAGACCTCAGGTTCTCATTAGAGTAATGGCTTTGGAGAACCTGAATGCAGAAAGATGCTGAATTTCTCAGATAGTCAATCACCCTTTCCTGATGGCCTAGTGGCACCTCACATTGGGGCTGGAAGGATCCTGGGTAGTCCATTCTTGAAGGCAAAGCCCTTGCCTAGTGGGGTGCTCTAGAAACAAACCATCTCTCCAGGGTTCTACGAGATATTCCAGATGATGATGTTGGGGTATGAGGACTGGAGAGTGATGAGAGGTGTCTCCGCCCTCCAACCTGGAAAGATACACAGTCTTTAACCTCAGAGACATAGGATAACCCCACACAAAGATGGTGGCTAACAGAGGAAGAAGAATGAACAGGAAACATTTTCTTCGATGATTTTATCAAGTCTATGTTTTGGAGCAGTTTTGGGTTTTTGTTTGTTTTTAAGTTAAGAAGTCCTATTTTCTACTTAACAGTTTATCTACAAGGAGAAAATGGTCTGTCTTCCTCTTAAAACCCAGGACTTAATCACTTTCTAAGCAAGTGTGACTCTAACTTTCCTTCTGAAGGGTTAAACAAACGGATAAAGGGTAATAAATCTTCCCTCTTCACTTTCAATGAGTTTCAGAATGTTTTCCTCCCTAATTCCTACCCTGAGCCAACAATCACTGCTGACTTTAGCTAAGAATTCTATTTTTTAATTTTTTTTATAGCTGCAATGTGAGTTTCCCATGCAGTTTTTATTAACTGTGTTTCATTGCAAGGCCTTGCAAGCAAAAATGGCCCTTATTTTTATTTGAAGAAGTCTATTTCAGTGACAATCTAGCCTCAGGGCAGCTATATGTCAATCTCTTTGCTTTTTTTCCCTGTTGAAACAAGCATGGGAAAGTTGCAAGACAAATGTCATACAGGGCAGGGCTGAAGCAAGCAGCATACCAACCCTCATCTTTGGCCAGTTCAAGACCAGAAAGTATTATAAAGGAAAACTCAATGAAGGGATGATCCAATGGTATAAGGTGGAAGGAAACCCTTGTACATCTACCAGCTTTCATTCCCAATAGATGGAAGACCTTAAATTCTCACCACTTGTCAACTTTTCCCAGAGATGACATTATTTGGGATTATGCTGGGAGGCTGGAGTATAATATTTACAATAAGTAGCATGTCTTCTTGAAAAGGCAATAGGAGCTTAAGTGCCTGTTGTTTCTGGGCTACCACCCCAGGGCTTCCTGAACTATTTCCTCATTGCGATCCCTGAGATAAAGCCAAGTCCTTCAGAGATAGGCACCTGGAAGTCTAAAGTAGGAATTACTGGGGATCAAACTCTAGCACCTCACACTGCAAATTGGTGTTATGGCTGCTGGGTCAGTATGTAGGTATGAACACCCCAGGCCAGCTTCCCCAGACACACACAAGCTTATTATCTGAAGCCTCGGCTGCTTGACTGAAAACAGTACTTGAAATGCCAACCCCTAAAGCTAAATTCTGAAAACAAGTGGGAAAAAACCGTAACAGGGGTGGGGAAGAGATGAATGTCTTTAAATGAGGCTGGCATTGTCCCAGATCTTACGTCTTTACATTATTTCACTAAGCCTTCTCATCAACACTATCAAGTAGGTTTTATTTTCACCATTTTATATATGAAGATGAGGTTGGCAAGAAAATTAGTAGTTAAATAAACAGTAATATAAATTATCATGTGCTTTCTTTATCTGGCACAATTAGAGAAAAGAACCCTTTCTTTTTTTTTCCAAGAGAAAGCTGGAAGGAGCTCTAGAGACCATTTGGTCTTACTTCTCATTTTTCAGCTGATGGGTAATAGAAGAGGGACAAATCTGGCCCACAGTCTGTTTTTGTAAATAAAGTTTTATTGGAATGTGGCCACACTTGTTCATGTATATATTGTCTATGCTTTTGTATTACACAGTCAGAGTAACTACAATTAACATCACATGGCCTGCAAAACCTAAAGTATGTACTATGTGGCCCTTTACAGAAACAATTTGCCAGTTCCTTCTAGAGATCAAGTTGCTCTTAACAATATTGAGTTTTCCGATCCATGAGTATGACATATTTCTCCATTTATTTAGGTTGTCTCTCTCTGCAATGTTTTGTATTTTTAAATGTGCTAGTCTTGCACATCTTTGCTAGAAATAAACTGTGGTGTGTTACGCTTTTTGATGCAGTGATATTTTTATTTTATATTTCAACTGTTTGCTATTGAATATACAAATACAATTCATTTTGCATATCAACTTTGAATACTAAAACCTTGCTGAACTTAGTATTAGTTCTAGCAGATTTTTATAGATTCCTTAGGATTGTCTACATAGATAAAAATGCCATCTGTAAATGAAGAGTTGTATTCTCCCCTTCTGGGACTTTGGTGGTCCAGTGGGTAAAACTCTGTGCTCCCAATGCAGGGGGCCTGGACTCGACCCTTGGTCAGGGAACTAGATCCCACACGCATGCCACAACTAAGAAGTCTGCATGCCGCAATGAAGGAGTCCGCATGCTGCAACAAAGATCTCACGTGTAGTAACTAAAGATCCCACGTGCTGCAACATAGATCCCACGTGCCACAACTAAGACCCAGCACAGCCAAAATAAATAAATATTTTTTTAAAAATCTTGTCATTTCCATGGAAACCCTGGGCTACTCTGGAGTCCAGGCGACATTAAAAAAAAAAAAAGAGTTGTGTTCTCCTTTTCGATCCTTATGCTGTTTTTTTTTTTTTTTCCTTGCCTTATTGGACTGGTGTGACCTCCAGTACAATGTCAGTGGAAGGGGTAAAAGTGGCCATCCTTGTCTTTTTCATGATTTTAAGGGGAAAGCCTTCAATAGTCACCATTAAGTATAATGTTCACTGTTGCTTTTTTCTTGGACTTTAAAGTCCTTCACCCTTTCATTTATTTGTACCTTTTTACAGAATGACTTTTTGACAGAATGAATTAGAAAATAAAAAGCCTAAGCAATCGGAGATGGGAATGTTTGCTAACTGAGTCCTGCCCCGTGTTCAGATTGGCTAGTTGGCCTGTTTCATAGGAAGAGAGGGAGATGGAAGGTCAGAGAGAAAGTAGTACAAAGATCCCTCTTCCAGCACTGTTGATCTTTTGAGAGAAAATCTTGAGTAAGAGTGTAGAATGGCACAACTGCTTTGGAAAACTGCCCTCTGACCCAACAATTTCCCTCTAGGTATCTATACAAGGGAAATACTTGCATGTGTCAACAAAAGACTTGTACACGAACTTTCATACCAGCTTCGTGTATCGTGCCAAAAAGTAGAGACAACCTACATGTCCATCAGTGAGAATGGATTTTAAAAGTTGTGGTGTCTTCATACAATGGAATACTTCTCAGCGATAAAAAGAAACAAACTCCTGGTACAGTAATGTGGGAAAACCTCAAGACCATTATATCAAGTGAAAGAAGGCAGTCTTAATACTGTTTGGTTCCATGTAGATAAAGTTCTAGAACAGATGAAACTAATCAATAGTGATAAAAATCAGAACAGTTGTTAGTTGTGGTGGGCAGAGAAGGAGGGATTGACTAGAAAGGGAAAAAAAGGACTTTATGGGGAGATGAAAATGTTCTAAATCTTGAGTGGTGGTGAATCCATGGGAATATATATTTATCAAAACTCAAACTGTATACTTAAGGTCTGTACATTTCACTGAATGTAAATTAATCCTCAAGAAAAAATAAATTTAGAAAAAGCAAACCTGCAGGGAAAGGGCAGAGCACTAATGAATAAGTCTTTGACAATGCAATTTCAGACACTTGGACCCCGGGTACAAAGAGGCTCTGCTGGGGGACAAATGACAACACTAAGGAACAGCTTTGTGAGTGGGGTCAGACCCCACAGTCTCTACTAACAGACATCCCGCAACCAATAAACATACAAACTAAGCGAAAGCAATGTGTGTGCCAAACAAATGAAGCTTCAAGACAAGTTCCATAGATCTTTTTCCAACTGATTTGCAGGTCCCTGGCCCTCCTACTCAGAAATTCAGGGGCCACCAGTGTGAACCTCAAATCACTTAGGCAGTCAGCCATTCAGACACAGCCCCCTCCCCCATGCATTTGCAAGCACTCGTCTACCTTCTCAACTCCCTAGATTCACTAGTATGCCCCATGCACTCTTCTAAATCACTGGACTAAGTGATTAAATGAGTTAAGATAGTCCAAGTAACACAGTTACAACAGTGCTGGAGTTGTAGCAAATGCCCAAGAGACATCAGATACCATTGCAGCTTCCATTTCTGCCTCTTTCTCTAGTTCTCCTTCAGCCCCACTGGATCCAAAGGAGCACTTGGGCAACAGTCATGGATAGGTTTTCTTGACTTTTTCAGAATTTCTGAATGAACTATAGGAGCCTCCCCAAGAGATAAGAGACCAGAGAGTAGAGTTTTTCTCTCTGAGGGCCTAATTGCTCAGCCAAGTTCACCATACCCTAGAACTTCAGGGGGCTCCTGAATACCAATGCTTTATACTTAAGCAAATTGAGGCTTAAGACAGTAAAATGGGTTTCACCAAGCTTCCCAAACTGTCAGAACTGTGTTAGGACTTTGCACTTTGCTGTCTTGCCCTCTAGGACTGACAGGCAGACATTGCAACCAGCAGGTGCTCAGTAAATGCCTTTATGAAATATGTACTGGGGGGCGGAGAAAGTTGTCTCCTTTCCAAGGTAGTGAGAAGTTCAAAACTTACTGTAATAAATGTGCATGTTCTAGACAAATTAAATTGTGTTGAATCCTGAGGATTTTCTTTGATTTTTTACAACCAGATTTTGTTTTTCTTCCAGGTGAGAATACACTTTATTTTCCTGGGTTACACAGGGAAACTTAGGCAACTGAGTTGAAATATCTATTTAATTTCTAGTCCAGGAAAGGCAGTGTAACAGAAGGGGGAAAGCAGAGACTCAGGAGCGTAACTCACTCTAACTTCTGAGTTACTTACAAACAACTCCACATCTCTGGATCATAACTGCCTACACTGCAAGGTTATGGTGGGAGCCTCAGACCGTGCCTAGCAGAATGTTGGACACATAGCCGGATCTCAACAAACACAGTAGAGCTTTTCGTTTCTCTAGGTCTATGGGATCACTGGCTCTGAGCCCCACCACCCATAGCCCATCACCCCCTGCCCATTCCAAATCTCTCCCCAGGTCATTGGTTCAGAAACAGAGTAGATCATGAGGGCTGTCTTAAGCAAAGCAGTGAAGTCACATTCAGGTCCAGCTTTAACTCAGGCCACGAGGAACTGGAGAAGAGTAACATTTCAAGTATCAAGAACAAAGCAACAAAAGAGGAGATGGGCACCCTGAGCTCCAAACTTCAAACCTTAGACCAAGCCACGATTCCAAAACAGCCTCAAACTGGGGCACAACAAAACATTATGTAACCAGAAAGCTCCTTTATTTATTCCATTGGCAAACATTTCCTGCTTGGTTTTGTATAAACATGGGTGCAGAATTTCCTAGCAGTCGTATCTTCTGTCGGGCCAGCTAGCATTACCCTGTTTGGTTCGGAGGGTTGACCTCATTGTTTCAGCAGCTCTCTTCTCCCCCTCACACCAGACACTTTGGTGAACTGGCTCCATGAAGGGATGGAGGTTTAGGTTAAATTCTTCTGGCTTAACAACACAATCAGACTGAGTTGTCCCAAAGTAGCATCAGCAACATGAAAGAAACCCTTCTGCCCGAGGACGTGGAGCTCAAGGAGTCGCTCAGCTTTTCTGAAAGGTGAAAAGAAGGACAAGATGCATGAGGGCTTAACCCAGGTGGGGTTGGTCTTGGTAAGACCACGTGTACATGAGAGAACTTGGCATGTTCCAGGAGCTCTTCTAAGAACTTCACACAGTTTAAATCATTCCATGCACACCCACAATCCTATAAGAGACACACTATTTCATAAGCACACCTTAGAGATGTCGTGGGTTCAGTTCCAGACCACCATAATAAAGCAAATATCACAACAAAGTGAGTCACACAAATCTTTTAGTTTCCCAGGGATGTAAAAGTTATGTTTACACTATATGTAGCCTATTAAGTGTGCAATAGCATCATGTCTAGAAAAATGAACATACCTTCCTTAAAAAATACCTTATTGCTAAAAAATGCTAACGGTCCACTGAGGCTTCGGTGAGTCATAGTAGTAACATCAAAGATCACTGATCACAGAAAGAGAAAAACAAATATCGTATCATAGCTCTTTTATGTGGAATCTAGAAAAATTATACAGATGAACTTATTTGCAAAGCAGAAATAGAGACACAGACGTAAAGAGTGACATATATACACTACCAAATGTAAAATAGATAGCTAGTGGGAAGCAGCCGCATAGCACAGGGAGATCAGCTCGGTGCTTTGTGACCACTTAGAGGGGTGGGATAGGGAGGGTGGGAGGGAGAAGAAAAAGGGAGGAGATATGGGGATATGTATAGCTGATTCACTTTGTTATAAAGCAGAAACTAACACACCCTTGTAAAGCAATTATACTCCAATAAAGATGTTAAAAAAGAAAAATAAAGAATGGACGTATGGAAATGAAGGGGAGGGGGGGAATGAATTGGGAAAATGGGATTGACATATATACACTACTATGTATAAAATAGATAACTAATGAGAACCTACTGTATAGCACAGGGTACTCTACTCAATGCTCTGTGGTGACCTAAATGGGAAGGAAATCCAAAAAAGAGGGGATATATGTATACGTATAGCTGATTCACTTTCCTGAACAGCAGAAACTAACACAACATTGTAAAGCAACTATACTCCAATAAAAATTAATTTAAAAGAAAGATCGCTGATCACAGATCACCATGACAAGTAGAATGATAATGAACAGCTTTAAAATATTGTGAGGATTACCAAAATGTGACACAAAGACACAAAGTGAGCAAATGCTGTTGGAAAAGTGGCGCCAATAGACTTGCTCGACGCAGAGTTGCCACAAACCTTCAATTTGTAAAAAATGTAGCATCTGCGAGGTGCACTAAAATGAAGCACAATAAAAGGGGTATACCTTTATTTGCATTTTACAGATGAGGAGAGTGAGGCACAGGGATCAAGATGACAAGGCTGGGCTTCCCTGGTGGCGCAGTGGTTGAGAGTCCGCCTGCCGATGCAGGGGACATGGGTTCGTGCCCCGGTCCAGGAAGATCCCACGTGCCACGGAGTGGCTGGGCCCGTGAGCCATGGCCGCTGAGCCTGCACGTCCAGAGCCTGTGCTCCGCAACGGGAGAGGCCACAGCAGTGACAGGCCCGCATACCACAAAAAAAAAAAAAAAAAAATAGATGACAAGGCTAATAAACAGCAGAGCCCATATTCAAATCCAGACAGGTAAGCTCTGGACTCTGAGGTCTTATCCACTTGCTACACCACACCACTCGAAATACGGTTTCCAGGAAAAATAAAGTGGAACAGATTTGAATGTGTCTCCCATGCACCCCAGCTCCCTGCCTCAGCCAACATGTTCCTTGCACACAATAAACATGTATTGAGAGACACCATGTCCTGGGCTTTGTCCTAGGAATTCCGAGCTAAATAGGCCATGGATCCTGTTCTCTAAACCGGTACATTCACCACTAGCCACATTTAACAAGATTAAATTAAATTTAATTTAATTTAAATTTATTTCCTCCACCGCACTAGCCATATTTCAGATATTGAATAGCCACACGTGGCTAATGGTTAGTGTATTGGACAATGTAGATACAGAACATTTCCATCATTGCAGGAAGTTCTATTAGAGAGCAATGTTCTAGACTTTGCTACTCAAAGAGTGTTCCCTAGACCTGCAGCATCAACATCACCCAGGATATTGCTGGAAATGCAGAGTCTCAGCCCTGCCTCAGCCCTACTGGATCAGAATCTTCATTTTAACAAGATTCCTAGGAGACTCATGTGTACCTTAGACTTTGAGAAGCACTTCAGTCTAGAAACTTTTTTCTGCCCTACTACTGGAACTTAGATGAGCTAAGACTGGAAACTCAATTGAATGCAGGAGCCAGAGTGTTCTCAGGAGCTCACAGCAAAAGGGTCCTGATGGGAATTGCTATCATCATGGCCCTTGGAATAGAAAATAGCACACTTGGAGCTTATGTCAAGGAAGGGGCAATAGGCTGTTTGGGGGCAGTGGTGGAGGTGGGTGAGAAGAGGGCTGAGATAGCAAAGCTGTACATAAACATAAATATCAATGACAGCCAGCAATAATAATCATAAGCAACATTATTGAATGTGTACTATGGGCTCGATACTTGTGGTCGACATGGAAATGCACCACACAGACCCCTCTTCAGGAAGGGCTTGCTGTCCAGTTGCAGGGTATGCATTCGGCACACAGCCTCCAGCTGTCAGCTCCTTCAGGGTCTGCCTCAGTCACAGGGTCCCCAAGCCCAAACACACCCCTTTTTGGGTAGCCCACATCAAATGAATGGTCTAGAAAGAAATTTGAAGGCTTGCTCGTCTTGACCCAACTCAGGAGAGCTCTGGAAGGCTGTTCTAGCTTAGGGCTCATGCCTGGTTGGCTGAGGCTTTGTCACAGTTTCCACAGATTGACTTCTTCTTTTTCCCAATCCTTAATAAACATCTTGCATCCCAAACACTGTACCAGTGTCCACTTCCACAACTCCAAGAAATATTCATTCATAAGAGTCAATAGTTATAGTAAGTACTGAGATCCAATCTGTTCATCTGATAAAAGTCTCATTTTATTTTTAAAAAGAAGAAATGAGAGAAAAGATGGAGGAAGGAAGGAAGAAAAGAAGGAAGGAAATTAATGGAAGTTAAATACTTCCTGAGATTCACAACACACCACCATAGGTCCCAAGAAAATCAAATTTGTGACACTTTGGGACCATTATGAAAGTAGTAGCCAGTGATCAAGTGAGCACCAGCCTGGATGAGGAAGAGAGAAATAGAAACATCTCCCCTCTGCTCTCATACTGCTAAGTCTTTCAGGTTCTACAAGAGGAGTGCAAGAAGTAGGGCATAAAGGAGAGACTCAGGGCAAGTTGGAACATGAATCTCAGTAAGGTCTAACTGGGTTTCCAGAAGTTTCTTTGCTTCTTTCAACTTATGGAACCATCTTTTTATAAGAAGTAATAGTAAGGAATACTATTGATCTTTTACTATGTGACAAGCAAGTGTGCTAAGAACTATATGTGTATTATATCAATTATCACTCAAACAACACTAGGTTCGTGAGGCAGATGTTATTGGTGAATAAATACTCATTCTGCCTGCCTCTTTCCATGGGAAAAGCATAATTACCCAGCCCTCCAATGTTGAACTTGGCCCTATGACTTATTTGACCAATGAAATATGAATTAATGCAAGTGGAGGCTCTGACTGGGATTGTTCAATGGTTTGGCTCCCTCTCTTATGCTCCTAACATCCCCCTCTCAGAACTACTTCCTTTTCAGCCTGGTATCTGTGAAGTAGAACTGAACCCACCTTTCAGTCTAGAACAAGCTGCATAGTTGACCTACAGACTCTTGAGGAAGAAAATAATATTTCTGGTCATAAACCACTGAGACTGCAGAGGGAGCTGTTTGTCACGCAGCACTATTGTAGTAAAAGCTAACTAATACAGACATGGTCTGTACTTATTTTTAGATGAGGAAATTCAGGTACAGAAAAGTTAAGTGACTTGACCAAGTTCACACAGATAAATTAGTGGAGAAGCTGAAATTTAAACCAAGCAATAAAACTCAAACAGCATTGTTAATCCCTGCTTTATAAGGCATATTCAATGTTAGAGATAAATACTGTGATGTCATTCTATTTGAAATGTTAAGAGATCTTTGAATTCCACCTCCAACCAAGATTCAGTTATTTTATTTCCTAGGTCTTTTTAAGCATTCTTAGATGGTAGTGTCTATGAATAGGCCCAACATTTACATATGATTACTATGAATGTTGTAACCAAAGAAATGACAATAAAATGTCCAATCGTTGGTTCAAGATATATGCACATTATTTACATTTTCATAAGATAGTGAGTTATTATTGAAAATTACCTGATTTTCTTATCAATGGAAAACTGAGGGCAATTTCAACAGCAAAAGTATTGAGGAACAGGTTAGAACAGTCATATCTCTAAGCCTGTGCGCTTTAAGAGATGTAAGCCTTTAAGAGAAAAATATATAAATGAGGAATGGTAACTTGCATTTAATTACACTTTTAATTGAAATAATTAATTATATGTTTTCTTTTCAATTTTAAAAAATAGGGATCACAAAAATCTTACCCCTTATTACTTCATACTCACAATCAAATTTTCCTACATAATACTGAAATGTATACAATTAAGTCAAATGATTTATGTCAAACCTCCCCCACCCCACCCTTTTTTTTTTTTTTTTCATTAACTGAATTTAGACCACAAGAAATTCTTGAACCTTCCTGGGAAATTTCAAGACCCCAACAGATCTTCCACACACACCCTTCCTCAGAACAACTCCATCCATCATCCCCTGCCACTGCGGCTGCTTTCACAGCCCTTAGAGAAGATAAACTTGTGACCCAAGCTGGGAAGTTGGGACTGACTCACGCTGAGAAATGGAGCAGTGTAGAGGGCATCTGGTACTTTAATTTATTCCTTCAGACTTCCCACTGCCCTTACCAGAAGCTTATTGCCACAGTCCCTCGGACTCTTTCAACTCAAACCCTTTATACACCTCGCTAGAGATGCATAACTATAAAAGTTCCACACCATTAGTTCAGATTCTTTCCAGACCCTTTCAGAAGGTCTGCCCTAAAGACAGTCACATGCAGTAAATGACCTCAAAAGGAACATGCCACAAAATACTTACTGGAAAGATGATCTAGGATGGAAGAGGCATAACAAGGAAAGGCATTTTAAGATTCTGCCTCTAATTGTCTGAAATCCATTTTACCTCTTTTAGCTTATGAATGCCACGAACAAAATGGCGATACCAATATTGTTCCCATTACCTCCATGCTGGAAGAACAAATTGCTCTTTTGTGGCTCTCCAGAGGGTCTTCCATAAGTGGCTTCCAAAAGACATCTGAAAAGGGAAGAAAGCATATTACAGCTGCAAAGTAAAATAAAGTGCCTACCAGTTTTATATACTCAATACGAGGTCTGCTGTAAGCCCAGCCCTGCGCAAGGCATGATGGGAAGTGCACAGTAATGATGAAGCCCTCATCCCTTCCTTCAAGAGGCTCACAAACCGGGTATTTGTTCAGCAAATAACTGTGTGCAACAAGATTAAGATATGTCCCTGTCCCTGAGAAAGAATACGAGAGCAAATCCATTAATTACCCTGATTTCTGGGACTTCACTCACAGTCTGTAAGGGGAGAGAAAACTGACACTAAATAATTCTAGTAAATACAACAGGAAGTGATACATGCCTAGGAGAGACTCAGTGGACAATACGGAGTTGAGGAGAATGGAAATTACTTAGAGGTAAGGGGGGAATTGATTGAGGAAGACTTTGAGTGGGTCTTTTTCTTTTTTTAATTGATTTTTATTGGTGTATTGTTGATTTACAGTGTTGTGTTAGTTTCAGGTGTACAGCAAAGTGAATCAATTATACATATACATATACCTACTCTTTTTTTAGATTCTATTCCCATATAGGTCATTACAGAGTACTGAGTAGAGTTCCCTGTGTGAGTCTTAAAAGACAGGATTTGGACATATGCAGATGGAAGGAGGGTAAACTAAACAGAAGAGAATTCTATTCATATGAGCAGAGGATACAAAGTGGGGAAACAGAGTATATGGAAATAACAGTTCCCTTTCACTCAACTGTTGGGGACATAGTGGACACAAATGGGAAATAAGATGGAAAAGTAAGCTGGGAGGAGATTTCAGAGGACCATGACCAGGAGGCTCAGAAAATTGGCATTTATTCAAAATCTCTTCTGCTGAGTTCTGGGTGTTAGGAATACAGAATGGGCAATGATCCGGGATACTCTCCTGGTGTGACCAGACCAGACTGCTTTTATCTAGTTGACCTACTAGACTTCCTGGACAAGATTTCATTTGGGAGACCACATACAAAACCACTACTGTCAGCAAATTCAATCTGTGCAAGGATTAAAGATGGTCAGGTGAGTCAGAAGATCAGATGCCAAAAGATGAATCTGGTAGCAGCAGCGTGTATGATGGATTCAAGGGAGGGGAGTGTCAACTTGGGAAGATGGATTAAGACATTATTGCAGCATCCCCAGGTAGAGGTACTGGGGGCCTAAACTTAAGCCCTGCAGTGTGGGAGAGGAGACTGGGCACTTACCAGTAGTACAAAGAGGTCAACCTTCTGGGCCTTGGAAGCAAGCAGAATACAAAGGGAAGTCAAGGGTTTTGAGCCTGGAAGATAAGATGCTGTTGCAGAAATAGGGGGCACAGAACAGAAGACAAGTTTGGAAATTAAGAAGCCAAGTTAGGGAAATAGTATTAAGATTGAGGTTCTGGCGAGATTTCCAGAGGGCAAATAACTTGGTGGGAATGCCTTGCAAGCAGTTGAGGAAAAATATCTCTCTGGATAAACACACACATAAGAGATGAGCACATGAAACAGTTAATCGTATACAGGAGGGTATTTTTTTAATTAAGCGTAAATGTTTATTACATGCCAGACTCTGTTTAACTATTTGCTTCCCAAATATGTCAGGTGCACAAGATTTGGCCCTGGACCCTTTGTTCTTCCTGCTGCTTATTCTCCTACTCAGAGATCTCATTTACTATCAGCTTGAAAAATCCACATTCCATATTTGTCTCCAGCCCTATAGCTCCAGCTGCCTGCTAAAGACAGCCACCTGACATGGGCATTCCAACCCAATCAAGGCAAGGATAGGCTCATCCCCTTCTCTCCCCTTTAACTGGTGTTTCCTCCAAATCTCCCTATTTCTTTGAACAGGGACTTCAAATTGTGGTGCCTCAGACCTCCCCATGCTCATGACACAGTCATCCTAGAAGAGCACTTTATAACATGATGTGCCCCTGCTCAAAGCCTTCAGGCTCCCTAATGTGGACAGAATAAAAGCCAAGGTTCTCAACCAAGGTTTCAACTCCATCCCCGGGTCCATCCCAAATTACCTTTCCAATTGAAGTTCCCACTGTCTCTCTGCCCAAACCTCCTCCAAGGAGACATCCTGCATGTGACTCTCAAGCATGCTCACCTTGATGCCTTCCCAGCATCTCAAGGAGATTGGCAATCCTTCCTTCTGCCAGGCATTATTCTGCCCCAGTTTTTTCTTCATCTGACCCATCCCATCCCCTGAGCCTTGGAAAACGTCCCATCTGGTCCTGAACATCTTGTCCATTCCAGGCTAGAGGCGGTGCTTCCTCTACACTCACTAAAAAGCCAGATGGCATCTGCATAGCTATTTCCCCATATGGGATATGGGGTTATAACAGTACCTATATGATAGGATCATAAGTAAATAAATGCTCAATAAATCATTATTATGATCATTGTTATTATACGTTAGACATTGGGCTAGGCATTTAGGGATCTAAGTTGGAGTAAGATACAGTCCCTGACCTCAGGAGCTCAAAATCCACTGGGGGAGAAAATGGATTGGGGAGGGAAAAATGCAAGGAAAAAGGATGCTTTTTCACTATCTTGTCTAATTATCTTTTCTAGCATGTAAGTCATGACTCTTCTACATGATTGTAAGCCTTGGAGAAAGTAAATTTAATATTTTCTTGAACAGCTGTTTGGAAAATGTATCCTATTTCTTGTGTGTGTGTGTGTGTTTTACTTCGTCCAGGAGCCTGTGCACTAAATAATTATATTTTCACAGGATAAACATTTTAGTTCCAAGAATCAGGGATTTTTACTCATCTGACAACACTTCGGATTAATAGCCCAATATTTAGCATCTTCCACCGAGAGCTCCTCAACCTTAGGCATGCACACACACATTCACAGACACACACACATTCACAGACACACACACACATTCACAGACACACACACAAATGACGCTCATCCCTAACTGGCCAATGTATATGTACTCAGTGACTTGAAAAAAGCACTGGAGCTAGAGGAAGAAGAAGAAGGAGGAAGCAGAGGAGGAGGGGGAAGGGAAAAATAGAAAAGAGACAAGAAAGGGGATAAAAAGAAATTCCATCTTCAGCTCACCTGTACAGTAGGAATTGAGTATCTGAATTATCCTTGCCAAGCACCAGCCTACTCATCTGTAAAATGTGTGCACTAGATTGTGGCTCCCAAGTCCTAGTTGATTATAAGACTCTCATCTAGGGAGATTTGTTAAAAGTCCTTTTCCTAGGCTCCACTCTGGACCTGCTAAATTAGAACTTCCAGGGGAGGCGCCTGAAACTCTCTACCTTTAAGAAAGCACTCCGGGCGATTACAATGATCAGTCAAGTTTAGGAATCCCTTTTCCAATTCTGATTCTCTTCACATTAAAAGACACACTCCTCCAAGGAGCTTCTGATACCCCGGAGTCGGGATCTGAGGCAGAGAGATCTTTACAGTTCTAAAAGAAAGGCTGTAATAAGGGACCGAGTCTCCTCCCTCCCTGTTTTGTCCACAGAAACACTTTCTTTTCATTTCCCAACTATGGTTTCTGATCAACATAAAAACGTTTTAACCATTTATGATTCTTTCACAAGACAGCTAAGAGCAAAGAAAACACTTTGATTATTTTGATACCCCTTAAGGACTTAAAGAAAGCTTTGAACATGTGACACAAAATCTCCCTCATCAGATAATTTTGTTGCAGTGGCTGAATTCGATTTGAATCAGATGCATATCTCCAATTGTTTCACTTACTCTACTGTGTTATTTTTAAATCGTATTGAATCCCCCCTGTTTACATAAAGATACATTTAAGGAATTATACTCAGCTTCACTGGCTTTGATCAAGCCTCTTCCATAAAATGCCACTTTGCTGGGGCTTTCACTCAATCACCTTAAGAGGAAACTTCTTTCCACTCTCCCAGGGGAGCTCCAGGGCTCTGCTTTGCAAACTTAAGAGTACATGTTTTTCTAGAAGAGCAAAACCACCTACAAGAGCTTCATAGGCAGAAAAGTTTCTAAGCTAATTCCCTGGAAATGTCTACACTCATTAAAAATAATCACGCGCTCCCATATATGATTGGGTACCTATATTCAAGCAGATAAAACCACCCTAATTCTCTAGGAAACTAACGTTTAAAAAAGAAAGATGTTGTGTTTCTTTCTCCCAAGTTGTAGCACAGGAAACATGATTCCTAGGAGCCCCACTTTCTGGTTAAGGGCTCTATGGAAACTGAATGCCTGGCTGCATCTTTTGTGAGCTATGTGGATTTAAGCAAGGTACTCATGCTTTTTGTATCTCAGTTTCCCTGTCTGAAAAATAATAAGAATAGTGCCTACTTTTAAGGGGTTACTATGAAGTTTAAATTAGATAGTATATAAAAGGATGAAAATAAATCCTGCCACGTGGTAAATACCCCATGAGCACTAGCTATTATTTCTTTTTCCAGAGATTTAGCATTTGTGATAATGTAAGTAAAAAGATTCCTTATGCCCCATCTGGCCCATCACCTCGGCAGCAGTACCCTGTCTTCCTGAATGTTTGGGTTTTGTCTATATTAAGAAGCCTGTTCAACCAGGTAAACACCTGCCCTGGCCAATAGACACTTGTATCTTCTTCCTCATTAAGTCTTGAAAGAGTTCCCCCATTCTTGGATGGTTGTCACTCTTCACTGAAGGACACAACTTTGTTTGCTCTGTTTCCTATAGCCTATGTCCCAAGTGCTCTATGCCATTGTGAAGTCATCTCTAATAACATCTGTACACCAAGTCAGAACACCTTTGCTTCAGCTTGTCCTCTACCGCTGCCATTTTAGAGGTGACAGATGCAAAAAATTGACCTCAGTTAACCTCAGTAGCTTGCATCCAGTAGACACCAACAAATACTTGAGTAATTAAAATCGTCCCTCTGAATCCTCCCCCACTAAGGCACTCAGACTGTATAGCATGGTACTCTAAAAAATTGTCTATCTATCTAAGACTGTTTTAAAAGGGTGAAGGAGGTGGAGAGGAAGGAAGAGAAGATTAGGGTTGTGGATGTTTTGCCATGAAAAGCCAGGGACTCATATCTCTTGGAAGAGAAGACGTGAGGATAAAATGGTGGGCACTTAAATAGAATTCTATGTATTCTATGCCCAGGTTCAAGCCGTTATTTGATGTAGATGAGAAAGCATAGAACCTCAAGCCATTTCCAGGAAAATGACTGGAGAAGAAATACCCAGGGTGCTAGAGGAGTTACTTAACAGGGGAGATCGACAAGTCAAGTGGTCAAGTACATGTAAGTAGTCCAGGGGTTCCCTGAACCAGACAGTCTTGAACAACATCAGCTCCTTGGCCACTGGCCCTCATATAGCTCATTTCCTACTGAGCAAGATGGCCCTGCATTCAACAAGGGAAAACCAAATCATGCAGAAAGCCAGTTTACCGGCAAAGCTTCCAGAAAGGAAGACATTTATCAGTAAGATAAGAAAACCTAAAATTTCATTGATTTAAAATTGAGGGTGTTGGGCTTCCCTGGTGGCGCAGCGGTTGAGAGTCTGCCTGCCGATGCAGGGGACACGGGTTCGTGCCCCGGTCCGGGAAGATCCCACATGCCGCGGAGCAGCTGGGCCCGTGAGCCATGGCCGCTGAGCCTGCGCGTCCGGAGCCTGTGCTCTGCAACGGGACAGGCCACAACAGTGAGAGGCCCACGTACCGCAAAAAAAAAAAAAAAAAAAAATTGAGGGTGTTGAGAGTAGGACGAATTTTACTAAAACACGTGATTTGAAAGGATGATCTTGATTTACTTCAGAACCGTGCATAATTAAGCTAAGATTGTAAGTTACTTTCCCTCAAGTGTTGAAAAATAGAAAAACACTATTAGTGAAACATAATGTTCAAAGTACATGGCAAACAGTTGGCTCTTTATAAAATTTTTATTACATCCTGTTTATTGGGACACTAAAAACTCATCCTGTTCCCAAAGCTAACATCATGGTCAGAATTCTGATATTCATAAGAAATGTAATGAACCTTCAATATTTAGTTTATATCTAGAGGATGGGGAGAATGAACAGCTCTACACAGGAAAAATAATATGAATTATTCAGAAGAAAATTCTCCATAATAGCTTAATCTTCTCTGTTTCCACGTATTTGTAACTGATATAGCTTCAGGAAGTAAAGAAGTTACACCCATCCTAGTTTTAACTGAAAAGGTCCATGGCATTCTGGGAGTAGTCTCTTTTTATCAATGTTACTCTGGGGAACACAACAGCTCCTGGGTAATACCAGTCATTGGGAGATCAACCAAATTGCTAATTCTCTACCCCAAGGAAGTTGTCTAATTAATGTAAAAATCTCCAATGTAACACATTCCATCATCCTAAGGTTATAAAAAAAAAAAGAGATTGCTTGCTTGCTTTTATTTATTTATTTATTGAGGGAGAGAAAGTTTATTAGCATCACAGGGTGCCGTTTTTCCCCACCCCATCCAAGCTTCCAGGTCTGAGGTCCTCGGTCATTTGGTAGGTTCAACCTGGAGGCCACTGCAGCTGTCGGCCCCCAAGTACGTGAATGTGCAGGTGATACACAGATTGTGCGCCCAGCTGCCCATCGTTGATCACAAGTCGGTAGCCATCTCCCAGCCCCCCAGCCTTTGCTGTCTTCTTGGCCACAAGGAGAAGGTGTCCTAGAAGCTTCTGGTCTTCTTCCTCAGCCTGGCTAATGCAAGGAATGGGCTTCTTAGGAATGACCAGAAAGTGCACAGGAGCCTGAGGGACCACATCACGGAATACGAGACACTGCTGGTCCTCATACAGAACGTCACCTGGGAGGCTTCGATTTAGGATCCAGGAGGAGATGGTTGGAGCTGCTCCCCGAGGAGCTGCCTTCTGGGCCTTGGACACTTCATTCCCATCAGTCACACCTGCAGCTCCTCGGACCCTGTGTCGACCTCGGTGCCTGGGCCTGTGCAGGCCGTCGTCCTGGTTCATTTCTCCTGCGGCGAGGCTTTAAGAGAGGTTGCCGCGACCACCAGTCGGACCTCACCGCACAGCCCTGGAGCCTGAGCCTCGGGAGGGGCAACGTTCCCGGCAGGGCTGCGCACGCCGTGGGGAGCCGGGGAGGAACGCGGCCCCCCGCCTTGCAGGGCGTCAGAGCCGCGGGACCCCTCCCTCGCCCCACGGCCACCTCTCACCTGCGCCGCCCGCGGCGCCGCCACCGCCTCTGCCCGGCGCGCCCCGCAGAGCCCGGCGGCCAGCAGTATGGCCGCCGCCATCTTCCCCTCGGCCGCGCCGGGATCGCTTTTAAATTTCAAAATATCTTAATAAGAAAGTTTTTTAAATTAATAATAAAGGTGGTACAGGCAGCAAGGAAAATAACATAGGAATGAACTTTTATTTATGCAGAATTCACTTATTAAGTATATACTTTGTAGTCTGTGTTCTAGACAGAGAAACACAGGTTAATATGCCTGATCTTTTTTCTATTCTCTTTGTGTGTGTTTTTCGCAGCCATCTCTGTCACCAGGGCTGTGCCACCGTAGAATAACGTGTATATTCTTGGCCTGACGAAATGAGGCACAGCTGGCACGTAGGTTAAGAAGGAAACAGTGGAAACGTGAGCTGAAGCAGCACAAAATTTTGCATGTTAAAAAAATCTTGTAATAACCTATAATGAAAAGAATCTGAAAAAGAATATATATGTATGTATGTATGTATGTATAACGGAATCACTTTGCTGTACACTTGAAACTAATACATTGTAAGTTAACTATACTTCAATTAAAAAAAAACCTTAAAACAAATGAGTCACAGACATCTAAAGAATATATTATTTAAAGAAGACAGAAACTAAAGTGGTTATAGATTTGGAAAAGAGCAGAGGAGAGAAACAGTTAAAGGAACCGAGATTGGCCCCTCAGGGTGGCTGAGTAATATATGGAGTGTTATTAGATCAAAGTTCTCTATCTCTGAGGAGAAAACAACCAAAAATTGGCTTTAAGTCAGTCCAGAAAGATGTCAGCTTAGTTTTTAGGATGAATTCTTGGTGCCTAAGTTGATACGTATCATATTAGGTTACAAAGAGAAGTCTTGTAATCTCGCTCCCAGGAGATGCATGGATATGAGACAGGAAAGCCCCAGTAACATGCATGACCATGTCGAGTGGCTGATTCACCCAGAGCCAGAGGGACACACTAGAAGACTTCCTGGGGTTCTTGCAGGCTCAGGATTTTCTAATAATTCCACAAACATGAGGCTGTCGAAGCAACTGCTCTGCCCTGCGTTCAGCAATTTTGGCAAATCCCAAATACTTTTTCTTCATACAAATGAGGTTAACAGCAAGAACAGATTTTACAAGGACGTTTTACAACCAATCAGCACCTCACCGAATGGAATAAATACCTGCTTCTTTCTTAATGTAGCAAATGGCTGGACATAGTTTACCATACAGCCAGAGCTCAGTGCCATTAAAAGAACTGGTGGAAAAAAGTACCGTGTATGGAGGAACCATGTAGGTAAATCAGCATTTTGGAAAGAGAGTTAGTGGCCCTGGTGTTCCCAGGGGAGTTTCACTGGATTCTTTTAACCAAAGTCAATCTGCCACGTTGAGGAAACACAGGGTCAGCCTTAATGCTTTTGGTCCCAAGGGAAAGTTGTCCAGTTGCCAGAACATGAAACAAGAAAGAGGAGGAAAATTATCTCCTTTTCTGTCCCTGCTATGAGTAGTGATGAGAAGAAATGTATTCTATGGGAAGGTCTGCAAAGAGAAAGCCTTCTGCCTATTTCTCACTCTCTCGGTTGAGACTTGCTCCTGCCACGTGAGAGAGGCACTCATGGTACAACAGGCTGATAGGAATAAAAGAAATTTAGAAATTATCCAACTTAAAAAAATATATAGGACTTCCCTGGTGGTGGTGCAGTGGTTAAGAATCCTCTTGCCAATGCAGGGGACACGGGTTCGAGCCCTGGTCCGGGAAGATCCCACATGCCGCGGAGCAACTAAGCCCATGCGCCACAGCTATTGAGCCTGCTCTCTAGAGCCCACAAGCCACAACTACTGAGCCCATGTGCCACAACTACTGAAGCCTGTGCGCCTAGAGCCGTGCTCCGCAACAAGAGAAGCCACCACAATGAGAAGCCTGCGCAGCACAAGAGTAGCCTCCGTTCTCAGCAACTAGAGAAAACCTGCGTGCAGCAGCGAAGACCCAATGCAGCCAAAATTAAATAAATGAATAAATAAATTAATTGAAAAGAAACCTTGGGACCATATTATTCTGCCAAATAAGTCATACAGATGGAAAGTGAACTCGATGCTAGAAAGCTTCATGCTGGGCCTAGGTGTGTCACTAGTCTAGTCTTTGTGGAAAAAACAAAATAAAATCCTTTTCTCTTGTTCTTTGACTTCTTTTCGAGGTACAAAATGAAAAAGCTGCACCCCAGCTTGACTGGAGATCCCCCCGTAAAACAATTCAAACCATGTGAGAAAAACAATCATAACACTATCTATGGAAACAAAAATGGAAACTTTTAAAACTGTTACTAAGCAAAGACAACAACCGTGTCCCCCCTTCAGAGTTGATAAAAGATCATGAGGTTGAAATTCTGCACAGCACTTTGAAAACTAGAAGGCTCAGTCTTAGGACTTCATTTTTCTTTTAAAGCAAATACCTTTGAAAGCTTGCTGGATCCACACTGGCTCCATCCTCTGCTGTGTTTTTGATCTACAACACTCAGAAACAATTACTGTCATAGTCAAATACATGTGGATGATTTATAGCCCTCTATGCCACTTACACTTAAGAAAAATAATTCTCAAAGCATACTGATATTAGGACAAAACAAAATGGCCTTGAAAATGAACCAATCATGCACAAAAGCCATATTTTTTAAAATCAACAAATAAAAAGAGGACACAGTATTTTTGTTTGAAAGCTAATGAAATTGGAAACAAGGCAAGTCAATAAACTTTCTTCCAAACCCCCTTTCCCTACCCCTGGAAAGCATTTTATGAGATAACGAAAACCTCTAACACTGAGTGATGTGATTAAGTAATAAAAGGCTGATTTTTCTTCCTGTGTAACCTCCACAGGATGCTTATGAGAGCACGACAAAGGTCTATGTAAAGAGTTAACTGTGTGTTGGTATAACCCCAGATTACAGGTGTTTGTTAAGGGAAATCCCACTGAGATTTTTCTTAAGACCGGTTGAAGAACAGCATCATTTTCTCTCACTCTAATGAGCTGGTTAGCAAGCGCCCCACCCCCCTTCCTAGAAGGCTCTGTTAACAGTGTACATGGGTGCATTGCCTCAGCCTGGAGTCTACCGGAAAAGCAAGCTTGCACACTTAAAATCTCGTGAGTCACAGATGAGTGCTGTATGGATGCCAGAGCTTGCATGAAGAACCAACTTTCCTTCCACGTGCTTCACGAGAGACTGCAGAGCCACTGCAGACATGCCATGCCGATGCACTAAGAGAAGATGGTTGGCTAACCTCAACCGCTGGGAATGTAACACTTAAAGGATAGCGCACGTGCTCCTTCCCTCCAGAGGGACAGTGCAGGGCACACCGCCTTGACCCAGACCGCTGCTCTGCAAGTTCCCGGTAACAAGCAGGTTAAGCCAGCCATAAATCAACCTTCCAACCAGGGCTTCATCACCCTACACCCTGGACTCTCAGGGCTTTGCAGCCATCTGAAATTTCTTTAGTGGGATTACCCTGATGGACACAGAATTCCTGGAGTCTGTCATTGTAGAAAGACTGCTTCCAACAATATTTATGAGAAGGTGTTTCCATGGCTCATCCTCACACTTTTCTCCTAATATTCAAACTGTTTGTATTCTAAATTCTTCTCCCAGAAAACCTTTACAGCAACAGATACATGCGTATGTGTGTGTGGTGGAGAGGTGGGCTCTAGTTTTAAAACTTTTTATTTTGAAACGATTTCAAATTTCAAGTTGCAAATGCTAAACCCCCCTTTCCACCAATTTAACAACTTTTAGTTATTTGCCATGTTTGCTTAATGCAGCCCTGCTTTCTTTCTGTGTGAGTGTGTGTGTGTGTATCCACGCAAAAATATAGATATATTAGCTCTGAACCATGTGACTGTATGCTGCATGTTTGATGTCTTACTCTGTAATACATCAATGTGTATTTCCTAAGAATAGAGTCTCTTACGTAATCACAGTACAGCTATCAAATTCAAGAAATTTAACATTGAATTTAAGAATTTTCATCTAATCTACAGTCCATACACACATTTCATCATGTGTCCCCGGTAATGACCATCATAACAATTATTTTTTGGGTGAAGGATACAGCTTGGGACCCCACAGTGCATTCAGTTGTCATGACTCTACAATCTCCTTGAACCTGAGAGCCATCACTCAACCTTTCAGTTACTTTATAGAATGTCCCTCAATTTGATATTTCCTTGTGATTAGGCTCATGGATCCCCTTTGGGACTGGAACACTACATAATGATGTGTTCTTCCCAAAATATCCCATCTTGGGACCCGTAATACCATTTGCCCCTTTGTGGAGATGTTAATTTCTATCATTTGGTTAAAATGCTGTCCCATGTCTGTACTGCATAACTTTTTCCTTCTGTAGTTTTAGATACCTTGAGATTATGTAAGTATTCTGTTCTACATCGAACCTCCACCTTTAGATTGAGTATCCATTGATGACTCCTGCCTGAAGCCATTTTCATTCTAATGCTCATGTGTTTTCTTTTTTATTTAAGTAACATTATAGAAACAACTCACTGAACACCATCACCGGGTAGGAAAAATCCCTTAGATTGTGTTAGCTCACAACTCACCAGGTTTCTTCATTCACAGGGTGACAATAAAAAGGAGAAAAGAAGGAAATACATGCACTACAAATGGGCCATGTTTGCCCCAACATGCTTTCCTTTTATCCTAGTTTCTCCAAAAGAGTCCTGTCCCCAGAGATGGGAGTGCAAGTCTGGAATCAGGACACCATCTTCCACTCCTTTGATTCAATATCAAGCATTTTTCATGATGATTACATGCAGTCACTAGTCCAGGGCATTTCCTCTCTTTTGTTTAAATTGCTTCTAGAATAAACACCTCAAAACTTAGGATGGCGGCCAACGGAAGATAATCTCTCAGGGGAAAACACTGGAATCCTCACAACTTCCATCAGTAAGAAGCAGAGGAAAATGCCAAGTTGCCATTCATTTCCAAAGATATTACACGACACAGTAAAGCTTCTCACCTTTAATTCCACAGAATGAAAGTTAGTCTTTCAAAACGTTAAATTTCATATATGGCAAATAAATCACACTGTAACATTTCCCATGGAAATAGAAAAACATATACATATATTATATATAGAACTTACAATTATATACACTTTTCCTTGCAAGAGGAGCTCCACGGATCTCAGAAATCTGATATGTTAATTATCAAGGGAATCTTATACTCCTCCATATGAAATGAAAGAAAGTGGGGGAATCTACTACCTATCCCTCTAGGGTTTATCTTGCTCACTAAAAATAAACATAGTTCCTTGAGGACAGATGGAAAATGTGAGGTGACAATTCATTCTCCAAGAAAGCATGTGACTTCCCAAGAGCAACTTCTCACTTCAAGGTGTAGAATATTCAGATGCATAAAACACTCTCTAATCTGTAGGCCAGAAAGCCTACAAAAGCAATGATTATTCTGATAAAACTGTAGTTTGACTGAAAATCAAAACTAACAAAGACAAAGGGACCAGGTCCAAAATATCGATGCTGATTTGGTCAGTGTTGCTTCCCTCATTCTTAATCAGAATCTGGCAACATGAGCTACTTCTTGTCATCTAATGAAGATTTGCTTGTCTTTCTTGCATTGGCATGTATTGTATTTAAAGATACTATATCAAAATCCCAGCAGGGCAGCCAAGTGAAAGAGACTAAACATCTACCCATAGCATGAAAGCATACTGCACAGTATTATATGATATCTGCTTTGTCAGGTCTTACTGTCTTTTAGAGCTGGAAGTAACTTCGATATTATTTTATAACCACTTTATTTTATAGGCAATGCAACACAGATACCATTTGAATACGTGTTCATTTCATAAATATTTAAACTTATTTAAATATTTATTTGGTCAAAGAATCTTTATCACCTTTGCTTTGTGCCAGGAACAAGACCAGGCCCTAGTTATATGATGGGGAACAAGACAGATGTAATTGCTACTCTCACAAATATTGTGCCCTACTTGTGCAGTATTTACTGCTGGTAAAAACATCATAGTTTATAAAAAGTTTTCATGTAGATCAGCAGTGCTCAATAGAACTATAATGTGAGCCATATACAATATTTTAAAATATCCAATAGCCACATTTTTTAAGTGTAGAGAAGAGAAATTACTTTAACAATATACTTAATTTAACCCAGTATGTCCAAAATATTATCATTTAACATGTAGTCAACATAAAAAGTTACTAATGAGCTGTTTAACCTTCTTTTTTATACTAAATCTTTAAAATTCAGTGTGTACATTACATTTAGACCTCTCAATTCAGATGCTGAATTTTCATCAGAAATATTTGATTTGCATTCAGATTCCATAAAAGTTTACAGCTGAAAAAAGTAGATTGACAAATTCAAGTCATTCCAACTATTCTTAAAAGTTTTCTGAGAACTAAATCAAGCAGGTTTTAAATTTAAATTGAAATGAGTTAAAATTGAATACAACTGAATCCGGTTCCTCTGTCACACCAGTGCTATGCCAAGTACTCAGTAGCCCCATGTGGCCAGTGGCTGCCATACTGGGGGTACAGCTCTGAGTGATATCGTTTTATTTTCCTAGGAAATAAAGGAGCTTGGCAGGGCAGGTTTTGCTACCCACATTGTACATATGAAAAACAAACATGGCTTAGAGGTGACAAAATGACTCATTTGAGGCTGTAGGGACCAGTGAGTGGTGGAATCAGAATTCAATCCCAAGACTTCCAAAGCCCAGTGATCTTTCCCCACATCTTGCTGCATTAAAAATGATCATGAGAAGTCTTACTCTGTTCACAGCACTGTGTCAGGCCATAGAGAATCTTAAACGCCAGATTATTATGTTTGGACTTGAGCCAGCCCAGAGGTAGCACACAGGTGGTTTAAGGCATGAATTGAGCCACAAATGTGTTCTATTGGTCAGGTCCAATTTTTCTTTTAAAAATCTGAATTTGAGTACTTCTCCATGAGACATCCGTTTTCCAGTTTCCCACAGACCCTACCACCCTCTATTACTCATAACCATCCAGCCTCACTCACTCACTTGTTCTTTTCCCTTCCCCTGATGTGTTTGAATTTGACAGCCCAGGGAGGCAGTTGATGCCATGAGGGGTTTTCAGCAAAGGAGGAGAGTGAGAGGTCCAAGGCTGCTTCCAGATGACTAACCTGGTCCTCTGTGCAGGCTAAATTCGTTCCAGTAAAGACTGGAACCAAGGAGACTAGTTTAACTTGAGTACTAGTCTTTTTTAAAGCTCTTTTTGCTTCTTTCAGGTTTATTTCCTTTGAACGTTCATTAAAATATATTTTTGATCCTAAAAGATTCTGCAGAATGTCTTAAATTTTCAGTCAATAGCTCAAAGGCAGCTTCCAATGAAATGATAGAACTACTCTCTCACACTCTCTCTCTCTCTCTCTCTCTCTCTCTCACACACACACACACACACACACACACACACACACACAGAGTTCGTCTCTACCTGAAGGGCACCTGAATGACTCCCATTGAAGGCTTCTGAGTGGAAGATAAGGATATGAACTTTAAACATGTAAAGATATCTTTCTTCCTTCCATACTTGCCTACTAGGAGGCATTGGACAAAACCTATAAATCCCATATATCTGTGGTTTTTTTCTTCTGAAGTATAAATTTATGAATTTTTCATCTTTGCTACACCACAGGTTCCTAGAGGGGATGACATCATGGTAGGTTTCTGAGTCTTTCTATGAAAATAACCAAAAGAATGTTGACTTGGACATTATTGGTGAGGAAGACAAAATGGCCCAATTTTAAGATGCATCAGTTTTTAGGGGCCCCCTTGCAGGTACAAAATCAAAAGAGCAAAAGCAATGATTGTGTTACCAGTATGAGTTTCTTGATTAATCTAATGTAATTATGACATATTATACTTATCATAATCGGGGAAAAGGTAAGAATTTGTTTAAGGTAATTCACTGGAAAAGTCCAACTATATTTTTTGTAATTCATTTCAAAGTAAGTTTTCTGTATCTGAAAAAACACTCTCTTACTTAAGTCTACATATTTCATTGTGTGGAGTAGGAGAATCTAAAGCAGAGATTCTGAAGCCTGAGTGTAAGTGTTGTGGTGTGGGGATGCTGATTAACAGGCAGATTTCTGGGACCCAGCCCCAGAAATATAATTCAGTAGGTATAGGGCACCTCAAGTCCCACAGTGACTCTGAGGTAGGAGGTACCTATAGACCACTTTGAAAAATATGGCTCTAGCAATTGGCTATATGTCATGGACCTTTCACCTGGGGCAGAGATCACTAGCCTAGTTGAAGATTACTTCCCATTAAGATGCACTCAACTGGTTGCACTGATGGTTCCAAATAATGGCTCCCCTGTATCCACACTCTCTCCAATGTGACTCTGCAGCTCCTTCCATCAAGAAGAAGTCTATTTCCTTACCTTTTGGGTCTAGGCTGGCCTTGTGACTTGCTGGTCAATTTACAATGGAAATGTCAGCATGCCAGCTCCAAGTGTGGGCCTCGAGAAACTTGCATGCTTCTCTCTCTCAGATCCTTGTTACCACCATGTGAACCAAACCAGACAAGTCTGCTGGATGATGAAAGACCACACAAAGGAGATTCCACCTTTCCCATTCAAGGTGACCTTGGAGCAGCCTATAGTCAGCCTAGAAATGCAGAGCTCCCTACTTGGCCCACCGCTGGCCAGGGATGCTTGGGGAGCCTTGCCAAGAGCAGAACAGCTGTCCAACCGACCCAAGAGCAATAAATCTTAATTTTTTAGGCCAGAGTTTGGAGTAGCTTGTTATGCAACAATAGCTAACTGGTACAAAAGGCAAAGTCACCATGTGTCCTCTGTTCAGGAGAGTCTGAAGGAGACAATAATTCCTGCATAGGAGAGAAACACCTCTGTTATTTTGGCCAAAATAACAAATAAATAATAAATCCATGGCCAAAATTTACTGGTGGACCAAGGTGATGGCCAAGGATAGAGTACAAGATGAGAAGTAAAACCCAGGCCCCAAACAATGTAATAGTTAACAATAAAAATCTAAAGTGACATTATTTAAAATCATTGCAAGATTAAAGATCCAAGCCATAATAAAAGACTTTTTTTTAGTGTTCCATCAGGATCTTGCTGTCCATTCACCCTAAAAGGATATAAAAGGTATAGAATTTGTTCTTTTGAATGAGACACATGTAACCTAGTATTTTTTATATTTCCTGTAAAATCTATCATATCTTTGTGAATTCCTCAAAAGCATTCAAAATCAGATTGTTTAAAGCTCCCCAAAGGCAAAACCAAAGTTAAGACATCCCTAGTAATTCAAACACAGCTTTGCTGAATTTCCCTGATGTTGAATTATTACATGATGTTTCACATATCTAGAATCAGAATGCTAGAAAGACCAGGTCTCGTAAGAGAAATACATCTGTGCTCCTAGAGTATTGATTGTTTTGGCGCTGGTTGCATTACTCTCTGCTTGTAAAGCAATGTCCGTGGTGTAGGAAACTCTCTGGAGTGATGGGTCGCAGAAGAGCACACCTTATGCTCCACGGTTCATGAGCACAATGGCCTTAAGTCAAGGGTGACGCTTGGATTAAGAATCTCTTTACATGAATGTAATGGGTACATTACATCCAAAGGCCAAATTAGTTACTTCTTTTGTTTGACGGATAATTATTTCACCCCCTATAGAAGAGAGAATGAACAAAGCCTGTCAAAATCATAGAATTTCCTCATCACTGGCCATCTGCAAACGCACTAGAATGGAGGAAAGACTTAAAAAGTCTATTTCTTATCAGACCAAATATTGGCCCCATTGGCCCCAAAAAGTTTTCATAATTTTCTTAAAGATTGGCTTTCTTGGATAAAATGACAAAAAAGTCATCAAAACAGCCCCAAACTAAGAAACCATATTATGTAGTATTCTGTAAAATTACTTATACCAGCAGTGAAAACAGGAAAAGAAAGCCATAAAACAGGTTCCAAGATGATCTCCCACACCTTTCAACAAATGTCCTACCAGGTATAAATCCCAGGTCTTAAACGATAATCCCCAAACAGGGAAAATCCTGTGGTTTCATGGCCTCAGACTCAGAAGCAAATGTCTACAAGTCAGACTATCCCAAGATATATACTTGCTGAAGATTTCTCCCCATGTTACGTTTAACCTAGAGTAGATCAGCCTTTCTGATTGTACAGCTCCTGACGTTTGGCTGTTTTACGAGAAGCTGGGTGGCTTGCAGTTCAAGTGTGCCAGCACTCCGGGAGTGCCCTCATAGTGTGAGCGGTCAGAGATGATTAACCGAAAAATATTTCTAAGTTAAACATTGATTGCCTCTGCCTCTATTTATTCCTATCTTGGATGACCTTTCCAACTCTTTTTTTTTTTTAAACCAAAGAAAGCAGGCACCAGTGGCTTTGCATGTCTCCGTGAAAAGCAAAAGCAGAATTCTGCATTTGTTGGTCTTGTGGTTTTATCTTATAAAGAAATGAGCAGGGCATTGAGGCGATCCAAGGAAGTCTATTTGTTTTTCTTTGTACACACAGACAGACACACAGGCAGACAGACAGACATACACACCACACACACATGGACACACACCATACTCGTGACTTGAATGAGATCCTTTCTGTTTTGTTTCGTTTCAGTCACTATCTTATTTAGTCCACACAGATTCAGAAGGTCTGAAACGAGCTTAGTTTATGAGTTAGCTTGAACCTCATCATCCTGCTCATTCTCTTCCTACCTTTTAGGAAAAGGACTGCATATATTTAAGACATCGATCCTCCAGATCTCAATCTACCACTTCAATCCATCACCAAATCCTGCAGCACCTCACTGTGAACTGTATCGTATCACACACACACACACTCACATGTCCCCACCACTGCTCAGCACTCCAAGCCTTAAAGTTTCTGGTCCTATCATCTCTCCTTTCCATCCTATTTGCAAGATGAAGGTTAGTCTTACTAGAACACGGTTGACATCATGCCATGACATCCCTGCTTAAAAACCTACAATGGCTTCCTACTGCCTAATATCAAGGTCAAATTCCTCTTCCTAGGTCAAAAGCATTTCCATAATTTTTTCCCTTTTTATCTACTCCACTTAATTTCTTACCTTTTCTTTACTGCATAACCTTTATTTAATTAGGCTGGTTTTTCCCAGGCTACCCTCCCACCCTCAGGAGTATTACAACTACTTACTAATATCTTTTAAACCTCTCCTGCCAGGTACTCACGAAGTTAGGTATGACCATGTGACCTTCTCTGGCCAATGAATTCTAAGCAGACAGAAGTGACATGTATTACCTCTGGGTGGAAGTATTTAAGAGACAATGCAGTTTTCTCATATCCTCTCCTCTTTGCCACAAAGACCTATAATCTTCCAAATGGTAGCAACTCCATTGCCCTGGATCCCTAAGTGAAGATGAGTTTCAACAGATTCCTCCTACTGGTGTGTGATGAACATTAGCATGAACAGAACATATACTCCACTGCTTATGTCACTGAGATTTGGGGGGTGGTTGTTACTGTATCCTAACCTAGCCCATCCTAACTAATACACTCACTGTGCTGGTTCCTGTCTCCAAGACTTTTTATTATAAACATGTCCTCTCTTTACTTCCTCCTACTTTTTGAAGTTCTGCTCAGGCTTCTGGACCCAGCACAAGTTCTCTTCCTCCAAATGGCCTTCCCCATTTATCCCATACCACAATGGTCTCCCCTTTCTCTATATGGATATGTACCCTCATACACTTTAACCTTTGATTCAACAGTGGCCAGATACTTATTGAACTCCTTGTGTTGACAACTGCCTTAGATACAAAAGCAGATGAGACATGATTCTTGTTACCACGAAGGTAAGGTATATTCACCAGAGGGATACAATTAGAAAATCATACAGTAATAGAAGATGAGACAAAAGTTGTCAGAATGCAAAAATGGCTCATTGCTAAGCCAGTGGCATAAATATGTAGTGCCAATAATGTAACTAAAGGCATCCGGGAAAGCTTTTAGGAAGTTAAGAGCTCCCTTGAGTAGTGGCCAGAAGGAAGGACATTTTAGGTAGGGACTTAGAGCACAAGTATGGAAAAGAAACACTTAAAGTTGGGTCTGTTCATTAAAAAAGTTTATTAGAAAAAAACTAGCATAAGAAAATACTGGAAGAAAATAACAGAAAGGCAGTTGGAGTCAGATTTTGCTGAGTCATATGCTGAAGAGTTTGAGCTTCTTCCTGCAGGAATGAACAGCTGCTAAGCTGTCCACAGCAGAAAGTAACATGCAGAGAGCACTTTATTGGGGTGATCTATCTGACATTTACAAAATAGATGGATTGAATCAGGTTAAGAGAATGGAAGCAATATCTAATATATAATTCCCCTCAAATTTAATAAATACTAATGTTGTCCCTCCAATTACTGTGTATCAGTTAGCTATTACTGTATAACAAGTCACCCCCAAATTTAGTTGCTTAAAACAATAAGCATGTATTACCAATCACAAATGTCTGGGTCTGCTGGGTTGTTCTTCTGGCCTTGGCAGGACTCACAGGTGCATGTAGTCGGCTGCTGGTTGGGTAGATAGGCAAGTCTGTTGATGTTAGCTAAGCTTTTTCACATGTTTTGAAGGTGACTGACTACAGACTGATCTAGGATGGTCTCCACTGAGACAACTGGGCTCTCCAGGTGATTTCTCACTCCCAGCAGGCTAGCTGAGACTTGTATGGTAATGGCAGGTGTCCAAGAGAACAGGCAGAAGCGCATAAGGCCTCTTCAGGCCTGACCTAGGAAATGGCACGACAGTATTTCCGTTTCATTCTACTTGCCAAAGCAAGTCACAAGTCCAACTCAAATTCAAGATGTGAGGAAGTAGATACAAAGTCACACTGTAAAGGTGGGGCCACAACCAGCCCATTAGCTGGGAAGGAAAGATACAGGAACTAGGCATTTTCTCCCACCCTTTATTCATGCTCACTTTATTCTGTTATAAGCTGGGGCGTTACATTATTATACTCACCATTTTACAGATGAGGAAACGGGGCTTCCACATGGTTAGTAATTCACCTAAGATCATATATAACTGAGCAGTGTAATCAGTATCTGAAATTCAGTCTGAGCCCAAGCCCATGGAATTTTGCTTTTTGATAGAGATCATTATATTGAGAAAGAGAGAGTGAAAATCAACGGTAAAGGAGAAAGAACATATTGCTGAGGTCAAAAGAGTTAAATTCAAGTACCAGCTATGTTTGTTTCTTTATCTAATATATCCAGCTGTCTTACAGAGGCTAACATAAAAACAAAAACATCTACACGCATAAAAGTATTTTGAAAACTACAAAATTCTGTACAAAATAGAATATATCCTTATTGTAATGTTTAACATCTTTATAGAATCTGGAATAAGTCTGTATAGAAGATGAACAACATCCTCCTGGGAAAAAGGGCATTTATTATCTAAAATTATCTAAAATATGCCATGCCAAAAGAACCTCCAAAAAATAGGCCAAATATCTTTATATCTTCTGCTTATGAGAAATTTAAGTAAAAATTTGTGGCTGTTAAGAAATTATTTTTAATATTTTTAAGGCATGATAATTCTGTTGCAGTTGCTGCTTTGCTAAAGAGTTCTTATTTTTTAAAGTGTAGTAGTGATGGGTGAAATTATATGAAGTCAGAGATGTTTCCAGAAAATTTAGAAGGTATAGGTGAAAGATTAGCTATGATTAACTATTGAAGCTGAGTAATGGGCACTTTTATGTCTGTTGGAAATAATAAGAAATTTGTATGAAAGAAAAGTTTTTCTGTTTACTTAAAATCTTCCAAATAAGTGTAGCTGTCCTTCCTTTAAAATAAAAGCTCTTTGCATCTGATATTTCAGAAATATTCCCAGAGCAATAGGCATGACCTGTAGAGTCTGGATATTGTTTCTTTCAACATGAAAACCAATTGCCAAAGAAAATAAAACAAAACCCAAATTACCATCTTTTCTCAATAGCCACAGCGAGAGTTCCCTAAGCTATTTCTCGAACTTAATTCCCAACTCTCATTTTAACGTCAGGTTTCAACCTTACACATTAACCACTGCAATCTTACTCCACCCTTGCTATCTGTTCTTAGCAATCGTCTGTTCACCGTTGTCTGAGCCACCCTCGCACAATCTGTTCTTCTGGGTAGCAAAATATGGAGCAAGGCTTGTGTTGATTTTGTGCAGCCCACATTCCTGGAATGTTAGCACTGAGCACAGAATTTGACCTGTAACACAATGAGGAAAGAGTTCAAATGCAAACTCCAAAGATATCCATCCCACAGAATAAATGCCAATAAGCAATTTCCTTTTCCCAGCCTACCAGAGATTTTTAGCAGATAGCCCATAACAGACAGAACCTGTGCCAATATTTTATAACCCATAAAATTTCTTCAAGCAGTTGTACAGATTTCCAGCCATCCTTTGATCAGTCTTTGTAACAGTGACTCCGGGCTTTCGCCTAAAAATGATTCCTAGATCTCGATATATATATATACAATGGAAAAGATCTGCCCTTCAGAAAGTCTCTCATTAAAGCGCTAATCTGTTCCACCACATTCTTCCGAGACACAGCGATCAGCACCCGAGCCGGACTCCATGGCCAGCCCTAATAAGACTGATAGAAACAGCTTAAGTAATTGGATTGCTATATGGGATTGAATGTCTGACAACAAAAGATAGCCATCTCTATTCGACCACCCTATCTTTGTTCCCACAATGAATTCATTTAGCAATGCACTTAGAGGCTCCCAGGCCCGGGGAGAAATGACAGACTAGGGACACAAAAGCTGGGCCAGCTGATGAGCCCAGAGACAGAGACTGTGCGATTCCAAAAAGTGAATTACAGGGAACACAGGCAGCACACAAAGAGTTGTTGAATCATTATCATAATCACATTACTGCACTGGTCCCCAGTTCCCGGCCGAGGGTAGTGTAGGCTACTTCTCATTCTGACCACGGACTTCATACTTGTTTGCCACCTGCAATCTACTGTACATGACTTCCTGGCTGATACACTCTGAAGCCCAGCTAGTTCCTATCTCCTAGACATATTTTTTACTTTTAATATTTTTTGCATCCAAAGAGACTGACTGTATAGAAATGTTCAAGTAGTCAGGGTAGAAGATGTTGGTGCTAAAATGATGTCATATTTGTCTCCAAATTTGTGGCTTGGGAAAGCACTGTCATCCATTACAACATAAGTGCAATGTCAAAATCATATTTTGACATATAATTTCAGATAGGTCTAAACAGGGTTAATATAAACCAAAATGTTGATTTATAAGTTTAGGTAGGTCTAAAGAAGGTTAATATAAATTAGAATATTGAGAGCTAAAGCTGGTTCTACAGCAAAATGCAGCAAATAGTATCCACACTCAGTGAGTCTGAAGCAACATTCCCAGTTCATATTTTCCTAGAAGCTTTGACATATTTATTTCTTGACCACTGGGTATTTCATTTCCTCAGCAGTATGGCATAAATTATTTTCACTTTTAACTTCTCTGGGACAGTTTGGGGCTGTGTGGAAAGAATACCAGTCATCACCTCATTTTATAATAAACAGAGACATTGGTACGATAACCATGACCAAAAATGCAATAACACAGCAGCAATAATAATAGTAGAAATGGCATTATTAAACAATAATCACTCTAGACACACCAACCTAGAGAGAGGATTCTAAATATTTCTAAATGAAGTTCTGATTTAGCCGTACAACATTCTGTAAGAGGGCTTGGGGATCATTCCTGCTACTTTAAAATGGAAAGAAACAGCAAAGCCAGGATGCCTTTGCTTTTTCAAACAGTGGCACCAAAGAAGCCCAAATACAAATGTCTTGACATCTAGTCCAATACTCCAGGTCTTTAAAAAGGATCTTTCAGTCAAGATTCCTTGCCCAACTTGGCAAAGGGATAGAACCGACTTCACAGGCCAAACTGTGACTTTGGATCATGGCTGAAAATACACAGTCATATGTTGTCCAAAGTTGGCATGATTTTCCCTTCTTCACTTATCCTACTGCCAAATGGAGGACATAGTCTCAAGTGCTATAACCATGAAAAAGATTGAAATACTTCTAAGCATGGGTAAAGAACATATTTTTCATTTTGACATAAGTAATGAGCAGAACCATGGAAGGATTTTTATTCAAACCTTCTAAGCAGAGAGTTCTGGGAGCTTTGCTGATTTCTTGGCGGAGAATTTTTCAGAGGAAAGGGCATTTCTGAGTTTCCAATCCGGGAGGTCACTCCTTCAGTGGAAAGCCATGGTTCATCAGCGCAGCCTACAACCGCGTACCATACCTGTGACCATCATATCTGGCAAAACTGAAGTTCCTGTGATAGAAGAAGCTTCAAATTCAAAAAAACATCCCAAATGCCCGCTTAAAATGTCTTCATTTCTTTTTAGTTTCTAAAAGGGACTGAAGTCACAATCAATCTGTATATAAGAAAATCAAGAGCAATAATATTTGCCATATCTTTAAGCATGACTGCTGTGTAGGACAGGACAGGGGGTCCTACTCCTTACCCCATGCCAGTCCGTCCCTCCCCCCACATCTATGCCTCAGGCTCCTCCATTTCCAACATTCATTTCTCACTTACCATGCCCTGTCTCTACTGAACACTGTTTTCCTTTTTTCAACACCATGTATTTCTTCCCTCCTTCCCTGGATCATAAAACCCTCAAGCAGCGTGGAGTGGTGTATAGTGAACACATTTCTCTCAGTTCCCAGCACAGAATGGCATTCCCAAGCATGTCACTGACCAGTTAGGATGGAGGTTAAAACACCAGACAGACAGAATTTGCCACACTGATATGCAATGTAAATATGAAATCATGGCTTACCTTTGAGGTCATCATCAATTTACCTAGAACATAAGAAAACAATAAGCTTTTAGTTCCAGTATTTGCAGTCTTTCTAAATCACCAAAGGTATGACTAGGACATAGCCATAGCTTTGTATAAACCCCAAACCTGACAGCTACTCACAGGGTTACAGGAAATTTGTGTCTACACAGACAGGACCTCTGTCTTGGACCAGTAAATACCTACTGCCTCTGTGACTAATGGTGAAATCACCCCTTTCCTGAGACCACACCCTGGCTCCTCTCCCATCTTCTCTGGGTGATGCAGACAGGCAGGACATGGTTGAAGACAGGTAGACATATGTCTCCCTACCCCCAGTCATTTTACTTTTCCCTTCTTTCTTAGCCATCTTCCTCAGCTTTGCCACCAGCCCCCGCATTTTTTTTCCTTATATAAACTATTATTTATTTTACATTAAAAAAGATATAAGAATTTGTCCTCAGGGTCATGCATAGAAGTTTAGCTACAAGTTGAAAGGCTGTTCGGCAGCTTGGAATGTTGGGTTTGTGATCTTAACAATGAGTGTACAGGCAGCTCATGTCACTCAGTGGTCTCTGCAATGTATGATCCTTTGAGCAGTTCTGGAGGCTGGAAAGACAAAGACCAAGGTGATAGCCAGTTTGGTTCCTAGCAAGAGCTCTCTTCCTGGCTTACAGATGGCTGCCTTCTTGCCAGTTTCTGCATGGCAATGGAAGACAAGACCGTTTCTTCTTTGAAAGGGGTCTAGAAATCTATGATTAAAGGGCCTTTCCCCACCACCTTGCAGCATCTGCTAGGCCCCTGGATGAAGCCCTAAAAAAAGCCCAGGCTGATTTCTCCCCTTTACCCTTTTGCCTAGGGAATTTCCAGGCCTGGTTGTCACCTGTAAGTGATCTGCCTCCCAGGCTCTTATCTGATTTTCTAGGCCTTTCCCATCTAGCACAACATAGATACTATGCATTGACAGCCTGAAATATGCAGGCAACATTGGGTCTGCAAATGAATTTTCTTTACACTCTACACTTTTGTTGTTGTTGTTTTATAAATTCATCACCAACATTTGAAAATCAAGAGATTTTATGTATCAGTTGAGAAGTCTCACTGCTCCTTAGAAACGGGATGGCTTGACCGCCCCTGGTCTGCATTCCCACCTGGCACCATTTAGGCATGGAAGCAATGCTTCCCTTCTCCACTCCCCATCACTCCTCACTCTTGTGCACCCAGGCCCTTGTATTCAGGTATGTACCTGCCATGGCAGAAACTGGATAGCAGTTCACAAAACACAATTCCTCTTCTTTCTGAACACACGACTATCTCCCATCCTCCCTTGCAGTTAGGTGTGGTCATATGTGTGGAAATGTGGTCATGTGACTATATTCTGGTCAATTGAATGTAAGGGGTCACCTTATGGTGAGTGCCATAAAATCTCTCACATGTGATCATCGATGCTCTTTTCTCCTCCACTTGATGCAATCAAGCCACGTGTTGAAAACAGAAAAATGTTGGGTTGGGAGATCCACCTGCAAGAAATGAAACTACTGTTATCATCTTTGAGTTATTATGCATTTTGAGTTCTTCTGTTATAGCAGCTAACATGACCTCAACACACCTGCCTTTGAACTTCATAGGAAGTTTGTGACATGATTTAATGCCTCACCTTATGTTGATCCAGCCATGACTAATCTCTCTGAAAGGTACCATTTCTTATAGAAATCTACCCACCATGAACTTCAAAAGACATACTTACCTCCTGGACCTCCTTAGTAATTAGTTTTTCTAACAACATTAATTTGTGCAGCTATGATTGTGTCTGGATTTGCCTGGCCCTTAACTTAAATCTCCATCTTATACCCTAGAAAGTTCTGGCTCTGATCTCCATGACCTTCTTTTTGGAAAAGTAATGGACAGTTATGAACAACAGAGTTAAAATAAATATAATCACAGTCCTTGGAATCTGAAGAAATGCACTAAGGTAGTCTGGTCCATCAGTAAAATTTTTTTTCCAAGGTAACCAAGGTTTAGAAAACAAAAAAGACTTGCCTAAAATTACACAGACAGAAGATAATAGAGAGAAGAATCAAGTTCTCCTTTTTGCTTCTTAATGCATTGTATTTGACAACATTATCCTTAACCTCTGATTGCAACCCAGAATTATTTTGCTTTCTCCACCCACACACATCTCTAGCAATTTATGGAACGTTTGTCATGTGCCAAGTACTATCTGAGTTATTTACATACATTTTTTAAACTTTAATTTCAGAATAAATACATGAGGCTATATTATTATTTCTATTTTTAAGATGTGAAAAGCAAGAGGTTAATGAAATTTTTCAAGATCGCACAGCTAGGAAATGGAAGTTAGGGTCTAGCTCAAAAACCCATGTTCCTAAAAGCCATGTTGTATTTGTTCATTGCAATCTTACCCTTCTCCCTAGAGGAGCACTTTTGTGTCAGTTAGCTTTTCCTGGGAAACAAAGCACAAAAAACATGGTGGCTTAAAACAACCATCACTTCTTTATCCCATGATACTGTGGGGTAGCAAATTTGGGCTAGGCTCAGGAGCACATTTCTTCTGCTGGTCTTGGCTGGGCTCACTCATGTGTGTGAGCCCAGTTAGCTGGTGGCTAGATGAGTTAGATGGTCTCATGCTCATATCTGAGACCTTGGCTGGGAGAGCCAGGATGACTGACATGGCAGGGGCTCTCTACATATGTTCTCTTATCCTCTAGCAGTCCAGCCAAGGCTTGTTCCCATGGTGATGGTTGCAGTTCCCAGGAGCCTGAGAGCATCAAGAAAGGCAAGTACCAAAGCACAAGTACTTTTCAATTTTCTGCTTGTGTCATATTTGCAACTAGTCCACTGGCCAAAGCAAGTCACAAGCTAACCCCAGTTGCAAAAATGATGAGCAGACCTTCAAAATTATACTGCAAGTGGCATGCAGAATGGGATGGAAATAACTGATGGACATTTTTGGTTTTTTTTTTAGATGGGGGTAGGAGTTTATTAATTAATTTTATTATTTATTTTTGCTGTGTTGGGTCTTCGTTTCTGTGCGAGGGCTTTCTCTAGTTTTTGGCAAGCGGGGGCCGCTCTTCATCGCGGTGCGCAGGCCTCTCACTGTCGTGGCCTCTCTTGTTGCGGAGCACAGGCTCCAGACGCGCAGGTTCAGTAGTTGTGACTCACGGGCCTAGTTGCTCCACGGCATGTGGGATCCTCCCAGACCAGGGCTCGAACCCGTGTCCCCTGCATTAGCAGGCAGATTCTCAACACTGTGCCACCAGGAAAGCCCTGATGGACATTTTTAATATTTCAAGTAATTGAATAGTTTTCTTCCAGTATTTACCTCCATATTTCTAAATAATACATGTATATGGCTACCTCTTAAGTAATCAAATTTCAAATATGATCTTCTGGTTCATTACTATAACAATTAAGAATTTAGCTCTTTGGGCTTCCCTGGTGGCGCAGTGGGTGAGAGTCCGCCTGCCGATGCAGGGGACACGGGTTCCTGCCCCGGTCCGGGAGAATCCCACATGCCGCGGAGCGGCTGGGCCCATGAGCCATGGCCGCTGGGCCTGCGCGTCCGGAGCCTGCGCTCCACAGCGGGAGAGGCCACAACAGTGAGAGGCCCGCGTACCACAAAAAAAAAAAAAAAAAAATTTAGCTCTTTTATCCCCTTCCTTACTACAAAAAGTTTGTATACCTTTCACTCAAATTCCCTAAATATTGAGTTAACATAACTGATATATAAATATATACATATATATATACATTTATGTACATATATACACTTGTATACATGTATACACATATATTTACATGTATATATATATATTTGACACTTGGATAACATGGGATTGAACTGTGTGGTTCCACTTACATGCAGAAGTTTTTTTAATAGTAAATATCGCAGTCCTACATGACCCACAGTTAGTTGAATCCGCAGATTTGGAAACGTGGATACAGAGGAATCAAAGATACAGAGGGCTGACTCTAAATTCTATGTGGATTTTTTTATTATGCGAGGGTGGGTGCCCCTAACCCCCGCATTGTATTATTCGAGGGTCATGATATATGTATATATATATATGGCATGCTTCTACTTCTACCATAGAGAATATGATAGAAGTATATATATATATATATATATATATACACACACACACACTTATATATATATGTATATATATATACATATATATATATAAACACTGTGATAGTATATATTTTCTCTAGATTATTTCAGAATAAGTTACAACAGACATGATGCTTCTTTACCCTTTAATATTTTGGTGTGTATTTCCAAAATCAAGGCTTACATAACCAACCATGTGATTATTAAAAATCAGGAAATTAGGACTTCCCTGGTGGCACAGTGGTTAAGAATCCACCTGCCAATGCAGGGAACACCGGTTTGATCCCTGGTCCGGGAAGATTCCACATGCCGAGGAGCAACTGAGCCCGTGAGCCACAGCTACTGAAGCCCGCGTACCTAGAGCCCATGCTCCACAACAAGAGAAGCCACCACAATGAGAAGCCCGCACACTGCAATGAAGAGTAGCCCCTGCTTGCTGCAACTAGAGAAAGCCTGTGCACAGCAACGAAGACCCAATGCAGTCAAAACATAAAATTAAAAAAAAAATTTTTTTTTAAATCAGGAAATTAACTTTACAATACTATCACCTGGTCTGTTTCATACTGCCCAATATGCAGCCATTAACCACATATGACTATTTATAGTTAAATTTAAACTAACTAAATTGAAGCATTCAGTTCCTTGGTCAGACTAGTCATATTTAAAGTGCTCAATAGCCATATATGCCTAGAGACTATTATTGATAAGTTGGATCACGCAGAAAACATTTCCATCGTCACAGAAAGGCTCATTGGACAGTGTTGATCTATATCTTTCAAGTCCTGTTAGGATAAAATTACAGATTTATAGACATGAAATCTGTATGTGCTATAAGATTGTAGTCACAAGGTAGTAATTATTACCTCCAATTTTTAGATAGGGAGACAAAATTAGAATAGTGAACTGGGTCCATGGCTATATATTAAATCAATTCTATAGGCAAGGATTAGAATCCAAATTCGATCATTTGAAAGATTTTTTCTTACCATGATATCATACTCCATTCTCAAGAATGTCCACATCTTAGACTACATTCCCTAGAAGCAGAGCCTGAGGCAAGGACTCATGTGTCCAAGTTAATTAAGCTCTTCCTTTATTCAGGAACCATCTCCTGGAGAAATAGTAAAGGGATGGGGGAACAGGACAGGGGAAAGGAGCCATGGGAGGTGGAGATTTCAGAAAGTCCCAGCCACAGTCTGATTCTGCAGGCCACTCTGTGGCATAAATGATAGCACAGACTTTGTCCCACCTGGAGGCAAGGGAGCTAGGCTTTCACATGTCCACACTGTCAGTCATTGCCTCCAGGCTACACCAGTAGACATAAACTTCCAGGTTCTTCTGGATCCCTGCTTGTAGTATGAGCAGAGCAGTGACAATAGCCCGAGGGCGATCCTCTGAAGAAAGTCAGTAGTTTCTTCAAAGCATCAAAGCACAGAGAGGCTGAGGCATGAGCACCCTCACCCAGTGGAAGGGGTCCAAGAACATCAGGAGTAACCCCAACAGAAACCATGACAGAGTATTCTACCTATTTGTACAGTGTGTTCATTAAACATCTCTCCATGTGACCTTTTGTATAACTAAAACTTGAAAATCTAGCTAGTTCAGAAATAACTGCTCACTTAATAACCCTGGCCTATTTCCATGAGATATTTGCTTGAGACTATAATATCAGTTGAGGAATTATGGGTGTGGTGGATGGGGCCACTCTTGATAAGGAACATAAAATCAAAGGGCAGGAATCATGGAAAACTGATCCAGGTACATCCTAGTACAAACCAGTCTGTTTGGTGGAGTGGAATCCCTCTGCTGGCCTTCTGTCTTCCCCTTCCACCCAGAATACAGAAATCCACACAAACTAGTGTAAGTAAAGAGGGGATTGTTTTTATGACACAAGAGTGCCTCAGATAACTCAAGATGACAAAATTCAGTGGGGCATTTTGAAGAAGCTGGAGAACCATTGGGAACAGACTCCATCTCCTTGTTCTCTTTTTCCTCCTTTCCTACCCCAGTACCCAAGTCCACAGGCCACGCTGGCTCCAGAAGTAGATCCAGAAATACAAATGTCTCATTCTCTGAGTTACTTAAATTCTCAGCCAGGACAGAATCTGATTGGCCCAGTTCCCATGTCACTTGTTCCCCTCTGGTCCAATCCCCAGAGACCATGGAGAGTGGAATTGTCTATGTAAAGAGGGCCAGAGCTGCAGATTAAAATAAATGAGTTAGCAGACTATTTTTTCCAAAAATGGCCTCAGTGATATTTCTGGTCCCTTATACTCTTCAGAACCTTGACACTTCTCAATTTGAGAAGTGAGGTCTGAGTTCCCTTCTCTTGAATCAAGACTGGAGCTTTTGACATCTCTGACCAACCAATAGAATATGGCAGCAATGGTGTGATGAAATGTCCAAGGCTGCTAGCCCATTAAAAAGGGACAGTTTCTGCCTGATGCTCACTTCTCTCTCTCTCCATCTCTCTCTCTCTCCCAGCTCATACTTGGGAATCCGGCTACCAGCCTATGAGAAAACCTAGGCCCCATAGAAAGGTCAGCGGATGATGTTCCCTCCGACAGTCCCACCAAAGGCCCCGCGACCAGTGTCCACCATGAGACATCTTCAGAGGATTTCCAGCCCAGTCTTCAAGCTTCTCCATAGGACCCTGAACCTAGCAGAGTCATGAGCTGTTCCCACCAAACCCTGCCCAAATTACAGATCCGTAAGCAGAATAAATATTGTTATGAATGAATGAATGAGTGAGTGAGTATTGTTGCTGTTGCTGGTTTTAGCCATTCGTTTATGGGGAATGTGTAGTGCAGCCTAAGTAACTCATTTCAATAAGCTTCAGCATTCCCATCTTGTCCCTCATTGGATCCATGATGTCTTGATTTCTGATGACCCCCATGCTATGATTTCCTTGCCTGGTCTCCTCACCTCACTACCACCCAAGCCAAGCATGCCGCTGAGGGCCTGAGGAAGAGCAGCTTCTCATTATTACATTGTTTCTATTCTATTGAGGAGGATTTGGGATCCTCCCAGAATATGCAGGACGGGGGGAAAAAAAGACAACCATGTACACTCTAAGCAAAGAATGTGAAGAACAACCAAAGACAAAGCCATTCAGCTTCGCCAGGTGTAGGCTTCTGAGTTTTTATTTCTATTTGTTGGCATAACAAAGTATATAGGGGAAAATCTGAAGCCTCTCTCCCTCAAAAAAACATCCCAAATGCAAAGATTCGTTCAAATATACTATTGTCCAAACCCACTTAGATGTCGTTCCTCCTTGAATCACTCCTGATCCAAGACCCATGGGTTCTTAAAATGTCAGAAGCACATCTCACACACTTTCCTGGAGGGAAACCCCTAGCTCCATCACACTGCAGGAAAGCTGGCAACACGCACATCCTTTCTTATTACATTGGCAAGTGGTAGCATCCCGGACCTCATCCTACTTTATTTTTAAAACATCATTAACTCATTAACCAATGGAGTTTACATGGGGCTACTATTTCCAAGGAGTTTCGTGGTGGTCTGGGGACAATATCCCTCTGAGGACAGGCTGCACTGTCCAGTACAGTGGTTCTCAAAGTGTGACCCCTGGAACAGTAGGGTCAGCGTCACCTGAGAACATGCTAGAAATGCAAATCCCTGGACCCGTCCAGAGCTATTGGATTGGAAACTCTAGGGATGGTCCCAGAAATCCGTATTTTCCTGAGCACCTGAAGTGATTCTGATACACGTTAGAGTTTGAGAACCACTGGTGTAATCAGGTCCCGTCAGAAATCACACCAGACTGGAAAGAGAATATAATAGAAAGAATTGTCAACCAAGCAAAAAGTTCTAACTAGTAACTGAAGAGGCAAAAAGGGAAGGCCAAGGCCTCAAAGAGACAGCAACTGGAGGAAGCAGCCTGCCCTCCCAGGACTGGGGGAACAAAGGCAAGAGGTCGGAATTATTAAAACTTAGATGGAGGAGAGGAGGGTTCCTGTGGAACTGAGAATGGGTCACTGAGAAGGATCAGGGCTCAGGCACTCCAGTGGGCGAGACCCAGGCTTCTGAGAAGGGGCTCTGGCGGCTGGTGCCAAGTGTCTGAGGGGGTGCGATGAAGCTGGTTCTGTTAGTGGGAAATAAACAGCAAACTGCAATTAACTCCTGCTGCCACAGAGAACAAAGGATGCTCAGGTGATGCTCACCAAACCAAGAAGCCCCTTCTCCCTCCTCCAGCCTTGCAGTCTCAACCTAGCATCCCCTACTGGCAGCAACTGGCAAAGCTGAACTGGGGTTAACAGGGTCTGAGTCCCAGCATCACAGAGTATGTAAGGGAGCTCAGAGCTGAGAGACAATAGCCTAATAACTGTCAAGGTTATTTGGAGCTATGGTTTCCAAGGAGTCTTACGTGGTCTCAGGAAAAGTTCTGACTTGAGACAGGCTGCCCATTGTCTAGAAATGTGACACACACTGTACATTGAGCAGTTGGTGGTGACTCACTGACGTGTGTGTGTGTGTGTGTGTGTGTGTGTGTGTGTGTGTGTTGGTGGGGTGCAGGGTGCATTTTTGTTGGCATTTCATGGCAAAATGGCCAGGGATGCTTTCCCCAACTGCAGAGGATGAAGGCTAGAGAAGGAAGAATGAGAGGGGGCAGCTGAATGAGCAAGGATCCTGGGTGAGGGGAAGGAACTGAATGATACTGGGGACTCAGAGCCTTCTGATGCTTTCGAGAATGAAAAGTGCAGCAGAGTTTCCTGCTTCTATCTTCCTGGAACATCAACATTCCCAAGAAGTGATAACTCCTTGTATTTCCATGGAGCTCGGACAGGCCTGGCAAGCATGCTTTGTGGCTATTTCAGAGAGCTGCCTCCTGAGCTTTAAAAGGAGAAGATGGCCCATCCTTGAGGCCTACTGGCAGCTGGAAGCCACAGCTCCAGCCCTTATCGCGCAGGCCCTGTCAGCTCCCCCATCATTGTCAAGGCAGCACTGCCATGGGAGCTAAGTATGTCTCTCTTTCTCCCATGCTCTGGCTCTTTCAGGAAACAGAATGCATGATGCTTAGTGGAGAAAGATGCATAACTTTCAATGAAATTGAAAAGAAATTTTGAGGGAGAAGAAAATAAATCACTTGTCGGGCAGTGGAGAATAATGAGAACTTCCTCCTGAGGGTCACAGACCCCTGGAGATCCCTTCATATTTCTCAGTCAGCTCTAGCCCATGCTTCCACCATGTCTCAGGAAACCCCAAGAAGATGCATTGGGAAATCCTGGCAATAAGACACTTTTTACAGAAAGAAAATGATGGTATAAAGAAGGTACATTGTATACTGGGCCTTGGGCCACACTTCCTTGGCAATTCTTAGAACTCCAGGTTTTCTTAACATTTGAGATTGATGCCTACTCTAAAACTTGTCTTTAAAGCATTTGATAACATGTAGAACAACTGCTTTGTCTTAGTTCACACCCAGCTGTGAAGCAAAACGAATTTAAAAGATTTTTTTCAAGGAAAGCCTACTTCTCTTACCTCTTTGTGGAGAGGGAATAATCAGACTATTATGGTTTGACGTAGCATCCAGTTTTGGAAGGCTCCCTATGGAGAAGAAGATAAAGTTCAAGGCATTATCCTGGCATTCAAGTCCATCCAGAGTCTGGCCACAATCTTCTCTCTCACTATCCCCAAACCTCTGTCACCCAAGCCTGTGTTTATGTTCTAGGCTTAAGTTTATATTCATAGACTTTCTTCTAATTTATACATTTTATCTCTTGATCAAAATGCTAACTCAAACTTCCGGCCCCACCTCTTTTATGAGACCTTCTCCAACCAAACACTCCACCTATCGCTTCTTCCCTCTTCTGTACTACTCAGCATCAGCTAGCTCTGATGATGATTGACACTTCATCTGTCTTGCTTCCTCAGTGAAAATGTGAGATCCAAAGGCAAGAACCATGTTTTATACAGTCCCCTGAGCACCTAAGACATCTTCAACTGGGAGCATATATGTGAATGCACATGTCAGAGTTCTTGGTGGCAAACAACAGAAATTGACAGCAATGAAAATATAAGAATCTCACAAAAGATATACTAGTATTTTATAGACAAATACAATATAGACAAATGCTTTATTGAAGGGCATTAATAAATAACGTTAATAGACAAAGTAATATACCATGTTCATGGATGGGAAGACAAAATCATAAAAATGTTAATCAGCAAATTAAAATATAATTTTAATGTAAGTCCAATAAAAATGTCCATATGGTTTTTCATGAACCTTAATAGTCGGATTATAAAATCTACATAGAAGAGCAAAGGCCCAACACAGCCAAGTCAGTCTTTAAGGAGAAGAATGAGGATGAATGGAGAAACTCATTTCCCCAAATCTAATATTTTTATGTGTAGTGATAGGGGTGAATGCAGTGTAGTAATGCACAAGGATAAACAAAGTTCAATGGAACAGAATAGAGACTCTTGAAACTGTCCCATTTATACATGAAAATGTGGCATGTAACAGATGAGGTACCATAGATTATTGAGGAAACAATTGACTATGTATTTATGTTGCAGGTAGGACAGCTCATTACACACAAAATTATATCCCTGCTCTATGCTGTACACAAAAGTCTATTCCAGGTGATCTAAAGGCCTAATGTTGACAATATAGGAGAATCTGTTTATGATTTGAGGGTAAGGAAGATTTTCCTAACAACATACCAAACTCTTCCACACAAATCACAAAAATAGAGATTAATAAATTCAACTACATTAAAAGTTAACATTTCTGTATATTACAAGACAGCATTAAAAAATAAAAAGTCAAGCCACAGATTGGAAGAGGATATTTACAATGCTTGTCATGGTAAAGGATCACTATATGGAACAGATAATTCACTCCTACAAATATGCAAGAGAAAGACAAACAATTCATAAGGGGGAAAAAATGGTCAAAAGATGTGATTTACTGAAGAGGAAATTCAAATGTTCAGTCATCATCTAGAAAGGTAATCTTTTTCACAAGTAGTCAGGAAAGTGCAAATTCAAACAAAGTACCATTTCCCAGCCATCAAAATTCAGTAAAAATAAATAAATAAGTATGATATAGGAAGAATACGAAACAATAGGACACAGAATTATTATCACACAGTGGCAGGAGTGGAAATTGAGGCAACCACTCTGGAGAGCAACTTGGCACCGGCCAATATATTTGAAGATAAATATGCAGGGACCTGAAATTCTGCTCTGAGGAATAGACCCCAGGAATGCTCCCAGGTGAGGCTAATGCTGCTAAAGGGGCAAGTTACTACAAACTACCTAACAGTCACTGTCAGCTCCCCTTTCCAAACAGAGGTAGTAAACGAGTTAGAAGCTCAACTAAATGTGCACTTAACACCTTGAGGTCTTTAAGGAGGATCCAACACCGCCAAGCATTCATTCCAAGGGTTCTCAAAAAGCAGAAGACACTTAACACTGACAGTTACTTTGACTCTTAAATAGTGAGTAATAGCAACCAATAGCAGTCCAGGTCTCCGGTAGCCACTCAGCACCTCACTATCAGAACACAGATAGGATTTTAAATGAGCTTAATTCCCAAAGATAAAATGTCCTAAGACTGGTTTTGCACCTTGCTAACTATGATTCAACTGAGACTTTGACCCAAAAAAAACTTTAACACCAGGGAAGAGGACAGCCTCTGAATGAACATGTCATCGGGTCAACAATTTTAAAGATGCACCTCACCTGGGAACACTCTTAAATAGAACCAGGTTTGCCAGAGTGAAAAGGCCCAGCTTTTGACATGGAACGCTCAGAGACCACTGTGATTTGGGTTCCACCTTTACAGCCAGAACGGATTCATTAGTCTGTCCACTTTATACCGAGAAAGAGAGAGGCCAAGGCAACCACAAAAGGTGGGCTAGGCAAGGTTTCCAACAAGGGGCCTATCTTTTGTCCGTTGCTTTTAGTGGCTTCCAGTCTGACCTATTAAAGGTATACCCTTGGCTCCAAAAAAGGGGAAAGAAACTATAGCTTTGTATTCCCAACTCATGTATCTTTGCCTGCAATCTTGCATTCAATTTCAGTGTAATATGAAGAGGGCTATTCTTTTACAAAAAGTTCTCTCTTCCCACCAGGCTTGTTTGTTATTTTATGTCTTTCTGCATCATTTGTAGACTCTGCTTTGATCTGCATTCCTCCTGGATGTGGGGTTTCCTTTTCAGCTACCAAAAGGAAAGCTGGTTTGTTTGAAAATCTGTTTATTTGGATTTTTTTTTTTTTTTTTTTTTGCTAGCCTAAAGTCCCTATCTTTATCAGGATGAGCAGAGCTCCGTGTCTGCCTGGCTTGAACATCACTCATTTTCCCTAAGGAAAAGGCAACTTGGAAATCATACAACTTGCCCAGTTGTCTTTGGAATATTCTGGGAAAGAATATTCTGGGTTTAGAGGTTTCAGTTTAAAGCTTAAGAGAAGTGATTCTTTACCAGATGTATTTAATCAGCAGTGGAACTTTCAGGTTGAGACTGAGGGGGAAGAAAAAAGAGTTTCCTCTCATTATTTCTCAACTAGGAATTTTCTCAGCAAGCACTGGGAAGAACCTGCAACCTCCACAGAGCAAGGAAATCTAGAACAAGATGGCATCATTCTCCCTGTCTAGGCCAGCATGGTCGTGTGGACCTATGGAAAAAGAAAGTCAAAGTCATACGAAGGTGACGATATCACTATATCACTGTCTCCAGAATATTTTCCTTTGAAGAGAAAAGTGAACACCTGACTCAGCGTTGGGCTACTAGGTTGCAACTAACATCTGGGCTCTGATTAATGAACACTGGCTACATGAACAATCTTGGGTACATTAGGTCCCCTTGGGAAAAAGGAGCCACGGTCACATGATTCGGGATGACTTCCGCAGCGTGGAAGGATGTGGCACACATAGGGCATCATCAGCGAATACATCTAAAGGCACCATGTGAGCATCAGATAATTGTCTTTGATGTGTCTGTCTGGGGGTTGATGGAGGGGGATTATTTTGGGCGGCAGGGCAACCAATCCCATAGCTAACTACTTATGACTTATAAATGATATTGGCTCTCGACCAATATTTCTTCCCAGGGACAGTTCTTCGGAAGACTGAAGCAGTCGATAGACAAAACACAGGGAGGAAATAAAGGCTGTCTGAACGGGGAATACAGGAGACACTCTCCCACATCCTCCAAATGCCTCTTTGATGGGGAAACAGGATGTGTTCCCCAAGGAGCTCATGAGACAGTCACCTCACAGGATGGCAGTGGCCGGGACCCTCTCTTTGGAGGGTTAGCCAGCAGGATTCAATCTGGGAATGCAAACAAACTTAGGAAAACAATAGGCAGGACAAGGAAGGAATGGGAATTATTTGTCTGTTTTTAATAGAATCCTGCCTTCAAATTGCAGCTTTGCTCTAGGAAAAAAAAAAAAAAAAAAATCACAGTTTTCTTTAAAGTTACACATGAACAGTTTCTGGCTTCAAAAGACAGAGATCAAAATAAACTCCAGTTGTTGCCTAAGAACCACCTCTTTTTGTGGGGACACTGGGCCTCACTCCATTTAGGCTACCTTGGGACAGGTGGTAAGTCTACAAAATAAGACTGGTTAAGTAAAATGACTCCACACTGAGATTTCTCAGCTATTCAAGCAGTGACAAACCCCAAATAGGAATTAAGATGAACTTGTTTATACCAAACTCTGGGCTGTTCTGATTTCTCAGCTTGGCCATCTGTAGAGGAACCTTTGAGTCTCCGAGAAGCAGCAGAAACTTACACCCCCCTTTGGATACCAAACCTGAGAAGTCCACATGATTGAAGAAACTACGACTATTTGTTAACCCAGAGAGCTTTTTTTTTAAACAGAACATTGAGATTAGAATTTGCTCCTTAAAAAAGACATTCTATTCACATTATAAGTGTTGTTTGTGAGGTCCAGAAAGAGAGTGGGATGGGGTCAAACTGAACTGAGGATTTCATCCTGGCAGATCCAGGAGAAACACGAGGATCTCCTGTGGAAAGTTTTGGTTTTGAGATACAAGCTACAAAGGAAGCTCAGCAGAGTGGACAAGATGGTCAAAAGTTTGTTAAGAGAAGAAGCCTGTCTTCCTCTTGACAATCCCCCAGATGCAAAAAACATATATGTGTCATTGGCATACAGACTCTAAATTTACAAAATTTTATAACACTTCTCATCCTCATCTTATGCCTTCATATCTCACGTGCTAAGATGGGACCCAATAAGGAATCGTGGCTCTCCTTGGAAGAACCTTGACATCACACACTGTGGTTTCCACAAAATCGCCTTCAGAAGGACCAACATTTGAGTCCTATTAATAAACTTCCACTGAGAAGCCCCATGTGAGGCCAGAATTCCAACCCACAGCCCCTAGAGAATTTACTAAAGTTCAACCCCTCCCCTTGGAGGTAAGCAAAGGCACACACCCAGAAATCCTGAGAGCGGCTGGAGCAGGCTGCACAGAGTGTGGACCTCAGACCAGCAGCAACAGCATCTGGAAGCTTGTTAAAAAGCAGATTCTCAGGGCCCACCCCAACCGCGCTGAATCCGCATTGCAGTGGGAGAGGGGAACGAATCTGTCTGACAAATTTTCAAAGCGATTCTTCTGTACATTTAACTGTGAGAAGCACCCCTCCTGGGAGGTCTTCGGGAGCATTTTGGCAGCTGTCGGAGAGGTCAGCCCTGCAGGACTTTATAAATGCAGCAAGGGCGTGGCAGGGGGGCAGGGAGAAGAGAGTGGGCCCCCAGGCCCCCTTTGGAATCGCCAGCGGGTCCTTAGGATGATGCCATCCATCCAACAGGAATGCATTAATTTTGATCTTTAGTGAAACACTGGACCCTGCCTGACAGCCTTCTCATTTTTCCAGTGGTAATGCAAAGAAAGTGCAGGTTCAAGGCCAGAAACCTAAACAAACCCTCTCATGTGAGAGTGGGCTCTTTACCAGCCTCAAGCTGAACCTATCTTGACTTCACACACACACACACAGACACACACACTCTCAGCTCGCTGTCCTTCCCCAGGTGCGTCCACTCAACCCCAGGACGTGCCCACTGTCACTGACCATGGCTGAGCCCCCCACCCACTCTGCTGTGTTCTCATGGAGAATCGAGCTCCATCCAAAGGTCCGTGTCACTGCTACTCCAGACCCTTCAGTTTCAACTCAAATCAACCCAAGAAGTTCTTCATGGAGCGATTATTACATCACCTCCTGCCTCCCGGCCTGGTTACATTCTACGTCACTTCCTCTGAAAGTGCCCAGCAAACAGACTTCCTCAGAGAGAAGAAGTTTCTCGGAGCTCAAACATACCCATCACGATGTCTTTCTTAAAGAACTCTACTAGGCTTAGTTTCCGGAACTTTTAATATTTTTTAGTTCCTACTCCACTCAATCAGAAAAACTTCACTATTTCTCATTCCCCTCTACCTCTTGATTGACGTTGACCTTTGGTCCTTACACCCCGTGTGTGATAATTGTAACTGCAGCTAAAACACATGGGGAGCTTACCCTGTGCCAAGCATCATTTGACATACATTCTTTCATTTTCCCAACCACCCTGTGAGAAAGCTACTATTATTATTTCCACTCTACCGATGGGGAAACTGAGGCTTCACTTGCCCAAGATGACACAGCTAATCAATAGCAGAGCTGGGATTCTACCCCAAGTCTATCTTTGATTCTTTATGCTTTATTGCCTCTAGAGGCATAAGAGAAAATACATGTGAAAGTAGGTTGAACTTGCAAAACACGATCCACCAGAAACATATTCTTCTATGGGCTCTCCCACGCTTTTGGAGTCCTCCGCTATTCAGTCCCATTCCCCATTTAAGCGTTAATGTGGCATTTTCTCAGTTTCTCTCTCACCACCACTGCAGATCCCAGCTGTTATGCGTCCTAAAGCTTCCTCTCACCTAGATTTCCTGGCCCATTGCACCATGGGACACACATCTGATGGTCCCTCCACGGTAGAGAAGGCTCTGGTTATGTCATTCGTTCATTTGCCTGCTTAGTAGATAGTTTGTCCAGAACCACGTTTCAACCTCAGCTACACATCAGAAGATTTAAACAGTCTCAGTGCCCAGGCTGCAACCTACACCAATTAAACCAAGGTCTCTGGGGGAGGGACCCAGGCATGGATACTTTTCAAAATTCCCCAGGTGATTCTAATGTGTAACAAAGATCAGGGACACTGACTACAGGCTTCATCTTCCTGCTACTGTCCTAATATTTCTCAAGTACCTTATGATGACAAAACTCTCCAGGATGGCCCTTACACCTGTGTTCCTCCAGTATGCCTCCTGGGCCATCCTACATACAGTGGAAGCTTAATAAATGTCACCTGCCAGGGAACTGAGTTTTTTCATGGGGGTCTTATAATAATTTTCCTCATAGGGAAGTCACCCTAAATCAGCCACCTGGGATCACTTATTCTCCAGATCCTACTTGGGTCCCAAAACAAACCAGAAGGAATTTATTCTTTGAAATACGAATATAATTTCCTATGTTATTTTCCTTTCTCTGTAACCGTATGAACTATGAAACTCTTATGAGGAGTCTTCTCCCAGACCGGAAAGACCAGAGAAGATCTGGGAGCCTGTCACTACTGATAAGTATGAATGGGTGTTCTAGAATGAAAAGAGTAGGTTTGTTGATCATTCTGGATGTATCAGTATCTTAGGACCAAATTTCTTAAAATTAAAGAACTTGGCTCTAAGATCTCACACTTCCTGGTGCAGGAGAGAGACCCAAGATACATGGCTGTGATTGACCATGGGTAAAATGGTCTTAAAAGGTTGTTTCACCATGGTTAGGATAAAGTGTAAAAAAATTGGTAGATCCTTAACGTGAATGAGCTATAGGTGAAAGGCTACTCAAATCCCCTCAAACCATCTTTACTTTGCCTCTGCAATTTTGCTCTTTTCTGAAGTGAATGCACAGTAAAAGAAAGTCCAGATAGTACTTTTCCTTGAAGACCTTATTTAAATCTCAAACCGGGGTTATGACTGGAGGCTTCTAGATTAGGGGAGAGTCAGCCTCCTGGATAGGATGTCAAATCATGTGACACCTTCCATCTCCCTTCCAACATATGAATTAAGCCCAGGTTTACCTCGGCCGACCGCACCTCAGTGAAAGAGCGAAGAGGATTTTCAACGGGATTAAATGATATGAATAGCTTTCAGGTTTCTACTGGGGCCCGAGCTGCAGGGAGGAGCTGCTGCGGCAGCTGCTCCAAGGGGAGAATAAAGGATTTGCTGGAGCTTTGTGACTCCATGGATCTGCTGAGGATTGATCTGAGGGCCTTTCTTAGCCTCCTTTTGGGGGGAGGAGAAGGGCTTCTTTTCACAGTCACATTGTCTGGCAACAAAGCCTGACCCAGGAGAGTGGTGTTTGAGGGGCTGCACACTTGCTGGGGAGAGAGGTGGGCTCAAAGCCTCCCTCAAAGAGAAGGCACAGAGCTTCAACAGGCGGGTCTAGAAGCTGGGAGGGGCTGGGGAAGGTGAGCCCAGCCTCCCTGGCTTTCCCAGAGCCTCTGACCTCAGCCTCCTCCCGGGTGGCTCGTGCTCCTGGCATTTCCCTGCCTGAGATCCCGAGGTGAAGGCTGTCTATACTGCGTGTGTCGAGGGACTGGGGGCAGTGCCTGGCATGCAGCTCAGAAAGATCACTCAGCTACTGCTGGGGGCAGTGCAGAAACGGTGCCACCACTGTGGAAAATAGTTTGCAGTTTCTTACAAACATACACTTACCATGGAACCCAGCAATCCCACTCTTAGGTATTTACCTAAGACAAATGAAAACAGGTTGACACCAAAACTTGCCCTCAAATATTTATAGCAGCCCTCTTCATAAATGCCAGGAACCAAAACAACTCAAAGATCTCTCAGCAGGGGATAGATAAACACATTGCAGTACATCCCTGCAATGGAGCATCACTCAGCAATAAAAAAGGATCCAACTGTTGACACGTTGATTAACATGGATGAATCCCAAGTGTATTATATTAAGTGAAAGAAGCCAAACTCAAAAGGTTGCCTGCTGTGTGGCTCCATCTATGTAACGTTCTAGAAAAGGGAACCCTATAGGGCTTGGGGGAGGGGGCTGAATACCAAGTGGCAGCATGAGGGAATGTGGGAGCTAAGGGAATATCCGCATCTTGATTGTAATGGTGATTACACGACTGTGTGCAGGAAAAAGAGGGAACATTACTATATGTAAGTAAAGAAAAAATCAGTAACAGCTCCGTCATGAAAGATGTGAAGAGAGCTTCTAAAGTCTGTCATACAGAGTGAAGTAAGTCAGAAAGAGAAAAACAAATGTCATATATTAACGCATGTATGTGGAACCTAGAAAAATGGTACAGATGAACCAGTTTGCAGGGCAGAAGTTGAGACACAGATGTAGAGAACAAATGTATGGACACCAAGGGGGGAAAGCGGTGGGAGAGTGGTGGTGGTGGTGTGCTGAATTGGGCGACTGGGATTGACATGTATACACTGATGTGGATAAAACTGGTGACTAATAAGAACCTGCTGTATAAAAAAAAAATAAAATTAAATTAAAAAAAATACAATAACAGGTGAAGTGATCTTTTTGTTAGATACCAGAACAATAGTAAACCTTGGGGGGAGTCACTAGAATGGGACCAGGGGGCCTCTGAGTGTCTGGCGATTTTCTGTGTCTTTATCTAGAAGCTAGGTATAGAGTGTATTCAGATTATGATTTTTCTGAAATTTGTCATTTCCTTACAAACCATGCATGTTTTTAGTGTTTTGTTTTGTTTTTTAAAGCTGTGGTTTTCTTTTTTTTGAAGATGTTGGGAGTAGGAGTTTACTGATTAATTTATTTATTTTTGCTGTGTTGGGTCTTCGTTTCTGTGCGAGGGCTTTCTCTAGTTGTGGCAAGCGGGGGCCACTCTTCATCGCGGTGCGCGGGCCTCTCACTATCGCGGCCTCTCTTGTTGCGGAGCACAGGCTCCAGACGCGCAGGCTCAGTAGTTGTGGCTCACGGGCCTAGTTGCTCCGCGGCATGTGCGATCCTCCCAGACCAGGGCTCGAACCCGTGTCCCCTGCATTAGCAGGCAGATTCTCAACCACTGCGCCACCAGGGAAGCCCTAGCTGTTTTTTATACATAACAAAAAGTAAAAAATATAGACTAGGGAAGGTAATTATAAAAAAAAAACAGAGAGGTTTTAAAACTCTCAGGCCTTGTCGCAGCTTTCACTATAATCTCACCCTCCCTCTTCCTGTCGGTGGTCACCAGTGATTGTTCTAGATTCCCATCACATGTTCCCGCAGTCGGTGACCAGGTGACTGTATCCTTGGTTGCTTCCGGGAGGCGATAATTTTAGCATACAGTGGTGGATTTTCTTACTCTGATGGTCCCAATTGCTTCCCCTCAGCTCTCCCTCCTTTCTCTCATGAAGAATGTGGGGCCTCGGCACCCCTCCTTGGACTCATTCTTTTAATACAGCTCCCCCCTTGTGTTCCCTCTTCAAATTCTTCATTGACAAAATGAAAGGCAAATTGTATTGTGTGGATGACACAATTAAAGGACCATTCAGGACCTCTGCTTCCCGCCAAGGGACATCTCAGGCTTTGTGCTGATGCCAATGGCATTGAGAGCATTGCTCCTCTAAGTGTGTTCTGGGGCCAGCAGCATCAGCATTACCTGGGCTCTCATGAGTAATGCAGACTCTCAGGCCTGCCCCAGACCGATGAATAAGGATCTGCCTTTTAACAAGATGCTCAAGGATTCCCACTCCCTTTTAAAGTTGTCTCGCTCATATTCACTCACCAAGAATTTATTTTTAGCTATTCACATTTATTCTCATCAAGCTATATTCAATTTAGTTTGACTAGAAGCAACATCTTTCTTTCAGCACTCATATTTCATCGGTTTATGTAATAGTGAATTAAATGATGTAATTACAATAACAACTGGCATATACAGTTTTGGGAACTCATCCAAACTGACTCTTGGAAAATATAACATCCTACCCCTCTTTGGAACAGAACTTAGTCTATTAGCTGCCAGAATTCTCCATGCTGTGGGTTACTGTCAGTATTTATTAAAGAAGGGATGAAGGACATAGGTCAATTCAATGACTAGGTTAAGCAAAGGATGTTACGAGAGTCTCTGTCATGACTTTTTTAGGGGAGCCCGAAAATAATTTATTTTTTGAGATAACGTGAACAGATGCAAGAATTTTTGTACAATAAATGTCACTTGAGCTCACATTTCAGCTTGCTTTCTGAAGTAGAGGCTGCTGAGTTAAGGTTGGTTACCCCAGGCTATGCTTAGCTCACAAAAGTTTACTAGTGGCAATTACCACTCATTGCATGCTTGCAAGCAATTTTTGCGTTTCTGTTTTCTTTAAAATTTCATCCATGGCAACAAAAGCAAAAATAAACAAGTGAGACTACATCAAACTAAAAAGCTTCTGCACAGCAAGGGAAACCATCAATAAAATGAAAGGATAACCTACTGAATGGGAGAAAATAATTGCAAATCATATATTTGATAAGGGGCTAATACCCAAAATAACTCAAGACAACTCAATCCCAAAAAAAAAAAAAATCCAATTAAAAAATGGTCTGAAGCTCTGAATAGACATTTTTCCAAAGAAGACATACAGAAGGCAGACAGGTACATGAAAATGTGCTCATTAATCATCAGGGAAATGCAAATCAAAACCACAATGAGATATCACCTCACACCTATTAGACTGGCTATTAATCAGAGACATCAGAAAGAAATAACAAGTGTCAAGGATATGGAGAAAAGGGGACACGTGCACTGTTGGTGAGAATGTAAATTGGTGCAGCCACTATGAAAAACTGTGTGGAGGTTCCTCAAAAAACTAAAAATAGAACTGCTGTATGATCCAGCAATTCCATTCCTGGGTATTTGTCCAAAGAAAACAAAAACACTAATTCAGAAAGATGTTTGCACCCTCCAGGATCACTGCAGCATTATTTACAACAGCTAAGATATGAAGACAACCTAAGTGTCCATGGATGGGTGAATGGCTAAAGAAATAGTGATATGTATATGTGTGTGTGTGTGTGTGTGTATAAATATATATATAAATATATATATAATGGAATATTATTCAGCCATAAGAAAGAATAAAATCTTGCCATTTGTGGCAACATGGGTGGACATCAAGGGTATTATGCTAAGTGAAATAAATCAGACAAAGACAAATACCACATAATCTCTCTTATATATGGAATCTTAAAAAAAGGCTCTTAGATACAGAGAATAGACTGGTGATCGCAAGAGGAGGAGTGTGGTGGAGGTAAGAAATGGGTGAACTGTTTTGTTTTTTTTTTTTAGTTTAAATAAACTGAATAAAAATTTTTCAAACATTTCACCCATGGAGGCCAGATTATCATCTACCGCCACAATAGTGCTGTATAACAAACCGGCTCCAGACAAGTTGACTTAAAGGAAGCAGTTGTTACTTCTCACAAGTCTGTGAGTTGGCTGGGAGGTTCTGCTGATCTGGGCCAATTCGGCTGAGGTCAGTTGGCCTTCCTGGTGTGTCTGGAGTCAACTGGCGGGTCCAGTGAGACTGGTCAAGGAAGATCTTGGTTGGGACTACTCAGTTTTCCCGCCCATAATGTCTCATCCTCCTGCTGGTTAGCCCAGCTTGTCCCATGACCATGGCAGAGTCTTGAAGCAAGAGGGAAGCAAGTTCTCTGGGTCTGGGCTCCGAGCTGGCCCACCGTCACTTCTGCAGTGATTCGTGGCCACAGCAAACCATGAGGCCAATACAGATTCACAAGGTAGGAAGGACTTTAAACTCACATCCCAAAGGGGTAGAGATATGAGGCTGGGACAGGGGGTGGTGGTAAAGAGTTGGGGCGATTTTTTGCAATTCACCACTTATAGGTTAATTTGTAATTTAAAAAAATATCTTAGAGGTAATTGAGTAATTTTCTAATCGCAACACCTTTGCTAAACAGGTCTACATAGAGTCTTTACTTTAATGAATATATATCAAATGTTTGCATAAGAATATACTGGATTGTTTGTATGACCACCTTACTCTAGGTGTTACTCGTGTGATTTTGATGTCCAGTTTATTCTCATGTCGCTACTAAAGAGTACTGCTTTAATTGTGGGCTAATATGAAGAGGATTTAAAAAAGAAAAACAGAACTGGACATAATATATAATGTTGGATTTGTGCCAGGTGAAGTGTAAATGCAATTTTGAGAGCAGGAAAGGCTAGATGAAGAAAGCTTGAGAAGTAAATTTTTTTTTCTTTTTATTGGTGTATAGTTGCTTTACAATGTTGTGTTAGTTTCTGCTGTACAACAAAGTGAATCAGCTATATGTATACATATATCCCCTCCCTCTTGGGTCTCCATCCCACCCACCCCACCCCCCCACATCCTACCCATCTAGGTCATTACAGAGCACCAGCCTGAGCTCCCTGCGCTATACACCAGGTTCCCACTAGCTATCTATTTTATACATGGTAGTGTATATATGTCAACCCCAATCTCCCAATTCATCCCACCACCGCCTCCCCGCCCCATGTCCACACTTCTGTTCTTTATATCTGCCTCTCTATTCCTGCCCTTCAAGTAGGTTCATCTGTACCATTTTTCTAGATTCCACACACATGCGTTAGAGAAGTAAATTTAAACTCCCTGGGTCTAAGCTTATAACCTTATTACTATTATCTGCGGAGTGGAGATCCAGGGTAGGGACAGGCGGAGGAAATCAAGATATTTAAAAAACATTAAGTCTAGTATCTTTTGATAGAAGATTAGTCATATCATTTCTTCTCATAAAACTTACATTTTGAGAAAGCTGAATGGCTTATTTCACTACTTATTTTTTTAAAAAGACTTTTTATAAGTAGCATCCTTCACAAAAAAAGGTGCTTATATCCCATTAGTTTTACTTCCCAGAAAAAGTTTACTGAGTTCATCAAAATCAGCACATTTACATGAGAGGAGAACTCCATTGAAAAAAAAAATGAAATCCACCGTGCTACTGACCTGGGTAATTACAGCATGTAAACTGGAAGATCAGAGATCTCAGAAAGCTGTGTTGTTAGAGCCTACATTGGGTCAATCTTTAGGCAGGGCGTTTTGTGAACGTTTTCTTGAACAAGAACAATTAAATTGCTAGGAATTTAATCTGTAATCGTTTCCACACATGAGAGTTTATTCAGTGATTCAATAATCGTTGCTGAGCAGCTATGAAAAAACAAAAACAAACCAAAAAGCCACCGCACTAGATAGTTGGGGATCATCTTTGGATTAAGCAAAACTCTCAGAAAGCTGTACACTTGGAAGCACGTCATCTTCCTCCCCGGCCCCACCCCCATACCACTTTCTCTGAGCAGTGTTTTGGTGTCAGGTCCTCAATTTTCAGGTGCTTCGTTCTGAGAAACAGTCTAATTTTTCAGAGCTCCATCAATGCAAGACCCAAGCCCCCCTAGATATTCGTAATCATACACTTCCACCTATGGGGATATCTTTCATCACAAAATGCCAGGAAAAGCTTTGCTCCATCTGAGGGACCAGCTTGTTGGCACTCTGAGGTTAATCTTGTAGCCGACTCTGTTTTCTTGATCACTTTGGCTGTTGGCAAGCTCATCATCCAATTCTCAGCTCAACTCAGGTAGTTGTGCTTGACCCACCTGTCTTCATTTATTATTTTTCCTTCCCGATCTTGGTCTCCTACCTTCAGCTCCATTTTCCTTGGTCCTGATATTTATTACCAGGTCCTGATACTATTATATATTTTACCTGAAGTCTTTTTTTAAGACTAGGCTGTTGTATACAGACTTGGTTAAATAAGTGAGAGAAATTCCCATTATGACTCTGAGCTCATGATGGGACCACCAAAATGTCCATTTGACTAACCAACACTTCCACCCAATGACACAGTATTGCCACCATTCAGTGGAAAGAACATCTGATAACTTCTGCTTAACTAATGTGTAGACTTTCGGTTTCAGTGTGGGTTAGACCTTAATGTGCAGACGAATTACCTGGGGATCTTGTGAAACTGCAGATGCTGATTCGGAAGGTCTGGGGCAGGGGCCTGAGAGTTCAACTTTCTCTCAAGCTCCCAGGTGAAGCCAGTGCTGCTGGCCTCAGACGGCTTTCCGAGTAGCAAGGGAGAGAGTACAGTCATGGGCCAGGGCTAAGATGACCAGCTCTGTGACACAGCTGACTTCTTTGCTGCAGCCATTATGTAAATATGGGTGTGACTGAGCCTCAAAAAGTCAGTTCAGGAAAGCAGGTGGGTCCACGCCGTTCTCACCCTTGCACACCAGTCTCTGCTGATCCCCAATCAGTGGTATCAAAAACCGGCTCCTAGATTCTCAGGTAGAGACCTGAATTCCCACCCTGTTTATTTTGTCGTTGCCTCCTAGAGATGAGGTTCCTAGGAAACCACCTAGTTCAATGTCCCTTCCAGGATGGGGAATCCCCCTCTCTCCTGCCGCTGACAAGTGGTCCCAGCAGCCTCTGTTTAATTACCTTCAATAGTAGGGACTCACTACTTCCAAGGCAGCTTGTTACATTGCGGAATAGCTTTCATGGAAACAAAGTCTGTCTTTCTGCTGAGTCAAAACCAACTTCCTTGTAACCTCCACCCACTAAGCTGACGCTGCCATTTGCAGCATCCCAAGTCTGCTCCCTCTGACTCAAGTCAGCCTTTCCAATATTGCAGACAGCTGCTATGCCTCCTATTCCCTCTTCTACAACTAGACACCCCCCCAGTCCTTCAATTGCTCTGCTTAAAGATCTGCATTTTTTGGCCTTTCACCGCCTTCTGGGTATGACCCAATTGGTTAATATACCTCTTAAAATGGTTCCCAGTATATACCCAACAGATTTGAAAGCAGGGTCTTGAAGAGATATTTGTAGACCCATGTTCATAGCAGCATCATCCACGATAGCCAAAATGACCCAAGTGTCCATCAGTGGATGAATGGATAAATAAAATGCAGCATACACATACAATGGGCCACTATTCAGCCTTACGAAGAAGGAAATTCGGACACATGCTACAACATGTGGACATTGAGGACATTATGCTAAATGAAATAAGACAGTCACAGAAAGACAAATGCTGTATGATTCCACTTACATGAAGTACCTAGGGCAGTCAAATTTGTTGACCGAAAGTAGAGCGGTGATTGACAGGGCTGGGGGAGGGGAGAAATGGGGAATTTTTTAATGGGTACAGAGTTTCAGTTTGAGAAGATGAAAATGTTCTGAAGATTGGTTTCACAACAGTGTGAAGGTAATTAACACCTTTGAACTGTACACTTAAAAATGTTTAAGATGGCAGATTTTAGGTTGTGTGTATTTTACCGCAGTTTTTAAAAGACGGTGCCCAGAGCTGGTCAGAACCCTTCAGTTGTGTTAGTGCTAGTGCAGAATCTGCTGAGGCTATGATTTCTCCAGGATCGCTAACCCCCTGCATTTCTAGTAATTCAGCCTCATACTGTGGCCCTACCCTTCTTAGTAGCCTGATTATAGAATTAGGCATGTCAAAGGTGTGGTCTATTAAAATCCCCACCTCCTCTGCACATGAATTACTGCCAAATTATCCTAAAATAATGTAATTGGCTTCCCTAGCTTTTACCTGCTTTGAAAAAAATTACCACTTCACTGGATGCATCTTTTGTAATTAAACTTTCACCTTTATAATCATTTGAAGTTTTCTATGTCCTAGTTTTATTTCCAAAAGAAAAAATCATCTTTGATAGGTTCTGAAATCGTTTCTGAATGGTGCTTATGAAAATCTGTCTATCAGTAACCTATCATGATCAGTATCTAAGGATTTAGAAATTTATAGGTAGTCCTTGTGCCAGTGTTTCTGTGCTCAAGCTAATGTTTCTTTAGCCATCGTTGACTGCTCTTGGCATAAAAACAATATGAAAAACAACTATTTACCTTCCACATAAAAAAAAGAAGCTTAAGCATTGCAATCATCCACATTTTATGTCCTTAGTAACTTCTAATTTCAAGAAAGCCATCGGGAAAGAAATCACTGGCTTGAGAACAAAAATGTCAAACACAGACACAATCTTGTAATTTATTGAGACCCATTAACCCAAACATGAAATACTGGGATTAGAAGCCCTGTGGCTTTCGTGCTGTTGGTAGGGTAATCACCTGTCTTTGACTCTCACACTTATATATGTTTTGAAATTTTCTCAGATAACTGGATATATTTAGCTCTCCTTTTCTTGAGTTTCAACAACTACTTTGATTTTTTTTTTTCTTTTTTTGAGATCTGGAGGCAGATTTGGGTTTGCACAGGTTTGGAAATCTGAGTGCAAACAAGATGAAACGTTGCTCAAGAGTGAATTGTATTGTGGTACTTTCCAAATGCTACCTCCTTCTGGAAGTGTAATTTCCAGAGCCTTTTAGGAGATGAAAAGGTTTGTAAGAGTTCAGTCACACTTTCAAATTATAGAAAATTGTTAGTTTCATTTAGATCAGTCAACTGTACAAATGGGCCAATTTGGTTTCAAAAATATGATCCCAGAATATCTGTGGGTCAAGTCATTCAGGTGTCATTCATAGAACAGAAAACTCACTACATCATCACCACAAAAAGGAGGGTAGATGAATCATTTACAGTTGTTTGAGAATGCCAATTTAACAGCAATTTACACCCAAGATTTTTATTTTCAGAGAAGACTCTCCACTGTAAGAAAAGAGGACATTTTATAAGTACTCTTTTCTCCCCAGTAAATTATGAAACTATAAAACTATATAAAACTATGAAAGGTCATTTAAAAAATCTTTGGTTTTAATTCAAGGAGTGAAATGAGGAAATTAGTCCCACAGTTCCTGGATTTTGCATCTTGGGTTTTTTGTGACTTTCTGCGATTGGCTTGTTAAAGGGGACATGGACATGTAACTCTATTTGTCCTGATAGATTTCCAGATAATAACTGTGAAACAGGGTTGGGGCAAGACAGTCAAAATTAGAAATACCTGAACTCAAGGCAAAAACAGAACAATGTTTAAAAGCTCATACAAAATTACTGTTGAAGATGCAAGAAATTCATAGTTCTAGTTTCCAAAGAAAATGAATTCACATCTCCTTTGTATGTAAAATGAAGCTTTGAAAAAAATGGTTGGATCTACTCAATTCATACTTGGACGTATAAACCTGTGGCCTGGTTATGGTGGCTGTGCGAGCTGTAACTTTATCCTGATTTTTTAATGTCCAATTTGTTGCCCATAGGTGGTTCTTGTTTTTTCTTTTTCATGACTTCTTGTGATGTGGAAGAATAAGAATAATCCACGGAAATGGCTGTATATTCAGATGCTGAGCTTCTCTGGGGGAGTTGGCTAGACAGAGTTTACAGAGGCTTACATTTTCTCACATAGTAATATGGTAGAGAGATTGTAGGACACAGAAGTGTCCTTTGGATATATATATACACTAATATGTATAAAATAGGTAACTAATAAGAACCTGCTGTATAAAAAATAAATAAATAAGAAAAAAAGTGTCCTTTGGTCCTGCTGGAAAGGGACAGAAAGCTATCACATCTGCTTTTCCGTGGAAGAGGGCTCGTGAACTTGCACTAACTTCATCCTTGAAGAAAAAGGAAGATATTGAAGAATATTTTACATGTCCCTTCTCTATATTTGGACCTTTCTCTCTTACTTATTGGAAAGAAGAAAGAAATTAGGGAGAAAAGGTGTGGGGGAATGGAACTACCTTTCTTGGGTTCACTACTACAATCTAAACTATCATCATCCCTTACAAGCATGCCCTCTACTTTATTAAGCCCATTATTTTGTGTTATCCGCTATATTATTGGCACCCTACACAATACCTGGCACATCAATAACTATTTTCCTCAACATTTTATAGTGAAAAATTTTAAACATAGAGAAGTTTGAAAGAATTTTACATGAACACCAGTATGCCCACCACCTAGATCCTATCACTAACACTTTACTATTTTGTTTCTGCATATACCTATTGATCCAGCCATCCTTTATCCATCCATCAGTCCCTCTAATTTTTTATGCATTTCCAAGTTGAAAATATCATTTCTCTTCCCTCTGAATACTTCAGCACTCATGTAACTACTAACTCAAGTATTACATTTTTTTCTCTTTTGAACATGCAATGAAATGCACCAATCTTAAGTGTGCTGTTTAATGAATTCTGACAAGTGCAGACACCTGTGTAGCCCAAAGCCTTATCAAGAGACAGAACCTTATCCACCCCCAAGAAGAGGCCTCAAGCCCATCCCAGCTCTTCTCCACCCTCCCATCTCCCCAAGCAATCAGTCTTTCAATATTTTTTTGACCATAGATTAGTTTTGCCTGTTCTAGAACTTCAGAGAAATGGATTCAGACAGGATGTAGTCTTTTGTGTCTGGCCTCTTTCACTCAGCATGATATTTTTGAGATCATCCATGTTGTTGCATGTCACAAAGTTCTCAATAAATATTGATTTGCTGATTTTTATCACAGATTTTATTAACCAGAGATTTAAGTCAACTAAATATATTTAAATACAGTTAGTATAGTTGAATGTCTTTTATTATGCCTTGGTTGGGGGGGTGTTCAGCACTGCTGTGTGTTGATGATTCAGCAAAGGTAGGGCAAGTTTTGTAGAAAAAGAAAAATGAGGTATCATCTTTTTAAAATTAAAGAAGGAAGATACCCAAAGACGCTTACAATTTGAACACATGAGACAGGCTAGACAGGAACTGGCCACCAGCCTCTGCCCTTCTTGCAGGTGTAAGTGTGACGGCTAAACGTAGCAGTTTTCACAGGAACATTTTTCTGGAATGGTCACTTACTATAGGCTACACCCAAAGGCAGGATGCAAAGTGGCCAAGGAGGAGTCTGCACATTTGAGTTTTTTCTGCAGTAGTTCCCCATTCTCCAGGGAGGGAGGCTGAGAACTGGATGGGAGGAAGTAGAGGGTAGAGCGTCCACTTGATGTCTGTTGTGGGAAACGTGACTGGCTTTTTGGGGGAGTACCAACTAGTTGCAAGAGTCTCAACTGAAAATTTTCCAAAGAATCCCCTCTAGCCCACAACTGTCTTCTCCAAAAGTAGGTTCCCAAGCTCAGGAAGGGTGAGGGGCACCATGCTCTTTGGCATGAGAATTTCATGTTTATTAGTGATTTGACATTTCTGTTAGGGTTAATCAGATAGTTTCCATCCCTTAGAAACCTATGTTCTCTTATTATTCAAGGGGGCTAAACTCACCTCTGGCCTGGAGCTGACCTCGGTTTACATGCACACCAGATCCCCACCTGGAGGCATCTGCCATCTCAGGTAGCCCTCTCGAGTTAAGTCAGGTGGCTGGATCTAAACTCTTCAGCTAACGGCCTGGGTCCTTTCTGAGGGGTGTGTGGAAAACAGGCCACAGGGGCACAGAATCAAAACAGCTTCAAATATGGGGAACTCCAAGGAATGCACATTTGAAGACCTTACCAGCCCTTCGTGAATTTTTTTCCCAGTACCAGCATTTTGCTTTTAAACCATTCCTTAGTACCCTAATTAGGGAAAATTTGGGGGTAGAGGTGAGAAGGGGCAGATAGGAGGTAGGGGAGATTGGTTTGTATGGAAACGTTGGTGAGAAAAGTCTAGATGGGATTACATATGACAACTGGATGTCTTGCATTTAGTATAATTGGGAAGAGTGGGGACTGCGGTACATTAAGACAAAACACCCACGTTGCTACTGCTTATGGTTCTGATCTTAGATATGTCCCTTCCAAAATATGGACTAGTTCTCTCATCAATGATCATCAAGATGGGACACATCACCATTAAGAAGGTGCCTTTCTGGGAATTCCCTGGGAGCCCAGCAGTTAGGCCTTTGTGCTTTCACTGCGGTCGCCGGTGTTCAATCCCTGGTCGGGGAACTAAGATCCTGCAAGCCACGTGGAATGGTCAATAAATAAATAAATAACAACGAAGAGAGAAGGTGCCTTTCTTAGGCTGTTAAAATGCCAAAATTCCTAAACCATCCTTGGTGACTTTGAACCAATGTCACGAGGTCAGTTAGCTGCTTTCTTTTATTCCCTAGCATGATGAGATCTAATACTGAAAACATTGTCCATGTTGATCCACCCATTAAATGCAGTAAATAAATAACCACAAATTAGCCACCGTTTTATTTTCTCATAACTCAGTATGTTGGAAAATATTTTCCTTTCACCCTTGCAGCCCATCATGCCCCACAGTTTCGGAGGGTTTGAGCCACGATCCGGCCCCTTTTCCTCAGGACGTACCCAATATAGGGGCCAAAATTTTGTCCACCTTTCAGGGGAAATCAGTCTTTTCCCTAAAGAGATCTCCTCCAACACAGCATTAGGTCCTCCCGCAGAGGGGTTGGCAGAGGCGTCTGCCAGCCCGCAGGTTTCCTTCGACCTTGGTTGTGACCTAGAGTGTCGCTGTTAATTGCGAGGCTCGCCTCAAGGTAGAAAATAGCATCGGTTTCCACTGCCACCCCAGAGAAGCCAAGTTCTGCTGCCGGGCGACGGCGGTGAGACAGTCTTCCAGGCTAGTCTCCGGCCACCCAGAGCTGCTCGGAGGCCGCCTACAGGTGCAATCCCGGCACTGCGGCCTGGGCAGCGGGACGGGGAGGGTGCGAGCCCCAGCCCATCTGCATCGCTGCCTGCCTCTTGCAAAGCCTGCGCAGGGCCCTCCCCCCCGCCCCTCGTGCCAGCCGCCCTCTGCCCCCGGCTTCCCCTCCTCTGCCCCGGCGCGGTTTGGAAAGGAAGCTGGGAGCCCTCCGAGGCTCCGCAGACTCGGGTTTGGAAGAGGGTAGGGCGCGGCCGAGGCTTCCCCTCGAATCTGCGGCCAGCCTGGCTCCGGGAAAGTTTTTCAAAGTTCCCAGCAGCGCCTGCCCAGGTCGCCTCCGCGGGGCGAGCAGACGGCGGCCAGCGCGCCAGCCTCGCCGCCGCCGCCAGCCGCGCGCTCTGGGCGACTCTCTCGCTCGCTAGCTTGCTCGCGGGAAGCCGGCCCGGCTCCCGGCGGGCAGGCCCTCCTCCCGGGGCGAAAGCCGCAGCTGACGCAGGCGGCTCGGAAGGCGGAAGCTGCCCCGCTCCGACTGCTCAGGCAGCGCCGCAGGGCCTACACCTGGGGCCCCGACGGGCGGCCAGAGGCGCCCGGCCCGAGGTGCCCGAGGGGGCGGTCCGCGCGGGGGGCCCCGGGCGTCTAAGTGGCTTAGCGCGTCCCAGAGCAACGGAGACCTTCCGTTCCTCCCCGCGCCCTACCCCCTACCCGCCTCCCGCCTGGCCCAAAGCGCCCGAGGGCGGGGGTCTGCGCTGGGCCCCCAGACGTCTACGCGTCCCTGCGCTTCCCTGAGCCCCCTGCCCCTTCCAAGTTCCTCCCTGTACTCCCCCACCCCATCCAACGGGAGGGAAGGGGCGTGTCGATGGTGGACACGCCCCTCATGAATATTAATAAGCGCGCATGCGCCTGCCAGGCGCGCTGGGTAGAGGTGGCTAGCCCCGGCCGCGGCTCCCAGACGGGCTCTCTGAGTCCCTCTCCGAGAGCCGGGCGGGCACGCGTCATTGTATTACCTGCGACCGGCCCGCGAGCTGGGTTCGGGTTGTTTTTTTTTTTTCCTCCCCTCCCTCCCTCCTCTCTAAGCAGCTGATCTGAAAGGGAATAAAAGGCTGCGCATAATCATAATAATAAAAGAAGGGGAGCTCGAGAGAAGGAAAGAAAGCCGGGAGGTGGAAGAGGAGGGGGAGCGCCTCAAAGAAGCGATCAGAATAATAAAAGGAGGCCGGGCTCTTTGCCTTCTGGAACGGGCCGCTCTTGAAAGGGCTTTTGAAAAGTGGTGTTGTTTTCCAGTCGTGCATGCTCCAATCGGCGGAGTATATTAGAGCCGGGACGCGGCGGCCGCAGGGCCAGCGGCGACGGCAGCACCGGCGGCAGCACCAGCGGCAGCACCAGCGCGAGCAGCAGCGGCGGCGGCGGCGGCGTCCCGAGTGCCCGCGGCGCGCGGTGCAGCGATGCGGTCCCCACGGACGCGCGGCCGGCCCGGGCGCCCCCTGAGCCTCCTGCTCGCCCTGCTCTGCGCCCTGCGAGCCAAGGTAAGAGCCTGCCGGGCCACTCTCCCGACCCGTCCTCTTCTTTCCCCGGACGCCTGCGGTTGAGCCTCTGGAGCGGGCTCGGTAGCCCTGGGGCGCCGGCTCCCGCCCCGGCCCCTGCGCCCAAGAAGCTGCACTTGGGCTGGGGGAGCCCCCTGGCTCCTAAATGTACACTCCAGGCTGGGCAGAGCGCGCGTTCGCTCCGCTCTTGCTCCCGGGGTGGGGGGGGCAGTCGTATCGGTTTGCTCCCACTCTAGCCTCTCAAGCCCGGGAATCACGTTGAGTCCTTGCACCCAGTTTTGTAAAATTATTTTCACTTGGCGCCAAGGGCTCGTCGGGGCGGGCGGGGACGGAGTCGCCACTTCCACCCCCGAAGAAAACAACTTTCCCCTGCGCTGACCTCCCTCCCTCCCTCTCTCGCCGGCAGGTGTGCGGGGCCTCCGGCCAGTTCGAGTTAGAGATCCTTTCCATGCAGAACGTGAACGGGGAGCTGCAAAACGGGAACTGCTGCGGCGGCGCCCGGAACCCGGGGGACCGCAAGTGCTCCCGCGACGAGTGTGACACGTACTTCAAAGTGTGCCTCAAGGAGTACCAGTCGCGCGTCACGGCCGGGGGGCCCTGCAGCTTTGGCTCAGGGTCCACGCCTGTCATTGGGGGCAACACCTTCAACCTCAAGGCCAGTCGTGGCAACGAACGCAACCGCATCGTGCTACCTTTCAGTTTTGCCTGGCCGGTGAGTGACGGCCGGGGGGCGGACGGACAGTGGTTTGCACCCGTGGGCCGAGCTCTGCTTTCTCTTGCGAGAGGAGAGGGATTTAAAGGGCCTTGGCTGGAAGCTTGGCGCTAACCCGGGATGTCTCTGTGGTGGCGGGGTTAGGGAGCCGAGGCTCTGTAGCTAGATCTCGGCAGGCCCCAGCCCCAGTGCTTTTTGCTAAGCGCACGAAAGTGGGACCCCAGAGCGGATGGTGGGGCAAGGCTCCTAGGAAGGCCGGTTGAAACTTACAACGTGAAGGCCCGAGAGTAACCGTCCGAGCCAGGAGGTCATTATAGATGATCTTTGCTCAGCCTTATTAAACCTGATGCGCCGGGGAAGGCGGCTCGGCACAGTTGTGGCCTCCGAACGCCGTCCAAATTGGCACCCTCGCGTTTCCCGTGAGCAGCCGGGAGGGCGGGTGTGTCCTTCCTGGAGGGTGTGGGGAGCCCACTTCCCGCTGCTCCCCGGGAGATTTCGGTGCGTGCGGGGGCGCGCTCTGGGCTGAGTGTAAGGCCGGGGGGCGGCCGCCGCCGGGGGGGCGGCCGGGCTTTCCCCAGAGCTGCGGGCACGGGAGCCACCCGCCCCCTGTCGGCCCCTTCCTGCCCTCGCCCCCGCGCGGCGTAGCCCTTGTGGCCTCACTAACAGCGGTTCCCGGGCTCTGGAACAGCTGTGTTTGCAAACTTCCCCGGGAAGGGCGGGGGTGCGCCCTCGTCCGGTGGGCGCGCGGGCCCCGCGAGCGTCGGGGGGCGTGCCGAGGCCTGGAAGGGGCGGCCCGAGCGAGGCAGCCCCTGCGGGTGCAAGTGCACAGACCCACGACTCCGGAGCCGCTCGAGGCTCGGGCCCCGCTGGCCGATCCTGCAGCGAGGCCCTGGCAACGTCTCGAAATGGGTGGAAGGAAGATGAGTGTGATTGCAGAAGGGGAGGAAAGGGGAAAATGTTGGTGCCCTCTGCCCCGCTCCTGCCGTCCAGGAGGCGTGACTCAGTACCAGGACTGGGGCTTGGCCCGGCCTGTGCTGGGCGGGTGGGTGGTGAGAGGGGGAGGTCGGTGCCCTGGGGAATACTCTTCGCCACGTGCTCTGATGGGGCGCACTCTGCTGCCTCCTATCGCGGGCTAGGGCTGCAATCGCAACTGTGAGAAGGGAGGGGAGAGAGTCAGCCTTGGAGTATGTGAGAAGCTCGGGGTGCCTCTCAAGGCCCACGTTGACTGGGGCTGGCGTTATAAAGTGCCCTCTGCCTGGGTGGGATGAGACATTTATCAGAACATGCCATTAAAAGGGGCTTATAAAAACCTGTGGTTTGTGGAGTTCTCTGAGAATGGAGGACTGAGTCTGTTGTGGGATCTCATTTTTACAAAGAGTGTTTATCTTGTTTGTTAATCCCCTTTAGGGAGAACTTTAAGCTAAAGAGGTTGGCCGCTTTTTAATCTGGCTGGGCCCAAGTTGACTGTGACGACTGACCGCCCTTGCCCTTGTCCGTGTGTTTGGAGGTAGGGGGAAGGGGCCTGCAGGTGGTTACACCCGCCTGGAGGATCAGTCCGGAGCCCCTCGCTTTTTACAAGACCATAAAAGGAATCTTATTACTGATGTGGAAAGGCTGCAGGGCTGGCTGAGGTTCCTCTTGGAGAGGAGGGTCAGAGAAACGGCTGGGATGAACACAGGGAGCCTTGCTCCCCTGGCTGGCTGGGGAAAGTGACCCAGAAGGTGTGTCTGCCTCCTTTTGACACTTGGCAGAGAGCCCGAGATGGGGGAAGAGCGGCAGTGGTGTGTGAGGGCAGGGAGACGATTGATTTGCTGGTGCTCGTCTGTGGTTTCAGGCCCCGCGGGTCACCAACCATGAAATAGACTCTCGGCTTTTCTAGAATGGGGGAGACGGCTGGAGCTCACACTGAGAGTGTGGTTCTTTTGAAGCTGGGCCAAATGCCTGCTTCCCTCCTAAACAAGTCCCCACCCCACCGCCCCAAAAAGGCCTGCTGTGCAGCGTAAGCTTGACTTCCCAAGAGAGAGTGGAGGTGGGGTGTGCCGTGTTATTTTCCCCAGCACGGTTGGAGAAACACCACTGTCTGTAACTTTCAGGAATGATTCCAGTGTGAGTGTTAACTGAAGTGAAAGCACTTAGGTAGCTGGATTAGTACCGAAGTAGATCGCACAGCTTCACTCAGTTTGGCAATTAAATATTAGTGAGCGTGTCTATTTAAAGCTGATATCTTAAATAGGTAATAGCTGAACTTGGTATAGAATTCAAGATGGAACAAGGAGGATACAGGGTTTAAAAAAAAAATCTAAACTACCTTGGACTTCCTGGCCCCTAAGCTTCTAACCCTTAGGCAGCCACAATTAGTGTCCATGTGGTTCCTCCCAAGTTTGCTGACAGTGGCAGAGAGGTGGTTCAGGGTGCACAAAAGAAGGTCACTTTAGAAGGTGGTGTAATTATGTGTTTTGTCTGGAATTAGGGCCCCAATCAAACAACTGCTTGTGTTCTGAAGAGGAAGAGGAGAAAACGATTTGGTCAGATCTGAAGTGTAATCCACAGGCCAGTGTCCTTGTGAGAAGCTCTGTGGTGTGGGCCTGCCCTCCAGACAGTATCTGATTGTGTCCCACTTGGGGTCCACTGCCCGAGCCGCAGCCTGGTGATGGTTTTCTTTCGTGGCTTCTAATAAGCATAGCAGTGCTGCTCAGAGGGGCTTGACTTGAAGCAACTAGTCTGATTTATGATCCTCCAATCAGGGGACCCAGTGATAAGACCATGCATTATCGGAGGTAATTAGGCTCAACGGGAAATGATTGGGGAATAACCATTTAGAAATCACTGAAATGGTTAAGTTGCACTTCCCAAAATTAGTACTAAATCCCAGGAGTGCCTGATAATTAAAAGTACATTAGTGTAATTACCACTACCCAGTCCCAAAAGCTTTTTAGGAACTCCAGAGCCCCAGTTAGCTGTACTGATGCTTTGCTGGCCCTGGAGTGAAGTGAATCTGGAGAAATTTGGGGGGAAGCAGTTCAGGTACCTGGTCTCTTGGCCTCATATTTAAATGCCATTGACATTGACAAAAGGCTTGCTGAGATCAACTTCCATCTTTTAGGAAAACCCAGTGAAGTGTGATTCTTGCATACCAGAGGGATGCCAGCTTTGGCATCACACTTGAGGCCTGAATGACCAACGGCCAGGGGTTTGGGTAAATCGGATGCTATAAGGTTAGTCGCAGACCGTAACTGACATGCCCTTGCCTTTATGCCTTCCTCTGTGCTCTCGGGTCCCTAGGCCTCCGCAGATGGGTAGCCACGTGGAGGGATGGGATTCTCATTTGAACTGGCTCCTCTCTGCAGTCAGACTGTGCCACCCACGTGGTCAGCATGCGTGCATACAAATAGCACACGTGTGTACGTGCTCAGAGCAAGCGACTTTCTGTGTATGGGGAAAACACCCTTTGCCCTAAGATACCTACCTCGAACTAAAGTGATGAAATGATATGTCTGCATTGCAAAACCAGGCTGGAGAGAAAGTTGAGCTATGCCTGCTTTGTACTGAGTGTCTGCAGAATGGCTACTCCCCCCATGGAATCCCTATTCAAGGTACTTGGTTTCTGATCGTTCTTTCCTCTTCCAGGTGTAACCTCTGTGTGTTCTTCCTCCTTGTTGTCTTGTTTCTTAGCAACTTATTCAAACCTCCAGTACTTATAGGAGTTTACAACCCACCAGCTCCACACCCATAATTCTACAGGGACTTCAAGCATTTTTCAAGAATGGTGAAGCTTTTGGCATGGAGGCTGTTTGGGGGAGTTGGATGGTTAAGGAGGAGAGGCAGCAGCCACTTACAAAGCATGTAGCCTCCCAGAAAGCCAGCAATCGGAATGCTGCCTAAAATCCTTACAGCAAATAGTTGTAAGGGACCTTTTGGATGGAAGGTATGTGGAAAGTTTAGCATAGAGGAAAAATGTTATTCATGAAAAAACGAAGCCAAGGCAACAGGGAGTCTTCACGTCCTGATCTGAAAACAGGAATGCAAACAGAGGTCTTGGCCGGATTCATAGCAGCCACTGGCCCATTGTAGGAGGGCCAGAACCTGGTTCCAATGCCAGGCTTTCGAGATTAGTTACAGTGTAAGAATGCGTAATCTCTGGATATGCATACAATCAGCATGGTAATCCATAAAGGCAAATATTCCTGAGAACTCCTCCTTGGTAAGCGTTCAGAGGCATGTTCCTACGCTCTGCCCCTTCAACCCCCAGGGTGAGGTTCCAAGCTGCCCCAGCTTTTAAATACATTTAAAAAAAAAATTAGCCCTAAACAAACCTAACCTAGTTTTCAACTTTAGGAAGATGTTTGTTTTAGTATGCATGGGAAGTGATGATTCTTGTGTTCTCTAGAATGGTAGAGGCGGAGGGGTTGGGTTCTGGGTTCAGAAATATCCTGCCTCTAGCTTGGCATGGGGCGGGGGTGAGTGGCTGTGCTGTGACTTCTTGCTGGTTTCTGATCACCGCGTGCACTACCCTGCCCTGTGGCCCTTGTTTCTGTGGCACCAGTGACATTTGTCTCTGGTGCACTGCGTGTGCTGGGAGGACACAACAGCGTGGCTCGCAGTGGTTAAAAGTGGCACATAAATAGTCAAACATTCAGGGCCCTCCATCAGTTCAGCCCAGTCTTTATGCGCTTCTGGTAAACGAGTAGAAAGGCATCTTGTTCAGGCTTGCTCTGTGTGAACCGGACGGTTGTGCTTGGCTGGTTTCTCGGTATTCTATCTATTAACCTCGCCACCCTTTTGTAACTGGTGCATTTAATTATCAGTGGGATGCTTTTCAAACAGGTAGGGGTAATGATGGGAAAGGGGGTGGGGGGCCTCTCATTGAGAGTCTCAAATCTGGATATGAGCTTCGGGGCCCTGCTTGGTGAGTCTTTGAGGTGGGCTTTCATGAGAAAATCACCCTTTGTAACCAGATCAGACTCTATTGAAATGTCAAGCCCTGCAGACTAAATTGCTTTCTGTGACTGAGGTCTCAGCCGGGATGCCATGGGGTGGCTGTCCTCCCTCCGTGCCTCACCTTGCCCAAACCCTGCCACACATGAATCGTTGGAGCGAGCGTGCATGTACCCACTCATGACATCTCTGGAGCCTTTATTGAATACGTTTGTGCTCGGAATGTTTTATACTCCGGCCACCCAGACGCAGGCAGGACAATAGTGTGGCCGAATTGACTGAAATGAGGATTACGGGGAATAATGCAGCCGCTGCACAAATAATGCAGATACAGGGCCAGCCACAGGAAGCGACAGTTGAGTCAGCAGAGCACAGGGCCCCAGACCGACCTGGGGCCGATGCCTCTGTACAATGGCCCTGTGGGCGCTCCCAGGGCGCGCTCCCTGCCGCCTGCTCTGCAGCCCGGGCTTTTGGATGCCGCACGTGTGCCGTTTGCATGGTGGGCTGTTTGTGTCCATCAGCTTGGCAGGAGGGGAAGCAGCAGCTTCTCAGGGCTCGGTTTGGCTGCCACTGTTGCCAGGAAGAGGAAGCTCTCAGCTGCCAGCACAATTACCTTTGTTTCTCACATCCCCCCTTCTTAATATGGCAATTAAGTGCTTACCACTCCGCCCGGTGCCAAGGTAACCACCATGGGGCTGGATGGGCGCGGAACACAGGCCTCCCGCAGCCCCAATGCCAAGGGCGGGAGGAGGCGCCGGGGGCCCTTCAATGCCAGGACCCTCCTGGAGGTAGAGTTCCATGGGCATCCTCCCCAGAGGTTCTCCTAAAAGCTGACCATTGCTCCTTCCTGCTACACGAGAGGGAGAACCAGCTGCCGTGTTGCCAGGTTTCCCTGGAGCTGGGAAGGACAGAAGCGATTCACACTGTGAAGCCAGACTGAAGATCTGCTGGCTGCCCATCCCTCCTGCTTTACCCCCAGGCCATTTTTCTGGAAAAAATGTAAGGAAAAATAGACGAATGCCAGGTAGCTTTTTATAAGAATCCTGTTCTCCTAGTTTGAAACCAAGAAAAATCCAGGTGTTTGCTGTCTTTTATGTTTTTTGCGGGTTTTCTTTTTTTTTTGTATGAACTTGTTAATAAGTTGAAACACCTGCCTGTCATCTCGCCTACACCCCTTCCCAAGCCGTGAGAAGGGCCCTGGGACTTGGCCTTTCTAGGGTTAGGTTTGCAGTGGCCACTTGGGTGTGACGTGATTGTAGTGGATGCCAGTTTGGGGCCTGGTACCTGGCCTTGCTGGCATAAGGTGCACAGGATCTGGATCCCGGAGTCGGGATGTACATTCTGGGATGTACAGAGGTCAAGCGTGGGCCTGGGAAAACTTAAAGTTCCCTAGCAACCAATAATCATTGCCAAATTATCTCGATTGTGTGGGGCTGGAGTGGGAGCTTAAGAGTGCCTCCTAATAGGAGCCTTGGAGAGAATCCTTTTCTCTGAAGGCTGGGTGGGAGGAATCCTTCTGCCCCAGGAGGCGAGTCCTAGAACCACAGTCCCTTCTCTGAAACAAGGGAGAGAGACGGTCGAGGGCTGCTGCTTGAATTTTCTACCAACGCCTCGTTGTCAGTGCTGCAGCCCCCAGCCCCTGCCCCACCTTCACCTCCTAGAAGGCCGTTCATGGGGAAATCATGATGCCAGCTGGTGTCAAGGGCTCTGTACTCCTCTTTCCCCTCAAGGTGGGGCATGTTGGTCAGCGACTTCTGAGGTCTCCCAGTTCTGGAAGGATGAGTCCGGGAGAGAGCCTGGCCTTCTAGATCTTGTGCAAGAACCAAGGATGCCCTCGCCCTTGAGCTTTAAGCAGAGTTACTACTGTCACACCAGCTCGGTCCCGGGATGCCTTCCCTTTCCGTGGGGTTGTGGGCATAGTATGTGTTCAGTGCCTGTACAAGTCTGAACAAACTCCCGGGTACCAGTGCATTTAATCAGAGGATTAATGACAACAATATGTGGAAGTGGAGAACGTGGGTCTCGACGTGACCAGCAAATGAAGGGCTTCATTATCCAGAATCAGACCCACATCTGGCCTCATTTGGACTTGGCTGTCATGTCAAATCAGTAGAGAAACCTCTAATTTCTTGGTGCTCTCAGGGAAGAGCCTGGTAATTTGTAGGAAGTCCTAAGAAACACAGAGGCAGTAAATAAGGTGTAACTTCCACTAATAAAACACCAGTGACGACAGCAATGAATTTGGACCTCTGGCCACTTGCAGGAGAGGGCTGGGTATGTGCCCCGGCTTGCCCAGTTTTGCTTGCTTTTCTGAGCATTTTCCCACAGTTATCAGTGAGCGAAATGGAATCCTCCTCTGCTTTGAGTATGAAACATATTTCGGCTGAATTCCAAGGCGGGGTCTATCACAAGATATTTTTATGTTCAGAGACCTGCTGGGTCGCTGTGTGAGCAGTAAGCTTGCTTTGAGTTATGAATGAAGTTCCTTTTTCTTTTTTTTCTTCCCCCCTCTGTTTTTGCCTTCACCTCGTAGGTGGCACTGTATTATTTGATCAATATACGCTACTATTTCCGACGTACTGGTACCTGCCATTGACAAGGCGGGGATACATAAAAGGGTTCATGTGCCTTTCCTCCCTACTCTCTACCCCTTTGGATACGTTTCCCCAGCACCAAGATAGCAGAAGTTTTCTTGAAACCCTGGTGTTTTGTGAGACCGACCTCATTCTAAATTACAAATGAAGATTTGAGTAAAAGTGGGAATTTGCTAATGGCTTGGATTTGGCAGTGGTGGGGGGCACGGGGAGGAGGTGGAATTCTGAGATAAGCCTGGAAGATAAAAGGTACCTTCAGTAGAATGGCTGGCATCCCGCCAGTGTCCAGGGAATTTGTTTAGTTAGTGGACTCTGATTATTCCTGGAATGTTAGATCTTATTGACAGATAAGTTTATCAATAAATACAACCCATGGGGTGCAGCTCTTTCTTCCTTTTATACTTTGGTCCCTAGAGTCCGCCCCCCCTGCACCCCCAAGTTAGGTTACCGCCTTTGTCTTCAGAGTCTATTTGCACCTACCCACCCCTCCTGCTTCCTGGAGTCACCTGATACTTGTGGGAGCCGAGATGGTCTCACACAGACAGGGCTTTCAAAGGGGTTCTGCAAAGGAAAAGGGGCCTCCCCGGGGACCTCCCCACCAGGGCCCAGAGTGTAACAGCAATCCCCAGCCCTCCTCACTGGGTGAGCGCCTCCACTCCCAGGTACAAACACCTGGTTTGGTTAGCTTAGAATCAATTCTTTGTGTGGTTTTCTCAAGCACGAGGGTTAGAGTCTGGAAAGTTTAGGAAAAGCATACGCAAAGTGTTCACAAGTCTAGGGAGATGGCATTTCTTGGTCGGGACCTTAGGCTGCCTGCATGAGGACCACGGTGGGCCCGGTGTCTTTTGCCACCCTGGGGTGGGTGCTAGGGGGAGGGGTGGGGAGCCGGTCTGGACCTAAACACCCAAGACCTCACTTGGACAGCAAATACAGTTTCCATTTTGGCTGCATGGTTTTGTTTGGCAGGGAGGCCGAGAAGGCCTGACCTTTGCGAGCTGACCCCCGTTTCTGAATACTGAGCTGTTGTTTATCTGTGTTACAGAGGTCCTACACTTTGCTTGTGGAGGCGTGGGATTCCAGCAATGACACTGTCCGTAAGTATCACAGCCATGGGCTGAGCGCGTGAGTCTGGAAGCACAGAGCTTGGCACCCGGTGCATGTCAGAGCTGGACAGAGCTGTCCCCAGGCTGCTTCAGAGCTCTTCTGCCACTGCCCCTGCCTCTCCGCCCCCCCCCACCCCCCCCCCACCCCCCCACCCCCCCACCCCGCCGTGGAGTCTTTTTCCATCAATTCCCCTAGAATTTTCGCTTGGAACATTAAGTGACCAGGACAGATCGCCAGTTAACTCAGTCCCTGAATACGGCCCCTAGATTATCTTTGGGATAGAGATCTTAATGGTTTTACAACTCTAAAACCTTGTAGACTTGCGAAAGGATCAAAGTAGTGACTTTTTAAAAGTCCATTTAAAGTTTAAGTGAGCATTTAATCTCTCATCGGAAAGATAAAGCCTGAAGAGGTGGCTTTGGGCTCTAAAGACCGACCTTGAATTTCACTTGTTGGGCAGGTGAGCCCCCAGCCGGTCAGGGTTTCCCACACTGTGCATGACAGGTGTTCCAGTGCCTCACGGCCATCACACTGGCCTTGTCCCCTTCTGAAAGGTGGCTCTGTTCTCAGCGCAGGCTGCTTTTCAGGGCTGCTGGGAGTGGGTGGGTGCTGGGGTCGGGGGAAGCCCTAGAGGATGCCAGTAGAAACGGCAGCATCTGTCTGGCTTAGAACGGAATCTTTGCTCTTGGATTGTAGCTTCAAAATACGTTTCCCCTCCCTCGCTGAGACTGCCAGCCAGTTCCCTTTTTGCCAGCAGGATCTGGGTGGTTGTCATGGGAAAACTTGATTCACGCTGAAACCTGAGTCTGCGCAAGAGGAGGGGTTGACTGGCCTGGTGTCTCTGTGTGCCCCCCGATCCCATCCCTCTGCGTGTCTCATCCTCTCTGACCCTTGGTGTGTTTGCTGCTAAGAACATTTCCCCCTCTTCTCGCCTGCTTTTTTCTTCCTGACTCTGGGACTGGTGAATAACCAGAGAGGGCACAGTGAGGGCTTAGAATCCAAGCCACTGCCCACCTGTCTCGCTGGCCCACCTTGAGCCGCTCGATCACTGCTGAGCCCCGGTTGCCAGAAGCTTCAGGCCGTTTGGGTCACTCCTTGTGCTTTGGCATCTGAAGTCCAGATCCGTGGACCTTCCTCCCCGAGTGATACCCCCGTCCTGCTGTTGGTGGAGGGAGGGGAGGCAGTGACCTGCCTGGGCTGTGGCTGATGCCAGTCCGGGTCCTGGGCACCTGTTTGTTCTCTGTTCCCTCCCCTGCCACACGCGTTGTGGGCTGGGTGAGCGTTATGTCGCTGACCTGCTTACAATGGTAACTGTACATTGGGAAGATGGGGGAGGGGGAGGGGGATACAGGCTCTTCAGATGTCCTGGTGCAGATGTTAATACAGGCTGGCCGGTGGCGTGAGCATCCTTGAGGTTGACCCTGGCTCCTGGTAAGAGCTGGGTTAGGACACCTGGCAGGGTGTACAAGGGGCCCCTAGTGTTTGCAGGGCCCTTCCTGGGCCTTCCACCAGCCCACGGGTCAGGTAGCTGTTCCTCCAGAAGCTGGTGCCCCTCCAGAGCTGCCCACGGTTGTCTGCCCCATTTTGGGGCTCTGGAGCCTCTCCTCTCTTGCTAAGAGGTAAAATCACTGCAAGGACACAGGAAGACGTGGAGTAGAGATAAAGGGCGTTCAGGCCTCTACTCTTGAAGGAGAGGGGTTGCCTCAAAGTCACGGAATGCCCACTGCGGGGCATTGAGCCTCACTTTTTTTTTTTTTTTTTGCGGTACGTGGGCCTCTCACTGTTGTGGCCTCTCCCGCTGCGGAGCACAGGCTCCGGACGCGCAGGCTCAGCGGCCATGGCTCACGGGCCCAGCCGCTCTGCGGCATGTGGGATCTTCCCGGACCGGGGCACGAACCCGTGTCCCCTGCATCGGCAGGCGGACTCTCAACCACTGCGCCACCAGGGAAGCCCGAGCCTCACTTTTGTGACCCTGGTGAGGAGGGATGGGGGTTTGCTGGGAGTGGCTTATCCACGTGCTTGTGCAGCCTCCTTTTTGTGATGCTTCCAAGGTATCTCGGATTCCAGCATATTCAGAACCAAATGTGTCATCTTCCCTCCCCAGAAGCAGAGCCCGCCTAGGGCCCTTTACGGACGACTGGCACCAGCATTTGAACACCCATTACCATAAGCCAGAAATCTGGACAGCACCTCCTGTGTACCACCCTCTCTTAGCATCAGTATCTAACCCACCTCCAAGTTCTGCAAATCTTATGTCCAGTGCTCCACACCCAATCCTGACAGGGTTTGCCTCCCTCCACCTCCCCTGCTGCTACCCTGGTCCATGTCACCATCTGCTTACGCCTGAATTCTTACAGTAGCGGCTGAATTAATGCACCCCTATCTACTCTGGTCCACCTCCAGCGCTTTCTCCATTCTCCTGCCATCTTGATCTTTTCAGAGCATAACATTGGAGTGTCACCTTTACTGAGAGCCACTTGGTAACTTCCTGTTGCCCTCGGGACAGATCTTTGTGTGGCCCCAAAGCCCCTTGCATAGCCCAGTCTTGTCTCCCTGCCAGCTCCATCTCACATGCCACGTTGTCATCTGTCATACCTGTATTCTCTCAAACCCCACCAGTCAACTTTCTGTCCTCAAATGCATCACATTCTCTCCTGCCTCAGGGCCTTTGCACGTGCTGTTCACACTGCCTGGAATGTTTTGCTTTTACTCCCTTCACCCTCTGTCCCTCCCAAGGCACTGTCCTCCGTGAGGGCAGACGCTGAGGTTGTGTAGCAACCCAACTGGGGTTGGCTGCTCTTTGGGGACCAAACAAGGCTTCAGATTAGAGGCAGAGCCCTGAGCTTGGGAACAGAGAATTCCTTCTCACGTCCGCTCTGCAATGAACCCTTGGGAGCAGAGCCTGGCCCAAGTGAAACCCAGGTGATGTACACATGTTAGAAAGTATTTCTGAGGCCAGCCCTCCAAGGTCGTTGCTATTGCATTTCAGCACTGCACTATATAAGGGTGCAGATCTTACTCTCTCCCCCAGAGCAAATGATTTCAGTTTCTCGTTCTGATCAATAGATATGTAAACACAGGTTGGCATACTTAGGACCAGGTTTCCCTTATACTGTAGCCTTCTTGGTTAAGCCTTCTTGGTTAAGGTTTGTGGTTGGCGTGGTTGCAGGATTCTGCTCAGACTCGCCTCTCATCCCCTCCTCCTTGGCCTGCAAGGCTGTTGTGGGTTCTTCGTGCTCCATCTTCATGCAGTTCAAGGTTGTAGGAAGGCCTGGTAGTATCCCCTTCCAATCTTAAAGCTGGGCTATCAACTGAACTACCCCAAAAACACTGGTAATGCCCTGAGCTGATAGGAAGTGTGATTCAGGCAACAGCAGCTTAGAAGAAGCATCTCTGTAATCCAGATGCCAGAAAGTGTGTCACAGACACATTCAACTCCCTCTGGGCCCTTAGGAAAAATCTGTCACGCAGGTGTGAAGTTAGTTATACAGACCTGTTAGCCCCATTGAGGATTCTGAAATGATGTCTTCACAGCATTTCTCGGAAATAGAGAGCATACCAAACCACTGACTGACATGTCAACCTGTGCCTTTAGGATAACCCCGGACTCTTGTCTGAATTGCTTGTTGTTGCAGCCTGCCTGAGAAGGCTAGTGTGTTTAAGTAATCCCTTTATTAAGATCTCATCATCACATGGTAATAGCTCACTACACTTTTTCATTGAACCAGCAGAGGAAGCACACTGTTAATGCAGGGACATTTTTGTCATTCTTTGGCCCGTGTTTATTTGCAAAACTCAGGTTAGGAAAGCGTCCTCTGCAAGCGCTTCATGCGTGCCGGGGTGTAGGTCTGCAGGTATGCAGGCTTGTTCAAGGCCCGTCTTGCCCACAGGTAAAGAGCCCAGAGGGTGAGGGCTGGGGCGCTGTTGGAAGTGGAGTGTGGCCGAAGCTGCCCAGGAGTGCCCGTCTCCTGGTCGCCTGTGGGGTTTGCCTAGCCTTGCAGATGAGCACAGGCCTAGAAAAACGGGTGTATGTGGATAAGAATCACAAAGACACTGCAAGCAGGTCCTAACGGTCTCTCCAAGGTGGCCTTGAATTTGACAAGGCGTCAAGGGTTGGTGCTGGCAGGTTTAAGAAAACAAACACAGGACCAGGGTGGGTGCTGACTCGGGGCCTTGCTTCCTTTTCACGCCCCTCCCCTGAACTCCTGGCACCTGGAGTTTGGAGCTATTTTTGTACCTGTCTCTTCTCATACTAAGTGATAGGTGACCCCAGGGCAGGGACCACTTCTTCCTCCTGGACCTGTCTGGGCCCCAGGCGTGTCTCTTTTCCTCAGTAGGCGCTCTTCAAGGAGCCTGACCCTCAGTCTACCTGTCTGTAAACTGGGATGAATGCTTTTCCCATCTGCCTTCTGGGCAAAGGTGAAAGGTGAAATGCATCAAGTTCATGGTATTGTTACTTAAATGCCAGCTTAAGAGGTGACAAAGTTTATAATTAAAAAAAAATTACTCTTTGGCTTCCAGTGAAGAGTTTGGAAATAGACACAGCCTTTCTAAAGCAAGACACAAAACTCTAAAGCCAGAAAATAAAGATTGCTAACCTTTACCTGGAATAATGAAATTTCTTCAAGAATAGCCTTCCATAAGGGGCCACTTTCTATCACATGTAAAGAGCTTTTGCAAACCAGTATGACCAAACAGCGCAATAGAAGAGTTGGCAAAGGAGAGAAACAGATTGAAGTTCAGAGGAGCTGATACACGTGGTTTTGTCAAAAGGGTGCTCACCATCACTTAATTAAATACCCATTAAATCAGAAAGTCTGATAACGCAGTGTTGGCACTGCTGTTGGGAAACAGTTTCCTTTGCTGGTGGGAGGGCAGACAGATGGGGCTTTTGTTCCTGGTGGTTTGGGTTTTCTGGGCGGAAGCGTGTTGGTTGTGTGTGTCTTCTTTGATCCAGCACTTCCATTTCTGGGATATTTCTTTTTTCTAGAACCACATACAGGCAAATATGTTCAAGGATGTTCCCTGTGGCTTTGCTTAATAGCCAAAGGCCAAAACAACCTCAGTGCACATATTGGGAACTAGGTAAATGATTTCACTTTATTTCCAGATGAAGAAATACTACATGCCCAGTAAAAAGGGTAAATGTATGATGGGGAGGGAGACGAATGGCTCATTTTTTGCCCTTTTGTGTTGTTTGAATTTTGTGCCGTGTGCATTTGTTGTTATTAAAAGTCATCACAATGGTCGGGGGAGAAGCTCTGATATCTGATGTAAATGTTGGTGTGATTAATCCTTTTTTTTTGCCTCTAGAACCCGACAGCATTATTGAAAAGGCTTCTCACTCGGGCATGATCAACCCCAGCCGGCAGTGGCAGACGCTGAAGCAGAACACGGGCGTTGCCCACTTTGAGTATCAGATCCGCGTGACCTGTGATGACTATTACTATGGCTTCGGCTGCAATAAGTTCTGCCGACCCAGAGACGACTTCTTTGGCCACTACGCCTGCGACCAGAATGGCAACAAAACGTGCATGGAAGGCTGGATGGGCCCTGAATGTAACAAAGGTGTGTGTGGGCGTGCCTGGTGGGTTAACCAGCTCCTGGTGGCTGTCCCTTTGGGTGTCATGTTCTCACGCCCCTGCCATCAGGTGGCTTTCTTGGGTATGGTGAGATTTGGGCTGCTTTCTAGGCCTGAAGCACGAAGATGCCGTTGGTACCCCATCCCCCAGACGCTCTGAGCATTGGCTGCTAACGTCTCCTTCTCTGGACGTTGTCCTTGGCCAAACAGGTGGCACTCCACGCCCCGTCCCTCCAGCTCACAGTCTGTGAATGGCTGATGTGGGCGTAAAAGGCCACAGCCCCCTTCGCGTTAACTCTGGGCTACAGTTCACAGTCCAGAGTTTCCCCTGGGATCAGGCTGAGGCCAAGCTCCCTCTGAGACCACATTCTTGCTCAGCTTCTTCCCCTGCCCATCTGCCCTCTACCTCTTTCTCTGTACCCGAACCCCCTTCTCAGGCTCTGCTTTTTAAGGCATCGGATGCAAAACAGATGCCAGGTGGGACTGGGTTAGCCCAGCCAATGTCTGAACAGCTTGTGAAAAATGACAGCCCTTGGGCTCAGGGTGGCCTTACGGCAGCTTTCACTGGGCATCTCTGGGGGCCGTGGTATTGAGGGGAGGGGGCGAGTGGTGAACTGAACGCCTCCACAGTGGGATAAACTTCCAGACCTCCTGTCTGCTGTCCCAGCCCTGTCTATTAGAATGCAGGGAGTTATCACACATTCACAGACATTCACAGAATTATCTGTGGTCTTTACCTTTACAAAGCTTCTAATTCATAGCAAATTGGTGTATAATTCTAGTCAACCATGTAATAGGCCCTCACCAACATTAACGCACTCTGCTTAGTTCACATAATTTGGTAAATTCCTGTAAGATAAACTCAAGTTGAAAAACGAATTTTTGAACTGTGACTGAAGGGAAGGGCAAAGAGGAATTTGCAGGTCTCCTGGGCAATATTGCTTTCTTAAATAATTAGACACAAGAGTGAAAAGGATGGCCTTCCTGGGATCCAAATGAAAGGATTGATAAAACATATTTTAAATAGTTGGTGTCCTAAAAATCAGTAACAATTACTTAAAAAGTTCTACTATTTTTTAATGTCTGTTCAAAAACTTTTTTCAATAAAGGAAGCAGAATGGTTTTGTTGTGGATACTTTGCAAAAAAAAAAAAAAAAAAAAAAGGACCACCAGATCTGGCCCGTGGATTAGCCTGCCAAGTGAAGCCGGCCTGGTTGGCTTTGAGTCCCATGGGATTTTTGAGACACCAGGCATTTATTTGGTCAGAGGGTTCTGAAGAGGCTGGGGTACAGAGTGGGAAAGATGACAGAGTTGAGGAAGGATTAGACCTCCTTTTTGCTTTCGGCGAGGGTGGGAATTGACCGGGAGCAGCATAGCTATTGTTCGGAGACTCCGTAAAGCTCCCCTTCCCCCACCTGCTTGCCTGCATTTTGTCCCCAAATGCTATCACGTTTGAGGATCTGCTAGCATGGCCTTGAAGTTTAAAGCTGGGTTTGTTCTTGGGGCACCTCCCGTCTTCCTCTCCTTACAGTGGGCTTGATATGAGATCTCTTAAAATAGTGGATTTTGTTGGCTTAATGGACGAGGTCATTCTCATGATGGTGACAGTGCAAGAAACTGGCAGTGTGCTGACGCATCCTTCTGTGTTTTTTGTTTTTTGTTTTTTTTACAGCTATTTGCCGGCAGGGCTGCAGCCCCAAGCATGGGTCTTGCAAACTCCCAGGTGACTGCAGGTAAACAACTAAACTCTTTTTTTTTTTTTCCTAATAATGATCCCTTTAATACAAGAGGAGGACTGACTTTATTGTGAATATGCCTCTTTTACTTTGGAGGACAAGAAAGCATTACCAAAAAAAAAAAAAAATTTTTTTTTCAAGTAGGCACATCCGAAGCTTATTAAATTATACCAGCTGTCCAGTGAAATGCACACGCTTCTCTCTCGGGGGGAAAAAAAAACTCTTCTGGGCACAGTCAGTGACTTCATGTATTAACGGTTCTGTAAATTGATAACTCGTTTTTATAATCTTCCCCTTAAAGTGCTAATGGACTAGATGGAGGGCTGTGGGTTTGGTTTTTGCGGCGGTCTCTCTCCTCCTCCACCCTCCAGCCCCCGCCTGGTTTTCTGTCTCCCAGCCCTCCCCCACTTTTCCCATCAATAGGGGAAAGTGGAGCATTCTTTAGAATGGGATTAGGACAATCTCCTGGCCCCTTTGCAGGCGGGAGCCTGGCCGGTGCTGAGAGGTTAATGGCTGCGCTGGAATCTTGTCAGTTGAGCCTGATGAATGTAGACTTTTGCTGCTGGCCTTTGAAGTCTGTTCTTTTATGGTCCCGGACAATGCAAGAAGCCAAATGGAGACCTCCCCCACAGCTTCCCGATTACAGTTTTTGGAACTTCTTGAAATGTACATCATGCCAATCTGGGAAAGGCTTGTTTCAGGAAATACTGTTGGTGTCTGTGGCATTTTGACATGATCGCCCACTTTACTCTCCTCCCAAATCTGAAGGATTAGCAGATTTAATGTGACACTCAATGGTTCCTTTGGGCCTGTCATGTTTTCCCCCAAAGCTACCCCAGTTTGAGCCCAGGGAAGCTTATGAATCCTTAGTCTAAACCAGTGCATCTCAAACTGACATTACCTGGGACTCTTGTGATGACGCAGATCCTGATTCCATAGCTTGGGGTGGACTCAAGTCTCTGCATTTCTAACAAGCCCCCAGCAGTGCTGTTCTTGCTGGGGGCGCGGGGACCGTACTTTGGGATTCACTGCCCCCAAACCTCAGTACTCAGAGTGTCATTCCCTGAGTTAACCAGGGACGTGTGGAAATGCAGGTTGCTGGGTGCCACCCCACACCCACGGAACCCCAGTCCCTAGGTTGGGCCCAGAAATCTGCATTTCGACAGGCTGAGCACAGCCACAGGATTTTGCCGCTCCGAAAATCCTGAAGACCCCTGTGGTCCTCCATGCCTTTGTGCACCCACTGCCGCAGCTCCCCTCCCGTGCAGCGGGGAGCTCTGAGCTCTGGGGCTTGAAGCTGAAGTGGGAATCAGGGCAGCTGGAAGGAAAACAAAACCAGGCTGGCCTGAAATTGTCTCTTCCTGCACTTCAGAAAGATAAGTTTACTTTCTGGAAGACTGAAGGGCTTCGCCTGCGAACCCCCATCGCTGGTGGCAGCCGACTGTGGTATTTAACAGCGTTACTGTCAAGCTTGGGGGCAGGCTCTTCTTCGTGAAGATTGTTGCGGAAAGTCAGATCAGCCGTGCTCTCAGGGACTCTGCTGCGCCCGCTTCGTGCTCAGCACGCGGGTGCTCAGCTCAGATGAGTATCAGTCAAGGGCGACCTCGATTTCTGCTCCTGTCATCAGAATAAACACACTGCTGCCTGGGGAGGGCCCTCCCAGCCAGAACAGCAGGCTTTGTTTCCAGAATTTAGGCCTTTCTCTTTCGAAGTCTCCCTCCCACTCCCTGCCTGGACTCGCAGGCCCTTATTTACTTAAGGTGTGACTTTCCCACACATCATTTGCATGGTCTCCCAGGCCATCTCCTTCTCCTTCCCTTGAAAAATCAAAACAGAACCTTCTCGCCAAGGAAGTTCTGGTTGCATCCTGCTCCAGAAATAGCTGATGGCAAGTTACCTGTAAGTTGTCCTTCGGATCATGTATTACAGAGGTGTGTTTTGTCTTGTTTTTTCCCCCGCATGAGAACACTTTACTGCTTCTCTTGCTCCCAGGTCGACCTGGAATCCCTTTTTCTGGGTGCACAGTCTTGCTTTATTGCGAGCCTGCCAATAATATCAGACTCAATTATGAATCATCCTATGAGGAAAGTCACTTCAATTTCTCATGAGAACCTTAATCATATATTATTACACTGGGATAACCTTGTGGATGCCTCTTTTAGGGTCAGTATTTTTATTTGTTTTCTTTTGAAGTCATCCAGGGCCTCTTGTGGTTCCTTTCTTATGCTTGGGTATCCAGCTCTCACTGATTAAGAGCCGAGGCGGGTCCTCAGCTGCCTCTTACTCCTTGTATTAAGCAAATGGAAGAGGTGTAGTGATCCTTCATCTGGAAGGCAACGAGGGAAAGACTGTAAGAATAATGCTATTTCCCAATCAGTTCCTTCTTAATATCTACCTTTCAGACTAAGACTGTCAGTCTTTACACAAGCGTCCCCGTGATCTCCCACCACCTTGAGTGTCCACTTTGAAAAAACATTTCTACCGGAGGATTTACTTTGTTCTTATTTGACTCCTTTAATAGTGCCTTGCCATTTAGACTGGAGTTTCGTTTTAGATGAACCAGAATCCTCTGATTTTTAGCCGCACAGCCTGGTGGTTCTGTGTGCTGGGGCGTGGATGGCTTGCTTTTAGGAGTTAGGAAGTGGTGAGTCAGAATTCTCAGGGGTGAGTTGACTCCCGGCCGTGGATGATTAGCGATTAGCTGGTTCCCTGTAATTTTCCCATGACAAGGATTTTTAGCCCACCTCCAGCTCTCTGGACGCAGAACGCCTTTCCTTCTTTGCGGGGGAGGCGATTCTGACCATGGCTTTCCCGGGTCCCGTCATGGAAATAGTTGCTGGTCGCTGTTTCTGGCTCACCCCACCTTCACTCCACTGTGGGCTGCCCCCACTGCCAGCTCCTGTTTGCTAGAGCTTGATTTCTGAGAAGGCAGTTAGAGTTTCAGAGGGCTTGAAACTTGAGGGGAGAGTAGCGGAGCCCCTGCCCCAGGTGAAGGTGTATGTTTGTGTTTTTGTTTGGGGATCAAAGGCACCATTTGGCCTCCAGAGAGTCCGATTAATGAGGCGCTTATAAAGGAAACTCGACTCCCTTCCCCAATACGAGATAAACCAAGTTGACTGTGTGTGTGTGTGTGCAAAGTGAGAAATAACTATAAAATAAATTAGCCTAAGTAGCCACGAGGGGGGCAGGTCATAAATCACGTACGGAAATAGGTCCAAGCGCTGTTGCTTTCCTCGTCCTCCCTGCAGAAATGGGTCCAGAGATCCTACCCCATCTCTCCAAGGAAGGGAGCCCCTTTCCCTCCTCGTCTGATTTCAGGGAGCCTCCTTGGGAGGCAGTTTCCTGCCGCACTCGGTGTCTCGGTGCATTTTTGTGTGCTGGGGTCGTGACTTGCTGCTGGGACACAGCCCAGCCGCGTTGCTGTGTAAAACTTGCCCAAAGGGCTGCGTCTGCAGAGGCTTCGCATGGCTATTGTTGTCACTGCAGGGAGAGCCCTTGCCTTCCCCCCAGGGGTTCATTTATTCCAAGCCTCCGCCCTGGGCTCATGGGGGAGCCTGAGAAGAGAGAGGGGCTTTGTGGAGGGCAGCCCAGTGCTGGCCTCTCCCCAAACAGCCCTCCTTTTGTTGGGAGTCGCCTGGGAGGGGACCTCAGTCCAACTGGGAAAATGTTTGCTTAGAGGGAACCCCCGGACAGACCTTGACAGTCTACCATCCTGTGGCCAGAAGCCTGGGCTTTGCATCCTTGTGTTTTCCTGGCTCCGATCTCCCTGCAAGTTCTAAAGGGTAAAGCAGGGTTTGCTGTGTGTCCCCAGGTGCCAGTATGGCTGGCAGGGCCTGTACTGTGACAAGTGCATCCCACACCCAGGGTGCGTCCACGGCACCTGTAACGAGCCCTGGCAGTGCCTCTGTGAGACCAACTGGGGTGGCCAGCTCTGCGACAAAGGTATGTCTGGGGGAGGGCCTGGGTGGGGCTGGAGGTCGGGGGTGGGGTGTGGGTGATTTGGTTTGTACTTTCATTTATTTTTATTTGCAGGGGCTTTTATTCTAAATCTGTTTGAATTTGCCTTTAACCCTGTGAATCTGGGTCTGTTTCCCTCGGTTTTAGTTTTTAAAGAGGAATGGGTCTAGGAACACAGTGTTTCTGGTCTCTGAGTGACTTCTTTGGGGTCTTTTTGGCAGATCTCAACTACTGCGGGACCCACCAGCCGTGTCTCAATGGGGGAACCTGTAGCAACACAGGACCTGACAAATATCAGTGTTCATGCCCTGAGGGGTACTCGGGACCCAACTGTGAAATTGGTAAGTGGTCCAGGCGCAGTGAGATCCCTTTGTCTAATTTTTCTGTACACTCAGCTTAAATACACTTAGGGACTCATAAAAAGATGAAAATAGCCTCCAACGTTAAGACCTGTCCTCCCAGCCGTTCCGTGGGTCTTTGAAACCTCTGTCCAGTTGCTCAGATGGTTTGGGGGCTGCTGATTGCATCGGGGGCGGCGTGTACAGGGCAGTGACCCAGCTCCCAGGTCAAAAGCTTGGAGAAATGGGGCCGGAGAGCTTAGCAAGAGAGATGACTTCCTTTCCGCCGCAGACACAGCGGGGTTACGTCCCACACCTGCTTTGATTTCTTGAAACGAGCTCGAGCTGGTGGCCCAGGCGTGCGATTTGGTTGCCGGGGGGAGTGTTAGGTAGCCTCTCTCGGTGGGCGCCCCTTGCTGACTGCTGTGCTGGTGTCCACAGCGGAACACGCCTGCCTCTCTGATCCCTGCCACAACAGAGGCAGCTGCAAGGAGACCTCCCTGGGGTTTGAGTGTGAGTGTTCTCCGGGCTGGACCGGCCCCACGTGCTCCACAAGTAAGTCTGCGTTTTGGCTTGTGCCCTTTCTTGGGGGGGGGGGAGGGGGTATTGTGTCAAGGTACAGGGTTGTGGGTCCCACGTCAGTCTTAGTGATGGGTCTGTCTCGGTGGGAGGGGGTCTGGTGGTGAGGCTGGCCTGAGCTTCCGGCCTCTGCCCTAGGAAGTCTCCTGGCACCCCCATCCTAAGGCACCCTGCTAAGTTAGCACACGCATCTCTGACTGGAAGAAACTCGCTCGTGGGGTAGCTGCGTCCTTTTCCCTGGACTTGTGCCTCCTCTGAACTGAATTACGGTTATTCTCCTCGAAGCTGTACAGAGGATGCCTGCGGGGGAAGTGGTCATGACTGAATTTCATGGTGGGGACAAATTTTGAAAGAGGGACCAGGGCTACAGAGTGACAGTGGCTGCGGGACTTGGCCGCACACCAGGACTACCCCAGTGCTTCCCAGTACAGGTCTCTGGGTGCTACGGTTTCCCTTTGGAATTGGGGAGTTCGTACCTTCCACAGGCTCCTGGGGACTTCCCTGGTGGTGCAACAGTTAGGACTCCGAGCTTCCAGTGCAGGGGACGCAGGTTCGATCCCTGGTCGGGGAACTAGGATTCCACATGCCATGCAGTGCGGCAAAAACAAAAAACAAAACACACACAAGCTCCTGGATTTCAGAGGTGCAGCCAGGCCCGAGGTCCACGGTCATCGGTCCCCTGAGAACAGCATGCAACACGGTTAAGGAGCTGGGTTCCGGGGTTGGATCACCTGGGCTGGCACCATGGCCCTGCCACCCGTCACCATGGTGGGACTGTAGTCACTGCCAACCTGTGCCCTGTTTAAACGGGAGAGTAGCAAGTCCCATCTCCTGGGGGTGTGAAGGCTTGGTGAGCAGATTCATGAGGAGAGCCTGGCACCTCCTACCCGGGCAGGAGGTGAATCGCTAAGAGGCCTCAGGAGTCTAGTGCAGAAGGGGGAGGTTGGGCACCCCAGGCATGTGCTTTTGGGAAAAGTCTGTGAGTAAACAAGAATATGATTTTTTTTTTCACCAGCAAAGAAGTTATTTTTCCTTACCTCTCCTTAGTTACCTCTGTGCCGTGATGGAACTTTTCTTTAAAAATAAAGGGTAGGCAGTGAGAGATGTCCTGAGTTACCCAGGGCTGATGCTCCGGGGATCCAGCTGGCTCTCCCACCCGCTCAGGTTGCGGATTAAATGAACTGGGCCAGTGGGGGATTTAAAGCTAAAATCAGGCCTTATCGTCATCGTAGCAGTCACTTGCAGCAGGTGTCTGGCTCTTAAGTGAAGGCCCCTCATGTGAGGGGTGGTATTAAATTATCTAATTGTCAAATGGATTGAGATTAAATTGCCAACCCTCTCCTCTTTTTGTCAAACAGACATTGATGACTGTTCTCCAAATAACTGTTCCCACGGGGGCACCTGCCAGGACTTGGTTAACGGATTTAAGTGCGTGTGCCCGCCCCAGTGGACGGGCAAAACGTGCCAGTTAGGTAAGAGAATTCCTGCACCGGGGCTGGCTTGATCCGAGCGATTAAGGGAGCTGTACATGTGGCCAGCGGTGCAAGCTTGCGTGCCATCGTACCAAGAAGTCATTTATTATCTAGGGTCCAGCCAGCAGGCCTGGAAGAAATAACTCGCATGCAAATGGCCTGGCTCTTTGAGGCCCTGTGGGAAAGTCGTGGGATTCCTTGAACCATGTCAATCGTCTGTCCGAGGAGTGTTCAGCTGGGTTCCAAACGGGGATGATCTCATGAGGAATGAGCTGTCTGCATTCTTTTTTGCCACTATTAAATCCCAGCAACTAGGCTGCGCTGGGTTTTGCACAGAAGTGCCTAGTGGCTTTCTGCTGTCCTGTTGGGGGCTAGTTGTCAACAGCAGCTGGAACGTTATCAATTAGCATTCCTTATTGGAGCATAGCTAGGGGAGAGGGTTCAGATGTTCAAAGTAGCATCTCTTATTTAGCTAGCTTATTAAAATGTCTCGTTTCAGACAAACTATTTGTATGGTGTTTTTTTTGAGGGGGGAGGTGGGGTAGAACCCCATTTCTCACTGTTCATCCTCTCTGTTTTTCAGATGCAAATGAATGCGAGGCCAAACCTTGTGTAAATGCCAAATCCTGTAAGAATCTGATTGCCAGCTACTACTGTGATTGCCTCCCGGGCTGGATGGGTCAGAATTGTGACATAAGTGAGTGAGACTGTTTCAATTTTGATTTTCATGAGACTGGGGTGTTGAAGGCATTTGCCAGCCGTATTCAGGCTCCAGGTCTAAGACTTGAGTAGTGGAAGGAGAACCTTATAGAGGGAATGTTTTTGGAGAGGGAGTGATGGGCACAGAAATGAAAACATACACGTTATCAGGCTCATTAGCTGGTAAAAAACGGCCGTACTCTGATAAGGTGGCTAAAACAATGATGTGAAGTTTCGGTACCTCAGTCTGGAAGAACTAGGGAGTGTTCCCACCAATAACCTTATTTCACGGGAAGCACGCAAGAAATCTGATTGGAGGTTTTTATCTTCCTGAGCAGAGAAGGCTTTTCAGTGAAGCCCAACTTCAATGTAAATTGCCCCTCCAATACGGTGACTTGTTTATTTTTTAGATATTAATGACTGCCTCGGCCAATGTCAGAATGACGCCTCCTGTCGGGTATGTAAATCTTTGCTTATATCAAAACCTTAGTGATTGACAACAAGCCTTAAGATTTATGTGACCCTGGGAAAGCTCTGTCCCTGGGAGATTTAAAAATGCAGGTGAAAAGTGAGTCTCTGGAAGTTTCACTCGGGCTCATGTTACCCCAGCCTCCCGGGAGTCATCTTGGAGGCATGCACATAGAAATTCCTCTCTCACATTTGGAGAGGTTTGGCATCTCTTTCAGTGAATCAGCTGAAGCGCAACAGTCACGCTGAACCACTGAAGCCCTGTGTTTGTGGAGCACCTAGAAAAAAAGCATGTGTTTCTCACCCTCCTTCTCCTCCCTCCAGGATTTGGTTAACGGTTATCGCTGTATCTGTCCACCTGGCTATGCAGGCGATCACTGTGAGACAGACATCGATGAGTGTGCCAGCAACCCCTGTCTCAACGGGGGTCACTGTCAGAACGAAATCAACAGATTCCAGTGTCTCTGTCCCACTGGTTTCTCTGGAAACCTCTGTCAGGTGAGCCGGGCTGGAGCGCCCGATGGCCCAGTTTTCACAGGCAGTCTCCTCACCCTCACCTTCCCATTCCCAACACTGTCTGGAGCCTCCTGTTGACTAGGGATCTCTGCTAGACACGCGCCGTGGAAGGAGGGTGATGAGTGATTTTCTTCCCGTTGTCCGGCAGCCTGTCGATTTCTCTTTGTCCGTTTCATCCCAGACCCAGCACTCTCTCATTCTGCCCTGTTGTCTCAAATGCGTACCTGGACAGTCGCTAGGACACAACTGTAAATCATGCTGGGTGTTCTCCTAACAGAAGCAGACGGAAGGGTCAAATTCCAGTGGCCGCTGCCCCAGAGGAGTCATAATGACGGCTTTGTTTTACTTTGTGTCCCCCCTCCCCTGCCCCTGGCCCTCGCAGCTGGACATCGATTATTGCGAGCCCAACCCCTGCCAGAACGGTGCCCAGTGCTACAACCGCGCCAGCGACTATTTCTGCAAGTGTCCCGAGGACTATGAAGGCAAGAACTGCTCCCACCTTAAAGACCACTGCCGCACCACCCCCTGTGAAGGTACCTCCCTCCCCGCCAGGGTTCTGGCTTGTCTTCAAGGCTGCTGTCCTCTGCCCGTGCGTCACTGCCCCGTGACACTCGGAGGGAAGCCAGAACACGTGGAAACAACCTATTCAGGCCCACCAGTTCGGGGGGACCATACCTGCAAGTAGCCCAGGGCAGAGAAGGGAATTCATTTAGCATCCCCGTTCTGGGGGACGCTGATGTGCAAGGCTGAGGTGGATTCCTCAGGGCACCTCTGCCAGTAGAACTTTCTGCCACGGTGATATCTGCACCGTCAGGTACAGTAGCCTTGGGACACGTGTGGCCCGGAACGTTTACTGTGTGACCAGGGCAACTAAAAGCCCTGATTTACTTACTTTTCATTCACTTAAATTTAAACGGCCGCCTGTGGCTGCTGGCTCAGGCTTCCAGGTTCCTGCAGCCGTAAGTGCCCTTACGTCGAGGGAAAGGCTGTTCCTCCTCCTTAGCCAGCTTCCAGCAAATTTGGTAGATGTATCAGTAGAGGGAGGATGAACAGGGCCCGCAGACACGTGGGATCCTGGCTCCATAGGGAGAAAACGCCTAAAAAAAAAAAAAAAAAAAACTCCGCCTGGGGTCTCGGCTTTGCCTGTCACAGCGTGACACGGCATATTGCCAGTCTTGGCCACCGAGGTGCTGGCTTCTTACCCTCATTAGCCTGGCTAAGGTGCCTGGCTCCAGGAGAGCAGGCGTGGCGTGGGTCCTGGGCTCAGGAACACCGGGTCTTCGGGTCCCTGGCGGGGATCTGACCCCAAGTCTGTCTCGCAGTGATTGACAGCTGCACGGTAGCCATGGCCTCCAATGACACGCCTGAAGGGGTGCGCTATATTTCCTCCAATGTCTGCGGTCCCCACGGGAAGTGCAAGAGTCAGTCGGGAGGCAAATTCACCTGTGACTGTAACAAAGGCTTCACTGGAACGTACTGCCATGAAAGTAAGACCCCGCATCCTCGGGGAATGGGCCGAGGTCCCCCAAACCCTGCCCTGGCCCAGCTGGGGGGCATCTGGAATCATTTCAGGAGAGATCAGTCCAGGTTTACCACCTACAATCTAAGACTGAGGTCATGTTTAACTTACGAGATCACTGACGGCCTCTTAAGTCTTCAGCACGTTTATTTTAGAATGTTCTGGAACCTTACTAGATCGGGTGGTCTGCTTTGCCTAGGAGTTTCCTCCCCACTCTCTCCAAGTAGCTTAGTGTGAAGACATTAAATAAAAGGGACGGGGTGCTCTCTGGAGGCCCCTGCTTGATAAAACTGCCCGCCGGATTCAGAAACAGTCCTGACGGAGTTAAATGTTGAGGTGCCCAGTGTATTTTCTCAGGAGGGGCAGGGAAGCCCGCAGAACAGTGCTTGGCGGTGGCAGTACTTTCCTTCGTTTGCTTACCTGTGTTTCTGTTTGCTTTCCTTTCACAGATATTAATGACTGTGAGAGCAACCCCTGTAAAAATGGTGGTACCTGCATCGATGGTGTCAACTCCTACAAGTGTATATGCAGTGGTGGCTGGGAGGGCGCCTACTGTGAGACCAGTGAGTTCAGGGGTCCTTTGGGGACAGACAGCTCTGGGGGATGTGGGCAGGACAGAATCCACATGGGAAGCCTTTCTTCTTCGTGGAAATATCTGGGAGTTGGACACCGACAGTTCCTGCCCTGGGACGGCATGGCCTGTGTCCTATTTGCATGTGTTGATGCTGACGCCAGCCAGCGGGAAGGAACTTCTGCGGAGGAGCTCATAGAATTAGACCCTGTAATTAGGATGATAGATATCCCCACTTGCAGGAAAAGTGATCATCTTGCTGTTTGGGTTGTCCTTTCTGCCCATCTTGACTTTAACTTCCATGGCCTGTCGGGGGCTCCTTTATTCCTGGGAAAGGGTGACCGTGTTTAAGTCCCCGGGGGTCTGCTGGTTTTGAAGTGGGCGCGGAAAGCAGGGGCTGGGGGTGGAGAGATGCGGTCCTTAGGCGTCACGGGGCGTGGATGGGCTTGGGAGCGTCTTCAGCCGGCTGTCTCCTCTGATTGCAGATATTAACGACTGCAGCCAGAACCCCTGCCACAATGGGGGCTCGTGTCGCGACCTGGTCAACGACTTTTACTGCGACTGTAAAAACGGGTGGAAAGGCAAGACCTGCCACTCACGTAAGTGGTGGCCGGCTGGGATCCTGCCCTGTCTTCCGTGAGCAGGGCCGACCAGGGGCTCACGCCGGGATCTTCTCCTCCAGGTGACAGCCAGTGTGATGAGGCTACGTGCAACAATGGTGGCACCTGCTATGATGAGGGGGACGCTTTCAAGTGCATGTGTCCCGGAGGCTGGGAAGGAACGACCTGTAACATAGGTACCTTTCCGCCCTCCCTGGGCCTCACAGGGGCCGTGGGCCTGTGAGCCTATGACTGTTTCCTGGGACCTGGTTTCTGCCCCTCCAGACTGTCACTGGATCCTGAGGGAGGGTGGCCTTGTCTGCTCTTGTCTCATAGCCCGAAACAGTAGCTGCCTGCCTAACCCCTGCCACAATGGGGGCACCTGTGTGGTCAACGGCGAGTCCTTCACGTGTGTCTGCAAAGAAGGCTGGGAGGGGCCCATCTGTACGCAGAGTGAGTGTTTCCCCTCCCCCGCTTGCCACCTTGAACTCTCTGAGGGCTGCAGGAGTCCATCCTGACACCCCCAGGGACTGGCAATGGAAACCAGAAGCAGAGCTGTTTGATGTCTGCTTCTGCATCACCTGGGTCTGTTCTAATGACTTGATGGGATGCAGCCCTGACCTGGGCATGAGAAAGTCGCCAAGGAGATAAGTGGAGACAGATGGCGTCGTGGTTCCCAGCTCCGGTCTGACCAGCAGCCTGTCTCCATCCATTCTCACACCCCCTGCCCACCCCACCCAGGGCCTCTTCCTGTGTACATGTGTCCCACGGTGAATGGGACCAAGTGTGGTGTGGGCCTGGTTCCAATTGAGCAGAGGTCTTAAGCTCCTTCTGCCGGTGTTAACGACAGCTTTATCATCTGGGTATTGTGGAAATCACTGGTGTTTTGACTTAGGGCTAAGAAGGCCTCGCTGTTAAGTTGTCTTTTTTTACTTTGCAGATACCAATGACTGCAGTCCTCATCCCTGGTAAGCATGGCCACCTTTTAAGCCGGCGCTTTATTGTTGGCTGTGACACGTGTGGGCGTCTCCTGGGGATCTTGTTTAAAGTGCAGGTTCGGAAGCAGGAGGTCTGGGAGCTGCTGCACATTCCTCCTCTCTGACAGGCTCCCAGGCAATGCCGATCCTGCTGGTCCGCGGACCACACTTTAGTCAGGTTGTGTCCTCATTTAGAGCAGTGATTCTCAACCTTGGCGGCACGCGAGGATTACCCGGGGAGCATTTATAAGTTCCAGTCCCTGGGCTGCAACCAAGACCTGTGATATTAGACTCTCTGGGGGTGGGACCCAGGCATCAGTGTTTTTAAAGCTCCCAGGCGGTGGTGCGTGTGAGCAGGGGTGAGAGCCGCTGATCGTAACTGGCATGGCTACCTTTGAACTGGCAGGGGAAGTGGTGGACTGGTGGTGACCGAGGGGTCTTTGCTTTCGTAGTTACAACAGTGGCACATGCGTGGATGGAGAGAACTGGTACCGCTGTGAGTGCGCCCCCGGCTTCGCTGGGCCCGACTGCAGGATAAGTAAGGACCACCTCCGACTGGGTCTTCCCACTCCAAACCCTCAGCCTGAGAGTTTTCATCTTTAAAATAATTATGGCCATGGTTCTAAGTAGCCTTGACGAGTAATCTCCTGCCTCCAGCTGGGATTAAGACGGCTCTGGCCGGCCCCTCCCTGGGGGACACAGCCCTCCTTGCTCTAGGGGAGAGAGCGTCAGCCACAGAATTTGGTGATTAATCTACTCTGAGGTCCTAAGGAAAGAGTGTGCCTGTCCCCGTGACTAACATGAAATTATGGGCAAGCGGACGTTGCCACATCCATGCTGGTAGGGGACAGAGCTAAGGCCACAGAAGGGACTGGGGCTGCGGTTTCCAGGCCCCGGTGAAATGATTAAACAAAATGGAGGCAGGCAATGCAGTTCTTCAGGAAGTTCACAGTTTATTCTTTATTTTGAGCCTTTTCCCTACTTTTTTTTTTACATGCCCTTTCTTTTGCCAAAAAAGGTGATAGATTAGTTGTACTACTTTTGTGTTCTTGTCCCTAAAGTATTTAAAGTTTTACTGGTCCTTGAGGTCCCCAAGTCTGGGACTTCAAGAACTACTAGATGGGGGAACTGTGTATCTGTTTCATGTTTCTGAATCGGGCGTCAGCAAATTATGGCCTGGGGGCCAAAATAAAGTTTTATTGACACACAGCCACACCCTTGTTGATGTCTAGGGCTGCTTTCATGCTGCAACAGAGTTGAGCAGTCATAACGGAGACTACATGGCCTGCAAAGCCTAAAATACTTACTAGCTGACCCTTTTCAAGATCTTTGCCGGCCCTTGTTCTAAATTGTACTATCAGAGAAAAAGGAACCTCAGTTAAAAATTGCTGCTTCCCCATATGATTCTCAGCTGTTAGAAATCAGGCTAGTGGTGGTCCTTGCGGGGCAGTGACTGGAGACTCTGGGAGTACTGATGATCTGTTTCTTTATTTGGGTGCTGGTCATGTGATGAAAATGCGTTAAGCTTATACTTAGAAAGCTTATCTGTACGTTTTGTCAGTAAAAACTTAGAAAAACGTTGCTGCCTCCCACTGGGGCCTAAGCTCGGACTCCATTTTTCCTAGACATCAACGAATGCCAGTCTTCACCTTGTGCCTTCGGGGCAACCTGTGTGGATGAGATCAATGGGTACCGGTGTGTCTGCCCCCCAGGGCACAGTGGTGCTAAATGCCAGGAAGGTAAGTGGGCCGGGCCCAGCTGCCCGTGTGTCCTGCGGGCTGAGTGGGCACTGCAGTCACTGTTTTGACTGTTCGTGAATGGAACTATGCTCAGAGAACACGGAGGGGGGACATCCACTTGGGACCACAGGGAAGGGGAAACCTGAGGGGGGGCAGTCCCGTGAAAACAGCGTAGCTGTTGGTTTTAGCTAGCTGTTGCCACAACTATGCTGTGTGACAACCATCCCCGATCTCCGTGCGTATGACAAGTATTGGTGTTGCTCGTGGGCACAAAGGCACAAGCAGAGCGATGGATGCCTCGGCTTGGGTGCCCAGGTCTGTGTGCCACCCCATCCTCCTTGGACCAGCACTGTATCCAGGGCATGTCCTTTCCCTGGCAAACAGTAGGCTCTCAAGGGGCCAAGCTCACCCAGGAGAGACTCTGCTCACATCGCATCCCAACGCACTGCACTGACCAAAGCCGGTCACGTGGCCGGGTGCAAAGGCCACCGGGGAGGGAGGGATGCTTGCCCATCGTGGGAGCAACTGTGTTGTCATGGGGCAAGGGGCAACAGGTGTAATCACTTCCCGACAGTCAGGAGTGAAGAATCAGGAGAACTGTCTCCAGAAAAGGCAACTCCTCCCACTCACGAGTCTCCACCTCAGTTTCAGGGAGATCTTGCATCACCGTGGGGAGCGTGATACCTGATGGGGCCAAGTGGGACGATGACTGCAACACCTGCCAGTGCCTGGACGGGAGGATTGCCTGCTCGAAGGTAGGCGTGGCCCCAGCCACCGGCGTTCTGGTTCTGGAACTGCCAACGAGTGTCTCCTGAGCTCTACTCTGTCTCTGCAGGTGTGGTGTGGCCCCCGCCCTTGCTCGCTGCACAAAGGGCACAGCGAGTGCCCCAGCGGGCAGAGCTGCATCCCCATCCTGGACGCCCAGTGCTTCGTGCGCCCCTGCACTGGTGTGGGTGAGTGCCGGTCCTCCAGCCTCCAGCCCGTGAAGACCAAGTGTGCCTCCGACCCCTACTACCAGGACAACTGTGCCAACATCACGTTCACCTTCAACAAGGAGATGATGTCGCCGGTACGGAACACCTTGCTGGCTTTGGAGAGGTGGGGTGTGTCTGCTTGCCCTAAAGCAGGGGTGTCACGAGCTCGGATCTCCTCCTCCTTAGCCTAGATTCTTGTCTTACACCAGAGCTCAGCTTCTGAATATAGCTTCACTTTCAAGCAAACAGCAGCCTTTTTTCCTTCCGCTCTTTTACGTGTGTGTGGATTTAAAAATCTCGTTCTAGGGTCTCACCACAGAGCATATTTGCAGCCAGTTGCGGAATTTGAATATTTTGAAGAATGTTTCTGCTGAATATTCAATCTACATAGCTTGCGAGCCTTCCCCTTCTGCAAACAATGAAATACACGTGGCCATTGTGAGTATGAGACCCATGCACGCTTAGTTGTTCGATTGCCAAGTAGCTCAGAAACTTCACTTAGCCAGTGTCCAGATGAGCAGATACATTGAAGGAGAGCTTGACATACACGTGTGGTCAAATAATTTTGAATGAAGGTGACTGTGGAGTGTCCCTGACCCTCTGGTCTGATGAGTCTTCCTTTTCCAGTCTGCTGAAGACATCCGGGATGATGGAAACCCAATCAAGGAAATCACCGACAAAATTATAGATCTTGTTAGTAAACGTGAAGGGAACAGCTCACTGATCGCCGCCGTTGCGGAAGTGAGAGTTCAGAGGCGTCCTCTGAAGAACAGAACAGGTAGGTGGATGGGGGCAGTGGTCCCTTTCTGTGAGGACTGTCACGTCCATCTCATCGATAAGACCAATACAGGGCTTCCCTGGTGGCGCAGTGGTTGAGAGTCCGCCTGCCGATGCAGGGGACATGGGTTCGTGCCCCAGTCCGGGAGGGTCCCACGTGCCGCGGAGCGGCTGCGCCCGTGAGAAATGGCCACTGGGCCTGTGCGTCGGAGCCTCTTGCTCCGCAGCGGGAGAGGCCACAACAGTGAGAGGCCCGTGTACCGCAAAAAAAAATAAAATAAGACCAATCCAACCGGCGTCCAGTAAAACCTCCAGGGTGGGGAGTTACTTGACGGTTCCCTACTCAAGAACCCCCCATTTTTAACTGAGAAAACAGAGGCCATCTGACGTGACCAAGGTCACAGGGCAAAGGGCAGAGGCGGCCCTGACTTGTTCCCCTGCCTGCAAGCTGTGCTCCGGCAGGCGGGCGCCCTTCCAGGCACGCATTGTCTCTGGGTCCCGGGAAGAGCATGGCTGTGCCTTGAGCGTGTGTCTGTGCGGACCCTGTCCTGTGCTCCGGTATCGGGGGACAGCCCGTCCTAAGCACTGAGACACGGGTTTGATAGATGGCTCGATGGCCCCGCAGGATGTCCAGAGTCCCCCATGGATGCCCCGAGCATCACCGTTCTAGTGAAGCGACTTGCCGGGCGCAGGACCACTGGGGGCATTTGAGCTGTCCATGCCGGGACCCTCTTGCTGATGCTTCCGAAAACCGGCTCCTCTAATGAGCTGCCTAAGTAGCCAGACTCCCCGTGACCGGCCCAGATGCTGCTCCGCGCCGAGGCGGGAGCCTCTACGGGCTGCTGCTCGGCCTGGTCTCTTCAGGGATGCTGGGAGGTGACGATGTGTGGTTGGGAAAGGGACTCGTCCCCATGCGCCCTTCTTAGGGACCAAGGACAGGGGAGCCGTGGGCGCGGGACTCACGGGGGTGCCCCTGCCTTGCAGATTTCCTGGTGCCCCTGCTGAGCTCGGTCCTGACCGTGGCCTGGGTCTGCTGCCTGGTGACCGCCTTCTACTGGTGCGTGCGCAAGCGGCGGAAGCCCGGCAGCCACGCGCGCTCGGCCTCTGAGGAGAGCACCACCAACAACGTGCGGGAGCAGCTGAACCAGATCAAGAACCCCATCGAGAAGCACGGGGCCAACACAGTCCCCATCAAGGACTACGAGAACAAGAACTCCAAAATGTCCAAAATAAGGACACACAACTCGGAGGTGGAAGAGGACGACATGGACAAGCACCAGCAGAAAGCCCGCTTCGCCAGGCAGGCCACGTACACGCTGGTCGACAGAGAGGAGAAGCCCCCCCACGGCACGCCGGCCAAACACCCGAACTGGACAAACAAACAGGACAACAGAGACCTGGAGAGCGCGCAGAGCCTGAACCGCATGGAGTACATCGTATAGCAGACGGCGGGCGGAGTCTGAGGGCGCCCGGGGTTCCTGAAGCTTCTCCAGCTGTCCTGTCGTGTTCCGGTCCCAGGCTGTCCTTGACGTAGAACCCCTGTGTTAATTTAAGTTCTGACAAGCTGGCTTACACTGGCAATGGTAGTTTCTGTGGTTGGCTGGGCAGCACTGCATCGCACAGCTATGCAAACACCAGGCCCCGGGGCCCCGCCCCTGTCGGATCAGGCTCCCAGGAGAACACCCGGCCCCCGAGGTCTCCAGCCTCCACTTCTGCCAGATGTCCCGATGGTGATGCAGTCTTAGGATCATAGTTTTTATTTATATTTATTGACTCTTGAGTTGTTTTTGTATATTGGTTTTATGATGACGTCCAAGTAGTTCTGTATTTGAAAAGTGCCTTTGCAGCTCAGAACCACAGCAACTATCACAAATGAGTTTATTATTTATTTTTTTTATTGTATTTTGTTGTTGTTGTTGGGGGAGGGGGACTTTGATGTCAGCAGTTGCTGGTAAAATGAAGAATTTAAAGAGGAAAAATGTGTCAAAAGTAGAATTTTGTATAGTTCTGTAAATAATTCTTTTTTATTAATCACTGTGTATATTTGATTTATTAACTTAATAATCAAGAGCCTTAAGACATCATTCCTTTTTATTTATATGTACGTGTTTAGAATTGAAGGTTTTTGATAGCGTTGTAAGCGTATGGCTTTATTTTTTTGACCTTATTTTCTTATTACGTGTTGCCTATAAGCCAAAATTAAGGTGTTTGAAAATAGTTTATTTTAAGACAATAGGATGGCCTTCTGTGCCTGGAATACTGGTGGAGTTGTTTTTTTTTTTTTTTTTTCGTACGACGTCAGATGTTTAAAACCCCGACTGAGGCAGTTTGAGAGTTAGTCTAGAACAAGTGTTTTTTTTTTTTTCGTTTTTTTTGTTTTGCTTTAGACTTGAAAGAGACAGGCAGGTGATCTGCTACCGAGCAGTTTAAGGGAACAAGCTGAGCTATGACTAAACGTAGCCAAAACGTGAGTGGTTGAAGATCATTAAAGATATCAAATTAATTGTGTGAAGTTGGAAGCACACCAATCTTATCTTGTAAATTCTGATTTCTTTTCATCATTCGTAATGTAAGACTGAACCACTTGTAGATTTGATTTTGTGTTGTTATCTACTGCATTTAGGGAGTATTCTCATAAGCTAGTTGAATACTTGAACCGTAAAATGTCCAGAAAGGTCACTGTTTAGATTTGCCAGAGTCCACTGCCTGCCTTAAGTGAGGAAATCAAAATGCTATGACGAAATTTAAGATCAAAAAGACTTATTAAAAACTGACTTTGTCGGTTCACCGTTAAGACCGTGAAGATCCTTTGTATTGCCCTCTTAGTGTTATACGAACATAAACATACATCTTTGATGTGTTGTTCCTGGCAATAAATTTTGAAAAGTCATATTTATTAAATTTTTTTGTACGAAAACACGGACCAGTGTGGCCTCTTCTGAGCTTACGTAGTTCTGCCTGGCTCTGCCTTGTGCCTTTGCCAGCGCCCTGGGTCTGTCCTGGTGACTGGGGTGTGAGAAGTAGGCTGTGCTTGACAGGGTCCCCCCTCAAGAACGGAAAGCCTTTTCAGCCATAACATTCTCGAAACCCCGAGGGGCTGCTGTGAAGCTGGAGCTGTGAGCCCCGTCTTGGGGGCCTAGATGCCCTTGTTATTCGACAGCAAGTGTGAATACTGCTTGAATAAACACCACTGGATTAATGGCCTGCAGTGTGGACTGAATTGTTTTGAGCACTTGCGGGGGAACGCCCACCGCAGTAAAAGGGTTTTAAATAGCTTGGAATTGGTGCTGGGGGATTAGGAGGGAGACTGGATGCTTTCTCTTTTATTTTCCCCTGGCTGTTTGGATGAATGTGGATGTCCTGCCGTCACTGCAGACCACACCCTTGTGGCTTTCGTGCACCTTGTGCCTCTGGGCTGGTCTCCGCAGGAGGTGGTGGTTACAAGCTTCTGGGGTGAGGGCCCTTCTGCCCCTCACCACCTTGCTCCTAGGGAGTGCGCGAGTGGCTGGCCTCCCGTGCACCCTTGGGGTGCCAGAGCCGGGCTGCTCCTACCTGTGAAGGGCAGGTGAGCTGTGGTTGTTGCTCGTGGCCGCTGGGGCCAGAGGCCAACAAGCCTGCCCCACATGGCGGGGCGGGGTAGAGTGGGGGAAGCTTTGCCTCTGGCATCTCGGCACCGAGGGATGAACCACCAGTGACAGGCATGTGGACAGCTTCCAGCAGCTTTGAGGAGTTGCCAGGAGTTCCCTCCTCTGGTTAGGAAGCTATAGCTTACCCTCCTCGGAGCTGTGACACCCAGGCTGTCACCCCCCTCCAGTCTTCATAGTAGAACTCCAGCTGGAGTGACAAACTGAGCAGAGGAAAAGCTACGGGGATGTTTATCTTTCTTCATTCTTGGGAAGCTTCTCTTTCTACCAGGCTAGGAGGTGTGTCCCGATGGGCATCTTGGTTAAGAATGGATGGCGGGTTGAAGTGTCCCTGGTTCCTTGTGCACGAGTGGAGGCCATCAGGGGAATCAGTCCGGGACAGTTTTGGCTCGGGGAGGGAGCGCGAAGGACCTGAACCGTGACAGGTCTGGGTTTCCACGATGTCTCCCAGTCCTGGAACAGGCCCCGTATCACTGCTCTGCGGGGCTCAGGTCAGAGGGAGGGAGCAGTGCTTTCCCGGTACAGACCCGACGAGCAGGACAGTCTGAGTTCAAATGCTACCTTGCCCTGGTGGTTAGTAAACTTGGATTCTGCAGGACCCAGAATTCCCTGGGTAGTTGCCAAAGTTTTCTTGTGTGCCAAGAAAAAAGTTTAATGAGCCTCTGCAATTCTTTATTCCAGGAGGGAAGTGATCTTGTGATTGTTACTTTAAGGAGCCTTCTATGCAGGACACGCTGGGTAGTGGAAAGGATGAGATGGTCTCATCTGGACAGGGCTCAAAGCCACGACCTTGGTCGTTAAGGGAGGTGGTCCCCTTTCTCTGGGCCCTGGTTATCCTGGGGGCAGGAATGTGCAAAAGAAGGGACTTAGAACCTTCCCTATCCCCTGGGAATGTTCTGTGCCCTCTGTAAGCAGGCCCTGGAAAAGGAAGAATTTTCCGTCCAGAAACATGGCTAACTAGAACTCCAGCATTAGAACACATATATACCATGAAACTCCGGGAAAGCATCAGCTCACAGTTGGGTGCTTTAGGATGGGACACTGTCCTGGGATTCTAGACTTATGTAATGCAGAGTTAGAACAGGGGGTATATCTTGACTAAAAGCCCAGTGAGACTGGGTGATGAGCAGAAGCGGAACTTGTAAGCTGGGGAGGGGGTTTCTCTTAAATACAGAGTCCCAGGCCTGGCCCATGATTCATAAGTGGGGCCTGGGAACCTGTATTTTCAACAAGCTGTCCCCTCCTCCCCCAATCCTCCCTGGTTTAGGTACAGCAAACTTTGAGAACGGCTTCACTAAAGTACTAAAGTACAAGCTCTTCCATTAATTACAAGGTTTTTCCTCCTTGTTAAACTGAATTAAGTATTCTGGAAGCTGGTTTGTTGCTCAATTGCCACCTGACATCATTTTTAAGTAAATTAACGACACCGCCCCTTGAACAAGTTGTGGTGTAAGAGCTTCATTTTATTGGCTGATCTGAGGGGGTCAGTGAGTCAAAGTTAACTTATTTGGTAATATTTCTTAGGTAGCAAAGAGCCCAAGGGACCAGATTGTGGGTTTCCCACATTTCTGAACGGCATACACCTGTCGACCCCAAAGTGAGCAAGTGTGCGGCTAAAAACCAGTTAGTTACCTTAAAAGAAAAAAAAAAATGTCCCACCGGCCTGCAGAGGTTTGCGACTTAGGCTGAGCAAAGTTCCAGCAAAATTTCCGCTTCGACGGCGGCTTTCTTTCTTGCCTCTACTGGGAATGAGAAACAGGAGTTCAGAGGTTCCCGGGCTGGGAAGACACACAAGTACTGGGTTATGGGAAGTCTCCTCCTGCTAATGTGTATTTATACTTTGTAAACTCTGATTCATCTGAGCATTGAAACAGAAATCTGCTTCCTGAGGTTCTGTTTTTAAATAGATAGTTTGCAAAAACAACAATTATTTTTCTTAACATTTTTTTTTCCATCCCACAAGCAGCTAAACATGCCGGCTCGGGCTATGTCAGGCTCCAGCTATGCCAACAGACAGCTTGGTCATCAGAGGTAGAAGGGTGCCCCAAGGCCGTTCTGTGGGGATCTGGCCCCAGAAGTCTTAAAAACAAAGTTTAGAAACCATTAGGGCAATCGTGTTGTGTCACTTTAAGTACTTTAAGTCCATGAGATATTCCTGGGTCTATTAAGAATAACGAATTTCCCTTTGTGAACAACTGCCTTCTGATGGTGGTTAAAAGTAAGGGCAAGTGGGGGTGATGCTCGCAGGGCTGTGGGTACCGCTGCCTGGCACAGACGGGCCTGCACACCTGCATGGCACCCTCTGAGATCGTGTCACGAGGGTGCGGCTCCCTGGCTTTGGACATGAATTCTACCTGTGTCACTTGCTCCCACATGCCGGGCACAGCCTCCTGGCTTACAGTGTGTTTCTTTCAAGTCCCAGGCAGCTTTTACAAGTCTTAAATCCTGTATCATTATGCATGGGCCCCGTATTAACCTGTGATATGAAAGTTGGGGAAATTAACTTGGAGAGTAAAGGCTCTTAAACCCAATGAGAACCTTGAATGGAGGCCTCCCCGCCGCCCCGCCCCGTCCCCTGCAACTGTCCACATCAGGGCACCCAAGGGTTGAATTACTCCGAGAGCAAAAGCAGATGCCAGCAACATGAAAGTAACAGCTTTGTTTCAAAGAGAAGCTCTCCTGGCAGGGACAGTGGGGCTCCTCCACGATCCCCAGGGGAACACAAGTTAGCAGCTGGCTTCCTAATGACTACTCAGCGCCCAGACGGGTTGGCCCCCGGCTCTGTTTTGCACCTGAAGAAGACTGAAAAGCTGCTTTACTTCATCCTTTCTGAGAAATGTGCAGTTGAAAAGCCTTCATTGGAGACTCGCCCGGGTATTAATGCAATCGGTGACCTTACCAGTGAAAGGATCCACCCCTCCTTACTTTCCCAGAAGGGGAAGCTGAGGCCTAGAGAGGATCGGGGACCTGTCCCAGGCCACACAGAGTTAGCGACAGCCAAGACTAGAACCTGGGGCTCCTGCTAGCTGGGCTGCTGCGTTTTCTGCGTCTTCCGGGGATTTGCCAGGTTTATGTCCAGATCCTGCCCTTGATGTGATTTTCAAAGGTAAAGAATTGGGAGATCAGCAATTAACAAAAAGGGGGGCCGCAGGAAGCTGCTGTAAAGACAGTGGCATTGAACTGAGCTGTGCCTCCTCTGGGCTTTGCCTAGAAAGTGACATCTTTATAAATCTGTGATATTTTCCTAACCAAAGGCAGATGAAAGCGCATCCCCTTTGGAGGTGATTTCCTTGTTCTTGGGCAGCTTCACACGTCCTTTTTAGTTTCTGCTTCATAGAATTAGAAGATGAATCGCAGGAAAAGAGGCTCAGAAAGGAAAGCCAGTGACAGGCCCCTAGGTCCTACTCCTCCCTGCGCTGCACACACGTGCACGCCCTTCCACAGGGGTTTTCAGGATGATCACGACACTCTCCGTGTCTGAGGCAGTTGGGAGGGTGCCGGCCAGTGTCAGGTGATTTGCAATTACAACAGGCCTCCTCTCACACCCCTTAACCACGCTTGCCTCCCTGGCAGGTTACGTCCAGGTTATGGAGCAAAAAGCCCTTGAGCAGCTAAAAAGATGAAAAGCCAAGGCAGTTGAACGTGATGCCACGCCACGACAGGGTGCAGCCACGCCATGACGGGATGCAGCGGGGCTGGCACAGACGCACCTGGGAGTTCCTGGAACCGCCCGTGGGCCACTCTGCCTCCTCCACCAACACCTGTGCTCTCCCCACCCGCTGAGGAGGGATGGGAGTGGGTCCCACATCTCTAACCTGTTTGTCATGTTGGGGAGGCCAGAATTAGGCGTAGCATGCTGAAGTTTCCTATGCGCTGAGGCACCAGCGCCGACCGATTTGGGAAAACTCCATCCTGGGGACAGAAATGTCAACCCTCCAAGTTCAGGACACAGACAATCAGATACCCTCACAAGGCTCTCTGGCTTGGCAGGGATGGTTTTGGGAAGTGTTTTTGAAAGAATCCAAGGCACAAAACAGAAAGGAAGAGCACAAATGTGAAACAGCTACAGTTTTGCACAAAACTGAGGGCATGGTGGCTGAGATGTGAAGGAAAGGGAGTGGGAGGGGCGAGTCAGGCCTCCCCACCCCCTCTGCTCTCCCAGCACCCAAGGCCGGTATCTCTGCATTTGCTTCCTGTGCCTTCTCGGTCCAACAGTCAACAAAAGAGGCCCCGAACAGAATGTAAATTGATGCAGCCACTATGGAAAACAGTCTGGAGTTTCCTTAAAAAACTAAAAATAGAGCTAACCATATGATCCAGCAATCTCACTCCTGGGCGTACATCTGGAAAAGATGAAAACTCTAATTTGAAAAGATACATGCACCCAAATGTTCATAGCAGCGCTATTCACAACATCCAAGACATGGAAGCAACCTAAGTGTCCAACAACAGATGAATGGATAAAGAAGATGTGGTGTATATATATGCAATGGAATATTACTCAGCCACAAAAAAGAATGAAATATTGTCATTTGCAGCAACACGGATGGACCTAGAGATTATCACACTAAGTGAAGTCAGACAGAGAAAGACAAATATCATATGATATCACTTATATGTGAAATCTAAAAAAAATAATACCAATCAACTTATTTGCAAAACAGAAACAGACTCACAGACATAGAAAAGAAACTTATGGTTACTAAAGGTGAAAGGGAAGAGGGAGGAGTATACGATTAAAAGAAACATACCACTATGTATAAAATAGATAAACAACAAGGATTTACCATATAGCACAGGGAACTATATTCAATATCTTGTAATAACCTATAATGGAAAACTATCTGAAGTTGTACACCTGAAACTAACACAATATTATAAGTCAACTACGGTTCAATTTAAATACATAGGCCCAAACATCTCCTCCTGGGTGCTCTGCCTCCAACTGGGCCTGCCACTTCCACCTTCTCGGGCACAGGGCCAGGCTGAGCACTGAGCCGTCAGAGGCCTGCACTCTGAAGCCGCACTTCCTGGATTCCCTTGCAGCTATTCCATCCCAACTCCTGGCAATAGTATTTTCTGCCTGGGAGGTGTTAGGCGCACACTAGAGCGGCCCAACAGCAATTTCTGGGCTTTGGGTTTGGACAGGCCTGGATTCTAGGCTCTGCCACTTACCAACTCGGGGAAACTTTCCAAAATTCCCTATGCCTCAGTTTCCCCATCTGTGAGATGGTGATAAGAAATGTGTGCCACTGTTAGTATTCATGAAAAAGGGCCGCAGGAAGAAAGAACGCTGCTCTCAGTACTTCTCTTAGCATCCTGTGAGACCAGAGAGTCCATTAAAAGATGAAGGAATCCAGCTAGATTTCAGTGACAGCCTCCGCTCTTACCATTGAACTGGGCCCCTGTCAGAGAAGAGCCAAGGGCTGCTGGATCTGGTGGTAGATGGCTCCCAAAGACTCCTGGTTCCTGGTTCTTTGACCAAACCCTAATCTAAGTCCTACTGTGAAGGGATTTTTCAGACCTAATTAAAGTCCCAAATTCAGTTAGCCTTAAAATATGGAGATTATCCCAGTGGGGCTGACCTAATCACAGGAGCTTTAAAAGCAGGGAGTTTTCTCAGGCTGGTCACAGAAGGAGAAGTCAGAGAGATTCAAAATATGAAAAAGATTCAGCACAAGGGGTTTCTCCATTACTGAGATGGAGGGGTAGGCATGTGGCAAGGTCCTGAGAACAGCCAGGAGATGCTGAGCAAACCCCTCCCAGCTAACCACCAGCAGGACCCCAGGGCTCTTAGTCTCACGGCTGCCAACAACCCAAAGGAGCCTGGAAGTGGGCCTTTCACTAGTCGAGCCTCCAGATGAGGACACAGCCCAGCTGATACCTTGATTCCAGCCTTTTGAGACCCAAAGAGGAGGACCCAGCTAAAAGGTGTCAGGAACCGAGATAATACCTATGTGTTGTTTGAAGCTGCTAGTTTGTGGTGATTTGTTACGCAGCAATAGCAAACCAATGCAGGCCTCTTGTAAAGGGGGTGGCACCAGGCTGTGTCTGGTGTGGGTGCTATACCGTATTTGGTTCTGACTATATAAATCGTGGACTTTTTCCTGGATCAATTCAGTGCCTGCTACCAGTGCTGCAGATAGAAAAGCTCATTTAAGACGAGAATGAACTACAGGATCACAAAAAATCTTGGTGCCCAATGAAATTCTACAACAGTGTGTGGTCTGAGAATGTAGATGACTCGCTATAGCCTCTAAATAATACTAATAGAACATAGTTCTTCCACATCCATCCTCTTCACTGTTTTAAAAAATTAAGGCCAAACAAGGTAAGCTCAGGTGCCTGGCCTTGGAGGACTCCAGGACACACAGTCTTGGGCCAGTTTTCTCTCCTCATGAAACGTGATAATGTTTGATGCCTGTTTCCTTGCTGATGCTTTCAGTGGACTGGACGTCTCAGAATCACTTTGTAATGCCTTTCCCTATAGGGATATTCCTTCCCTGGCTGTCCTCACTGAGCTGTGACCATCTCCTCTGCACTGAAAGGGGCTAAATGTTGAGCCCAACTTACTCTCCCACCATCTCCTCTCTCCTAAGTTTGTGCTCTTACCGTGGGCGCTGGCCTGGGTGGGCATGCAAAGCCAGTGGCAGAAAGTGAAGATTCAAGTATGGTGCGCTTTTCTAAAATATTACTAGGACCTAGAATTAGACCTTACGAACACGAGGAACCGCAGCCACAGTTGTTTCTACAACCAGGACCCAGAACATGCGATTTGATAAAGTGGTACCGAGAAACACTGTCTTCAAGAGAAAGGAAGACCAATTTGATGTAGAAGATTCACAGGCGGACCGAGACTCTGCTTCTCTCTGAGCCTGTACAGAGACGTCAGGTGAGATCCAGAAGGTTCTTCCAGCTGGAGGTTCTTATTAGCATCAAAACAAGAACTCCAACAGCACTGCCCTGCAGTTCTGACACAGAGAGCACTTCCTCCCACTGGAGAGCTACCTGAGGATGCTTTTCTAGCTGCCCCGGGCTCTGCCCAGGTAGGCTCCACCCCGCTCTACAGGTCGCTGAGCTGAGCAGAAAGCGCTGGGGAAAGGCTCACAGGCAAGCATTTTAAGGAGAATATATTATACAAAGCAAAGCAGGGTTGCTGTTTCACAAGCCCCCATTCACGCTGACATCATTTCGGGAAGGCCTTCCAGGCCCCTCCCACCGGGACACATCCCAAACGCACAGCCCGCGTGTCACGTCAGGGCTGGAGGTCGCCCTAATTTACCATCCCCCCTCCTCCCACTGACAACAGGAACGCATGAGCTGGTCTTGGTCCTCCCAGGCACCCACAGTGGGTTTGGGAAAGAGCCCTCCACATTCTTCTCACCAGCTGAGCATGTGAAGGAGGAACTGAAAAGGCCTTAGGAGCCACTGGGCCCAGAAAAACCCCCAGCCAATCTGTCACCTGCCTCCTCTGGAGAAGGGTCTGCCTGTCCATCCCGCAAATCCAGGGGCAGGTGGAGAGAGGGATGTGAGGCAGTGGGGGAAGTGAGAGCTGAGGCTGTGTCCATGAGTGTGTGTGTGTCCATGAGTGTGTGTCCACCAGTGTGTGTGTCTGTGTGCCCACAAGTGTGTACATCGATATGTGTCCGTGTCCATATGTCTATGAGGGCGTGTCCACAAGTGTGTCTGTGTGTGTCCATGAGTGTGTGCGTCGATGTGTGTGTGTCTAAGCGAAGAGACAGGGCTGGTAACAGAAGAACAGGCAAGAGGGCGTGGGAGACTGGGCCCTTATTTATAAAAGCTCTTCTGCCCTGAAGCAAGTCAAACTCCCTGCTGAGGAGCTGCTTTTCTTCCTCCCTTTTGAGTCTTCTTGCTGAACTGACCTCTCCCCCCGCAGAGGTCAGGGCTCTGCTCACCCTGGGCACCTCGCCTTCTGGTGCTGGATTGCCTTGGAAGCCCACAGAGGAGAGAATTCTTCAGCTCTAATTTCTGAGAGAAAAAAACTATAGTAAATCTCGTGAAGAAGTTTTTTTTTTTTTTAAAGAAATATATGCATGTTATGATCTTTGGGGAACTGTGGAAAAAACAGAAAGCAAACATGAAAACTGTACATCACCGGAGTCTCCTCCCACAGCCTGCTTCACCACCTAAAATAAATCAGGGTGGGTAATGAATGAGGTTTTAAGAAATATAACTGAACTTAAAATACAAGGTCAGCATCTCATCCTAGGTAATCCTTTAGAGGATGAGAAATTCTCCTGATTTTCCCACAGGGTTATTTCAGATGCGCTTTTTTGAGCCAAACTATTTTAAAAGCGTTCTTTCTTCCACTACCCTGCCAAATGTGAACTTGAGATTCACACGCACTTTTCGAGAGCTTATTAACGATATTAATGATCATGGATCAAAGGCAAACCCCAGACAATTATTTAGGTGCTTTAAAAACTCATCTTCTGTACGAGGGTAACAATTTCTCAGTGCTGGCAAAGATGAAGGTAGCCTCACGTGTCGGGTCTAAAGCAGCAGAAGTAACGTAGGGGGCCTTCGGGAGAAAAGAGAACACATCCCTCGTCGGATTAAAACTTACGCCTATTGATACCTTGTCGCCTAAGCCCTTCCCATTTGTTTGAAAGTAGGCCCATTTCTCATCTGCAGAAAGCCTCTCTTCTAAAGGATACTCAGCTCTTCGCAGACCCTGCCTCTTTTAACATCCAGTTAAACACACTCAAACCTCCACCCCCCAGTTTTACTTATTTTTTGGCCACGACTCACGGCTTGAGGGATCTTAGTTCCCCAACCAGGGGTCCAACCCATGCCCCCTGCAGTGGAAGCGCGGAGTCTTAACCACTGAATGGCCAGGGAAGTCCCTACCCTCTGCTTTTAAACAATAGTTCTTAACTGTGGCACCTCATGAGAACTGGAGGAGCTTTTAAAACTGCCAATGCCTAGGCCAATAGAAGCTACCCAGGCAATTCCAATTTCAGTGTCAAGAATCCACTTTTAAACGGATGGTGAAATTAATACACGGAGTGGTACGCTTACCTCGGGGCTCTGTGGAGCCAAGTGTGGTACTTAAACTACCAGAGATTATTTGACAGATGAAGAAACTGAGGCCCGGGAGGTTAAGTGACTTGTCCCCAAATACATGGACCAATTGGTGGTAAAACAGCAGGGCTGTCAGTAGCCCCAGGCAGGCCAGGGCAGCTTTCCTGGGCCGGCCACATGGCACCCATGACCAAAACGGCCAGAAGAAACGGGCTTTGCTTTGTCGAGTGCAGCGGTTCTCAGCATTTCACGTACAGCTATTCAGATGTATTATTCCAATCTGATATTGAAATGCTTCTGAAAAATTATGTACAGGATCTGAGGGGAAATATATTTACAAGCAACCAGAGAGGCCTGGGATCTTGTCATAAAAGGCAGTGCAGAGAAAGAGTCAGCCCAGGGCTTCATTCGGTGCTGAACTAGGAGTAAATTCCCTTCGAAAATGGAAATGAATCCACTTGGGAAATGTCAAGATCCTCTGGAAAGGAGTCAAGGTCACATCCTTTAACCCCTCATGAGAGGAGTCTATCTTGACTCACACTGGGAGCAGAAGTGGTAACATAGCTGCAGTGTAGAGGCCGCCCCAAGTCTTACGGGACAATTTAATCACAACATCCCGCACAGGGTGTTCCAGACCTAAATCTTTAGGGCCAGTGGTTCAAATGAAGAGCCCCTTTGATTATTTTAACACAGTCTTCAAAACTTCAGAATTGCTTCAAGGCGGAAAAAGTCTCCAACCAATAGAACATAATGTTACAGATAGCATGTTCAGAAAAGGGCATTTTGAATGTATATTCCTTGAGGTTAATTCACTTGCTTTAAAGAAGAGTGACATACACTAATTTACTTTTTTAAAACAATTTTACTTTTTATTCATAAAACAGGCTCATTTACACTACATACTAGTTTCATCCCCTAGGCGTGCACAACTATTTGAACTATTTTAGCAGTTTAAACAAAACAAATGAGAGGATAAGGCTAACGGGAGAAGGGAGCTCTCCTGGTGATGCCTGCAGTGTTTGGCTTTCTACCTTGACTGAAGAAAGTTTCTTCTGGGGATCTGTCAAATCCATACCTTTAGTTGCCTGGTCAGGTGCTTGGGGACCAAATGTATGGTTTCACTGATTTTTGTTTAATTAACAAGATTTTTGATAAGTAACTGTAACAGCAATCATCAGATAATATCATGCTGCATAATACAACTTATGTGATTAAATCCAACCCCGGTACTGAGCAGTTCTCGACAATTAAAGGCAATAATTTCATCCACTCAAGTTCCCTCTGTTAAGCTACATGTTGACATGTATTTGTTCCTTGTCTTGTTGAGTAAACACAGAAACCAAATGAGAGGGAGTTCTGCAGATTTCTGAGAATTTAATTACATCATAAATTGTAACACCAATGATATACATGGTTAGACTTCTGCCCTGAGTGATTTTCTGAATTGACTTCATTTTACAATGCCTAATTTATTTTGTACCAAGGAAGACTTTAAACTGTTTAACAGAAATCAGCTTAACTTTGATTTCTTACTTGTTGCAACGCGTTTCAATTCATTTGTGTTTCAATAACAACGTTTGAACTCTCTTGTCTTGACAAACCAAGCATGGAAATTTCCTCATAAAAGAAGAAATTAAAAGGATTTCCATACTCAAGCCATAGCACAGTACACTGAAAAGAGAGGTTCTGGCTCTTAGGAAAGCCAAAGGAAGGCCACTCACCAGAATTCCGTGGAGATATTACAGTGGGTCCTGCCAAGAAGGAATTCAAGGAAACTGGGAACGGCGACACTGTGATCCCAGGCCACTCTCTTGGGTACAGAGGTTTCCTTCCCTTATGTGCTCTGCTCTCTCTGAGCTCTTTCTGAAATCAAAAGCCACTGATAGGCACAACAATTCATGCTAAAGTCCAAACATGACACTGAGAGCAAACAAATTAACTGTGATCCCACTGTTGTCCCCAAGATATACCCTGAGATACTCATTCAGAAAGAAGCTATAGTCTCCAAAAATCAAAATACAGAGAGTGTTCGTGACTCTTGCTTTTTATAAAATGAAATACATTTTTCCTATTTTTTTTCATTTAAAATAAGTGAGCACAAAAGCTGCAGCATTTACTCCTCTCTCCCCAAACGTTTGCTCCTTTGCATTTAGCAATTTACATGCATATCTGGATGACAGTTAACCTCCAGAGGCAAAGAAAAGAAAAATGTGTAAGAAAAGTCACTCTGACTGTTCTCAGACATTTGCGAACATTAAAAAAAAAAAACAACAAAAAAACCCCACCACCAATCTATTAAAAAGTCATTTGAAAGCACTTGGAGGTGACGTAGAAGCCATGACATCGAGAAAGTTAGGGAGTTCAAAGTTATAACATTAATCAAATTGGACCCATAGCATCAGACTTGGATTCCAAGCATTAGACTTACGGGAACTTGACTATACATTTAATTTGCTTTATGAAGTAAGTGGTTGAAGAACTTATTCTTTTTAACTAAGAATACTGACAGGGTCTCAGATTTTCAGATGCTGGAAATTATTAAGATTATTAAGAATATCAAAACACACCCACTTCTGGCAGTAGAGAACCAACTCTTCATTTCCCACCTAGTAAGCAACAAAAAAAACCTGGCAGCCCATTTTCCACTCCCTACTTCCAAATATCCAAAGAATCAAAGAACCACTCAAGTAACAAGAGATCCAGGGGTGTTTCAGACATGTGGAAGGAAAATGCTTAAAGGTAAAATTCCTCAAACACATGCCTTATTGCGGAAGCAGAGAGCTGTTCCCTCTGTTAATCCTGATAAAAATCCCACGTACATGATGGCTGTGAGAAAGACCCTATCTATCTACAGCCAAGGGTGCTATTTTCCCTCTAGATCACAGTCATTGTTATTTCCACAAATATACCAAACTCTAAAACAAGTCTTTTCTTGAAGGACGATCACTAAGCATGTAAGTATTGGCTTTAACCACCAGGCCTAGGTTAACTAATGAAATAAAAACTCGATAAAAACTTTCTCTGGTGCCTCCAGTTCAAATATCTCCTAGTTCTGGGGTAGGCAGCAGCTATTGGAATGGCTCTTTTTAATTCCAGACTCTTCCAGGGAGCTCATTGTTTCTTGGCCTATTCCCTGGGTTATTATTTGTGCCCTCTCTGCTTAAACTGTTCCAATAATTGTTTAAGAAGATCCAGTGACACACTGTGGTCCTGTCTTTAGTGAAGAGCACACCGAGAATACGCATCGCTCTGAGAGAGGGGCCCAGGATGGGCCATGTTCTACCACCTTCTCAGGAGGTTTCCACCCTGTGTAGTCTGCCCCTACTGGAGGAGCAGAATCTGCTCCACTGTGGTTGGTATTCTGTTGGGCTCCCTTTCCTATAGAATCCTATGACTGGAATCACCTGGGGCAGGAAAAAAGCTAAGTGGGAAGAGGAAGGGGTATCAGTGGGCGGGGCCATGTTCCTGGTGGGGGTGGTGAGGCTGGGACCATAGGAAGGGAACAGGCTACCAGAAGAGTCTGGAACATCAAAGGGCTAGCACTTGTATCCACGGCCAGGTATGGCAAGCAAGACTTAGCTTCATGACACAAAATGATGCCATGAAATATGGTTGCCTCTTAATGAGCCTTGCCCTGCAATCTAAGAGGGGAAAGGAGAGTGGGGAAGGACACAATGAGCTGGGAGAGACCACTAATTAATCTTAAGCATGAACTTACACTGTGTCTACTTCCATATTCTTTTATATTGTTGGGCTTTTTCTGGGTTATTTTTTGCTAACTCCTACACTTTGGGGAATATACTTGATTTTCCTTGTTACTAGGGAGGTACTACTTCAAAGGACCACCCAATGTTGAGCAGGAAAAAAGATGCATTTGATGGGTGGCCTCTGCATATGGTTTCTTCCTTATTTTAGAATGAAACTGGGTTAAGAAAATCTACTGTAGGTGTCCATCCAAAATAAGTCATTGCTATGATTCACTATGTGACATTTCAGCAAGCCCACTGGAGACAACAGTGGGTGATACTGCAGATGGAAGGCTCCTGGTTTGAAATTTAAACTGCCTGTGAAGCCTTCCAAGTGGAAAACCGCAAACTCTGGCCACTGAGTTCCACTTGGGTTCTTGTCCGTCCTGAACTTAAACCAGAATCTTAGAGGTGGCGGCAAGGGCAGGGACATGCCTGAGCTACAAGCAAGAACAAGCTTCTCCCACATCTTCCCCTAATGTTGGGCTGAATTATATGTAAATGTCCTGCAACTCTTAGGATAAAGTCACAGCTCCCTGGGCTCTGTGGCCGCCCTGCTTAAGAACCTGGGAACAAAGTGACTCATACACTGAACCCAGGTGCTTTACAGGTTGGAGGGGGCATGACGGGTGCCTGTCCACACGTGGGCCCCTGCCAATGCGCTGGAGGCCACAATTGCCAGGCTGGAGGGAATCAACACTAGGGAGTCTCCAATTAGCCCGGTGGTTCTCGAACCTGGGCAGGTTTCAGAATCCCCCAGAGTTTCTCATTCTGTAGGTCTGGGTGGGACCCAGGCTCTGCATTTCTTCCACAGATTCAGATCATGATGCTGGTGCCACAGGCAGACAGTGTGAACTGCTAGCCTGTTCCTCCAGTGCTGGCTGCCCTCCTCAGGCTGAAGGGCAGGAGAACTGACCAGCAGCATCGTGGCCCATCGTGTGGTCTGTACATGGATGTGACAAGGAAGCACAAGATTGGTTTCTTCATGCGGTTCCTTCATGGACACTGTCACTGCCAACAAAGCGAGTGGCTATTTATCGTTAAAGTAAATTTCTGAAGACAGTTATAAAGTGTGAATGAGAAAGTAGCAATGCTGTCAGAACAAGCACGTAGGCTCCTGGAGGCCGCTGCTTTGAAAGCTGACCCCAACGCAGGTATATATTTTGTATTTGAAACAATCATTCGAATTCCTTTAAAATCACGGCATCGAGACACACTGCTCGTTTGTCACAGGCTTGGCCACTACATCCTCAACTACGAGTTTGCAATCTTCTTCCGTAAGTTAGTGGCCTCTTTCGTACTTCTTTCTTTTCTTGCTTGGGCTGCCCTGAGTCGTAGCTAATCTTTCAGTGTTTGTGGCTGAGCCAGTTTGCCGTGCCTGCCCTGGCTTATTTTTCATAAGATGTCTGGAGGAGAGATTTTCCAAAGCATGCAACTCTTCATTAGACGCGGTTTCTGCCAAATCTCGTTTCAAAAGTAACCCCGGATCTGACAGCTCTGAAGTTGGCAAAACCTTGACAGCTTTGCTTTTTTTCCACTATTATTTCCCTCGGGACTAATCGATCACTTCCAAGAGAAGCTCTCTTGCGGTGGTCGGCGTCTTCTACAGAGCCGCGGTTCCTGCGTTTCTGTTGTGCTCTGGCCCCTCGTGGACTTTGTTTTGGACCCGGGAATGCTGACTCACAGCTACAGACAGGGCTCCCGCGAAGAAGCCCCGTCTCTAACCGCGTCCCAGGATGAGGTTTCTGCTGGCTGCTGGTGCCTTCTGGCAGGGGCTGATGAACTTTCTCCAGCTTTGGAACAGGAAGCCCCCGGTGGCTCTCAGCTGCCTTTATGTAAGCCTTCGCCTGTCCCTTGGACGGGGGACCAGATGGGGCCTGGCTGTCCCCCCTCTTCCGTGCTACCTCCGCAATCACTGAGTCACTGGATGTTCCCACACTGTTCCTGCTGCTCCGTGATTTGCTCACGATGCTCCTTTTTGTTTCAGTTCTGTTCACACTAAAACAAAGAAAGATTTTTTTGTTTTGTAAAGCTGTAATGGCCAGGTTTCCTCCAGGTCCCCCTTGTCACACTTCTTACACTTGAAGCAGGACGCATGTGCTACTCTCCCTTCTCCTCACCCCTTGGCCAATCTAGGAAAATCCCCAAGTGTATATTTACATGCAGACCAGATCAAGCAAGAGCCATCACATTTTCCAGTACACGAGGACACACTTTATTTATCGATCACTGGGTTATCAATGGAGTTATGATGGAGTTCATATTTTAACTAAGGCTGAGAGGCATTCATTTCAGATGTTAAAGATCAATATTGCCTACATTTAATACATTGATTTTTTTCCCAGAAGTAAATGCTCAAATACATCCAAAGCACAGGCTCTGTGTGTGTGTGTGTGTGTGTGTGTGTGTGTGTGTGTGTGTGTGTATAAGAACATGCTTGTACATACACAAACTCCCTTTCTACAACACACATACAACTGATAATGCAAACTGCACTCTAAGTAAGTGTGCAATTCACTTGGAGGAGCAGGATAGAAGCTGCCCAGGGAGAATTCAGAGACTGGAGCCTTGTGAATGGCAAGGAGTTTCTTAAACCACCAAACCCGAAATATTGAGACTAAAATATTTCTTTAGTCTAAGCTTTAGTCTGGGAACCAATACGTATGTCTGTGTTCTTACTGTTGCTTTGAGGGGCCCGAGGATTATCACAGTGACACGAGGGTCAGAACAGGCACCTCAGGAAAGGAGTGTATTTTTTCAGATCTGTCTGGGGCTGCTCGGAAAGTTGTACGAAATACCCTCAACAGGTGCTTTTCATCTTCAAGGCACTTGTCATTAATTACTCTCTGCAACACACCTGTGAAGCAAGGCCTTGCTCCCCACTGTCCAGAAGGTGAGAGAAAAAGAGTTTGGAAGGAGGAAAAGCCAGTCTGTGACTTAGAGTAGGGTCAGCGCCAGAGGGGCTTCTGTGATTAGGGTCCGAGCACTCCTGCTGAATTCTAGACCTCGTGTTATGTGCCAACCCATACAGACAGTCCAGAGGGAGGAAAAGGAAACTCATGGGACCTACAGGTCTTGCAGAGCGTTTCTCCTGAGCTCTGTGCCAGGAAGAAGCGGCCTCTCCATGCATGCAGCACGATCCTCCGACGCTCCTTGGAGAGCTCTTCCTGGCTATTCCAAAAGATAACAAAAGTTCAACCAGAAATCTATTAGCTGAACAGGAGGGAAAACAGTTCCACTCCAAATGCCCCGGTGAGCAGATTTCATTTGGTGAGGACTGGATGTAACTACGTCATGTTAAGCTTTTCTAATGTTTTTTAGTTTAGAAATTTTGGGTAAATTGTCACTTCCCTTGGCTTCCCAGCACATGTTTCATACATGAACGTGCACCACAAACGTGCAAGATGGTGATTCCAAGACATCTGGGAACTCTCGTCCACTATCTGATATCTCTGTGGCCCTGTGACGACGCCCCAGGGTCAGTAGCCAGGCAGCCGTGTGACTGTGGGCCTGACCTTCCGGAGAGACCTGGTGGCACAGTGGTCTGTACCCTGATTAGCCTCAGAATTCTTACATTTTCTCTATTGACAAAAATGCAAAATATGGCTTTTGCAATACTCAAGACAGTGTCAAGAGTTAAGCCTTTCAATACGGGTACTTTGAAAACTGGAGTTTGTAATCTTGGTTACTAAAAAACTGGGAGGTTTTTTTTTTTCCTTAAACTGACAGCACTAACATGGTTTTAGATAATTCTTAGTAATCTATCTATCTATCCTTATATATTCCCATGGAAGCTTCATAAGGAAGCAATTATAAAACGTAAAAACCTCCCAACCATCACCAACATTGACCCATTTCTTACTTTTGGAAAGTTGTTTCCTTTTTGTTAGCATGTAGATCATTCAGAAAAGGTGTTAACTTCTTTTATTTTCTGGTACGTTTCTAAGTACCCTTCTCCAGCCAATTCCACAGTAAAATGTTGCTGCTACAAGGAATGGTGTTGGTAAGGTACCAGTAGGTCCTAGCTTTAGACCTACACTGGAATTAAGAATGACAGCCCCAGAGAGCCTGGTAGGCGGCAGCCAGCAGTGTGATGCCCGGGTGTCCCACAGAGTGATGCCATGAGCTTCGTACAATCACTGCCCTGAGCCACTAAGTACCAGCCTTTAGCTCTCACTAACTCTGCCTATGGTTCAGACCTGGACCAATGTCACTCAGAGTCATGTCCAGTTATGACCCAAGTCAGTTTGAAGAGTCAGTGAATAGAATACAATAGGTTTTATTGGATTATACTGCATTTTGATGCTTGTCCCTTTTCTTTTCCCTAAGACTTACTAGATGACTAAAAAGGACTAGTTTAAAAGTTAAATGACAGAGAAAGAGATTGAGATTTATGTGTGAAACACTTCTAAACATGCCCTATAAGTACAGTAGATCTCCCCCTTACAACCACACCCTGTAAGTGCTGTATTTTCAGAGCTGAACAATTAACATAAGGAGCATGAGTCAGGCTTTGAACAACTCTGTGGGAACCAGAAAGCCTTTTGCTATTAGGAATGATGTAAATTCCCCAAGGCTGGAAGAAGTCCACAATGGAGGCAGACAGGGTCATAAATAACAACAATGGATACTGCACAGACCACATAACATATGATGCTGTGATAGTGACACTCTTTGCATCTCATATTCGATTCAACCGCTGCCTTTATTTATTTATTTATATATTTTTTAAGCTTAGAGAGCACTCTGCATTTCCTATGGGAACTTCAAAAACATCTCTAAAAAACAAAGGACAATCCACTCTCCTCCCGAAGTCCTCTGACAACAAACAATGGGGGAAATGTCCTTGGAAGAAAACAACAACAGAAAGAGTGACAGTGTGACAGAAGGAAATGTCCAGCTCAAAACGTACAAAACCTGTGACTTTGTGTTTAAAAAAAAAAAAAAAAGAAAGAAGGAAAGAAAAGAAAAAGAACAAAGAAAAAGGTGAGGCAGAGCCTCCCGCTTCCAAATTAAAACCACATTTGGCAATTTGTTGAAGGAGGCATATTTACATTTGTATGAAGACTGGGTGGGCAGGGGAGAAAGGAGATTAGACTCCTTCAGCCCTTGAACTGTCAGATCTCATTAGAAATCTCTCACTCTTACATTTTAGGGTTAATTCACTCCCCTTTGTCACTAAATCGCAGCCTCCGGTGCCCCCCAAACAAGTATTCCAGAGGAAGCAGCTACCACCTCGGAGCAGGACTTCCCAAGGGACTTGTCCTGATTACTAATGGCTTCTCACATCTGGCATCAAAATGCAACCGTGGCTTATACAGAAGCAAAAGTCTTAAGGCTGAGGTGGCAAGTGCCTCCAGGGCTTACCCGGATGACACTGCTGCTTTTCCGATTCTGTGTGACTAACGACCCTGACATCTTCTGCAAAGAGTACAGACAAACCCAACATATTCAAGAAGGCTATGGGCAGGTCATCCAAAGTCCAGAGTGAGCACTGCACGGGGACTCAGGATTTAAGAAACGGGTTAACCAAGAGGACTGCTATGGGTCAGCATCAATCATCAACGATTCTTCACAACCTGGACTCTAGCTCTGAGTCTAGCTAAGGAAGAAAATGCTGCAACTATCTTTCCCTGGTCACCTCTCCCCCCATTTATTTATTTACCTTTGGTAATACTTTTGGTTTTGGTTTTAAAAATGGCCACCTGTAGGGACTTCCCTGGTGGCACAGTGGTTAAGAATCCACCTGCCAATGTAGGGGACAAGGGTTTGATCCCTGACCCGGGAAGATCCCACATGCCGTGAAGCAACTAAGCCCGGGCACCACAACTACTGAGCCTGAGCTCTAGAGCCCGTGAGCCACAAATACTGAAGCCCACGCGCCTAGAGCCCGTGCTCCACAAGAGAAGCCACTGCAATGAGAAGTCCGCGCACCACAACGAAGCGTAGCCTCCGCTCGCCGCAACTAGAGAAAGCCCGCATGCAGCAACGAAGACCCAACACAGCAAAAAATAAATAAATGAAATAAATAAATTAAAAATAAAATAAAATAAAAACGTCCACCTGTAAAGGTGTGTCTATATACAGTTCCAGGGAGCAACCAAACCGAAGTGGAGCAAGGCCACCGGCCCCAGAAGTCTAATTAGGGAGATACCCTCCTCAGCAGCTTGAGCAGCCCAGGCAGGCACCCAGAGCAAGGGGTCAGGCCCGCCTCCATTCCTGGGGATGCTCTGGAAACCAGTGGATGCACCGCACGTCAAGGACAGCCAAAGCCCATGCGCCCCAGCACAGGTCCAATGGGGAGGCAGAGCAGGTGAGTGTCTAAGGGTGATGGGGGTGGGTATTACCCCCAATGCTGTCTGGTCTGACCTGGGAAACATATTTTAAATTCCTGGACAGAAAGGACTACAAAGAGAATACCCACCAGAATGAGCTGGGTTGAAATGTAGTTAGAAATACTAGTGGATGTTCAAGTTACAAAGCAAGTTGCCATTGTGGATAAATCAAGGATTCATTCACTCCACAGTGACTTACTGAGTACTACTTCTGAACAGAACACTGTTGGATTAATGAGGGATGGGGAGTGAAGGTGGCCTAAAAAAGACATTAAAAATACCCGCTCTTAAGTTTCTATCCTCCTCAAGGAGTCCATAAAACATACCCAGGCCTCCCAAAGGCTAGTGGGAAGATTAGCTGTTATCAGAGGCACAGAGGGATTTTCAAAAATATTGATTCTTGGGACCCATCCCTGGAAGTTCTGAGTCACAAGATCTGGGGTGGGGCTAGGAGATCTATATTTAGGCTCCCAGGTGATTCAAGGACTACTGATGTGCATGAAACAAAGCTCAAGAGAGCAGAGCAGCAGGTACACAGATGTAAACTGGCACGCCAAGGCAGCATCGGGCAGAGAGCGGCCCAGGTATGCAGCATCAAAATCACCTGGGGAGGGCTTCCCTGGTGGCGCAGTGGTTGAGAGTCCGCCTGCCGATGCAGGGGACACGGGTTCGTGCCCCGGTCCGGGAAGATCCCACATGCCGCGGAGCGGCTGCACCCATGTGCCACGGCCGCTGAGCCTGCGCGTCCGGAGGCTGTGCTCCGCAATGGGAGAGGCCACGTCAGTGAGAGGCCCGCGTACCGCAAAAAAAAAAAAAAAAGAAAAAAAAAATCACCTGCGGAGCTTGTTCAAAAATGTCCAGGATTCTACCCCAGAATCTACTGCATTTGGGTTTCGGGGCTGAGAGGGTGGTGGGATCAGGGCACGCACATTTTAGCAAGTTCCCAAGTGATTCTGATACCCGGCAGAGTTAAACTTCTGTTCTTAGGGGCACGGAATTGAAAACCAAGCAGAGTCATCCAATCAGGCACCACTGAACTCTGCACCAAGCATTGTCTGAGGTCCTTGCAGAGACGGACATGGATCCTCAGAAAATGTTCTTCCTCTCATGGAGTCTCCATCCCAGTGGGGAAGACAACAAACAAAAAACCATACAATGTCAGGTGGTGATGATGTTATGAGGAGAAATGAACCTCTAAAGGGTTGCTGGGGTGCAGTTTTACATACAGTGGTCAGGGAAGGCTATGGGAGGTAACAAGGTAAGCTCTACCCACAGACCTGAGTGGAGGATGGGCTGCACAAGCACCTGAAAAGAGCATTTCAAACCTGGGGAGGGGTCAGGGAGCAGGTAAGAGGTGCGTGCGTGCGTGCGTGCGTGTGTGTGTGTGTGTGTGTGTTGATGATGGTAAGGCCATTGGAAGGTTCCAAGAAGAAAAGTGACTTGGTATTTTAAATGGATCACCTTGGGTATAACAGAGGGACAAGGGTGGAAGCAGGGAGACCAGTGATGAGGATACTGCAATGGTCCATTCAAGGATGGTGGGTCTTGGAGGAGGCAGGTGGTGGTGAGAAGTAGTTTGACTGGAAATACAATTTGAAGGGAGACCCAACAGAATAAGCTGATGGCTTGGATATAGAGAGTGAGCGGAAGAAAAAAGTCGAGGATAACTCCATGATCCGTGCTTTAAACAACCGGATGAAGGAAGTCACCCTTTACCAATACAGGAAGTACTGGGGGGGGGGCGGCCTTGGGGAAGTTAAACCAAGAAATGCATTTTAGGTATGTAAGCTTTAAGAGCTGTCCTGGATGAAGAATGGAGATGCTGAGCAGGTGGCTAAGCTACAGCTTCTAGGAAGAGTTCTGTCTGCAGACACAAAGCTGGGAAGTCCACAGAGACGGTATTTAAAGGCATCTGTCTGGACGAGCTCCAGTGGGAGTGCGTTTGGATGAGAAAAAAGAAGTTGAGAAGACGAGGATTCAGGAAGGAAGACTAAAAGGGAATCGTTAGTGAGGAAAGAGAAGAGTCAACATAACATGGTGTCCCTGGAGGCAAGAGGAGAAATGGCTTCGTTAAAAGTGACAACCGTGTCAAAAGCTGCTGAGCCTTCAGGAGTGAAAACTGACCAGTGGAAGGTGACTTGACGAAAGCTATTTTTGGTGAAGCGCTGGGACCCAAGCATACCTGGAATGTGTCCAAGAGTGAAGTGGAGGCAGAGTGGAGCCCAGCACTCTCCAGTGGAGATATGACCTGTGCTGTACAGGTGACTTTAAATCTTCCAGGGACCCATGAAAAAGTAATAGGGAACTGGTGACATTAGACTTCAATAATGCATTATTCAACTCCAAATGTTACCTTTACAACGCGTGATCCATATACAATTATTGAGAGAGTTTATATTTTCGTACTGCCTTTGAAGTCTGGGGTGGATTCTACACTTCTAGTATATCATTTCTGACCGGCCACACTTCAAATGCTTAATAGCCAGATGTGGCCAGTGGCCACAGTACTGGCCAGCATGGGTGCGGACAATGCTTTTGGAGAGTTCTGCAGTAAAGGGGGAGCAGAGAAACTGGGTGGTAGCTGGACTGGGCACGGTGGGTAATGGAGGGTGAGTCTGGGATGACTCTGCAACAGGCATATTTGGTGGGATGTGATCAGCCACCATGTGTCAACCTGCAACTGAGTTCCAGGCACTGTTTCAGAAGCTTTGCATGTATTCACCAATGACACCCTCAAAACAACTTGGGGAGGCAGGGAGTTTTCTTATTACCGCGCCGCATTCGTGGACAAGCAGCACGAATGCAATCCCACTGCTCATCGGACAGCATGGCTTCTTGGGAACATGTTGCTGCCAGTCCCCTGGCACCTGGCTGCAGGCCCCCAGGATATCAGTATCAGTCCAGGGTGGATAGATCCTGGGGGCCATGATGTCAGCTGACCCTGTGTGGGCACCAGTGTCACAGCTCAGGCCAGCTACTGCCTGCCGCAGCCTGGTGCACTGGCCCCCCTTACAGCCCTGGGTGGAAGGTATGGCAGAAGTTATCCCGCCAAACTCTTGTTTCCAGGATTGTAGAACATTCTGCCAGATATGAAGGCAGTAACGGGAGAAGGGGAAAAAAAAAGATCCTCAGTGCTGTTAAGATTTTTCTCACAGAAGCACTTAATGCAGTAACATGGTACTCTCAGTCTTTATCTTTTGAGAGTTGGATCTATTTTCTCATGGTTATATACATGAGTTTCTTCTGATTCTGTTTTGTTTACTCCAAATGAAAACAGCTAATAACCCAACCAGGATATTTTAAAAGTAATCCATAGAATATTAGAATACATAGCTGTTAAATCACATTCATAATGTGACTGTATCTGAATTCCTTGTGATCACATCTGCTCAGAACGACACACCCAGAACTGATCACATCAGGTTAGCGCTCCTGGGATGCAAGGTGGAGCACAGAGGTGAGGGGACAGAGGCCAAGGAATAGCACCACTTGGTGGCTTGTCCCAGAGCCAGTTCCTTAAGCCCCTCATAGTTGGTTCATGATTGTTTGGGGAAGTTAAATGCAGCAAGAGGTATGAAACACACTTTGGAAACTGGAAAGCATTGAGCACGTTTTCTTGACATTGTTGTGAAAGAAAATCTGACACCTGCGCAGACCACATGGGTTTATAAGAAGGCAAAGGATGCTTTGCATCTGTAGGAAACTTACATGATTAAATTCTTTCCCCACATCTCACTGGGGCCTCACTGAGTATTTGGCAGACAGGTAGTGTCCCTATTTGACAGAACGAGACCCAGGAGATTAAGTGTCTAAGGCCACACATTTAGCTGGGGGCAGGATTGAGTCGAGAAGGCCTGGCCCTGGTGCAGCACTCTCCCCACTGTGCCCAGGGGGTCAATTTGCCATCTTGGTTAGAGATGGAGATGGAGGAAGAGTACAGAACACTGAGCCCAAAGTCCGTGGGTCCAGCTTCCCTAGGTCATTATCTCACTGTGGCATCTAGACAAGCCCCTTATCTTCTCTGAACATCAGTTTCCTCATCTATTTTTAAAAATGGGGGGGAGGTGATAATAGCTATATAGTGGGCCCTCACCCATCTCCTGGAAACAATACACAGATTTTCTTTTAGGGAGTCATGTCCCCACTGTCCATCCAAAGTCCATGCCTTTCAGGAGGACTCATCTCCAAGCCTGACTCCAGAAGTGGGCCTGTGACCCAGGCCAGGCGAATCGGAGTTCAGAATTCATGAGCCTCATAGAGATGCATGGGCTACAGTGGCCCAGGAAGGGGCCTGCTCTCTTTTCCCATGAACCTGCAGCCACCAGGACCAACCACCACATGGAGGCTGACCATGAAGCCAAACAGTGGAAGGCAATGCCAACAGATGGTGAGAAACAGTCCTGATGGAAGTCTCTGTCCTCTGATCTCTGGGCTTTTGAGGCACATGAGCCAAAAACCTCCCTTTTCTTCCTAAGCCATTTAAAGCTGGCCTTCCTGTCCCTTGAAAACTAAAAGGTTCAAGACTGACACCATCTCTTCTCAGGTTTGTTGCACTTAACAAGTTATTGTATGTGACAACACTCGGCAAAACTAAAAGCCTTTTGCAAACTATAAAAGCAGCACAAAGATAATATATTATCAGCTTATTTGGGGGAGGGGCAAATACTAATATTAAAGTAAAAAACTGGAACTACTTTCAGTTCTTCATGACCTTGTAATAATAAGGCAGAAAGAAAAGTTTTCCTCCTAGTTCAGTGTGATGCCTGATGACTTCCAGGAGTGTCAGCATGGTGAAATGTGACCTGACACAAAAGGAGCTGCTCACAGAAAAGCAGCCCAAGTAGAGCCTGAAATACGACAGTGACCACAGTCTTAGACGGTGACGCAACCTGGTCATGCAGAAACCACACGTCTTAAAATGAAGAGGTCTCTCTTTCCCAAATTTGACTTCTAAGATTTTCTTAAATTATTTGATATTTAATAAGTGAAGGAAGTGAAAAGGACAAAACAGATGGGACAGAGTAGTCACGAACAATTAAAAGAAAGTATAGAAACATACATGTGTGCATTGGCTCAAAGGAACCAAAGCAAAAAGAGGTACAAGAAAAGGAAAGTGGTATCTCAAGAATCCCACCGTGGCCTGAAGGCGTTTTCTCTGCAGGTGATAACGATGGAGGACGTCTGTACTGAGATGCCAGACGCCGCAGACAAAGCACTCGGTATAGGGACCAGTCCTCATGAGACACCCACCAGGCAGACATGACCTCCCCTATCACAGAGATGAGGAAAGTGACACCCAAGAGGCCATGCCATCTGCCCAATTCCCAAGGGACAAGCTTTGCGCTTCACTAGGGTCCTCTGGCCCACAGGCCCTCCATCTCTCTGCCCTCCCATGAAAGGACAAGTCTCTAAGGGGAAGAGGAGCACAGCCTTGCTGATGATGCTGCCACTTGGGTTAGCAGCAGATACCCTAAGATACCCTAGTGTTTTTGTTTTTTTTTTTGCCGTATGCGGGCCTCTCACTGTTGTGGCCTCTCCCGTTGCGGAGCACAGGCTCCGGACGTGCAGGCTCAGCGGCCATGGCCCACGGGCCCAGCCGCTCCGCGGCATGTGGGATCTTCCCGGACCGGGACACTAACCCGTGTCCCCTGCATCAGCAGGCGGACTCTCAACCACTGCGCCACCAGGGAAGCCCCCCTAGTGTGTTTTTTAAAAATAATTTTTTTTAAGTTTTCATTCCTTCTGAATTGATGACTGTGAAACTATCTTGTGCAGATCTAGGGAAGTACCAATAAAATAGTTGAAAAGAATGTTAACCTGAAAATGAAATCAGTGAAAAAAAAAAAATCAAGGAAGTGATTTTGCAGGAAGTACACATTTCATAGGGATTTTCCAGTGTACACTTACCTAACCCTCGAGAACCTAAAAATAAATCCTAAACAGCCTTGGGCCCCACAGTTGAGTCTCTGGTGCCACACAACTGTGAGAAAACTTGGGTGCTTGAAAGAATTTGTAGGTTTGGGACCAGTGCTTCTTAAGAAGGGAGAGCACTCACTGACCACTCTGAGAATTGAAGAGAGCTATTTCACTCTGGCCAGAAAAACATAAAAATACATACCACTCTTTAAAAAAATTTCAGATAATTCATGAATCATAGGTTAATAATGCCCAGTTTAAAAGCTGAAAGGAAATAGCTGTGAAAAATAGAAACTTAATGGCAATTACCCCAGGCAGAACTACCCCAACCCTTGGAGGTCTCCTTATTCAAAAATACCTTCCCTCAGAGGCCTGTGGTTGAAAAACGCCAACACCCACAGGAAGGTTGCCAGCCCATCGTTCGTGGTGGTGATCTTTTCCCTGACATCTCCCATGGCCGAGCTTGTGGGTCTGGACAGGATGGGAGAGGAGAGAGGTGGGTAAATGTGCAGGGCAGCCAGGCAGGTGGCAGGACTGGCCAGGGAGGGCCCACTGTGGCCCTGGTTGCCGGTGGGAAGAGGCGTGAGAGTCAGAGCAAAGACACCACAGATGACTGTCTGATTTCACAATTCTGCTCAGAACTGGCCCTCTGCCCAGGGATGCAGAAGGAACAGCTCTTCCCATCTCCCTCAGACACAGACAGGGAGACCCCCTTTCCAAGTCTCCAATCTCATGATAGTGACAGACTTCTGTGGACTCGTCTGGGAACCTCGCCCCATTTATGGCATTGCTTCCTTGGGAAAATGAGCACCGAATTCTAAATCATCTGTGTACTAGTGAACTTTCCCAACATAATCCCCTTGCACGTCGACTCCGTCTGTGCTATCGCCGTGGGTGTTCTCATAGCCGTGTGGCTTTTAGGAAGTTGGCCTGAGAGATCTGCTGGTTCCCAGCTCCTCTGTACCTCAGAGCAGTGACTGGGTCCTTCCTCCAAAGCAATGTCTCACTGGGAGTATACCGGCAGCTACTGGAAATGAAAGGCGTTTTAACCGGTGGTCTCTACTCTACCTCCTCCTCCCCTGGATGGTGGTTAACAGAGCTCCCGCAGGAGGTCTTGAGTTTATGCTCTTGTTGTACCCCTTTGTCCGTCACTGACTTGCTGCCAAAATGGGGCTTTGTCACTTAACTCTTTGGTACTTCAGTTTTCACAGTTGCAAAATGAAGCTGGGTTGGCAAATGGAGATGAAAAATGAGAGTGTTGAGCTTCTTGAGAAAATCACATGTGCAAGTATTTTTCTCATTTCTGGCACAGGGGGTAAGGTGTTTAGCTATCTGCTACTCTGGTTTAATGGCATTTAAATTAACTCCTCTTTGGGGAAGAATGGGAATGATGGTGATAATAACAATTAATATTGCATTGGCCCTTTAGAGTTTACATTTTTGTATTGATCATCTCACTTGATCCTTGGGAAGGCTTGCATGGCAGGCATCACTTTTACTTCTGCTTAGTAAGTCTGGGGATGGATGCTCCAAGAAGCCAAATGACTTGTCCAAGGTCATCAAGTGAGTGAGGGGAGAGAAAGTGGTCAAAGTCAAGTCTTGTAATTTCACTTGATTCCTTTTTCACTTGTTCTATTCCCTGCCATGTTTTGCTTAATTCAATCGATTATCTAAGTAGTCATCAAAGGGAGATTATAGGCTTCTCACAGGAAAGGCACATTATGGGGAAAAGGCACAAAGGATTAGAGGCCCCAGATACATCCTATTCTAACTTACCCTATCTAACTATTCTAACCGAGATACGCCCTACCCTAACTTATCTATTCTACCTGTTCTAACTCAGCAAAGGGCAGGTTCCTTTGGAGGGCTGGAGATGGGGGCCAGGAGACATCTTGTTCACAAGTACTGCTGGCTAATCGTTTGGGAGAATTTTATTATTAGGAAGGGAGAACAAAACCTCAGTTTACTGTAACATACAAGCAAAGGATAGTTGATCTTAAAAGAAAATGATTGCCCCTGAGAAAAAATTTTCTTATGATCTCTGTCATTGTCTAGAAAAACTATTCTAGACAGGCCAGACCAACCAAGAGCATCTTCATCGCCCAAGGCTCCTGCCCTGAAGCATTTTCGTTAGCATCATCCACCTGCCAGTCCACACAAGGGAAGGGCAGGCAGGTGATGGATGCCGCTATAGTTCCCATCCTTATCCAGCCCAACTACAGGCCTGGCTGAGGACACAGACACCTACCACACAGCAAAAACGTCACATAATTGAAAAGTAAATGATAAACTCACTGAAAGTTATTTTCCTTACTACGTAAGAAGTTTTTATATAGTAAGGAGTTTGTGAAATACAAAAATACCAATAAAAAAACTGACATAAACAGACAATTCACAAATGAGTGGGTCCTAGTTAAAATAAATACAGACCAAACTTAGTTATCAAGTATGAACTACACAGGAGTACAGACTAGATCATTAACAGAGGTTATCTTTGGGTTGGGAGTCGTGGGTAAATTTTAGTTTCTAAAATCTTTTCTACAATGAACATGTACAATTTTGGTAAGCAGTTATTAAGTAAAAAACTAAGTTCAGAACACTGTGGGAAATGCAAAATATGGAAATGACCTCTTCCCACTCAAGGAAATTTGCCTAGTGCTACAGGAATCTCTTGTTAATGGCTTCCATGTAATTTATCACTAGCATTGTTTAGGAAATACAATAAGATAAGAAGAATGGATTCTTAAAGTCTACGATACAGTAAGAAAAACCTAGAAAAATCATCCACTACTTATTTAATTCTTTTGGTACAAAAAAAAGAGTTCCTCTCTTGAATGATCTGTTTTAAACTTACACAGAAGTTTCCTCAAGGAAGCTAAATAATTCTGTCATCAGGGTACAGAAGTTAGTGCACAGTCAAATTGTTGTTTATTTCTTCTAGTCTAAAAACTTAAGGACTGAAATGTTTCCTTATAATTTCTATTTATCTTTCCTAAGATTAAACTATAACTCTCCCCTGAAATTTTTTTTTTTCAATCACAATTTTTAAAGCTGTGAGTAAAATGCTCTTTTGTGCAAAATCATTTTGTGGTTTTTATTTAGCTACATTTTCATCTGCTTTCTCTGATAGAAATTCAGTGTGAGAAAGTATTTTTGAGATAATCTGATACCCTCCCCCTTGACTGAGAGGAGGGCTAATAAGGCCCACAGAGGTTCAGTTACGCACAGCTGAGAAATATGACAGCCGAGCTAAAAATAACCGAGGCTAGGGCAGTTTATTGCTTCTTTAGACTCATTTGCATTTCAGTTTTATACTCATAAACTAGAAGGAGGATTCTCTAACATTAAACAGTAGCTTGACTTAAGAGAAGTGTTCAGTTTAGTCCTGAAATATTGTCTCTTGTCAGGGCGTGCCAGCAATCCTTCCACTCTAGGCGAGGGCCTGGCGCTTTCTGAAGAATCTTAACAGCTGTTTTCACAGCTTGGCCACAAATCAAATGAAGGTGAGGCAGAGCTTCTGAATATCTTAACGTACACATCCACTTTTCTGCAGCTCTAGTGCTAAATGCCATTTTTAATTTCCCAAACAATCACAGACTTTTACAGCTTAGGTTTAAAAGAAAGTAACTTAGAATTTTGGACTTCCCTTCCCGAACTGTAGAGAGCAGCTGAATGAACCATTAAAGTGCAGAACGGGTACGTCTTTAAGAAAAAAGGAGGCTCTATTAGAATTACAACTTTTAGGTCACCTGGGTCACCTTCAGTACCCTTGATCTGCCAGACTGTAAGCTCCTTGAGGGCAAGAGCACTGTTTTTCTTTTTCTTTGTTTCCCCAGTGCCTACCAGAGCTCCTGGCACACAGCCAGTACTCAGGAAACTATGTTAAAATGTGATGGTGAGAGCAGATGGGAAGGTCTCCAGAGACTAGGAGCCGCTGTAACCAGTGTTCTATGAGACAGCAGCTTTATGCTGACTCTGAAATGTCCCAGATATATACAGAGTTCTGTGATTATTTACACAATAAAGTTATTACTTTGGAAAGTAAAGCTATGACTTCGGTTATGTTCGTTATTTCTTTAATAAAGGAATGATAAAATGATAAACAATTTTAAATTTCCCAAAGCCCCCCTGGGCTTTACATCTAAAGAAGAAAGCAGTCTTTACATGGGGACCTGGGTTTGTAAACACGAAAGAAAACATTTGCTGGAATGGGATACACTGAGCACCATACAAATTTACTTTCTGCTCTTAGTATTTCTAGGGAAAAGAAGGTGAAGGGAAAAACAAAGCTATGAAACTAAAGGTAAAATCTTGCAAAAAGGTTTCCCAGCTCCATTTCTAGCAATAGGTCCCAAGCTTAGGCTATAAGGGCTTCAAGATTTCTTATGAGAAACTGTAGTAAGAAAAATACAGTGACTCATCTCGTAATAATGCCCTTTCTTCCCAAAGTACACATCATGATTCCCACATCCCTGGCACGTGGGCACTCAGGGCAGAGCTATTGCAACAACACGGAGCACCTCCCCACATGGAGTCCCTCGTGCACTGGGGTATGCGTGTGACAGACCTCCGTGCACGAGGGACTCCATGCGGGGAGTCCCTCGTGCATGGGCGTGTGCGTGTGACAGACCTCCGTGGTGCTGGGGGGCAGCACTGACTGCACTCGTTCTGCCCCCAAAGGAGGGGGATTACTCCCTCTGGGCCGCCTGATCAGGAACAGTGGTTCTTTTGTGCTGCCACCTTTAGGAACCTGGGAGCTGAGTGCATCTGGCTTCCCTGTGTCCAGGAGGAGCAGCTCTGAAGAGGCACTCGCAGATTTCCTACCTGACTATTATTTAGACACTGAGGATCGAGGAAAGGAAAGGAAAGGAAAGGGAAAAAGGCAGGAGAAAAGGCATCTCTACTCAAGGCAACAGCACGAGTTAAAGGCTCCCTGGCTGCTGCCCAGGTACTGACTCACCGCCATCACTTCCGTGGCTGGGGAAGAGGGAGTTCAGTAAACAGTTATAGGAAAAATAATTGACATTTATACCAAAGAAGTACCTCTGATACAGCTGCTCAGGAAGCCCATTCCCCAGGCCTCGCTCAGTCAGACATTCCTGGAGAGTAACTACTAAGAGAAAATGAGACGGATCCGGCCTTGTGGTGAGTATCAGTGTAAACTGATAAAAGAATTCGAAGCTTTAAGAAATGTAAGGAAGTTCAAGGGATACTCAGAGGAGAGCCAGACCTCACTGGCTTTGAGCATCTGAGAGAGAGTAAGAATAACGGGAGTAACTTTGCCTTCTCTCTGGCAGAAGGCAATTCTGGGAGGGAAGGATTGTTTATTGATCCTTAAGTAGCTGAGACTGGAGGGATCTGCAGACATCAAATATCAATGAGGACAGAGTCCAAGGCACTTGTAATGGAAGGACTGTGGCCTTGGCTGGACGGGACATTTGTGGGAGAGAGGGCCCTCTGCTTGACCTGGGTATGTTATCGGTTCTGGGGGAAGGAGCTTGAGGAAGCGGTGGACAGGCCTGTGAGGAGGGGCGCTGTACAGGCAGGCTGGCCATGCAGAGGGGTGCACGGAGCCTGTGCCTGGGATGGAGCCATCTGGCAGTGCCAGGCGTTAGCTGACTTGTATACGTGTGGCTGGGAAAGCGTGTATGTGAAGGATGGTCAGAGGTGGGGAAAAAGGAAGCTCAAGAGACAGAGACTGACTACATCTAAAGAGAAGCACTCCAAACAGTGAAAGATCCTCATGATGTAAATGGCACTTTTCTCATAAGCTAACATGGTTAAGTCTGACACTGTTATCCCTGGATATCAGAACATTTTGAATATGAGAACACGGAACTGGCTCACGCAAAAGGCTCAGACCAGTCAACTTTTCAGAATGACAATTCTTAACATTTAGGATGTCCTCCAGATTATAAGATTTATATGACAGCAGCTATAGGAAACTTACATCTGTATAAATACCAGTGCCCCTAAGGAGGATAATATTTCATTTGTATGGAGATATTTTAACTCACCCTTAATAATTTAAAATATTACATATTAATATAACATACCATACAAGATCTAATTTCTTCTGTATTCCATGTGAAAACAGTAGTACTCTGTGGTACAATTAATTGTTGTTTTCTCAAACCACAAATCAATTTCTTCATTGGTCTGAGAATCAGTTAAGCTATATTACATTATAGCTGTTTGCCAACAGCATTACGACTTTAGTATTTATTAATTTACTAAGATAACTCAACATCCTACAAATACTTCACAAATAAACTTTCAATACTTTTCACCAGGTTTGCCCCATTTATTTCACTTAATGTGTATACTTAGCATTTAATTGATAGATGAAATACAGGTCCCACTGGCTTTTCTGAAGGGCTCATCTGCTACAGATGAAGGTATCTAAATTTAAATCTGCATTCTCTGCTCTTTACTTTTGCTGGGTCTCTGTTCACCCTTTTAGTCTCTAAAACACTTTTCCTATGTATTTATTTAAGATAAGATAAGAAGCTGGTTTTAGACCATGTGGGCCAAATTTCAAATGGATTAAAAAATAATAAACATAAGGGATAATCTAATATCCCTATAAATTATTTTAGAAGCATAATAATCATGTCATACTTCATGCCCACGTTTAACGTCTACTAGATTTTTTTCCCTCTTTGTTAAAGTTTCAAGTCACAAGTCCAAGTCCAAAAATATGAAAAAAAAATTGGTACAGAGGTAAGTTCTGATAGATTGAGCTGTGACTGCAGCAAGATACACACACGCACACACACACACGCATGCACACACACACCAAGGAGACTCTCAAACGTATATGCTAAGCTTAAAAGACAAAGCTGTAAACTATAACATTAGGAGTGAATTTTCAGTATCCATTTGTCTGCATAGAGAACTCCAGCGAAACAGAAATAGGACTGATGGAGCTCAAAACTTAGCACGAGAAAAGAGAGAGAAAACAAACCCTATCAGCTAAGAAATAACACACTGGGGAAAAGTACTGGTTCTCATGAAAATGTCAGTGATTCACCATGGAATAAAATTCAAAAGCCACTGACCCCAATGAAAGCTTCTAGTGGAAACGTGGATTTTGCTTCATTTCATTTAAAGAATGCTTTATATTTCATTTAAATACTATCATAAGCATTTTCACAGTTTTTGTGATATGTTTTCTCATTTTTGTATTGCTATGGAAGAGATACTACTGATCATGCTAAATTTTCAAGGCGTCTTCAAGAAAAGAAGCAGCACATCAATTAATCAATATTATCATGCAAAACAGGTAAGACTTTTTGGTCCCTTAAAACATGCACTGAGGGCTCAAGAGCTGAATGAGAATAGACGACAATCTCTTTTCTATTTTTCATAATAACTCATCATTTAAGCAGATTTATTTGCTTACAGAATTTTTTTCATACGTACCAACTCTTCACTCTGACTTGCCAAAAGATCGTGACTGAATGCAAGCTGACTTACGCAGACCACAAATCTGTCGGGAAATACCCGGAGTTCTGTACAAAATGAAGGAAATCACATTACTAAAGGTATCAAAAGACTAAACACAGAAATGCTTGGTCCCAGACTTCTGAGTTACAGCAATAAGCGTGTATGTATCAGACACGTGTCTTCTCCCCTCCCCTCATTTCAGTGTTTGTCATCAATACTGCGGGACAAGCACAAAGCTCTAGGGATGGCCAAGGAGGCTGCAGATTGGTCCACCTGAGCCCCTGGGCCATCATATCACATGAAACCCCCAGGCAGGGCCTTTACAGCTTTCCCTCTGTGTCAGTTTGCTGTTTTCTGTTCAGAACTCACATTTAGGAAATAGGGTCAACATTAACTAATGAGTGTTCTGACGTACACGGGAAGATGACGAAAATCTGAAAACGTGACTCGACAATGTTCTTACTAGTTTACTTATCCTCTCCTCGGTCACCTGGTCTTGGAGAGGTTCTCCTACAACTGATCTGAACCAGGCTATGAAAACAGCAGTGTCACTGATCAGGAATTAATGATCAAACTTAAGGAAATGGTTAAATGTGCAATAGTAGAGTTGATACAACAATACCACAGTTGCAGTGATCCATTATTACAACTTCTTAAAGCAAAACCACTGACTTCTGGGTGGGGAAGACTGAATGAATCACAGAACCAGACTTCTCAACACTCAACGAAAGGACTATAAAGTGGTAAATGCTACTACCTGTGTGCCTCCTTCTCCATCTGTCTATCCATCTCTCCATTCATTCATGCAGCCTCCACCTATCTTTGGAGGGATGCTTAGCTGATGTTAACAGTGTACATTCTGGGGGGTGGGGGTGGGAGGGTCTTCTCTCCCCTGCTTTTACTTGGTTGTATTGCCTGAATATTTTTTATAATACGTATCATATTTATAACAGAAATAAAGCCATCTTTTTCTAAAAGAGAAAATCTTCCTCTTAGATGTGACCAATTTTTATTATGAGTCATGAAAGTGAAGCCTTTTACATACATTGCACATTTCCAACAACGGATGGCAACGGAGAGCACTGAGGTAGTGACGCAAGCCAAGTGTGAAGGTGTCAGTTACACAGACACAAAACTTCTGTACAGTTAACGCCTCACACCACTCGGGGAGGTTAAATGATACCAAAAGGCCTAGCAAGCTGATGTTCCGGGATCTGCTCTCTGCTCACCGGGACCTCTGTTGTCTCCTTGTGGGGGTCACTCTTCTCTATTCCAATTCATTCTACTCAGGGCAAGTGGGGTAGCAGTTCCAACAAGAGCTCCGCTTACCCTGCTCAGAACCCCACCCTGGCTCCTCACCATGCGACCTGCAAACATTCAGTCTCCACGCCTGGGGCCTAACCTGCTATTCTGATCTGACTCCCTCTGGTCCTTCTCATGCAGAAACCCCCATTTCAGGGGGTCCAGTGTGTTTAAACTTTGACCCACATGGGTGCTATATCTGGCTAGGTGGCTAGGGTGGACATTGAAAAGGCAGAAAAACAAAGTTAACATAGCAGTTAGTATTTATTCACTAATTCTTCCAATATCTTATTGAGATAAAAGGTAAACAGTCCACTTCCTGCTTTATGGAAGGGGAAACTGAGACTCAGAATTCATTATTTGCACCCCTGCCCCCCAATATCACAATCTTGAAACATAGTTCACTAGTGGATCTGAACTAGAATTCAAAATGATCAGTTCTATCAAATGATTCCTCTCGAAAATAAGAACGCTAGGGCTTCCCTGGTGGTGCAGTGGTTAAGAATCCGCCTGCCAATGCAGGGGACACGGGTTCGAGCCCCGGCCCGGGAAGATCCCACATGCTGAGGAGCAACTAAGCCCGTGAGCCACAACTACTGAGACTGCACTCTAGAGCCCACGAGCCACAGCCACTGAAGCCCGTGCTCCTAGAGCCCGTGCTCTGCAACAAGAGAGACCACTGCAATGAGAAGCTGGCGCACCACAACGAAGAGTAGACCCCACTCGCCACAACTAGAGAAAGCCCACGCACAGCAACAAAGACCCAATGCAGCCAAAAATAAATAAATTTTAAAAAAAGAAAAGAAAAGAAGAACGCTAGAATGGCAGATTTTAAACAATTTGGTGCCAGGTATTATATAAATAGAAGGCCACTTATGTACCCTTTCACTCTGCTTAGGTTATAACTGAGATTTATATTATGTCAATATTTAAATAAAGTAAAGATTTAAGCAATGGCAGTCCCTACTAGGAAGGGTAGCTAGGCTGTATTTTAACAGATACAAAGTTAACTGGTTTATTTTACTAAGAGAACTGAACAGAGTGGAAGGCCCCACTGTGAGAGTAACATAGTCAACCGACACTTAAAGTTAAGAAAGTGCAGGAGGGTTCCCTTTTCACCATACCCTTTCCAGAATTTACTGTTTCTAGATTTTTTGATAATGGCCATTCTGACTGGTGTGAGGTGATACCTTATTGTAGTTTTGATTTGCATTTCTCTAATAATTAGTGATGTTGAGCATCTTTTCATGTGCCTCTTGGCCATCTGTATGTCTTCTTTGGTGAAATGTCTATTTAGGTCTTCCTCCCATTTTTTAATTGCATTGTTTGTTTTTTTGATATTGAGCTCCATGAGCTGTTTGCATTTTTTTGGAGATTAATCTGTTGTCTGTTGTTTTGTTTGCAAATATTTTCTCCCATTCTGAGGGTTGTCTTTTTGTCTTGTTTATGGTTTCCTTTGCTGTGCAGAAGCTTTGAAGTTTCAGTAGGTCCCATTTGTTTATTTTTGTTTTCATTTTCATTACTCTAGGAGGTGGGTCAAAAAAGATCTTGCTGTGGTTTATGTCAAAGAGTGTTTTTCCTACGTTTTCCCCTAAGAGTTTTATAGTGTCTGGTCTTACATTTAGGTCTTTAATCCACTTGGAGTTTATTTTTGTGTATGGTGTTATGCAGTGTCCTAATTTCATTCTTTTACATGTACCTGTCCAGTTTTCCCAGCACCACTTATTGAAGAGGCTGACTTTTCTCCATTGTATATTCTTGCTTCCTTTGTCGTAAATTAGGTGATGATATGTGCATGGGTGCATGGGTTTATCTCTGGGCATTCTATTCTGTACCACTGATCTATATTTCTATTTTTGTGCCAGTACCATACTGTCTTGATTACTGTAGCTTTGTAGTACAGTTTGAGGTGAAAAGTGAACCCTCCTGCACTGTTGGTGGAAATGTAAATTGATACAACCACTATGGAGAACAGTATGGAGGTTCCTTAAAAAACTAAAAATAGAACTATCATATGACCCAGGAATCCCACTACTGGGCATATACCCTGAGAAAACCATAATTCAAAAAAAGAGACATGTACCACAGTGTTCACTGCAGCACTACTTACAATAGCCAGGACGTGGAAGCAACCTAAATGTCCATCGACAGATGAATGGATAAAGAAGATGTGGCACATATATACAATAGAATATTACCATTAAAAAGAAATGAAATTGAGTTATTTGTAGTGAGGTGGATGGACCTACAGTCTGTCATACGGAGTGAAGTTAAGTCAGAAAGAGAAAAACAAATACCGTATGCTAACGCATATATATGGGATCTAAAAAAAAAAAAAAAGGCACTGATGAAGCTAGTGGCAGGGCAGGAATAAAGATGATGCAGACATGGAGAATGGACCTGAGGACATGGAGGGGGATGGGTAGAGGGGGAAGCTGGGGCAAAGCGAGAGTAACATCGACATATATACACTACCAAATGTAAAATAGTCAGCTAGTGGGAAGCAGCAGCACAGCACAGGGAGATCAGCTCAGTGCTTTGCGATGACCTAGAGGGGTGGGATAGGGAGGGTGGGAGGGAGGCTCAAGGGGGAGGGAATACGGGGACATATGTACGCATATTGCTGATTCACTTTGTTGTACAAAAGAAACTAACACAGTACTGTGAAGCAATTATACTCCAATAAAGATGCATTTAAAAAAAAAAAAGAAAGTGCCCGTAACTGCAGATTCCAAGAGCAAACCTCCACACAGTTACTTTTTAAAGTCCCTGTTTCATGTCTTATGTACTAAAATCATCCAAGGAAGCTGAGCTAGATTTTCTTTCCGGTCGTTAGCATCTGACTCTGTTGTTGTTGGCTGGACACGTCTGAAATCATTTCCTCAGTGGACGTCTTGACTTGGGGAAATGGGGGCCAGGGTGGGGGGAAAGCAGGCCTCATCACACACCTAGGAAAGCATTTTCTTGTGCACGTGCTTGCTCTGTACTCCTGGGCCTTGGTGTGCACCGACAATGGTGAAGTGAGTCACAGTTTAACTGCCTGTCCAGTCACTCTGGAAGCTCAAGGAAAGTGCTGAGATGCAGCAGGAAAGGAAAGTAGAGTGTGGCACCACTCACTGCGCTCAGGCAGGCAGTAAACAGTGCAAGATGAAACACAAATAATCACAAGTGCTTGCAAATACTAAGTTTCATGAAGGCTATGAGGCAACTAGGAATCTTCTTTCCTTAGTTTTCACCCCTTCTCTAAGGACACGTTAATTGTGCACAATGCCTGACGACCCAAGAAATTGGCTTCTCACCTGCATTCTGTGAGCCCCCGAGGCAGCGGAGACGTATCCCTCTCTTGAGGAAATAGGCTGTGATTTGAAAGCCATAACCTGTAAAGTGAATATCATATGATATCACTCATATGTGGAATCTAATTTAAAAAATGATACAAATGAACGTATTTACAAAAGAGAAACAGACTCACAGATTTCTAAAACAAACCCATGGTTACCAAAGGGGAAATGTGGAGGGGGAGGGATAAATTAGGAGCTTGGGATTAACATACACACACTACTATACATAAAATAGATAACCAACAAGGACCTACTATACAGCACAGGGAACTCTACTCAATACTCTTTAATGACCTGTATGGGGAAAGAATTTGAAAAAGAATGAATACGTGTATATGTGTAACTGAATCACTTTGCTGTACACCTGAAACTAAAACAACTTTGTAAATCAAGTATACCCCATTAAAACAAACAAACAAACAAAAACCTGTAAAGTGAAAGAAGACAGCATTAGATAATAAGCTTGTTTGTGACTGAATCCCACGGGCCTAGCCCAGTGCCTGCCATCCAGTGAGCATTCAATGATTACCTAGTGAGCAAAAGATGAAGAGAATCCGTAGAGGGCCTCTCTTAGAGGAAGGGGTGAACAGTGTACGCTTAGCTCTTCCAGGAGGCCCGGCCACGGCACCTGGAATAGCCTCCAGTCCCTGAAGCAGCTCAGTTACTTTATCTGTAAATTGGAATAAATGAGGTCTGACCAAACAGGCCTAACAACCAGTCCCTCCAGGTTGGAGGATTAATTCAGGCTGAGCTGGTGCACCAATCTTGGCCACCTTCTGATGCTCATTACTTATCAGCTCACAGAAAGAAGAGTTTAATACCTATTTGAAGAAGGGTGTATTTCGCCTGTAAATAAGTTATTCTAATTCAAGTACAGTAAAGCCTTTATATAGGATGAGATGAAAAGAAATATGACATGAACCTCCCCCCCAACCCACGAAAAGAGAAGAGGCAGAAAGAAAACTCTCCAATCCACCAGAATGGCCAAACTGAAAAAGGCCAAGAGCGCCAAGTGTTGGCAATAATGTGGGCAAATGGGAATTCTCATGCACTGCTGGTGGAAGTATGAAATGGTACAGCTTCTTTCAGCATCTAAAGTTGAACTTAAGCATAAACACACAGAACGTTAATAGCACTTTTCACAATAGTCCCAAACTGGAAGCAATGCAAATACCCATCAAAAGTACAATTTTTTTTTTTTTTGAGGCACGCGGGCCTCTCACTGGTGTGTCCTCTCCCGCTGTGGAGCACAGGCCCAGCGGCCATGGCTCACGGGCCCAGCCGCTCCGCGGCATGTGGGATCCTCCCAGTCCGGGGCACAAACCCGTGTCCCCTGCATCGGCAGGTGGACTCTCAACCACTGCGCCACCAGGGAAGCCCAAAAGTAGAATTTTTAATTGAAAAAAAGGGAGGAGGTAATAGTCACACAGTGCAATCCTACTCTGCCCCTAAAAGTGAATAAGCTACAACTAGAGGCAATATCAGAACTGAATCTCACAAACATGATGTTAAATGAAAGAAGCCTGGTCCAAAGGAATGCATTCCATCTGTGATGATGGAGACATTACCATTCACCTTACAGGGTGGCAATGGAATTGCAGGTGGCTCACAGGAAGTACCAGCATAGTTCCTTCCTTCCTTCCAGCCCCCCTCCAGGTATAGACTACTCTCTTGATGACGCTCCTGAAATCAAGTAAAAACGTCCGGTTAACACAGTCCAGTACTTGGTGGAAGAATCAGAAGTGAAAGGCCCACCAAAGATTGGTGAGGGTTCCCAGGTTCTAAAACAACCTCAGAAAATTGCTAACTCTTAAAGACAGTATTTTATTTATGAAATTGGAAGGTCCAGGAGTTAAAAAGAGGTGGTCTCCAGGCCCACTGGATTCTCCAAAGACTATCATTATGATTGTTTTGACATAACTTGTACATAAAGAACACAATTAAAGTTTCCAGTTTTACATTCAAGTATCCTTCTGTCACCCTCGTAGAAAGATCCAGAACATCAGTGACCACAGACTTGATGTTCTGTCTCCACAAGCTATGGCTCTGACAGCACAACTGCTTCAGTCACGGGGATTTTGAAATAACAGTGACATCTATGATGGGATAATCTCCAGATTTACTGAGATGAAATATATTTTTTCCTAACATACTTAAAGTGGATTGCACTTTGGTCATGTGGCTTTCTTCTGCTTAAAGTGTCAAACAAAATATGCACACCACTGGCATTATTCTGAGTGCTTTAAAACAAATACTTCAGCCCTTAGGTCACCGAGAGAGTGGAAGTGACATCCACATCTGTTTATTTGTCCTACTGCTGGGGGAGGGGGATGGTAAGAGAGGAGTCCTTAACAATTTGGGATTTACAAACACACAAAGAAAGGTGATTTTCAAAGTAATGATTTATCATGTGAGTCTTCCAAAGGACTGACAACAACAACAAAAATGCAATATCGAAGTCATTCTGCCTTTGCTGGTGGATCACACTTAATGCTTATAGTTCCAGGTGATCAAGAGTCAGATGGCATGCTCAAATTTTCAAAACTCTTTTCCCTGTACAAAATCTCCAGTGATAAAGTGTTATCAGTAGGAAGGCACTAAATCTGAAGTCGACTAGGAAAGCTCGAGCTCAGGAAGCCTGGTATCTGGAGATACCACTTGAGTAATAACTAAATCCTGCTTGGTCAGCTGTCTCAGTAGGACACCTTCCCCTATAGAAAAATAAAGCAGTATAAGTCAAATTCTGACTGTTTTACTACTGACATTACTAGGAGAAATGAGTTTATTGAAATGCTTCCTCTTCTGTCCCCCACCCTCCTGGACAGGATTATGTTAAAGGCAATCATTCCTCAGCTGGAGTCTTGTTATGGTTTTAGTGGAAAACCCTGTCGAATGGCACCTATAAGAGAAATGGTAAGTTTACCATGGAAAAGAGATTTGCACCTGCTTAGTTCAAATTCTACTGGCTGTAGGAAACCTTATTGTTTAAAGAGAAACTTGAAGAGAGAGAAAACACAAGAAGTATTTGTGTCAGTTCTTACGGCAAACTAATTTTGATATGTAAACGAAGAAACTCACTGCTGTTGAAATATACTGAACTGAAATGCTTAGGGAGCTGTACTTCATTTATCCATAGATAATAGGCAGTGATAAAGAGTACATTATCTTTGCTCTTTAATGAAACTGGCTTCACAGACTTGAGCAGGCTACTGAGATACTGTATTATCCAGGGTTAATGTAAAGCTCCACTACTCTTGAAAGCTAAATAGCAGCTTGGCAAAGAATCCAGGAGGCCTTCTGTTTCCCCTTCTTGGGCACCAGCTTGCAACGCTGATGTTCTAAATGCCCGGAACCAGGGGCAGGGCCAGCGGGGGAAGAAGCAAAATGGAAATCATAAAGTGATATTCATCTGAAAACTACATGACAATGGTATTCCAAGATCCAGAGGCACTTATAAATCACACTTAAGGATGCCTGTTTTCTTTGAGCTACTTACTGTGGGCCTCCTTAATTTGAAAAAACTGTCTGTAGCCACAGAAAGAGATTGGGGTTAGAGAGAGGACTGCTTTGTAGTGGAAGCACCTTTCCACCAGGAGTCTTCAGGTATGTCTACTTCTAGAAATAATATATTTCTGCGTTGCTTAATGTCATGAGACATCCAGTACCAGCAGGAGGCCATCGTCTCCCATGGCCCCCAAGCAGCCCCAAAAGTCTCCCATCCCTGTGCCTCCCGCACTCCGTACTTTATAAAGAGCTGCTGCACTTCCGGCTACCTTTCTACAGACAACCTTGCGATGAAGCCCCAGATGATGACTTATTACCACATGTACTTCCTTCTGTTCTTCACCAAAGAACATTAAGTATCCAAGAAAAAAAGGAGGCAGGGGTCGTAATATTTGTGAGAGAAAGAAAGGTGGTCCATGTTTTAAGGATAGAGTTCTGCTACTATTTCATTTAACATTCTGCCTAAAATAAACTGTTCCAAATGGCTTTATTAGAAATTCAGAGATTTCATGAATAGAAAGGGAAAAACAAACAAAAAAAATCAAGTATGAGTTGAACAAATTCCATCCTGGCTTAGCCAGGCAATAGATTAGTTTTAAGTAGTACTGTGCTCCAATGAGTAATACTTTTGAAGGGAGTGGTCGTTTATTTGGGTTGTTACATTTCACAGTCCCAAGACACTAAGAGCAAATATCCAACATGGAGTTTTTACTGTAAAACTATCTAGCTTCTCTTGTTTTCCAGGGGATTCCTGGCCAACATGACTTGAGCTTCCCCAAGACTGCCAAGGGGAAGCTGTGGTCCAGTGCACCATGGTGGGAAGCCCTCTCCCATGGCGACTAGGAGACCAATTCATGGGGAGCCTGGGAAACTGCCTTGGGTCAGCCTGCTGAGCCCCTGGACAGCCGGGCAGGTAAGCACCCTTCACAGTGGGCTCCGCCCACCACTTCATGGCTCCCCTCCAGCGAAGCCTCCTCCCAAACCACAGGGCAGCCTCAGCAAGACATACTGTGTCCCACAACACTTCTCTCCCAGAGGTGACGGCTTCCTTAGTATCCTCACGCACAAGCATGAAAAATTTCCAACACCCAGAAAAGAGGAAAAACAGTGCCATGAACACCCCAAAGCCCGCCATCGATACTCAGTAATGGCTAATATTGTATCATATTTCATATACCCACTTGCTATACCATTTCAGAGTAGACATCATGACGTTTTACTCCTAAATATGCAAGCACAGACTCCCAGACAATGACATTCTCCTATATCACAAAATACTATGATCATAACTGACATGACATTATTGCTCAAATAGACAGTCCATGTTCAAATTCTCAAAATGCCCCCAAAATGTGTATCACTGACTTTCCTCCTGAACTAGAATCCAACCAGAGGTCATGCATTGCATCTGGTTATGTTTCTTACACCTAGAATAATAAAATAACCTCTTCCTTTTTTCCATAACTCTGACCTTTTAAAGAGATCAGGCTAGTTTTTCTGGAGAATGACCCCCATTCAGGATTTGAACTTTAAAGAAAAAATCTCAGTTGCCTAAATACAAATTTTCAAACTGCATGCTATTTTATTTATTTATTTATTTATTTATTTTGCGGTACGCGGGCCTCTCACCACCGCGGCCCCTCCCGTTGCGGAGCACAGGCTCCGGACGCACAGGCCCAGCGGCCATGGCCCACGGGCCCAGCCGCTCCAAGGCATGTGGGATCCTCCCGGACCCGGGCACGAACCCGTGTCCCCTGCATTGGCAGGTGGACTCTCAACCACTGCGCCACCAGGGAAGCCCCTGCATGCTATTTTAGAATGCCAGTCATTTATTAATTTTGATGGTTTCTTTAGCTGCTGCAGGAAATTGCAGGTTCAGACTAAAGCTATAATTACAATTCCAAGTCTGAAACACACACGACTTGAAGATTCAGTCCTAAAGTTGATTTTGAAGAAACCAAATCTTAAATTTATAGATACTTCAATTTTCAGCAAAGGTAAGCTTACCTAAGCAGGTGTGATAGTGGTCTCATATTGGTCTACATTTGTTTTAAGAAAGGGGACTTGGTGGCAATCAGATGACTGTGGGCTGAACTAGAAGCAGCTCCATACTGTGCACCAGTTCAGACTTGTGACTCTTTCCAGTCTGAGGTCTTGAGTCAGTGCTCATTCACTAGCTGAAGACTTGGGTGAGATTTAATAAGACAGTAGGAAGGAAGGGTCTCATACCTATCAAGTACTGACAATGTCTTGGTGCTAGACTAGGCCAGGAACACATAATATATTTAAAAGATGGGTAACGTGTGTGTTTTAAAGCTATTTAGTTCAGGAGAAATGAAGTTATAACTCATGACTTCTGAAACTGTGCCTATTCGGAAAGTCATACCAGTCCTTATCAGACAGTCAAGGGTAGAGAAATCATAAGCTTGATGCCATCTCTTGAAACATAAAGGAAAAACTAAGTATGAGACACCGTCTTTGAAAAGCCTTTATGGAGCCCTTTGAAACATTTTGTAGGTCTAAGTGCGACCTTCACCATTGCTGATGTCGGTGGGGTTGTAGAAAAAAACTGTTCTGTGGGAACCAAAAAACAAGTGTCCTGTCCTAAGTTTAAGAAGACACACACAGGATCCTAGTCTAAGACCACAACTGGGAAACAATTTGGGTGGGTAAGTGGAATATTTGATCCTGGGCTAAAAGTTTCACTTATTACCCAAGACATTTAGAGACTCCAAAAAAGTTCCCTTGAGATAACATTTCATGTCTTTAAATAAGGACAGAACTGGACTCTGAGTCACAATGAAGCTATGTCTATTTGATGCCAAAACAAATGGGCAAACTGGTTAGTTCCATTAAAAAAAAAAAAAAAAACAAAACCTGTGAACAAAATAATTACTTGAGGCCAAATTTACTTGGAAAAAAACAAACTTTCTACCTGTAACCTCACTGACTTTGTATGTAATACCACGGGCCACATGTGCTATTAATTTTATTATCTACAGGATCTATCAGAGATTGTTAACACTGAATGAGAAAGCTTCTCAGGGCAGACAAAAATTAGAATAAAACATACTGAGAAGCTATCACTTTAGATTTCGTTCGCATACCACTTTCCCACTATTTTGTTTATAAAAATATGCCCTTAACGTTAAATATGAAAACCGTGATTAGATAACATTCAAGCACAGATGAAATGATATTCAAAACGATGGTCTCCATGGTACTCATGGGAATGATGTGATACTGAGTACTTATAAAACTCAAAGTTACCTATAAAATCCTTCACTCACATTTATATAACTAGGCATAAAAAGCAACACAGAGTTTTAAGAAACCTTCTAAATGAGGTAGCTAGTTGTTTGAACTGCTGGTTGTTGAAGCAGGTCCCTCTGCAATAGCTGTCAAACTTCCTGTGCCCAAGACGAGGATGCCAGATGAAGCACGACCTCTGTGGGCTCCTTGTCTTGCACAGGGCCCACTGCAGCTTCGACGACCATGTACATTGAGAAAAAGTGTTCTTGAACCATGGGATTTATTCCAACAGGATCGCAGACTCACAGGACAAGAAAGATCTTTGAGAAGTCACCTACTCTACTTCCCGCTTATTAGGACCATATTTATTTATTTAACATCTTTATTGGAGTATGATTGCTTTACAATGTTGTGTTAGTTTCTGCTGTATAACAAAGTGAATCAGCTATATGTATACATATATCCCCATATCCCCTCCTTCTTGCGTCTCCCTCCCACCCTCCCTATCCCATCCCTCTAGGTGGTCACAAAGCACAGAGCTGATCTCCCTGTGCTATGCAGCTGCTTCCCACTAGCTATCTATTTTACATTTGGTAGTGTATATATGTCCATGCCTCTCTCACTTCGTCCCAGCTTACCCTTCTCCCTCCCCGTGTCCTGAAGTCCATTCTCTACATCTGTGTCTATTTCTGTCCTGCCCCTAGGTTCATCAGAACCTTTTTTTTTTTTTTAGATTCCATATATATGTGTTAGCATATGGTGTTTGTTTTTCTCTTTCTGACTTACTTCACTCTGTATGACAGACTCTAGGTCCATCCACCTCGCTACAAATAACTCAATTTCGTTTAAACCATATTTAAAAAACAATACTGAAAGGCTGAATGAAAAATGCCATGCCTATACGTCTACAACTCAGTTCTTCCTTTACCACTTGAATTGAGGTTGCACACTTAAATGCTTAAGGGGCAAGACAGGTAACAGGAAAGGGCTGGGTTCTGACAGAGGTGAACTGGAGAAAGTACACACCTGGTTTAAAGGGGGCAGCTGCTACTGAACTCCAGCCGTCAACTGCTGCTGGAAACTCGGGTGCAGGGTACCAGATTTTAAGCCTTGCCAGAAAACCTGGAAATCTAAATTTTTATGTGAGATGTCCCAAATTTTAAATTAGCAATGAATTCAAAATTTTAAACTATGCCGTGCAGTCCAAAATAATGTTTCTGAGGGCCACTTTAGCTTCGCACTGCCAGTTTGCAATCTCTAATCTGAACTGCTCACACTTCAGTTGAAGTTCATTTTGTGTCCTGTCTTTGGCAGAGCTGAAGGAAAGCTGGCCACTACCACGTGCTTGGAGATAGGTATTCAGTTGCAATACAGTCATTTATTCTAAGCTAAATAAACCCTGGTCCTTAATCTCACTACACAGGATGTATTTATCTACGTTTAAATCATCTTTCTGACGCTTCTAAGTCCTGATGGTAAAGATATACAGTTAAGGGTTTGACTCAAGGTGGGGGAAAAACTGAAAGACTATACTATTTTAGAAAACGATAATTGTATGAATGTGTGAGATCTGTATTTCAAAAAATCACAAAGCTTATATTAATTAAAAGAAAAAAAAAAAGGACTTGAAAAGATCTGAGTAACATACCATGTTCTTGGTTGGAAGGGCTAACCGGTATAAAGATGTGAATTGTTCCCGTATTTATTTACTTAACAAACATACTGAGTGCCTATTATGCACCAGACAATTCCAACCAAACTCACAATGAAAATGTTATTTTTGTGTGTGAAGGGAAGAGGCAGTTTGGAAGTTGCCAAAAAGAATTCTAAAAAATAATCTAAAAGAAGACTAAACTAGTAAAAATAGGGGAACAAACTGAAAATGAAAATTTTTTTTCAAATTAAAGGTAATGTATCCTTAATGTATTAAAAAAAACCCCAAAACTAAACAGAAACAAAAAGGAGGCATAAAGAGAAGGTTAAATCATCAACAATCCAACCACCCAGAGATAGTCATTTTGTCACCTTGACTTTTTTTTTTTGCGGTACGTGTGCCTCTCACTGTTGTGGCCTCTCCCGTTGCGGAGCACAGGCTCCGGACGTGCAGGCTCAGCGGCCATGGCTCACGGGCCCAGCCGCTCCGCGGCATGTGGGATCTTCCCAGACCGGGGCACGAACCCGTGTCCCCTGCATCAGCAGGTGGACTCTCAACCACTGCGCCACCAGGGAAGCCCCTGTCACCTTGACTTTGATACCCTCCAGATTTTTCTCAAGATATATAATCACACATATATTCTTCTCTCTTTTTACAAAGATGGAGACATGATTTTTTAATGCTGCTTTATAATCTGATTTTTTAAAAAATCTCAGTGTTGTGTGCATTGACTTTGTGTATGGTATCTGTGAGGAATCCACTTTCATTCTTACCCCAATGCATAACCAATAGAATAGTCAACAGAAAGTCCCCACTGATCTGAAATGCCAGCTCTGTCATACATAGACCTGTCTGAGTTATTTTACTCCATTGACTTATCAGTCAATGCACACTGTATTAATTACCTGAGCTTTATTTATAATAAATCTTAATATCCAGGAGTGCACGTTCCTCTCCTGATCCCCAACACTGTTTCTAGTCTTCATCAGGATTACTTGGAGTTATTCTTGGCCCTCCATGCTGTTCATACAACTTTTAGTATTATTCGCTTGTCAAGCTGCATAAAAAAACCCTGTTGGGAGTCTGATTAGAAAGGCCTTGAATCTACAGATCAAGGTGAAGAAAACTAACATCTTGATGATAATGAGACTTCCTATGCATTTAACATGGTAAATCTCCCAATTATTTTTAAGGACTCTCAAAATGTCTTTCAATAAAGTTTAACATTTTTCTATATAAATTTACTGCATACTTTGCTAGGTTTATTATGAGGTACTTCCTATTTTTTTTATGTTGCCATTGTACATGTTAGCTCCTAAAAATAATATTTTCCAACTGTCTGCTATTGTAATTGATTTCTGTGTATGGACCTGCAGCTGAAAAACCTATGAAATTCTCTTATTAATTCTAATAATTAGTCTGCATATATCCTTTAGACTTTTCTATGTATTCATTTACCCCCAAAATGACCCTTTTGTTCTTTATTTCCAATATTTCATCTATATTATCTTCCGTGTCTTATTGCTAGGGCTGGAACCTCCAGTAATTATCGAATATTGTAGTAAGCATCTTTGTGGTGCTCTCAGTTATAAAAGGAATGCTTTTAATGTTTCATCACTGAGAACAATATTTGCTGTAGACTTTTTATAGACACAATCCTAATCTTTCCAAGAGTTTTTATCATGAATGACAGCTGCTTTTCCTGCATCTAGTTATCATATGCATTGTTCTCCTCTAACGTATTAACATTGTACAACTACTAACAGGCTTTCTAATGATGAACCAACTTGGCATGATGTCATGATTTTTTCCTACATTGCCAAATTTGGTTTGCTGACATTTAGTTTAGGATTTCTGCTTTTATATTTGAATGAAATTGACTTGTAATTTTCCTCTCTTTTATTGTCCTTATCTGGTTTTAGTGTCAAATCATACTAACCTCATAAAATGAGTTGGAAATGTTAACTCTTATTCGATTATATAAAACTGGAATTACCTATTTCTTAAATTTTGAGGGAATTCCTTGGTAAAATATCCGGACCTGGTACTTTCTGAAGTAGTGGTCTAAATTGTTTAATTGAATCTATTCAGGTTTTCTCTTTCTTCTTAGCTCAACTTTGCAGTTTATTTTTTTCTATGATTTTTTTTCCTTTCATCTAAGTTTTCAAATTTATTAGCATGAAGTTGTTCTTAATAGTCTTTAATTAGTCTTTTAATTTCCACTGACATCTAATTACATCTTTTTTCATTACTACTATTTCTACTTCTAGGAATTCTCTTTGCCTTTTTCGCCCTTGATTTTGACCACTTTTATTCTTGAAAATTTATTTAAAAATACTTAATTTGAGCTATTTTAAAAATCCTTTCTATTATACATTTCCTGTATAATTTCTTTATATTCTTTTATTTCTCTCCTCTATTTTCCTTGTTTATTAATTTGTTCTTTAACTAACTTCTTAAGCTAGATGCTTAACTTATTCATTTTCAGCCTTTCTCCTTTTCTAATATAAGCTACAAATTGCTCTATGTAGGTGTGCCCTACAACTTCTGGAAAGTAGTCTTTTAATTATCACACTTTAAATATTTTCTGATTTCAATTCAGATTTCCTTTCTGTCCCACATATTATGTACAACTATGCTTTTTAATTTCCAAAAGTATCTCTTTGTTACTAATTTCTAAATTAGAGAATGTGATTTATCTTTTTTTAAAATTTTTATTTATTTATTTTTGGCTGCATTGAGTCTTCGTTGCTGCATGTGGGCTATCCCTAGTTGTGGTGAGCGGGGGCTACTCTTCGTTGCGGTGCATGGGCTTCTCATTGTGGTGGCTTCTCTTGTTGTGGAGCACAGGCTCTAGGTGCGTGCGTTTCAGTAGTCGTGGCATGCGGGCTCTAGAGCACAGGCTCAGTAGTTGTGGCACACAGGCTTAGTTGCTCTGTGGCATGTGGGATTTTCCCAGACCAGGGCACGAACCCGTGTCCCCTGCATTAGCAGGCAGATTCTTAAGTCACTGTGCCAGCAGGGAAGTCCCCAGAATGTGATTTATCTTGCATGATCATATTCTGTGAAATATTTTGAGGCTTGCTTAACAATCTAATGTGATCTAGTTTCGTAAATGTTCTCTGTATGTTTTGATAAATATGAGCATTCTCTGGCTACAAAATATGTCTGCTGGTTCAAGCTTGTTATTTGTTTTGGTCAAATCTTTCATATCCTTCTTATCTTTTCATCCTTTTGATCAATTTATTAATGAAAATGGTGGGTTAAGATCTCTCTTTATGATGGTGGATTTATCAATTTCTTTTCAGTTCTGTCCATTTTGCATGATATTTTTGGGAACTGTATTATGTACACAGAGGTTTAGAATTTTTATACGTTCAACATAAACTGAACCTTTACTCAATAATCAGTGGTCTTCTTTAACTTTAGTAATGTTCTCTGCCTTAAACATTTTTGATTTGATACTAATATACCTGCTCCAGCTTGCTTTTCAGTGGTATTTGTCTAGTATACCCTTTTCCTTCCTCTTACTTTTGACTTTTCTGAAGTCTTATGTTTTAGGAATATCTCTTATAAATAGCACATGAATAAAATCTTTAACAATCTAGTCTTTAAAATATTTGACCACAATTATCAATAGACATGGATTAATAGCTATTGTTTTTTTATTTGCTTCACTTTTTCTGTTTGCTTTTAAAGCTCTTTCATTGCCATCTTGGATTGATTTATTTGTTTTCCTCCCTTCTTTCCATTTCCCTTCTTCCTTCTTGCAGTGTCACACTATTAATTTTTCAAATGAATATTTAACCTAACAGGGCTAAAGCTAGTCTACCTTTTTACCCCACTCCAAAAAGTCAAGACCTACTAATCACCCATGCCCCTCTTCCACTACGTATCTGCCAATGCTTTCCAGGATTTTAGCTTTATCTTGATTTTTATAAATCCTATAAATTATTCACTTCTGTTGCTTCGCTGCACCCACATAGTTATCATTTTCTTTGTTCACATCTGACTGCTCCTCCGGCCTCTTTCCTGGGATCATGCCCTGCTTCCTAAAGAAGAGCCTTTGGAAGTCCTTATAATGACATTTTGTGAATAGCAAGCTTTTTCAGTTGTCTCTATGTTTGAAATGCCTTTATTTCACCTTCAGTCTTGAAAAACAACTTCACAGAATAAAGAACCCTAGGTCGACAATTATTTTTTTCTCAGAACTCTGAAAAAAATCATTCCAGTACCTTGGATTATATTTTTGCTGTTAACTGATTGATTTTAAAAATATGATCTGTCTTTTCCTTCTGGCAGCTTTTAAGACCTCTTTTAAGTCTTTGGCATTTGGGAATTTACTGCAATATATCTAAGATCTTTTGAAAAATTTATCCTGCTGGGATCTGCTGAGATTTCTTAAATCAGAGAATACATCCTTCACTCCTTTTAGAAATTTGTCAGTCTTTTTCACTTTAATTCCCGCCTCCAATGCCTTTTTCACTGTTCTCCTGGAACTTTGATTTTTCTTATGATGAATCCATTTTCTCTTTTCCTAATTTGCCGGGATCCTGCTGAAACTCTGACTGATGTGATACTGCCACATTCCATTCCAGAAAAAAAAAAATTCTAATTCACATTCCCACCAAGAGTATAACATCATGTGCATTTCCCCATATTCATACCAACATTGAGCAATCAGCCTTCACCTGCCTAATAGGTTAATGCTCACGGCTCATGGCTTTTTAATTTCCAGTTCTTTAACTGCAAGTAAGGACAAACTTTAGTTCAGATACATTTGTATTTCTACATGTCCTTTGTTCATTTCTATTAGGGTGCAGAGCTTTTTTTAGTTTATTTTTTTCACTGATTTGTAAGCATAATTTTACAATAATTACATTAATCTTTTATCTGAAAATGTTTTCTTCCCATATTATCATTTATATTTTAACTTTGTTTATAGTGTTTTTTATTTTGCCAAAGTATTTTCCACTTTTATTTAGTAAAACACATATATTGTTTTGAAATTCTGACATAAAGCTTTTGCCCATGCCAAAAGACAACTAAATCACTTACATTATCATTTTCTTATAATATTTTTATCTTATGTTTAAGTCAAAAATCACAAACTAGGGCTTCCCTGGTAGTGCAGTGGTTGAGAGTCCACCTGCCGATGCAGGGTACACGGGTTCGTGCCCCGGTCCGGGAAGATCCCACATGCCGCGGAGCGGCTGGGCCCGTGAGCCATGGCCACTGAGCCTGTGCGTCCGGAGCCTGTGCTCCGCAATGGGAGAGGCCACAACAGCGAGAGGCCCGTGTACCGCAAAAAAAAAAAAAAAAAAAAAAAAAAAAATCACAAACTAGTGGCCTACGAAGGTGCACGTGGTGTTATAAATGTTTTTTAATTAGTTACAAACATTTTAAGGATTGGGCAAGTTTACATGAAAATATGTATTTTCAGCTTCACTTGAAAAATCAGAATATGTAGCACATGGGCCTACATTTCCACAATGGCACAGAGTGTCTAAAATTGGTAGAAGCCACAGCAAGCCAAGTGGGGGAAGGTGAGGATTATCGGTCGTGATAGAACCAATGAGAAAGGGACACATTCAAGGGACACTTCAGAGACAGAAGCAGAGACAGGTTTGGTGGTCCACAAACAACATGCGCAGAGAGGGTGAATTCCAATGACAGTGTTTCCAGCTTTGTTGACTTGGTGAATGGGGGCTTGCTAAGGAACAGGGAGGGTGGGGAGAATTGGTAAGACAATGAACCAAGCTTTAGACAGAAGGACCTATGAGATGTCTGGGAACGGCTGTCTGGGAAGCAAATGGAAATAAGGTGTGGATTTCAGAGCAGAAGTGATGTCTGGAGATATATACTGAGGCAACTCTGACCAAAGGGAAAAGAGGTCCATGGTGGAGCATGCCAACCGAGAAATGAAGAGGATGAGGGTCAGCAGAGAAAGAGGCACCCACAGGAGTGGTCAGACGGGAAAAGGGATAACCATGGGAGTGAGGTTTTGGAAGTTAAGGATAAAGAGAGTTTCAAGGTCAAATGCATTAGTAAAGGTAGAAGTAGAAAACACTAGGAGTTGACAATTAAGAGGTGGTCGACAGCACTTCTGAGGTGGCTTCACAGTAGAAGAGTAAATGAGGGTGAGAAAGAGGGCACAAAGAGACAAACATCTGCTCCAGGAACTCTGCAAACAGAAGGCAGCACAGGAGTGTCAGGGGAAACTACTGAAGTAAAGGCAAACCGTCGTTTGTCCCTCTGGGACCACACTCCTGTTCCCGTTCCCCAGGCTCATGCTGGCTTTCTCGACAGGCACTGTCTCACTGAGTTCTGTTAGGACCTTACCGTGGCTCTGTCCTTCGTGACATGCGGTCACTGCTTTCTCCTCTGTGTTGACGTAGTCTGTTTTCTGTTCTATGTTTGCTAGTCAGCATTTGTCTGTAACAAACATTCCTCTCAGGATTGTCACCGTCATTTGGGATTTGTATCCCATTTTACAAGGTGCTAGGTCCTTTTGCCATTTTTGATGCATTCACTCAAGCCATGGATGAAAACACCAAATATGCCCAAAGTTTATCATCAATCCTACTGTTTCTTCCAGTTATTAAATAAACCACTGTGAAGTTCAAGTGACCACCTACTGGTCTAGAGTCTTTCCAACTCCCAAGCATGAGCTCCCTGCCCATATCTAAATCACTCGAGGAATGTGAATCTCCACCGCTAGGGTCTTTTACAAATGCATAGGATTCCTGTATCCCCCGCATCCGAGAACCCGATGTAGATCTGAGGTGGGTGCCAGAGAACTGTATTCTTTTAAAAATGCTCCAGGGGATTCTAATGCACAGCTGAGGTTTGGAAGTCACTGCTCTAAATCTTATTTTGTTGATTTACTGGTCTGTTATAATGAAATTAGTAGCAAGAGTCTCACTAGAGTAATGGTGGTACTTTACAGAGTTGTTGGAAGACAAAAACAAAATTCGAGTTCTGTAAGTGAATGTAAGAGAGAAATTACACGAGTTCCTTAAACACAAACAGATAGGCCTTTGGCAAGAATACTATAGCAACAGTGAAGAGGCATGGGGAGAAAGCTAATTTCTAAGGCACTCAAGGCTCAAACTACCAAGGCAATTGATGAGAAGCCAATGCATATTAGCTCTATTATTATCGCACCTCTGGAGGATTTCAAAGAACAGCTCTCATGCCTTCTTTGTTTTCTTCTCTCTCTTTTTTAACTGCCTGCTGATAAACTTTTTCACAGAAAAACAAAAAAACACCACATGCTTTTCCTTTTCTTATCTTCCACAAGTCCTTAGAGTTCACATAAAATGTACATCATTTTGATGTGTAAAAAATTAAAGTGATAGGTATGCAATGACTTATGATCTTAATTAAGACATTAAATCAGATCTCATATAGGCTCAGGTTAAAAAAAGAACAAGCTATGGATGCTATCGGCAAAGTCCGGAAGAATATGTAAAGGGGTCTTTTAAATTTTGTTTTGCTGACACAATATTTACTGATAATATAAATATCAAATAAACCAATCAAAAATACTGATTGATAAAAATATAAGAAACTCCATTTTCACCATATAAACATTGTTAACATGAGATTATGAGAGATAAAACCAGGCATCACGTGCTGCCCAGTGAAATGCAGTGGGAAGTACACCCCCTCCACCACAAAGGATTCTTGCACAAGAAACAACAACAGGGGACCAGACCTCATCAAGCCCTCACTACCAGGTTACAGGAAATACAGGGCTGGAAGAGCATGTTAACACCACCATGCAGATACAGCCAAACCCAAACTGTGGGAAATTCCAGAGGACACTTGACCCAGTTTCTTCAACAAGTAAACAGCAAGAAAAAAAAAAAAAACTGGGAGAGGTTTTCCCATAGGTTCAAAGAGATATTTATCTAAGGTAAAGAGAATCATCCAAATGCAATCAGGGTGTGGACCAACCTTGTCTGGACCCTGATTTGAACAATCCAACTATAAAAGAATTGAAGAGATATTCAGAGAGCTCTGAAGACAGACTATATATCTGATGGCATCAAGAATTTTTTTTTCCTTAACGGCACTTTGATCATTTCAGAAAGCAAACAGGGGCTTCCCTGGTGGCGCAGTGGTTAGGAATCTGCCTGCCAATGCAGGGGACACGGGTTCGAGCCCTGGTTCAGGAGGATCCCACATGCTGCAGAGCAGCTGGGCCGCACGCCACAACTACTGAGCCTGCGCTCTAGAGCCCGAGCACCTAGAGCTGGTGCTCCAAGACAAGAGAGGCCACCGCAATGAGAGGCCCATGCACAGCAATAAAGAGTAGACCCTGCTCACCTCAACTAAAAAGAAACCCCACGCACAGCAACGAAGACCCAACGCAGCCAAAACTAAATTAATTAAAAAAATAAACACAAAAACAAACAAACAAATAACCTCATCTTTTAGAGCTGTGTATATTGAATCATTTGTGTGTAAAATAATACGATATTCAGCATTTACTTTAAAAAAATCGGGAGGAGGGGGCAGGAAAAAGCATAAATGAAATAACATTGGCTATATGTTAAAAATGTGATACTGGCTGATGGATAAGTGGGGGTTCGTTGTATGATTCTATTGTTGTGCTTATTTGAAATTTCTAAGTTACAAAATGAAAGTGAAGATTCTTTTAAAGAAGGCTTAATTTTTAAAAAGAAAACACCATCATTTGATGAAAATATTCAAGAATCTTAAAAAAGGATGCACTTTTCTTCTTTTAAATATTTGTGTTTAAAAGAAAGTCCTTCTTCCAAAGTCTCCAGAACATAAATCTTGATTAAAGCTTGATTTTCTACGTAATTTGCTAACTTTGGAAATAAGATTTTATAAAGAATGCAAAAGTATTCTTTATTATGTTGTGAAATTTAGTCATAATCTTTAGAATCATCTTTTCTGAGGAGATAACGATTACAAGGCAACCTAAGCAAAAATGGTCCAACAGGTGATTGTAAAGCTCTTATCTTCCTGAAGCCTCAATAAGCACACTACTATACTTACAACAGGAATCGTAACTTCACCTCAAGATTCTTTAACAATTAGCAGTCCAAGTTGAAAATATAACTGATTACAGATATAGTTACAGGGATAGCTATAGACACAGATACATACCTTTTGCAAACTCAAGCCACATTACCAACCTGTTAAGTATGGAGTAAAAAGTGCACCAGTATTAAAAAATACAGCTTTGCAGTAAAAAGAGCACATTGCTAAAAACTGAATCTGAGGAATCTGGCAGTCTGAGATAAAGGAGACCTTCCTACTAAAAACATAGAATCCAGGTAAAAGAAAAAACGTGTTTAAATATTGATACATAGCTGAGCTCGAGAAAAATGGAAATATCAAGGAAATACCAGGAATGGAGAAGGCAAGAGTAGAAAACCAATGGGCAGACACCCTAAGGGCCTCTGGAGAAGGTCAGACGAACCCAGGCGAGGACTAAAGCTGTACCCTGGCCATATCCCGGTCGCCACCCAGCCCTGGGAGGAGACACTGCTCCATCATTCCATGAAAACCCCACTCTCGCCTGACTTGTATATTTTTCTTTTGTTGAATGCTGAGAACTTACCATCCCCTGAGGCTCCACAAAGCCTCCCATAACGTTTCATTATCCCAAACCTCCCAGCTTCCTGCCTAACCCTCCCACAGAACCACTTTCCTGCCCTGCCCTTTCTCTATCGCCACCTTCCAAATGCACACATTTTCAAGGTCACGCTTGAACTCACTTGACTGAGATCTGAGATGTTTCCAGACACAGTTCTCAGCTCTTTTCATAGCAACTTTCTCTCTACCTTTAATTGGTTTTATTAGAAGGTATACATGATAAGAGGCCTTCCCCCCTGGTATTTGAAGGTACTAGACACTCTGCAGGGCTTTGGAGTCTCAGACAGGGAGTCCTGGGGATCCCAGCGGTATCCTGGGGTAGGTGTGAGTCTCAAAGCAATGGCCACCCAAGCAAGGGCATGAACACATGTGTTTCCTTCTGCCTCAAGCCATGCGCCGTCCCTCCCATGCCCCTCCCTGGCCTTGCGCTTCTCGCTGGTTTACTACGTTGTCTTCGTCCTTTCTCAGTGGCACACCTCTCCCACCAGCTCTACAGCGCCCAGGTTCTTCAAGAAGCTCTAGCCCCGCTCAGGGTTTTCCTTGACATGCCAGCCCCACCCATGCCTGTTGTCATCACCCCTCACCCCTGGTCTTGCCCTGCGGTCCCAAGCTTATGCTCTGAGGGCCAGCTCTTCCCTATCCACCTGTGTCTGCACCCTCCACTCTGCTCATTTCCATCATTAAAACCCCTTCCCAGGGCATAGGAGCAAGACAATTTTTTTCTCTGCTCTCTTCTCAAAACACAGCTTTTCTTAAAAAACAAAAACAAAAAACTTTACTGAGCTCAGGAAAAATAAAAAATTCCTTAGAAATGGCAGTAAGGCCAACAGGGTTAAACAAGCTTGGGAATTCTATGTTAGTTATATAACAGAAGTTAAACATGACAGTACATGTCACACTGATGATGAGCTGTCACAGAGTGGGCAGGCTGGCAGCACACTGGAGTTTTCCCATATTAGTGAGGCATTCTACTGAGTGTGATCTTACTCTTTCTGACCCTGAAAATGATCTCAGGAGAGGAGTTATAGGGACCAGTGTGAACAGGAAATACACATTCTTTCATTCTGTCAAAAGCTGGATGTTCCTCTAATAGTAATAGCCAAACCAGAGGCATCCAACTCATGCTGCTCGTGCACCTACGACAGAGAAGAGACAGAAGAGTTAAAGGAGGACAGGTACAATGCAAGTGCTACAACAAAGACATGTGCGGGAACTGGGGATGCCAAGAAAGGGTGTGTCTAATTAAACAAGGGAGAGTAACAAACTCAACTGGGAGGAGAGAGATTCCCAAGGAAGGGAAATAAATATCCAAGCAGAGTCTGGAAGCGTCAGGAGGATTCTGCTAAGAGGATTGAGAATGGGAGGGCATCACACCCATGTTCGTGTAAAACCACAGGTGACTCCTGTTGGCTCCTGGGAACCCGGGTAGAGTAGACCTCTAGAGACTCAGGGTTCAGAATGCACAGAAGGAAAGGGAGAGATGAAGGATGAGGTTGGACGGATAAGCAAAGGTCAGACTTTAACCCACAGTCAACTTTACAACCTAAAGTAAAAGATTTTAATGAGTTATTGAGACCCATGAGTGTCCCCAGTCATATCTTACAAATACTGTGAACTCACTAAGGCTTTTCCATTAATATGAAGACTTGACTATGACAAGAATCATTTTTCTCTACATCGATTTAGTTAAAATGGAATAATTAGAGTTGATACATCTGTAAAAGATTTAATCTAAAACCCTAGAAATCCTTTGGCAGATTCAATAGTATTTAATTAATTCATTAAAAGGCAGGTGTTTATAACAATTTAAAGTGAAGTTTATACCAACCAAGTTGGTATAAAACAGACTCTTGATCCTGACTAGTAAATGCCAGCATTAACCCTGCTGGGAAAATGAGAAAACAGTTCTGTTAAAAGAATGGGATGATGATTTAAAATTTACTACAAAGCTACAGTAATTAAAATAGTGTGACACTGGCATAAGGACAGACGTGTAGAAATAGAATTGAGAGTCTAGAAATGAACACTCCGCCAAGGGTGCCAAGACAATTAAATAGGGATAGAATAGTCTTTTTGACAAATGGTACTGGGATAACTGGATATCCACATGTAAAAGAAGAAGTTGAACCCTTACCTCACATCAGATACAAAATTAATTCAAAATGGATCAATGACCTAAATGTAAAAGCTAAAACTATAAAAGTCTTAGAAAAAAACACAGATATTTGTAAATCTTTGTGGATTTTGATTATGTAATTATTTCTTAGATGTGACACCAAAGGCACAAGCAATGAAAAGAAAAAAAAATAGATAAATTGGACATCATCAAAATTTAAAACTTTAGTGTTTCAAAGGACACCATTAAGAAAGTGAAAAGACAATCCTTAGAAGAGAAGAAAAAGTTTGCAAACCATGTATCTGATAAGGGACTAGTATCTGAAATATGTAAGGAACTCTTACAACAACTCACTAATAAAAAGGCAACTCAATTTAAAAAATGGACAAAGGATTTGAAGACATTTCTCCAGAGAAGATACACAAATGGCTAATAAGTATTTGAATAGATGGAAAACATCATTAGCCATCAGGGAAATGGAAAAATCAAAACCACAATGAGATATCACTTCATACTCAGCAGGATGGCTATAATCAAAATGACAGATAATAACAAGTGTTGACAGGATGTGGAGAAAAAGGAACCCTCATACACTTCTGGTGGGAATACAAAATGTGCAGCCACTTTGGAAAACAGGCTGCAAGTTCCTCAATATACTAAACATAGAGGTATAAAATTTCTGGTATAAAATATCCAGAAACTCCTTTCTTAGGTATATACTCATAAGAAATTTAAATAAATATCCACTCAAAAACCTATACAAATGTTCATAGCAGCATTATTCATAATAGCCACATAGGGGAAACAGTCCAAATGTCTATCAACTGATGAATGGATAAATGAAATGTGACATATCCATACAACAGAGTATTATTTGACAGTAAATAAGAAACAAAACACTACTGATAAATGCTACAACATGGATGAAACTTGAAAACATTATGCTAAATTTAAAGTTACAAAAACAACATATTGTGTGACTCAGTTTATGTGAAATGTCCAGAATAGGCAAACTGATAGAAACAACACATAAATTGGTGGTTCCCTAGGCTGAGGGTAAGAAAGGTATTGGGGGAAAGTGGTTCCCCCAATACCTTGTGGGTATTTTAAAGGCTAGTGGGTACAGGGCTTCTTTATAGAGTGAAAAAAATGTTCTCAAATTTATTCTGGTGATGGTTGCACAGCTTTGTGAATATATAAAAACCACTGAATCGTATGTGTTAAATGAGTGAATCATATGGTATGTGAATTACATCTCAAGAAAGTTATTATTAAAAAAAAAAATGGAGAACGGGATGAAATGTTCTTCAGCTAAATGGATGGGAACTGTCAGTGTTTCTCATTCTTAAATCCCTAAATCAAGTAGGAAGAATGATGCTTTCCTCTGGCTGAAAATGTCTGAGACTTTCCAAATGGGAAATAATGACTGACTGACATGATGGCCAATTCTAAAAGGCTACACAGAAACAATAGTCCATCATTTTACTAGATTCAGCGAATGCATCGATAAGCATCGGATGTGTGAATTCTATAGTTTTTCAACAGTAGGCCTCCTAGACCTACAGTTATCCTAATTAAATGTCATTGGTGTATTCTGGCCCATCAGAGTACCATATATTACTACAGGCCCCCAAAGTTTATTCAGCCTAATTTTCACTTTTCTAAAAGGCTAGAGAATAAAGATTTAATAAGTTAGAGCTGGAAAAAGGAAAAAAAAAAGTATGAAAAAGCCTCTTCACAAGAGGACTACTTCTAAAGTGTACACTTTTGTTATTAACTAGTGTTTTACTAAAATAAGGATAAACTTACACAATGCAACAACCTTACAGTCTTCCAAAACTTCACATTACCTTGAAAGGAAATCTAGAAGCTGTTTTATTTTCAAATATATCTTATACAGAAAGATTTGTTAAGTGTTTCAAAAATGTTTTCTATTTAAAAGAAACCTTTACGAGTCATTCTTGTAAATAATGAGCATTTCTTTTCCCCCAGGGGAATAATTCCTACTTCAGTGTTTCTAAGAATACACAGGGTTAAAACCGTGTAAAATAGATTTTCTCACAGTTGGGGGAGAGCAAAACACCGCAAATAGGAAACCAGACAGCTAGGAGGTCAAAACACTACACTTCCAGGTCAGACTTCTGGTTGCAATTAAGTAAAATTCCTGCAAATATTTGGAAGGAAATCATATTTTTGGTGTCTCCTTTCTGGCCTTGTAACTTTTTTTATTTTTCTTAGCAGCAACTTATGTATCTATATTATTCATTAAAGACACTCAGAAACACACAAACATACACAATTACAGGCACATATGCACCAACCTATGACCCCAGAATTGCGATTCGATCTTGGCCTCAAAGTTAAAACTAGCATCTCTTCCCAGGCATTCATTTTTTTTAGGTTTGAGATCGTGTGGACCTAGTCTGGGTTTTGCTTAACGTAGACATGGATGATTTTCTCAAGACATTCCACACAATAGGTTAAGCCAAGTTTCCCATTAGTGAAATAGTTCATGATCAAATATCTGAGACCCATTTGAAGCTGACTGGAGTTGAGGCTCTAAGTAGTAACGGCACTGTGCTACAACAACAAATACAAACCAGCTCCACAATTAAGTGCAGATGAGCAGGTATTAAACACGCCTCTTCTCAACTCCCTGGAAATAGCCCAGGGGTTTGCAATGCTTCACAAATGCACACCTCCTTCAGAAAACGGTGGTGGATTCATTTAGAGGTGATATAAATGGCCACTGTAGCAAAGGGAGCAGGTAGTCCCTGCCCAGTTTATAGACGTTATTACAGTGAATATAAAATTGTTTTCATTATAGACAATTGCAGTGGTAAGCTGAAAATACTAACTACAACAACCGTAATTTTAGATTCTCCACTTTTATTCTAAATAAAAGGGTGTCATGTTAGGGAATTTGAAAACGAAAGCGCTCCGGTTTTTAATCATCACTTAGGCTACTGGTCCCCAAATTCCCAAAATACCTAATTAGCAAATCCCAGTCCCAAAGCATTAAACCTCAGCATGTTACCCTCCACTAGACAGAGCCTCTTCACACGTCCTCCGTACCCTTCAAAGTCAAAGAATTCTTAGACATTTAATCAGTGAGATAACTACTATCTATTTTCTCTCTCGAGCTTCCCAATGGCTATAATGTTAGTGATGTGAAACTCAATTACTATGAATTTTTAAATCTTGGCATTGTGATCAGAGGGCCTGGCCAAAGGAAAAGAATTTAAAGGGGACAGACAGGCTGGTAAAAGCCATAAGCGCTTCCCATACATAGGAAAGGCTATTACTATAGGGCAACGGACATAAAACTCCCAAGAAATGTACAGTACACGCCAAGGTAAATAGTTTCCACTATACCTTGTCATCTCACACATTAAAAAATTATATGCAACTCCTGTGAGAAAAGGCCACTGCTTTCTGAGAAATGGGGGTGGGGGGAGGTAGGGGATATGTGTGTGTTTGCTTTCCTCGTTAGTATCTGTCAAACACAGGAGAGGTGCCACTCTTTAAGACTTCATCTGGGATTTGCCAAAGGAAAGTACAGTTTTGTCGGGGTGGGGGGAGGGTCTCACTATCTCCTTCTGCCCCCCACCCCTCCCAACACACACACACACACACACACACACACACACACACACACACACACGCTATGTGGCAGCCAAACCATTTGAACAATATTAAGGCCAGTGTCCCAAGGGCCACATTCCCTACATGCTAGAATAAGCCACTGTTTTCACTGGGTAAACCATGAGAACTATAGGTCCCCCATCCAGTTATCACCATTAGAAACACTGTGACAAAACACACAGATCACTAATAGAATGGTGTTATCTCACGCTGATTATCAATGTAAGGCAGTGACTTTCTCTGCCAGCAGGGCAGGAGTGCCAGCCAGTCCCACCTGCCACCAAGCAGGACTCGTCTTTGGAAGAGCTAGTAATAAACAGTCAGTCTTCACAGAGCTGGTAAATGGGCAGGGCTCTCAGCCAATTGGGACAACTCCTTTTAGAAAAGTCTTGCAACCACCATCTGATGACAAAGACCTTTCTAGAATCCAAGAGTCCCAGGGGATTTGGTAAAGTTGTTTTGAACTTCCCAGTTCCTGAATATGCAGAAATTTGGGAGCAGAGAGTCTGGGTGTAAATGTGAACCAGCCCAAGCCGACTCTAAAGTATAAATGGAGTTGCATCACCATAAAAGCCCCAAGAGAATTGGCATTGTAATTTGAACCTCAGCAATGGCAACGCAGACTTCGTTTTATGAGGAAAAATCATTGTTTGCTATGTGCCGGGCAGGGGCTTTCGGGAGAAGGCCAGGGTGGGAGAGGAAGCAGCTGACTCACCAGCCAGCAGGGTCGATTTAATAAGGTTTATACTAACAACGAAAAGGCCTTCTAGGTGGTTCAAACTGGCGCTCGACAACCTCTTGGTGTGGTGAAAAGAATCCTAACCTTTTTTTTGAAGCTTTGCAATCAAGTTTTTTTGTGTGTTTTAATTCCTTATAAAATTTAAAAAATAAACAAAAGATCAGTTATTGCCACTTCAGCAATGTCCATAACAGGTAACTATAACAAGTGGAAACATGATGCATAGAAGTTTACAGTTTTTGCTTTTCTTTCCATTTATTGCAATAAATGATTAGACAAGTCTCCCCAGTTTCTGAGGATGCAAAGTCTCTCGTGTTGTCATTGCTGCTTTAGCACAGTTACGGTAAAAAGTATAAAACTTAAAGTTTTACAAATTTCCAATTCCTGGAAAAATCATCTTTGCTGAAATTGCGGCACGTTCACCAGAGGCCTTGTGGGCACTTGCTTCCATTATTGCCCTTGTAAGCTTCTCGTGCGGATGAAAGCCGAGCAAATGTTTTGATGGAGTACATTATGGGAAGAAATGTAAATAATAACCAAAGCTATTTAAACACATGTGTAAAGAGAAAACACATGTTTCCATGGTGCCCTAGGACACATCTAGGGAAATCCATTTCTCTTTGTAAAGGGCTGTGAATAGAAAAAAACAATGTCTCCATATTAAGAATATTTAGCAGCATGGCAGATTGTTTTAAATGTGCTGTGCTTTTTACCGTGTATCAAAGCGCAGAAGCTCCCAGCTCCTCCCGTTTCAGGCCGAGAAGCCCTTCCATGGCAGCGTCGGCGGCCGCCCAGGGCTCCACCTCAACGGCCGGGGAGGGCAGGGGCGGGTGCTGACACACAGCCAAGGTGACTCCGAAGCTGGGACTCTCTGCCAAGGGCCTATGTTTCATCAGGGCTGACAGCTGTTGGAGAGACGGTAACTTTCATTGTCCCTAATGTCTAAGGAAAGGATGGTCACGTGACTGCGTAAGGACGGTGTTTCGGAGCAAGCTTTCACTGTTCTCTCTGCAAACGCCGGATGGTTTACATGGAGGAAGGGCTGGGCTCAAACGGAAAAGGTTTTCACTTCCAAAATTTCTTTTAAATAGGAAAAGGCCCTTTTTTCAGTGGGCTGGGAAAATAAATACAAAGCAAAACAAACAGCACAATATGCGAATGTGCGCTCCTGGGGCCCCTGGGGAGCAGGGCTCACAATCGGGCCTGTGTCTGGAGAGCAGAGAGAAAGCTTTTTTTGGCAGGTACGGTGCATCGGGCGATGGGGAAAGGAGAGGAACGTTTCTCAGACGGAGGGAAGAATAGGAAGAACTTGCTTGTTTTGGCAATTCTCATCTTTTTCTTGTGCTCCTCCTGTTGTGTGCACACCCGCTGATTTCCTAACATGGTGGTAAAGTGCCCCCCGCCCTCCCCAGGATGCTGAGTGGGTGTCGATGGACAGATAGGAGGTCTGTTCATCTGGCCCCGAACATTCACAGAAGATGCCTCAGATGCCACAAGAGAACGAGCTGCACGCTGGCTGGAGATTTAAGCTAAGATTTTATAGGAGCGTTCGGCTTAGAAGAAAAGCCAAATAGAAAGCCAAGGCAGACAGAAACCACAGTGCCCAGGAAAATTTAATCTATTTTACGGCATCTTCCAAAGGACTGGGTTTCTTACATGTTAACTGCAAGAAAAAGGTTACACAGAATGGAATAATGGGCAGTTAAAAAAAAAAAAAAAAGGAAAAAAGAAAGATTACTGCTCTACAAACACAAAGATGTCTTAAAGCCCTAATATTTAGACAGTGTATTGTGGGAAGTGCTTGGAGCTGGAAGATGAGCTCTGTTTTCATGATTAGAGGGAAATTTTATTAAAAAAGAAAACACACACACACACTCTCTCCCCCACTCTCTCTCCCTCCCTCTCTCTCTCTCTCTCTCTCTCTCTCTCTCTCCCCCCCCTTAATAGGGAGGCTGAAGCAGTGAAGAGAAGCCAGGCATCTTGACAGCCATGTTTTCATGATGCCTCTGACACTTCCCAGTTATGTGACCTCGGGCAAGTTGCCTGAACTCTGAGCTTGGTTCTCATCCTTAAAACCAGGGTTAAGGATGCTGCTAGAAAGGGCTGCCCCAAGGATCCACCGTGGGTACGCGGAAGCCCCAGCACAGTGCTGGCACCCATCAGGCTGAATCTTGGTAACGGTAACTAGTAGGAGTGGTAACGTTGGAGGGCACTTGTGGTGGTGGTGGGGCTGGAGGGCACTTGTGATGGGCAGGGCTGGAGGGCAGGCATCTGCAGAAGAGGCAGAAAATACTGCAGCTCACCTTACACTGGGGTAGGATGTGGTTTTGACTTTCTCAAAACCAAATGAGGAAAACTATCTAATAATCTGTAACTCGCAGACCACTTTTACCTCTGCCTTTTGTTAAAGGGGCAAGAGATGCTACGATGGAAGCAGAGCACAAAGCCTTGGCAAATGCTACAGTTCGTTCCTTTACTTCTTCCAATGCGTGTGCTCCTCCTGAGTGACAAGCTCTGCACTGGGTGCTGCCCAGGACAGGACCCTTGCCCTCCAGGAGGAGGAAACGATGACTGTGCCACTGTCCAAGCTGGAAAAGGGAGGAGCAGCTCCCTGAGGGGGAAGACGCAACAGATAAGGTTCCTTAAGGGAAATGATAAGGTTCCTTAAGGGAAATGACGCGGGAGCACAGGCCTGCAGGGTGATGCAGAGCTGGCCCAGCGGCGAACAAGGAGAAGAGAGTTGTGGGGAGAGGAAGCAGCATGTGCAAAGGCCCAGAGGCGAGAAAACATGATGTTCTGGGGGCCTGTCAGGTAGGCTATGGTGCCAAGCTGATAAATGAGGGTTTATCATTTATCCCCCCCTGGCCAAAGCCATCTGGGACCAATGACTCCCCTGCCCCTAGAGGAGAGAGGGTCCTCCGGAACCCAGCTTCCCACAGGTCTGGATGAAGGGCCGCCCAAGTCTCCGGGTACCGGGCGGTTGGCTTACCCAGCGTTCTCCTGAACAGCCTGACTGCTCAGTGCCTGAAACTGGGACTAAAATGTCCCGCCCCCCTCCCCGCCACCCCCACAAGGTCATTTTCATGCTTGCTTAATAAAAAGGTTGATCATGGGAGAACTGGGGTCCCTCTGCTGGAATGCAGTTACAAGGTACATAAAGCTGTACCCCAGCGAAGCACACACAGCTACAGAACGGCAAGAGAGCAGAGGATCCCGTGTGAGACTCTCAGCCTGTGCCAAGTGATGCCCTGCATTCCCTAGAACCCTCTGCACAGGTGGGGGCCCAACATGGAGAGGACGCTGCCACCACGGCTCGTGGACCCTGGGGTTGAGGGACACCCTTCAGGGACTGAGAGCTAGTTGCTGGGAGGACTAATGACCAGGAGAGACATGGCATCTGTAGACCACCACAGTCGAAGAGTGGATGGGTCACCTGGTGATGAGGTGGCCAGAAATTTGTCGTCCACTAAAGCCTGTGGCTGGGTGAGTCACTTGGTCCAGTAGAGGGCCATGAGCCAGTGGTAGCCTTGGTAGGAACGCTGTCAGTGGCTTGACCGACAGACATCTTTGGCTTATTGGTTAACTGATACGTCCATGACTCCAAATAAAATGGAGAACATACTTGGGCCCTACTTAAACGGTATGTTATGGGCTGAGTCGTGTCTCTCCAAAATTCTTATGTTGAAGTCCTCACCCTAGAGGTATTCAAAATGTGACTATATTTGGAAATAGCATCTTTAAAGAGATCATTAAAATGAGGTCATTAGGGTGGGCCCTAATCCAATATGACTGTATAAGAGGTGGACTTTATACGAGGGGGAATTTAGGACACAGACATGTAGAGGGAAAACCGCGTGAAGACACGGAGAAAAAGGCCATCTGCGAGCCGAGGAGAGAGGCCTCAGAACCAACCCTGCTGACACCTTGATCTCGAACTTCCAACCCCCAGAAGTGTGAGAAAATAAATTTCTGTTGTTTAGCAGTCTGTGTTATTTTGTTATGACAGCCCTAGCAAGCTAGTACACTGTATAATAGAAAAGAATCTAGGTCTGGTAAATAGGGGTCTGACTTGGGCTACCTTGAAAGACAGCCACAGCTTCTCAGAGAGCCAGGCACCCAAGCAAGGCCCCCTCAAAAATATTACAAGTACATTCTCTAAATTTTCCCCTTGGGATCTGCAATTGTTTACTAGGGTGCCTGCACAGTGAGAAAAGGGAAATACCCAGAACTTTTGAGGATGACTGGACGCTAGCTCTGAGACTGTGCTATGCCTTGGGGTTTCTGGTTGCCACTGTACCCACCAGAGGGGGATAAATAGAAACCTGGCTTCAATTCATCTGACAAAGGGCCCAGCAGGTCTGTGAAAATCTATAGTTGTCTTCTCAGCTGTTGAGTATATGACTGAAATAGATTTACTCGGCAAATGACAGAAGGACTGGGACAAGGACATTTGGGGAAAAGTTACAGAGTGTGAGAATATTTGCATCTGATGTGAATGTTCTCTGAAAGGCCCCATTAAGAGGTGCTTACAATAAGCTGGACCAGATGACCTGCCCCCATGCGTGCTGGCCAGCCTCTTTCCCCAGTTGCCCAAGTACCTGCTCAAGGACTCAGGAGTGATGTGGCCACAGGGGCAAGGATGAACATTATGCTTGGGCTCAACAACACAGACTTAACCGCATCAAGGCTGAGCCCTGCCAAACGTCCAATTAATCTGAGCCTCCCCACCAACTCTCATATCGCAGGGAGACGGGCTAGCCGTGGAGGGTGGATTATATTAGACCTCTTTCATCACAGAGGCGGCAACAGCTTACCTCCATTGGAATAGACCCTTATTCAGGATTTGGATGTACCCTCTATGTCTGCCATGTTTCTGCCAGCCACATCACCCATGCACTTCCTGAAGGCCTCATTCACCATCACCAGTGCAGTGATTCTGACCAAGAAAACTCATTTTTCAAAATAAGACAGTGGGTGCATAAAATTCAGTGGTCCTACCAAGCAATCAAGCCAGGCTCAAATGCAGCTGGCCTTAGACAATGGTGAAGAGGTCTACTGAAAATTCAGCTATGACACAAACTGCAAGGCAGAAGGGATTGTGGAGCTGGGGTGAAGCCCAAAAAGATGTATATGTGCTCTGACCAGCAGAACAACGCATTCCCTTGGCCAGAATATGTGGTTCCTGGAACCAGGGAGTGGAAGTGGGAAGTGACCACCTCAGCAAAAAGTTTGCCTTCCATCCCCCTGACTCTGCTTCTTTAGTACTCAAGAAAAGACTAGAGGGGCTTCCCTGGTGGCGCAGTGGTTGGGAGTCCGCCTGCCGATGCAGGGGACACAGGTTCGTGCCCCGGTCCGGGAAGATCCCACATGCCGCGGAGCGGCTGGGTCCGTGAGCCATGGCCACTGAGCCTGCGCGTCCGGAGCCTGTGCTCCGCAACGGGAGGGGCCACAACAGTGAGAGGCCCACAAGGTAGACGGGTAACACAGAAGGAATATAACGTGTTCGACCTAGCAGAGCACATCCAGTGCTAAAACTTGACGCAAACTATGGCAACCTCAGAAAGGCAGGACCACTGAGGGCTCAAATTCCTTAGGAAGGAAAGTTTGGTCACCTCACCAGGTCAAGAAACCTGATCAGCTGAGTTACTGGCTAAAGACAAAGGGAATATGAAATAAATATTAGAGGAGGGAATATACAAACAGCAACTATTTATTTCATGTAACCGACTACAGAAGTTAGAATGATAGCATCTTCCTAAATTGTCTTCCTTGCTGTACCACATATGTATTTATATATTAACTAAGTTTTTTGTTTTTTTATTCAGGGTATGTTGGCAATAGTTAGCTTCGTCATTTAGTCAATAAGGAAAATAATATGGGCTGTGAATAAACCAAAGGAGGAATACACATCGCTCAGAAATCTCGGGCTTGGAGCTGGGATGTGAGACTTGGGGTTCTCTCTCTTGGAGGAGGTGCTGAGCATATTTTGTCTGTAGTTGGGAGAGTTGTATTGTCAGGCAAAAGTTTGTTGTTATTGTTTGGAAGTTTATGGAAGAAGGAAGCCAACAGGAAAATTTCAGTGGATATTTGTAACTCGTATCCACCCACCCAAAACTTCTGCCCATCCTCCCTGCATTTTGGTAACTTCCCACATTTTTTAAGTCCCACTTTCCCAAGGTAAAAGCCAAACATTTTGCACTCCCTGGCTCACCTGCAACCAGGATACAGCCATGGGATCCTCTCCATGGGAGGAGCACGGCGCCATGGCCACAGGCCAGGCCGTCAGGCTCCTGTAGGCTCAGTGCTGGGCTTTGCAGACGGCAGCTGAAAGGGCTCATGAACCAAAGCCGTCCCCCCATCTTGAGGCTGAGGCTGTGTTGTCTGTGTAGACTCAGAATCGGACTGCCTGGCCCTCCTACAGGTAGATTCTGTTGAACTACCTAATATCTTTAATCAACTTCTCCTCTGCTGCAGAGACAGACCAATTCCAGCTAGTCTCAAGCAGAAATGAAATTAAACAAAGGATATTAGGTAACTAAGGTTCCTGACCACAAAAGGATTTAAGCTGGAGACGATCACATTTTTGTTTTCAAAAGGCCACTCTGGCAGCAGAGGCATGGATGAATTGGAAGGGATATCAGGAGGCCGTGGCAGTGATTCAAGAGCTGATTAATAAGAAGGGTCCTGACCAAGCGAGTGACACAGGGAAAAACAAAAATTTAAGACGAAAAAGGCAAACGACCCAATACAAAGGTAAGCAATAGTTGTAAATATGCAGTTCAGTCAATAAACACATAAAAACAGAAAGATAAATATCAAAGGGCATGACATCTCTTTTTTTGATTTTTGGCCTGTCAGACTGGCAAAAATTAAAAATACCAGTAACACTCAATATTGGCAAAGCTAAGGGGAAAAATATTAATGAGGTAGAGTTGACAGAATCTGAGCTAAGTCTTTAAAATAGAAACTTTCTTACAACGTTAATTTTTACTAAATCCATTGAAATAACAATTCCAGGTGACTTAAGAAGGCTGAGGCTACTGGCAAATGTCTGTGCTATGCTGTTCGCTGACGGAGTTTTTGCCAGTACTCTTTGTATTCCTCAATATTACATGATTAAGGAAATGGCTTAAAAGCCATTTATGTTATTTTTTTTAATAAAGATAACTCAGAGGATGAAATATATTAATTTTATTAAAGCAATCAGCAAAGTTACCAGCCTGGTGACTTCAGCTCACCAAGCATCGTGTGTTAAGTGTCTATCCCATGATGAAGTACGTTATCGTTACTCAGATCTGGAAACGGGAAAGGTAAGAAACTCACACAAATAAGGAAGATACCCAATTTACACAAAAGCGAAAACCATACACATTCACCCTAGTCACCAAGACAGTAAGAACAACTCTATTTTCAGGGAACATGAGACACAGAACTAAACAGTGAGGAGGAAATAGGCAAGGCCTTCCTTACAGTTCATGGCTCTGAAATTCCTTTGGAAGAAAAAGGCATTTAAAGTAAGACTATGGGAGCAGCCGAGAAGAGGCAGTTTCCATTTTTAGTGATGCTGATAATAAACAGTCTGGGATGGGCGGCATCACTATGTATGTCTGCTTCATCCCTGCGGGTGTGCATGTCCTAGAAGATGATGCATCTCGGCCCTCTATGGAAGGCAGCCCTGGGGTAGAGATGGGCGAACAGTGCTCTGACCTTTAGGAAATTAACAGTTTAGTATGAGGTGAAGCAGAGTTACCGGTTTCTGCTCTTGAATTAAGCAGCTTGGTCATTTGGAGGAAAAAAAAAAAAAGAGGCTCTGGGGTGGCAACCCCTCAATCTTTACCAACAAAGAAAGGGAGAAAGGCAGGTAAACTGATTATAAAACAATTATAATACAATGTGACCAATGTTATAAAAGTGCTATGAGCAAGGAAGACAGGAAATTGAGGAAGACTTTGTAGAAGTAATATGTGAGTTAGGTCTTAAAAGCTGAATACTAGGAGATTTCCAGACAAAAGAGAAACCTAAAAACATAAAAACACAGAGGTATAAAGAATGCAGGTTTGCAGGAAATAGAAAAGTGAGTAGCAGGAAGGGACAAGGCAGGCGAGGTAAGTTACAGCAGGCCTTGACCTTACTAGGAAGAGGAAAGATGTATCCATGTGTGTAATTAATCACTTGTACAAACATTTATTAAGAACCTACTACAAACCGGAAAATATGCTCCATGCCGGGGATACCATGGATCATAAAAGAGGCAGAACCTGTCTTCAGGCGACCGGCACACTTGTGGAGAGATCAACATTAATCAAATGGTGTGAACCAAAGTGCAGGATGCTCCTGGGCCTGGAAACAGGGGACCTGTGGACAGGATACGCTTCCCTGGGGTGTGGACTTTGAGCGGAGGGCTGAAAGTGGCAGAGGGGCAGGGGAGGACCAGCGCTCCAACATGGGCAGAAGCCCCAGGATGAGTGGAAGAATGGGGCTTTGAAAGAGAGGAACTGAAGCTGCTGTGGCTTAAGCATGAAAGAAGGAACAAGGGCCACAAGATGAGGCTGGAGAGGCAGCTACCCCAGAGATCTTGGCCTTCACCCAGGAGCCCTGGGGAAATCCTGAAGGGCTTTCTGCACAAAGATCAGACCTGTGACGTGAAGGGATTACACTAACTCAAGTGTTGACAACAGGTGGGGCATCAGCCAGAGCGAGCGCAAGGGCGCCAGGGAGCGTGCTGCTGCAGGTGTTCGAGTGTCCAGCTGAGGCGGGACCCTGGACTGCTTGGTGGCAGCAGAGGACTAGCTCAGGTGGGGACATCGAAAGACATGCTCAGTCAAAGGTTAACTGTTCTCAGAAGCAGAAAGAAGGGAGATGCTGCTTTCACACCGAGTTGGCTTTCGAAGAGGGAGAGGAGTGAGCGGCACACCGTTGCATCAGCACCCTCCTGCTTTCTTGGGCAATCAACCGTGCTGCTTATCTCTGACAGAGAAGCCCGGCTTTTGCCCCCACTAGGGGGCATCGGAGGCTCCAGGGGCAAAAAAGGCTTCTTGTTTGAGGTTGTAAAATAAACCAAGTCAGAGGCAAATGACAAACTGAGAAAAATCTCTTGCAACATACATAACACACAGAGCCTGAATATCCTTAAGGAGCTCTTACAATGTATGAACAATAGAGAGAAATATTATATAGAAATTGAAGTGTGCAAATATCTAGATCATCAAGGTGTCCACCATACCACTGTTTACAACAGTGAAAATATTAGATGCGACCTAAATGTCCCACTGATAAATCAAACTATGGACACAATGGAATTCTATGCAGTCATTAAAAACAGTGATGTGCACCCCGAATGGCCAAAACAATCTTGAAAAACAAGAACAAAGTTGGAAGAGTCACACTTCCTAATTTCAAAACCTACTACAAAGCTATGGTAATCAATACAGTGTAGTATTGGCATAAAGACAGACATATAGACCAATAGAATAGAAGAGAGAGCCCAGAAATAAACTCTCATATTTATGGTCAAATGATTTTTTATAATGGTGCCAAGGCCACTCAATGGGTCAAAGGACAGGCTTTTCAACAAATAGCACTGGGAAAACTGGATATCCACATGTGAAAGAACAAAGTTGGACCCTTAACTTAAACCATATAAAAGATTAACTCAAAATGAATCAAAGACCTAAATGTCTATAAAACTCTTAGAAGAAAAAAATAGGGAAAAGCTTTGTGACACTGAATCCAGCAATGATTTGTTGGATATGACATCAACTGGCTACATCAAAATTAAAAACGTTTGGGTCAAAGGACATTGTCAAAGGCTTTGTTTTCTCCATTTCTCTCAGGAGGGAGAAAATATCTGCAAATCATATCTGATAAAAGATTAATATCCAGAATATATAAAGAATTCCTACAACTCAAACAAATAAACAAACAACCTAATTAAAAAATGGGCCAAGGACATAAACAGACATTTCTCCAAAGATACACAAATAGTTAATAAGCACATGAAAAGATGGTCAACATCACTAATCATTAAAGAAATGCAAACCCAAACCACAATGTGATACCACTTCACATCTATTAAATTTTTAAAATGGTGATATATGTGTTTCAAAGGACTTTTATATTATGTTAGGTGGGAAGAAAATAATTACAAAATTGTATGTACAGTAAGATCACTTTTCTGTTTAAAAACAAACTTCTTGCTCACGTGAGCCCAAGAAAGGCTTTGGGTTTCATCTTGGGGCCAGAATACCATGTGTTCCCTGCCTGTGAGAGAGGCTGGGAAAGTGAGTATTTAGCTCTTCCCTCAGTAGGAGTGGAGGCCAGGGGAGGGGCCAGTTGAGGATGGGGACTGACTAAGCCACTACCACAGTGGAGACAGAGGTCTTGGAACTTTCTCTGCTCCTTTTCCTTCCGTACCAGTTAGAAAGTGACACTAGCCAGGTCTGCTGGAGTACAAAGGATGCAAGCTCATACGGCTTTTCTCAAGAAGACTTACAGTATTACTAAGCAAAATGCCGGCAAGCGTCATCTAATACAATATTGTTTGGACTGAAAATTCTATTTGTCTGAGGCTTTCGGTTTGAATAAATTTAACCTATCTGCCCACTTATCAGTCGTGCCCAAGTAAACAGTGCAGATTAAGTATGCCTTCAAAGGGGAGGACGTGACACCATTCTTTCCCTAAAGAGGTGCTGCATTAGCATAATCTAGTTCACAGCACTACAGTGCTGTCCTCTGAGGATTAACATGGGCTGACTGTTAAGTGTACTACAAAGAGAGCCATGAAATGCTAACTTAAAATTAAAAAATTAAAAACACCACAATGACAGAGTGGAGAGAACACTGGTCTGGGGGGTCAGATTCTGCTGCTTGTGAACCAAGTCCTCCTCCATATTCAACGTATCCCTGAATATGCTGAATATGAATCTGTGCATCAGGCACTGAGCTAAGTGCTGGGGGCAGGGAGAGGAGAAGGGAAGATGCCAGATACACGACATAATCTTTGTCCTCGAGAAGATGATCTTTTATTTGGGCAACCCCCTTAATCTCGCAACCTCAGCTTCTTCACCCATAACTCAAGGATATGACCATTCTCCAAGTGTTATTAGGATAACAGGGTGGGATATTTCAACCTCAGTGCCCTTGACATTTTGGGGGATAGTGTCTTGCTGTGGGGAGCTGCCCTGGCCACTGTAGGATATTTAGTGGCGTCCCTGGCCTCTACCCACCAGATGCCAGTAGCTCCCCTCCATGGCTATGACAACCCAGACTGTCACAGACATTTCCAAATGTCCCCTGGGGCAAAAGCACCCCCAGGTGAGAACTTCTGAAATAGGGTGACATAAATGAAAGCACTTAGAAAAGCATAAAGCCCCAAATCAAGTCAGCGTTAACGTAAACCCAGCTGTAAGACTTCTCAAAAAAAAAAAAATCCTTTAAAGAATTTATAGCTTACTTAGGAATGTTTATTTTCTATTTTTATGTACTTTGCCTACCATTAAAAGCCCTTCAGGGCTTTCTGGTTAATTTGCTTTACCTAATGAATGCATCTTCAATAGAACATATTTTTTAAAAATGTATCACTGTACTAACGTGACAGTCAGAGTCAAACATAACTGCCATCTCTACAAAGCAGAAATTTTATCCAAAATCAAAGTACTCCATTCCTACCTTTTAAGGACAAGGGATTGGATCTTGTGAATTCTGTATTTGACGGCCTGTGCTGTTTACGAACTCCTAAGTATTCCTTCACTCTTGAATCAATGGTTTCTTTTAACAGTAAACAGACTTCCTAAAGTAAATCAGAAAATTAGATATAACTTAATTTAATGCAATGCAAAAAAAATCAGTATCATGCATATTTAAACACCAAAATCGAACATTTCATTTTGTTTGCTCTTTAAATTAGCTATGAATGAATAAAGGAATCATATATGTGCTCATGGATAATGCTGCAGATTTAAATTTGCCACTGAGCTTTGCTTGAAACCATGATGTTGGCTTACTCTGTGATATAAGAAATACACTTCATTTCTCTCTGCCTCAGTTTCACATTTCTAAAAGGAAGATAAAAACACTTCAATGTAAAAATCAGGGCGATCAGGTGACAAAATCAGAGAGGTAAAGACTGTTTTCGTATAAATATCAACCCGTGGGATTGTGACAAACAGAAGAGAGAAGTCAAACAGAGCCAACTCTGGCTGGAGATGGTAGCCCCAGAGCCAGGCCCACTGGGTGGGGACTGTGGACCGGGAGAAGCTGGGAGCCAAGGCACAGTCAGAGGGAACCCTGACCCCTAAGCAGTCAACAGGGGGCAGCCCCCCGTGCTTTCATATGGGGACACAAGGCACAGTGATACCAGATCTTCCAATTTGTTTAAGAGAAACTAGAGACAGTGATTTTTATACAAAAATTTCCCACTTTTCAAACTTGGTTCAAAAAACTTTTAATACCTAACCACCATAATTCATTAGTTTCTGGGATTTACAAATCTACTAAAAAGGAATAGCACCGAGTGGTGGGTTGAATAGCGAACTGGAAATCAGGAGTCTGATTTTCTTCTCATACTTGTTGATGATACTGTATATGCTTTTGTAAAAACTGTACTTTGTTCACCTATTCATGGTAAAAATAATTTAACTTCTTATATTGCTCAAAAGTAGACTAATATTTATTAGGCAACAGAAACACAGGGCATCCCATATGACTAGCAAATTTCTGGAGCTAACATTTTATGTATCGGTGTTATTGATAAAAAGAAAAACAAAACTTTAAAAGTCCAACCACACAATGGGATGACACTGCCCATTCCAGCTACACTACCAGAAGAATGTTACTTGATGTAGGGAAAGGAAAAAATTGCCCACAAATCTAAATGTCTTAACTGAGATTAAGAACTGATGCGTAAGGATGGGTAATTCTGGTTCAGTTCCCAAGGACTCTGCAGAAGGCTCAGAGTTTCCAGGTCACCTCAAACCTGTTTCACTGGTTTCTGGCAATGCCATCTCAGGTTGATCTCTTAGAATCTTCATAAATTAAAATGAGGACAGAGTTGTAAGCTGCTTCAAAGGGCAACGAGAGCCAAACTTTTCTTTTGTTGCAGATACGTGTACTCCTCAAACAGTACAGAGAACCCTTGACTTAATTGACAAACATGAGTTTCTTGATAAAATACAAACACTGGTCTCCTCTCTCCTGCTCTCATTTTGCAGCCCAGAGATGCAGTGCCTTGTGGAATACAGCCGTATTCGTTTACAGTTAGGGTTTTGGCATTGTTCACGCAACAGAAAGGCAGCCTTGTCTCATACTGTTGTTTTAACAATTAAAGAATTTTGCTTCACATGCAGGGTTCAACGATGACTGAGCTAGAAAATATGTGAAAGACATACATGGAAACAAGGATTGTTAAAATTTGGCCATAAATGCCCTATAAGGCCAGAACTAAAAATAGTATGACAAAAATAAAGCCAAGGCCCATACACACAAACTCTCTCCCTAGAGTTACAGGGCTTTCCTTCCATGAGAAAGGTTTGACAAATGGAAGGTAGATATTGTGTGCTGTGGTTGAGATACCCTAGTAAGTGACCACACTGCACTTGGCGAAGTGTTCTCTTCAGAACCAGAGCAAGGCAAGAAAAGACAAATTCCCAGCTAAACTGGAGGGGGGGCAAGAAGACCAGGTCCCAGTCAAGGAGCAAGAGAGAGATGCGCCCAACATCTCCAGGCTAACAGGGGTTCATGTGTGCTTCCCCAGGTTTACAAACGGAACAGTTTGAGTTCAACTGTTTGGGTACAAAGACTACTCATGCTGGACTCAAAATAAACACATGTTTAATACATGTAATTAGTTCCTTTTCCTGAAAAGGAACTGGATATTCTTAAGACTTTCACTATGCAAAGCGACTGTTAAAATGCAATCAAACTGATAGCTCATGAAATCCCAGTCTTGAGATAATCTAATGATTAAGAAAAGATGAAAGCATTGGGACACTGAACATAGGCTAAAGTCATATCCTCAACTAGCTTTTCTCCTTTCTCACACACACACACACACACACACACACACACACACACAAATTATCCCAGAGCGATTTTAATGTCAGTGAACACACTTCGAAGGAACAACTTCAGTAAAAGCCACAAACTATCTACTTTGCTTTGAGAGGAAAACTCAGCTTGCTGGCACTGCATCGGAGCTCTGCAGGTCTAATCGTGCTCTGAGCATCTTGCTAAGTCACGCCCTGCTGCCCGGACATAGGTACGAGGTGGAGCAGCACAGTTGCTTGTGGCACCCTGGAAAATTCTAGCCTTATGCTTTGGCTAGGAAGTGAGTCACATACCCACAGATTTATTGTAAAGCCTTCCAAATCAACTGAATCTTGGCAAAATTGACTAAATATCAACAAAAAGTGTCTAAGGCCGCGGTGGCAGAGCTGGGAGAGAATAGAGGAAAATGGAATGGTGGATTCTAGGATGCTGTTTATGTAAGTCAAACTTTTTGGGTGGGGTCCCCTGGGGTGCATATTAGTCACTTTGGGGAAACGAATTAACTGTTTTGAATCATAGGGACAGGTGTTGAGAAGCCAAATCTTGGAATGACATGAAGGTGAGTTGTAGAAGGAGATGCTGGCCCGTCAAACGTTAAGGCCTGAAGAGTAGGGTTCACGGCTATTTACCTGAACGAAGATCCCATCATATAGAATCTTGCGCCTTCTCGCTCCAGCTTCAGGCCATTGGGTATCCTTCGCAAAATGAGGACAACAGAGTCCTGATGATACTATTATCTCCTGACCGAAAATGTATCACTTATAAATTTTCTTTTGGGAGTTTTCTTTTCTAGTTATCTCCAAAAGCTGACTGAAAACAGTTATCACAGTAAAGGCGTAAAAAAGTGGTATAAAAAAGTACCACTATCACTAGTTTCTTCTCCATATACTACCTTTTAATAAAATGTATTTTTATTTCTAGCTCTAAAAAGCTATTGTGACCAACAAATATCATGGAAGACACCAAGGGCTCTAACATTTGGAAAGTTATGTGAAAGCCACAGGCTCGCTGTCCTGCTCTCCTGTAAGCAGGGATCTGGAGAAGGGAGCCAAGCATGTGATGAGAGCTAGAGGCACCTTCTCACCACCCTCTGCCACAGCGGCACTTGGGTGGGACCTCGGAAACTGAGAGCTGGGAGTGACTCAGCCAGGGTCTGGGAGAACCCCTTCATCTGCAGAGGAGGAGGCTGGGGCCCCAGGAGTTCCAACATCACCACCCTGTCACATGACCACTTCCTTTACTGACTGAGCATCAGCTTAGTGACTGGCCACGGCGAGAAGAGGGCCGTGATGAACCATCTCTACACTTTGTCAAAGGATCACAGGGTGCAGAAGAGGATTTCAGACCAGTGAGAAAGACCAGCTTTGTGTCAACACCACACCTGCTCCAGGTGCTCAGTCCATCCTTTACGGCCAGTCAGGATTACAGTCCCTGCTTACCTGGAAAAGTCACTTTAACTTCTTTTTTTTTTTATTATTATTTTTCTTTTGCGGTACGCGGGCCTCTCACTGTTGTGGCCTCTCCCGCTGCGGAGCACAGGCTCCGGACGCGCAGGCTCAGTGGCCATGGCTTACGGGCCCAGCCGCTCTGCGGCATGTGGGATCTTCCTGGACCGGGGCACGAACCCGTGTCCCCTGCATCGGCAGGCAGACTCTCAACCACTGCACCACCAGGGAAGCCCCAACCTCTTCTTTTTTTAATACAAAGAACCCTTTCCCCCAAACAAAGAGGTAGGAAATTTCTGGTTTAAATACTAGAATAGCAAAGGAAATAGATGTGTCAGTTTCCAAAGAAACAGCAACAACAAAAAAGCAGGTGTATGTCTGTTGTGGGGAACACAACTGTTTTTCAAGGATTAAATAGCACTCAAGATTTATTGTCCACTAATGAAAATGAAAGCTGGAAGAAGAGCTAATATTCTTTTAAAAGCTCCTTGCATTTAAAATAGTGAAAAGTTTTAAGGAGAGCACAGGGAACTATATTCAGTATCATGTAATAGGACTTCCCTGGTGGAGCAGTGGTTAAGACTCCGCCTGCCAAGCAGGGGACATGGGTTCGATCCCTGGTCCAAGAAGATCCCACATGCCGCGGAGCAGCCAAGCCCGTGCACCACAACTACTGAGCCTGCGCTTTAGAGCCCGCGTGCTGCAACTACTGAAGCCCGAGTGCCACAACTACTGAAGCCCATGCTCCTAGAGCCTGTGCTCTGCAACAAGAGAAGCCACTGCAATGAGAAGCCCATGCACCGCAACGAAGAGTAGCCCCCGCTTTCCGCAACTAGAGAAAGCCTGCACACAGCAACAAAGACCCAATGCAGCCAAAAAGAAAAAAAAAAAAGAACTAATTCCACTACTAATGAAATAAACAACTCCTGAATGAATTTATTTAAAAAATATCACGTAATAACCTATAACGGAAAAGAATCTGAAAAAGAATACGTGTGTGTGTGTGTGTTTGTATGTATAACTGAATCACTTTGCTGTACAACTGAAACACCGTAAATCAACTATACTTCAATTTTAAAAAATAGTGAAAAGTTTTCTGGTACCTCTTTCTTCTGTTCAGAAAACCAGCTGGTATCTTTGTTTGAACCTCGCGGAGATATATGAAGATCCACCAGGACAGCAAAATTCCCACACTGAAAGACATTAATGGCAGAGTTAGCTTACGCCCAGCAAACAATGAGAGAAAATCTCACAAATTCCTATGTGGTTGCTCATGATGAAACGGCAACAAAGTTCACTACTGGACAGAAACGTTAATATGGGGCGGGGTAAAACTCATAACCCGATGCTTTTTGCAAGTTTATAAGTTATGCTAGAAATGCTAGGGAGAGATTTAATTTCAATCAGGATAGGAAAGACAAAATATCTATCTCTGGGCCGCACCTTCAAGGAGGATGCCCAGAAATCTGGCAGCAGTTGGAAGGCTATTAAACACTGAGAAAAGTTAAATAGGTCAGTACGAGGTAGGCTCCAGAAAAGAATGAGTCCGTGGACGGCCAGGGGAATTCTTTCTTCCAGATAGGCGAGAACAGACAGAAGTTACTGCATTTTTAGACAGACAAAAGGATTGGCTGGAACCGTACATCTTGGACTAGAACTAGAAGCACGGACAAACGAAAAAGAACCAAAGAGCAGAAGGCAGATGCTGAATGACAGTTATGAAAACTACATGAGTTTTATTAAAATATGCTACAAAGCCTGTCTCCTTTCTTATTTGATAGGCTAGTGCTGTCTAGCATTTTGGAAAAAATGGAAATCTTCTCTATCTGCACTGTTCAATAGGGAAGCCAATAGCCTTATGTGGTTACTGTGCACTTGAAATGTGGCTATTGTGACTGAGAAGCTGAACTTTTAATTTTATTTAATTTCAAGCTAATTTAAACAGCCACATGTAGCTAGAAGCTCTGCAGCATGGCTACAGACCTTGTAAAAACGTGTAGCTTCATAAACCCTTATACCGTATGAGTAAAGTAATCTGAGAATCTCAAGATAACTGTGGATGAACTAACTTAGAAAAGCACCGTGGGTTGCTTTATGGCCAGCAGGGAAAGTCATTTTTGTACCTCTTTGGCTAAACAATTTTTTTTTTTAAATTCTGTGCTATAATTCAGTGGTGAAAAAAAATTTTTTTTCAACAAACGGTGTGAGAATACCAGATATAATATGGAAACAAAATGAAACTCGACACCTACCTCACACCATACACAGAAACTGATTTGAGATGAATCACAGAACTAAATGTAAAAAATCAAATCTATCTTCCCAAACTTGGGGTAGAAAAAGATTTCTTAGACAGGATCCAGAAAGCACTAATTATAAAAGAAAATATCAGCACGCTGGACTTGATCAAAATTTAAAACTTCTGCTCATCAAAAGACACCATTAATAAAATGGATATTTTAAATGCCATAGACTGGGAGAAAATATTCATAAATGCACGTGTCAGACAAAAGGACTGGTGTCCAAAATATGTAAAAAATGCTTCTACAAATTGACGTTAAGAAAACAAAACACAAGCTTGAACAGACACTTCACAATTAAGAAAAACAACTGGTGAATAGGCACATGAAAAAAAGTGTACAACATCATCGCTTATCAAGCAAATACAAATTAACACTGCCAAGAGATACAACTACACACCTACCACAATGACTGCAGTGAAAAAGACTGATGCACACCAAATGTTGGTAAGGATGGGGAGTGACCCAAACTCACACACTGCTCGTGGCAATGGAAAATGGTTCAACCACCCTGGCAAATGTTTGTCAGTTTCCTACAGTTAAACACATATTTATTTTACCATCTGAGCCAGCAATTCCACCTCAGGTATTTACCCGCGAGAGATGAAACATATGTGCACACAAAGAAATGTACACAAATGTGTGTGGATGTTTTATTTGCAAGAATCGAAATGGAAGACAACCCGAAAGTCTCTCACCAGGAGAACAAACAAATTGTGGTATATTCATGCAATGGAACCCTCCTCACCAAACTACTGATCCGCTCAACACGGACTAATATCAATATCATTGCACTGAGCAAAGCCAGGCTAAAATACATACTGCATGATTCCATTTATATAAAGTTCTAGAAAAGCAAAATTAAATCTATGGTCAAAGAAATCAGCACAGTGATTGCTCAGGGAGAAATTGACTGGGGAATGTTCTATGTCTTGTTATACAATTAAGATCAGTTCGTTTCCCTGTATATATGTTACATATCAATAATAAATGATTTTTTAAGTACTGTGTAAAAATATACTCATATTTGTTGACATATATTTAAAATGTAAGTATTATGTCCTTGAAAATGTGTGGGTATTTTGGGGGAGAACAAAGTGAACTTCCCTGGGTAATAAATCATAAAGTATAATGAAAAAGGGTCTCCTACAATGTCCAACAGTGCAATGTCACCCACAGAACTACAGTTTAGTGAGCTGCAACCAGCATTTTATTTTAATGAAAGAGAAATGGGATAAAAAAAAAAATCAATGTGTCACACGGTAAAGTTAAGTCTTGTTTTGTGAAACTTAGGTATGAGTGTACTGAGTTATGATATAAAGCCTATTTCTCACTGTGGGTTGTGGTCAAAAATGTTTGAAAACCATATTCAAATACACTGTTATTTTAAAAGTTTCTTCCATGTTGATTATCGATTTAACCTTTAAGGAGTATGCTGCCACCAGGTGGAGGTCTCATGTCACAACTACAGGATCTTAGCCAGGGATTATTAACCTTTCATGTGCCATGGATCTCTTTGTTGTGAAGCTGATGAAACCTGTGCATAATAATGTTTTTAAATGCATGGAGACACAATGCATAGGAGTAAAAAGAAAGCCAATTATACTGAAGTACAGTTACCCATATTAAAAAAATATTGTAATATAGTAATGGATGTACTTGTTCAATAAGGCATTGGATCTTGTCACACAGTAGTGGATCTAAAAACTACTATAAATCCAAAGTAGTGATAAGCATAAATGACATTTTCAGATGTCTGCCACAATTATAATGCAATATAAAAAGAGCTGTGATTTCTAATGGTAACAAACATTGCTAATACTATTGTGTTCTGAATATTTCATTCATAATAAAAACAAAATTTATTAGAACTTGGTCAAAGTAAAGATGCAACTTTTTTCCCATCCAAGTTCACTGACCCTCTGAATTCTCTCACAGGCCTGTTGAGGCTCCAGGGATCCTAGAACAAGAGTCCCTCCAAAGAGGTGAGACATGCCTCATACACATTCTACTGGGTTTCCTGTGGGTGTTCCACCCTGACTGTTCAGTCAAACCAAGTTCTCTGCTACCCCTTTGTCATTAGCAAAGATGATTTTTTAAATTAAAAAAAAATAGTGACGTTTGAACAACCTGAACTGATACTATGTAATAGTATCCTAAAAAATTGAATGATAAGGTCCAATTTGGTATTTTTTCATCATTTTAGCTCTGATCACAAAGAAACTAGTCTGTTTGATTATAAGAAGACTGATTAAAATGTCTTTTTTTTTTTTTTAAATAAATCATTGAATCTCACTCTGGTGCTCAAACCTTCCCGGGCTTCCTGCCAGACTCCCCACTCCCCAGTGGGGCTCTCCCTCTGCAGCCAGCCTTCTGAGTTTTCCAGCAAGAGCTCTCTCCAGCTCCCACAGTAATAAGAGATATTTTGCCTTTCTGAAGTTCCCTGCTCTCAAAGCTTTGCTTCTTTTCTCCCATGAGTAAACAGAAGTAAAAAAAAAAAAAAAAAAAAGAAAGAAAAAGAACACCACCCCTGACTGCTGCTGGCAGCACAGCCCCCGCCCCTCCTGCCCCTTAATTAGGGGCCATTTCTTCTCTACTCTTCCAGGCAGAGCAGCACAGTCAGCATCACTGGGCTCTCAGGCCAGAGCTGCTCATGCTACACAGGCCGCGTTACCTCCCTCACAGCCCAGCAGCTACGAGAGGAAGCTCTGCATCCCACGCTTGGGCTGGGAACCAACCGGCTGGGGGCCAGTCCGGCTTCCTCCCCCTCCACCCAGAGGTTTCGGCCAAAAACCTGGGAGTCACCCCTAACTCCTCCCTTCCCTCACCCTCAGTCACCACGCCTGGTAGATTTGGCTTCTTCAAGAGCTAAACACACCCCTCCTCTCTGGCTCTCCAGCTCACGTCATCTCCCACTTGGAACATCAGGGCCACTTCTCGGAGTCCTGGATGAACTCCCCAGCCTCCACCAGAGCCACGCCTGCCGCAGAGGGGATGCCGAGGCTCCAAGGCTCTGATGAGGCCCACTTCCCACTGTCTCCCACTGCTCCTGGGCACATGCTCTCTGCCCTTTGCTTCCAGAGCACCTCGATGCTCCCGTGCTCAGTGGGCTCTCACACATCCTCAAACCCTCGCAGGAGTGCGGCCATCCCCATGGAGCTTTTCTGAACAGTTTGCCACTCCCTCCTCCGGATCAGCAATGCTTCCCGTGCTTATTTCTGCATTCAGTGGCTGGTCCATGTAGGGGCCTCCCTTGCCAGACTGTCAGCTCCTCAGTGGAGACAGGGTCCACACCTCAGTCCCTCTGCATCCCAGGGATCAGCACAGTGCCAGCTCACAGTAAATGCTTAATATTTAGTGGAAGGAAGGGAGGGGACGAAGGGAGGGACGGAGGGAGGGAGGGAGGGAGGGAGGGAGGGAGGGAGGGAGGAAGGAAGGAAGGAAGGAAGGAGGGAAGGAAGGAAGGAAGGAAGGAAGTGGGGGGGGCAATCACAGCCTTATCTGCAAACTGGGGGCTCTGACACCACTCTGGGGACAAGGTCACTCTGACTGAGCCCAGGACACTGATGTGTCATAGAACAACTTTCTCCCTCCTTATTCTGGAGCGGCGACAACTATGCCATCACCAGTGACAACCACTCATTTTCCATATTTTGGAAAAAGGGAATTCAAGGATCCTAGGATTACCTCACCCCAAACTCACTGCCAACCAAGCATGTTGGTGATTTTTCCTATTTCTTTCCTAAGAATTCCAAAGTCGAAACTTAACTGTTACCAAGTCTTCAGGGGTGGGAGATCTTGTCCTCTAATTGTACATTAAGTGTAAAATAAAGGTGAAACTGCTACTATTTCTCATACGTGTAGCTCTCTCAGATGCAGGTTCAAAACTCTGAGTTATGTGGAAGGTTCTCCGCATTCTCTCATTCGTTCGTTCATTCATTTATTCATTCCCCACTGAGTTTCACAGGAGCCCTGGGGCAGAGCTGGTGCGGGGGGGGGGGGTGTATCAGAGCACTGCAGGCAGTGTGACTACAGTGCACACCCAAGGGAGCTGAGTGTCAACTCCCCCTGAGGGAGGCCAGGGAGGAGGGTGTGATGTTGCAGCTGAGTCCTGAGGAACAGGGTGACAAGTGGTCGAGAGAGAGGCCCAAGGAAGGAGCTCGGTATATGCTCTGAGGATGGTGGAGTCTGACGACATGGAAACAGGGCAGGAGGGCTCAGAGCACAGAGGAGCCCCGGACGGGCTGAGGGGCCAAGAAGACTGCAGGCTGGAGGGTGGAATGACCTGAGCCAGGCATCCAGGTTTAAAGCCACCACAAGAGCCCAAACGAGGTAGTAGAAGGTGATCCTGAGGTGGGGGGAAGGAGCAGATTTGAGGGATACTCAGAAGACAGAGTCAAGAGCATGTGGTTGGGTGCAGAGGGGGAGGGGCAAGGGTGACCCCAGGGCCCACGGGCAGTTTCCCCCATGCCCCGGGGCTGCCCACAGGCAGTTTCCCCCATATGGGTCTGTCGCATTGTCACTGGCATTGTACACCCACCTATTATTAAAGATTTAAGGCAGCCTGGATTAACAAGGCAAAGATTTAAAATGGGGGAATAAGTAAGAAAAACAAGGGTAAAAAGATAAAATGAAGCCAGTGCTAGGTCTCATAGGTTTGCACAAAAGCCCCCCCATGTCCTAAGTCTCTGCAACAGTCTGCTCTCAGTTTGCTAGTTACCAACGTGAAAAACAAGAGGCCAGAGGCCGTCAGATGAGAACAAATCGGTGCTGAGGATAATTCAATCAATCCTGATACTCAATCTAGAAAGACATTTCTCCTGAATATCTTCATGAAAAAACATGGCAATTATCCTCCTGGAGCATCAACTTGACTCAAAGCCTCTAGCAAAATACTAAATATTTTCATACCCAAACGAACCGCATATAGGTTATAGCACAAAATTTAAAAGTCCCATGATTTTGCAAGAAAGAGCACAGTTTAAAATACTGACAGTATTCAATTTAATCCTCGTCACTAAGCTGTGAAGGAGCATGACTATTACTCGCATTTTATAGGTAAGGAAATGGAGTCAGAGACGGTAAAGGCCAAGTCCAAGATTACGCAGGCAGTGAAGGACAAACCCAGGAATCAAATCCTAATCTTTTACCCCTCAAAGCCGACTTGTGTGCACTACTTGGAAGAGATATCCCCCCCTGTGGAAGGCCCCTCGGGACTCATTTCCTGACCCCACGTGGAGGCACGTTTAAGGCTGCCTGGCCTGGAACCCCCTCCACTCTACTTGGGAACTGGCCTCCTGTCCCCTCTAAGGTGAGTGATGGCAGCTGCGCGGGCCCACCCCATCGGTGCCTGGTGATGGAACCAAGGATTCTGAACGGGGTCCCGCAGCTCCCTTCCCTGGGCTGAAGCGAGGCCCTGAGGGCTCAGATCCTAAAGCTGCCACTGGGGTAGGTACGCTGCTGGAGAAGAGTGCAGCATGGAGGTGAAAGCCCCACTGCAGAGAGAGTGGGGCGAGAGGGCTGTGGGGAGAAAGAAGGAGGAGAAGGGTGACACGTCACGCCAAAGGTGGGGTCGGGTGGCAGGGCAGGAAAAGAGGTCTCCTGACATGAACAGCCCCATCCAGGGAGCTCAGGCTGAAGAAAAGTCAACGCAAATAGTTTGTCAATTTCACCCCTGTTCTTCCTTAAAATACTTGCCCAAGAAATCCAAGCTTGGAGTTTACATTCGAGAAAAGAAACCAGCATACCTTCAGGATGGCATATGCCATAAACACGCAGACAGTTGGGTCAGGGGACAGGAGAATAAACAGTTAGTTGTACTATTGGAATACACGACACCCTTCATCTAATTGCAAAAACTTCCAAAGGGGAAATAAGTTGGCGATCACAACAGTTAAGATTTGCTGAGCACTTACTGTGTGCCAGGCCCTGCATCAAGCCCTCTCAGTGCATTACTGTATTTATTGTGCCCCGGAGAGGCAGAAACAACTACCACTCACCATTCTGGAGACACTGAGAAGCTCAAGAGCTCTCCCTCTCTCTCATCAAAGATCCCTGGTGATCATGGCTGGGTTTTGTTTGGAGTGGTGCCTGCCAACCTGGCAATACTCGTCAGAACAGGTAGGAGGAACACTCTATATTCTTAGTCACAGAACGGGACACAGCCTGAAGTCGAGAGCACAGTACACAGAGAGGGCCTGGAGAAAGCCTTCTGCTGACCAACAGGAGAATGGCCTAGCAAAGGGAGTCCAAGGCCGTGATCTCTTCCGGTGACACCCCAGTTTAGGAGGGGTTTCCCACCTCCCCTCTCTGGGTGTCAGTCTCCCTCTTTGTAAAATGACACAACTAGGTCTCCTTCAAGGTGCCTTATGCTCTAAGATCCCATCTCTTAGGGTTTTGATTTGCAACCATTTGCCTGGACTCCATTGGCCAATGTCACGTCTGCCCTCCTGTAAAGCTTCTGAAAGAGCCACCCTGAGTCTGGCACCTGGTACCATCCTCCATTGGTTCACAATGGGCCCTGCAAGCACAGCAGGCAAGTCCACCGTCGTTTTGGAATAGACAACAGGAGAGCACATGTCCTGCTGGGCTGACCTCTGTGGGCAGGATTTAGTCTTGGCAACCAATGACAGAAAATACCAGTCTCATGGCTAGAAATCACGGTATAAACCACAGGAAATGGAGAAGCTCAGTGGAGTTGGCTGAGGGAAAAATCTTAGCAACCAACGAGCTCTTCCCCCCAGAGCACTCTCTGACCAGATGCAGGCGAGACTGCGCTCTTCTCTGCCGCCACAGCATTTTATTTACGCTCCTGTTGTGGGACTCCCTTATAGGCTGTCCGCACAGGACTGCATGCTTCCTGGCTCCCGAGGGCTGCTTGCGAGAAGGGGCTGTTTTCCGTTACCTTTGGCTTATCAATGCCTAGTACTGGGCCTGGCACAGAGATGGCCGGGAAGAGTGTTTGTTCAATAAATGAAAATAATACATCAGTGATGAAAATTACTTAAGTGTCAGCCCTGTTCTCTCTCTAGGAGGGATTACCACCCTCTCACCTGCACCTTGTCCTCAGAACAGAATCAAGCTCATGGTTTACAACTAAGGTTGCCTCATACATGCACAGAACACTATCACCCAGGAAAACGGGCAGAGGTGGCCACTGCTGCACGCTAGATGGTTAGCGTCCGATCTTGCAATCAAACCCTGGCTGACTATATGAATCCAGACCCATTAGAAGGAACCTACATAGGGCTTCCTTGGTTGCAAATGGATGGCTAGTGCTTTGAGGTCAAGTTTTTCTGGTTGAAAGGGAAGCAGGAAAGGGTGTGACTTTTCTCAAGTGGAAAGGAATCAGGAGGGGAGGGAGTTTCTCTCTGTTTGGTTTCTGCTCTGGGACATTTGACTACAGGTCAGGGATGTACACCTTTTCAGTCATTTGTTTGTTTTTCTTAACAGATTTATTGCTATGGTTGGGAAAAGGTTCTACACGGGCAGGGAGCAAAGGAATGAGAGAAAAAGATGTCAGACAAGCAGAGTTACTGAGTGTGATGACAACTTCTAAAAGGAGAAACAAATAGAGTCACAAGGGCTGGTGTCCTTCAGTAAGCTGTCTCTGGTCTCCTGCTCAGAAAGAGTTCTGGGTTTGTTTTTTTTTTGCCTAAAATGCTCACACAGTGCTTCACATAAGCTATGGATAGGATCTGAGAAGGGAAGCAAAGTGCTGCTGGGAATGAAGCGAAGGCCAACAAAGCGGTATTACGAAGCGACGCTTAAGTTTCCCACATGCCCCCTGGAACCTTTAAGTCGTATTCGAGGCCAAACCACAGCCTCTACAACCCATCACTGCATGAAGAGTGTAGTTAGGAACAGACTCTCAGTCACTCCCTTTGAAAGATAAGAACGGCCTTCATTTCTTTAGATACTAACCCCAGTGATTTTTCCAAAAATTATCCTTTTAAATGTAACCCCCAGGCCACTATCCCTAGGAGACTGGCCTGTGGCACATCCAGAGCATGTGAGCAGCGAGGAGTGGGGATGACGAGGGGGCAGGACAGACCTGGCGCAGCCCCCTCCCTGCGCCTCAGACCCTCAGGCCCTGGGTAAGTCCCCGCAGTGCAAAATGGGACAATAATGCAAGATGCTTCACGGAGTCGTTTTGAGGATTACATGAGAGAATTCAGGTACAAAACTTCAGCACATCCGAAGGGCTTAAGAAAGAAATATGGGTCGTTTTGTTTTGTTTCTCTCCAAAGGTAGAATTTGTTTCAAATTCCAGAGAATTTTCAATGAACTCTGAACTGTCAGTTCCATTAAGGTTGACAAATAGGTCGGGCGCAGGTTTCCCCTTGTTTCTCCTAAGAGCTAATAAATGCCTCCTAATTCTTTTCCGCTGTTTTACTCTGGCCACACGCTGCTTCTCAGAAGAACAGCAGATGGCTTGTAATCACACCAGATTACAACGAGCCCTCCTGCCACACATTTCTGCAACAGAGAACATGAAAGGAAAAGATAATCTGACAGAAATTATTCTGTACTTGTCTATAGGGAACTTGTCTTGAGAGGGTCTTAAGTGGCTAGAAAAACAAGCAACATTCACAGTTTAGCAACATTTCAGCTGCTCAGGAGCAAGTTAAGGAACAATTACGGCCAACCATCTAGGAATCTGAAAATGGAATCTGGTGGACACCAGGGGTGTTGGTCCCTACAAATTCTGCTCACAATTTTACCCAGCATCTGTCATCAAGAAGCTTTGGAATGTGGGTTTCAATTTAAATTCTAAAAATTAACACGTTAAAAAAAAAAATCTTCTTTTATATTCCCAAAGAATCTTGACATTCTTCACGGTCAAGAACAAAAGAAAAGCAGTGCAGCCTATGAGTTAAAGAAATTTATGACAAATTATAAATAAATCAAACACAAATAAAAACAAAAACCCTGTAAATATTCCCTTAGTGATCAATGCTTAGAATCTGTGGATCATTCTAAAGGGTGGTGGGTCCTGGAGGGAGATTTCTTGAAAGAGGAAGGGAGATAAAAGACAGGGGGCACAATTTTCCTACCTCTCTGGGGAGCAGGGGGTAGGGAACCAAAGAATCTTTGATGAGTACTTTGGAGATTCTGGATGACTTAGAGGAATTCTGTTCGTATGGTTAATGTAAAATAATTTAAGGAAATCCCCCACGATCAGTATTTTTTCCTCTGGAATCCTCCCGTCTATGTTCAAGTATAACAAAGGGCTTGCCCAACAGAGCTGTGACAGACACCCTCTGTTCAATCCAGTTGTCATTTAATTTTCTCTGGAGTACTGATATTGTGTAGGTACTATTGATAAAGGGGGTTTACATTTGCTCTTCTAAACCGTGTAAGAGTAGTGTTTTCCAAGCCAACTTTGACAGGCCAAAGACAAGGCTACATGTAACCTTTTTCAGGAAGGCAAAGAGAATCAAAGTATATGGCTGCAACCAAAACGTCACCTCAGAGTGAGGACCTCCTAAGGCCTACTGCACCTGAAGAGTTTCCACTTCTGCAGGGCTCAGGGTTACCAACGTCTCAGAGAGGCCCAACCAAGTCAAGTGCCAGCCCTCTCTCTGCGCTTGGCCATGGTTATCATCCTGGTTCTGCCAGTTCAGGAAAGCTCTCTGTGTGTACAACCTTAAGGATATTTGTCCACTAGAGCCTGGAGATCTAGCTCTTAAAGTATCGGCAGCATCAGTATCTCCTGGAGCTTGTTTGATATGCAAATTCAGACCTACCCAATCAGAAATTTTAGGTGTGGAGTTTGGTATCCTGTGTTTTAACAAGCCCTCCAGATGATTTTGGTGCGGGTTCAAGTCTAAGAACCACTGCTGTAGGCTACTATATCTCTTTGAGGACTCCTCTGGCATGCTCCGTACAATACAGGAAATTTTAGAAAAGGAAGGGGGGAAAATCTGATTAGGTTTCATAATATACCACAAGAGAAGGCGACAGCTCATCAAAATATCTTACAATTCTAAAACCCATTAGGAAAACACATCACAATTTTACCATGATGATAAGAAAATAATTCTCTTAGAGTTGTAAGAAACTCAAAGTATGATTTTCTTTAAAAAGAAAAAACCAACACTCTCCAAAGGTAAATGTGATGTGCAGCCAGGGTTGAGAACCACAGATATAATAATGCCTCCCTAAGCATCTTAAAACTGCCCTCTGGATTAGGATGATGGCAATCCAAAGGGAAAAGGAAATCTACCTACTGGATCAAGGTAGAGCCTTAGGAGGAAATGGAAAGGAAGGAAGTTGTAAGCCCAAAACAGACAGGGAGGTCACACAACTGCACTTAAGTCCTTGAAATGAGCTCAGATCACTGGGCTCAGGGGAACCCACCCCAAAGCATAAAGAGGATGGGCTCTGCACGTGGCTTGGCCAAGGGGATGATGAGTTGCAATGAGATCCTTGAGAGGGGCAGACGACATTGCTCTTTGCAAAAGGGGGAGGAAGATAGAGTTTGCAACAGTCAACTTAATCCCTGATAGATTATTAGATAGGATCCAGAAAAAAACTAAAATTATGAAAAACTAATCTCATTTTCTTCTTTGCTGAGGTTCCTGACTGTGACAACTGGTGAAATGTGATTGACAAAGAAGACATGAACCTCAGCCAGGAATCAGGCAGACTCTCCCATGACAACCTTTTGTCCAAACCACTGCACCACAGCAGCTTTTGTCAAGGTTACCTATGACCTTCATGTAGCCAATCCAATGAACAGGTCTCAGTCCTCACATGACATGACCTCTCGGCACCATCTTAACAAAGTGGTTCATTCACTTGATCCCTGAAACCCTCGCTTCTGGGCCACTGTGCTTTCCTGGTTCTCCTCCCTCCTCACTGGCCACTCTTCCTCAGTCTCCTGTGCAGGCTCGTCCCCACTGCACCAACATCCAAACGGAGCTCAAGCCTCGACCTCTTCGTCTCCACCTACACTCCCGTTAGTCTCAAGGTTTCAGATCCTGATCGTGCCCAGTGTTTCTGCTCCAGCCTGGACCTCCTCCCAGCTCCAGATGCGCATATCCAACTGCCTATTCTACATCTCCACGTAGATGTGAAATAGACATTTACGATTTCACAAGTTCAAAACCCAAACTACTACTGTTTTACCCTCAAATGTGCTCCCAGCAGGTTTAGCTGAACTGGCTTGGTAAATGACAACTCCACACTCTTCCAGCTGTTCAGGTCAAAACCTTGGAGTCGCCTTCGATGCCTCTCCTTCTCTCATATTCTACAGCTTTTCTGTTAACAAACCCTAACAGTTCTACCTTCAAGACAGCCCTCCTGGTACACAGCAGGAGCTCAGTAAATATTAACTGGATGGATCTATGAATGCACAAATGAATCCCAGTAAAGAAAAAAACAGAAAAGTATCATCATAAAACAAACAGAAAAATTTCATCATGGGTGAAAATGACAATCAGATGGATTCATAACTAGTTCAACAACCATAACCCCCAGAGTCATTCACAGCCAAACCACAGCATGGAGGGAGATGGTGAAGAGCTCTTCCCTTGACCCTGATCTTGGTCCACACTCTTAGCAGTGACATGATAAAGGTGGACATGCCACAAAATAGATGGATGAAGTTGCACAGGAGGGGAGAGTGAATATCTGGAATAGCAAAAACGGAATCTGGCACAAATACAGGAAACAAACAAAAAATCTGGATCTCTGTGACTCAGAAAGATGAGATCAACCTAAGAAGATGGAATTTAATAAGAATATATGTAAAGGTCAACATCTGACTCCAAAACAACTAACAGCCTGAGCACAGAGGTTGTCTTGGTCAAGAGAAAGCTCTGTGAGTGGGCAGCGAAATGCTGTGGTCGATGATGGCAACGTCATTTTAGGCTGCCTCAGCAGCAGCAGCCAGAATAAGCATTATGCTGGCTATGTTCTTTAGGCATTTAGTACTCAATTAGTCTCAACATACAAACAGAGACAAACAAGCGTGTATTAGAATACGAGTAACCAGGGTAAGACCAACACTTCAAATCATGTAATGAGGATCAGGTGAAAAAAGTGGAATGATTTACCTAAAAAAGAAAACCACCAGGATAAAATAATGTTACCAGGACATTTAAAGGTGGAAGAATGATCCTTTTCAGTTCTTCAGGGCCTTAAGGGATACAGAGCAGAGAAACCCCAAGGAGACAGGTATTGCCTCCACATAAGGAAGACTTCCTGGCCGGCAGGCTTTCCAACCAGGAAATGATCTGCCATGGGAGGTGGTATGTTCACCAGCCAAGCCAGGAGATCACACTGTATTGACATAAAACACATGAAAATGGACAACGGTATAAATATTGCCTTCTTATCACAGGGCACTGGTCTAGTTGTGAGGAGTTATGAAAATGACACAGGAAAGGGTATGCTACTGACTTGCTGCATTTTATTAATTGGCCACTGCAATCATACAGTGCAACACTCGTTACTGTTTTTTGGTTTTTTAGTGTATCCCTAAGGATGTGGGCTTACTGACCTCAAGAATCTGAGAAGTTACCTTCGGAAACAATTTAACATACAAAGCATGGGCTTTTGGAATCAAGCAGGTGTGCGTCCAACCACTGGCTGTACCTTTTACTGGCCATAAAGCCTCGGGCCTTATGTCCTTAGATGTCCTTAGGATTAAATTCAAAGAGGAAAAATAGAGTACAATAGTAGTTAACAAAGAGTAGTTAACTAACAAATTGGGAGTAGTTAACAAATAATGACATCATTTGCAGTCCCAGTACTCCAACTATAATGGGGGTGATGAGATTGACCAGTGCTGCCTGATAACTTCCTGTGATGATGGAAATGTTCTCTATCTTCGCTGTCCAACACCTTGGCCACAAGCCACGTGTGGCTACTGAGCACCTGCATTGAGGCTTGTGTGACTTTGGAGTTTGATTTAATTCTAATTAAGTTGGTTTATTAGCAATTAATTTATTAATTAACTTGAATTGCTACATGTAGCTAGTGGCTACTCTACTGAACAGTGTAGATACTTCCCTAAAGTGACTCCTGGTTCAGAAATCCTGGTTCTATAATTTTTTTTTTTTTTGGCCACACCCCGTGGCCTGTGGAACTTCCCTGACCAGGGATCGAACCTGTGCCCCCAGCAGTGGAAGCACAGAGTCTTAACCACTGGACCACCAGGGAAGTCCTGGTTCTATAATTTTAAAGAGCAAACAACATCAGGAAACCCGTAATAGGAAGTGCCCGGTGATGCGAGGGGATTCCCATCCCACAGGGAACTCCAGAAGGCTCCTCAGGATGGCATGTGAGGGTATGACAGGGACTAACCTGGGAAATTTCTCTGAACTTTACCAAGGACGGTGCTGATCCAATAGAACTGTTTTAGTTCAAGGTGTTTTCCTTGTAAAGAGAAAATGAAGCCATAAAAGCTGTTACTGCCAATTAGAGGATTAAGAAGTTTAAGTTTCCCTTCACCTTTCACCCCTTTCACCGTGACCCTGCTTTATCAAATCAGAAAACAAAATTCAAGGAGAATTCTTAAAGTTATTATTGCAGCCACTATAATCGCTCCTAATCCCTTGGCTTTCACTGAGAATGAACCTTAAAATTTGGTGCTTGAATTTCCCTTCCAACTCTGCCCTGCATCTCAGGACTCAGGAAACAATCCTCTAACTACTTTCATCACTGCTTCATCAGGTTTCTACAAAATGAACACGAGTTCAAAGGGAATTTTCAACCAATTCATGGCTAAGGCAGGAAATTGAAACAGCAAATGGGACAGAAGGATGTTAGACAAACACAGGCGAGGTCTGCTGGGGGGAGCCCGAGTTTTTCTTTCCCAATCCGTTTTTCGAGAACTACAAAGGGCAATGAAGGGAGGCAGTTAATTGGTCACAGGACTTGTTCAGAGCCACCTCGACTTTCTTTTTCTAATTGACTGCCGGGAATAACACAGTCTTCAAGGACTGCTCAAAAGGGCAACGTGCTGGGACAGGAGACCACTGATGAAATGGCTTCAGAAACTGAAGATCATTTAATAAGAATATTGAGAGCAAGGTTGAAAACTTCGCAGAAATGAGGTGCGGGGACGGGGAGAACTCGGTATCAGCTGCTACCTACACGTTAGCAATTAAGCCTTATGAAGGCTCGGTGGAAAGTTACAGCTTCCAGGTGGTCCTCCTTGGATAAGTGAAGAGTCTCCTGAGGTGACTGAACTCTGAAGATGGTCTCATCGACTGTAGGGTAGTATCTCCACCAGCCACTATTCCATACCCTTGATTCTCAGGATTCAATGTCTTCCAAGCACCACCACCCACTGCCTGAAACAGTGTTTCTCGAACTTGAGCGTGCATCAGATTCCCCAGGGGAGCAGGTTACAGATGCAGATGGCCAAGGCTCAGCCCCAGAGTTTCTTATTTCACAGGCTGGAGGTGGGGCAGAGAATGTGCATTTCTACCACTGCCAGGTGATGCTGCTGCTGCTTCTGCTGCTGGAGATCACACTTTGAGGACCATCAGCCTAAGAATAGGGGTTTGCAACCCTGGCAGCACATCAGAATCACCTGGGGAATATTGAAAGCCTATGTTCTAATTCTACCCCAGACCAATTAAATCAGACCCCGGAGAGAGCGGGATGGGGTCTAGATATCAGTATTCTTTTAAAATCTCCCTACCTGATTGTAATAATGCTGGCTGGGTTGAGAACCAATGCAGAAAAGATCAGCCTCAAACCATTTAAATTTGGAGACTACATCCACCCTTACAAACTAGAGACAGGGAGGCAGATCTTGGCATCTGCTTGATCCCACCAACTCTTGGAGGTGATATTTCACTGTTCATTTATTTTTTTTCTACAAACCAAAATATAATGATCTTCATGGTACTAGCAAAACACACACACACACACACTCTCTCTCTCTCTCCAAGAATTCTCTGAAGATTTACTAATGAGAGCAACTGAAGATCTATGAACACTGATAAATCTACTAATCATTTGAAAACAGAGTAGGAAACAAGTAATAAATTTTGAAATAAGAACCTTACAGCTAGATGAGCAGCAGGTAATGATTTTTATTTATTTATTTATTTATTTTGTAGTACACGGGCCTCTCACGTTGTGGCCTCTCCCGTTGCGGAGCACAGGCTCCGGACCCGCAGGCTCAGCAGCCATGGCTCACAGGCCCAGCCGCTCTGCGGCACGTGGGATCTTCCCAGACCGGGGCACGAACCTGTGTCCCCTGCATCGGCAGGTGGACTCTCAACCACTGCACCACCAGGGAAGCCCAGGTAATGATTTTTAAGACATTCAAAACCATGTAACATTTCTTCCTCAAATCTCTTTTCTATTCTCTTCGAATTCCTTTCCCTTCTTTCCAAATCAGATTCTCCTCTTTCCTCATCTCTACGTATCATCTGGCTGCTTCTACCCTTCCCTCCTCATCTCTGGCTTAATATGGCAAGGATGAAGTTTACAGTTAGTTATTCCTGTGAAATAATGTTTTATGATGCCTGTTCCTCCTTTAACAAACTGGGGAACTAAATATTTTTTTTTGGTGAGAATAACAAAGCTAAATTGAATTATTTTTGGTATGTACCCCCTGATTAACTCTGCCTTGAGCATTAGTACTCAACAGGAAACCTATTCCCCATCCTGAATTCCAATTAATGAATCTTCAGGCTAAAATTACATGTGCCATACATCAGCACCTACTGAGAAAGTGTAGAAGTGCAATTTACCTCCAAGTAATAAAGCTAAAGATGAAGGAATATACAATTCATAATCTAGAACTGTGGTTCTGAGGCCAAACCACCCCCGTCTTCCCCTCCACCCCCTCAACGTGCAACGTCTGGAAACATTTAGGGTTGTCACGACTGGCATCTAGTGGGGTAGAGTCCAGGAAAGCTGCTAAACATTCTACAATATGCAGGAGAGCCCACAACAAAGAATCATCTGGTTCATGCTGTCATTAGTGCCTAAGTAGAGAAACCCTGCTCTGGAAACTTCTACGTGAAGTCAGCTGACTTCTCAGCCACTGGAGAACTGGCAGGGATCTCAGGCCAGCCGGGAGGAGGAACAGAGAGAGGGCCTGAGGGTCCAGAGCTGAAGAAGTCCTACAAAATGCCCAGTCGAGGAGAGGGTTGGAGCCACTGCTCATCCTCCCAACTGCCCAGAACAACACAGAAATGGTCTTCTCAGCCTTGACCTTGCCAGACGTGGTCAATGAGGGCTCTTTTCAATGAGGTTAAAGATTTAGTTTGGTAACAATTCTGTTCTGTGATTCATCATATGGCCAACTGACAGACTACCTCCACTCTATACAGCATTCTGTATCATTCCTAACTTTGAAAAAGGCCTAAACTAAGGAATGAATGAATGAAAAACTGCAGGAATTCTGAACAGGTATCATTTTAGAAATCGACTATATCACTACTTTTGTAAAAATCTAAATGGCAGTACTGCCCATTCTCTGGAGAGACATTTTTATTTGGGGCAATTTACAGAGGGTCTCAGCATAGGGGTAGATGGGGTAACGGTGAAGGAGTTTTCTCATGCATCATTAATATCATACTGAGATCATGACTATTAGATGTATGTCCTGTCACCATTAACTTCCTAGAAAAATTACACTGGTCAACAACCAAAACAAGTATGGTAGCTAGATTTGATTTGGAACACTCTTCAGGTTTTAAATGGCAAACAGCTACTTAATGGGTCATTTAAAAATCTATTAAATGGTGTTATAGTAAGGAAGTACTTAAATGCCTCACAAAATAGTATTTCCATTCCAGGTACTCATGACAGAGTTCCTTTAAACAGCAAAGCCCACGTGGCTCACTCAAGGGCTTACCTCCTTCCCAGTTGGGGAGGGAAAGACAGGTTGCCAATCAAAGATTGATCAGAAAAGAACAAGCACCAGTAGGACAACAGGAACTGTCTTTTAGTTACGGCCTAAACCACCATACACGGTAACCCCATATTCTCATTGCCCCTTCCCAATAGAGTTAGTTCTTTTAATATATTCTTAAGTTTTCCCATGTAACTTAAACTCATCTCTAAATTATAAACTGTGTAAATATGTCACCAAGAAATGCTAAAATGCCCCTACTGCATATGAATTGTTTATCCCAGGCCTATAATGTTCTGTGCCCTAATGCTCCAGAGATATTAGATACTAAAATTTTATTAAAACCATATTCCTTGCATTTGCTGCCATTATCAGTATCCTAATTCACACGTGTGTGAGCTAATGAAGCAGTCAGACAGGGTTTCACAGGCAGAGAAAAGGCTGAAAGAATTCTTTTTTTGCCAAATAGAAAGTGGCCCAACTGTGGAAAACGATATGGATGTCTAAGGTAGACCCCGCAAGCCAAAACTGTAAATAAGGTTAGACCCTCGCATGGTTCCATGGTCTGAGTATATGTTACAACATTTTAAACCAAACATTCATTTCATTATAGGGATTCCTGCCAGCTGGCAAAGTGTAGTTGACCAAAAGTGAAAAATGAGCTTGAGTTCTCCCTCCTTGTAAAACTCAGGACATTTGTAGCGTTAGCCCCTTACCAGAAGAGGGCAATGGCGGCCCAGCTGGCATTACACAAAGCCCTGGCAGTTACCTGCAGTCAAGGTAATAACTAGCCAAGGGAATCAGACCTCAGGAAACAGCCTGCAGAAGCACAGGCTTCTACGTATCACGTGTGCAAAGATTCAGGCTTGTTGCCTTTCCTTTTCCTGGGATGAATTAACAGGCAGCTGCAAGACCAAACCATTCCAGTATTTCCAACTGATGATGCGGAAGTACGGTTCACTGCAACCCAACCAAAGCATTTTAAAGTTACCATCTCTTTCTGGTCATACCAACCATAAAACTTCACATTCTAAAAACAAGAGGGTGCTTTAAAGATCTTTGAATGAAGATGAATATTATGTAAATAATACATTAGAAGTCTGTAAATTAGAGAGACCATAAGAGCCGTTCTAAATACAGACTCTAATTTACTTGCAGTACCCTGGCTTTTTAGACCCTCTTTGCTGGACTCTCAGTTCTGCTACCTGCTTTCCCTCACCATGTTTCCGAGTTCATCTTCCGAAACGGTGCTTTTCCAGCTCAGCGTCTTTTATCTTTTCAGGAAAGAGCATTCTCCAACCTTCTCTCCCTGATAAACTATTCACTCTGTTGTGCGGGCTTACTCAATATTTGCTTTTTATGAAGCAAAGGATTTGTTTTTGGTTAATAAAATTTTAGGCATAAGCGAGTAGTGGATGGGTAGGGGGGGCTGCGGTAGTTTTAACAGAGGTGGGACATGAGACCAGCAGCATGTGTGGAGTTAGGTTATTTTCTCCTCGTTTGGGAATTCACAAGCCTAAGGATGAAACCTCAAGTTCATACTTTGACTTCCCCACCTGTCCCAAACTACACATTCTCCCCAGACCTGTTCCTCCTCCCTGTTCTAGCTCCACCAGAGGCACCAAAACCTGTTCAGTTCTGAAACCTTGACACCGCTCTTTGCTCAGCAGCCACGGGCAACCCATCACCACGTCCTGTGGTCCATCCTCCTCGCCATCCCGGCCTCCAGTCCAGGCCACCACCCTCCCCTGCCTGGCCCTTAAATGCAACAGTCCCATGATCTCCTAAGTCTAGTCACTTTCCATCTGTTAGAGCCCTACAGCCCGTGGCCAGAGCGATCGAGTCTTGCCTTTCCTCCACACTTGCACCCAAGCTAAAACCCCTTCAAGAGGCCTTTCACTGTTCTCTGAAAGAAGACTGAACTCCCTATGGTGGCCTGTAAGAGGCTGACCACACATCCTAGTTTTCCCAGGTCAGTCTCATTTTACGTCCTACTGTTCAAACATAATTAGTAATAGTACCCTCTTTTCATCTAAAAGCTGTCCCAATTTTCACAGCAACCCAGATGATCTCTTTAGCAACAAGCCTCTGTGAGGCCTGGCTCCTGCCAGTGTCTCCAGCCCCATGTCACTCCACTGCCCCCTGCACTCCCTGCTGGCCTTCGTTTATTCACTAATTCTTATTTGTTGATCGTACACCAGACGCCAGCCCTGTGCCAGGAGCTGAACACAGGGCAGGGAACAGAAGAGGCAGGACCCCGGCCCCAGCCAGCCTGCACCCACCTGCCCCTGGGCTCACACAGGGGTGTCCTTCAGCCTCTTCGTCGCGGAAACCTTCTGAGGCCCAGGGCATCCCACCCTTCACCTTGCCTCTATTTGAAACAATGGTCCAAGGCTGCAATTTTTCCTGCTTCTGTGTGATTCATCTGACTGCCAGATTCTTCCAAGAGATGATGAAGTCTGCATCTATTTGGGGGTGGGGGAAGGGAGCAGAAGCCCCCCACCCCCTCCATCACCGTCACCCCTCCTCAGCTGAGATGCACTCTGTGCTCTGCACAGACTCTCATGCCCAGCAGAGGGCTGCCTGGCAAACAGTAGCCAAAGGAAAAAGGGACAGCAAGATGAAAATCAGACAAGGTAGCATTAAAGGCGAAAATCATTCAAAGAAACTGAGAGATGTTTCATTTACAACGATCAATCCATCCAGAAGCCACGAGTCACAAGCTTCATGCACCGAACAGTGTTCTTCTCCCTACCAGAGTGATCTCAAACTTCTCTCCATTTCAAAGTAGATCTCTGCTTTATTTGCACAAATATGAGGCTCATCTGAGCAGTTTTCACAAAGAGAAATATTGAAGTTTCCCTCTCTTGACAGAAAGACATTGCTTGTGGCTTATAAAAGTCCATTTTTTTCCTTCCATTTCTACCCATTATAGATTAAAATCTGAGTGCAAATTTCAGCTTGGTACACTCACCCATCTGCAGGGGAGGGCGGGGGAGGGGGTGTCACTTAAACAGTGTGAAGCTCTATTCAAAGTGAAAGCAACATACTGGTTATTTTCACCACAATATCCCACCAAGGCAGGTGGGGTGAGGAGGGGACTGGTTGTGTTTTATGAAACAACCACACCAACAGCACCCGAAGCCCATGCCGCACGGTGTCCAGCCAGGAGAGTGACAGCAGGTGAGGGCCCCGCAGGCACACCCTCCACAGGGGCCCCCTTCCTCCGTCACACCACCTTCCCAGACAGAGGAGCCTCGGCTGCACCCGCCTAGTGAGGGTGCTCGTGGTAATCTTTTGATTAATTTTTTATCATGCTAAATGTAGAGAAGAGTTCTAATATTTTCCCTATAGCAAGGTGGACCATTTACCTCCCTCCGTGTCCCACCTTGGCGCGCGCACACGTAACTCTGGAGACCGCTGCAGTCAACTGGAGAAACAACTGGATGACTCGGAGGGGCCCGGAGAGTCAGTACGGGCACAGCCCCGCCGGCAGGGGCAAACCCAGCAATGCCCGTGCAACCGCTAAATCGTAGCAGGAGGATGAAATGAGCCCGGGGAGGACACTGACAGTGGATAAAGGCTACAAGGAAATGAAAGCTCTCCTGAGAATCCAGTGTCACACACAGCACACAAATGCAGATGGAAACCCCCACAAAACCTGCTCATCTAAAACGCCACGTTTGCTTCTGTCTTGATGCCTTTACACCTCAGGTCTCTTGGCTACAACGCCCTGGGGAGGTGCCTCCCTCTTTCTACTCAGACTTCTACTCAAATGCTACTCCCTGGGAGAGGCTCTCTGACCTGCCTACTTAAACTGGAACCACCTCTAGTCCCTTGCCAGCAAACTACCAAACTTCATCACTCTTCTCAGTATCTGAAATTATCTTGTTTCTTTCCTTGTGTGGCGTCTGTCTTCCCCCGACTGCAAGGTCACCTCCATGAGACCAGGGACCTTGTCGGTCTTACTCAAAACTGTGTCCCCACGGCTGAGAACCATTCCTGGTACATGGGAAGCAAGCGATAAATATTTAATGAATAAATAAAATGTTTAAAAACAAGAGAAACCCCAGAGTTGTAAGAGATTGAATCCACTTCTTTCAGCCCACACCGGATCAAGGAAGCAAACATAAATACGACCAAAAAGGACTTATAAACATAATGTTGATCTGAAATATATATATATATATATATACACACACACATCTCTGATATATATATATATATATATCAAACCCTACACAATGAAAGCAGAGAATACATCATCTTTTGAAACATTCACGAAATGGTCTCTGGATCTGTCAGTTTCCAGTTTTCAAAAAATATCTGAACTTCCCTGTAGGCAGGAGGTGAGGGCGAGGGTCTGATCTCACAGCAAGATACAGCAGCCAGAGGTGGGGGGTCTGATCCCAGAAAGGGGGTCAATGCCAAAGGCTGGGCCGCTGCCCGATACCCGTCTACTAGGCCCCTCCACCCTGGTGTCATGTTGCTCAGCAGACTCTCCACATACAGTCTAAACAGGGAGACAGACATGCTAGAACCTAGTTAGCCAGGAATCAACCTAAAGATGTGTTTAAAGCCGAGGACTCTGCAAACATATGCTCCTTAAGCCACTGGTGTGCCCACTTTAAGAAACATCTCATCAAGTATCTAACATGGTAAACTGTGTTAATCAGGACCCTGCCATTTACATTTTCAGGTAGAAGGCAGCTGCCAACACTGGTTCTTTTGAAAAGTATTAGTAATTGTTCTTTATTTTTCGACCTTAGAGTCACTGTAGGAACAGAATCCCCCTTTAAAAAATTTGTTTCAATACCAAAATTAATTATTTTCTTTTTATAATCAAACCAGTTTCTGAAGCAAGATGGAAAAAAGGCTTACAGCCTCTATACCAAACCCTTATGCTCATGCCATAAATAATTTATAGCAAGAGGGTTGCTTCTCAGCGGCAGGCTCAAATTCCCATTTTAATCAAAACTGATTTTGAAATCTATTTCTCAATTTACATGTGGTCAGGGAGCTTCTCACCATGTGAGCTCTCAGATTCCTTCATGGAAATGGGCACTCTTCCCAAACTCTTAAAACCCCGGGATGTTATTAACCACTGGTAATCATTTTCTTCTACCCTCTGATGCTCTTGACTTCATCAAAGGTTAACGTCATGGCGGCAGCCTCAGAAAAAAAATCAAACGCTCAAAGCCACAAAACACCAAGGGTACTATGTTCACTGATAGTTCCAAATGTTTAAACAGACCTCACGAAGAAAAAAGCTCAAAGATTCACTGAATCATCTAAACACACAAACTCATACCAGAAACATAAAGACATAATAAAACGAAGTACCAACCAGTGGAGTATTGTGCTTCAAATCTCCAAAGTCGTACCTCCAGGACTGTATTCGTTGCCTTACTCTGGGGCAGGTAACACAGGAAAGTCTTTCTATGCTATTTTTGTTTCCAAAAACAGTCTTTATTCACCCCCCTGCAAAGCTTCTTGACTCCTCCCCCCCCCTTTTTTTTGGCCTTTACAAAGTGGCTTCACTTAAATTAAATATTAAGTAGACAAGAGGGTCAGCCTGTTCATAACTGGATCCCCAGTAGGGATTCCCAAAACTTCTGAGAACCACCATGCTCTGTGGCTGAGCACTGCCAAGGCAGCCGAAACTGTGACAGAGAGACCCAGCATCTTCACACGCCCGCTCTGCTGGTTGACTCCCAACTCCCGTCCCATAGGTGAAAGCTCTGTGGACTTCACGCGGTCTTGGGCTTTCCATGAGTGGAGAAATAAAACACCTGCCAAAATGAGGCTGTTCCGAGGGCAGAGACTCAAAAAGGCTTCCCGAACTCATGAAATTCTCCTGGCATCAAGAATATTGCTAATGCTGGCTTAAGTTAATTTATATCCCGGTGGACTAGAACTGAAAAGAACATTTTACATGACGGCAATTGTGGGAAAGGGTCTTTGAATTTTCAAAGGCTTTGGTTCCTCCTTTCATAGTGATATGGAATTCTAACAAAGCTAGGATTAAAAAAAAACAATCGGGATCACTTTTCAACAACGAGCCATTTATTTTATCTTCTTCTTCCACAAGGCTAAAGAGCAAAATATATGATCTAAACATAAAAATTAAATATCTCTTATTAGCATGATAGGAAAATTAGATTCACCTACTCCTCCCAAAGCTGTACTTTTTTAATAAAGTTAAAGCAGTGAACAAAATCTGAATCTACTTTTGGTTAGACACCATCCTAAACTTATTACTTCAAAGCAAAGAGACTCAGAAATCCATCCAAGCAAATCACGAATGTATCACCAGGTATCTTCTTTGCACAGCTCAAAAGGAAATAATAAAGAGCACCATGTTTGTAAGTCACACAACATAACAGAAAGCTCCAGGCATCTCCAACAGCTTCAACTTTGAGCTGGGCTGCATTTGGCCACATAGTTTAAGGGTATCGAGATGTTTACATCTATGTTTAAAAGGAAAATCCCGGGCTTCCCTGGTGGCGCAGTGGTTGAGAGTCTGCCTGCCGATGCAGGGGACACGGGTACGTGCCCCGGTCCGGGAGGATCCCACATGCCATGGAGGGGCTGGGCCCATGAGCCACGGCCGCTGAGCCTGTGCTCCGCAACGGGAGAGGCCACAACAGTGAGAGGCCCGCGTACAGCCAAAAAAAAAAAAAAAAAGGAAAATCCCAAATTGCAAGAACATCTAACATGACCAGGCAAACATGTCCAGGCCAGGGCAACAGGACCAGTAGGGCAAATACTGGCCAGCCACTATAGCCGGTGTGGGTCATAACCTGGATTCAAGGGTTCTCTCTTCTGGGTCTTCAGACTGAGGCTGAGGAGTCTGGGCCCTACTCCTTTGTTCTGAGATGTAAGGAGGGCTCACTCTAAAGACCTAGTCTGGTACAATAATGCAAGTTCCCAGGAGTTTAAAAAAAAAAAAGAAAAGAAAAATCCACAAATAGAGCAAGGCCAATGAAGCTTAAGTCCACAAGCCTCTTAACCCTCCCAGGTGACCTAGTAAAATTATTTCCCACTTCCTAAATGTAATTGGTGCTTTTGTTATTACTCATGAGTATCAGATGAAGGAGAGGGAAGAAGAGGGGCAAGAGGATGAGTGACAATGGAAGGTACAAATCATACTTGAATGACTCTCACCATGAAAATCAATTCCATTTCAAAAATGATGATGTTTATGAGACTAATGTCACATAACCATGAAGGGTCCAGCTCTTGCAATATGCACAAAGATTCTACAAATTGCTTTGATGCGCTTTTGTTTTGAAATCATTTCAAATTTTAGAAAAGTTGTGAGAACAGTACAAAGTTGGAAAATTTCCTAATAGCACATTTAAAATTATCTTCTAAAAACTTAACACTATATATATATTTTTTTTAAAGAAGATGTTGGTGGTAGGAGTTTAGTTATTTATTTATTTATATTTGCTGTGTTGGGTCTTCGTTTCTGTGCGAGGGCTTTCTCTAGTTGTGGCAAGCGGGGGCCACTCTTCATCGCGGTGCGCGGGCCTCTCACTAACACGGCCTCTCTTGTTGCGGAGCACAGGCTCCAGACGCGCAGGCTCAGTAGTTGTGGCTCACGGGCCTAGTTGCTCCGCGACATGTGGGATCCTCCCAGACCAGGGCTTGAACCCGTGTACCCTGCATTAGCAGGCAGATTCTCAACCACTGCGCCACCAGGGAAGCCCAACACTATTTTTTAATTAGCTTCAAAAGGTAAATATAAAATCAGTTCTACTCTTACCTGATAAATAGCTACAGAACCCATAATGATCAATTACTCAGGGAAGGTAGAACCACCAGGTCTGTCAGCCTTTTTGTTTTATTGGAACATGCAAGGCAGAGGGTGACATTTGTGACCCCTACTCCCGGGAGTGCACAGATAGGCAGGCTGGGGGTTATGTTCAATTACAGAGGCACCAGCTGTCCCTCCACCCTTTTCTTTCCCAAATGAAATGCAGGATGGAGAGTAAATGAAAATAAGTAATTATATTAATGGATAACCTTAAATGTGTATCAATCTTTTTTTCCCTAGTAAAGAAATCACTGAAAAACTTAGGTCCTTTATTTGTGATAACAACTTGTCTAAAACACATTGCACTGTAAAGAAACCTTGGATTAGAACCTCTAATAGAAGTGATAATTTTGGATTTGTAAGTTATTCTTCCTTATTACCTGAGTCCGAGAGAGCCTTATAAGAATCACTGAAAGAAATCACTTTGAGTGCAATCAAGTATCCTAAAACAAATGAAAGCAATAAAGCATTTCCAAAGGCTGAAGACTAACTTCCATTTCCTTTGCACCTTATAAAAACATCTTCCTTGGGAACAGAATGGAGTAAAATTTAAGGGCAAGAAGTCAAGGGGCTCATGTTAAATAAACTGAGAGGATTCTATAGAGAGTTCATCGTCTGGGTTTACCAAAGGGTTTGTGTTTCTATCACAAAGCCACTTTGCACACTAGAGTTCTGCTCAGGACATCTGTGGTTGGTAAAGCATGAAATTAGTCCTTTGACTAGTCCCCTCTTGCACCTTCTCCATGTGTCTAAAATACTTGCCAGAGGACTTCCCTGGTGGTGCAGTGGTTAAGAATCTGCCTGCCAATGCAGGGGACACAGGTTCGATCCCTGCATGCAGAGAAGCAACTAAGCCTGTGCGCCACAACTACTGAGCCTGCGCTCTAGAGCCCGCGAGCCACAACTACTGAAACCCACGTGCCTAGAGCCCGTGCTCCACAACAAGAGAAGCCACTGCAATGAGAAGCCTGCGCACCGCGACAAAGAGTAGCCCCCGCTCGCCGTGACTAGAGAAAGCCCGCGTGCAGCAACAAAGACCCAAAGCAGCCATAAACAAACAAACAAATACATTTATTAAATAAATAAATAAATAATATACTTGCCAGAGTTTCTCTTTGTATTTCTAACTCCTTATTTCTCTTATTATTCAGAAATGTATCCAAATAATAGACGAGGATCCTTGGGGAAAGCTGTCCTTTCCCACAACACTGTGTGCCATCGAAGGGCAGGGTTCTGTCTGTGTTGGTGTTTATAAAGCCAGGACCTGGCACAGGGCCTGGTTCGTGGTACTGTTTATCTGTTAATGAATCTGCAACATTTTGATTGAGGTGTGGTCATTATGACCAAAGAACAATGTATCTTTTGATTATCGTAGGACACCACATATCTCAAAGGGCACCTCACCTCAGAGGCTATCGTGGGTTGAATGGTGGCCCCCCCTTGTGCACGGACTAATTGCCAGAACCTGTGACCGTTACCCTATTTTAGAAAAACGGTCTCTGCAGATGTTAGTAAGTTGAGGATCTTGAGATGACGAGATCATCCTGCATTATCCAAACAGGCCCTAATCCAAACATAAGTGTCCTTTTAGGCCTTCCCTGGCGGCGCAGTGGTTGAGAGTCCGCCTGCCGATGCAGGGGATGCGGGTTCGTGCCCCGGTCCGGGAGGATCCCACATGCCGCGGAGAGGCTGGGCCCGTAAGCCATGGCCACTGGGCCTGCGCGTCTGGAGCCTGTGCTTCGCGGCGGGAGAGGCCACAACAGTGAGAGGCCCACAAAGCGCAAAAAAAAAAAAAAAAAAGAAGAAACATAGAAGAGTATACAGACACACAGATGAGAAGGTGACAAAGAGACAAAGCAGAAAGATGTGGCCACAAGACAAGGAAGCTGGCCCCCACCAGAAGCTGGTAGAGGCAAAGGAAGGATTCTCCCTCAAAGCCTCCAGAGGGAGCATGGCCCTACCAGCTTCAGGCTTGATTTCAGACTTTTGGCTTCCAGAACTGAGAGAGAATAAACAGAGGTCTACTAAAAACATCTCAGAAGATCAAAAATAATTTGATGGAAACAACCCCTGAATAGCAATCTTGAAGATACATTTCAGACAAACAGTCAGCATTTGTTAGTCTGCTGCTTACTGTCTCCGAAGTTACCTGCTACATTGAAATTATCTTATTTGAGGAAACATTATTAACTGTGTTTGTTAGTGAATTATACCCTAGTTCATTCCAAAAAGGATCAAGGTAGTTGATAAACCCAAACCCAACAATTGCCATGCACCTGCTATAAACCTGTCGTTTCATGCTTTGCCAAACAGAAGTAGAAATGTTCTTTCTTAACTACAATTTTATCGATATCATCTGAATAGATAGCTGGTTTGATGACTATACTTTTTTACCAGGTAGAAAATTGGAGAAGAGCCCTCCAGGCTAAGGGAATAGCACCAACAAATGCAAAGGTGTGAATGTACACAGTGATGTGGAACCATGCAGGAAGGTACGGTGGGAAAGATGAGGCTCTAAATGTAAGCAAGAACAAACAGGACAAGCCAGTGGGTCTAGCAAAGAGTCAGGGAAAGGACTTCAGTGAACAGTGAGACCCTTTGGATGCTCAGCTCCAGGAATCCTGGCAGTGAGGCATTTACCACAAGACCCCTGAGTCCTTACCCCCTACATCCACCGTTCTTCCTCAGGAAGTTATTAGAAATGTGTTGCATCAAACAAACAATAAACCAAGAAAGTGGAAAAGAGTCATGTAAGAAAGAGAGAATCTAACATAGGAGAGGGGTAAAGATAAATCGAGGATGATGCCTGTGTGTTGAGCCTTACATGCCACCAGTCCAGAGAAAGCAGCAGGGTGACAACCACAGGAACAGACAAAGAAATGCCCTGACACACTACCTGGCCCAGTGGATTGTGGGAAAATACTCTTTGGAAGGACTTTATAGTTCGTTTGGATAACTGTGGATATAAACAGTGATAGAGACAAAGAAAACTATACCAACAACAACCAAAAAAAAAGAAGCAACTCTAAACTCCAGGAAAAACAAAACATTGTAACAATAAGAAAATATTCATGGAACACAGTTTAGCACAGCAATGAAAATACTTGTATAGTTATAATAATATAAACATTAAAGACAGATTTAACTAAACATTTTGATACAACTATGGAGGACACCAAGAGGGGAAGTTTCCATGTGGGTAAGTGGGAAGCGAGAGGTATAACAGTTCTAATTCCCATCTACAGAGGTGAATAGATAATGTCAAAATCTTGAAAATCAAGAAATTACAATATAAACAACCAAAAAGAGGTATCTTCTGGGGTACAGGATTTGGGGATGGATAGAAATGGGGGAACAGGGACCTGCTACTTTTCAATAAAATCATAGTACTGCTATTTGATATTTGAAACTATATACATATATGAAATGATAAAAATATCAACAATAAAGAAACCACATTTGAAAGAAAAAAAACAAGGTAGAGTGGACAAGACTGTAAAGATTTTCTCATTTTCTTTCTTTCCTTTTATTTTAAATAATGTGCTAAGGACTTTTTATCACACAGGATAAACGTGCACACACACACAGATAAATAACAAAGATCACCCTGACTCCAAAGGTGAGAATTGGTGCCAAAGGGAGAAACTGAAGGCATGAAACTAGTTAAGTGGCTATAAGAGACTGGAAACAGAAGATGATGGCCTGAACTAAGACAATGATAGCAGAAATAAAGAGAGGGGAAGGGAGAAATGTCCAAGAAACAAGCAAGTGCAACAAGGCAGGAGATCAGATTTCTCGACACACTGAGCTTCAGATGTTTGATGGAAAGGTTTCACTTGAGAATTTAGGCTTGATGAACTCACTTGAGGTCATCAGTGTGTAGGTAATGACAGAAGCTAGTAACATAAGGCATCTAGGGACAGGATACAGAATGAGAGAAGATGAGAGTTTGAGGCAAAACGTCCACTTAATCTTCACCAGAATCTTACAATATGGAGTCTTTGAAAAGATCAAATGGTGAGTAATTGGTGGATCTCCACTTTTCCTTCTTGACACTGTGTTTTGTTGCCTTCTGAGCGTACGTATCTTTCCTAACACTTTTGTAGCTCCACTACCATCCTGTGCCTCCATGGGTCAAATAAAAACTTGAAAGCAACTCGCAAAAATATTATTTTAGACATCAAAGACATTTGTATGTATATAGTTAACTGAATTTCCAATTAAATCTCTTCCCTATGACTATTTACTCATCACCACTGAGTGGGCCCCTGGGAGCCCTGTGTGTTTTTGACTTCAGCCCCAGGCCTGGCCGTAGCGGATGGAACAATCATTTCATGTTGCTCAGCAACGTGGAACTAGGGCAAGGAGGGTGGTCAAGAGCATCTCCCACCATGGCCACGCCTGTAACATGTAAACCTGGGAACCATTGGGGCTGTATCAGAGTCTGGGAAGGACCAAGCTGATGCCCACAGAGAAGCAGACATGAGAAATGATGCAGAGGGTCCCTCCATCCCCCGCCCAGAGTTCTGTGAACCAGCCCTGTAACTGTGTAATCAATGCCAAATGGACTTGGCCAGTCCACTTTACCACACCCACAAGGCCTGCAGCCCTCTTCCCTCGCACAGCCCTGGGACTAGCCTCGGCCTGCTGCCACTGGGCTTCCTCCGACCTCCCAACCCATGGGCCTGCTGTGGGTTGTGCGCCTGCTGGGTCTCTACCTTAGACCAGCCAGCCGGCCCTCCTGGGCCTGTGTCAGGCAGGAACAGAAACAAACCACCCAACATTACAGCCTCCTCCTACTGATTCACTTTTTAAAAAATACTTCACCTACTTAATCTGCTCATGACTTTAAAGCTTCACATGAGCTTCTCACAAAATACATCCTCTAGCAGACGGCTCCAATGTAGCATCTCCTGCAGTAAATTCTTCATTCGTTCGCTAAGGCAGCACTGGGTCCTTGGTGCCAGGCATCGTGCCAGGTGCTGGGGAGGATGACGGGATAGGCAGTTGTGGTCCCCGGTTTCCCTGATGCTTAGAGTCAAATTTTAGGAACAGTTTTTAGAGTTTAATGTAACATTTAAAAAGGTGAAGGGGCTATTACTTTATTTATCCTACAATTAATTAATCTCTCTCCACATAACCATACCTCTATAGGTTTGGAGAGATAAATACAAAAGCATTTCACCATGTCCACATACAGAGGTCAGTTAAAAGAGGGGGTTAAAAGATAATCTAACAAGTATCATAAAAACCAGTTAAACGTGACTTGAATGAATTCAACTTCCCCATAAACTGGCTTAAGTTCAACTTCATCATTAGAAACAAATCTAATATAAACTGCTACCATGAGGAGAAAGCTACCAACCATTTCCACCTCTCAGTGACTCTCACAGCATCTTGTGGCAGTGTCCCTTCCAGGTAGAACTGAGCTGAGATCCACCTGGCCAGGAAGGCAATGACTGCCACCTTCTCCATATGCTTGTACCCACTGACTATCCCAAGAGGTCCTGCCGAGAGGTCTGATGCAGAGGAAAGATCTGAGCTGTGCTTGCACTTGGGGTTTAAACACACACAGGAACTTCTAGAAAAATTAGGGAGGGACAGAGGGCTGTAGACTTAGAGGCCAAATGGCAAAGAAAGACTGCAGGGCTGGGTGAGAGTTTGCAGCAGAAGGGAAGCGGGTTATGTGCTCAGTCTGGTGGCTGGGACCTGCCATTCTAGCAAACTGTGTTCACAAAAGCCCCAAGCAACCCTGCGGTGGGACCTGTTCCCCACCAACGGGTGGGGCCACGGAGCAGGAGAGATGCTCCCTGCATCACTGCACCTGGGCTGAGGTGGCACGGGTGGGTTAAGAGCATCAGTGGCAGCGAACAAGAACAAGGAGGATGCTCTATGGGGAAGATCAGTAACAGCTGCCTGGGCTGATACACAGCACATGTGAGACGACCCTGCCTCCCCTGGAACACCCGGAGCGGGTGAGGGAAGGACATTTTAATGGGGGGAGGCATGTGGGTGAGGACCAACGGATCAGCAAAATCCAGGTTTTAGTTTCACACACTATCATGTGGTTTCCCCCACAGGCCCAGGAGGCCAGGAGCCTTGTCCCTCCCTCCCTCCTTCATACTCCCCTTTGCCCTCTGTTGAGGTGCCTGGGGGAGGGCAGGGAAGAGAGGACAAGCTCCCACCCACAGGGCACCTCCACTCTACTGGGGGGCGGGGACACAGAGAAGAGGTATGAAAAACATCAATTTGGATCACTGAGCTTTGGAGGAGGGGGCTTTAATAAGCCTTTACAAAAGATCTAAGATGCCAAGAGAAATGCAACACTAAGGGAGAGGTAATAATCCTTTCCCATTGACTGCAACACAACCTGCATTTTCTATTCAGCAAAAGATCAAAACATTTTCCAGTTTTTTTTTTTTCTTACTAATAATCATTTCTAAGGCTTGCAAGTCACCACACATTGAATCAAACAGCTATTCCGCGTCTCTGCAGTACAAAGCACACCTCTCCCAAGCCTGTGGCTGCTGCTCACTCTACCTCATGATCTCTGTCACTTGCCACAGTGGCTCCTCCATGTTTGTGAATGTGGTTAATGGAAGCGCTAATCAGTTCCATTTACTTTTCAGGGACTTGATCAGCCCCCAGAAGGAGGCTGCGCCCTCTTGATGTCACAGAGAGCTGGCTAGTCAGGGAGGTTCTGGTTCCACTTCCATCCTGTATTCTCTCGAAAAATCTTAACCTCAATCTCCTCCTTTGGACAATCGAAGGGGTCGGTCCTGCTACTGGCTAAAACCACTTCCAGACTTTTGGTTCTAAGAAGTGGCCAGACTTAAAGATAGTACCCCAAAGCACACATTCAGTATGCTTTTATTTCAACATGTTGTGCAAAACTTTCTTTTTTAGAATCTTGACATGCTCTAATGATAGATTTCCTGGTTAAGTAAGATGATGTTACAATAAGATACAAGGAGAAAAGGAGAGGGGGGAAGGGAGAGAGAGATGAGATTTTTTTAAATATCACTGATATATACACATATATGTACAAACATACTTCTTTTTAACTGATTGAACACAAATAGTTTTAGTGATAGAAATGCCATTTATAAGGACAGTCATTAGGCTGTGCTTTTAAAAGCAGAGAAAGGGAGTTAAGTCCAAGCAGGTACTCTATTCTCATAAGGATATACGGTAATAATTTTTTATTTGTAATTGTGACAAATGGATTGTTCTACATAAAATTACTTTCCAGAAAATTAAAACGTATTCCTTTAAAGAAAAGGGGGAGGGAGGGGGGTGGGGAGGGAGGAGGCCAGCCACTGAGGAGCGCCATAATGAAGCAACGCCTCTATGTGAGCCTGACTCTTACAGGACTTTCTGTAATAACATTAAATTATGTATTAAATGATGTATAATTCAGGTCTCTACCAATTATATGCTGATTTTAAAAGCAATTCCGCCTTCCGTCCCTTAGCTAACTGGCACTTCTTACAGCTCACTGTGTGCCTGTTTCTAGCCTTCCCTTTGCTCCTAATTGAAAGTTTTTTCAACTTCTTCTCTGATGTGCCCTAGAAAGCCGAACAGCCAAGCACCTCAGAACTGTATATAAAAGAGAAGCAGATTCGATGAGGACAGGCATGGTGAGGAAAGTGACTTCAGTGGCCATGTCTGGGGAAGCAGCACCACTTCTGTATATCCAGGTAACCTCCTGGTTCCTAGAATTATGGTTCTGATGGATAAGACTTTTGTTCTGGGTAAGGAAGGTGTTCTTGACTCAGGATTCTTAACTGCTTTTAATTCATTTTCAGTAGCCATGAGCAGTAAAAGAAACAGGATATTAGTAAGGAATTTCATTAATCTGGACATCAGGTTCCTCAGTTGTATGTAAAGGATCCCTGGCTAATCCAGGAAGCAGGGATCCCAGGCAGAGAATAGAGGAGAAGTGAAGGGAACTCCTAAAAGAAGAGCAATAGGAGTCTCTGGAAGACAGCAATCCACAGAACAGCCAGCTTGGAATGAACAAAGCAAGAGATGACTCCAGGAAGGATGAACCCCAGAACAAAGAAGACAGAAAGACAAAGGCGAGAAACAGAATAGAAAGATTACCCCTGGGGTCTGATCATGTGGAGAACTGGACTGGCAGGCACTTTATTTAAAGACCTGCTGGGGGGTGGGGGGGGACAGATCGACCAGACTGCAGGAGACAGCAAGCAAATGCAAACAAAATGGGGGTTGGAGTGGGGGGAGGTGGGGAATTAACGCAAAGGAAAACAAAGATAATACAGAAAAAAAAAGAAATGTACTCAGAGTACACTACTTGGCTCAGCAGTAAACACTGTCATAATAATATAAAATATCATCATAATAATGAAACACAATATGGATTTATGTCAAAATGGTTCAAATTTAAATATATTGAGTTTTATCATAATACTCAAGAAATTGCCATGTAAGCATGGTATTTAGAAATATGGAGGTAAAAATCAGAAAAAAACAGCTAAAAGCGTTTAGAGTGATCACTTCTGAGGAGTGAGAACAGAGGATGGAGGGGGGTATAGCAGGGAACTATTGCTTTTCTTTCAAAGTCTATAATGTGATGCCAAGATAATTAAACAGGGGAAAGAATTAAAAAAGGAAAGAAAAGAAAATACACGTTCACACATGTAACACAGATGGTGTTGGGACAATTGGATACCACATGCAAAAGAATAAAGTTGGATCTATTCCTCAAACCATATCCGAAATTACCTCAAAATGGATCACAGACCCAAATGTTAGAGCTAAAACTATGAAACTCTTAGAAGAAAACATAGGTATAAACCTCCATGACCTTGGTTAGGCAAAGATTTCTTAGACATGATATGAAAAACACAAGCGACAAAAGAAAAAATAAGGTAGTCTTTACCAAAATTAAAACTTGTGCTTCAAAGTACACCATCAAGAAAGCAAAGAGACAATTCCCAAAATGGGAGATAATATTTGCAAATCATATATCTGATCGGAATCTATAAAGAATTCTTACAACAATAACAAAAAGACACATGACGAAACTTAAAAACGCACAAGATTTCAATAGACATTTCTCCAAAGAAGATAAACAAATGTCCAATAAGCACATGAGAAGACATTCAACATCATTAGCCATCAAGAAATTGCAAATTAAAATCACAGTGAGATGCCACTTCACACCACTAGGATGGCTACAGTCAAGAAGACAGACAACAGCAAGTGTTAATGAGGATGTGGGGTAAGTTGGAACCCTTCTACATTGCTGGTGACATTGTAAAATGATAGAGCCACTCTGGAAAACAGTTCCTCAAAAAGTTAAACATAACAGTTACCATACGATTTAGCAATTCCACTCCTAGGTGTATACTCAAGAGAAATGAAAACATACAAGTGTACACAAAAACTTCTATATAAATGTTTATAACAGCATTCTTCATAATACCCAAAAAGTGGAAACAACCCAGATATTCATTAACTGATAAATAAACAAAAGACAGTATATTCATACAATGGAGTATTCATCATAAAAAGGAATGAAGTACTGGTATATGCTACAACATGGATGAACCTTGAAAACAATTTGCAAAGTGAAAACAGCCAGTCACAAAAGACCACATATTGTATGAATAGTTCTACTTACTTGAAATGTCCAAAACAGGCAAATTTATAAAGATAGGAAGTAGACTGACAGTTGCCTAGGGCTAGGACTGGGGAATGGGCGGGGGGGGGCGGGGGGGGGGGACGGACTGGCAGTGACTGCTAATGGTATGGCGTTTCTTTTTAGTGGGATGACAATGCTCTAAAATTAGAGTGTGGTAAGGCTGCACAGCTCTGTGAATATACTAAAACCCACTGGGTTTAAATACCCTTCTCATGAGGGAGTTTTAGGGTATGTGAGTTATATCTCAATAAAGCTGTTTTTAAATGTCTATAGGACAGTGGTTATTACACAGATGTAAACATTTGTCAAAACTCATCCAACTGTACACATTAATGGGTACATTTTATTGCACATAAATTATATCTCAAAAAAGTGGACTTTAAAAAAATGTGTCTAATGCAGTGGCTTTAGTACAGTGAATTTATACAAATGTTACTTTCAGAACCCCGAGCAGGAAAAAATATCAAACTCATTACTACCTTTCTATGGCCAGCATTAACCCTCCTCTGCTCTGGCTTCCTTAGAAAGGTCTGTAGTGCTGCTCGGAGAGCGGCCATCTGTCAGAGTGACAAGATTCAATTCCCAGCAGGAAAGCAACAATGTCGTTTTAATCAACATTTTCCTGAAGTTAGCGAGTGTGCCTTCCTAGCAGAACTATTTGTTTTTTTAAACAGAACTCTTAAATATTAAAGTACTATTTATTCTCAGTTTAAAAAAAAAAAATTTTCATTCTGGAAGTATGTTAGAGAGCGAATCCCTTATTTGCAGACCTGGCAATGGACTGAGGCCTAGAGAAGTTAAAAAATTTGCTCAGGATCACAGGGTTGTGAACTGACACAGCTGCACCCAGCCTCCCTGTGGATGGGCCCCAGCACAGGTCACTTCCCAGCACCCCAGGGATAGCGGTCCCAGGTCAGCGGGCACGCAGGGCTTGCTGAGTGCCAGACGCCGAGCTAGCACAGGGAATGAATGCTCTCCTCACTCACTCCTCAGATTGACCCTGTGAGGCGGAGACCCTCTGCCACGCCCCAGTTTACTGATGAGAAATTAGGCACCAAGCGCTTAGTCCGAAAACTACAGTCACGGAGCTGTAAGAACAGAGCCGGGAGTCCCACATCGGCCGTTATGTCTCCAGAACCTGAACTTCTAGCCAATAAGATATGCCCACTTCCCTAAAGTACACATTTTACCATGTTCATTTCTTTTCATAAATGTTAGCATTTTTCATTTCCTATATGTGGGAAGATACTCACTGACATCATTGCTGTCAGAACACTGTTTATCTCTACCTCACACAGAGTTCTGGCCTATGTCTATCTTTTGCCTCAAATCTAGTCCCTCCCTCCCTCTCTCCTCTTTGGTTTGCCCCTTGTCAAGCCAGACTCAGGGGCATGGCAGTACCCTTGACCTTCCGCAGTGCAACAAAACCCAGCGTGGCATCGACCACATGACAGTGGATATAACAGAAGCACAGTCTTTTTTTTTTTTTTTTTTTTTTTTGCGGTACGCAGGCCTCTCACTGTTGTGGCCTCTCCCGTTGCGGAGCACAGGCTCCAGACGCGCAGGCTCAGCGGCCATGGCTCACGGGCCCAGCCGCTCCGCGGCATGTGGGATCTTCCCGGACCGGGAAACGAACCCGTGTCCCCTGCGTCGGCAGGCGGACTCTCAACCGCTGCGCCACCAGGGAAGCCCCCTCTTGTGTTATTTTGGAGTAGCTAATGGTAGATGCTTTTCTAGTGTTATTTTGGAGTAGCTAATGGTAGAGAAACATTGAACCACTTTAATAAAAGTAAAGGAGAATTAGATCAAGCACTTGATTATATTTTCTGTAATGTTTTATGTGTATGAACTGCCATCCTGGAATTCATTTTTTCGTTTGTTTTTGTTTGTGGGATTTTTGTTTGTTTGTTTGTTTTGGGTACACCACACAGAGATCTTAGTTCTCCGACCAGGGATTGAACCCAGGCCCCCTGCAGTGGAAGTGCTGAGTCCTAACCACTAGACTGCCAGGGAATTCCTTGTTTGTTTTTTTTTGTTTCTTTTTTTTTGTGGCACGCGGGCCTCTCACTGTCGTGGCCTCTCCCGCTGCGGAGCACAGGCTCTGGACGCGCAGGCCCAGCGGCCATGGCTCACGGGCCTAGCCGCTCCGCGCCATGTGGGATCTTCCTGGACCGGGGCACGAACCCGTGTCCCCTGCATCGGCAGGCGGACTCTCAACCACTGCGCCACCAGGGAAGCCCTGAAGCACAGTCTTTTTGTGTGTGGTATATACAGAAACAAAAAACCAGTAAGAGCTGATGGCATGTAGTGGAGAGAAAAGACTGGTTTGAACAATTTCATACGTTCTTACAAATGCTTTCTCAAACGTGATGGCTTTTGATTTAAAGTGATCAGAATGGACACACACAGTTCCTCCAGTGGTCGCTCTGAGTTACTGTGTTACTAACCACTTTAGTCTATCAGGTTTTAAGTTGCAGGCTTACCTAAAAGATAATCTTGACCTCAAAATAAATCTATTAAATATTGTATAGATTGAAGAGAAAGAATAGGAGACCTCTCTGAGAAGCAATACCATATTTGGTCTTAGGAATCCACTGGGATGTAAACCATAGACAAAATTATGGGCCACTTTAGAACAAAGCTGTAACTGCCCAGACATTCTTCACTCTGTTAAAAGGGAAGACGACTAAAAGCCAATGGAGACGACCTGAGCCACTTTGGGGTTTTCTTGGCTAATGCCAGCAAATTCCTTCTTAAAAACACAGCAGCCGACTTACTACTTGATGTTTGTTTCATGGCTGTCTTTCGTGGGGTGAGCTTGGGAGTTTCTCCTTGTTAGACCCATCTTGATGGAGAAGGGCCATTAAGCAAGAATCTGACTTGTTATAAAACATCCCAGTACTGACACATGTAAACAAACACACATCCTAGAAGCATAATGTTCATTCCTGAGCGCTGCCAACACCGGGAAGTTTTCTTCTGAAACAGTCCCCCAAGTCAATTTGCAAGCCTCACGGCCATACCTCAGGTTTGCTCAATAACCACCTTATCTACTATAGTCAAGAGCCTGTCATTTTCTCTGAATTGAAAATCGAAATCTCCCCTCAAGGATTAAAGACTTGCCAGGATCTACATTGTGTGTGGTGTGTGTGTGTGTGTGTGTCTGTGTGTGTGTGTCTCTGTGTGTGTGTGTGTATGCGCGCACGCACGTGCGTGTGTACTAACCATGGAAGAGAAGGCACTAGGCCAGGTACCACGGTGTGGATAAAAATAGCCTCAAGAAGCAAGAGAGAGACTGCAGGTAACTACACAGCAAAATCAGGTGTAAAGATATTACTGCTCTTAAAATAGCATCGGCTTTAAAGAACGAACTAATTGATATTCTGATACCAACCATACAAATAGACCTAAAATGACAGTAACATATGCCAACATCTTACATTTTCAACCAAAAGGCAACAAAGTTTTCAAATTAAAAAAAAAAAAATAGCATTCAAGTATAGTATTCAGGCAAATGAAGTGATGAGCTAGGCTTATGTCATGAATTTTATTCAGAAGACATCATTTCCTCCCAAATAGCTGAGAAATATCAGTTTCCTAAGTCCTTAATTTATGCACATTATAATTGTAAGTGTTTTGACTGGATTTCATTTGGAGTAAGGAGCCAAGACTATTTTAAATATACCAAAACAAAGGAAAACTGGTAATTACATTATTGGACTTGATCCTTGTTTCAGTCAGTCCTTTCTGAGCCTCTGAAAACTGTATCATTTCAAATGCACACCTGTTTCACCAGAGAAAAATTTCTTAAAAAACGCTTCAACTTAGAAATAAATAGGAATTCAATTTAATAACAACACACATTGACCTTTGACTTTTTTCCTCCAAAAGTGTAGTATTTTAAAAAATACATCAAGAGGGGCCAAATTCAAACAGTCCACATTCCCAATCGAAGAGCAAGGTCTTGGGGCCAGAGAGACCTGTGTTCCAATGCTGGTCTAGCTGTCATCCCTATTCATCATCTCTCTGCACCATCGCGGAGGGACACTTCTCTCCAACCTAAAAAGTACTGAACTGCAAAGAAATGCACAAAGCTCTGGGCTAATACTCTATTTCTATTATCTCTTTTTACATAAAAATTACTTTCAGAACATGCTATTTGTTTCTAGGCTCAAAGTTGCTTCGAAGAATTTCTCTCAACTTGATGCAAGTTAACTTGACAGTGAAGAAATACATTTTTACCACATTAAGGCTCCCATGTGGCCCATTAAGTGTCCGGGATTATTGTACAGTTATTAAATGTTTAATGCATTATACAGAGGGTGATCTTTCCGTGCTATGTGAACTTTAACTTTGGTATACTCCAACCAGAATGCTCAAACTTAAAAGCTAACTGTTTTCAGATTTTTGTGCTTGGTGCCCTAACATCAGTTAAAATGTGGAATACAAGAGGAAAGGACTTAGCCAACAGCTTAACAGAACAGAGAAGGAAGTTGGGGCAAGAGTCAGGCAAACAGGAAACATCCTCTTATTTGTCCTGATGCCAAAATGAACTTAGACAATTTTCCTGGGGCAACACTGAACGTCTGGGGAAGTACACCTAGTACACCTCAAAGAATACACGCTGAAAAGCGGGGGCCAGGAGGCAGAACCCCTTGTTCTCCTCTCACCTCCCACCCCTGAGAGGAGGTTTCTAACCAAACTTACAGGCACCCTGTTTTGCGCTTTTCTCTGAGTGAGTAGTTTGGAAAAGCTCCAAAGGACTGTCCTCATTGTGGTTAGGGTCACTGCTTTGGAAACTTGGTACCAAAAAATACCACCCAGAAATTGTAAGAATTGATAGGAATTATTTTTAAAGATTTCCTTTTGGCACAGGTTTATCTAAAGAAGGCAACTCCCCTTGAAAATTATATTCAACTTGATGCTCCCTTTAAGTCACTGAGCTAGAAATACAGGGGTCTAACCTGTAAGAGTCTAGAAACGGGTGGGGGCCATGCTCTCTCCACTGTCCCAGCTAGAAGCCACATGCATCCCAGGGAGATGCACATCGGAATGCCAGGCAGGTGCTGTGCTGCACGAGGACTTTTCACTCTGCTCAGGGCAGTGAGCGGTGAGAAGCACAGCCAGGACTCCCCCATCCCTCTTGCCCTTGGGCCCAGCCAGACAAAGCCCTGAGTAGGCCAGAGGCAGCTCTGATGCAAAAAGCAGCCCCCAGGCCCTCCTCAAGTCCTCTCCCTCGAAATCCAAGGATGCCCTCAGGCCATGGGGCAGCTTCTGACCTCAAGGCCCTCCAGTGCGCTTGAGGCTTCTTCCAACCAGAAGCCCTAAGGATTCTGTACTTCCTTTACTCCCCGTGAAAGGTCCCACCTAACACTCGCTGACCTCGGTGATGTTTATACCTAAGATGGGTAAGGTGGGAGGTGACAACTGCCACCTCTTCTACCTGGGAAAAGAGCATGGTTCCACCTCATCCCAATCTTGTCCTGCTTCCATCTGACTGATTTATTTGATTTAATTATTCTGTGCTTGCTCAGCCTTAGAGCTTGGGTTCTGAGGTCAGATAGTCCAGGTTCGAATCCAAATCCAACCACTAGCTCTGTGAACCTGGGCAAAGTTCCTAACCTTCTGTGCCTCAGTTTCCTCATCAGTAAAATGGGGGTAATAATCATACTTAACTCATGGGATTAGTGTGTATTTCCTGACACCATCCACATGAAGCCCTTAGTACCATGCCCTGCACACAGGAAGTTCTGCACAAAGCTGAGCTATGGCTACTCCTCTGGAAAGTCTCTGTATCCCTCCCTCCAAGTGCTTCCCTCCATCGCCAGGCCCTCTTCTTGGACTGGAAAAGCATAGGAATCTACGGAAAGGTCACCTAATACAGAAAGGTCCTGACTAGTGAGCACAGAAAGCAGAGTTTCTACTTCATTGTAGTCTCATTAATAACCTTAAAGTGACCTAATACTAGGGTGACAGTATATTATTTATCGATCAAGATACTTTTGAAACTAAAAGGGGGTGCTATTAATAATTAGTGCAAAATAACTATGACTGTCCTACTTCACACCCACTTGTAAACCCTTCCTCACCATCAAGGAAAATCCCGTTAATGCAGACTAAGCCAAAGTCCAAAGCCAGCTGCTGCCTGTTCCTGTAAATAAAGTTTTACTAGAACACAGCCGTGCTCCTTTGTTTACACATTGCCTTTGTCTGCTTTTGTCAACGATGGCAGAGTTAAGTTCATGGCAATTCTAGATTTCAAATGAAACTAAAATTTATCAAAATACAGCTTCCTGATGGGCACCAAATTTTCAGAGGATTCTGTCAAACTAGAAAGGATAAAAAGAAGTAGGAATATCTGGGTGTCAGGTCTGAGAACATCATTCTATATGTCAGGTCTGAGAACATCATTCTATATGCTCAAAAAGCATCAACTACTTAATATGGAAGAAGAAGAAAAGATCTGGGATGGGAAGGATAGGACCTGGTCTTGGCACACAGGCAAGGTGGAGCCAGAGTGCTGTGGGCACTCAGTGCTCTGTTCCTGAGTGACGTCCTACCTGGGGTCCTCACCTTCTCTGAGCCTCATCTGTGAAGCTGGGGCAGTAACAATACCTTCCTCACAGAAAGATGGTGACCATCAAGTGGAATGGAAAGTGCCATTGCTGTTGTTGCTTTTATTAAATTAATCGTTTGTATTATTGTTATTATTGTTGAAAGGCTGGTAGACATATTCTGTTGACCAAATTATAACAATAATTGTTATACTGAGTTTCAAGTAGGCAGATTTCAGCTCAACACAAGGAGAGACTATCACCTTACTGCCTGCGGACAGTCAGATGAACAGACCATTCACAGATGTTCAAAACCCCTGACACTGCCCCAGGAGGCGGCAGGGCGGATGCAGTGGGGACTGCAGAAGGGTGATGATTTGTACTGAATGACTTCAATGTTTTTTTTTCCTCTGTGATTATGTTTAAGAAAGTTTTATGTGTCCCTGAAAAAACGAGTACATATCATCCCTGAAAAAACGAGTACATATCATCTTCTTGATAGGGAAGTATGACACACCAAAGGTTAAGTAGATGTCGGCGGATTATGAGGACAGTGTATCGCAAACTTTTAAGTTTTAAAGGACTCAAAACCGGATAAGAAAACAAGCTGGCTCCATTTTGCCAGAAAGGTGAATGGAGGGGCAAGACCAGGGCACCAATGAACGCACGAAGCTGATGGATTAACCCAGGAAGTGGCCGGTCCCCAACAACAGACCCAGTGGTTTTGGCTGGCAGGATCTTCCTGCAAAGGCACTGTGCCCAATTCATTTGCCAGGTGCCTGAGGCTAAGCCCAGGCTCCCTCTCACTGTAGCCACCTTATCTTTAGTGGACAAGCCCTGACCCACTGATCACGGCACCTGAGAGGACAGCCGATTGCATAATGGGTCTGCAGCCCCAGGTGCCCATTACCCAGGATGCAAGTATGGCCACAGAGCACAGACTCAAGCACTCCTTAACGCCCTAGGGGCTTAAGGGTCATTCGTTCATAACCTGAATACAAATCAAGAGTTTAAAAAGTATAGAGGAGCCGAAGGAGGAGGGGAAAGCATGGGTGTGCTATAGGACATTACAGGTGAGACACTGAGAATAAGGCCACTGCGTCCGGGGGTGGATAAATGGATGAAGGCAAGCATACTACTGGAACACACACAGTCCACGTTTGCCTCATGAATTATTAGCATGAAATGCCTTTTCATAAGGTGGTTGAATCTTCGGTGCCATCCATCTCAAGTCCTCTCAGGTCGGAGAGGCATGGAATGCGTAACAAATGCCCCTCCTTCACATGGTACTTTACAGTTTATAAAGCACATCCACATGAAGAAAATAGTATGGTGGGTAGTTCTACACTCATTCTTGCAGATGAGGAAACAGGCTCAAAAAGGCAAGTGACTTGGCCAATATCCCACAGCTAAAGAAGACTTCAGTCTGCCAATCCAAAGCCCTTTTGTCAATTAAACAGCTTTTCAGAGCAAGGATCCGCAGACTGGGTGGGAGGAAAATGAAGTGGGGACAGAGGGAAGGAGGACGGCGAGGTCCTTTCTCACATGTTATCTCTTCACGCCATCCTCACGCCAACCCTGCTGGGTGTGGATGAGTTTCCTCAACGTGGCAAGTGAACCCAGAGGGCTCAAGTTGAAGATCACACCAGGACCAGCTGACAGTACTAACTCCAGGCCGTTTCCCCACCTCGAGACTGCCTGGAGAGCAGGTGTGGAGGCATCAGGGCAGGAGAAACACTGGGGATGGCACTGGCAGTGGCATGTCTGCACGAGGATGAGGTGCTCGCCAGCCTCAGGGCATGTGGTGCCAGAGCCCAGGCCGGAAAAGCAGGGGGACACAGTGAGAGCTGGCCAGGGGGCCAAGAAGTCTCGAGGAAGAAGGAAAGGGGTGAGGGTGGGGGCAGGAGGAGAGTGGAGGGCTGAGCGGGCCAGGAGGACCTGGCACCGGGTCTCCTCCATGACCTCAGGTGCGTGCTCCCCTACTTCAGCAAGTGGGCTAGAGAGCCAGCCTGAAAGGACATGGTGCTTTGCAGGTTGGTCTTTGATTGGGTAGAAAGAGGAAGACATTCAACCCTAAGGAAGCAAAAGCAACTTACTAGCTGCTGAAGCTTCAGCTGCCTCCTCTCCACCTCTATGCCCTGCCCATCCACCCACTGCCACCTTGAGAGCTGTCCTGACCCCTCAGAGACCTGTGGCCTTGTTCTTTGCAGATATTTCCAGAAAATGGGCAAGAGGAAAGGATCAGGGTTTGAACGTCTATTGGAGTTTGTTTTTTTTTTAATTCATTTATTTTATTTATTTATTTTTGGCTGTGTTAGGTCTTCGTTGCCGCATGTGGGCTTCTTGTCGCGGTAGCTTCTCTTGTCGCGGAGCACGGGCTCTAGGCGCATGGGCTTCAGTAGTTTTGGCGTGCAGGCTCAGTAGTTGTGGCTCACAGACTTCAGTGGCTGTGGCTCGCGGGCTCTAGAGCGCAGGCTTGGTAGTTGTGGCTCACGGACTTCATTGGCTGTGGCTCGTGGGCTCTAGAGCGCAGGCTCAGTAGTTGTGGCTCATGGACTTCAGTGGCTGTGGCTCGCGGTCTCTAGAGCGCAGGCTCAGTAGTTGTGGCTCACGGACTTCAGTGGCTGTGGCTCGCGGGCTCTAGAGTGCAGGCTCAGTAGTTGTGGCGCCCGGGCTTAGTTGCTCCACAGCTTGTGGGATCTTCCCAGACCAGGGATCGAACCCATGTCCCCTATATTGGCAGGCGGATTCTCAACCACTGCGCCACCAGGGAAGCCCCTGTTGGAGATTTTTGAAGCCCAGTTCCACGTCTGCCTTCCCAGGCAGACAACAAGGGCAGTGAGGACAGCAGGGTGGGGCACAATGAACCTGGCAGCTCCTATGGCCACACTGACGTCAGTCATGGCGACAAACGGCCACCTTGGCACGGTCCTCGGCCAGGGGCTCTCTCCTGACTTTCCTGGAGCGAAAGCTGCGTGAATGTGCTGTAGGCAGAGGAACGATCTGGGCTTTGACCTCTGCAGACCTGGGTACAAATTCCGACTCTACCAAGTGCTAGCTGAGTCTCAGTTGCCTTATCTGAAAAATAGGGGTGATGATTCTTATCTCAAAAGGTTGCATCTGCTAGAATCTGGTACTTTCCGTCTACCACATGGCAGCTAGTGAATAAACATTAGCTCTCTTTATTTCCTCCCTCTCCAGCCAATACTGAGGAGGTGGGCTGGCCTGGCAGGATGAGGGGCACACAGGTAACACCGCTCTCCTCCCCCTGCCTCTCCACCCTGTCACTCCTTTTCTCTTTCCTTCTCAGGTCCCAGTTCAGAGGTTGATCAACACAACACACAAGGTCAGAAACCGTGTGGCAAGGCCTCACAGGCTTACAGGGGCACATCACTAACAATGACATCTGTTATCAGGCACACAGAGTGGAATCAGAGCTTATATGACAACTGGGTTCTAAAATTCACCAAGAAATGACTGTATTAAAAATTACTCCTGAAAACATCTTAAACACAAAAATAAATAAAACACTGTGTGGGACTGTGTATAAATCAGTCCAATGTGCCCAGTTTTTCCTTTCTCCCCTCCAGTGTTGGGACAACTCTCTGTTTCTCTGGTTAAGTACCAGACAATTACATTTAGGGATGACACGGCAAGAAAAGTCCGCCCCGTGTAACTGTTTGGTGGCACCACACTCGGCGTGGCGAGGTGCGATGCCACGAAGGTGGGCCATGCAGCTTCTCCTACCGTGTCCAGGGATGTTTAAATATGGTTTCTCACCTTGTCTCCCTAACCAGAGCTGTTTCTGTACCCCACTCTGCACATTACATCATTAAGGAATATTTTTAATTTATAAAAATAGTAGACGGGTATTCTAGAAACTCTGTAAAGTACAGGAAAAAAATAATTAAAGAAAAAAGACTTTCACAAAAAAAGGCAGTCTCATTTTGGAATATTTCCTCGCCAGTCTTTTTTCTCTTTAAAGTTTTTATACAGTTAAGGTGATACGGTACGTAATTTTTATACTATTTTCCTTATTACTTAATTTTGCCTGTTTGACTTAGTACGCTCAAAAACAACCAGTGACTTTGTCAATACCCTTATTATTAATAACTCTGTACATGTAGTTTTAATAACTGCATAATATTCAACTACGTAGCTATTTCAAAATTTATTCATCAGCCCCATGGTGGACCAGCTGTCTCCAATTTTTCACTACTGCAAATAATGTTGCAATGAACATCTTTCTGGATAAGCCTTTGTCCACACAGTAAGTAAGTTCTCAACCACTTTTTTTAACCACTAGAAAATCTGGTCTGCACTGAGATGACATCCCACCAAGCTCGGGAATGAGGCACTTCCCCCCCTGTCAAAGCACTTACCAGCCTCTGTGCTCAGATTCCTGACATCCAACAGCAGGGCACCTCTGACCACGGTGGCCAGACTGTTCCAAGATGGAAGCGCTGCTCAGTTAGCAACTAGGGACTTAGTGGTCTCCATCATGTCATTTTTCATATGGGGCTTTGCTTTCTTCAGCTGTAAAACTAGGAGCTAGAATGAGATGATCTCAATGTTCCCTGCTGCCTTTATAACTGAACAACTGGTTCTAGAAAAAAGAAGCTTTACAGACCCAGCAGTGACTTTCCTCAACAATTTTACAGTCAGATTTCTCTAATGCTGAATTACAGCTTGAGGGCAGCCACCACAGCAGCTCGTGAGAGGCCCTGGGCCCCGAGCTCTTGGTCAGGGAAGGTAGGGAAGAATCTCAGGGAAGGCAAAGTGAGTGAGACCCTGGCTTGTCATGTAAGGGAGAAATGGAGCCACTGGGCCTCAGATGGCGGCACTGCTCTCAGCATTGGCCATCTGGAAGAGACCATGTGTCCAACCATGTCTGCTGGCCAGTCTCATGATGGCAGGCTGCGCAGTCTAACAGACACCCTGACTTAGAGAAGCCTCGGTGGAGAGCACTCACTTGGAGCCTTCTTTGGCTTTACCTGGAATTTTCTTCCTTTGACTATCTGCTTCTCAGGCCAAAGCAGACAGGAACTCCTGGGTAAGGAGTGAGAAGTGGGACTTGGGGAGAGTTGGAGGCAGGCCGATTGACAACAGCAAGAGGGAGGGCTGCAAGTTAGCGAAAGCAGGCAGCAGAGCTTTAGCAGAGCAGTTTTGGGTCATGCACTGTTGCAGGAAGCTGCGCATGGCCCCGGGAGCACCAGTGGATATAGCGACTGATGCTCAAAAGAATGACCCTGATCAATTCACACTAAAGATCAATAGACCTCATTTAAGAAGCTCAGAAAATCTAAATCTGCAAGACATTTTAGGCTCATTTCCACCATGTCTCAAAGAAAAAAGGGATAAGCTTTGGCTATCTGGAAAAGTTGCCCACACTGAGCGCCGCATGTGCTGACGGTGTCAGGAGCCGGGACAAGCTGATCCGGGACACATCATGCTAAAGGGATGCCAGCGACAAGGGAGGGGTTTTCAGGGCTGGGCTATCAGAGGCTCTGCCCACATTGGCATGGTGCCCAGCACTGTGGGAAGCTCACTGAGCAGGCCTGATACCCAAGAGCATGGTCTGTGCACAGACACTCCCCCAACTCCAGCCAGGGGAATGCTGGACCACAAGACCTGCCACACAGCCTCTTCGGAAACACCGGCTCTCCTCTCTGCCTTCCTTTTCCCCAGATGCAAACCAGAAACAGAGGATCTGCTGAAAAAACTACTAAGCCAACTCATGTCATGGCTGCCTATAGGGTGGGGAAAGCCACTGAGGATGGGAATTGAAAGGAACTTAAACACACACACACACACACACACACACACACACACACACACACACACACACTCATTTTACAAAGGCTGGAAGCAAATATGCCAAAATGTTAAGTGCTATAAATTCTGGGTGGCTGGTGTATTATTCTAGGATTTTTGTGTCTGTGTTCTCCAAATAACTCAAAACATAAAAGACAACAGGCCTCTGTCCCCCCAGGAGGTATGTCACTAAATCCTTCATCCATGTGTCCATCCATTCAAACATGTCCTGCTTTGTGCGCCTCATTAACCTGCCAGGCACGGGCTGCGCTTCGAGGGCCGGCGATGAAGGAAGAGGATCAAGTCCGGCCCTCATGCAGCTTTCCCTCCTTGCACGTGGTTTATGCCACCTTCTCCTTCCTTCTCTCAAACCTTAGAAGTAGAAGGGAGCATCTCACCTCATTCTACCTCTCGTTTCACTCAGAGTAAAACCCGTACCCCTCACCCCGACCACACAGTGCATACTGAGCCATCTCCTCCCTCCTCTCCCATCTTCCCCTTCCCCACTTTCACAGGACAGCAGGGGCAAGGGGTCGGGGGGATGGAGGCTCTTTCCTGTCTTGGGCCCTTGGTCCTTGCCGTTCCCCCATTCCCATGCCTGGACCATTCTCGCCTAACTCTTCCCGTGCATGACAGGCTCATCAAATCCTTCAGGTTTCAACTCAAGCCTCAAAACCTCATCCAAAGGCCTTCCCTGACCTCTCATGTCTAAAAGAGCAGCCCCACCACGCCGTCAGCTGCGCACCCTGCTCTCACACTTACACCCTCGGTATCTGGATGTCCTTCCCCCGCCCCCCTACTCACTCCACTCCAGCCACGCTTGCCCCCTGTTGTTCCCAAACACTCTGGTCCCCACAGGCCTAGAACATTCTTCCCCCAGACACTGCTGAGCTGACCCCCTCACCTCTTCAAGCCTTCTCGGTGAGGCTTTCCAGGATCATGCTCATGTATCCTAAGAGTCTCAAAAGTGCCCTCAGTAAACATCTGACTCTGAGCAAACCCATTTCAGAGCAATCGCAAATATCGTCTTTCTTGTTTACCTGATTTCTTATTTACTGTTTCCCCTGAGACAGCCAGAGCAAGCACCACAAGCCAACAGCCTATCTATCCTGCTTAATCCACATGTCCAGTGCGTAAAAGAGAACCTGACACGTTTGAGGTGTTCGGTAAATATTTGAAACCAAAGAAGACACTGGCAGGCCGGGTCTGATGTGAGTTTTTCTATAAAAGGACTTCATGGGAATTCAGCTACTCATTTTCCTCCGATTCCCTGAAAGAATCTTAGCCGCCTGAAAAGGAATCATTATTTCAACTAGCCTAATCATCATGCAAAAATAATGATTTCACTCGTTCTGTGTCCTAAGTTTGAAAGTCAACTGCAGGCTGTAATTGCTGCCTAAATCCCAGTAGTATACAAAGCAACTTCGCTTTTTATATGTTACCACAAGGCTCTCCAGGTTTGCTCTTTCCAGCCAAAGAAATGTTGACACAGTTGCTCACCAAGTTTCAACATGCTGATCATGTTAAAATAGTGCACAAGAAATATTTTTCCACTTTATAAAAAGCCAGACTGTTTACATGCTTAAGTGGCCAGAGACTTTGCTATCTGTGTGTGGTCCTGAAGTTTCAATATCATAACCACGAATACAGAGTGGAGCAGCATGCAACCGACTAGTGGATGTGGTTCTCCCGCCAAACTGGGAATCGAGATGTTACCATGCAAGGACTAAGGGAGAAATGGACTGGTTAAAAGGGGCGGGGAAGGGGGGGGGGCTTTAAAAACCTCATTTTAATATAGTTTTGAAGATAAAGAATAATTTGATATAACTGTGTTATCTGTGCACACATATAATATAGAAAATACATATATTAAATAGAAAGAGAGAAAGAAAGAACAGGCGAGAGAGAGGACAGAAACAGCACACAAGGTCTTTGGCCTACAGATTTCTAGTCAAGATCACATACAAATATGCTGAGCCCAGAGTCAAGTGGCAGAAAGGTTTAAGAAAGAGTTCCCAAGCACCGGCCTTCACACAAGATGACAGGCGTTAATAGGCTTGGCCCAGGAGCTTCACCCAGGCCTTGTGCAACCTCCCAGGAACACCCACCCAAGGAGGGGTCCCAGCCAAGTTCACGGCCCGGCCAGACGAGAAGAACATGCCCCATCTCCTCCGCCTATCCTATTTTCCAAGTAGTACTGGCTTTGGTCTACAATAATTCAGCCTTTCGGCAAGCTAGAAATAGACTTTAAGCAGGGGCTCCACCCTGTCCAGACAATATATAAGTGAAAAAAGACCTCACAGAAAGAAAAATGACCTACAGCTGATGGACTGAAGACACACACTCATTCCCAGAGTCTAGAGTTTAGATGCTCAAGACGGTTTCTGGATTCTGGGCTGTTTGAATTTATCATTCCTGTAGGTTAGTGAGCACTGCCGGTTCTCACATTTTTTATAGCTTTCCACTTGAAGATTCTTGTACACTGTGTCTAAACAAACAAACAAAAATCACTTAGTATAAGCAGGTTCATGTTATAACATGCAATGCCGTTTCCCATTTCACTGCCAAATGCACAAACTGTTATTCTCAGTTGACTGAATAAGTGAAGGAATGGTACGTTATTACAGGGTTGTTTTTTTTTTCCTGGCATTATTTTTTTTCCTTCTATGGTTTCTTTTACGGAGTCTTCCACGGCTATAGGTCAGAAGAGTTTTCCTGTTGCTATGACAATGGTGTAAATAAGTCAACTTTAAAATTCACTTTGGGGGTATGGAGCTGCCACGTTTCTGGCTACCTAAGCCCTGCTGGGTGTGTGATGTTGCACACTCCTCCCCGCAGACAGAGGATCACGACCATTTAACTGGCCTCCCTCCATTGTGGCCACCACCTTTCTGGCCAGGAAAATCCCACAAGCCTCTCAGAGGTCCCTCTCTGACTGCTGGGCCTCCTCCACACAGATCTGGTCAGTACTGAGTTCCTGCACTACCAGGAGAGGAATATGAGTCCAGTGTTCTACTTCTCCAAATGCAGAGCCTCAGATGAGAGGAGCATGGTGATGTCTGCCTCTCCAACTCTGCCAAGCATCTGTGGCACCTCTCACTTGGCACACAACAACAACACAGAGCAACGAGCAACGATGAAGAGAAGGAGCCCTAAGGACACCTTTGGAGGATAAAGGGTATGGGAGAGCCCTTGAGAAGGGGGCTCTTTACATGAAAGAAGCTCCAACCACTTTTCCACCACCCCGCCATCCTGCTGCAGCCTTCCACAACTGCCCCACTGGAGGTCCGAAAGCCCCCACAGGGGACCAGCCTACACCCGCAGGAGGATGGTGAATTTGCCATTCACAATTCATCTGTTCTCCCAAGGCTCCTGGACTCCAGAGAAAGAAAGAAGGTACATGGGACTCACTTAACTGAAGCACACACACTCCAGGGTCTGAAAAGGAAAGACCAAGGTCCTAGGATAAACCAATCAATAAAGACAAAAAATTTAGGGAATCTCGAGGCTGTCCAGAAGAAGTCAACTCTGCTCTCTATCCTTAGAAAATGTCCAGGCTTTCTCCCTGGTTGCTGCTTCTGCCTCAGAAAGAGTGTTGCCGGTTGAACTGTGTCCCTCCCCACCAAAAAAAAAAAAAAAAAGATATATTAAAGTCCTAATTCCCTGTACCTGTGAATGTGACCATATTTGGAAATAGGGTCTTTGCAGATGTAATCAAGTTAAGATGAGGTTAGTAGGTCCTTATAAGAACAAGAAAAGATAGAAACACAGAGTGAGAAGGCCGCTATGTGATGATAGAGGGAAAGATTAGAGGGAAGGAGCTCCAAGGACTGCCAGCAAACACCAGAAACTAGAAGAGGCAAGAAGGATCCTCCCCAGAGCCTTCAGAGAGACAGCATGGCCCTGCCAACACTTTGATTTTGGACTTCAAGCCTCTAGAACTGCAAGACAATAAATTGTTGTTTTTAAGCCACCGAGTTTGTGGTGCTTTGTTACAGCAGCCCCAAGGAAACTAATACAAAGAGCAATTTGTCTTGAGCTAAAAAAAGTCGTCTGGCATTTGTGTATGCAACTGTCCTTCAGATGAAAGCAAAGCTGCATGTGAAAGTACAGGGCGTACACATCAGCCCCTCCTGTGGCACGGTGGCAGCAAGGTGGCCTAAAGTGTCGTTTTATACAAAACTGCATGAATGGCTATGTTTCAGGGAGCAGCTCAGCATCTGGCAATGTTTGGCTCTACACTTTCTAGGTTGTTTCCATGGTCCATCCATCCCAGCCATGCCTCTAGGCCACCTATACTTCCACCCATCAGTCACCTGCCAGCTGTTCAGGAGACTCAGTAGCCACTTCACCCCTGCGGAGCTCTGAAGACAGTGGGCCTGCAGACCTAGGAGCTGCCAAGAGGCCTGCAACATAGGTAGCCTTAGGTCCCACCTAAACCTTGGCACATGGAGGGGCCCGTTCATACCCAGAGGGAATGGATTAAGGGGATATGGATTAAATAAATGAGTTAAGGGAATGTGGGGGAAAGATAGTAGGGGAGGCCATAACGGTGACAGCCCCTGGTTGTATCAATGCTGGAAGGGTGCCTACAGCAGCCCAAGGCACTATAACTAGATAGAAGGAGAACCAGACTGATGGCCACTAATGCCAAGGTCAAATAGCAAGAAAGGTAGTACTAACCATCAAGTCTAAAGATGTAGAGGTACGTTCTGAAGGGCGACTAGTACAGCAGTACTACAAATTCACCAAATATTTACTGAGCACCTACTGTAGACCAGGCATTATTTTAGGTGTTAAGAATACAGCAGTGAAGGACTTCCTTGGTAGTCCAGTGGTTGAGACTCTGTGCTCCCAATGTAGGGGGCACGGGTTCAATCCCTAATTGGGAAACTAGGATCCCACATGCTAAATGGTGTGGCCAAAAATTAAAAAAAAAAAAAAAAGTAAAGTATACAGCATTAACGATTTGAGTAGCAGAGAAGGATAAAGCAGAGACAAGAACAGGAAATGTGGGGATGGGGCTGATTATCAGATTAAATGGGGTGATCAAGAAAGAGCTCAAAGAGAAGGTGATAACTGGGGGCAGAGCATTGTAGGTAGGGGGATAGCAGAGCGAAGGCCATGAGGGCAAGAGCCTTCAAAGAATAAGGCTGCCTGTCAGTGAGAGCCAAGCGGACACGTGGCCGTGCATGCAGAGAACAGCCTGGTCATAGAGGGCTTCGACTCTGACACAATCTGACTGCTGCTTTAACCAGATCACCCAGGCTGCTCCATGGAGGGCAGGCTGGGGCGCGGGGGCAGGGAGGAGGCTCCTGCCGTAACTGCCACACCTGTGCTAGCACTGAGGCTTATAAACCCCGGCCAATGTGGTGCAGCGGTTAACTCCCCTTAGAGTATCTACCCTAAAGGAAAAATAGTAAGCTGTCATCTCAGCTCCACCCAGTGAAAAACCTGCCCATTCTTTGCTAAGCGAAATTACATGCAAATCAGAGATCACATCTATATTTATTTAAGGAGAAATGGTCTACCCTATTCATCACAACTCTGTAAACACATTTTATAAAATGTAATGGGCAGTTAAAACATTCCAAGGCAGAAGTACATTTTCTAAAGTAACAAAACACTGTTAAAGTGTTGTATAAATTGTCTGTGTCTCAGAAGAAAATGAGAGGTAATTAATACATTAAGACATCAATTTTTCTTGATGGTGACAAAAATTCTCATTTTATCAACAGACCTTCTTAACTCTGTCTGCCTGGGTAAGTGGAAGCAAGTATAACTTGCCACCTGGCACGACTGCCATCTCTTTGTGGCTATGCGATAAGTCTAGAGCTCTCTGACAGGGGAGGTCTTTGGCAACCCTGCCCACGAGACTCAAGGACCAAGTGGATTGGTAACAGCGGAAAGGTGGTAAAGCAAGGAGCCTTCTGTGGAGGGAGCAGCATTTATCATTAGAGTGACCCCCCTGAAGGAAGGGTATCTGCTGTGTACACAAGCACATCATCTCCAGGACCCCAGAGAGGGTCTACCAGCCTTCTGGCAACTGCAGTCAGTGAACGTAACTCTTCACTGAAGGTGGACTTGATTTATGGATGAAGACAGCTCTCTTTTTAAGGCCAAGTCCCTTCTACTTATTAGCATCTTTTTTGAGAGGATAAATGATGGGGGAGAGGGGAATAAATAAAATTCAAATAAATTGAGTCATTAGCGTATGCTGGAAATTTTTCTGTACTGGCTCAGAGCACAGGTTCTGGAGTTAGACAACTTGGGATGTCAAAGGAGCTGTCTCGGTATGTTAGTTAGGGTTCTTCAGAGAAACAGAAACAGTGTGTGTGTGTGTGTGTGTGTGTGTGTGTGTGTGTGTGTGTGTGTGTGTGTGTGTGTGTGTGTGTGTGTGTGTGTGTGTGTGTAGGGGAGGGGAAGAGAGAGAGAGACAGACAGAGATGGATGGATGGATAGATTTATTTTAAGAAATTGGCTCACACAGAAATCAAAGAAGAAAAAGAAATAAAAGGAATCCAAATCAGAAAAGAAGTAAAGCTGTCACTGTTTGCAGATGACATGATACTATACACAGAGAATCCTGAAGATGCTACCAGAAAACTACTAGAGCTAATCAGTGAATTTGGTAAAGTAGCAGGATACAAAATTAATGCACAGATATCTCTTGCATTCCTATACACTAATGATGAAAAATCTGAAAGAGAAATTAAGGAAACACTCCCATTTACCACTACAACAAAAAGAATAACATATCTAGGAATAAACCTACCTAAGGAGACAAAAGACCTGTATGCAAAAAACTATAAGACACTGATGAAAGAAATTAAAGATGATACAAACAGATGGAGAGATATACCATGTTCTTGGATTGGAAGAATCAACACTGTGAAAATGAATATACTACCCAAAGCAATCTACAGATTCAATGCAATCCCTATCAAACTACCAATGGCATTTTTCACAGAACTAGAACAAAAAATTTCACAATTTGTATGGAAACACAAAAGACCCCGAATAGTCAAAGCAATCTTTAGAAAGAAAAACGGAGCTGGAGGAACTAGGCTTCCTGACTTCAGACTATACTACAAAGCTACAGTAATCAAGACAGTATGGTACTGGCACAAAAACAGAAATATAGATCAATGGAACACGATAGAAAGCCCAGAGATAAACCCACGCACACATGGTCACCTTATTTTTGATAAAGGAGGCAAGAATATACAATGGAGAAAAGACAGCCTCTTCAATAAGTGGTGCTGGGAAAACTGGACAGCTACATGTAAAAGAATGAAATTAGAACACTCCCTAACACCATACACAAAAATAAACTCAAAATGGATTAAAGACCTAAATGTAAGGCCAGACACTATCAAACTCTTAGAGGAAAACATAGGCAGAACACTCTATGACATAAATCACAGCAAGATCCTTTTTCACTCACCTCCTAGAGAAATGGAAATAAAAACAAAAATAAACAAATGGGACCTAATGAAACTTCAAAGCTTTTGCACAGCAAAGGGAACCATAAACAAGACGAAAAGACAACCCTCAGAATGGGAGAAAATATTTGCAAATGAAGCAACGGACAAAGGATTAATCTCCAAAATTTATAAGCAGCTCATGCAGCTCAATATCAAAAAACAAACAACCCAATCCAAAAATGGGCAGAAGACCTAAATAGACATTTCTCCAAAGAAGATATACAGATTGCCAACGAACACATGAAAGGATGCTCAACATCACTAATCATTAGAGAAATGCAAAACAAAACTACAATGAGGTATCACTTCACACCAGTCAGGATGGCCATCATCAAAAAATCTACAAACAGTAAATGCTGGAGAGGGTGTGGAGAAAAGGGAACACTCTTGCACTGTTGGTGGGAATGTAAATTGATACAGCCACTATGGAGAACAGTACGGAGGTTCCTTAAAAAACTAAAAATAGAACTACCCTATGACCCAGCAATCCCACTACTGGGCATATACCCTGAGAAAACCATAATTCAAAAAGAGTCATGTACCACAACGTTCACTGTAGCTCTATTTACAGTAGACAGGACCTGGAAGCAACCTAAGTGTCCATCAACAGATGAATGGATAAAGATGTGGCACATATATACAATGGAATATTACTCAGCCATAAAAAATAAATGAAATTGAGTTATTTGTAGTGAGGGGGTTGGACCTAGAGTCTGTCATTCAGAGTGAAGTAAGTCAGAAAGAGAAAAACAAATACCATATGCTAACACATATATATATGGAATCTAAAACAAACATACAAAAAGGTTCTGAAGAACATAGGGGCAGGACAGGATTAAAGACGCAGACGTAGAGAATGGACTTGAGGACACGGGGAGGGAGAAGGGTAAGCTGGGACGAAGTGAGAGCGTGGCATGGACTTATATACACTACCAAATGTAAAACAGATACCTAGTGGGAAGCAGCTGCATAGCACAGGGAGATCAGCTTGGTGCTTTCTAACCACCTAGAGGGGTGGGATAGGGAGGATGGGAGGGAGACGCAAGAGGGAGGAGATATGGGGATATATGTATATGTATAGCTGATTCACTATGTTATAAAGCAGAAACTAACACACAATTGTAAAGCAATTATACTTCAATAAAGATGTGATTGGGGTGGCCGGCAGTCTGGAGACCCAGGGAGGAGTTTGTGTGGCAAACTTGAATCTGCAAGGCAGTCCGGAAGTAGAATTCTTTCTTCCTCAGGGAACCTCAGTCCTTTCTGTAAGCCTTCAACTGACTGGATGCAACCCACCCACATTATGGAGGATAATCACATTACTCAAAATCTATAGATTTACATGTTAATCTCATCTTAAAAAAAAAATACCTTCACAGCAACAGTTAGACTGGTGTTTGACCAGAAACTGGGTACTATGGGCTAGCCAAGATGACACAGAAAATGAACTATCACTCCCAGTTTCTCATCTGAGAAAAAAAAAAAAAGTGAAAGGTCACAAGACAGCTCTGGTTGTGGCTCTTACATGAGATACTCCCTGTAAAATGCTAATTCGCTCACTGGAGGATGATAATTGAAAGGGCTCATATATATATACATGCTAGTTACCATTACCATTATGCCTACTGCCACCAGCAGTAGTGTTTCTACTACATAGTAACTGCAATAGTTTCACCTATTTTAGCCACCATCAATGCAAGTACACACGGCTAAATTAGTACTTCCTATGGGCATGTTCTTGATTTACACAGGCATAATTCATACAAGGAAAACCACCAACTGATCTCATCAAACATCATCAGGCCAGTGGAGAAGGAAGCACAGGCCAAATAAACTCATGAAAAGACTAACTGGCTCTAGAGAGCTCTGATGCACTGTCCCCCCACAGACATGGCATTAACCTGTGTTCACACCACACATCCTGAATCTGATGCCTGGGTTTGGAAGCATCTTTACCAAGAACATTACCCCATAAACCAAAGTTGGCTACAAAACAGAATCCCAAAATGAGTACCTAGGGCATAGGGAGGGGCAAGGAATATAATGGCAGACCCTCAGAAAAGTCTACCTTTTCCTCCACATGAAAAAAAACACATGTAGAATCTTGACACAGAATATCATAAATGTAAGACCCTCTCCTATCCCCAGAGCTCAGATAATAATATCTAATATAGGGACAGGATTTATAAATAATCTTCTGGTCTCCTGAACAAGGAAGGGGTGCATGTTTCTTAAATTAATCACCTAAGAATCAAACAATAACCACAGCTTTTCTTTTTTCATCTTTGACATGTACCATTTCCTTCGATTCAGTTACTGAGCTTATCTGTATCTTTGATAGCAGTCATCATCACAATTAACTATATTTACTCTTAGATCCAGTTAAACCCTCAGCAATACTGTCCAATTTAAGTTCTTTTTTCCTACTTAGAGGAAAAGAGGCTAATAAGAATTGTCATTGTTATAATCTATTATCATAGACTATAATTGCTATAATCATTGTAACCTATTTAAGGGTAGAATGATATGATCACAAAATAAATTTGCAGGAAGTTTTAAAAGTTAGATGATTTTTAAAAGGAATTTTAATATGGATATTTAAAAATGTAAATCCTGAGAATAAGGGCCAAAACTCAATCACACCAAGGTGTGAGATCCAATTGTGAATCTGTCCAAAATAAAAAAAAATTAAAAAAAATTGCTACAAGTTCCAAAGAACCTCTTATCAAGACTACACAGTAAGTTCTCACCTTGAGGCATCCCTGTGGCAATGATCAATTTTTTTAAACCATCCACAAACTATCAAAATGATAGATAGAAAGCCAAGTTCAAAACTCAGATAACCATGTCACGGGCAAGAAATGACCATGAAGATGAATGGATAAAGAAGATGTGGTGTGTATATATATGTATATGCATATGTATATGCATATGTATTATATATATAAATACAATGGAATATTACTTAGTCATAAAAAAGAATGAAATAATGCCATTGGCAGCAACATGGATGGACCTAGAGATTATCATACTAAGTGAAGTAAATCAAACACAGAAAGCCAAATATTATATGATATCACTTACATATGAAATCTATAAAAATGATACAAATGAACTTATTTACAAAACAGAAACAGATTCATAGACATAGAAAACAAAATTATGGTTACCAAAGGGGAAGGGTGGAGTGATAAATTAGCAATTTGGGGTTAAAAGATACAGACTATTATATATAAAATAGATAAACAAGGACCTACTGTATAGCACAGAGAACTATACTCAATATTTTGTAATAACCTATATGGGGAAAGAATCTGCAAAAGAATATATATATGTATAACTGAATCATTCTGCTGTACACCTGAAACTAACACAACATTGTAAGTCAACTATACTTCAATTAAAAAAATAAATAAAAAAAAAGAAAGAAATGACTGTGAAATAAGCTAGGGGCAGGGTAGAAGCCAGAGACCTGAGGCAGAAGCAAGGGGAGTTTCACTCCTGCAGAGTAATGGGAAAGAGAACCCCCGAGGCTGGAACTGTGGCTTGAGGAAGGACTACCCAGAAGAAAACTGCTAACGGATGACCTAAGACAACAGCATGACTGGATGCTGCCATGACAGGGAGGCAGGAGAACACAAACACAGCCTTGGCAGCTCAACAGAGCTACCCACTGGCTCAGCTTAACATCTATTCCACTGCAGGACAGATGATCTGAAGTTATATTACCTATTTCATCAAATCTACGATGACATCAATTGTAAGGCATAATATTATTTTACATACTACTAAGAAAAAAAATGCTGCCAACTAAATCATGATTCACCATGAATTATAGATGCATCCCAATCTGAAAGATTTTAAAACGTGAAAACAATGTGAGCTTTGAAACTAATGAAATATACTCTATGACTGGGTTCTAGACCTCATGCTGGAGGAGCCAAGAAGAGAGGGCTGGTCCTCAGTGAGAAGAGACAACTTTTTAGAAAATGCAAGGTTAGGTATAAGGGTTTCATACAAAGGGCAACAGAGGAAAATAAAACAATGAAGAAAGAGGAGGAGGGGGAGGGGGAAGAGGGGGAAGAGAGGAAACAGCAGTAGCAGCAGCCATTGCCACCGCCTACTCAAAGTGAGCCTACAGGGCTTCCCTGGTGGCGCAGTGGTTGAGAGTCCGCCTGCCGATGCAGGGGACACGGGTTCGTGCCCCGGTCCGGGAGGATCCCACATGCCACGGAGCGGCTGGGCCCGTGAGCCATGGCCGCTGAGCCTGCGCGTCCGGAGCCTGTGCTCCGCAACGGGAGAGGCCACAACAGTAAGAGGCCCATGTACCGCAAAAAAAAAAAAAAAAAAAAAAAGTGAGCCTACAAATCAAAAATCCCAAAATATATACAGAATTTTAATGTTTAGAAAGGTGAGCAACAAAATCAATAAGTAAAATAATTTTCTGGAAAATTCTAGTAGACTTAGAAATATGTATGTTTGAGAGCTTTAAAGAGATACAGGAAAATAGTTTTCATTTAAAATATGAACAAATTAAAAAAAAACTATGAACAAATTATAATACAGAAAGAGACAAAAAAAAAGGAAAACTGATATGAAAAATACCAAAAGAACAAGTAAGAAATTTTGGAACATCTTTTGAAAAATTTTTAGACAGCATCAAGTCTAGACTAAAGTAAGTTGAGAAAATTTTTTTTTTTTAGTAAGCTGGTAAATAGTGGTGGGGAACTTCCCTAGAACAGAGCAAAGAGAAAGAGAAACAGAGGAATACATGTATATGAGAGAACACACATGTCACGAAAGACAAATTGAAAGTCTGCACTAAGGCTAGAATAAGGGTTCCAGGCAAGGAAAGTGGAGGTAATGGTGAAAAACAATATTTAAAGAGAGTATGGTGAAGAATGTTCCACAATTGAGGATGTGATTCCTCAGATGAAAACACCTTTGGGCACAAAGCAAAAAATGAGTCCACACCTAGACATACTATAGTGAAATCACAAACACTAGAGAGTAAAAGAAAGTTGTGAAGCTTAAAAGTTACCATAAAGTCTTACAGAAGATTTCTAATCAGCAGGCAACGGAAGAGTAATACCTTCAAAATGCTCAGGGAAAAACACTGTTGACCTAAAAATTTACACCCATGTAAACTACCATCCAAGATTCAATGCAAAGTAAAGACATTTTTGACATCAAACAACTAACACAATGTATCACCCACAGACCCCCACAATCTCTCATAAAAGGATGTCCATCAACTGAAGGAAAGGCATGGGATACCGGAAGCAATAATCCAGTCTAGATACTGATTTTTTTTTTTTTTTTTTGCGGTATGCGGGGGCCCTCTCACTGTTGTGGCCTCTCCCGTTGCAGAGCACAGGCTCCAGACGCGCAGGCTCAGCGGCCATGGCTCACGGGCCCAGCCGCTCCGCGGCATGTGGGATCTTCCTGGACCGGGGCACGAACCCGTGTCCCCTGCATCGGCAGGCGGACTCTCAACCACTGCGCCACCAGGGAAGCCCCTAGATACTGATTTTTATAAAAGAAACACCCACATACATTTCCACAAAAACTTAACCTCTGATTGAAAAAAATAAATATCGATAACCAATTTATTTTGTATTAAGAAAACATTGTGGAAGTTCCTCAACGTTTCAATAAAATGTACTAAGTTATGGTGGAATATGCAGAAAGGACAGAAATATTGAATGACCATAGAATTTGTTAGAAAATTTGAGAATGAAATATGTGTGGAAGACACTATAGATGGTCTGACCTCAAACCCCATTCTCAGTTTCTCTCTAGCCTCCTTCCAGTTATGGGAGGCTCATGGCACACCAGAGGCTGATGCCCAAAGTGCAGCAGGTAGCTCACAGCCATGAAGCAGCAAGAATGAGGAAAAGCCCATGAGTGGGATGTGCTGATGATGATAGACCAGAGTTATGGATGATGGACCAGAGCTGGGTCCCTGATGGCAAGTCCACCTCCAAGTTGTTCGCTGTGTAAGAAAAATAACGCCTGCTTGTTTGTGCTTATATAATTGGTTTTCTCTTACTTGTAGCTGGATATTATTTTAACTAGATAATGAAAAGAATTTAGAATAAGTTCTATAAGAACGGAATTACTGTATATTTATTCCAAACCACAAGAGAGACTTCAAGTGGGAAGGAAACATAAAAAGTTTTGATTAATTCAGCAGAAGGCAGGAAAGGGGAAGATACACAGAAAATAAATGGTAAGCAAAATATACTGTAGTTGAAATACATCTAAATATATCAGTATTTTCAATAAATGTAACCAATGCAGAGGTACAGATTATTACACTGAGCAAACAAAACAAACCAACCAGACATTGATGCTTACAAAAAAGAAGATGCAAAGAAAGAGCTGGAAAAGCAAATGTCTGGCATTTAACCCAAATAAAAACTGGTTAAAAAAAAATACCAAATAAAATATTATCTTAGGAAAAAACCATCAATATCACTAAAGATGAATATTTGATAATAAAAACTGAAAAAATATGTGAGGATAATAGAAAATCATGAATTTGTTTATACTTAACAGCACAGTTTCAAAATGTATAAAACAAAAATTGAAAAAATTATAAGGAGAAAATGACAAGTCTATTAACCACAGTGAGAGATACTATCAGAAGCTGAGGAATCAGGCAGAATACTTGAGCAATAAAATTAATAAACTTGATCTGCTATTTAAATAGAATCCTGCATTTAATAAATGCAGAATGTGAATTCTTTTCAATTACACATGGAACATTTACAAAAACTGACCAAGTGCCAGGTCAAAAAGGAAATCTCAAATTTCCAACAAATTTCTATCGTTCAGACTATATCCTCTAACCCATAATGTAGGCAAATTAGAAAATGACAACAGAAAATGTTCTTTAAAAGTAGTTATTTGCAAAATTTAAGATGTAATCCTAAATAAACCAGGAATTTAAAAAGAAATAACAATGAAAATCACAAAATATTTAGAAATTAACAACAATGAAAGTACTACATATCAAAATGTATAATAGGCAGTTAAAGTGATACAGAGATGTAATTTTACAGCCGTTTTTGAATTTTCTAAAACACAAGAAGGAATTAAAATAAATTCAATTTAAAACAGAACAAACCTAAGAAAGGGGGCAACAGGAGATGGGGGAAAAAGTGAGAAAGAGATAAAGTAGAAATTAAACAGAAGTGGCTTCCCTGGTGGCGCAGTGGTTGAGAATCCACCTGACAATGCAGGGGACAGGGGTTTGAGCCCTGGTCTGGGAAGATACACATGCCGCGGAGCAACTAAGCCCATGCACCACAACTATTGAGCCTGCGCTCTATAACCCGTGAGCCACAACCACTGAGCCCGCATGCTGCAACTACTGAAGCCCGTGCGCCTAGAGCCCATGCTCTGCAACAAGAGCAGCCACTGCAATGAGAAGGCCACGCACAACAATGAAGAGTAGCCCTGCTCGCCGCAATTAGAGAAAGCCCGCACACAGCAACAAAGACCCAATGCAGCCAAAAAATAAACAAATAAATTTAAAAGAAAAAATAATTAAATAAAAAATAGCAAATATTAACAAAACCAAATTCTGGTTCACTAGTAAAACTAAGCAGGCAAACTTCTTGCACAAATAAATAATATTGGATAAAAAGGATGACATAATCTTAAGAGTAGGGTTTTTTAAAAAATAAAAAGAGAAAACTATAACAGCTCTGTATCAATATATCTGAAAACATGGATGAAATGGCTGTTTCTCTAACAAATATTAATTACTAAAACAAACCTAAAAGAAATATTAAAATGTGTACAAATCAGTAAGTATTAAAGAAAATGAACCAATTATAAAAAGGCTATATTCCCATTCTCCACCCCAAAAACTCAGGTCCAGGCAGTTTCAGAAGAGAGTTTTACCAAGTCTTCAAGAAATAGATAATCTCAATTTTATGCAAATTATAATAAATATTTTTCTAAAACGTGATCTACTCAATTCACTTAGTGAGATTAGTAAAAAAAAAAGTCAAAAAAAAAGAAAAAGAAAATTAAAGATAAAGCTCATTTATTAAAATAGTTTCAGTGATCCTAAAGTATAATACTGGCAAATCAAAGCAGAGTTTGTCCCAGGAATAATAATATTGACAAAATCAGAACATATATGCTATATACATATACTATACTGTATACTATATACCTATATACATATACTAATATAATATACCATATGAAAAGATTCAAGGAAAAAATATTCAATGAATGCTTTTTTTAAAATGTTCAATAAAATTCTAACACTGATTCCTGACACAATGTGGTCACAAACCAAACCCGTAGGAAACTTGTTTTATAAGAAAAGCAGTATCTATCTAAGCCTAAAGCAAGCACTGTTCTTAATTGTGAGACTTTAAAATTCTTTCCATTAAAATCAGGCACAAGACAAGTATACACTACATTTTCACTGTACTCGGGGCCCTACCCAACGCAATGATTTAAGAAATAGAAAAGGGACATATAAGAAGTGAATGAGGGCTTCCCTGGTGGCGCAGTGGTTGGGAGTCTGCCTGCCGGTGCAGGGGACGCGGGTTCGTGCCCCGGTCCAGGAGGATCCCACATGCTGCGGAGCGGCTGGGCCCGTGAGCCATGGCTGCTGGGCCTGCGCGTCCGGAGCCTGTGGTCCGCAACGGGAGAGGCCACAACAGTGAGTGGCCCACATACCGAAAAAAAAAAGACAAAACTGACCTTATTTGTGGATAATGACTGTTTACATGAAAATATTACAAGAATCTTACAGACACTATTAAATATAAAACTATCTTAAATAAACTACTAAAATAAGAGAGTTCAGTACATTTGGTAGTTTCAACATCAATCTATAAAAGTAAATAATTCTCCTAAACCCTGTGATAATCTATTTCAAAACATAAGAGAATAGATTCTATTTACAGTAGCAACAAAAACAAAATGCCTAGAAATAAACCTAATAAAGATCCTGCTTAAGGCCTTTAAGGGCTTTGTTCAAAGACTGAGAATTATAAAGATAACTGATAACTGCTCTCCAACTGATTTATAAACTCAACATCACTTGAATCAAAATCCCAAAATTTTAAGGAAGATCAAAGGTCCCAGAGTAGCCAAGACAATTTTGAAAATGAAAAAGGTAGAAGGATGTGTTCTGCCAGAAGACTTACAATACTACAGCAATCAGAACAGTTGGCATTGGCAAAGGAAGAGACAAACGATAAAGACATAGGTCAAAAATACATCTGTGTTTATTTGGAATCATACTATATGACAAAAGAGCATTACAGATTTGTGAGAAAAGGATAAGTTGGCCTGGGATGACTGGTTATCCACTAGGAATAATATAAAAGTAGATACCTACCAGATGCCACTAAATACCAGGTGGATTAAAGACATAAATACAAAAACCAAAACCCTGAAATTTTTGAAAAACACATTTGGGTTGGTGTCTGGTCAGGCAACTCTAAGTGGCTGTTCCCTTGCTCTCTGTACAGCCCCCCTGCTCAACCAGTGCCAGCTACACCTAAACCCTGCTCACCATACTAACCTTCCTACATACTTGCCCCAGGCCCCAACTAGTGAGCGTTCTTATCAAAGGGGCCGTGACGGGTGAGCCCCTCTGCTAGTTTCCCTGGTGATCCAACACCCCGCCACACACCCATGAAGACTGCCGCCATGTCCTGTCAACCATCTGCACGCACACGGTGGGGTGTCACTCTAGGACTCTGCTCAGACACGTAAGCTCCCCCCTATCCATTAAACCACTGATGTCTCTGTTGCTGCCTCTGGGCTCTTTCTTTGGTCTTGAAGCTAGGTAAGTACAGGCCTTGCAGGCCAACAGTTGGAAAGAAAGATATTGCTCTAAGAAATGCACCCAGGGGTGGAAAAATCAGTCTAAAAACTTGCACAAACCATAAAAAGAAAAAGAAAACCATAAAAAGAAAAATCAGTCTAAAAAATTGCACAAATCAAACAATTGCACAAACCATAAATCTGGCTGTATTAGAATTAAAAAGGTCTGTTCAACCAGACACCAGAGACAAAAAGCCAAGTCACAGATTAGTATCTATAACACATATAAATGACAAAAGATCAGTATATAAAGATTATATTAAAAGATAAATACAAACAATCCTGCAGAAAAATGAGTAAAGGATATAAACTAGCTATCTACACAAGAAATAAAAACAAACCGTGAGATATTACTTCACACCCGTAAGATTCGTAAAAGTAAAATTTCTGGCAATATCAAGAATCCCACTGCTGATGGGAGGGAAAACTCACACTTGGGTGTGGAGAGCAATTTGCAGAGTCTAGTGAAGGATGAGCATTCCTCTGCAGCCCAGCAATTCCGCCCCTGGGTGCACTTCTTAGAGCAATTAGCACCTGTGTACAGTCCCCCCATCCCCACCAAACACACAAGGATGTTTATCGCAAACTCTTAGGAATAGCACAAAATTGGGAAAAACTGAAATGTTCAATGGAGAAATGAGTAAGTAAATGGCATATAGCTAAGAAAGAGAAAAATACAGAGTAGATCCAACGCTACAGGTCATGTCCCAACATGGCTGGATCACCAAAATAAGAACGAATGGTAGAACCAACTGCATGAAGCTACACACAGCAGGACACCATTGATATTAAGTCTGAAAACGTGCAAATCCATCATACTATATGTTGTTTATGGACACATTCACTTGTAAAAAAGGCATAAAAACATATATAGAAATAAATACCAATTCCAGAATGTTATTATTTCTGTGTGAGTGAAAAGTTACAGGTTAAGAAGAGGTACACAGGGGGATTCAAAAGTGTCTAAGTTATTTTTTACCTGATGATACTCACACTGTACTAGCTATTACACTGGATGACAAGTTTACGGATTTTTGTTAAATTAGTGCTTCATCATTTACACATACAGGCATACCTTGGAGATCTTGTGGGTTTGGTTCCAGACGACCTCAATAAAATGAGTCACATGAATTTTTTGGTTTCCCAGAGCATGTAAAAGGTATGTTTACACTATACTGTAGTCAATAAAGTGTGCAATAGCATTGTCTAAAAAACAATGTACATACCTTAATTGAAAAACACTAACCATCATCCGAGTCTTCAGTAAGTTGTAATCTTTTTGCAGCAGTAGCATCAAAGATCACTGATCACCATAACAAATATAATAATAATGAAAAGTTTGAAATACTGTGAAAATTACCAAAATGTGACACAGAAATATGAAGTGAGCAAACGCTGTTAGAAAAAGGGCACCTACAGACTTGCCCAACACATGATTGCCACAAACCTTCAATTTGTAAAAAACGTAGTATCTGCAAAGTGCAATAAAATAAAGTATGGCTGTATTCTTTTGTGTGTATCAAATGATCACATAATACAAAAGTTTAAAGATTCAATAGAAGAAACTACCTATGAATGAAACTGAGAAAAAAATAAACCTTCAGATCTAAAAGATACATCAAGTTTTGGGGAAAACTGATACAGCATCACTGCTTAAAAGCTGTTTAGGTTACAGAACTCAGGAATTCTTCAGCGGTACACTCAGAAAAATTCAGTCCCAAGGGTTTCTCCACATCATCAGTTATTGGAGAAGACAATGGTACGAAGTCCAAAAGCTCTGAGGGAAAGAAAGTTAAACACAAGAACATACACCCATCTAAGTCGCTGGGCCAGAATGCACCCAACAGGAAGGCATATGTCAAAAAGAAAAAAAACAAAAACCCTCGGGGAAGATAGTATCCAGGAACCCTACTTGAAGACTCTTTAGCATTAAGAACCCTAGCCCACTGAGAGGTAAACTGAGGAGAAGGCACTAGTGTTAAGCATGAAACCCCTTTACACAAAGCACCAAGAACAATGTCGTAAGGATTACGGGGATAAACATGAACAATCTTAGCTGCATAAAGTAATAATATAAAAATAGGGAAGCTGAGGGAGAAATAGGGGGAAATGAAAAAGTATTAATTCCTTCATTATCTGAAAAAGAAGGTGGCAGATACTGTCTATGTTTGGCAAAATGTTATGAAATATTTGAATTGGAGAATGAGGACAAAGGTGTCCCTTCTGTCATTGTTCATTTTATTAAATGTTTCAAATACAAATAAACTGTTTTTAAGAAGCCATTAAATCTACAAATGACTAAGGCAAGAAGACAGTAATCAAGTACCAGAGTTTGTAACAGTTTGCTTTATTAAGAAGTGGAGCCAACTGAGAGCCATGTGACGAAACCGTTCTCTTTCACTCGCTTCCCACTGCACCATCCTGCATGGGAAAGAGAGGGATGGAATTACAAGTAGCTTGCTTGGAATTCTGCACAACCCTGGGTACACCCCTCTGAGTGTGTGAGGCATGTGAAAGCCATCTGTGTGGCAGCAGAAAGCAACAAGTTGAGAACCACTGAATCAGAGCATTCAAATCAAATAATGAATGCAAACTGGACCCTTACCAGGAGAAGCTATGTTCACAGGGAGAAGGGAAATTGACAGAGACACTTTAAAATAAACGACCGAACAGCAATGAAAAAAAATAATCTAAGTCACTACTTGGTCAATAATGTTAAACTGCAGAAAACCCATCAAATCTTTTCAACCTCCGTTAACTAGTAGCAACACTGATCGGTTGGGGTCTCAAGTCCTTTCTTTTTTTCTGGGTCCTTTGGAAAAGGCACAAAGGAAGAAATAAAATGCCAAAACACTAGGTTGCCAGGAAAAAAGGCACTGGAAATAAAGAGCTGAAAAATTCACAAAATGAGTGACTGGTCACAACAATGTGATGTCAGAAGAATCTTTGAGAATGTGAATCTTAACCTAAAAACGGCAGGTTTATTTATTTTTAATCCACATTTGACACCATAAGAAGAAAATGTTACAGGAAACCACATGGACAACTTAGCTGAACATCTCCTTTGCTACCACTGCTCTGTTGAAGCCAGAGCAGAGGCTTAGAATCAGCATGAAGAGAAAGCCGAAGAGAGAGCCAGGCACAGATTCAGAAGTGGAACATTTTAATTATTATATTTTATTCAGTATCAAAATGAAATTATAAATAGTCATAAATAATTTGTGCATAGAACTTTACAAATAGTTTTAATCTTTTAAAAAAGAAAGTTTCATTACTTTAAATATTAAAAATAACTCATTTTAAAACACAAGTTTTTAGGTTCACATGGCAGAGTTGTTTCCTGAGGCCTCTCAGGTGATAATATTTTTCTAAGGTGTGTCTTTCTTTATAACCCATACAGGTGATTCATTGGAGCCTCTTTAGAATATATACTAACACTAAGGACATTTTTAGGCCCTTCCCTGTGTTTTAACCTATGAAAGATAAATAGGTGGAGTAGAATTAAATGAAGAAGAAAATTTAAATCAGACTGGATTTCCAAGAGTGAGACATAATGCATGAAAAACACGGCATGCATGTGTTAAAATACTTCAGAAGACAGCACAGTAATTCTTGAAGAACCAGATAAGCTTCATTAAACATGTGAATAAAATCATTACCTTTAATTTGCTGAATATAGTGAAACTGTCCTTATTAACCATGTCTCTATCCCTTTCACTAAGGAATACAAAGAAAATAGAGCCATTAAGGCCCATCCAGCCATACCTCACCAGGACTACTCCCATTCTCTTTTAAAACTCTCTCCCTAGGCCTAACCTGACCCCTTGGTCTTTCTGTCCCGGCAGACTGAGGACAGGGAATATTCTAGCAGAGGAAGAAGATATAAAAGGGTTCTGAGGAAAATAGGAAGACCATGAGAGAGCCTCAGACAGGAGGGCAAGTGGTATCAACCATTTATTTCATTTATCGTGTCCTTTCTATACTTTGAACCTAATACACAATGATCTTTTTTTTTTTTAGAATAGGAAGATAATTTTATATTACTTATCTTTCCTGAAAAAGTTTAAGGCACATTTTTAAAAAATTATCCACTGTAATATAGGGACTAAGGAAAAGAAAGAGAAAAAAAAATCTAAGGAGAAGGTCCAAAGCTAACATTATTTCAAACATATCTTGTAGGTTTTGGCTGCCGACTATATCAGGAAAGATATTTATTGGTGAAGAGGCGGGTGACTGTTTCCTCACTGTTTCCCTCTAGGACAGCACCAAATACAATGTCTTGATTTTGCTGCATCAGTGGACCCAACTGCAACCTATTGACAAGTCAAGAAAGAAGACCTTCACTTACAGCAAAGTTTGGTGTGAAGAACACCCCGCAGTGCAGACGGTACTGCTTGCACTACTGTTTACTGACGTGAGGCATTTAGCAAATAAAGGAGTGGCCGGTATCTATGTGGTAGGTTCCTTTGGGAAAACTAGAATAAGCCTGTGGGTGTCTAAAAGAAGTCAATCCTCAAATCTAAGGAAGAAAAGTTAATGAACTGACATTCAACATATGCTAACCCCCAGCCAGTCAACAACAGTTAAATGCTTTTAAGTGGTATGTTCTTTGGTTATATATTCTATACAGACTAGACATGCTGTCATTTGTCTAGCGTGTTAACTTGGAAGGGACAGCCTTACCCAATATCTCGCTTAAAGGGAAGTATCACCAATGACTCCTGAATGAAAAGAACAAAACTGGGAACTGAAAAAACTACATATTCTTTGCATATTTTAGCTACATTAGGAAACACAACAACAGAAATTGAGTGCACTTTTTGAAGAACTAATCACCAAGTGTCAGAGCAGGAAGGTCCTGAGATCATGTACTCCTGGGCTGTTATTTCATAAATGAGGAAGCAGAAGTCCAGGACATTGAGAGGCTTACTCACAGTTCTGTGCCTTCTAGGGGATCAGGGCTGTATTCATTTCCTGGGGCTGCCGTAGCAAAGCACCAAAAACTGGGTGGCTTAAAACAACAGGAAAGTATTGTCTCACAGTTCTTGGCCTAGAAGTCTGAAATGAAGGTGTCGTAGGGTGGGTTCCTCTGCAGGGGCTGTGATGAGAAGCTGTTCCAGGCCTCACTCCAGGCTTCTGGTGGCTGCAGGCTTTCCTGGGCTTGCAGACGGTGTTCTCCCAGTGTCTTCACATGGCCTTCCCTCTGCATGTGACTGCGTCCAAATTTCCCCTTCTTATAAAAGCACCAGTAACATACAGGATTAGGGCCCACCCTCCTGACATCATTTAAACTTGATTACCTCTTTACTGACCCTGTTTCCAGGGCTTAAAACTTCAACATATCTTTTTTGGGGGGGACACAATTCAACTCATAACAAGGACTAAGAGGGAACTCAGCTCACGAGCTCAGCTGAACCCCAGTCTTCCAATTCCAGGCCAGCAGCCTTTCTTACTTCCTTATTCACAAGATTCTCTCTGCTACTAGCACAGGCTGTGGGGTCCAAAGATGACAGGCGCTACTTACAGGGTCACCCACAATATGCTGATATTTTGCAAAACCCTATGAAACCTTCAAAACCAGCAAAGAGAAAACATCTTCCCATTTGGTCACTCAATGTTCACCATATATTTTAACTTCCTCCCTCACAAAGATGCCTGAAATATTTCTGCAGCTGGCTGGCTCTCATCTCTAAAATGTCTACTGCTCAGAGGAGATGAGTGTGTGCAACATGCCTATGCAAGAAGACAAGCTAAATCCACTCTCCCATTTTGTCCAAGACCACCCTTCTCACACATCTCAGCCTGCCCAGAGCAGGAAAGTCGTGTAGACCTCCTTTGGTGAGAAGAAACCTTGAGAGCCTTGGATTTCCAATAGGACTCAGTTTCTTTCTGCCACCCAAGTTATCCAGTGATGAGTGGCTGGCTAACCCAGTAGGGTCAGAGGCCAGGAGGCCAGGCTCACCCTTCAGCCTGGTGCCTGGTGGTGGCATTTCATAGCAGCCTCTGTTCAAACTATTCAATCATCACTCACCCTGCTGCCTAAGTATTCTTGAGTCTGAAGATAACTGTCATATTGTCTCACTATTTTCCATTATAAATTAATGACATCTGTAACACTGAGTCATAAAAAAGTCTATCCAAAGAACTGTATTAAAAATTGCATGGAACTGATTTCCCTAAGTGGTCTCCTGACAAACACACACCCGCCCTTCTCCATTAAGGCCTTTAGAATCCTGATCTACAGCTGGCCTTGGAAAATTTGGAATTATGTTTTACTGCACAAGATCTAACAAGTTATTACAGTTCCCAAAAATGTCTGAGTAAATAAGAGCAGAGCAGGATTAGACTGGATGCCGGGTTTCCTTCTTGCTGTTGTTTTTGTTTTTAACCCACAAAGAGCTACTGCCTTGAGGAATAAATAGTTTTCTACAGTACAGGACAGAGAGTCCCAGAGCTGGAAGGGCACGGGGGCTGCTCTAATCTAAAAATTCTGTTTACTAAGTAGGAACTAAGGCCCAGGCTAAGTGGATCAAAATCAATGATCAAGTGAACTAAATCAACACTTCATTGTACCCTTCATTTGATAATTCAAAAGAAACAAGGTTTGAGTATAGAGATTCAGGCATTACTTTGTTCCAATAGGAGAAATATTTTTCAGACTAGGATCTTTTCAAAGGGCAATTTTTAAACCTTCCAAGAAATGCTAGGTTTGAATGCTTAGTGTAACTAACTTGATTCTAAGCAATACTTAAAGGACTATTATGTTAGAGTTTAACATTTTGTAAATAGGGACATAGAGCTGCCCTGGTTACATTGTCTGCCTGATCATTTACCCCAGGAAAGATGTTACAATATTGAGTTATTTTATAACACCTGATTGCCCTTTCCTACCAACATTCTATCAGCAAATTCATCCAAGCCTATACCTGAAATGCTCATGTCCATAAACATCAGCCCTCGGTCTCATTTCTCCTCTGCATGTAGGGATCAAAAATGTTACCAGGACGTTGTAAGGATTAAAAGAAGACTTGGGAAGGCATCTGGCTCACACAAGGGCCACACCTCTCTCCTTCCTGGCTCCCAAGCAGAAAGCAGCACCCGCCCCCTCTCCAACCCCAGCAGCACCACACTGCTGCCTTTCTAATGGGCTAAACCACCTGTGCATGCAATCACTCCATGTGAACCCTCCACGGAGCACCTGGCGTCCTGCATATGGCACACCCTCAGTGAATTTCTGCCGAAATGTTTTAGATAAGACATTTTTATTCTTATTTGCAAGACAGTGTTAGAATTCCTATCTGATAAAATTAAAAAAACAAAAGTGAAGAGTTGATTATTTTGCTCAAGCTGCGGGGGGGGGGGGGGGGGGGGGGGGAGAAAATGCAACAACCAAGTACACAAACCTTCTTAAATATATAAGCATCTTGCATACAAGAGATATTAAAACCAGCCAAATTACCCGGTTGGTCAATCAATAACTGTTAACAGTGAGTTTCTAAGTTTTAATCTAAACACTTCTTGGCTTAAGAACCCAGCAATTCCCTTATGCCCAACAAAACAAACCCAATCTCTCTTCAGGGCTTTAAAGCCCCTGGGCAGTCACAGCCACTCTGTCCATCCAACTCAATTTTCCAGTTCTTCCCTCTACAATCAGAGTCAATTCTTTCTTTTCAAGGTCTCCCACAAAAGTCATCTTCATTTCTACCCTGGAGCCTGTCTGTGTGCAGCATTCAAATATATTCTTTGTCAGGTGTACACACCTGGGTACCACTAACTGCACAGGCTTTTCTGAGCAGTCCTACCATCATCCTCCTCTTCCTCAGGCCCTATGTGGATACTTGGGAATGATATGGGGCCGTTTCATACGTGCTTGGCTTAGTCTCCTAACTAGAATATACTTTTCTGGAGGATAAGGACTACATCCTAGTTACTCTTTCATTTACTAATGCATTCAATATTCACGGAGCACCTGTAATATACAAAGAGTCGCAGATATAAAAAGGAATTCGTAAGACACAGCCCTTCCCCTAAGAAACTCACAATTTCAGTACATCTCAAAGTAACACGCACACAGGAGTCTTTGCCCATCTGTTTACTGGAAGGCTGACTGATGGGAAGCTTGCCATATTTCCTTGTGTATCTTCCTAATTGATCACCAGAGTAAGGAGCCCCCAGTAAATACTCCTTAGCTATGTTAATGATGCTCCTGCTGAAGGAAGTGGGGGTTATCTTTTAATTCCTTCAGCCACACTATATCTATCTTTGTAATCTAAAGACCATCAAGATTTGGCTCTAGGGCTTCCCTGGTGGCGCAGTGGTTGAGAGTCCGCCTGCCGATGCAGGGGATGCGGGTTCGTGCCCCGGTCCGGGAGGATCCCACATGCCGCTGAGCGGCTAGGCCTGTGAGCCATGGCTGCTGAGCCTGTGCATCCGGAGCCCGTGCTCCGCAACAGGAGAGGCCACAACAGTGAGAGGCCCGTGTACCGCAAAAAATAAAAAAAAAAAGATTTGGCTCTACTAGACTCTATGTTTTACTATTAGAATTAAATAAATAAAAGGCTATCTCATCTCAGAATCCTTTTAGGAAAGCATTACTCTTCTTTTTTCCTTTTCCCTAGTGGTTTCTTTCACAGTCAGAAAGTAATTAAAATCTAATTTGCATTTTCAGGTAGGACTTCTTCATTTACATATCATCCAATCAATAGTAGCAATAGCATGTTTAATTTGCATATCTTAAAATTTACCTGTTTTAAGTTTCCCCTTTGATGAGTTTCACTGAATTTATAGAGTTGTGTAACTGTCATCATAATTTAGAGTAATTCTATCACCCTGCCAAAGTTCCCCAGCTCATTTACTTACTCCAGCAAATATACTTTTCTTTCCTTCTATGAAGTATGGGAAATGACCATTTGGGAAGCAAAAGTTAACAGGACATCCCAGGAGACGAGGATCCAGCCCTGCCCAACCCCTCCCCATCCAAGGGTGAACTCTAACACAGGATCATTAACACAACCTCAGAAAAGAGTAGGAATCCAGGTATTCTGGTGTTTAAACTCCTCACCTCAACTGTTTCCTTCCTCCGGAGACCATTCTTATGAGCTACATGAAAGCAGACTGGCCAAAATACCTAGTTCTCAAACTATAGCTTGAAGGGAAATCAAAGTGGCTTCAGTTACAAAGGGGAGAATACAAAATAGTCACTCACACCACAATGAAGCAAACAGAATGTCTGAGCACAGCCACCCAAGTCCAAGGTTGAAATAAATGGCATGGCTTTAAGTGTGTTTCCATCAAAAACACAATATAAAAGGAGAACAAAAGGTACATGGCCAACCTAAAAGAAAACACAATGTGATTGCAGCAACATGGAGGGACCTAGAGATTGTCATACTGGGTGAAGTAAGTCAGAAAGAGAACGACAAATATCGTATGATATCACTTACATGTGGAATCTAAAAAAATGGTACAAACGAACTTATCTACAAAACAGAAATAGAGTCACAGATGTAGAAAACAATCTCATGGTTACCAGGGGGAAAAGAGGGAGGGAGGGATAAACTGGGAGATTGGGATTGACATATACATACTACTATATATAAAACAGATAACTAATAAGGACCTACTGTATAGCACAGGGAACTCTACTCAATACTCTGTAATGACTAAGAGCAAAGAGAGAATGGACTTGAGGATATGCGGAGGGGGAAGGGTAAGCTGTGACAAAGGGAGAGAGAGGCATGGACATATATACACTACCAAACGTAAGGTAGATAGCTAGTGGGAAGCAGCCGCATAGCACAGGGAGATCAGCTCGGTGCTTTGTGACAGCCTGGAGGGGTGGGATAGGGAGGGTGGGAGGGAGGGAGACGCAAGAGGGAAGAGATATGGGAACATGTGTATATGTATGGCTGATTCGCTTTGTTATGGAGCAGAAACTAACACACCATTGTAAACCAATTATACTCCAATAAAGATGTAAAAAAAAAAAAAAGAGCAAAGAATCTAAAAAACAATGGATATATGTATATAATTGAATCACTTTGCTGTATACCTGAAACTAACACAATATTGTAAATCAATTATACTCCAATAAAAATTGAAAAAAAAAAACCACAATGTGAGAAATAGGAGTTAGGAGTTAAACTCATTAACTCAAGAGCCCAAAGACAGATACAATATAATAAAAAATGAAAAAGAGGGTATGGTAGGCCGCATCTAAGATGACCTCCTATGATCCTCACCTCTTGGTTTTCATGCTCCTGTACAATATGATCCCCTCCCCTGGAGTGTGGGCTAGGCTTAACGATTTGCTTCTAGCAAACAGAATGTGGCAGAGGTGATGATGTGATGTCACTTTGAGGTAAGGTCTCAAAGTCTGTGGCTTCCATCTTGGGCACCCTCTCTTGCTCTCTCTGAGGAAAGCCAGCTGCCATGTTGTGAGTGGCCTTATGGAGAAGCCCATGTGTTGAGAAACAGATGTCTCTAATCAACAGCCAGTAAGTACCAGAGACCCCCTGCCAATATCACATGAGGGAACCTAGAAGTAAATCCTCCACCAATTGAGCCTTGAGAACACTGTTGCCCCAGCTGACATCTTGACTGAATCCTTGTGAGAGATCCTGAGGAAGAGTCACCCAGCTAAGCTATGCCTATATTCCTGTTCCACAGAAACCATGAGCCAGCAAATGTTTGCTGTTGTTTTAATCTCTAAATTTGGGGGTAATTTGGTGAACATTAATAGATAATTAACATGGGGAAAGTAAGAAAACAAATTGAGAATAAAAATCAGTATCATTATGGAATTAATAAATAAGTGAAAGTAATATCATCAAGAAATTGACAACCTGAAAATTGATTTACTGACAGTAAAAAGGTTTGGATAATCATGGTGATACGGTTTGTTATTATTATTTTTTTATTTAAGTGTAGTTAATTTACAATGTTGTGTTAGTTTCCAGTATACAGCAAAGTGATTCAGCTAAATATATATATTATTTTTCACATTCCTTTCCATTACAGCTTATTACAAGACATTGAATATAGTTCCCTGTGCTATACAGTTAAGACCTTGTTGTTTATGGTGACACGGTTTGGATAGTCAGAATGAAAAATAAAAGAAACAAGGAAATTAAAACAATTAGAGAAAAGCTAATAAAAATGGAAAGCAAATAAAAATAACTTAATAGGAAGACATATCCTTGAAGAAGACAACTTAAGAACTGGAATAGATGAGGGATCACAAGATATGAGACAATGTAAGGATCTCTCTGGAATGAAGAATGAACAAACTTTGCAAATCAAAAAAGCACATGTTCCAGAAAAAGAAAAAAAAAATGCTGCAAGAATACTCCACACTGAGAGAGATTTATAAAATCTTTCAGGTACCCAAGAACAAAAACCAAGTCATCTACATAGCAGGGGAAATGCTGGGCTGGCTTTACATTTCTCGAAAGCAATATTGAACGTCAGAAGACACTGGTGAAAATTTTGTTACAAAATGCTGAGGGAAAGTATAAGCCAAGCTATCACTCAAATACAAAGGCAAAGAAGAGACATTCTCAAACGTGAAAGAATCCAGGAAGTAAAACACCAATAACTGCTTCTTGAAAGTCAGTCTTGTCCAATAGAACCTTCTGTGGTACCTGCACTATCCCCCTAGCCACCTCTGGTTACTGAGCACTGAAAATGTAGCTATTGAGACTGAAAAATGAAATTTTTAATTTTCTGTAAGTTTAAATAGCCACATGCAGCTAGTGGTCCCCATACTGAACATGAACTGCACAGGACAAGAATGTGAATAATATAAAATGGGAACACACATTAACAACACAACAAAACTTGGGAGGTGAGAAGACAGGAGAGAGGAAGAAGGAAGAGCTGCTGTCCCCTCTCTCACAGCCAGGGGTCAATCAATTCTGTCTAAAACCGAAACAAACCAAAAACAAAAAAGCCTTACTTCAACCTCTTTCATTTTGAAGCTATTTTATTCTTAAATCTTTCAGGAAATAAAATCTACATAAGGAAAAAGAACTGAGGTTCAACAATTCCTTAAGTTTCAATTCAGATTCCTTTTCTATTACTAAAGTAAAATTACATTTTATGTTTTTAATGAAAATAACAGCTATAATATCCAATATTTAACAAAAGTGCTTCTATCTTTTGCTGTAATCATTCTATCTGTACATATATATCCCACGGTGTCCATCTGGAATGATGTTCACCTAAATGCTAACAAGAGGTGTTTTCATAAGAGATTTAGAGTGATTTTTTTCTACCTTTGAATTCTTCAGAATGCAAATAGATCATTTTTAATAGAACAAGTTTTTCTACAAGTCTATTTGCCTGTTTTTAAATAAGAGCCTAGGAGCTAATACTGCAAGATGTTAACAGCAATAGAAACATGGAATTTGAGTGGCAGGAATATGGAAATTTTTCCTCTTCATACATTTCAGATTTTTTTTTAATTTCTCAAAGGAAAAGAAGAAGTATACAAAGAGTCTAGAAGTTATATGGCATCGATCCTCATTCTGCATCTATATACACTAACTACCCAGATTGTCTTCAACTTTCCTAGAGGCAGGTTCGCCATCTGGGATGTAGCCACAGTCACTGCTGGCCTCCAGATGGAAACCAATGATCCCACCCACTTCTCAAGGTCTCCCTAACTTCTTCCCCAAAACCAGGCCACGACCTGGGCAGAGGCCTTAGTCGGGGGAGGACTGGCCAACCTGTCCCTGAATTCCAGCTTTTGGGCAGTTTTCTCTTGCTTCTACCTGACCATGGAGGTAACATGCCTTTTTCTTGAGGTCTGGCCCTCTCCTTCTCTCTTTTCCACTTTGAACACTCTCTCACTCCACCTACTTCGTAAGCCAAAGGGGTTCAAGATTCTCTCCCATGAGAGGGCCACCTACCCCCAGGAGGGCTTGGCAAAGGTGGCCTGATTTATTAAGGTCTACAAATGAGAAAAGGGCCCAAAACTGACCTTTGACCAACAGTCTTCAACGCATCTTTTTCCCTAAAAGACTTTTTTTTTGAGAGGGAGAAGCAATAAAGAAACAGAATCGGGGGCTCCAAGGTCCCCTATTTAATAATTACACCTGCCCTGCCGACTTCCCAAGACAACGTATTTTAATATGGTTAGTAAAAGTAATGTCTTAAGAAAACTTTAAAAATTATAAACCACTATAACGTAGGTAGTTGTATTATTACCAGACAAGGGGGAGTCTAAGCCAAAGTTTTTACAAGACTGTAGCTAACAGTTTCCACCTTCTTCTTCAAAGCATATGACTTCCACTAAGCGACCCCAAGCTTGAAACCTACCTTGACCATTTTCCAGCTCTGACCTGTGCAAATTACTCGACCTCGCTTCCCTCACATCTGTGACCCGTCAACAGTAAGGTGTCATTGATGGTGTTGTGAGCATTAAATAGGATAATATGTGAAAAATACCCTGTTCAGTAAATGTTAGCTCCCTTCCTTTGCTGTCACAAAGTCTTCCAGAGAGAGCCTGTTACAAGAAACACCACAACCCACTTGAACTGTACATCCTAAGTGGCTTGAAATGAAATACTTGAAGAGGATAAGGGGGAGCCTACATAATCTTTCAACTGGTCTGCTTCCCAGCTGGCATCTTTAATCTGATTGCTAAGAGCTAAATTTAGTGAATGTTTACTAATTGCCAGGCACTGGATTAGACACTTTCTCTGTGACAACGCTATGAAGGCTGACGTTTATTATTCCCACACTGGACAGGAAGAATCAGGATCCCACTGGTAGGAAAAGCAGTGGGGTCCATCTGACTATTGTGCAATGACACCCCAACAAGAATTCCCTTCACAGTAAACTCAGAAATCTAAGGAATACTGGTATCTTCAGAACTGAGGTCACCGAAATCAGCAGTTTTGGTGGCTGCTTTGGTCATGGGAAAACCCATGCTAATGCCCCAGTAAGATCTCTTATTATACTTCTCATACTATTTCTTAGCATTTAAACAGAAGACTGAAGGTAGAGCTAATGATCTTTTGGTTTTGCGGAGGAGAATTACTAACAGTGCTGAAATTTGGAAAATTCAGCTTAAACACATGAGTGTTGGAGTCACATGGTACCACTTGCTTTTCTTAAATCAGCCTTCAGCTTAAATATTACTTAATTTAAAACGGTCTGCGATGTTGAAGATGGGTTCAATGTTCATTATACTCCTTCCCTTTTAATAGTTATAAAATTTTCCAGAAGAAGTTTTTAGAGTCTAGAGATATACACACCCCTCCCAAAATCCCTGCAGGGAGAGGTTGATTCATGTAAATCTTACAGAAGATACCCTTCTCTGGATAATTTTAACTTTTTCTAAAAATAAACAGTCTAATCACCAACCCAGTAAGGGGGCAGCAGCCCAGGAATGCACTGTCATGGCAGATGGGGGATCAGTCATTGTGGGAAGTGAAACAGACCCAAGAAGCACTGGAACTGATGCAGCGCCATTTGATTCCACCAGGCCGTCTTTAAAACAGGAAGCATTTCATCAGCTGTTGGGAGACTGCACAGTGGTAGCAGCACTACTTGGTGACAATTAAAAATACTAAAGCTAGGGCTTCCCTGGTGGTGCAGTGGTTGGGAGTCCGCCTGCCGATGCAGGGGACACAGGTTCGTGCCCCTGTCTGGGAAGATCCCACATGCCGCGGAGCGGCTGGGCCCGTGAGCCATGGCCGCTGAGCCTGCACGTCCGGAGCCTGTACTCCGCAGTGGGAGAGGCCACAACAGTGAAAGGCCCGCGTACTGCAAAAAAAAAAAAAAAAAAAAAAAAAAAAACTAAAGCTACAATGCAGTTTCTGTAGTCTTGCACACTGGGGGAAGTACAATGGAATGCTGAGTCAGAAGCAAATGTACAGACTCATAGCTGACTAGGGGTTCCGTGGAATGCATTCAGTGCTTCAGAGCTTCAGAACTCAAGATTTAAGGCCAGATGCATACTACTGAGGGTCCCGACTCAGAATGTCATCTGTAGAGTAGATATGCAAAAATTTTAGCAGAATGATATCCTCTTTGATACTTTTCTTGATTGTTGCAATATTTCGATTTAATTGTCATAATGTACACTGAGGATGTGAACGACCTCAAAATGCCTCAACACGCGCACCAGCAATAAAGCAAGTTGCAAAATGAAGTAAAGCAGTAATTATGATCGTCCTCATCCCCGGTAACCAAGAGAACCTTCTCAAGGGCCAGATTATTCCAGCTACCTCCTGAATGCCCCAGAGACCTCTCTACACACTTTCAGTACTCATTATGTTCTGTAAGAAGGTCTTCTATGGAAGTGCAAGGAGAAACTTTATAGTAAAGTCTCTAAACCTTAAAATGCTGCCATATAACTTTGGGGGTAGTCTGTGCCTTTAATCCTGACAACTGCCACGCCCAAGAATAGGCAGGAGCACAGACAGCCATGCATGCACTAAGTGACCCTGCCCCTGCGCCACAGTCATTGGAGCAAAGGTGGATGCCTACGCAAATTCAGCTCCAGAAGGTTGCTTACTGGGGTGGAATGCACAGGAGTCTTATAAAAGATGTCACTTGGCAGGTGAGGCGCCATCATGATCTGTAACATGCACAGGAGAGCAGAGGGAGAGTAACAAGGAGAAGCAGAGAACAAGGTCCCACTTCTCAGCGAGAGGCCCACAGGGAGCTGCCCTGGGTGGTCTGAAGCCGTCTCCAGACCTTCCCAAAGCTCAGCCACAAAGTCCGAAGCCGGGGTTCTCTGAGACACTCTGCTCCCCTATCATGAGGTACCCTTTTCAGTTCCCATAGTTTCCACAGGTCTGTTTCTTCCTCCAAAGAGCCTTGATTACCACCAGCCTGATACAGTCCTTACTCTCTAAATAAGGCACTAAGTTCTCTTGGGCAATTTTTCAGATCCTCACCTTGTGCCCCCCAAGGATTCTCATCTTGTCTATGAAGGAGCTGGACTACATCTGTGTTTTTCAATGTGTTTTATGTCATCTCCCCCTCCTTCCCCCCCGCCCCCAGTTAAATTCTATGCAGGACCCAATACATCAGACCCATGGCAGCTGAGCCACTCGGGCTGGAGGAGGGACAGGGATCTGGCTCAGGCCCCGTGGAAGGCAGCGCTCCCAGGAACACTGTCGGAAACCCTGAGCGCAATGTTCTCTGGGGCCCCTGGCTCTGCCTGGGATCTCATCCTCCAGGGAAGAGCAGCTTCACATGAGCCGCCCCACATGCTGGCCCAAAGGAGGAGAGAGACGAGAGGGTGAGGACCGACACTTAAGCCGAGACCAGGAAGCGCGGGCAAGACCAGCCGTCGAGCAATGGCCATGACCTGAACCCAAGGCTTCCTCTGAGAGAGCAAACTCCTGGATGCAGGTGCCAGAGGGAGGCTGAGGTAAGCTGCAGTCCACAGCTCAGTGGTCAGACAGTGACACCCCAGAGAGCACCCATGCCTCTAATCAGCAGGCTGCAAAGACCAATAAACTGCTTTTCACTTTGGGATCTGGCTTATACACAGTGGTTAAGGGGAGAAAGAGGAAGTGACCAAGGCAGCAGGCTGAGCTGTAGAGGATCAGGGTCTCCACCACTCAAGACCCCTCAACCCAGGACCCACTCGGTCCTGTTGGCCTTCCGTTTGGGGTTAACCATGATCCTTATCTGACCACAAATGAAAGAAAAAAAAAAAAAGAAAAGGAAAAAAACTCCACATAGAGACTTTTAAGGACACATACCTAAATGAAGAAAGAAAGGGGGTCTAGAGAGAGAACAGCTTTTAAAAGCAAATTCCAGAGTTGAGACATTGCCCGGGGACTCATTCAGTGGCATTAATGACTCCCACAAACACATGATCTCTCAACATCCCTTTAGACTGAAGACTATCTTCTTCAGAATTATGAAGTACCTTCAGACATTGCTTAAACAAGTCTTCATTTACTTGACGACACGAAGTGTTGTTAGACCAACAGATCATTCACAAAATTTTTACAAGGATGAAATAAGAACTCTAGTAGCTTTTAAAAAAAATTGCAAAATAAGCTACTTCATGAAATACGCTGGAGGAAAAAAGTTAAAAAAAAAAGTTAATCACAATAATTAATATTTGTTATGATGATGATGATTGAGATAATGCCTAATGTTTATTAAAATGGCTACCTTTGTTAAGCACTTAATATGCATTTAACCCTCACAATAACACTAATATAAAAATAGTGCAATTAGCACAGGCTATGCTTATGCTGCTGGTCCAGAGAACACACTTTGAGAGCCAGTGCTTTACAGACTACAGGGTCTGTCTTTTCTCTTCCTCCCCTTTGTCTCTGAGCTTCATCTTGGACCCAGGTAGGACAGTAGTAGAAGCACGTGTCCCAGTCTCACACACCAGTGTGCTGGTCCACAGGCCAGGCACCACCACAGTCCAAACAGCCAGACTGAATGCTGGCCACCCCACATGGCTTTTTCTTTCTTCCAAACAAAAGATATCAGAAATGCCAAATAAGTCAGCTGTTCACAGAACAAAATACATTTTCAAAATACTTATTTTTAAGGAGCAACAATGTTCTAGGAATAATTTATAATACCAAAATGGATAAACAAAATGAACAGTCTTATTTGAACTAGAAAAATATCCTTGCACTGGCAAAACGTGATTAAATACTTCATCAACCTTATCAAAATTAAGCAAAATGAATGGCAATTAATGTCTTCAACTACTACTGGCTTTGAAAAGGCCCATATCAGGTAACAAGGCAGTGAAAAGGGAAAAATGCTAACACTTTCTAAGTGGTGACTCTGCTGAGACGGACGATTATCCCGGAAAGGAGTTTATATTAACACCACTTAATTAACCCTATTTCCTATTTAACAAGTGGGTACTTAAATCACTTTCCAGAGTGCAGGTCAATGGTGATGCCCTGGTTCAAACACAGGCCTTTCTGCCTCCAACGCCCAAATTCTTTCCACTATATCATACACAAAAAATTCCTCCAATAAATGTTTAGGGAATTATCAAAATGTAGGACTAGACAGTTCATTAGAGATGTGCTAATTCAACACCTCATTTAATAGATACTAATAGATAAGATTTAAGAGATAGGAACATATGTGGTAAACAATCCCCAGAGATGGCCACCAACAATTCCTCCCCTCCTTCACATAAGCACACTGCTCATCCCATCAAGATGAGGAGCTGGGCTTCCCTGGTGGCGCAGTGGTTAAAAATCTGCCTGCCAATGCAGGGGACACGGGTTCAAGCCCTGGTCCAGGAAGACCTCACATACTGCGGAGTAACTAAGCCCATGCGCCACAACTACAGAGCCTGCGCTCTAGAGCCCGTGAGCCGCAACTACTGAAGCCCGTGCGCCTAGAGTCCATGCTCTGCAACAAGAGAAGCCACCACAATGAGAAGCCCGTGCATTGCAACGAAGAGTAACCCCTGCTCACCGCAACTAGAGGAAGCCCGCACGCAGCAGTGAAGACCCAACGCGCGGCCAAAAAATAAATAAATAAATTTATTTTTTAAAAAAAAGAAAGAAAGAAGAGGAATCTATTTCTTCTCTCCTGACCTTGTGATTTGCTGACCAATAGAATATGGTGTCGGAGTCTGCCAGCTCCAGATTCAGCCCTTAGGAAGCCTAGCATCTTCCAGTGTCATGCTCTCTGGGAAGCCAGCACCATGCTGTAAGGGAGCTCAAGCTAGACAACTAAATGAAAGATGCCTTGTGAAGAGAGAGATGCATCGTGGAGGAAGACTGAACATGGATGGGAGTGAAACCCTCTTGAGCTTACCAGCCCAGTGGGTATCTGAATGCATCCAAATGAGTGACCCAGTCAACGCCATGTAAAGCAGAAAAGCTGCCACTAAGATTTTCTGACCCATGGAATTATGAAAAGTTTCGGGCTAGCTGGTTACACAGCTAACTGCTGGTTACATAGCTAACTGAAACATGAGGTTAACTGACCTGCCCATAGTCAAGAATCAATACTAAGGACTGAAATCTAAGCCCCCGGAATTCTAGCCCTGGCCACCTGCCACTGTAGCCCACCAGGTAAACTGACACACGAACGGAGCACCCCAAAGACTGAGTGACCTTTGGGCTTTGCCACAATATCCCATAAAGAAACAGATCTGAACAAAATGACTGTACTCATTTGTTCACACCTCAGCTCTGCAGGACCGTCTGTGTTCCCCTCACCTATGGCTGCTTACATTTTGACACATTAATTTCTCATTACAAACCCCCTGAGGATAGGGACAGGCAATCATCACCCTTGTCTGTGTCTCTAGTGCCTAACCCAGGGCCTTGCACGCCAGGGATAAACGAAGATTTGCTGACACCTCACATATGAAAAGAATTAGACTAGTCCTCATGCCAAAGAATTATGAGACAAAGAACAAACAAGACACTCAGGCCAAGTCCCTCTAACACTATACAGAATGTCACTGTAAAATATTAAATAATTACTGACGGCCCATGACATGCATAAAGTGGTCTTTTCCCAAACACTTTGACAGCACTGTCTTTTATTATTACTCTGATACCCACAAGAAACTCTGTCAAACAGATAGGAATAATAGCACTACCCCACAGCTGAAGAAATGGATGCTCAGAGGGGTAACACAATTCACCCAGTCATCCACATTTCACAAGTGAAGCCACAACATGGTATCAGGAACCCTGATCAAAAGTCTGATGCTAATTTCATCTTCTACAATCCCTTCCTCAAAAACCTGAGGATCTAAATTTCAAGAAGTACTATAAAAGAACCTAGAGTCATATGAATAGAATATCGAGAATCACAGAAACTTAGGACAAGACATGATCTCAGTACTGATCCATAAGAGACAGTGAATTTTTCAGGTCATGAAAAGTGGGATGCCAGACCTGGCGCATGCCTTGCCAGAATCTATATGACGCTACATCTTTGTGAAACAAACAGCATAACATTCTTCCTCATCTCAGCTCACACTTGCAAAACACAGCACGTGCCTGTCTGCTGTGTATGGTCACTACTGCAAACTCATTCTTTACTTGGTGTTTCTAGTAGTCTTAAAATCAGAATGTTATTGTCACATGCTACGCACATGCATCAAAGTGACCTATGCAATGGCCTTGTTTCCTATATTACTTAATCCTGGGTATTACAAGAGGTTACTACCAGAGACACATCGAAAAGGCCAACAAGAATAAATGAACACTGGGCTTTCCTGGTGGCGCAGTGGTTGAGAGTCCGCCTGCCGATGCAGGGGACACAGGTTCGTGCCCCGGTCCGGGAAGATCCCACGTGCTGCGGAGCGGCCGGGCCCGTGAGCCATGGCCGCTGAGCCTGCGCGTCCGGAGCCTGTGCTCCGCAATGGGAGAGGCTGCAACAGTGAGAGGCCCGTGTACCGCAAAAAAAAAAATAAAGAATAAATGAACACTGTGCATCCTTACAACATTTGGCTAATGACTGGACTGTTGCACGTGTGGGCTGTTCAGTGAAATATCATTTCCATTCCCAGGGATTCTGGGATGCAAGGACCCTCTGTTAATCACCACCCTACATCTCACTTCCTCAACCGCACATCCCCAAAACTCACAGTAACAATAACAGTTAGGAAAGGTGAGTAGGAAGTACAGTAACTGTTAAAAACACTGTGACTTCAAGGACTTTGTCCCAGTCGAACCCTCCAGCCTTTACTGCTAGGACCATGGCTGGGCTGGGGCCCCAAAGCCGTGCAAGGACCAAAGGGACCCTCACTCTCAGCCCCTCGCTTCCGCTTCTGGAATCTGGAAGTGAAGCACGCCAGAGGCAATCTTGTGTCACTGACAATGCTTTCTCTGAGGCCACTGCGGATAGTTTGGGCTGTTCTGTTTTCTACCGCTGTGGTTAACGGTGGTGTTTCCCGGCGAGGAGAACTATAAGGCAGAGCAATCTAAACATCCACAGGCTAACAGGCTATGGGTGAGGGCATACACACAACTCCCAGGCAAGCAAACACAGGCATTTAGCACGTCACGATGACCTAGGAATGAGCCAGCGATTTTACAAGCACTCTGGCTGCTGTGCTTCCTTGGATCAGGACATCTGCAGAGAGGTACTTTACAAAACACAGAACAATTATGCCCTCTACAGCCCTCAAAGAGAATCCAAGGAACGTACTGAGTTCTTGTATCTGTGAAAAAGCCTGAATCTACTTTCTTACGAAGAATTATTTTTGACACCAGAAGAAGTTAATAACATACACATGTGCTTTGTATGTATGTTGGAAAAAATTAGCATATCATGGTCTAACACTAAGGTGTTACTTAAAATATGATGATGTCCAAAGAATTAACATCATTGTACTGGAATAATTTACTTTCCTGAAGGCCAAATAGAAGCAAACTCTATACATTGTCATTTTGGCAATTTTCAAAAGAATTACTTAAAATATTTTCAAAGCGAAACTGTGGACTCCTTAAAGGAGAAACAGGTTGAGATGCAATTTTTTTTTAACAAAAGAAATAAACCACAAATTGAAGATTACAACATTCTCTGTCTGGGACTGAAAAAAGACCAGTAAGAAATAACTCTAAGCTTGAGTGACTTTCCTGTTTCCCATAAGCCACGAGGAAAGACATTTCTCATCTTTCTAATAGGGAAAGTGAGGGATACCAGGCACCTCGGAAATACTCCGGATTACTCAAGGTAGATACATAACAAGCAGACCACAGGTCCTTCTTCTTGGGAAATGTGGCTGGGAACAGTATGTTGTAAGAGCATGGGTAGATATAGATATAAATAATTGGAGAATATATATAACACGGACAACAGAAGCTGTGCATAGCAGTCAAAGGAACAAAGTGAGAGGGTAATCGATGCAGGAAAAGTTTAGATGTTGTGTGAAAATAAAAGAGCGTCTTTGATCAAGCCTGGAAAAAGCTGATGAGCATAGACTACAGAAGAAAAGGTAAGAGGGAAAAGGAAGAAAGAAAACCACAGGCCAGATCACTGCAGAAAATGCAAATGCATCGGTTTCATAGGAATAGGTGGGCCATGTTCCCAAGTTCCAAGATGAAAATATGGGTCAAAGTTAAAGAGGAAGGGGGAGAATAGTTATCAGAGTGCCTTGAATTGAGCTGGAGAGTTTAGATTAGGTCTGATTAAACAAAAGGAATTACTCTGATCGCTTAAGCAAGTAAGTGACAGGGTGCAAACGGTGTTAAGAAAACATTATCCTGGCACTTGTCTGGATGCACTGGAATGGCAGGACAAGAAAGGCATAGAGATCATCCAGAGATAAGTGCAGAAACGTTAACGACAAGGATAATAAAGGCTTGAATTTATAAGAAAAGGAGAGAGAAGATGCAAGTCCAGTACACTGTGTTGAGAATGGATGCAGGAAAGACAGGGAAACAGCATAATTTGGCGAGCCCAGGATGTGAGGGTAGAGCCAGGGACATTCAAAGCAAAAGCCAATTTAGAAGAAAATGTGATAAACTGAATTCTTAGTGCAAAGTTTTAGGGATCAGTTTAGGCAGAGACTTCAGGGAGGCAGGTGGAGAGTTGAAACTGAAAAGAGGGTGAGAAGCCAGGGCTGTATTTAAACACTTTCTAATCGTTCCCAAAAAGAATAGATGTGCTAATACACATGGGGAAGGACTGGGGAAGAAGCCCAGAAAACTGGGTGTCTGGCCAGGGAAGCAGAGAGAACACTTGGAAAAGGAAGTTTCATTTCAAGTCCAACAAGAACGTTGTTTCAAAGTCATCAACACTCAGAACAAATGCTCTCACTGGAGTGAGAAGGTCCCTGAAAACTTTAAGCCTGATGCAGCATTTAATTGGGTGACGGCCGGTACACTTTTATGAATTGTATTCCAAATCTATCAAGTACTCAGCACACATTTAGTTGAAGAGTTCCCAGCGTGAGCAACGTAACAGAACAGATACTGTGCAGTAGGGAAGGAAGAGCAGCCGACTGTAGTTGGTGTGCGTGTCATCACCACTGGGAAAACTCGTAGGGATCCTGTGTGATTTTAAAACTTCAAGCTCGCCCAACAAATAGACAAAATTAAGAAGCAACTGGAAGATGAAGAGTTTAAGTTCTGGGGGAAGAAATACAGAGCTACTTCTTTCACCGTGGAAAGTTTCACAAAGACAAATGCCTTTGTAAAAACATTCTCAGGGTTAAAGGTTGCACACCCGTCCTTCAGATTTATTTCTACTAAAGAATGTAACCATTTAAAACTTTTGTGATTTATTGTGTTAGGACACTTCAGTTTTAGTCTTTCTCAAAATTTAATAGAGTCATTAACTAGAACTCGACTGATATGAAAATATTTGCACAAATCTTTTTTTCAATACACAAAATCAGTGCATCTATTTCCAAATGAGTGCTGATGACAAACTGCTACATTCCCCTTTAGGTAAATGAAAAACCTAGGGCACAGAATTTAAGTTATTCACTGAGGCAAACCAGCAAGACAAAAGCCCATTTGCTATTCAACTTTCTCTCTCTAGAAGTTCAAAGAGTTGCTCTTCACTTTTTATAAAGGGGAAATTACTGTCAATTCTTGGGCATATTTCTTTTTGCGGTTGTTCTAAGGAATGCTGAGACTAAGGTTAACTGAAATTCAGAGAAGATAAAACTATAATTGCTACAAAGGAATGGAACGAAAAACAGATAGTAGAGATGCGGGGAGATTTTTTTTAAATGTAAAATCTCTCCTCTCTTTGTTAACATTAATAAAATCTTAAATCTGTTACTTCAGATTTAGGGAATAACTCAGTCGTCATACCCCAAAAGTCCAGCACACCACACTTCCCCCAACCCCAGAATAAAAAGTGGACAACTATCAACAGCTAAAGTAAAAGCTTCAAGTCTCCTGGAGTGGGTGGGAAGGAGGAGGAGAAGGTCATTACACACTCCCTGTGGAAGAAGACAAAGCCAGATCCACATTCCAGGGAAATCTGGCTGGTCTGAGTTTTTCCTTAAGTACCGATTGGCCTGTCACTAAGCCAGGCTCTGTAATCTTCCTGCTAGGGAAGCCATGAATCCCTTCTAATTAATCAAGCCCTCCCAACAAAAATTTTCCCACCCACAATAAAGTGGGCTGTGGGAAGGGAAAGCAGCAGAGCAAGCTTTGTAGCCGAAAGAATTCTAGACTTTGGTGTAATACCTAACTAATCCAAGAAAACAGATGCAGGAAGCAGAGGAAATGATCTACAAACAAAGACAGACAATGAAGTCGGAACACAGTACTGCTCTGCTGGAACCCAAGTCGAAAATTTTAAATCATAAGATTGTAACTATAATTGCATGGGAGTGAGACCTGGCAACACTTTTAAAACACCTGTGAAGCGGGGAATGGATCCATAAACTTTTCAGAAGTAGATACCATGAATACTGATTTGATAGCTTCAACAATAATTTATTATTTAAATTTATTTTCTTCTTACTAAACTTTAATACATTATATATCCATGTCTATTTCTTGCTTCTACTTGCAAAGGAAATGGAGTTGCCTTGACCTTCCTAATTTACCGTGCCCTTGCAGCCGGTTTAACCCAAGGTAAACTTCATTGAAAGCTTACTCTGACAAGGTGCAAGGAAGCAAGAGTACAGAAGGATGCACTGATTCAGACCCATGCTGTCCAATTCAGCTGCTACTACTACTACTACCTATGTGTGCCTCTAAGCAGTTGAAACATGGCCAGTAGGAATTGAGATGTGCTTTAAGAGATATATTTATATACTTAAATCTGCTTATGTAATATATAAATATTTCAGACTTTGCACACAATAAGGTCTTTGTTGCAACTATTCAACTCTGCCATTGTAGCGTAAAAGCAGCCAGGCACAATATATAAACAAATGGGAGTGTCTGTGTTCCAATAAAACTTTATTTACAGAAACAAGCAGCTCATCTGTGGGGTGTAACTTTCTGACCCCTTGTTTCCTAAAGAACTTATAATTATGGAAGTTCTAAAACACTGGGGTGGGTGCAGAGCTAGAATTAGGATCACGGAGGAGCCTGCTGCCACTACTATTTTAAGCTGAGAAAGCCTTCACTGGAGTTTAGGACACATCCTCCTGCCCTGGGCTGCAGTGGCCCAGAAGTCAAGAGACCCTGAAAGCTGGGGTTCCAAGGACTTATCTCATACACCACTGCCATTTCCTGAAATTCTGGCCTAGGAGGCAGTTATAAGAAAGAGGTGAAGGCCAGGGTCACAGCAGTGTTTTTGTTTTGTTTTGTTTTGTTTTGTTTCGCTTTGTTTTTAAAAAGCCCTCTTCTATGCAGGAAGGTCAGAAGACCTTTCTTCATTTGAATAAGAATAACTTGTTTGCAGGGATAATTAATACCATTCCAAGGAAAGTCTCAGAATAAACAACTGAGATGCAAGTGGCAAATTGTTGGTATTCACCTGCTTTTCTGTTAGCTTGGAAACCGTGCTCTATCCAAGTATTTTTCAACCCAGATGGTCAAAAGTAAATGCATCTATATGAAAATTTGCATAAGTTAATTCCTTTTAACTTTTATTCATGTGATTTTTTTTATCATAGTAATCCATATACACAGATTAAAATGACCTATCAAAAACAGTCCTCTTCTTCCCCATCCTGGTTCCACCCTCAACCCAACTTTCACTCACCAGGAGACACCACACAGAACTTCATCTATGTCATCTGGTATTTACTAAATCGTTCTAAATATTTTGTTTATACTGTAATCTTTTATTTCAGATTTAAACACTATCCATGGAAAATGAAAACATAATGTTTGCAACCCACCCGCTCACACATCTCCTTCCCCAGGCTTCCAAAATTTGAAGATCTCAACATATGAAGTGTTCAAAGCTGAGCCATGTAGTTATACCATGCTTACTTTTCTATCTTGCATAATCTTTTGTTTGCTTAGAATTAAGGAATAGTTTCCCATATTCCTACCACTAAATCATTCCCACACTCTGACCTACAGAAACTCCTCTCAATACATTTAAGTACATGTGGTATTTTATTCATTTCCTTTTTTGTTGGAGACATCTTTCATAGAACCATCTGTCCTGTTCCAATTGGACTGGTTACTCTCTAAGCAACTGATCATCATGGGATTTGCTTAGGCCCTCACCTGCTGGATTCCCTATTTCCTGGATCCCAATCTCACCCTTCCTCTGCTCACCGTCCCATCTGGGAAAAATCATATCCTTCCTAAAATAGGGTACATTAGAAGAAAATCTCTTTTAGCCTTTGCAAGTCTGAAAATGCCTCTATTCCACCTTAACATGTGATTGAAAGTTGAGCTGTGAAAAGCATTCAGGGCTGGAAACTGAGGCAGGAGGTAGATGGGCCACAAGCCCCTCCCCCCACCCCCCAGGGTAAGCAATTGGAGATTTGTTCCCTGTGAACCGATACTCCAAGATGAGAATAGCAGGACAATTGAGAGAAGAGGCTGGGCCCTGCCCAGATAGAAGATAAGAGACCACATATTTCTCATTCTCCAAGTCAAGGAAACTTGCTCGGCTAGAAAGCTCCTTGGAGGTCAAAAAAGGAGGGAGGAGCCACCCCACAGTAAGAGGCCAACTACCCATAGGCCTCTTCGGTGGAATCCATCTTGGCTGAGAGATGCGCGCGCACACATGGGAGGATCCTGAGATGTTCCAAATACGGACTCAGAACCAGGCAAAGCAAAGTGATAGACCAAAGGAAACCTGGAAGAAATGCCCCATAAAAGTGATTCAAACTACCACGAGGGCGTGACTCTCTCTGAGTCCGCCCGCCCGTGTGTCTATCCACACATCCTCTACTCTTTTTTTTTTTCTCCTAATAAACACTTTACTTGTTTCACTACTTTCCGTCTTTGTAGGAACTCTTCTGCAAAGCCAAAGGGCCAGGGCCTTGTCACTGACCACTGGTCTAGTGGCTAGGTTTCTGTGCTTCACTGCCGCAACCCGACCTCAATCTCTGGCCGGGGAACCAAAACCCTGCTTCAAGCTGCTGCAGGCCGAGGCCACCCAAGATCAGAAACTATTATCCTCAGAATATCTAAGGAATTGTTCCCCTGTCCACAACTATAGCTGCTGAGAAGGCGGTTCTGAATCTGATCCTCTGTATGTGATCTGATTTTCTTCTAGGATCTTCTCTGAATTTCCGGTGTTACGAAATTTTAGGATGATGCACCTTAGTACAACTTGTTTTCCTTGCCTTTTTTAGGTGCACTCTCACAGAAACTTTCAAATAGTAACTTTGTGCCATCATTTCTAGTAATTTTATCGTATTACTTCTTTCATAATTTTCCTCTCCACCATCTTCTTTGTTTTCCTTTCTAGAACTTTTTCATATCAATTTCGTATCAATTTGTTTTTCAAAATCAATTTTTCATATCAATACTGTACACCTCAAATTTTCTTGTATTATCTTCCCACTTTTTTAACTATTATCTTTTTGCTCTACTTTCTGGGCAGTATTCCTTATCCATCTTCCCATACTTTACTAAATTTTTATTTCTATCATATTTTTAATTTACAAGAGCTCTTACCTATTTTCAGGAATTTCCCTTATTCATAAAATCCTGAACGTGTCACATGGTTATAATAGTTTCCTTTTTTGCTTTGAGGATACTAATTATAATGTTTTTAAAAGTCTTTTCTTGCTTACTAGAATCTCTCTGATCCTCCAGTTTTGCTCATTTGCTTTTCTCTCTCTTTTTCAGTTCTCTGGTTTTCTGTTTCTCAAGTTTTCCTTAAATCTCTGGTGGTATCTTTTGTCCATTCATAATTAAGAACAGACAATAAATCTCTGACTGGAAAGTTTCTGTACATGGGTGGAACTTACTGACTGCTGGGCTTCAGGAATCCAGTGGGGGACTTAGATATCTGGTTGGGGGATGCCAGATGCAGGCCCTACTTATATCAGACAAGTAGACTTTAGGTTAAGTATGACTAGAAATAAAAAGAGATATTTCATAATAATTAAAGATTCTATTCAACAGAAAGAACAATCATAAATTTGTATATATGTGCTAATATAGCCTTAAGATATACAAAGCCAAGATCAATAAAAGGACAAATACACAAATCTAAAACCATAGTTGGAGATTTTAACACGCCTCTCTCAACTGATCAAACAAGTGGACAAAATATGAGCAAACACAAAGCAGATTTTTTACAACAGAATCAACAAACCTGACTTGAGTCGGATACACAGTTCAATGCACCTGACAAGCAACACTTTTTTCAAGTGTTTATAGAACATTAACCAAAATATCAATAGAGGAATTACGCTAAACAAAATGATTATGCTAATAACAAAATGATTATTAGAAAATTTCCAAAAACTTAGAAACTATACAATATACATCTGAATAAGCCATAAACAAAAATGAAACACAATGAAAATTAGAAAATATTTTGATTTGAATGGAAGCAAAATTCCCACTTTAACAGCATCTCTATCAAAACAAGAGGATACAAGTCAAGTAGGTACTTAGAGAGAAATTCATAGCTTTAAGTGCATATACTAGAAAAGAAGAACGGTTCCAAAATCAATGATTTAACCTTCCCCCTTAAGAAGCTGAAAAAAGGACAAATTTGCTCAAAGAATGTAGAAGGAAGGAAATAATAAAGAAATCAATAAAATAGAAAACAAGTATGCTACAGGAAAATAAAATGAAACCTGAATTTGGTTCTCTGAAAAGACTACTAAAAATAACAAATCCCTATCAGCACTAATCAATATCATTCCTTTGGAAAGGCAAATCAAAACCACAATGAGATATCACCTCACACCTGTTAGAATAGCTATTATGAAAAAGACAAGAGATAAATACTGGTGAGACTGTAGAGAAAAGGGAACTCTGGTGCATGGTTGGTGGGAATGTAAATTGGTGCAGCCACTATAGAAAACATTATGGAGGTTAATCAAAAATTTTAAAGTAGAACTGCCACATGATCCAGCAATCCCACTTCTGGGTATATATCTGAAGGATATGAAATCACTATCTTGAAGAGATATCTGCACTCCGTGTTCACTGCAGCATTATTCACAATAGCCAAGACATGGAAACAACCTAAGTGTCTACTGACAGATGAATGAATAAAGAAAATATGGTATACACATGCAATGGAATATTATTCAGCCATAAAAAGGAAATTCTGCCATTTGCAGCAACACAGATAGACCTTGAGGACATTATACTAAGTGTAGTAACTCAGACAGAGAAAGACAAATAAATACTGTATGATTTCACTTATATGTGGAATCTTAAAACATCAAATTCATAGAAACAGAGTAGAATGGTAGTTGCCAGGGGCTGAGGGATGGGGTAAATGGGGTGATGTTGGTTGAAGGGTACAAACTTTTAGTTATGAGTAAGTTTCAGGGATGTAATGTACAGCATGGTGACTAGAGTTAGCAACACTGTACTGTATACTTGAGAGTAAAGCTCTAATGTTTTCACCATGACAACAACAAAATGGTAATTATGTGAAGTGAAGGACGTGTTAACTAAAATTACTGTGGTAAACATTTTGCAATTTATACATTTATCAAATCAACATATTGTACACCTTAGACTTACACAATGTTATATGTCAATGATATTTCAATCAAGCTGGAAAAAATATAATCACCCATTTGGAAGGTTCAAGCCTAGTTGTCAGAATATTTGGAAGCCAAGATAGCTGAGAGATGGCATCCTAATGCCTAAAAAGGGTAGGAGAGAGAGAGGAGTTGGGAATAAACTCATTCCAGTTAAGTCCGGAGTTGTGAAGAACTTCAACTTTCAGTTCTTTGTATCAGCTTAGCACATAAGACAAAGCTTGACACAGAAATAAGTACTCAATTTGTAGATATCCTCATATAATATTCTTTGGGTTTGTATGGGTAAGTTTGTCCACAATCTCTTGGAACAGGAGCTATTCAAGAGAGCTTTTCCTTCATCCTCTTGAGAAACTGTGGGTTTCATGAAAATGCAAAAAAAATCTCTGCTCGCTGACCAAGGGAAGCAGCATGGAAGCCTGCCATCCACCCAGGGCTTTGGCAGGGGCGGGGGGTGGGGAGCAGGGGAGGGAGAACAGCAAGGAAAATACTGGAAAATACTAAAAACACTAAGCTTGTGCCATACTCAGTTGTGGGTTGCAAAGTCAGACTACCCACAAGGTGGTGGAATCCCAAGCCCTGAAATGAATATAAACCTGGTCCAAAACCACCAAAATGCCAATGGCTCCAGCAGAAGTAAACTTGAAACCGCTCCACTGCTCTGCAGGGCTGAGCTCATAGGTCTCTCCACCCGTGTATTTCACACTTAGTAAATAACAGTGGAAATAACAGAACAATCTAAAAGAGGCTATAAAATAAACTACTTTAAGATTATGAAGGAGATAAAAGAAGGATATGGAAACATATTGAAAAAAGGGGCAAGTATATATATAAAAAAAGAACTGGTAGAATTTGAATTAAAATAAAACAAACATAAATTCTCAAATGAAAAATACAGTCACTAAAAATAAACAAAGAATAGAATAAATACAGATTAAAAAGGAGAATAAATACTGATGACAAGCTTTTAGTAAACTGGAAGAGATCTGATAAAAAGCACTCTGAATGCAACATACAGACATAAAGAGAAGAGAAAAAGGAAACGGAAAATGGCCAAGCAGAGTTCATCAGAGCGGGCACGCGGTGACTGCAGCAAGAGCAGGTGTGCATGTCCCCTGTTGCCCATGACACCCTAGGGCAGTGCACAGCAATCTGGCTGGGCGGGATGTCAGACCTTCAGAATGGGATCCCACTGCTTGGGTTGTGGGCCTTTTAAACTGCATGATTAGGAAAGCACTTGTTCCTTGCCTGTGTGATCAGACAGAAGCAGGGACACCAACACAACATGATGTGTAGAATCTTCCATATAATGTGTCAGAACTCTGACTATCCCTAACCTGCTGGCTTGACACCCATGGTTGGGGTCACTCCCCCACCTGGCATGACCTGGGAGTTAGGTACCAAGTCTTGCTGGTGCAGCTGTGAGATCAGGCAATCTCGTAGCAGAATTTACCACATCAGTATGTATGTCTTGGAAATCAATTGACCCAGCTCTGGCATAATTAGGGGCCTAGGGTCTAAGCTTTGCGGCTGACGAGGATTGTCTATCCGAATGGACCACAGCCAGTTTGGGCGAAGCTTTGCTAGAGGCCCAGTCCTTTTCTGAGCAGACAGCCTGCAGGCGCTCAGTCCTGGATGAGTTAACATCACCCTCTAGCACATAATAAACAGTTACGTGGAACTATTCAACAAACTTCGTATAAGAGTTCCAGAAGAAGAGATCAGAGAGAACAGAGAGGAGCAGTACTTGAAGAGAAAAAGGTCGAAATTTTCCAAAATTGATGAAAGACTTGACTCTTCCAAATGAAGATGTACATTGCATCCCAAGCCAGATAAATAAAAAGATTTATTTATATAAATAAAAAGATTTATATAAAAAGATTTATCTTGTATCTCAAGATTTCACAGTGAAACTATAGAATATCAAAGACACAAAATCTTAAGAGCAACCAAAGAGAACCAAGATATCTTGATAAGCAAGATAACAAAGAAAGAAATCACGATGGGCTGACAGTAGACTTCTTTGCTGACTAGTCTCCACAGATGCACCCCAGATTCTCCCCCTCCCTGTAAGCACAAGCTGCTTCTCCCACGGAGAGTTGCAGCTTCCCTGGAGCTGACCCTCTGAGTGCTCTGACCAACAGAATGCAGAGGAAACGCACGTGGGATTCTGAGCTCAGGCCTTCAAGGCACGGACAAATTACACTTTTTTCTTCTCGCAACTTTTGCTCTGGGACACCATCCCTCAAAACTCAGCCACCAAGCCAGGAGAGGAGCCCAAGCCACACAGAGTAGCCACCTGAATGAGAACTGAGGACAACAATTAACAGCCCCAGGTGAGATTCCAAGCACAGCCAGGATCAATGGCCAGCCACATGCGCGGCCAGCTTTGATGTGCAGGCTGAACTCAGTCCCCAGATGACTGCAGCCCCAGCCAACATCAAGAGGAGAAACCGCCCAACTGATACCAGGCGACCTACAGAATCCTGAGAGAGAATAAAATGGCTTCTGTTTTAAGTCACTACGTTTTAAGGTGGTTTTAAAGCATCAACTGATAATTAAAACATTTCTCAGTTGCAATAAGAGATTTCAAAAGACAATGGAAAAATACCTTTAAAGTGCTGAGAGGAACTGATGTGCAACCTAAAATTCTAAAACAAACTTTACTTTCTAGAGGAAAACCAAAAGACATTTTTAGACAGACAGATTGTGAAAATTCACCACTTATAATCTCTCACAGAGAGGAATACTACATATAGAATATACAGATACTAGAAATAACTGTGAATAATGAAATTTATAAATATGTTGTAAATCTAAAGCACTGACTTGGTAAAGATAAGATACGACTACAACACTAAACAGTATCTGATCTGGTTAACCACTATGATTTCTCTGTTTCGGTGTTTTGAATTTCTGCTTAATTAAACACTAGCACAGGGAAAATGCCCTAAAGAACAGGCATATGTGAAGCATCCTTCATACAATGGTTCCTCTCGAGACTGGATCTGCAGCTAGTTGGATGCAGGACTCTTGGATGCAGAACCTGGAGGGTCGACTGTACTCACTACCAATTCTTCCCCTCTCCTTCCCCACCACCCCTCACAGGTGACCCTCCCGTTCCTCCACAACTGAGAAGGTCTGGGACCCAGCCATCAAGGGATAGAGAAGAGATGCTTACAAGAGAAAAGCAAAAGAGGGCAGCCAGGCAGGAGAACTCGCTCCTGGCATTCACCCAGGCGCAGCATTTGCTGCCTGCTTCTTTACTTTTACATGCTTTGTCATAATCAAAAATGACGCCATGGACATACAATGTGAATAATACTTTCTAACATTAAGGACCAAGTTATGTCCCAAAGGCATCTTACAAAAGACTTTAAGCAAGAAACTCCCATGACCATATGAACTATTCATTTTCTCCCCCATCTCATTCTTAACATGCAAATTTTCAATCACCTACTTCAAATTTTCAGTAGTGTCCCAAATCTGAAGAGTAGAAGGAAAGTTCAGGGCTACTGTTTTCAATTAACACAGGACTCAGTTATATTAGAAAGTGATTAATCATTTTAAAGAAAGCTATTAAGCATTACTTACCTTAACAGCAAATTTCTTTGACGCCATGGCTTACTGATTCCAGAGTAATTACAGACCTTTAACAGAAGAAAAAAGAAAGTTAAAAAGTAGGTATATCAAAATTTCTTTCGATTTGTATATTATATAAGAGAAAGGTTGGCTGAATAATCAAATATCAACAGGTATTCTTACAAGATGAATGTTCACTTATAACTGGTCTTAACAAAAATATTATATTGAATTAACAGTTTACGAACTGCCCACAAAGAAAAGCACAGGCCCAGATGTATTCTACCAAATGTTTAAAGAACAATTAATACCAATCTTTCACAGACTCTTTAAAAGAAGCATAAGAAAAACTCAAATCATTCTAAGAGGCCAGTTACATCCTGATACCAATACCAAACAGAAACATCGCAAGAAAGGAAAACTACACACTAGTATTCAACAAAATACTACAAACCAAAGCTAGCAACATATAAAAAGGATTATACACCATGACATTAGATTTATCTCAGGAATATAAGATTGGTTTAACATCTGAAAATCAGTATAATACACTATATTAATAGAATAAAAGAGAAAACACATGATTATCTCAAATTTAGAAAAAAATTGACAAAATTCAACACTTTTTTTAATTAAAAAAAAAAAAAAATCCAACACACTAGGAATAGAAGGAAGCATCCTCAACCTGATAAAGAGCATCTGTGAAGAACCCACAGCTAGGGAATTCCCTGGCAGTTCAGTGGTAAGGACTCGGCACTTTCACTGCCAAGGGCCTGGGTTCAATCCCTGGTCGGGGAACTAAGATCCCACAAGCCGCACAGCGCAGCCAAAAAAAACCAAAATAAAATCCACTAAGAAAAACCCACAGCTAAAACCATACTAAATGGTGAACGACTGAATGCCTCCTCCTCAAAGAGGGAAAAACAGAGATATCTGCTCTGTCACTTCCACACAGCACTGTATGTGCTGCACTGAGGTGCTAGCCAGGGCAATTAGGCAAGAAAAAGAAATAAATGGCATCCAGATTGGGAAGGAAGCGATAAAACTGTCCCTATCACAAATAACATGTTCTTATATGCAGAAAATCCTGAAGAGTTAAAAAAAAAAAAAAAAAAACTAATAGAATTACAAAGTATACGAAGTAAGGTTGTAAGATGTAAATATATTAAAAAGTCAATTATATTTCTACATTCTGGCAATGAGTAATCCTGAAATGAATTTAAGAAAACAATTCTGTTTACAAGAACATCAGAAAGAATACTTAGGAAATTTTTTTTTTAAAAACCCCACAAGATTTATACACCAAAAACCATACATTATTATTGAAAGAAATTAAAAACTTAAGTAAATGGACAGTTATCCCATATTCATGGATTAAATTAACACTTAATTTTGTTAGGATAGCCATACTCCCCAAATTGATCTATAACACAATCTCTATCAAAACCCCAGCTGACTTTATAGAAATTGACAATCTTATCCTAAAATGCATATGAAAATACATCTATAGTAGCCGCAATAAGCTTGAAAAAGGAGAACAAAATTGAAGAATTCATACTTCCCCATTTGAACACTTACTACAAAGTTAGAGTAATCAAGACAGTGTGGTACTGGCATAAAAGACAGACACATAGATCAATGGCATAAAACTGAGAGTCCCAAAACAGACCCTTACAGTTATGTTCAATTGATTTTTAACCAATGTGCTGTGACAACTTAATTGGGAAACAGTCCTTTCTACAAATGGTGCTGTTACAACTGGGTATCCACACTCAAAAGAATAAAGCTAGAACACTACATCACATTATATACAAAAATTAACTCAAAATGGATCAAAGACCTAAATGTAAGAGCTAAAACTATAAACTCTTAGAAGAAACCATAGGCATAAATTTTTGTGACCTTGCATAAGGCAATAATTTCTTAGACACGATACCAAAGGCACAAGTCACAAAAGAAAAAATTGGTAAATCAGATTTCATCAAAATTTAAAACTTCAGTGCTTTAAAGGACACTATCAAGAACCTGAAAGACAACCCACAGAATGGGAGAAAATATCTGCAAATCATACAACAAATAAGGGACTCATGTCCAGAAAACATAAAGAACACCTTAAAACAACAATAAAAAGATGAATAACCCAATTTAAAAATGAACAAAGGATTTGAATAGACATTTCTCCAAAGAAGACATACAAATGGCTAATAAGCACATAAAGAGATGCTCAAAATTACTAGTCATCAAGGAAATACAAATCAAAACCACAATGATATACCACTTTACACCCACTAGGATGGCAAAATACAAAAGACAAACAATAACAAGTGTTGGCAAAGATATGGATAGATGAGAACTCTCATACATGGTTGGTGAGAATATAAAATGTTGCAGCCACTTTGGAAAACAGTGTAGCAGCTCTTCAAAAAGGTAAACACAGAGTTGCCATATGATTCAGCATTTCCACTCCTAGGTATGTACCCAAGGAAAATAAAAACATATGTTCACACAAACATTTATACAGGAATCTTCATAGCAGCATTATACATAATAACCAAAAAAGTGGAGACAACCCAAATGTCCATCAAATGATGAATGGGTAAACAAAATGTGATATTTGAGATTTTTCTTGTTTCCTGAGGTAAGCTTGTATCACTATATACTTAACAAAATGTGATATATACACACAATGGAATACTATTTGGCAATAAAAAGGAATCAAGTTCTTCTACTCCCTTTTACTGAGCTCCACCAGGCAACTGCCCTCTCCCACCTTGCAGAGCCTAGAGAACTATGTTCTGGAGAGGGTAAAACAGAGGATCTCTGGTCTGGAGAACACCAGGCAGCATAAAGTGGGGGGTACCCTACTGAAAAAGAGAGAAATTAAGGGGCATCCCACATGCCCCCTGTGATGGTTAATTTTATGTGTTGACTTGTCTGGGCTAAGGGATGCCCAGATAATTAGTAAACATTATTTCAGGTGCGTTTGTGAGGATGCTTCTGGAAGAGATTAGCATTTGAATTCGTGAACTGAGTAAAGCAGATGGCCCTCCCCAATATGGGTGAGCATCATTCAATCCACTGAGGGCCAAAATAGAACAAAAAGGTAGAGGAAGGGTGAATCCAAGATCTCTCTGATTTGGGACATCCATCTTCTTTCCTGCCCTTGGACACTGGCACTCCTGGACTTGGACTGAATCACACCACTGGTTTTTCTGAGTCTCCAGCTTGCAAACAGTATATCATGGGACTTCAAGGCCTCCAAAATCTCATGAGCCAACTCTTTTCATAAATACACATATATATATACATATACGTGTGTGTGTGTGTGTGTGTATCTTCTATCGTTTCTGTTTCTCTGGAGAAGCTTGACTAACACACCCCTCTATCCTGCCTTAGTCTCCAAATAGGAGACTGAAACCTCCTCATGCAGGGAACTGGATCTAAAAGTACTGACATCAGGGGTTCCCCAGGCAAACAGCCAAGACAGATGGCTCTAAAGTGAAGGCCACACCCACAAGCCCCACATCTGTGTGCAGAACTAACTCCCATCTCTTTAGTGTTCCACTCTCAAATACACTTAAGCAATCAGGAATCACCTAGCATGTAAGGAAAGACTCTATCATGAAAGGAAACAAAACAAACAGAAAAAAAACTACTTGGCTGAAACCTAGACTATGCAAGGAGAAAGAAATATTTTTAAAGAAACTATCACTAATATCAGTGGGATAGGAGATACTACATCTATAAGGCAATAATTTTTTTAAAAAAAGAAACTTGTAGAAAACAACAAATTAAAGCTATGATAGCTAAAATTAAAAAACTAAATAGAAGGTCCAGAGGATCATATTGAGTAAGTCATCCAGAAACTTCAGCAAAAATAAAGAGGATGACAAATAAGAGAGAATAAATTAAAAATTAAAGGACCAGTATAGGAGAACCAACATGTAAAAATCAGGATAGAAGCAGATCCATATAAGGGTGTATATCACAGTAACATTTCAGGCACTGATGACAAAAAGAATCGGTAGTAAGAGAATATCTGGCTCCAAACTACCCAAAACAACTCTGGAATCTAAAAGGCAATGGAAAAACAGCCTAAAAAGCCTGAAGAAAATTATTTTCAAACACCAAATGCATTTAAACACGAGGCAGGGGTAAAAGCATTTTTAGGCATGCAAGGTCTTTAAAAATGTATGTCCTGTGCATTCTTTCTCAGGAAGCTACTAAAGATGTGCTTCACCAAAAGGAGGAAATTGACCCAAAAAAATGGAAGATATAGGAAAAAGGAAGGCTGAGATAGGCAAAAGGCAAAGGAAACCCCAGGATCTGGTGAAAGCAGATCCCTGCATGAGACTCATGGGCTAGACAAGCAGAGTACCATCAGTCCAGGACAGAGCCGGTTGTGAGGCTCCAGGAGAGGCCTCTTCAGGAAGTGCCTACATGCATGCAGATGAATTTTAGACAACCAGTGCAGAATATGAGATTGAATTAGGACAGCTGCGCGGAAAGCTAAGCAACTGAATAATACAAGGCAATTACTGATTCCAGGATAAACAAAAATTATGCAGAAAATAAAAATTAAAAAGTATTTCATAGACAGCTCAGCATTTATAGTCATGATAACAAACACTAAATATTGACCTAAACAATATTGTGTTTTCAACAATATTAAGAGGATGGGAAATGTGTGTGTATGTATGTAGTAGGGACAAAGGGGTTAAAGGGAGCTCCCTTTAATGCTAACTGAATGTTTTAGAAGCAAAGCCTAAAACCAATAATAACAACAACAACAACCTACACAACCACAACTAATAAAAAAGCAGAAATATAGCAAGAAATTTAGTGATAAGGACCCAATTCTTTTTTTTTTTTAATTGTAGTTGATTTACAATGTTGTGTTAATTTCTGCGGGACAGCAAAGTGATTCAGTTATACATATATATACATTCTTTTTCATATCCTTTTCCATTATGGTTCATCACAGGGTATTGAACATAGTTCCCTGTGCTATATAGTAGGACCTTTTTATTTATCCATTCTATATGTAATAGTTTGCATATGCTAACCCCAAATTCCCCCTCCATCCCTTCCCCACCTCCCACCTCCCTTTGGCAACCACAAGTCTGTTCTCCATTGATAAGGACCCAATTCTTAAGTGCTAAACTCTGCTCCAACCTGAAGAGCAAGCTGGAGAGAGCTGCTGTTGAGGAAGGAATAGGATGGGAAGGATGCCATAACTCTCAAGCCTCGTGCGTGGAACTATCTGCCGTTTAGATCATGCGTACGGACACTTTTAGAGCAGCACGGTCCAACAGAAATACAATGCAAAGCACATATGTAATTTTAAAATTTCTAGTAGCTGCATCTAATAAAAAGGTAAACAGAAACAGGTGAAATTAATTTTACTAATATGTCTAATATTTAACTAATATTTAACTAATATGTCTAATATTTAACTAATATTTAACTAATATTTAACCCAATAAATCCATCATGTTATCATTTCAGCATGCAATCAATATAAAAATATTTACACTCTTGGTGTTTTACCTAAGTTTTCAAGTCAGGTATGTATTTTATGTTTCTAGCACCTCAATTTGGACTGGCCACATGCCAAGTGCTCAACAGTCACTTGCAGTTAGTGGCAACCGTAACGGACAGTGCAGTTTAAGGGATTTTCGTTTTATTATAAGAAAAGCACTTATTATACAAACAGCTCATGCAGCTCAATATCAAAAAAACAAACAACCCAAACAAAAAATGGGCAGAAGACCTAAACAGACATTTCTCCAAAGAAGACATACAGATGGCCAACAGGCACATGAAAAGATGCTCAACATCGCTAATTACTAGAGAAATGCAAATCAAAACTACAATGAGGTACCACCTCACACCGGTCAGAATGGCCATCATTAAAAAGTCTACAAGTAACAAAGCTGGAGAGGGTGTGGAAAGAAGGGAACCCTCCTACTCTACTGGTGGGAATGTAAATCAGTGCAGCCACTATGGAAAACAGTATGGAGGCTCCTCAAAAATTTAAAAATAGAACTACCATATGATCCAGCAATCCCACTTCTGGGTATATATCTGGACTATAATTCAAAAAGACACATGCACCTCTATGTTCACAGCAGCACTATTTACTATAGCCAAGACACGGAAGCAACCTAAATGTCCACTGACAGATGAATGATTAAAGAAGATGTGGTATATATATATATATATATATATCACTTATATATGGAATCTAAAATATGACACAAATGAACTTATCTACAAAACAGAAACAGACTCACAGACATAGAGAACAGACCTGTGGTTGCCAAGCAGGAGAGAGTAGAGGAGGAATGGATTGGGAGTTTGGGATTAGCAGATGCAAACTGGTATACATAGAATGGAGAAACAACAAGATCCTACCGTATAGCACAGAGAACTATATTAAATATCCTGTAATAAACCATAATGGAAAAGAAAAAAAAGAAAAGCACTTATTTCTGAACCCCAGATTCCTTATTTATAAAACAGGGACAGTAACACCTAACTCAAAATTATTCAAAGGACTAAGCATGTGAAAACCTTCAGTATCATCATTTATAAAAAGTAGGCCCTGGATGAGTGTTAAGAGTTATTATTACTTAGTCAAAGACGATTTTTTAAAGAAATTTGATAACCTTTGATTCTATTTTTCTAATAGACAAAAATATCTTTATCCAAACCCTGTCATTTTAATTTAATTTTAATTTATTCATCTCTATTCTCTTAACAATGTAATGCACATGATTTAGAACTTTTTTTTTTTTTTTTTTTTTGGAATGCGGGCCTCTCACTGCTGTGGCCTCTCCCATTGCGGAGCACAGGCTCCGGACGCGCAGGCTCAGCGGCCATGGCTCACGGGCCCAGCCGCTCCGCGGCATGTGGGATCTTCCCGGACCGGGGCACGAACCCGTGTCCCCTGCATCGGCAGGCGCACTCTCAACCACTGCGCCACCAGGGAAGCCCTAGAACATTTTTAATGATGTTCATCTTAGCAGGCCCATTTAGACAGAGGTGTAAATGGAATAAACAAGTTTCTAGAAAGTCAAGAACGTGTACTTGAAAACAACATTCATAAAGTTTGTTCTGAAAACTTTAGCTAGATCTTAAAAATTATATTATTTGAACCTGATAAACAGTCGGTCCCCTTAAATATATTAAATCAGGCTTGACTAACTCTGCTAAGAATTAGAGAGTCCCTCTCTGGGGACACTTAGAGGGTACTAAGTGGTTCAGGTAGATAGAAAAACAGGGGAGAGAGTTTTCCAGCAAGTACCCAACCAAAGCTGAAGCATGTGTGATCTAATTATTTTTAATCATACACTGGTCTTCTCATATGTCCTTCCTTTCCCAAAGGACAGGCGGACCACACAGAAGGCTGTGGTGAGGCTTTAGGACCATATCTGCTGTTAGATAGATTATGAGCCATATTACAGTGAAGGTTATATTTTCAACTCACAGTAAGGTTGCAGTTGACTCTTTGTTTGTTTGTTTGTTTTTGGTACGCGGGCCTCTCACCGCTGTGGCCTCTCCCGCCGCGGAGCACAGGCTCCGGACGCGCAGGCCCAGCGGCCATGGCTCACGGGCCCAACCGCTCCGTGGCATGTGGGATCTTCCCGGACCAGGGCACGAACCCATGTCCCCTGCATCGGCAGGCAGACTCTCAACCACTGCGTCACCAGGGAAGCCCCAGTTGACTCTTCTAAAATGCTCATTTTTTTTCTTTAATCAGTAAAGCAAGAGCAGCTGCATTTCGTTTTATTTTGTTTTTATAAATTTATTTATTTTATTTTTGGCTGCATTGGGTCTTCGTTGCTGCGCACGGGCTTCCTCTAGTTGCGGCAAGTGAGGGCTACTCTTCATTGAGGTGCACGGGCTTCTCATTGCAGTGGCTTCTCTTGTTGTGGAGCACGGGCTCTAGGCACGCGGGCTTCAGTAGTTGTGGCGCACAGGCTTAGTTGCTCCGTGGCATGTGGGATCTTCCTGGACCAGGGCTTGAACCCGTGTCCCCTGCATTGGCAGGCGGATTCTTAACCACTGCAGGGAAGTCCCTGCATTTTGTTTTTAAGGACTGGATTCTTCAAAAAGTATCATCAAAGCCCAGTCTCAAAAATATGATCTGTAAGAATCTAGAACTAAATAGCATATTTTTAGATGAAATAAAATGGTCTCTAGTGTAAAATAGGCTGCATGAAAAAAGGAACTGTAAACCATTTTTAATACCATGTGGCATTCTGCCTCTCAATGTAAAATTTTTTCACTTGTTCCTACAGTGTTTGCAGTCTCAAAAAAGTAACAGTTTTATGATAAAAGACACCCTACAGACCATCTATTCCCAGGCCTGAGATCTATTTCCCTAACAAGAACTTGGGGGACCAGGCCAGGGTCTCACAGCTGAAGGCCAAGGGCAGGAGAAGAGTCAGGTCAGCTCTCTGAAGGCAAACCAGCACCATCTGTCTCCTGTACAACTGCTAAGGTCAAACGCTAACTGGGCTGTCAAGGTAGGTGTGCCCTCCCTCCCAGAGCCCCTGGCCAAGTCACATGTTCCTAACATAGGGCATGACTTCGAATAAAGCTAAGTGAGTGGTGGGTCTCTCCTGCTAATCAAAGAAAGAAAGAGAGGAAAAGACAGAGACAGAAAGGCTGGGAGGGGGGAGGAAGGAAAAGAGGGAGGGAGGGGCTCCACAGCTAAGGTAAATGGTTGGAATTCATTTAATTCGCTATTATGCTATGTGACATGGCACACTTCTTCATAAATAAAAAATAAAGCCTACCGAGATAAAGCCCATAACACATCTGGACAGCAGTTGCATAGACCTTGAGCCTGCATACTTGCTAAAGTCATATTAGATAAAGAAGGCATACTTCCTTGGCTTCATTACAGCACTGGGCACAGGTGCTGGAAATGAACTACACGACGAACTGAAATCTGAAATGAACCAAACCTATTTGCTAATTTCCAAATATGGTAAAAGCAGGCTTACCCATCCTGGAAGGAGCAAGTTATCAAAGGTGACCAGCCCTCAGAGCACTGCTTAACAATAGAAGGTGATCAAGAAAGTCTGTTGGATGAAGAAATATTCCAGATAACAGGAACTGAGACTATTTTATTTCGGCTGTTTATAGGGAAATTTTCCAAAAAATGTACTGAATCTTTCCCAACTTTCATAAAAAATACCACATAATGAATATTCCTTTGATATTCCAGATGAAAATTTTCACCTGTCGTCACAATGGGCGATATATATGTTAATGCCCTGCTGAGCTGTGCCTACACAGAGCTGCTCACGGTGGAGCCAGGGAGGCCTCTGCCTGTTTGCCATGGCTTTCCATGAGCTGTCAGAGGGCCTGCCTCCCAAGGCTCCCTTTCCCCTCTGGGTTCTTCAACTTAATCCAGTGACCCCAGAAACCTCGGGGACCAGTTTGTCAGGGTGGTGGGACATTTTCCAAGTCCCTCCACGGACTTGCATGGACTTTGGTGTGAAGGCTTCAAGCCCTCTGTCTTAGGTAATAAAATGGCTGTTACCTTTACTTCAGGATTAGGTTTTCTACAGTGGACCATGACTTCTGGACTTGAGCCTCAGCATTTAATTCTTTCTGCCTCAGTAGAACAATGCTGTTGGACAGGCTGACCTCTACGGTCTCTTCCATTTCTAAACCTCTGTGATCCAAAATCCAACAGCTGTTCCAGGAACAAATAATGCCAGTGTACAAATGATTCCGGAGAAGAGCGTGAGAGGGAGCCCCCTCCCACCACACAACTCATTTTATGAAGCCCTGAGAGCGAAACCAGACAAGGGCAGATTAAGAAAAGGAAATCAGGGCTTCCCTGGTGGCGCAGTGGTTGAGAGTCCGCCTGCCGATGCAGGGGACACGGGGTCGTGCCCTGGTCTGGGAAGATCCCACATGCCGCGGAGTGGCTGGGCCCGTGAGCCATGGCCGCTGAGCCTGCGCGTCTGGAGCCTGTTGCTCTGCAACGGGAGAGGCCACAACAGTGAGAGGCCCGTGTACCGCAAAAACAAAAACAAAAAAAAGGAAGGGAAATCACAGCCAATTCTATACCTGAACAGAGAAGCGAGACTCCAGAACCAAGTGAGGTGTCTCTGAAGAGTGAAAGGTTGGTTTAATACTAGAAAAATTACCATACTTAAAAACTGAAGTAGAATAAAAGCACGTGATCATTTTAATGAAAATAGAAAAAAATAAAGAAAAACATTAGAAATCTAAGAATAGAAATTTCTTAACGTGAAAAAAGCATCTACCAAAAAATGTAGCAAACGTGCTTACTGATGAATCTTAAAAGCAATTTCTTTGAAACAAGCAGAAAATGTAGATTTCTGAAAATATCATTTAAACTAGCATTCCACAAATATAAAATACCTAGGAATGAACTTAGTAAGGCATGTGCCAGACCCTGCCACATTGATCTTCAAACTTAATGCAATCCCAGTCACAATCTTGAACAGGGAATCTGAGGAAGTGCAAAAAGGACTAAGATACATGAGAGAGAGAAAAAAAGAAGACAGGAAAACAAAGGAGGGAGTTTGTATTACCAGTTCTAGCAGAACTACCACCATGCTATAGTAAATCAAATAATGTGCTGGCAAAGGGGTAAACAAACAGGCCAAAGAAACAGACTTCACAGATCAGAAACAAACCCACAGGTTCATGCAAATGAATGATGGGAGAAGCACTGCAGATCGGTGGGAAATAAAGAAGACTATTCATTCAATAAATTGTGGTCCAACAACTGTTTATCTATTTGGAAAAAAATAAAACTGGACAGATACTTCACACAACACCTAAAAATCAATTACAGATGAGCTAAAAGCTCAAATGTATAAAGCAACCATACTCCAGTAAAAATTAATTAAAAAAATAAAATTTATACTTGAAATAAAATTAGAATCTTTTAGAAAATGTTTTCATGAACTCAGAGGAAGGAAGGAGTTCTTAAACTAGACACAAAAATTACAATACGTAAAGAAAAAGAATGGTAGATTTGACCATATTAATATTAAAACTTCTCTGCAGACTGGAATAAAATATTTGTGATCCACACATCCAGTAAATGTCTTATAAACTAGAACATATAAAGAACTCTCAAAACTCAATGGTAAAATATAAAACAATCCAGTCGAAAAGTGGGCAAAAAACATGAACAGGTGTCTCACCAAAGAGCAGAAACAGATAGTAAATAAGCATGTGAAAAGATATTCAAATCATTTCATACTGTATGCAAATGTCGAACAATTATGAAACTAACCTGAAACTAACATAACATTGTATACCAACTATATTTCAATTAAAATAAGATATTCAATATCATTAGCCAACAGGGAAATACAAAATAAACCACAATGACACAACGCTACATACTTACCAGAATGGCTAAAAAAAAATAGGGATAATACCAAATGTTGGTGAGGATGCAGAGGACATGCTCTGCAATAAGAGAAGCCACCACAATGAGAAGCCCACGCACCACAACAAAGAGTAGCCCCTGCTCACCGCAACTAAAGAAAGCTCACGTGCAGCAACGAAGACCCAACCCAGCCATAAATAAATAAATTTATTTATTAAAAAAAAAACATCACAAAGAAATGGGGGTGGGGTATGCGGCAGAGTCACAAACTAGAATATATTTGCAAGACGTATAACAAGCAAAAGATGAGTAGTCAAAATAAAACAATCCAATAGAAAAATGGGCAAAGGAGGTGCCCAGAGCTAGGCTCCCCTGTCTCTCCCCTGTCTCCCAGCCAAGTCTCCACAGGTCTGGCAAGGCGGTGGGGGTGGAGGTGGGAGTCTCCTGATCCCTTGTATTATCTCTGCCTTGACAACCACCCTGGGGAGGTGAGGGCCATGTCCTTCACTATCCTTTTATAAAACCTGAGAAAGCTAAAGTCTAAATACAGAAAGACCATTTGCCAGGGAATCTGGGGACAGCACACACTGCTCTCTTCTCTCAGTGCCTGTTGTCTGGGACAGCACAGATGACAGTCACAGATGGTCCTGTCTGCCTCTCACAGGAAGAAAAAATCATGACTTGCTGATGCCAGGAAGTCCCAGATCCCAAAGAGCTGGTTATCCTGAAGGTTCCCCGCAACCAGAGCCTCTTCAAGTACCTGCTGTCTCCATCCCTGCAGCTCTCCATCCCCCGAACCATCACTAGAGGTATCTGAGCAGGTGTCCCCTCTTCAAAGCTCTTCACCAAGGTCTCCCACAGCACCACACCTGCCCACACCTCCACCTCTCAGCTCAGGCACCTTCACAGCTTCAAGGCCTCCACACGGCCAACGCCAGCACGTGCCCTTGAACATGCAGTGTTCTTACACCCCCTCTCCTCTCACACCTAAGTCTGGTCCTCAGCCTCTCTCTCACCTCAGTCTGACGGTAAGCTTCCTGAGGACAGGATCCATTCTCATTCTCTCTGATACCTGGAGCACGGCACAGGTATCCATCAAGTTTGCTAACTTGAGTCTGTTGATGTTACTTAAATCAGTGGCTACGGACTGTGTTATTATTTTTTTAGATTTATACCTAATAATCTAATGCATCTTTACTGTCTCCAAATCCCAAATTCCACATTAAGCCCTCTAAAAAGGAGGTCAAAGCACTCTGGTCCTATTTCAATACATAAATAACACTTAAGTTACACATACCATGCAGCCAAAGTTGAGAGACCTTATATGCATATAAACGTAAACAGAAGATGGAAGCGTTTTACATTGAATAGGCAACAGACACATGGTTGAAGGCCATAAATGTGAGGTTTTCAGTGCTTTTTGTTTTTGTCTTTAAAATACTGACATCCTAACATTCATTTGAATGGAAAAGATATTATTAGCCTCTGTATTAATTAAGTTTTACCCTGGAAACATCTTCAGGTTTTTCTGGACTTGTTTTCTGATCATTAAAAGATAGATGTGCACACACACATTTAGAAAGCAAACACGCACCTTAAAAAATTACTTTCCTAGGCTCTTAGAGTTACGTTCAGGACGGAACAGCAAGCTCAGTGCCTGGCGTTTAAAGCATAAATGTTAAAAAGTCTTCCTATCAGAGCTACCAATTTGAGTCTACATTCAGTGGAATTTTTACTTTATACCCTGTTTTTAAGACGTTCAGGACAATCTCCAAAAAGATCAAGTTTCCAAATATCTAAAAGCATATAATTTACATAAGCATACTGAGAAGCTGAAGTATGTAGGTCTTACAAATAACATCTCATCCTATATCCTGCATTCTTGAGCCCACTTTCTGACCTGAAAACAGGCATTCTTTCACAAAGAGGAGACGTTGATAGCGTCTGACCCCACCAAAAATAAGTGTGCACGTGTGTCTTTACTGAAGAGGAAAGATCCTAAAATCCTTAAGAAAATTAATTTTGGGAGGGAATGGAAGTAGATTAAACAATATCACATGATTGTCCTGTCATTTAAATACAAAGCAGAGATAAACTCTAATAAAGAAAGTCAGTGACCTTCTAGATTATTCTGTGGGAAAATCCAAGGCACTCTGAAATTCACATTTGTCTTCCTTCTAGCATTGCTGGTCTGTGTCACAAGCCAAAGCAACTACTCCAGATTAAAAAGATCAGAAATTAACTTTAGGCTCCTAATCTTCAGATTTCAATTTTTATCAAGAAAATTATTATACTTCCTTCTATCGTCTTAAAAAACTTTCATTACCTATGGGAGCAGAAACAACAAAGGCCCTAGAACTTTTGAAGGAAAAACTGTAATTCAAGAACGAGAAATCATTTCATAACCTGCTGCCCCTACTCCCCCAATCTAATTTTATCACACACATGCAAAAGGACAGTATCAAGGAAGGAATCACAAACTTTAACAAAATACCAAGGAAAAATGACAAATGAGCAAAGTTGTTGCTGGCAACAACTTAGATAAAATTTGAAAAGGTAACTGCAGTGTTAAAAAAAAAAAAAGAATCATCTTTTCCTATTATTCATATGGTAACTTTGAATGCCAAAATGGGCTCAAAAACAAAAAGATTAAGTCCACAGAACAGTCCTACCTTTTAGTCACTCTATATCCTTAACCTGGTCAGTTGACCCAAGATCTGGGCCTCCCATTCCTGCTGGGCCCACAGAAAATCCCCACCTGGCCCTGTGTGGGATGCTTCACTAATAAACAACATCTAATTTTTATTTAATACTTTGTCAGAAACAGACATAGGCACTGACCCATGAGGCAGTCATGGTCTCAGGTTCTAGTAAAACAGACATGCATTCAAAGCCTACCTTTTCATGTGACTTCAGACAGCGTACTCAGCACCTCTAAATGTCAGGTTCCCTTATGTATGAAATGGACTAATCACTAATCATCAGAGAAACGAAAATCAAAACCACAGCAAGATGTCATCTCACACTTGTCAGAATGGCTATCATCAAAAAGACAAGTGTTGGTGAGGATGTGGGGAAGAGGGAGTCCTCGTGCACTGTAGATGGGAGTGTAAACTGGTGCAGCCATTGTGGAAAGCAGTATGGAGGTTCCTCAAAAAATTAAAAGTACAACTATCATATGATCCAGCAATTCCACTTCTGGGTATTTATCTGAAGAAAAGGAAAACACTAACTTGAAAAGGTATCTGCACCTCCATGTTCACTGCAGCATTAATTACAATAACCAAGACAGGGAAACATCCTAAGTGTCCATGATAGATGAATGGGTAAAGAAAATGTGGTGTGTGTGTACACACATACACATACACACACACACACACACACACACACACAATGGAATATTATTCAGTAATGAAAAAAGAAGGAAACCCTGCCATTTGCGACAACATGAATGGGCATTAAGACAGAGAAAGACAAATACTATATGATCTCACTTATATGTGAAATCTAAAACAAAACAAAACAAAACACCAAACTCAAATGCAGAGAACATACTGGTGGTTGTTAGGGGGTAGGGGGTGGTGAAATGGGTGAAGGGAGTCAAAAGGTATAAACTTCCAGTTATGAAATAAATAAGTCCTGGGAATGTAATGTACTGTATGGTGACCACTAACAATAATATACAGTATTGTATACAGATGACCCTTGAACAACATGGGTTTGAACTGTGAGAGTCCACTTCACTTGGATTTTTTTCCCAATAAATACATACTACAGTATTACAGATCCACAGTTGGTTGAATCCAAGGATGTGGAACCTCAGATATGGGAAGGGGAGGGTGCACTGTAAAGTTATATGCAGATTTTCAACGGCACAAAGGGTCGGCACTCCTAATGCCCAAGTTGTCTAACTATATATACATATATCCAACGATTATGTTGTACATCTGAAACTAATATAATGTTATATATAAATTATATCTCAATAAAAAAGAGATGCAATCCACTAAAAACTCAATGCATGTGTTCTGCATCTTTAAGAAGCTATTACATGTTTCATTCAGAAAACATGAATTCATAAACTCTACAATGGCAAAGACAAAGTCCCAAACAAACACGTTTTACCACTGGCACCTCTTGCTTTCTCTGTATGTGGAAGACCTGGCCACCAAACGATTAGACTTTTTTTTCCAATGTGAAAACGAGCACCATGAAAATAAAAACCACCCAAATGCCCTTCAGTTGGCAAATGTGCAAACAAATTAGTCTATCCATGCAATGGAATACTACTCAGCAACTACAAACGAATGAACCACTGACACCTACAACAACGAAGATGGCTCTCCATTCTGACGAGTGAAAGAATCCAGACACTACCCCACCCCCCAAGATAGCACATACTCTAAGATTCCATTTAGATAAAGTCCTAGGAAATGCAAACTTATCTAGAGTGACAGAAAACAGGTGGTTGCCTGGAAGAAAGAGGCCAGAGGGATTACAAAAGGGCAAGAGGAAATTTCTGGGCGTGATGGGTATGTTCATTATCTTGACTGGCGTGTTGGTTTCATGGCTGTATACACGTAAAACACACCAAATTATACACTTTAAACATGTGCAATTTACTGTATGACAACCATACCTCAATAAAGCTGTTTGAAAAAGGGAAAAAGACCATTTAAAAGAAAAACTAACACATCTTCCTGGCTTGGTATATTGTCTTTAAACCACCCTCTTTTTCAAACAGGTATATGTCCTGAAAAGTCATGAAACTACAATACCTTTCCCCTTAAGTGATCTGCATGCATGAACAAAACCTTAATAATCCAAAGACTTAAATATAACAATAGCTAATTAATATTTACATAGCTGTGACTATGTGCCAGGCACTATTTTAAGCACTTTTCTTACATTAACTTATCTGACCCTCATACCAGCACTATTTTAGAGATGAGGAAACTGAGGCACAGAAGGGTTAAGTAATCAGCTCAAGGTCACACAGCTGGTAGTTGGAGGAACTAGGATTTGAACCCAGAGAGTCTGGCTCTAGAGTTCTTTTCTGTACCCACTGTGCTTACTGGCATATACAATATAAGAAACAGTATAGGAAAATCAAAAGCAATGAATATTGCACTTGCAAAATACTTTTCTTCCTCACATTTACAGAATATAAATATCCACTATATTTTGTAGCATACACAAGACTAAATAAAACACAACAGGACCTTCATTCTTCTTTTCCCAATTAATAGATGGAGGACAGAGAGACAGAAAAGCTGGACAACTTGCTTAGGACACAGAATAAATGGCAAGTTGATTGGCTGGTCAAACCAACTAGGAAGTTGGTTTACCACATTCCCAGTCCAACTCTCTTCACTGTCTTCAAATTCCTAATTATTTTAAGTAAATCTGTAAAGGATAAAAACCGAACATACAGCAACGTGGAAAATGTAAAAGTCATTTGCTATTTCTCAAATACCTTACTAGTTCCTGAATTCCAGCCACAGGATCACAACCTCTGACTGATACTGGCCTGGAGTCTTTTTTTAAAGCGCCCCACATGATTTTCATGAGCAGCCAAAGTTGAGAAACCCCAAGACATATTAGATTTAGAGTTCTCATTTTAAAAAGACAGATGAAAGCAAGAGGCCAAAGCAGCTTTGGTAAACTACGGCCCAAAGTTTTCCAAGTTGATATTGAACTACTGAATACCTGTAGGATTTTGAGTTCAACTTTAAATAAATTAAAAATATGCACAAAGTACATGAGATATTATCACAGCAAAAGTTACATTAACAATACACGGGACTGACATTCTCAATCTTTTAGAATGCTAAATTGGCATCTTGACATCAAGCTGATGGATAAAAGCACAGAAAAAACGTGCCGTATGTCCACTGCATTTAAAGCATGGAATAAACTGACCATATATTGTTTCAGAAGCACAAGTTGAAAAGAGTCTTTGTCTTTAGTCCATGCAGGAATCAATGGTCTCTGAACTTAAGGTGCACTTTGTAGGGAAGATTCTGACTCAGTGGGCCTGGGGATGGAGTCAGAATGTGTTTCTAACAAGCTGCCAGGTGATGCGGATGCGGCTGATAGATAGACCACACCTGGAGCAACAAGGCCTTAAGTAACTTGAATATTGGCTGTAAAATAAGGCAGTTGGCCTACAAATGTAGTTATATCTAGGATCCAAGAAATAACTGTCATTACGACTTATTCCTAGTCCGGGGGAAAATAAAAGGAGGAGGGGAATAGAGGAAGGAGCAAGCGAATACTTGTTATTTGTTTGTATAGCGTAGCAGGACTAAGAACCATAGAATACTGTTACTTGCCCCGACCCAGTAGCTGTCAAGGTGACAGAATGTAAGCCCCATGAGATAAAGGGGTTTTATTTTAATTTACACAAAATCATCACGGCCTAGTACACACTAGGTACTCAACAAATGTATTGAATAAATGAATGAATAAGTATATACAAACGCAATCTATATTTATGTCACAACCCAAAAAATGTCTGGGAAGGGGAATCTATCAGTACATATGGGTGTTTAATACAAATACCTGGCCCACTCACTGTACTCCATTTTGTCCCCCCCCCAAAAAAAAGACTTTTCCAAACCAACACTTCCACTGTCAAGCCCAGGCTTCCCGCACCCTTATGTTTTGTTTTGTTTTAACATTTATTTATTTAATTACCCTTATGTTTAAAACAATGGAGAGAGGTGGAAGCACAGGGAGAAGGATTCAGAAAAGGTTCACTAATCAAAGGAAAAAAACAGAGTGGGAGAGGAGATGGGCGAACAGTTTAGTTCAAGGGAAGGAATATCTTAGGCTGTCAGCATTTTCAAGTTCTTACCTATGATGGTGAGAGGGTTTGGGTTCGGGCTTTTATTTGTTTTGTTACTGTCCAGAGTAACTGGTGAAGTAGTACCTGGCTGTGCGGCAGGCTCTCAAGCCAACCTTTAGAAGCTTGGGAATTCGCGTTTCCTGCTTACTTCCCGCTTCCCCGGGCTCCCGGCGCGTAGAGGAACTCTGCCACCGCCCAAACACAAGATGACCTGAGCTGCTTCACTACGGATTTGAAGCCACAACCAGGATTGAAGATGGCGGCGAAATACTAAGCGAGCGGCCCGGGAAGCGCGCGAAATCTGCCCAAAAGAAAAATGGCCTCCGAGCAGGATCTCGCGGTTTTCAACGAGAGCCCAAAACAAAAATGGCGGCAAAAGACGACTACGTAGGGGCCGAGAACGAGGTGAACATGATTGGTCCGTGAAGAATCAGTTACCCACTGTGCTAGACAGCGGGGGGTGATCGAGAGAAAAATAAAACGCAGTGTTCCTGTCGTACAGAGTGCTTCTTTTTTTTTTTAAACATCTTTATTGGAGTATAATTGTTTTACAATGGTGTGTTAGTTTCTGCTTTATAACAAAGTGAATCAGTTATACATATATCCCCTTATCTCCTCCGTCTTGCGTCTCCCTCCTACCCTCCCTATCCCACCCCTCTAGGTGGTCACAAAGCACCAAGCTGATCTCCCTGTGCTATGCGGCTGCTTCCCACTAGCTAGCTATTTTACATTTGGTAGTATATATAAGTCCACGCCACTCTTTCACTTCGCCCCAGCTTACCCTTCCCCCTCCCCGTGTTCTCAAGTCCATTCACAGAGTGCTTCTTGACCCCGTAAAATTACTAGCACAAGGATGGAAAAAGTCTCCCCAATCTTTGAACAGGAAGATTATAGAAAACACAGGTTAGGAGGTAAAGGTGACTTTCACAATGCCGGATAAATTTTAAAATAGCCAGGAACATAATTTCTCCCACAATTCTTTTTAATAGTACAGGGGAATACAATTTTTGTCCTCGAACGAAAAAGCAGGATGGGGACGTAGTGCGCAAATTATCTAATTGGTGAGGGGCACAGAAACAGAGAACTTCTGAACTCCCCGTAGGCCCCCAGACGGCGGACTAAGGGCAAAAGCTGTTAATTGAGCGCCACCAGCTCGCACTGCGCATGACCGCTCTCCAACAGGACCCACAGAAATGGTCGCTGTTGAGTCCTTTTCTCCAGGTTTTCCAGGCAGCCATAAAGGAAGGCGGGGAGTTGGCGATGAACAACGGAATCCGGCGCTCTGTGATTGGTCAAATGAAGGAGGCCCGAGAGCCGCCAAGAACGGTTGATCACTTTTTCGTTCAATAAGTGCCTCTCAGGTGCGCGCCAGAAGGAAGATACTGTGCCTTAACAAGTCCATTTGATCTGTTATTTAAGTTTTTCAGTTTCAATAACTTGCTGAGATTGACACTGAATAAGCTCCACCCCCTGTTCTTTCCGGTCTCAGCCACCGCGTTCTCGGCTGAGAACATCACGAAAACTCGGAGAAGAGGAATCCGAGTGGGACCGGCGCCAACCACAGAGCTGCGCGTGCTCCGTCTCCAAGCTCGGGGCGCGAGTTGCCAGGACTGGTGGCTGCGGCTGCGTGGTGCTCGGCTTCAGGGGCCTGCGGGCGGCGGCTGACGGGGCGGCGCAGCGGCGGGTGCGCAGGTGAGAGTGACGGGGTCGCAGGTGGAAAAGCCGGCACTCTACCCGGCCGAAGAGAGGGGTGGGGGACTTGTGGGCGCCTCCTCCCCGCTCGGAAAGGTCACTGGTGTCACTGAAGGATATTTGGGGGCGGGGAATAGGAGGAGGCTGGTTCCTTAGAAAGCTGAATATCTACCTTTAAAACAGCTGTTGGCAGTGAATCCTTGCTGCAGGAAGGAATGTAGATGGCGAGGAGGTGTTCCAGTGGTGTAGGTAGAGTTCCAGGTATAGACCCTTCTTCCTCTCCCATCTGCGCGGCACCGTAAAGTAGAAGGAAAAGGTGTCCCAGTGAAAGCACCAGTTGCGCCTGCGCTGCCACCTGTGTCTGTCTGGGAGGTGAGAGCCACCCTCTGACGTGGAACTGGATGTCAGAACTCTGTACAGCGTGGTAGTACCAACTCTGAAAGCAGAAGCAGGATTCGGGGCTTTGAAATCTTTTTGAGAGGGAGAACTCCTGAAGTCATATACATCTTCCTCCCAAATTGGACCATCCACAAATCCTGTTGCTGTTTCAGAGGCTCTCTGTACCTGCAGTTTTTCCTTCATTAACGTCATCAGTTTATATTCGTATTTGTCACACTGTGCTGAGTTAGCAGATACAGCAGTGACCAAGACAGGCATGGTCCCTGATCACATGGAGCTTATATTCAATGATGGAAGGGGAAACAATAAACAAGCACATTGATAAATGAACAAGATGTTTCCAGATTGTCCTAGATTGGGTTCCCTGGGGAGCAGACTCTAAGGAGTCTGTGGGCAGGACATTTATTCGGGAGGACTTTTTGGATCTTACCAAGGAAGAAAGGAAGCAGGATTGGGTGGATAGAAAAAGTTGAGCTGTAGTGTAGTCCCAAGGAGGGCCTCCACCAGTCTCACAGGAAATCCGGTGCTGGGTTGGGCCTTCATAGTTGGCCCAAGTTGGGTGAACCGCCAGGCCTTTGTACCACTGCAGTGACCAGTCATTGGATACCCATTGCCCTGGAAGGAGAGCATAACTTCAACTCTCTTCATCCAGTCAGTCCTGTCTCAGCACTACCAGGAGCTTTAGTCAAACAGGAATCTCCAGAAGTGCCTGTCTTTATATATGATGTGTATTGAAGATACTGTACGTACAGTAATAATAATCACTACCATGCCTTGAATACTTCTCACGTATTAGACACTGAACTAAGCAATAAATACATAGATATATACTTAGGAATCCTCATTATATAGCCCCATGTTACAGACTATGAAATTGAGGCAGGAAAGAAGTAATTTGCCTAAGATCGTAACTTGTGCGGGAGGTTAGAATTTGATTTCCATCGTTACTCAGAGCTTCATCACACTAGGACTCTCATGTTTAATCACTGGCAACTTTAACTTCATTAACTGTTATCAGAGAAATAAATATGAAACTCTCACCCTGTCTTTGCTATTTTGCTCTGTCCTTGAGTTTTCCGGTTTCCTTCCTGATTAGCTTTCCTGGCCCTCACTTTAGGAGCCTGAGTGTTATCTTTTCTATAACATCCTGGAATCTGATTACAGATCTACCCTACTGTAATCAAAATAGCCCCGAAGACGTCAGAACCTCTTTCTTGAGAATCTGGGGGTTTTATTCACATCTGGACTAACTGAAACTGCCTATAGTTTATGGACCCAATTGCCTTAGTCATTCCAGACCTCTCTTTCTACACTCAAGGTTGACACCAGTAATGTTATTTTTTAACCTTTTGAAATAATCAAAATAATAGCTAACAGTCACAGGGTCCAGTCTGAGTGCCAGGTATTGTGATAACTGCACAACAGCCTTGTGATGGATGTCAATATTATTCTCATTTTATGGGTGATGGGACTGAGGCATTGTGAGGTTAAGTGACTCATCCAAGGTCACAGCCAGTTGCAAAGTGGTAAGGCAGAGATGGAAAGCCCAGGCAGTAGGATTCCACAACTCATCCCCTTAATCACTACACAACAATACATCCTTACTAAAATAATTTGCTGTGCTTTCCCTTCTGGAACTAGATCCTGGTGGGCTTTTTGTGCTGTACTAAGAAATGTAGGTTTCACCTTCTAGTCAAAAATGTCACTGAAGGCTTCTAAGCAAAGCAGAAACATGAATGTATTTGTTGTTGTTTTCCCCAAGATGGCTGTGTTAAGAGGGTAGAGAATGGATTAGTGGGCAATAGACTCGAACAGTGGTTCTCAGACTTAAGCTTCAGAATTACCTAAAGAATTTGTTAAAACACAGATTGCTGGATCCCAACCTAGAGTTCTGATTCAGTAGGTCAGCAGCAGCCCAAGATTTTGCGTTTCTGGTAAATTCCCAGATGATGCTACTGCCTGTGGTGAGGGGACCACACTTTGAGAACCATTGGACTAGAAGCGAGGAGATCATGAGGTAATGAGGGTCTGGACTGTAGCTGTGGGGAGAAATTACATAAAAGAAATGTCATGTCAAATGGAGGATTGAGTGACTGACTTGATGAGGAATATAAGGAACAGGGCAGAGTCCACTATATCCAGATTTTCTAACTGAATGGCATGGTAGATAATGCCTTTTTTATTTTTTATTTATTATTATTATTATTATTTTGATAATGCCTTTTTTTAAGAAACAAAACAGGAAGCAGAGGAGGAACAGCAGTTTGGGAAGGAAAGAGGATTCATCGTTATATGAGATGAGTTTAGACACTTGTGGGGAATAACAGTGGGATAAGTGGGTTTAAGCTGAAGATGTAGATGTGGGAGTCATTGGTGGATGTGTTAAAACAGAAGCTTTGGATGTGAATGAGGCCACCCAGGAAACGAACATGGGGGGAAGACGGCCCAGGACAGAGCTTTGAGAAGGGGGAGTAGGTGGATGGAAACCAAGGGGTCATTAAAGGAGACTGAGAAGGATCAGACTAGTCTCAGGTACGTAAAGAGTTTTAAGAACTCATCAGAAGTGGTGCAGAGAGATCACGGAGAAAGGGAGAGATGGGCGATCTTTATAGTCAGGGCAGTTTCCATGGAGAGTGGGGCAAAAGCAAATTACTTGGGTTTGAAGATGGAAGTGGGCAGTGGCTCTAGAAACATGCGTTATTTGAAAGGAATCAGAGTGTGTAGTACTGGAAGGAAGGCTGGTAAAGGGCAGCTACATTGGGGAATTTGTTTTTAGTTCTTTTCAATGGAGAAAAATGGTCAGGTTTTGCATAGGAGGAAGACCAATTCCAAGTGGGAGGTGGAAGGTAGAAGAGGGGGGTTAATGGAGGTGGAACCGTGAAGACAAAGCAGCACGTGGGACCGGCTGGAGCACAGATAACAGAAGTGCCAGGCCTTCCTCTGAGACACTGAGGAAGGAGGTGAAGATGGGAGCTGAGGTGGGCATGTGGGAGCAGGAAGTGGAGGGGCTCCTACCCAGTAGCCACGGTTTCCTCTGGCCAGTAGGTTACCTGCAGAAACGAAGGTAGAGAGTAAAATAGAAATCTCAGAAATGATGAAGACAGAAACCAACCCATTTGGGATTCAGAGCTGACCAGGGGAACATAAAGTCATTGCTGCAGTACTAAGGACCCAATCAGCTGCACACTTAATCTGGAACAGTCTGCTGTCTGCATGGTACCCAGTCCCCTTCCTCCACCAATCTGGGCATCAAATGGCAGCCAGCTGTAAAGACAGTGAAAGGGGATGGAAAGATTCTCAGACAACTCTGTAAACTTTATAACAACGCTCCAAACCTTTCTGATAAACCACAGCCTGCCAGTAAGACTGTCTCTTCCCCATTAGTCGCTAATCAGTCACTCACTTGTCACATCTTAGGCTGTTGACAGTTAGTAAAGCTCCCCTATAAAATTCGTGATGCTTTCAGTATATTATTTATTTATAAATACATTGAATTCACTGTAACAGTGGGGGATAACCGAGATCATGAAATGCTTACACATAACTTGACCTTCACCGTACTCTGTGCGTACTCCTGACCCGCTCCTGATGAGGCTGTGCTGTCAGCAGCCCAGCTACTGCCTGTAGGTCAAGGTAGGGGTAGGATTTTGCAGAATGGAAACTTTAGAACTCAGGTGTAGTCCATTCAGTTCATCGAGAATTGACAGTAACATTTTTGGTACCTGTGTTTTTCCAAGACTGGAAAAGCTCAGCAAAGCTGTTATTTTAGGTGATGTAGTTAGAAAAGAAAAAGAAAAAAGGAAGCTATTGTTCTCTTTAGCACGCCCGTCAGTTGAATAGGCCTGAAGACAACATGCAGTCCTTTCTAATGTGTACACAAAAACTGCCAAAATGTGAACTGCTGTATTAACAATTGAGGATAAAAAGAACTATTTTCAGGGTTAGTCATTGGAACTCAGGAATGAAGAATTCACAGATCCTTAAAAACCAACATTGCCATGCTAAAAGAAAAGGCATTGTACAATTCCAATAAACTTCATCGAATATTGCAGTCACAAGAGCTGGGTTAATTAATTGTTCAACGTTCTGTTTAGCGTTCTCCATGTTTAAGTTACATTCAGTAGTTTTTTAAAAATTGTTAAACATTACTGTTTTTTCCCAAATACTTTAAGCAGAGCAGCAATGAAGACATAAAGAATTTACCTTACACTGTGTCCAAAAGACCAGCAGGTGGCGTCCAGCAAGCCCAGTAGGCAAAATGAGAACCTTCCACACAGTATTTCCTGCGTCCAGGTTGTTGTAGGCCTAATCAGTAGCTAAGCGTGGTGGTTTTAATTGACCTGATGCTCCATAGAAAGAGTAATCTGATAGCCAGAGCCAGGTTGTTTAGGATTTCCTAGGGAGCTTAACTGCTTTTTTGCCCTTCTTTGCCCTTCACCTTACTGACCAGTTCTAGCGCCAAGAAACCCTCCTTTGGCTTGGAATGTAACAAGTTTCAGTAAGCCTGTCAGAGGCCTTAATGGTAGAAATTGAAGAGCTGGTAATCTCTGTAATACAAATTGAGGGGAGGGAAAGTTGCTGTTCTAGACACATTAGTGCCTTAAATGTAAAGAGTATTTGTGGTCTGAAGCATATCTCTCAGTGTTTTCCTTTCTTGGCCTTTATATGCACTCAAAAAGATGACGATATTTTAATGAGGCAGAGATACAGCAAGCTTTTCTCCATTCTGTTCATTAATTTCTCTCTATTCATTCCGTACTAAGAACTAAGCTAAAAAAACTGAACTAAAATTAGCCCCACTGATCTCAACCATTAGTAGATCATGGGTGTGTTTTTGGAGGAGATAGGCTTTTTTACCCTCTCATTTTGGACCAAGTGGCACAAGACTTGTTAACCTCCAGTGTACCTGACATGAGAAGAAAAACATGCCAGGTGTAATGCACCAGGATACTTGCCTTCTTCAGTGACCCTCACAAGTGTGCACCATGCACCCAGAATGTTCTCGTCCATCATCGTGCACTGGAAATTCTGATTGACTCTTATTGCCAAAGCTGGGATACTAATTCTTGACTTTTGAAAATTGCTGTTAAGAATACCAACCAAGACTTTTAGGACTCCAGAATCTAAGATGAGTGCCACAATTAGCTGACAGTAATTTTGGAATCAATCATTTAGAATTTCCTCATGTATAAAGTGGTCTCATAAAATTGCTATGAAAACAAAATGAGAAAAAATATGAAACCTTTTGAATAATGCAAAGTATACATTTTTGAAAGAAGAGTATAAGAAAGCATAATCTGTGTTGATGGCCTCTAAACATTTTCTAAACAAAAGGCATTTCAATGGATAAAGCCATAAACATCTACTTTCTGTTTTACTTAATGTAAAATTTACTAATCTCATTTCCTTTCTCTTGGTTTCCTCCATCAAAAGCATTCCATACCTTCTGGTTTTGTTTATTTGGTTTTTTTTTAGGAGTGTGTTTAAATAAGATTCAGGAAAGATAAGGGCAGTGGCAGGCAGACTAAAGGAGGGTAAGGAGAGGAAAGAAGTCTTCCTGCTGTTATTTCTGTTGCTGCTTTACTCCAAGCAAACTTGAAAGGCTCAGTGAATGAACAGCAAGCACTAGCTTATTTTAGAAACCATCCTCTTATTGCCCAACAAATCTGATCATGTTGAGCATATTCTTGAGAAATTTTTGTTTCAGACGCAGGAATCTCTCGAGTCCATAAAATAGTTCCATACCACCTGGAATAACTTGTTGCCAAATGTTTGGGGGGAAGGACCATTTTAAGATAAGCTGTATCTAGCTTCGTTTTTCATCCCCCAAGTTGGAGCTCCCTGTCTCCCTGCTGCCCAGCACCGAGAACCTTTGTAAAAGTCACGGTTTTAAAAACCATCTCGTAAGTTCATTTGAAAAATGAGTTAGGGTTTCCCTGGTGGCGCAGTGGTTGAGAGTCCGCCTGCCGATGCAGGGGACACGGGTTCGTGCCCCGGTCTGGGAAGATCCCACATACCGCGGAGCAGCTGGGCCCGTGAGCCATGGCTGCTGAGCCTGCGCGTCCGGAGCATGTGGTCCGCAACGGGAGAGGCCACAACAGTGAGAGGCCCGCGTACCGCAAAAAAAAAAAAAAGAAAAATGAGTTAATTGTTAGGTATTCTAGTAAGACTTTGTATCATCCTGAGAAGCAGCATGTAGCAGCTATGAGCATGGGCTCTGGAGAATTTACAAAAATACTTATTATTCTTAGCATATTTAGCAATAAAGCACTGAAAAAAATCTCAAATTTCTATCAATCAGCGATCTGTCAAATTAGGGCATTGCCATAAATCAAAAGCTATACAGCCACTGAAAATCATAATGAAGATTTGTATTCTTGGGGGAAGAAACGATTACAAAACAGCATGTATATTCTAATCACATTTTTGTGAAAACCAAAATGGCTACAGATATTTTAGCTTTCTTTTTCTTACATCTGTATTTTCTAACTTAAAAAAGTAAGACAATTTTATATTTTTTAGAAAACGGCAGTAATGCTGATTTTCATTTTGGGAAAAAAAACCCACGAAAAGACTTTAGGAGAAAAAAATGGGTTAAATCAAAATTTTATCCCCAAAATATATGGACTGTATTTAAAAGCTCCACAAGAAGATATGAAGAAAATAAGGAATGCATCATTTCACTGACTAGTTTGTTGTCTTCTTCTTACAACTAACAATGAGCCTTATTTAGTGAAGTCTAACTTGTCTGGCCATAGAATATGGGTTATTTAAGCAACAGAATACATGTAAAATGCTGGAAAGCTATTAAGCGAAATGAAGTAGGTGAAGGTTACTGTGCCATTTAAAAATAGTCCATTTTGCTTGGTGGAGATGGACTATCATGCAGATGGTGTGATACTCAAGTGTTTTTATGTGGATTTAAATGTGAAGACTGTGAAAGTACTTTGTAAAGTAAAAAGCCCTGTCATCCTGATCCTAATAATTTTCCAAGCCTCTCAAAGGACAACAGGATAATCATCAGAAAATAGTTACCTGCTCTCTCACCCCCATTAGCCAAATCAATGTGTGAGATATGGAGAATTTGAGGAAATGGGGGCATGTAGGTGTTGAGCAAATATTACAGCAATTAATCATTAAATCAGTCCACATCAGTTACTAACCAGGAAGTGCTGTTACTGGGCCTCAGTGGTAATTTGGCAAATAAGAGTTTTCAGCCTGAATAGGTACTAATTCCCAGGTTTAACTAAACCTATATCTACAAAAAGATGCATAGATCCTTAAGTTATTCTAGTGGAAAAGAATAGTAGTCTGGGGCTTCCCTGGTGGCGCAGTGGTTGAGAGTCCACCTGCCGATGCAGGGTACACGGGTTCGTGCCCTGGTCCGGGAAGATCCCACATGCTGCGGAGCGGCTGGGCCCGTGAGCCATGGCCGCTGAGCCTGCGCGTCCGGAGCCTGTGCTCCGCAACAGGAGAGGCCACAACAGTGAGAGGCCCGCGTACCACAAAAAAAAAAAAAAAAAAATAGTAGTTAAGCACAACATAAATAAAATGGAGCACCCTCCTTTGTCCTTAACACAGTGATGACCCAAAGATGTATTGAGTACAGGGAGCTAACTTGATCCTAATCTGATCCTAATTCTCAATACATCACATTTCATCCTGTGACCTACATGGAGAGAATAGTACCACACTTTCCAGAGATTGCTGTTATAGCTTGTACTTTAATTTGTTCTGAATTTTAATTATTGAGTTATTTATGTCAACTTTATTATTATATCCTTTTATCCAAATGACTCTTTGCTGTAAGCTGTTTTCCTAAAAGTTTGCAACTCAGGAAAAAGTAACAAACAAACAAAACAAAACTAACAAAACTAACATATCATATGTTAGTTATGTTAGTGATCATGAGAAGTAAACAGTGAAGAGCAGAGATGCCATCTATGAAAAGTACTGTGACTTGATAAGCTCGTGTTGAGAGGGACAGAGTTGGAGGTGTTAAAGTCACCTTAGGTACTGAGACTGGATGTGAAGGACAGTATCTTCTAACCCTTTAATTCAAGGTATTTTGTGGACAAAAATACCACCTATCAGTCAACACAAGCCGGTTGACTTTGGTGCACCCTCAGTCCCTCCTTCCATCTAGGAAGTAACCCTTACTGTAGTTCTTCCCTCATTACTTACTCCGAGTCACCCGGTGCCTCCCCCAGTGGTTTTATTGTTTCCTCAAATCTCAAATGTCCCAAAGGCTTTTGCACAGTGGACTTTGCAAGGAAATGTAATCATGATACAGTTATTTGTGATTGACTTTTTCCAAAGATAGAACATGAGCATGTCAATAAAAGGTGTGGTCTCTAAAGGCTGCAAGAAGTGTATAGGATGCCAAAGCACTTTAGAAAAGAAAAAGGCATAAAATACTTGGAGTTACAAAGTAGGCCATGTTTTTTCCATCTATTAACTTGTTTAAGCTTAGCAACAAAGTCCTTATTAAATGTGAATTTGGACCTCAACGAGAAATGGTTTCTAATGCTGGGAGTAATATATGTACATAGGCATAACTCTAAGCCTTCTGTTTTTTCTAATATGTATATACGGAACACAGAGACAATTTAGGTATTTAGCTCACTAGTCCTGTATATTAATCTTGATTTAAAAGGGAAGGAATAAGTGAAAATTCTGTTCAGGCATTTTTCTAAAGGCATTCACACAAAATTACTGTAAGAAATTTTACGATACTGAAACTCATATACATGCAATTGAACCTAATTCTTAGTTTATCCTGTAGATGTAGAAGCAGTCCTTACTGTCCTGTGCCCAGAAAAGAACTTGGAGAGCAGGTCCATTCATAGCATCACAAGTCTATAAGCTAATCACTAAAGCCTAGTGAGTGCCCTTAAGTGAAAAAGTATAAGGAGTCCAGTTGTACGGACTCAAGTTCCCAAACCCAGCGGATCATCAGAAACAGACTTCCTGGGCTACACTCCATGCTTTCCAAATCAAAGATAGAGCAGAAAGACTGTTCTCAATACTACTGAGCTTTGAAACTCCAGGCAAGTTACTGGCCCCAATTTCTTCATGTAAACTGGATTGACAGTAACCCCTGCAGGGTATAGTTATTAGAGATAAGGGTAAACACTTTAAAATCCAGTGGTTCAGCACATAAATGTGGAAATGGCATTAATTCATAGAGTCCAAACCAAAAGTCTTTTGCTACGGTTGGAATCCATGCATGACTCAATCTCAGTTGAAGCATCATCACTCACATCCTGTCAGAATGCAGAATCTGAATTCTTACTGCATATTTAAGATTGCCATTTGATTCTTCTGTGAAAATTGTGACTAAATATATTTTTTTAAAAAATCTAACTTCATTATGGCTCAGAGAAAGTATACTTAATTATATAAAGAAAACCAAGGATCCCCACCCCCCAGGCCGTGGACCAGTACTGGTCCAGGCCTATTAGGAACCGGACCGCACAGCAGGAGGTGAGCGGTGGCCAGCCAGCGAAGCTTTATCTGCCGCTCCCCACCGCTCGCACTACCTCCTGAACCATCTACCCCACACCCCCCACCCCTGTCCGTGGAAAAATTGTCTTCCATGAAACCGGTCCCTGGTGCCAAAAAGGTGGGGACCAATGAAGAAAACGATTTTTTTTTTTTTTTGGCGGTACGCAGGCCTCTCACTGCTATGGCCTCTCCCGTTGCGGAGCACAGGCTCCGGACGCGCAGGCCCAGCGGCCATGGCTCACGGGCCTAGCCGCTCCGCGGCATGTGGGATCTTCCCGGACCGGGGCACGAACCCGTGTCCCCTGCATCGGCAGGCGGACCCTCAACCACTGTGCCACCAGGGAAGCCCAGAAAACGATTCTGATGCATGAGTGTTTCCAAAGATTCCAGTGGCTTTCCGAGCAGGTAATATTGCTCCTTTACAGTTTCTGGCTAAACGTTTAGTATTACTTTATAAGCTTACCAAGCCTGATTTCCTGCCATCCCTTTAAGTCTACAACGTCTCTTTTTGTTAATTAACATTGCAATGTATTGTAACCAAAAACTTTTAACAGGCAGCTTTTATTAGAGTGCAATATTCTGCTTGTGGTGGTATATATAGATGTAATTTGAGGGATTTTTTTTATTTTGTTTCTTTTAACTGTTGGCCTTTTCTTAGGTGCACTAATGCTGAAGCACTATGAGCTTTCAGAAATTCTGGAGAGACTACAAAGTTCTGATTGTTATGGTACCTCTAGTTGGGCTCATACATTTGGGGTGGCACAGGATCAAAAGCAGCCCTGTCTTCCAAATTCCTAATAAGGATGACCTTCCTGAGCCAGGCAGAGTGGCAGTCACAAGTCCTGAGAAGAACTACCTCCCAGGGAAATAGTAGACTTGAGAGCTTCAGGTGAGTTTGATTTAATGTGGTCAACCAAATGGCATGTTCCAACAATGGGAAACATAATCTTTAAGAAAGTATAGGGCTCTGACAATAAAAGCCTAAGTTGGTGAGTTAACCTGTTGTTTTTATTATGAACCACTGGCAAAATATTATCCTACAGTTGCTTCTAGAAAAGTTGGTTCCACAGAAAGCTTTGACACTTGCCTGAAAGGACAGTCAGTCCATTACTTGTCCTGCCCTTTTCACTAGCAGTGTCACCAGGATCATAATTGTATCCGAAGGAGCAGTTTTTCCCCTGCCATAAATCCATGTCGCACTTACAGATCTGTAACTTGCAAAAGGTTCTTTTCTTTATTACTGTTCTCTGATTTTTCCAAGATAAATAAAACTAATTGTATTTATTCCTTAATATCTACAGTCAGCCCTCCGTACCCATAGGTTCCAAATCCACAGATTCAGTGAACCACGGACCAAAAATATTTTTAAAAATAATTCCAGAAAGTTCCAAAAAGCAACTACTTACATAGCATTTCCATTGTATTGGTATTATAAGTAATTTAGAGATGATTTAAAGTATCTGGGAGGATATGCCTATGTTATATGCAAATACTTCCCCATTTTATATAAGGGACTTGAGAATCTGCAGATTTTGGTATCTGAGTGGGGGGTCCTGTAACGAATCCCCCATGGCTACCAAAGAATGACTAATATTTTAGCTTCAAAGTAATTTGTTACTTTTCAGAGTCACTGAAATAAGAGCATATAGTAATATAATTCAGGTCTATAGACCCCTATCAATAATTCCCAAATCCAGAAAGTTCTAAAATCTAAAAGGTTTTGTCATAACTCCGTAGCTAGTTGATCTTAACTGACATGAGGCAATTTAATCTTTATTCCACTTAATATGAATACTTAGTTTCACTGCAGAAATATTGTATTTGATCATGAGTGTTATACTGTATTATGATTATATTGATTCTGGGTGTTAAACACCATATTATTTTGATTATGGGTGTTATACACTATATTGTATTTCTAAAATCCAAGAAATAATGAATTATGAAACTCATTTGGCCCCAGATGGAGAACTGTAACCCTATAATTGTGGAACATTTTCTATTTTAATATACCATTTTGACCTTCAGGTGAGTAATAATGTCCTAGCGGTTGAAGTACGTCAAAAGAATGTGCTGTATCTGTCTGTTATTTAAAAAAATTTTTACTTTTATTATGGAAAGTTGCAAACAAACCCCAAATAGAGAGGAATAGTATATTCAACTCTGTAGTATCCATCCCCCAACTTTAACAATTATCAACATTTTACCAATCTCTTTTTAGCTATCCCCTCCCTTTTTTTTTTATTGCTGGAATACTTTTAAGCAAGTCTCAGGTTTTGGTATGTATCTTTAACGGTGAGGATAAACACATACAACCACAAGTATATTATCACACTGAAAAAGTTAATGGTAACTCTTACTATTTAACTTTAAGTTCTAGCACAGAAGCACTCATACACAGTACATGAGGGTGAGCCAATAAACTATTTACACAATAGGCAGTGGGCTGGATATGGTCCATGGGCTATAATTTGCCAACCACTATGACGGTGTAGTCCATTACTTCATTAGGTGTTGCAAAATTATGCTGCTGAAATGCTATTGTTTCTTCTCTGTTTAGTAGCTGGACCAACTTTGCCTCAACTATTCAGTTACCCCTCAAAATGCATTTATACAGGAAAAGCAAGATATATGGTTTATTTCCCTTTATCAGTTTTTATAATAAATTTGAATTATCTCAGTCTATTACTGTCAGTATTCTTTTTAATGCTTAAATTGTCCCATCTTAGATTCCCTCCAAGTTGACTCCTGTGTCGTTTTTTTTTTTTTCTTTTCCTGTGCCCTTTGATATGATCCAAGTGATCTTTAATAACATTATTACTTTTTGGCAGAAAAATGTCCCCAGCTCATCTAGTTTATTTCTTGCCTCAGACCTAGAATCAGCCACTTCTCCAAAGAGCCCTGATTCCTTTTAGGAAAATATTTTACGTGTTTATATTTCTTTAAATCATATTTTAAAGCTCTGAATTTAGAATATAGTCATGTAGGTTTTAGTATTATTTAATTGTTATCCATCACTGCAAAAAGCCCATCTGCCAGGCCAGTGCATCCAGGAATAGTCAGGGCCATTCATGTGATGGTAACTTTTGGAATAATGGGTCACATTGTTAGGAAGAAAGAAATAGCTGAACTGACACTTCCAAACCTATGCTATAAGCCAGCCCTGTGTTTCGTTTCTTTTTTTTTTTTTCAATTGTACCTTATTTTGTCTAGATCTAGACATAGGACCAGAAGTCAGCAAGTTTTGACATCCTAAAAATGATTTGGGAGTCACCAACACTCTCTTCCTTTCTCATTTTATAGAGATATTAGCCAAAAGATGTGGTTACTGGTCTCACTACCACAAGACTGTTAGAGGTGCCAATTTGGCATTCTGCTTTTGAAAAGTCGTATGTCACTATTATGTATTGAAAAGTAACTAGAGAAATCACTTTATTAATCACAGTCTCTGTTATGATTTGTGGTTTGTGTGTGTGTGTGTGTTGTAACGTGCAAATTTATGTATGGAAGTCACTTCACTAAGCTTTCATTTAAATGTATTTCACAGATTTTGCCAAATCTAAAATAACCTTTGAAATAATATTTAAGTACCTTTGTTGTTCCTTGCATAAGATGAACAGGAACTTTTTTTCCTCCTCGTGCTATAAAAAGAGATGACTATAGCTTTATCATTGCAGGGAGAAAGCTGGCCATCATTGCTTTCACTTTATTTGGGCCCAGTTGCCATGGTTACAGCCCTTTAACTAAATTGGGAGGAGTGGTAACCAAAAGAACACTTTGCATAGCATTCCCTTGTTCTCTTCACATCTTCTTTGCACATCTTCAAATCACCTTTTTGGTCTGTATCATATTGTGCCATAGACAGCTCTGGGTAGTACTGTAGTCTGAGTAGTTCAATTAGTTTTATTTGTGCTAAACACTGTCCAATGGTTAGCATATTCCTGAAAATAACTAATAATTGGCTGAACCTTTACCTTCAAAGCACCAAGCCTCAAAAGATAAGGTCTATGACCTGAGGTTTTTATCCTTTCCACATATTATTATAGTATCAGTATTTTATGCCTCAGGCACGCTTCTTCCAACCTCGTTAAGGAAACTAGTACAAGCGCTAGCACACTTGGTAAATGATAGCATTTTATATTATTTACCCTCTTTGAGATCACATTGCAAATCAGATCCTATTTTTCTCCTTGTCATCCAGCACATTCCCTGGCTTTTGTATTTATTGTCATTAGCCAAAATTTGGGGGACGGTTAGATATAGGACATCGAAACTGAAAATCATTGATTGATCGGGTAAAACTACAGGAAACTGCTCTGAATTTAGCCAAATATTTAAAATTAAAACATGGTTTATTCTTTGGTAAATGTGTTGTGTGGATTTGTCTAGCTGGATGTCGACTGAACATTAGAGAGTGTCTGTATTAGGAATCCCAACAGGTATCTCATTTTCATAATTATTTATAAGCAGGATTTGATATAAATGCACTTGTATTCACACCTAAGGTTTCCAAGCAAACGAAACTTAGAGAAGAAACACCACCAGATCTTGATGTAAGAGAATAAAAACATTTGGGACCCAGAGACCAAACTCTATGCGTTTCACATGGCATTTGTCTTCTAGAAGCATATATCATACTTGAATAACTGTACTGTAAGCTTTCTAGCTGTGTTACTGTGCATTCCAAAATTATTAAAATATCAATACTTTTTCATGCAGGGATTCATTGAAGAATAAAGAAATGAATGTTCAGTCTAAGTTGATTTACATTTCTCATTTTGGGAGGTTTGTGCCAGTGGATAGTTCCTTTTTCTAAAGAAGGAGCAGAGCATTAAAAGTAATTACTAAACTACAATCTATTAAATGTTTTGGAATTATTTCTCTAAAATGTTTTATTTTTATTTCTTATAGAAAGAAGCAGCTTTGAGTCTGAGCTTGAGTTTGAAAGAAGAAATGAAAAATAGCAAATGGATCAGAAAGAACTGGCTTCTTGTAGCTGGGATTTTCTTCACAGGCATCCATCTCGGAACATATTTTATACAGAGAGCTGCAAAACAATCTGTAAAGTCTCAGCCTGAACTCAAACAAAAGAGTTTGAATAATGAACTAAAATAAATATTTGGAATTACTAATATGTCATTACACCATTACGTGCCGATTAGTATCGTAAGCATGGAGCTAAGTATTTAATTTTATAGCCACAACGCTGTATATTCGGACTTTCATTCCTGAAGGATAATCTTGTTAAATGTTGAAACCCACCACAATACAATAAATAGAAAACTCTGGTTAACTAAATAAAAGCTGTCTTCACAAATTACCACCTGAAGTAAGATGACTCGTTTAGAAGCTAAAAAGCCCTCATTCTGTAGAAGTGAGCCACTGACAAGCGAACGAGTGAAGGCCACCCTCTCTGTCTTGAAAGGCATCGTCACATCCTGCTATGGCCCGGCAGGCAGGCTGAAGCAGCTGCACAACGGCCTGGGGGGCTCTGTGCGCACAACCTCCCAGTCGGCAGCCCTCCTCGCCAACCTGCCAGTCACCCATCCCATTTTAAAGATACTGACAACTTCTGTGCAGAATCACGTGTCCTGCTTCAGTGACGGCGGCTTATTCACAGCCATTCTTTGCTGCAACTTAGTTGAAAATGTTCAGAGAATAGGTTTGACACCGACCACTGTCATTAAGTTAAATAAGCAGCTTTTGAGCCTCTGCATCAGTTACCTAAAATCTGAGGCCTGTGGTTGTCGAATCCCAGTCAACTTTAGTAGCACTCAGATCCTCCTCTGTTTGGTGCGTAGTATATTAACAAGTAAACCTGCCTGTATGCTCACCACAAAGGAAGTCGACCATATCAGTACTTTGATTCTGAGAGCCTTTCTGCTTATAATTCCAGAAAATGCCCAAGACCACATCATTTTAGGAAAGAGTATAATTGTCCCTTTAAAACATCAAAGAGTTATAGATTCTACTGTGTTACCTGGAATACTTATTGAAATATCAGAAGTTCAATTGATGAAGATATTACCTATCAAAAAATCAGATTCCTTCAAGGTGGCACTCTTTTGTGTGTCTTTATCCGGAGACCTTTCTGATACTGGAGAAGGAAATGTGGTGGTGAGTTACGGAGTTTCTCTTGAAAATGCAGTCCTGGACCAGTTGCTTAACCTAGGAAGGCAGCTAGTTAGTGATCACGTAGATCTTGTCTTGTGCCAAAAAGTTATACACCCATCTTTGAAGCAGTTTCTCAGAACGCATCATGTTATTGCTGTAGACAGAGTTGGAGTGGCTGTGATGGAACCCCTGAGTAAAGTGACAGGTAAAAAGCACTCTCAGCTTTTGCCCCTTATGGTTAATAAATCACACTTCTTTTGAGCAAAGATAGTCTTGGTGTGTGTCAACTGTTAACATCTTGAACAATTTGAGAAGCCGCCAACCTCACAGTGTGTGTGTATCATTTCTGGTGGTTTCTGGAAAAGATCCTGCATTGTTCACTTATTAAAAATTGAGTGATGAGGACTATTTTCTAGGTATTTTCCAGCCCCAAAATGTACTGCAGAGTCTGTCATAATCTAAAACTATTAACCCCCAAACATTTTACAGATTATTGAGAAATCTAACATTTTCATAATCACATAAAGTCTTTCATACTTGAAACAAAAATCTTCTACTTGAGTTTTACAAAGCTCTTATTGTATTCAGAAGGTAGTTTTGCAACTAGAATATTCACTTTTATCTAACTCCAACAAACAACTGTACTTCTGCCGTGTGTGTGGTGTGTGTGTGTGTGTGTGTGTGTGCGCGCGCGCGCGCGCCCACGCGCCCGCAGGCTACCTTTCAATATCCCAAATATTTTCAGCTAGGATCCTTGAGACTGAGAGTTGGGATCATCTTTTACTTTCAGTGCTTACAACAAGCCTCGTCCACAGTAGGGGTTCTAAAATGTTTGTTGAATTAACAATAATATGTTTATTAACATACAGAATTATAACAGGCAAGAAATTCACCGTATTTCACAAACTCAGCAAAAAGAAGCAAATAGAAGTTTGGTAGTCACCTGCTAGAGCCAAAGAGAAATGACAGGCTGAAAAGTTCCTGATCTGAGTCACTTTTCAGTATCTCTTTAACTGCATTGACAACCCGTCAGAAAGACAATCATTTCATTCAGATCAATTTCAATTCGTAAGTTATTAGACTTAAAAGTTTAAGTCTAATAAATTTTGTTAAAACTGTTAAAGTTGACTATTTTTAGTCTTATTATAAATCATCGAAAAGGAGAAGGATGAGTGCCAGTACTGAATCCCTAAGATCTCTGGGCTATTGCCCTGCCTCTGTAAGACTGTCAAATGATCGTTAGTGGAAATTGTTAAGAAATAACAGGAAATCATTCTTTGGAACTCATTGGTAATATTGTGGGTCAGACCCATATCCTTAAATATTTACTGGCTTTTCATGAGTCAGATGATTTCCAGTTGTGAATATTGAGTATTATAGATTATGTAGTCAGTTTTTAAACTGAAGCATTTTTCCATAGAAACAATATAAGTGGGCACTGGGTTTCCACACCAGCCCACAATTGATATTTTATCCCATTTGTAACTAGAACATGGTAGAACATGAACTGACCTATTTTATTTGAAAATGGATATGAAAAGTTATGTGTTTTCCAAGTATTTGCAGTTGATTCTTTGGAGTGTTATCAGATGTTATCAAGGCGTGTTATCAAGAGATTGCAGAGCTGCCAGTGAGACTGGGGAGAGTGTCAATGTTTTTTATAGACATGCCCTGCCCTGCTTCCCCAAATTATGTATGTGTAACGTTATGCAAAGCCACGGCTGCAGTCTTGGATCTCGGGAGCAGAAACTTTTTGAGACACAAGGGAAAAGGGGGGAAAAAACTATACCAGGCCGATGGTTCCGGTAAACTAATAACAGGTGAAGTATGTTTGGGACCTAATCCATCTTCTCTGGTGTATCTAGGTTAACATTACCTCCTTTCTCCCCCTTCAAACAAAATTCCTCTTTACTGATGATCTAGGTTAAGTAATGGGGTTATTGTGCTTGGTTGACTTGTGGGTATGAAGCTTGCCATAGCTTACAGAGCATTTTTAACATTTGGTTTGATTTATTTGTGAAATAGTCGTGATTATCCCCATTCTGGGAAAGCCCACCCAGAAGAGTTAAATGACTTGCTGCACATCAGAGGATAATCAGCGGGAAAGGGGATCCTCTCCTTACAAATTCTCTGTTGGTTCCACCCTTGAAATTATACAAGATGTAGAATTTTGTGTTTTTTTCCTTAAATTTTAGATCCCTCAAGTATTCCTTATTCTTTGAGAATTCAGAAGTAAAGAGGAAAGGGTATTCAAAGAAGTGAAATTGTTCATGATTATTTTCTGGTTTTTTACAAAATTTTTGAGCTGCACATATTTTTAGACATAATTATTTTAATCCCATTAGTTTCAAAGAGGAAACTGGCCCAAGAAGGTACATTGCTAAGAGTTACAGTTTTAATCTTAATACTTTAAACTAGTATTGTTACTCCTTATAGGTTTGTGCCATTTCTTACATAACTACTACATTTAGAGATTTTTAGAAACCTTCAAGTCATCCTAACTTCTCATTCATATTTTTATTAATTTATGTTTTATAAAATTTTACTATTTTACCTGTACAGGAAGGAGGGCAAAATATAATCAAAGAATAAGAAAATGAAATAAGAATGTCACATACTTTATTTTGGCATAATTTAGGTAGTTGTTTACATGCAAACAATTGTTAGGCAAAAAGAAAAAAAAAATTCCTATATATTCACTAAATGGAGCCCCAAAAGAATTCAGCTACACATCTATTTGCATAGCTTACTTTGTGTGTTCTAAGGTAAAAATCATAACACCTTTAGAAAATGACCTGTCTCCTCACTTCATCCTCATTCCAGATTAGTGGGGTTGTTAATTTGGGGTCTCTGATCCCTGCACAGGCTTCCAGGGTTCCTGGACTTCCTGAAAATGTACGCAAAATTGTGTGTGTCTTTTTTTGGAGAGTACAAAATAGCTAAACATGTTCAAAGACGTCTGTAAACCAAAAGAACCTCTGCTTTATTTGCATATGATTTTAATGACAGAATACTACTTATTTCATAGGTTTAAGAAGATGCATCTTATTTCTTTATCCTATATTTCATATCTTAAATGATATGCTTGTGGGGCTTTTATATTGGCTGGGAATAAATATTGTAAATGATTGTATGCTCCATCTTCACTCATCCATTTTGTGTTTTCTAAACTTTTTTTAAAAAATAGGAACAAGGCCTATTGGTTCCTTGGACTCAATCTCTCCCAGTAGTTATGGAAGTGTGAAAGATTTGTGCACTGCAAAATTTGGCTTCAAACATTTTTTTCATCTTATTCCTAATGAAGTAACTGTCTGCAGCTTGCTTCTCTGCAACAGAAATGACACAGCCTGGGATGAACTGAAGGTAAGTAATAAACTGAATTCCACGTCTAGGGGCTGAGGCAGGGATTAAATAATCACTCAGACAAGTGCTATAATTTTTTTTCACATCGGTGAGCTATGCTTTTTTTTTTCTTCATAACTTCCCTAGGTTGTATAGAAAGCAAAAACAACAAAAATGTGAGAATTAAAATTACAAGTAAACTGATTGAATTGCCTGTGATACTACAGAAGCTTGGCATGTTGCCTCTTATTATTTCTAGTATTTTACAAGCAATCTGAAAGTCCTTGATGGGGACTTTTCTTAAGAAATTAACTTCAATTGTGTACTTGTTGATGCTAATGTGTATGAATAATTCACTTAGCAATAGGTTCCCCCGTTATACCCATCATGCACCTCTTAACAGCATGTTGTCCATGAACAGCAATAACACATGCAGCTTTTATACAATGGAAGCGATGCCCTATGGCATTGGTCACAGACTTGAAGAATGCATGCTCAAGGATCTATCCTTGGTGAATATTCAAGGTCTGTGTGTTTTTATTACTGCTTGGTTGGATCATTTCCATAGCAACTTGAAATAAATTCTGTAGCATTTATACAGCTAAGTTATTTAGACTGAAATATTTTTTGGTAGAAATATTTGCATACCTTGCTGATCCAGTTATTGTGTTTGTGAATCTCAATTTGAAGAGCTAAATATATATGAAAGAGGATATTAATCCAGACCATGAAAACAAACATCTGGCTAAAGTATTTTCTTTCATCTCTTTATTATTTCATCTTTATTATTCCAAAATGTATTCATCACATGACAACCTTAGTGACACCAGTTTTGTTCTTCTGCAATTAAAATCAGGCTCTTTGAGACCACTCTCTAAGTTGCCTTGAAAACGTGGTTATATTTCTTTGTGTTTCTGATGTCAATGTCAGATACTGGTGATTCGTTTCTTTTTTAGCTCACGTGTCAAACAGCACTGCATGCTTTGCAGTTAACAATCAAGGAACCATGTGTTTTATTAGGAGGTGGCTGTACTGAAACTCATTTGGCGGCATATATCAGACACAAGGTAGGTTAGATAGTCCTTCTTAAATTATCTGAATTCTCAGCAACATTCATTTTATGAAATAATAAGCTAAATCATAATACTCTGGAGCCTCTAATGCTTAATTTCTCAGTAGTCTTAAAATCAAATGTTGTATTTGAACACACTTGAGGAAAATAACACTTGCAAATATAAGGTAATATCTTTATCACAATGATTATTAATCCAACCTTTTAGCAGGTGATCGCATTCTTTGAGTATTGTCTCTACTGCCTCTTGAAATGAGCATTCTGTTAATGGGAGCTGTCATCTTAGAGATCTCAAGTGCTGTGGTACAGTAATAATTGATATTCATTATGAAAGTGTTGAGATTCTATAGAATACTTCAGTACCTTCTGCATCTTCAAGAAAAAACTTAATTTCATTTATTAAAGCGTGCTAATTATTAGACTCTATTATAATTTTTAAATTGTTTTTCATTTATGATATATTGATTCTATTAACTAGAATTGTTTTATTAATCTATGAAACTCCATTTCCTGACAGTAAATTTAGTGTATTGTAGTTCTTATTAATTATTTCATTAACACTGACCTACTCTATTTGAAAATGGATACAAAAATGTATGTGTTTTCCAGGTATTTGCAGTTGGCTCTTTGGTTAGTCAGGAGTGCAGAGCTCCCTGGGATGCCTGGAATTGGGTGTAAACGCTTTTCATAGACATGCCTTGCCCTGCTTCCCCAAAATAATTTAAAATCTGTTTGAGGATAAAGCCCATTCATGAAAAGTTATTAGAATTTACATTATGAAAAACAAAACCATTGCCAATCTATTGATGCTGAATGGGCAATAACATGGTCTGCAAATGGGACTGAGTAAACTAGAATAAGTCTTTTGGAGAAGGAAGGTGTTTTGAGTAGGATTTTAAAGAAACAGTATAGCACTGAAAATATGGGGAAAGAATATGCCATAGAGATGATCTCATCTGGTTCCAACCTCCTGGGAAAAAGAAAAAAGTGGTCACTGTTTTTAAGTAGTTAGGATATGGGTTTTTAACTATCATTCAAGTATGCGTTTGCTAATATATTACTTTTTCTATCATGAAATTTCTAGGATAAACTTTTTAGAATGGTGGAAAAGAAGCAAAGTTGTATAACCTTGTCATTAATTTAAAAAGAAGAATAGTTATTTTTTAAACATTAATGTGAAAATGACACGTGCTTAAATGGTTTTTGTCTTAATAATAATACATGTATTCGCATTTTAAACAAATCTCAAACATTTGCCAAGCATAAGTAAGTACTTCATCTGGGACATTAGTCTTCCAGAAGTTCCTCCCGGATGTACAGAAGCCTGTGATTCACATATTACACCTTGTCCTTCATGTATTAAGGAGGCAGTACTGGGCAGTCCTTCAGAATAAGTTGATGGTGGGGTTTATTCTGAGTCATTCATTCTGATAACATGACTGGTAGCGAGCATTTTTACTACAACAACCAGGTTAAGGGATTAGCCTGACCAGCTGGCCCATCCATGCCCTTTAGCCTTGTGCCAAACCCCTATGAATAAGGGTCTGATCAAGTATTTTTCAGAAACATTTTTGCATATTAATTGCTCTGTTCTGTGTTTTCAATGGTTTTGTTGCTCTTTAGACGCGTAGCGAGCCAGAAGGCATTCTTAGAGATGACGGATGTACCCAGACAGAACTCCAGCTGATCGCTGAAGCATTCTGCAGCGCACTGGAATCTCTCGCTGGCTCTTTAGAACACGACGGAGGTGAAATTCTCACTGACGGGAAGTATGGACACTTTTGGTCAGTTCAGGCTGATTCTCCCTCTGTTGTGAACTGGCCAGATTTGCTTTCAAGATGTGGCTGTGGACTCTACAGCAGCCAGGAAGAACTTAGCTGGTCCTTCTTAAGGAGTGCTCGTCTTCCTTTTGTGCCTCAAACCTGCCTTCCGTGTGAAGCCACGGACTCAGCTGGCAACCTGACCTTGGACTGTTTTACTGCAAAGCTTAGTGGCCTGCAGGTGGCTGTGGAGACTGCCAATTTGATTTTGGATCTTTCATATGTCATTGAAGATAAAAACTGATGTAAGAGAATAGCATGTTTATATTACAAAAAGAAAAACTAGTGACATGTCAATAAGGAAAAATATTGAGTGCATGTGTTGTCTCTCAAAGACCTGTTCTGCATATTGGGATTGATGATTCATAAATTTATAGATTCACTTATTTAAGAAAAAAAGAATTGATTCTTGAATACCACATTATTATACCACAGAATAATAAAAATATGAAGCATTGTTAAAGATACGGTAATTATCTAGCAGTTTCCACAGATACCACTGTACATTGTTCTAAATTTCTGTTCTCATTATTTTGACGTCATTCTGAGAGCATAACAGAATTCTTTTTTAAATCCTATGTTCTTGTTCGGATATACTTATTACAGATATTTTTTAGTTCGTAGTAATTACATATGTTTAAAACTAGATTCCAAAGTATCACAAAGCATCTAGTACATACTGCTCATTCAAAAGAAGTATTCAAACTACACATTCAGTAAAATTTCTGGGTTCTTCAACTGAGACTATATCATTCACTGGTTGGGTAATTGATGTAGGAGCTGGTCTACCTACAATTGCTAGTTTGTATCACGGTTCTTCATTTTTGTTATTTTGATGAAATGTGTAATCAAGGAAAAATATAGATTTATATAGTAACTAAGCAGCATAGAGAAAAGAAGTGGAAAAACTATTTCTCTAATTTAGTCAAGAGTGCCAAAAAGAAACTGGCACAGCTCTCATATTCAAAGTAAAGACATGTCATATCAAGGAATATAATTTGAATTTTATGCAAATGCAAGATGTATTGATAAATTGAAGAAGAAATACAGAATGTAGCTAGAAGAATCAGTATGGAGCTGTAACATGTTATATTAAACTTTAGGAAAACATCTTGAACAGTTTGGGAAAATTAAACAACCTAAGAGTCAATGATCAGATCTATAGCCGTGATAGAGGGAGATAGAATGTTTAAGCAATTTCCTCCAGTATTCTTGTAATCTAAAAGAATTTTTATCCTGAGCCAAAGAAGAAATTGCAGTACAAACACAGCAGTGCAATATATATTGAAAAATCAGCTACACTACAAGCTTCATAAAATATTTCTCTAAAATTTCATGTCTTTTATTATTAGGGTCAGTCTGGCAGAGTGGTAGGCAGCCTCTGAGATGGCCCCCGGTTACCCACTGCCTCCTAGTTTTCAGGCCCTTGTCTAATCCCCTCGGTTGAGTGTGGGCTGGATGTAGTGACTCCTTTGAGTTTTCCAGTTCTCAGTTGGTGAACAGGAGTGTCTTAGGGCAGTTATCCTGTGCCTGATCTATCACTGTATATTGGGACATAACTTGTCTTTGTGGGTCTACAGGTGGAGAGGAACTGTGCTCCAGGAGCTGCACCTAAAGAATCACACACAGGGAGCCTCACCCACCCTGACCTGACTTCAGTCATGAGATTCTGGACTTTGAGCTGATGTCGTAACGCCATGAGAATTTGGGGGATCTGGGAAGGGTGTGAATGTATCTTGCATGGGATGGGCAGCCTCCAAGATGGTCCTGCCTCTTGGCGTGCACACTTCGGGTGTGGCTGGGACCAAATGACTAGCTCTTAATGAGTAGAATACAGCAGAAGTGATGGGCTGTCACTTCCAATAGTGGGTTGTCAAAACAGGCTTCTCTCCTTATCTGTCACTTGCTCACTGTGACGGAAACAAGCTGCCAGGTTGGGAGCTACCCTCAAGAGAGGCCCACGTGGCAAGGGACTGAGGGAGGCTCCAGCCAGCAGCCCACAAGGAACTGAATCCTACCAACAAACACAAGAGTGAATTTGGAAGCAGTTCCTCCTTAATAGGCATCAAGATGAGTTTAGCCTCTATATCATTGCAGCCTCATGAGACACCTTAAAACAGTGGATCTAGATAAACCACTCCTTGATTGATTTCCTGACCCACAAAATCTGTGAGATAATAAACTTTAAGTCAAGTTTGGGGTGTTATTTGTTATGCAGCAATTAACACCTAATAAAGGCAAGAGTAAAGCTTATTTATAATTACATACTGAAAATTTGATCACACAAGTGGAAAAAAGCATTCTTGATGCCATGCCTTTGCATTTTCACCATCATTCCAAACATAAAGGCAGGGTTCATCACACATGTTTACAATGGGGTTTTTATATTCACTTAAGAAAGGGTGTCACATAGAAATATGGGAATTATCCTGGGTTCTCAGGATAGCCATTTTTAGCTCTGTCATTTTTAACTTTGCCTTAAAATTCAATTATATTCCTTGGTGAAATACCAGTGCTCTCATTTTGAGTATGTCATAAATTTGTTGAAATATTTTTATAAATTCATGTTTCCTGAAGTTGTATACAATCCTTAGTAGAAAACACTGGAAATTAAAAAAAAAAAAAACTGTCTTAATAGTTCAAGAAAATCATCATTCAAACTCAGATGGTAAAATACGAGATGAAAATTCTTGATGAAAATAATTTCAGAGGAGCTCATTTTGACAGAAATCAACAACAAACTAGCAGCTAAGTTAAGCCTTGGGCATTGTTTGCTGACAAAGTAAGATTGAAGTCTGAATATTGCATTATGTTTCCTCGGGCAACAGAACAGGAAGCCCTGATAGCTACAAAAAAAGGAAAAGGAGAATCATGCAGGAAAGAATGAAGTCAGCACTGCTCAATACTTTTGTGGGACTCACAGGACACGTCTCATGTTTTATTATTATTAATTAGTAAAGTTTCTTGAACCATAGGATTAGCATCTTTTTAATCAAAAGAGGTTAGGATTTTGGCAGCATAGAAAAAAAAATTGGAGAACTAACACAAATTAAAAGACATTTTAAGTCAAAATACTCATTTAATCTTATAAATACCCAATTCCTTAATTCTTCCATTTATACTTGTATCAGAGAATCTTTATATGTTAGACATTTAAATCAACTGTTAGAGTGGAGTATTTTCCACAGGATATTTAAATTATTATTATTAGTTCTTTTTTATTATCATAGATATTCTTGAACCCAGTTTGTATAATCAAAACTTTTGGGGCATTCACGTGATAGAAGAGGACTTTTAAGTACCCTCATAAGACCCATCATATTCTGTATTCTTACATTGTTGAACAGTTTTTTGGATAACTTTAAAATAAAACAATATTGTTTATAGTCACATAAATTATATAGGTTACTATTTAAGAGTATCATGTACAAAAATCACTCTCATAATCAATGCAGGGCCTGTCAAAACATCCAATTAGGTTATTCATTTCTGGTGATCTTTGGGGAATAGTCAAGGAGACTAAACATGTCTTATAGGTCCCTGTTTCAGCTGTATTGTATAAATAAATCTATCTCTTAATCTGAAGGAAAAGGCAAGTTTGAACATCTGATACCTTTATAATTTTTTTCATTAGTTAAGTGTTTCCACTTAGTAGCTATAGTGTCCCATAATCCTTGGAAATGTTTGCCATTCACCTACAAAATTTGAGTTTAGATGCATCTAAACTCAATGTTAGCCTGTATTTTTGGATTACAAGTAGATTTATATGTTTCTTTATTAAGAATATAGTAATACTCATATAAAAGAGAATGCAATCTCTGAAAACTATTTGTATATGTAGATCAACCCGTTTGTTGGAGAGAGAATTAATAGACTAGATGTATTAAAAGCAGTGGAATACCATTATCTGTAATAAATTGTGACTTAAGAGGGAAATGAAGCAACCTGACAATGTTCTATTAAGAATTCACATTGGGGAAACCTTTATAATAAACATCCTATTTTATTTAGCCCTGTAGCTTTTGTTTGAAGCATTGTGACTTCATTTTGAGAAATGTCAATTGATTTCTTTCTGTTTGCCAGACACAAAAGTCAATGGTGTTGAAGATTTAAAAAAAAAGATTTGTTCACAATCCCTGACTTCAAGGAGTTGATCATCTGGCCGGCAAGACATATTTTTTAAGTATTATTTTCCTTTCTTCTTTCATAACATTTTGTAACAGTAGAAATTTTGGAAAATATGAATCTGACATACACACACAAAACAAAAACGAAGTCAAGAGTAGTCCTACTACCCAGAGATGACCACTGTTTACATTTTATGTGCATCTTTTTGGTTTGTCCTCTGTGTACAGTTTTCCAAAAATGTGATCATATAGGATGTTGTTTTATAATCTATTCTTTTTACTTAATATGTCATGAACATCATAATCATGTATAATAATTACACATTCTTCTACTATATCAGTTTTAATACCTGAAGAAATTTCAGTTGTAGAGATTACAGGCATGCCTTGTTTGATTGTCCTTCACTTTATTGCACTTCACAGATATTATGTTTTTTCATAAATTGAAAGTTTGTGGCAACTCTGCATCGAGCAATTCTATTGGCCCCGCTTTTCCAACCACATCTGCTCACTTTGTATGTGTCACATTTTGGTAATTCTCGCAGTATTTCTAGCTTTTTCATTATTATTATATTTGCTGTGTTGATCTGTGATCAGTGATCTTTGATGTCACTATTGCAAAAAGATTACAACTCACTGAAGGCTCAGATAATGGCTGGCATATTTTAGCAATAAAGTATTTTTTAATTAAGGTATATGCAATGTTTCTTTAGACATAATGCTATTGCACCCTTAATAGACTACAGTATACTGTAAACATAATTTTCATACATACTGGGAAACCAAAAAAAACTGTGTAATTTACTTTATTGCAGTTCTTGTTTTACTGTGGTGGTCTGGAATCAAACCCTCACTATATTTGAGGTATACCATACCTGTGTATCATAATTTAGTCAATGAGCTTTTATTAATATACCTTTAGACTGTTTTCAATTTTTGTGTTAATATAAGCGACAACGCAGCAAACATCTTGCATATATCCTTTTCCCAGATCCCTGATTATTTTCTCAGAGTGAATAAATAGAATTAAGATTCCTGGGTGCAGCTGTATTTGAAATGGAAAGGCTATTAATACATATTGTCTAATTGTCTTCTAGAAATGTAGCATCAATAAACTTCAACTACACTGTGTGAAAGCTCTCATTTTTCTGAACTTTGGTCAACACTAGTTATTATCTTTGCCAATCTAATAGCTGAAAATAAAATCCTTTTTTTAATCTGCATTTTCAAAATTATTAATAAGGAAGATACTGTTTCATACATCATTGGCCATGTCTTCCTTTTTTTAGTCAAATGTTAAAACAGGCCTTCCAAGCCTTACTTTCTATCAGTAAGTTTACCTTTCTCTTATACATTTTTATTTTTATATTTGTTTTCTCATATGGATTATTAAAGATATCTATGTAGTAGAGAGAGAAAATTTTAAAGCAAATGCATAGCCTCTCTTAGGGTCTCAATTTTCTAAACAGTTTCACTTGCCCAAAGCTAAACATGGTGATTTCTTAATGGCCCAGCTTTGTACATTTCCTTTGATTTGTCACTTACAAGCAGCCACTAAACATCTATGTAGTATGATGAATTTTAAGTAGTAGCCTCTGACTTTTTACTATCATCTAACTCTTTGAACATCTATGAAATGGGATGGTGTAGTAGTTTCCTAGGGCTGTCATAACAAATACCGCAAACTTGGTGGCTTCACAGAAATTTATTTTCTCACAGTTTTGGAAGCTAGAAGTCTGAAATCAAGGTGCTGGCAGGGCTATACTGCCTACAGAGGCTCTAGGGAACAGTCATTCCTTGCTCTCCTAGTTTCTGGTAGCTGTCAGCAATCCTTGGCATTCCTTGGCTTGTAGACACATCATTCCCATCTCTGCCTCTATCTTCACAGGGCCTTCCCACCTCTGTCTCTCAAATCTCCCTCTGCTTTCTCTCATAAGGACACCAGTCTTTGGATTCAGGGCCCACCCTAAATTCAGGATGATCTCATCTCAACATCCTTAATTACATCTGCCAAGACCCTATTTCCAAATAAGATCGTATTCACAGGATGGGGCAGAGGACTTAGACATATGCTTTGGGGGGTACACCATACAACTCACTACAGACAGTAAAAAGATGCTAAGATGTAAATCCTTCTTCCCCAGGGCTACAGCGGCACAGAGAGTGAAGTCTGTCCACCTTGGACAGAGAGCATCAATGCCAGGTTTTACCACCAAACATTTCAAATCGTTTCTCCTTTTATTGTTGTCCTTTAATTAACAATCATCTTTTTTGTAGGGTACTATTTCCTTGTCCCCCTTTGTCCCCTTAAATCACCCTACACCTGACATTCTCTGTTACTCCCCTTCTCTATCTGCACCATCATCATGCTTCCACTCCTGCCCCAGGTGTCACAGATAAACTACCCATCAGGTGTCGAAAGGCGGGCATGATGTACTGTGTAAAAGGGACCGTGATAAATAGGTCTTTAGTGATGCAGTGGTAAGTTCTGGGGAGAAAGGTGGCACTTTATAGTCCTATGATTAGGTCTTGGTCTTTTGGTGAGCCTCTGCTCCTGGACTGTGAACTTCACCAGTGCTTCTCAGGGTTTTCTCCCCTTAGGTGAAACGACGGCTAGAACAAGAAGCAACCTTGTAGGATTAAGCCTTGAACCTGTGGAATCTGCCACTGTCTCTCCAGGTAGAAAGTGTAAGAATTGAGTTGAATCGTAGGACCCTGCTGATATCTGGAGAGCTGCTGTGGGTGTGGGGAAAGCTACCTCTCCCACCCCCAACACACACACACACACACACACACACACACACACACACACGCTCACACAAATTTGGTGATCAGAGTGACCTATCACAGATCTAAGAGGAGTTTGTTCAGCTTTTTACTTGTTTGGATGTAGCGGTGACTCCTAAATTCCTTACATACTGGATGAGAAACTAGAAGTCACTATATATATATTTTTTTTTGGGGGGGGTTGGTACGCGGGCCTCTCACTGTTGTGGCCTCTCCCGTTGCGGAGCACAGGCTCCTGACACGCAGGCTCAGCGGCCATGGCTCACGGGCCCAGCTGCTCCGCGGCATGTGGGATCTTCCTGGACCGGGGCACGAACCCGTGTCCTCTGCATCGGCAGACGGACTCTCAACCACTGTGCCACCAGGGAAGCCCCACAATATATATATTTAAATGCTCAAATTCACTAGTAATCAAACTTTAAAATAAAATAACTTCAGACGCCTATCACAAGCCCAGGATATCACCTGTACTTTTGACCAACTGGCTATAAATCCTATAGATTGGAGGTCCCAACGACCCCATCCCTGGGTTTGATTAATTTGCTAGTGTGACTCACAGAACTCAGTGAAACATGTTGCTTACTAGATCACCAGTTTATTACAAAAGCATATAACTCAGCAACAGCCAGATGGAAGAGATACATATGACAAGTCATGGGGACAGGACACAGGGGTTTCATGCTCTCTCGGAGAGGGCTATTCTCCCCAAATGCCACATGTTCACCAACCAGGACGCTCTCAGAATCCTGGCCATTTGGGTTTTTATGGAGGCTTTGCTACATTGGCATGATTGATTAAATCCTTGGCCATTGGCAACTGATTGGACCTCCAGCTCTTTTGCTCTAATTGGAGGTCAGGGGGTGGGATTTATATGGATTTTTAAGTATTTCACTGCTCTGTTGCTAGTTTGAATAGAATGATTTTCCATTACTAAATGCCCAATATTTTATTTCTATATTTTTGGAATACCATGAATACTGTTCACTGCTAATAAATCATAGATACTTTTTCGATCTATGGGTTTTTCTTTTTCACATATAACTTTTCTAAAATTGGAATGTGTCTTAAAATCAAAGTATACATTATTTGGGTGTCTTTTTACCCCCCACAAAATAGTTACTATTAAGTTGATGATGTGCTTTATAGACTTTCACGGATTTGAGGAAATAAATATATCAATGCAATCTGTATAGATGGAAGGAGGCATGGCATAGGCTTTTGAGAATTCTGATGTTTTGAAAGGGAGACCTTGGTTTAAATACTTGAGTAAATTCTTACTTTTTGTGAGCTTTTTAACCTTATGTGATTGTTGTGAAGAGTAAATTAAATAATTAATTAAGAGCACAGAAACTGGCATATAAGCAGCACTCAATAAACAGGAGCAGGCTTCCCTGGTGGCTCAGTGGTTGAGAGTCTGTCTGCCAATGCAGGGGACACGGGTTCGTGCCCCGGTCCGGGAAGATCCCACATGCCACGGAGCGGCTGCGCCCGTGAGCCATGGCCGCTAAACCTGCGCGTCAGGAGCCTGTGCTCTGCAACGGGAGAGGCCACAACAGTGAGAGGCCTGCGTACCGCAAAAAAAAACCCAGAAAACAAACAAACAAAAAAAACAGGAGCTAGGAAAAATCTTCCAATAGATTCCAACAGGCTGATAATTCCACATTATTTTAGAAGCTCGAAAAAAAATTTTTTTTAATTTAATTGTGATAAAGCAAAACTACAAATTTATAAAGTTTGGTGAAGTGGTCACAAGGCTATTCAATCATCTGCTTAATTTTCAAGTACTCCTGTAGACTTAGTAACTTTGTATAATTTTTAATTCTCTTAGGTTATGTCAGGGACTACACACAATGGGCATATTTATTAAATCACTCTGACAGTCTTGGTTCACTAAAAACATAGATAAATGTGCTACATATTATTTTTATCAGTACCTCAGACACATCTATGAATATTGATTAGGTGGTTTTATTGCAAAAGAATTTAATATTCCCTGAGTTTAAGAAAAATGGATTGAATTTTTGTCAACAAATTACTAACATTTGTTATCAATGGTGCTTAAGATATTTTCAAAACTACTATTCTGCATCTCTTTACTTTTATTTATATACGTTTTGACTGTAAGAAATGAATAAATATATATGAAGTATGTTTGAATCTATTTTACAATTATATAAGCAACTTGAAAATTCTTAGATTACTCATGAAAATTCAAAGAACTATTAAAACTAAAACAGAAATTTCTATCAACTTCTCAAGGGAAAGTATCAACTATTCTTATTTATTTCACTTATGAATTTCCTATACATGAATATTTTATCATATTAGGTTACACTTGATGAAGTATAACAGAAATTTTTATCTTTATGGCACATGGAACCAAGGTCTTTAAAACACAGATGAGGGCTTCCCTGGTGGCGCAGTGGTTGAGAGTCCGCCTGCCGATTCAGGGGACACGGGTTCGTGCCCCGGTCCGGGAAGATCCCACATGCCATGGAGCGGCTGGGCCCCTGAGCCATGGCCCCTGAGCCATGGCCGCTGAGCCTGCGCGTCCAGAGCCTGTGCTCCGCAACGGGAGAGGCCACAACAGTGGGAGGCCCACGTACCACAAAACAAAACAAAACAAAACAAAAATAACCCCCCAAAAACAGATGATTTCGAGTTCTTGTTTAAATACAATTTTTCCTTTTTTTATTGAGCATTACAAGAAATATTGTCATCATTTTCTATCATAAATTAAATCCTGATTATATGCATGGATGAATCTCTCCTCTCATATTTGGATCCTTTCTGGTTTTATTTTCATCTTAATGAATGAATTGATGTAAATATTGGGACTCTGCTGTGGGAACAACTTCAAAATATGAAATTAAATATAGAGCATTTGCAGTTTGTTTTTTGACCCATGATTCTTACTTTCTTAAAACCAAATTAAGGGCTTCCCTGGTGGCGCAGTGGTTGAAAGTCCGCCTGCCGATGCAGGGGACACGGGTTCGTGTCCCGGTCTGGGAAGATTCCACATGCCGCGGAGCGGCTGCGCCCGTGAGCCATGGCCGCTGAGCCTGCGCATCCGGAGCCTGTGCTCCGCAACGGGAGAGGCCACAACAGTGAGAGGCCCGCGAACCGCAAAAAAAAAAGAAAAAAAAGAAAAAAAAAAAAAAAACCAAATTAAGTTTCTCTTCATTTATTCAATGAAGACCTACTGATTGTCTGACCATATCAAGTCACACATTTTTCCTATCTAGCTTCATTTTTCCACCCATTTATTCATTACCTAGCACCATAGCTAGGGATACCATAATAAATATGAAAAGACATTGTCTCTGTTCTGATTAAGCTTAAAGTCTGAAAATCATTCACATAAGAGTAAACTTAATTTGCCTCTGAAGGAGGGAGATACAAGAGAGTATAGTGGGAATTTGGAGGTTCTTACCTAAGGACAAGATGATTGAAATGAGATTTGAAGGAGGATTAAAGTTAATTTGGATAAGGAAGAATGAGATGATTCCAGGCGGAAAGAATAACATAAACAAAGGCCCTGTGGCAGGAGGGAACAAAACATATTTGAAGAATTGAAAGGTCATCGTGACCAAAGCTTATAGAGTGAGGGCAAATGTCATGGAAGATGACTCAGAAGACATAGGTGGAGGCTGGACCAGGCCAAACTTTGTAAGTCATTACAAAGAGTTTGGAATTAATCCTAAAAGCAATGCAACTTCTGACACTGCTTTAAGTTGAGGTGGGAGGGAGAAGTAGTGAGTTCAAGGAGGGGAAATTAGTTAGGAAGTCATTCACTAGAATAGGGAAGAAATTATGGCAGGTGATGGTGGCAGTATAGGTGAGAGGCACAGAAGGATTCAAGAAATATTCAGCACATAAACTCAACAGAATTGTGATGATTTGGATAATCACAAACGGAAACTTGGATGGTTAAATATAACTCCCTGCTTTTAGTTTACTCATCTTGATGACTGGTATAAGAGAGGATTTGCAAGAGACAGTAGTTTTGTTTTGAACATAATGAGGCTAAATTGCTTTCTTGCTAATCAAGTGAAGAGATTTAAAAGGCAAATGTACAAGTCTGAAGCTCAGAGGATGAATCTGGGGTAGAAATCTAAATATGTGAGTAATTTGCATATAGGTAGTTATAAAAGCTGTTCATTCACTGATTATTCAATCACCACACATTTGTCACACTACCACTATATGCCAGGTACTGTTCTAGATTCTGGGGATTCAGATAAATTCTAGAATCAGCTTGACAAGGCCCATGACAATTCTTTGGGATTTTAATTGGGATTTCATTATTTGCATGTAATTGACACCTATGTAATACTTAGTTTGGTTATCCTGAAAAATGGTATATCTCCCAACTTAACTTTGATTTAGTTCTTTCATACTTTTATAGTTTTTTGTTTCATTATATGTCTTTCATTTTTCTTAGATATTTTATAAGTTTTTTATTACAGGGAATGAAATCTGTACGTCACATTTCTCAATTGGTTAAAACAAACCTGCAGGAAGGGCATTGGTTTTTGTATGTTACACTTTAACTCAATTTCCTTACTGAACTTCCTTACCAGTTCTAAAAAGTTAGTTGACCCTCCTGGTCTTTGGAGATAAACAGTTATATTACCAGCAAACAATAACAGTTTTATCCCTTTTTTTTTCCTTTCTGGTCTCATTGCATTGGCTTGGACTGTCAGTACTATTTGAATAGTAAGAGGGATAGTTAGAACTTTTTAAAGTTAAAGAACTTTTCTTTTGTGATGTTCCAAGTTTTACAAGTTTATACCCTTCCCTTGTCAATGAGAAATATATCTTTTGGGATACTGAAACAGGGAAGGTTATATCATTCAACATAGTCCCCAAATGCTTGAATTAACATTGAAAATGAGTAATATATAAAAATAATTTAATTTATAGCCTTTATCATCACTATTATTCTATCTCAAAAGATTAAGTTTTACTGTTTAAATTGATTTTCAAAAAATCTATTGAAATAACATGGACACGGAAATTCCAAACAAGATTTTTTTGGTTTTCCTGTTGGAGATCTACATCCTAAAATATATCAAGAAAATATAGAAAACAATAGGGACAGCCAAGCCAAACTAAAGTGTATGTATGTCTAAAAGGCTACAAAAATGATAGTCTTGCACAGTTAATGATGACCCTGTAGCATGTGTTGTGAAGAGCATTTTGCTTCCTGTTAACAACAGCTTGCCATCTAAATAGAATAATGTAAAGTTTAATGAGCACTATTCTTAAAATAAATATTGCTTTTATTTACAGTGAAGTGGAAAGCACTGCCTTTGTCTTTCTTTTGTATATCCAGTTGCTACAAAAATAAATCTACATAAGGTACATTAAACAGCCATTGTGCAGCTATGAATTCAGGATATAGTCAACCAGGCTGATCAATGAAGAGCATATATATCATTATTAATCTGCAAAACAGTTGATTGACCTAGCATTGTCAGACATGTCTGCAAAACTGCGTAATTCTTTTTTTTTTTTTTGCGGTACACCGGGCCCCCACTGCTGCGGCCTCTCCCGTTGCGGAGCACAGGCTCCGGACGCGCAGGCCGAGTGGCCATGGCTCACGGGCCCAGCCGCTCCGCAGCATGTGGGATCTTCCCGGACCGGGGCAAGAACCCGTGTGCCCTGCATCGGCAGGCAGACTTTCAACCACTGTGCCACCAGGGAAGCCCCCAACTGCGTAACTTTTATAGACATTTAATATCAAAATGAATAAAACTATGATGATTTTCACATGCCCACTCTATAGATAATGACAAATATTAGGGCGAGTGGCCAAGATGGCAGAGAAGAAAGACCCCGAGCTCACCTCTTCCCATGGACACGCCAAAATTACAACTATTTACAGAGCAACTACTGATGAGAATGACCTGAAAACCAGCAGAAAAGGTCTTCTACAACCAAAGATATAAAGAAGGAGCCACAACAAGACAGGTAGGAGGGGTGGAATGATGAGCATTCGCAAGCTGAACATCCATATGTCACCAGCACCCAGATCAAGAAACAGGACACTCCTCCTTTACGTCCCCTTCAGTCACTACCTCCTCCCAAGAGAAACCACTATCCTGACTTCTAACACATAGACTAGTTTCACCTGTTGTTTGTACTTTACATAAACGGGATCATACTTTTTTTTAAAATAAATTTATTTATTTTATTATTTATTTTTGGTTTTGTTGGGTCTTCTTTGCTGTGCGCAGGCTTTCTCTAGTTGCGGTGAGCAGGGTCTACTCTTCATGGCGGTGCGCGGGCTTCTCATTGTCTTGGCTTCTCTTGTTGCAGAGCACGGGCTCTAGGCGCGCAGGCTTCAGTAGTTGTGGCTTGCGGGCTCTAGAGCTCAGGCTCAGTAGTTGTGGTGCACGGGCTTAGTTGCTCCACAGCACGTGGGATCTTCCCAGGCCAGGGCACGAACACCGTGTCCCTTGCATTGGCAGGCGGATTCTTAACCACTGCGCCACCAGGGAAGCCCCCAGGGATCATACTTTTTTAATAGGAGAAAAGCGTACAAATTTCATTTAATAACTTAATGTGCACACAGGAATCGTCAGAAGAAAAATGAAGACACAAAGAAGCAATTAGGACCAAGAGCTTAAATACTTTTTTAAAACAAAGAAATGATAAATTTTTGGAGAAGTAACAAGACAAAGGGGGTTGGGCTGGGGCAGTAAATTATGGGAAAGGGACTAGGAAATATATGGGGGGAAGTTCCCTGGGTGCCTAATGGTTAGAATTCCAGGCTTTCACTGCCGTGGCCCAGGGTTCAATCACCGGTAAGGGAACCGAGATCCCACAGGCTGCGTTCCATGCTCCCACTCCCCCCAAATAATAATATGGATAAGAAAACTGAAGCACAGAGGATAAGTGATTTGCCTGAGTATCCCAGGATGGAAAGCAAGGAAATATATGGGGGAAACTAATGGGAGATAAGGGTTATTTTAGTAGGGTTGTCTTATACAGATCCATTTTGGCATCAAATCTGTCTCCAGTGATAAGAATGTTCTTCTCTTCCTGGTACAGGGAGGGAACCTTTCTCGTGAGAAATGTTATGAAGCGTGTTCAAGTAGAAAGAGAATTCAGAGAGCCCTTCCTGCACCTGTTTCTCAAATGCCTTTAGCTCAAAATAATCAGTATGCCATAGCGGCATATTTTGGGTTGGCATGTTCTGATTCCTTTCATGGGTAATAGGTAAATACCTTAGTGGTTATCTCTAAATTTGCTTCAATGGACAGCATACTGTCAGTAAGCAGTATTCATGCCTATCCTCTTTCACCCACCATTGTGTTTGTGAGATTCATCCATGTTGTTTTGTGAATTTATAGATATTTCATTTTTGTCGCTATTTTTGTATTGCGTTGTCTACATAGATCACAATTTATTTATTATCCATTCATCTGTTGATGGACATTTGAGTTGTTTCCAGGTTTTGGCTGTTATGAATAGTGCTGCTAAGAACATTCTTGTACATGTCATTTGGTGAACATATGTATGAATTTCTTTGGGGTATATACCTAGGAGTGGAACTGCTGAAACATGTATGCTCATAGTCAGCATTAGCAGATAAAGCCAGGGCGACTCACAACTAACCATGTGAAAGTTCCAGTTTTATTCCACATCCTACCCAACATTTGATATTTTCTGCCTTTTAATTAGCTATTCTGGTGGATTTTAATTTGTGTGTGGTTTTAATTTGCATTTCACTAATGAATAATAAAGTTGAGCACCTTTTCAAATGTGTATTGGCCCTTTAGATATTCTCTTTTGTAAGATATCTGTTCAAGTCTTTTGCCTATTTCTATCACATTGCCGTTCTTTTTCTTGTTGATTTGTAGGAGTTCTTTACATATTCTGGATAAAAGTCTTTTGTTGGATATATGTATTGCAAATGTTCTTTCTGTGAGTTGTGTTTTAATTCCCTTTTTGGTGGCTTTTGATGAACAGAAGTTTGTGATTTTAATATAGTCCAATTTAATCACTTCTTTTTTTGTATTCTGTTGTTTTTTATTTTTTTTAATTTGCCTACCCAAAGTCATGAAGATGTTCTATTTTTTTTTAGAGCTTTATTAATTTACTTTTCATACTTAGATCTACAGTCCGTTTGGAACTGATTTTTGTGTAAGGTGTGTAGGGGTCAAATCACATATAGAGGAGTATAAAAAGCCAAAAGTACAGAAATTTATTTAGCTTCGTAACTTTGAAAGCTTAGGCTTAGAAACTACAGAGCTTGATTTAAATCATCCTCAGCCTCAGAAAGGCAGAGGGGAAATTGTTAGTGACAGGTAATTGTCCAAAGCAGAACATTTAAAAAAGAATTGACAACACACTTTCTGAGTGAAAGGTGCTTCCTGATCAGTTTAGAATATTTCAAACCAATTTGCTTAAATCTTAGCTTGGAATTTAATTGCTGAGAATTTGTACTTTCTTATCAAAATGTATAATGATTAATCACCCTGTGGGCTGAGACCTTTTTCTTCCTATAACTGCAGTATAAAATGTCAAAATGAACAAATCTCTCATTGTTATCTATTGTGGAAGCGGAATATAACCATGGAAGTTTAATATATGAGAAAAGAGAGACCAAGAAACTTGGCTGGACAGTACCCTCTAGTTGTCCACATCAGCCCCATGCTTTAACAGATGAAAAACCAGAGGCCAAAGACATGTCGGGGCTTGTCCAAGGTCCTGCAGGGAGCTAATGAGAGAGCTCCATTAGAAATGGCGTCCAGGCCTGCAATTCTCCTTTGACATGTTCATTTTGTTGCGTACATTTATCTAGGTTTTATTCCCAAGATAAAAAAATAGCGAATTGCTGGTATCAGGCAGCAAAATTTCATTCATGGGAAATCTTTGTGTATCAATCACCTATTGCTGCAAAACCAACCACCACATACTTGTGGTGTAAAACAGCAACAGTCATTTTTTATTGTTATTATTATTTCTTGTGGTTTGGGGGTTCACTGGGTGCAGCCACACAGTTCTCAGTCAGGAGTCTCTCATGCAGTTGCAGGCAGATGGCAGCTAGGGCCAGAGTCCTCTTGAACTCTTCCTTACTCACATGTCTCCCTCACATGTGTTTCCCTCACAGGGAGGGAAAATAGTTTTCACGTCCCATTGGGAGGAGAGTAAGAAGAGCGTGTGAGATGGGAGATAGCATTGCAGCCATTTTGGAAAATACAATGGTCCACGCTGTGGTATAATGGAGAATATATCTCATCTTTTCCTCAGTTCCTCACACAGAGCCTCAAAAACCCTTAGAATTTTCTATAATAAGAATGTCTTTGTTATGCCAATGAGGTGACTTTTAGTGAGACCCTACTTAGCTTTAGGATGGAGGCTAGTCACCAGAAAGACCAACCACATGATTTGAAAGTTGGAACCTTGCACCAGCCTAACCTCCCGGAAGGAGAAAGGGCTGGAGATTGAGTTCAATCACATGCCAATAATTTAATCATGCTCAAGTAGTGAAACCACGAAAACTCTGGACACTGAGCGTATTAGTCTGGGTCCTCCAGAACTAATAGGATATACAGTTGACCCTTGAACAACGTGGGAGTTAGGGGTGCTGACCCACTGTGCGGTAGAAAATCTGTGTATAACTGTATAGTCAATCCATCATATCCGCTGTTTTGCATCTGCAGATTCAACCAACTGCAGATCGTGTAGTATTGTAGTATTTACTGAAAAAATCCACATGTAAGTGGACTGTGCAGTTCAAACCCATGTTGTTCAAGGGTCAGCTGAGAGCGAGAGAGGGAGAGAGACACAGAGAGAGAGATCTCCTGTTTCTATATATACATAGGTTTTTCTATGAGGAATTGGCTCACATTATTATGGAGGCTGAGAAGTCCAAGATCTGCAGTTGGCAAGCTGGGGACCCGGGAGAGTCAATAATATAGCTCCAGTCTGAATCCTAGTCCAAGGGAAGGAGAAGACCAATGCTCCAGCTCAAAGACAGTCAGGCAGAGAAAAGGAATTCTTTCTTATGCAGGCTTTTTCAGGCCTTCAGTGGATTAGGTGAGGCCCACCACACTGGTGCGGGGATAATCTGCTTTACTCAGTCTACTGATTCAAATGTTAATCTCACTCAGAAACACCTCGCACACACACACCCAGAAATAACGTTTATCCAAATTGCTAGGCAGCTAGTGGCCCAGTCAAGTTGACACATAAAATTAACTATTGCATAGAGGCTCACTGGAGCTTCCCAGTTGGTGAGTGAGTTACATTGATGTGCTGGGAGGGTGACATGCCTGAATTCCATGAGGAGATGGCAATAAGTTCTGCCTTATCTTCCGAGCTTGCCCTGTGCCTCTCTCCATTTGTCACATCTGTACTCTTTTTTTTTTTTTTTTTTTTTGCTGTACGCAGGCCTCTCACTGTTGTGGCCTCTCCCGTTGCGGAGCACAGGCTCCAGACACGCAGGCTCAGCAGCCATGGCTCACGGGCCCAGCCTCTCCGCGGCATGTGGGATCTTCCTGGACCGGGGCATGAACCCGTGTCCCCTGCATTGGCAGGCGGACTCTCAACCACTGCGCCACCAGGGAAGCCCCAGATCTGTACCCTTAATAGACAACTGTGATTATTAAGTATAGTACTTTCCTGAGTTCTGCAAATTATAAAACCTGAGAGGTTCACGGGACTCCTGAATTTGTAACCAACTGTTTAGAAGTGCAGATGCCCGAGGGACCCCACTTGTGGCTAGTGTCTGAAGCGGGGTCAGTCTTGTAGAGGACTAGTCTGTGGGGTCTGCACTAATGCTGGGTAGTTAGTATCAGAATTTAATTGTTGGACACCCAGTTGGTGTCACAGAATTGGTGTCAGACAGACATACCTTGTGACATTGATTCTTCTTCAGTTACCAAATTGTTTTTTATATTTGTCTTATTCTCACTTATCTTAAAGGGGAATTTAATATATATGGTGCCTACTCCAAATACTGTAGATAGCTTACAGGTATCACAGAATGCTCACAGAGCTCTCTATTTTTATCTCCAAAGTTCACTCTTTTCCATTTTCTCCTTAATGCCAAAGATACCCAGTGAACCTTTGTAATTTCCACTCCAGAGGATTTCCTACACTGTCTTAAGATTTAAGGATCATGAAGGCTTGGGCAGCACTCCTTTCTGATAGGTCAGAGTGTTCTGCTCTGATGGAGATAATTATAGCAACATCTCCAGAGCTCAGCCCTTGGATCTTTTCTCTTTTCTACTTACATTCTCTCCTTAGTTGTTTTCATCCAGTAGCATGACTTTAAATACCATCAATATACTCCAAACTGGATGTCTCCTCTGAACCTCAGGTTTCTACATTCAATTTCCCAGTCAACATCTCCATTTACATGTCTAATCCTCTTCTCAAATTTAACATGTACAAAACTGAGTTCACAATATTGTCCCCAAATCCTGCACCTCCCACAATCTTCCCAATCTCAGTTAATGGCAGCTTCATCCTTCTAGTTGCCCAAGTGTGATCCTTTATTCTCTTTCTTTCACATCCCACATCTGATCCATCAGCAAATCCTAACAGCTCTTTCTAGCTATATTCCAAATTCAACTACTTTTCTCTACTTCGCTGCCACCACTGGGTCCTACCATAATTATTTCTTGATTAAATTATTACAATAGCCTCCTAATTGGTCTCCTTGCATCTACCCTTCCCCTCCCACCTTCACATTCTATTCTCAACTCAGAGGGTAAAGAGATTCTGTTAAAAATAAGTTAAGAGGGCTTCCCTGGTGGTGCAGTGGTTGAGAGTCTGCCTGCCGATGCAGGGGACGTGGGTTCGTGCCCCTGTCCGGGAAGATCCCACATGCCGCGGAGTGGCTGGGCCCGTGAGCCATGGCCGCTGAGCCTGTGCATCCGGAGCCTGTGCTCCGCAACAGGAGAGGCCACAACAGTGAGAGGCCCACGTAACTCAAAAAAAAAAAAAAACTTAAGAAAAAATAAATAAGTTAGATCATGTCGCTTCTCATCTCATGCCCTCCAATGGCATCCCATCCCAGTCAGAGTAAAAGCCAAAGTTCTTAGCAAAACCTACAGGCCCTGCATAACCTGGTTCCATGTCCTCTCTGACTTCATTTCCCAATCTCACCCCCTTCTCGACCTCATTGCAACCACAATGGTCTCCTTCTTGTTCCTCCGACATACTAGGCACACTCCCACCTCAGGGCTGTTGCACTAATTATTCTCTTTGCTTGGAGTGATATTCTCCCAAATACCCACATGGCTCACCCCTCACTTCATTCAGGTCACTACTCAGAATTCTGCTTTTGTGTAAGACTTTCACTGGCCATTTTATTTAATATTTCAGCCCAACTCCTCCCCAGATATTCATATCCCCCCTTCCCACTTGATTTTTCTTCTTAGCTCATATAACTGTCTAACACACTATATATTTTACTCATGCAATGCCCAATTAGCAGCCAAGTTAAGTACTTTAATCAACTTAGGAGTCTAAGAAAAGCTGAGATTTGTAATAGCCAGGAAAGACTTCATAGAATAGGAGGATTTGAGATGCCTTTGAAGAATTGGGTGGGATTTAAATAGGCAGTAAGTTGAAAGGATGAGAATTCCATGTGAAAGAAGACATGAACTATTTTCCAGAGATTTGAGATGCAAAAAGTATGAGTATCTCTTAATAAGTAGGGCATTGCAGTACATTTTTGGGCCTTTCCTTGAACACAAGGACATTTTCCATATCTGTTTCCTTCATAGGTTATCCCAGTACCTGGCATAGAACAGAAATTCAATAAATGTCAGGTGGATTATTAGATGAGTGGATGGATGGATGGATGGATGAACAGATCAAAGGATGGATGAGTGCATAGGTGATACAGACTCATGGATCCAGATACCTTCTATTTAAATGACATTGGATTCTGACGCGTTATAACCATAAAGATAATTCTTCACCTAGGGGCTCAAAAACTGACTTAGTTTTGACCTACACAGGAAAGAACCTTTTAAAAAAGACTATATGAATTTTTTCATTGTACTAAAACATACACATTAAATTTACCATCTTAACCATTTGTAAATGGTTAAGTAGTGTTAAAGATATTCAGTTTTCTGAGCAATAGATCTCTAAAACATTTTCATCTTGTAACACTCAAACTCTATACCCACTAAATAGTAATTATCCCACCTCCCTCCCTCTACCAGGTCACCTTTGTACTTTCTGTTTCTATGATTTTGACTATTTTAGATAATTCATATGAGTGGAATTATACAGTATTTGTCCTAAAAAGACCATAAGAAATTTAAACCTCCTCTTATGCTACTTTGAAAGGAGCAGTCATTGGAAAACATTCTATCAATACCTTGGAAGCTAAAGTTTCCTGCTGCGCAGTTCAAAACTAGATTGAGAAACAAGAGCTGATTATGAATCTCTCGGTCTGATCTTTATGTTTATTCAGTAGGAAAAATGATAATTATTCTTATTATATAAATGAGGTAAGTCAAAATATCATATTTTATCAATTCTAAGATACTCATTTTCCCCCACATTTTAATATTTCTGAAACAAAGATGTGTCTTATAATCAGTGGTGTTTTCACATTGCATCGTAGTTCAATTGGCAGCAATGTTTCTTTCCTGATGTCATTTTTTATTGGTGTATTTTACAAGCATTTGTATCGTAGAGCTACGAAATAAGATAAATGATTAGCTCAGAATCTCACACCCCATCCATGGTGGGACTGGGATTGGAACTAAGGTTTCCTCAGATTTAAAGTAATGTTTTAATGGCTAGTAACATTTCCACTAGAAAATGGAGGCTTTCCCAGATTACTTTTATGCCATACCACATAAATTTAAGGAAACTATCATTCACCTCTAGATGGCTCTCATTTGATGTTAAAAGGGAAGAAGTAATGAGTTTCAGAGACACTCTCTTAGGACAAGTTTCTTGCAGCTGGGATCTTACCTAATGATGTGAGACATAGCAAAAAACAATACAAGAATGTCTCAAACATTGCATTGGACATCTTCCACTAAAAAATTTATCAGAAATTCAAATTTAACTGGGCATCCTGAATATAATCTTGCAACCTTAACCTCACCTAATCTTTGAAAGAAGGGAGATCAATGGACTGGCTTTGACTTTCCACAAGATTCTCAGCAAGGGGAGCTGCGTGGGGAGATGTGAGATGATCCAGTTCATCAGGAATAGAAGCCCTCTGGACAGTGTCTGATCCAGGATCTTGGGAGCTCCCTTGATTCAGCTCCTAAGATTCATGTTGGAAGTGTACCAAACCCTCAATTTGGCTGAATGCCAAATGGCCTAGTGTTAAAATAAATAATAGGCTGAAGCCAAATATTGTCAACTTACGATGAAGTTCTATGGCAGGTTGTTTTCTTTAAAAACTCGAAGCCTAAATGGAATTAAATAGCAAAATAAAAATAAACATAGGTTTTGAAGGGTATTTTGTTTAATGCCATGAATGATAATAACCTAATAATTATGCAAAGGCTACAAATATGATTTATATATAGTCTCTATTATTCTGCTTTCCATTCTTATTTAAAATTGTACAAATATTTGTTGGCTCAAGAAGGATAATGTGTTCTTCCTAAAGTTATCTAGCAGAGGCATTCTTGCTTTAATATTCCTATTAAGCTGATTTTTTTCTTTAATGATTTAACTATTGGAAAGTTTTTAATCATTACTATTTTACATAAAATTAACACCACAATGGTTAATTATAATAGCATTTTATTCTTTCAGTAATAAATACAAATTTCAACTGAGTGATAGAAATTTAGCATATAAAGCACACAGGGAGATTTTTATTCAACAGTATATCTAGATGCTTACTTCAATTTGAAAATATTCAGATGTTAACAACAAATTCAAAAGAATAACACGTCTGTTTTATTTAATTGATTTTTTAAACGTAAAGTGTGGCCCTGCATCAGCCGCATCACCTGGGAGGAATGTGCAGGATTTCAGGTCCACACTAGACTTACAAAATCAGGATCTGAGGGTGGGCTGCGTTTAACAAGCCCTCCACGTGATTCCAATGCACAATGAAGTTTGAAATACTCTGGCCTTGAAAACCAATCTCCTGGCCACTGCCGGTATCTCAGACTCATCTCAGACCTAGGGAATTAGAATCTGCATCTCAACAAGATGCTGAAGTGATTTGTGCGCACATTAAAGCCTGAGCCACACTCTTTTAGAGTTTTAGTTTTAAAATATACCAAAACAGGACTTCCCTGGTGGCGCAGTAGTTAAGAATCCACCTGCCAATGCAGGGGACATGGGTTTGAGCCCTGGTCCGGGAAGATCCCACATGCCGTGGAGCAACCAAGCCTGTGCACCACAACTACTGAGCCTGCACTCTAGAGCCCGTGAGCCACAAGTAATGAAACCCGCGCACCTAGGCCCGTGCTCTGCAACAAGAGAAGCCCCCGCTTGCTGCAGCTAGAGAAAGCCTGCGTGCAGCAACAAAGAACCAATGCAGCCAAAAATAAATAAAAATTTAAAAATAAAATAAAATATACCAAAACTGAATGTTGTGTTTCATCACGTCTCTAACCAGCTAATGCTGATGAAAAACCAGTAACTTTGAGTGGTCCATGTGCCCAGACTGACAACTGGACTGGATTCAAGACTTTCCTTATCAATGAAATGTGGGGATTATTTCAACCAATGGTGAGCATATGTCAATCTTGTTCTATTATTTGTTCTATCCACAGTGTTCCTTTTCAATCCTTAATTAGCATAACCACCTCAAAAACCCTCTTACCTCCTGTCTAGTCCTTAGCCCTGGTTTTGTTACACAGTGATAACTAACCTATACAGTGTCCCTTAAAATAGCTTTACCAAAGTCACACAGAGGAGCCTTTTAAGTGGGAGGCAAGTAGGCTCTACCAGGACCATCACTCTAAAAAGCCCTCTCAATTGGGAAATCCACTAAATGCATTTGCAGAACTGAGTTTTTAACCCCTGCTTCAGACACATTAAAACGGGCACATCAAAAGTTTGCTGTAATAATCATATTTTATTCTCTCTTCTTCCTAATCGTGTGACTCCCTCCAAGTGTGTTGAGTTGCATCCTGTATCCACTTCCTTATCTTATCAGTAGAAAAAAGATCTGAAATGTAAGGGTCAGAGTCCTGTAGTCAGTCCAGAATTAACATTTAAGTTTGAATTCCAAGTTAAATATTGGTTCTGATCTCTCAACTTAATATAGTCTTTTGGGAGAAAATATCCATTTTTAACAACTCTTCTGGCCATAAGACCATTGTTTAAATTTAACCTAAATCCCTCTAGTAACTGAACAAGTTCATTTCTACTCTTGGAGAGGAATGCTTGTTTACGGCTCCACAATCCCAGATATGCTTTGGAATCGAACATTTTTGGAGTGTAGAAAGGTAATGCAGTGCATATATGGCATACTGTATTACATCTCCAGGGAGGTCTAAAGCAGCATCCGGTAACAAACACATTTAAATCTCTGCAATGAAACATAAAAATTCACAGTAAGAGGTAAATAGACATTATAAACAGTTTTATGTGAGTTCTGGTTTTGTCATTAAATTTAAAAGAAACTTTTAGTTTTCAGAGCTTTCTCTATTTGGGCACTATGAATAAAAGATTGTAGATTGCAAGTTGCTATAAAAAAACTTAAAAAGAGCGAACTTAATTGGGAAAGCTGAAGGGAAACAAATGAACAACAACAGTGATGTACACTGGAAAAGCTCATCTAACGGATTTCTTCCCACAAACAAGCTTGATTTGGAATGAAAATTGTCTGGTTCCTCAGGGGCCAGGTTCAGATCCCCAGCCCGGAGACCTTGCAATAAAAAAGAGACTTATTTGGATTGGGAGATGGGTTTTAGGGAGAGATGGAATGAGGGGAATATTAAAAAGCCTTGTGAGCACCTAGAAATGGCATCTTGTATGTGGGTTAATTATTTTCAATGATGATTCATCCCCCTAGGCAGTTTACAGCTTTTATTTCTTCCTTTTAAAATTCATCTACATCAGTGTGGTTAATGGTGGGTCGTTCAGGACAGATCCATTGTTCTTGTAGCTTTTGAGAAATCTCAGGTTCTATTTCAGGTCTCTTGATTTTGCATCCCAAATCATCTGGTCCTCTTTGCTCCTTGACTGTTTTTCTTGGCCCTTGGGTCTTTGGTTATTTAACTGGCTTTTGCTCAAGGAACATAACAGTTAGTGAAAAGAAGATAGAAATTGGGAAGCTCTAGCTCTCCTTTAAGAAACATATGCTGCTTTTTTTTCTAAACACATTTCTGAAGATTTTTCTTTTGGCATCATCTTTTAAAGAATGGATCTAAGCTAAGATGTGTCAGATCAAAGATAGATTAAAAATTCAAAAGCAAATAATTTCTTTTTCTCAAATACATTACTGAATAGAATAATCAAGCACTTCAGAAGTGTAAGTCACTTTTCGGACAGTCTCAGGGTTTTCTGTAATGTAAATTTTATCAATATATAGTGTACATACAGAAAATTGCACAAATCATAAGTGAGCAGATAGATGACTTATCACAAAGCTTACATGCTTTGTAGCCAGTGCTCAGACCAAGAAATAGAACATGACCAGCAAGCACTACAGAAGCCCATCCTATGGTCCCCACCTCAAGAGATGCCAGCATCCAAACTTCAAACAAGACCATAGATTAATTTTGTTTGATTTTAATTTCACTTTTTTAAATTTTACTTTTTTATTGAAGTATAGTTGATTTACAATGTTTGTACACTTTTATATTGTAAAATGATTACCATCAATTACCAATGATTACCATGCAGGTGTTACTAACACCTGCATCACATCACTTACAGTTTCATTTTTGTGGTGAACATTTAAGATCTACTCTCATTCTCTCAGAGACTTTCAAGTATATATATATAGATAGATAGATCCTCTGCCTATTCTTTTATCAGATTTTTTTGTTTTGTTTTGTTTTGCTATTGAGTTGCATGAGTTCTTTATATATTTTGGATGTCAACTCCTTATTAGAAGATGATTTACAAATACTTTCTTCCATTCTGTAAGTTGCCTTTTCATTTTGTTGATGGTTTCCTTTGGTTGTGCAGAAGCTTTTTAGTTTGATGTAGTCCCATTTTATTTCTGCTTTGTTGTTATCTTTGCTTTTGGCGTCAAATCCAAAAAAATCATTACCGAGACCACTGTCAAGGATCTTACCTCCTTTATTTTCTTCTAGGAGTTTTATGGTTTGGGGATTGAAATAAAATGAATTTCCTTACTTGTTCGGTTTTTGTCTTGGACAGAGCTCATGCTTTCATATCTTTAATGACTAAGGGTTGGTGGTTAAACTGGCAAAGATGAATCTTTCTTTATTACATCTGAGTATGGTAACATCAGAGGGAAGAAATGACTGTTCTTTTAAAGCCTGCAAGAATATCTTTTCCCCAAATTACTGCCTTCCTGCCCCTGGTTTGGTAGATCTAATAAACTACTATCTTCTCAAAGATTCTCTGAGGCCCAGGACATCATGTGGGCATCAGCATCAGTCTATATTAAGTCCATCCTTAGCATGCTCAGCAACCTCTGAGTTTCTGCTAAGATGCTGAAAATTTTTGAAAAGTGTGAGAATGTTTAAAGTGGAAATTCTCTAAACGCCTAAGTGTGTATGAAGGAGGTTGCAGAATTGATCTGACAAGCATTGGACGGCTTTGAACTAAGACATATAATACAGATGCTCTTTCAAGATTTGAATTTTATTTAGCAGTATCATTTTGTCCCTCTAGAAGCCCGCTTAACTTTTGAGCACAAAAGGTATTATGGAAAAAAGTATGTACTTATTCAATTTCATTTGTCACAAGGAAGAAAAAGCAACCACTTTCCCATACTTTACTAAAACACATGCTTTCTACAAAATAGAATTCTAGAAATAGCAGGGGACAGAAACTTTTATTTACTCTATTTTCCACTTTTGCCATTATAGAAGCAATCCTGAGATTAATAATAAAAAAAATCTGAGCATCCTTCTTTGCATTGCATCTGTGTTGTGGGTTCAGTATTAAGTGATTAGAGAATAAAGAATAAATAAACAAAAAGACCTTATTATTTTTTTAAAAAATATTTATTTATTTATTTGTTTTTGGCTGTGTTGGGTCTTCATTTCTGTGCGAGGGCTTTCTCTAGTTGCGGCAAGCGGGGGCCACTCTTCATCGCGGTGCGCGGGCCTCTCACTATCACGGCCTCTCTTGTTGCAGAGCACAGGCTCCAGACGCGCAGGCTCAGTAGTTGTGGCTCACGGGCCTAGTTGCTCCGCGGCATGTGGCATCTTCCCAGACCAGGGCTCAAACCCGTGTCCCCTGAATTGGCAGGCAGATTCTCAACGACTGCGCCACCAGGGAAGCCCCAAAAAGCCCTTATTAACCCTTATTTAAAAAATGGCTTTTGGCTTGAGGTTTTTTTGGTTTTTTGGTTTTGGGGTTTTTTTAAGCTTGACGGTTTTTTTAAATGTTTTTAGTTTATTTATCTATTTACTTATTTATTTATTTTTGGCTGCGTTGGGTCTTCGTTGCTGTGCGCAGGCTTTCTCTAGTTGTGTCAAGCGAGGGATACTCTTCATTGTGGTGTGTGGACTTCTCATTGCAGTGGCTTCTCTTGTTGCAGAGCACAGACTCTAGGCACGCAAGCTTCAGTAGTTGTGGCACATGGACTCAGTAGCTGTGGCTCGCGGGCTCTAGAGCACAGGCTCAGTAGTTGTGGCACACGGACTTAGTTGCTCTGCGGCATGTGGGATCTTCCCAGACCAGGGCTTGAACCAGTGTCCCCTGCATTGGCAGGCAGATTTGTAACCACTGTGCTACCAAGGAAGCCCTAACTTGAATTTTTAAATCATGGTGATTGAATGTACTATTTGATGGACTTTTCATAGAAAATGTAGAATGTATTTAATGAATTCAAATTAGAAATTTTGGTGCGGGGGCTCTCTTAAAATCTGGACTAAGGCATCAGCAGAAACTGAAGTATAAAAATCTATTAATTGTTCTTTGTGTAAAACTCTACGAAGCTATTATTAGAACTGTTATAATCAAAGGTGTCAATACAGAAAAGTTTATGGCTGTAGAAATTTTTATTCTGCATATAGGCTATGCAGAAATGCCACCTACTTACTTCTCAGGAATTTTCACTGCCCACCACAAACCTGTTTTCACTGAGATACCAAGCTTTATATTCATGTCTGCATTTTTTGGTTTGCCTCTAGAGAATAATTAGGCAGAACCAACAACACTGAAGATAATTAAAAGGTTGCAATAGATTTCAGAGGTAGCAAGAAATAACACCGAGTGAAGTATAGAGCTTTATGCACTATAGCAAAAAAGTGGCTGGATTTTGAACCTATAAACCAACCAGATTATTTTTGTAGTATGAATATACAGTTAGGTTATCACGAAGTTGTCTTAGTGTTTTCCCCAAATAATCTTTTTACCTTGAGTCAATGCATAGGACCTCAAGACCACTGTTCCTTATTCTTTCTAAATTAATTACAGACTGAGGTAATCTAAGGTCAAAATAGCAGTACCTATTTTACAGAGATTTAATTGACATATACATTGTATAAGTTTAAGATGTACAAGGTGATGATTTCATGAATGTATATATTGTGAAATGATTACCACAATAAGGTTAGTTAACACCTCCATAAGTTAATATACTTATCTTGTGGGGGGGATAAGAATATTTAAGATTTAGTCCCTTAGCAACTTTCAAATATATAACACACTATTGTTAACTATAGTCACTATTGCTGTACACTAGATCCCCAGTATTTATTCACCTTAAAACTAGAAGTTTGTACTCTTTGTCCAACATCTCCCCATTTTCCCCACCCCCCAGCTCCTGGCAACCCCAGCCTAGAGTCTGTCTGCATGAAACATGTCTATTCACATCCTCTGAACTGGATTCAATTGCAGTATTTAACTTATTTATTTATGTTTTTTGCTATCGAGTTGTATGAGTTCCTTATATATTTTGAAGATTAGCCCCTTATCAGATAGATAATTTGCAAATATTCCTTAGATTGCCTTTTTATGTTGTTGGTTCTTTCTTTTGCTGTAAAGCAGCTGTTAGTTTGATGTAGTCACACTTGTTTATTTCTATTTTTATTGCTTGTGCTTTTGGTGTCATATCTAAAATATCATTGCAAAACCAATGTCAAGGAGTTTCTCCCATATGTTTTCTTTTAATAGTTTTACAGTTTCAGGTTTTAAATTTAAGTATTTAATCCAATTGGAGCTGGAGTGCGCGGTGTAAGATAGGGGTCAGTTTTCATTATTTTCCAGGTGATTATTCATAAACTTCTCTCTTAGAACTGCATTTATTGCATCCCATAAGTTTGGGTATGTTGTGTTGCCATTTTCATTTGTTTCAAGAAATTTTTTATTTCTCTTTGATTTCTTCTTTGACCTATTGTTTGTTTAGGAGTGTGTTGTATAATTTCCACATATTTGTGAATTTTTCAGTTGATCTCCTGTTATTATTTCTAGTGTTACACCATTTTGATCAGAAGAGATCCTTGGTATGATTTCACTCTTCTTAAATTTTCTAAGACTTGTTTTGTGACATGATCTGCCCTGGAGAATGTCCCATGTGTACTTGAGATGAATGTGTATTCTGCTGCTATTGGATGAAATGTTCTGTGTATGTCTGTTAGGTTCATATGGTCTAAAGTACAGTTCAAGTCCAATGTTTCCTTACTGATTTTCTGTCTGAATAATCTATCCATTGTTGAAAGTGGGCTATTGAAGACCTCTAATATTATGGGTTGTTGTCTATTTCTCCCTTCAGATCTGTTACTATTTGTGTAATATATTTAGGTCCTCTGATGTTGGGTGCATATATTGGGTTGGCCAAAAAGTTCATTCGGGTTTTTCTGTAACATCTTACGAAAAACCTGAACGAACTTTTTGGCCAACCCAGTATACTTACAATTGTTGTATCCTCTTGATGAAATGACCCTTTTATCATCATATAACAGCCTTCTTTGTTTCTTGTTACTGTTTTTGAGTCTATTTTGTTTGATATGAGTATAACTACCTCTGTTCCCTTTTGATTTCCATTTGCTTGGAAAATCTCTTTCAATCCCTCCACCTTGAACTTATGTGTGTCCTTAAAGCTGAAGAGAGTCTCTTGTAAGCAGTATATATTTGGGCATTGTTTTTTTAACCCATTCAGCCACTCTATGCCTTCTGATTGGAGAATTTAGTCCTTTTACATTTAAAATAATTAACAGGTAAGGACTTATAATATGATTTTTCTTAATTGTTTTCTGGCTCTTTTGTAGTTTTCTTGTTCCTTTCTTCCTTTGATGTCTTCCTTTGTGAACTGATGATTTTCCATAGTGGTATTTTTTGATTCCCTTCTCTTTATCTTTTGTGTATCTACTGTAGGTTTTTGCTTTGTGGTCGCAATAAGACTTATAAAAAGCATCTTATAGATTTAACAGCCTAATTTACTCTAACAACACCTTAACTTCAATTGCATAAAAAAATTCTACCCTTTTATTTACCACTCCCTCCACACACGCATTTTGTTTTGGATGTCACAATTTACCTCTTTTTATATCGTGTATTCATTGACAAATTTTGTAGCTACACTTAATACTTTTGTTCTTTAGGCTTTATACTAGAGTTAAGTCCTTAGCATACAACCATAATACAGTATTAGAGTTTTCTGGATTTGACTATATACTTATCTTTATAAGTGTGTTTTATATTTTCATATGTTTTCATGTTACCAATTAGCAACCCTTTACATCAGCTTGAAAAGTTCCTTTCAGCATTTCTTGAAGGCAGGTCTAGTAGTGATGAACTTCCTCAGCTTTTGTTTGTTTGGGAAAGTCTTTACCACTTCTCTATTTCTGAAGGACAACTTTGCCAGGGAAAGTGTTCTTGGTTAGCAGTGTTTTTCTTTTGGCATTTTGAATATATCACCCTACTGTTTCCTGGCCTGTAAGTTGCCTGCTGAGAAATCTGCTGATAGACTTGCAATGGTTCTCTCGTATATGATGATTTTTTTTCTCTTGCTGTTTTTGAAATTCTCTCTTAGTCTTTGATTTTGGACAGTTTTATCATAATATGCCTTGGAAAAGATCTTTTGGGTTGAAATTTTAGAGGGGAACTTTGTGCTTCATGAACTTGGATGTCCAAATTTCTCCCCAGATTTTGAAATTTCTCAGCCATTATTTCTTAAAATAAGTACGCTGCCACTTTCTCCCTTTCTTCTCCGGGACTCTGGTTATGATAATGGTAACTCAGTGGAAATTGTGATGTCATATTTGGCATAATTTTATCAATATCCCAAAGGATAAGTATTATTATTTTTAAAATTTATTTATTTTATTTATTTTTATTTTTGGCTGTGTGGTGTCTTTGTTGCTGCGTGCAGGCTTTCTCTAGTTGTGACAAGTTGGGGCTACTCTTCATTATGGTGTGCAGGTTTCTCATTGCAGTGGCTTCTCTTGTTGTGGAGCACAGGCTCTAGGCGCGTGGGCTTTAGTAGTTGTGGCACATGGGCTCTAGAGTGCAGGATCAGTTGTGGTGCACGTGCTTAGTTGCTCCACAGCATGTGGGATCTTCCCGGACCAGGGCTCGAACCCATGTCCCCTGCATTGGCAGGCGGATTCTTAACCACTGCACCACCAGGGAAGCCCCAGGATAAGTATTGTTATCCTCATTTTATTGAAGATGAAAGTAAGGTCCAGTGTCCCACCCAACAACTTATGATTAGAAGCTGTAGAGATAAGACTCCAATGAAAATCTTCCATTTAAATTATTAGTAGACTGTATGATTTATGGCAATACACCTTGCATTGGCTTTTGTTTTTTCAGATTCCCAGAATGTTATAAAATTCCCCACATAGCAATTTCATACTCTGTATCCCTTTACAGAATCTCTGCCCATAAAAATTATTGATTCAGGCTTCCCATTGTTTGGGAAGAAGAGATACGTTTTATTAAGTTAGGAATGAGAAATGAATTATTTATTGAACAAAGCAAAATGAAACATTGATTAGAGGGAGGAAAAAGTATATTGAGCTTCCTTAGAGATGATCTGGACCTCATTGTTCAAGTTCTAAACATACTGAATACAGAAAACAGAGTCAGCAAGCATATCGTGGAAACTATTCACGGACTAGACAGAAAAATATTAACTCATAGAAAGCTCACAGAGTTGATTCTTAGAGTCGGAGCACCTGTGTGCTTTAGTTTCTAGAGGCGATATCACTATTAAAATTGTTTAATCTTTCTGGAGCTCAATTTTCTCATCTGTAGAATAGGAATAATAAAGCCTATTCTTCTCTTGGGGTTGTGAAGCTCAAATGAAATAATAACCATTACTATTGACTTCTGTGCTCTTCCTAGGACCCTCTGTGGGCAGGCTATATCTTCTTGAGTGAGAGCAAGGGGCACATGTTGCTCCAGTTACTGTGAGCCTACAATTCTTCACCCAGTTCCAACATGTAAGTTCTTCCCCCACACCACCAAGCTGGGTGTCCTATAATTCAACTCAATTCTGACACTGTTTACTTGGAGATACCGTCAGATTCCACAGGTTAAAGGCTCAGTCCCCAAGACTAACCTCCACTTCAGATACCAATCATAGTCCAGGCTGTCGCCCATGCTTCTGACCAACTGGCTACAAATTACAGCATCCCATAACCCAATTCTTGGGTTTGATTAATTTGCTAGAGTGGCTCACAGAACTCAGGAAAACAGTTTACTCACTGAATTACTGATTTATTACAAATGATTTTAAATGCAAATCAACAGCCAGATGAAGAGATTCATAGGGCAAGTGTGTGGGGAGGGGCACGAGGTGTCCATGCTCTCTGAGCATGCCTTTCTCCCCAAATCTCTACTTGTTCACCAACCTAGAAGCTCTCCGAAACTCCTTCCTTCCTTTCTTTTTTTTTTCTTTTCTTTTCCTTTTTAATGCAGGCTTCATTACATATGGATGGTAGATTAAATCCTGGGCCATAGGCGATTAAACTCAATTTCCATCCCCTTTCCCCTCCCACAAGGTAGGGAGTGGTGGGTAGAGGGTGGAGGTGGGGGGAAATGAAAGTTCTGACCCTCCAACAGGCAAGGAGCCCCCATTCTTAGGTAACCTAAGGTCTTTCTGAAATTCACCTCATTAGCATAACAAAAGACACCATATGGCTCTCCACACTTAAGAAATTCCAAGCCTTGTAGGAGCTCTGTGCCAGGAAAGGGAAAAGAAGACCAAATGTACATTTCTTATTATAAATCACAATATCACATATCCTAAGCCAGCTTTCTCAGGAGAGAAGAATAAGCCCGTCATTTTTCAGCTTAAGGTTCCTTCCATGTAGCAATGCCAGTTGGAAAATAGTCAAGACCATGTGGATATGTCGTTATTATGTATCTATTATGTCTCCATAGAGCAAAAAACTAAGGCTTAGAAAAATTAATTAACTTTGCAAATATCACACAAATTGTAAGCTATAGAACCAATATTTGTATGTAGATCTGTAAATTTCTAAGTATTTTCTTTTAAACAGTATCTACTATTAAAGTCAGATATACAACTAATCAAAATAAACACATATTTGTACCATAATTTGAGAAGGTTTTGGGTTCTAGAAAACACAGATTGGCATTAGTTACTCACCTGGCATAGTTATTTTATGTAGATAATCACAAAAATTTTGCTTCCATACTTGCTTTCTTCTTTGTGGTCTTCCTGCTGAAACAACCTCAGAATTTCCTGTATCACTGAAACTGAAGAAAAGAGAGGGTCTATTTTTAAGAAATTAATATCTAAGTATTATAACTTATATATGCTTATTGTGGATAACTTGGAAAAGACAGATTAAAAAAAAAGTATAAGGTCAAAATTACCTAGTGCCATTTAGCTGTAATTCCTGTGTATATGTTGCTTATATAAACTTCCAGAAAAATGTTGTGTTACAAAATCGGGAACCTTTGACAGGGTATGAAGAGCAGTTTTCTTTCTTTTTTTTTTTCCCTGATAAAACATTTTTACTACATCAAAGAATTAAAGTGTTTAATATTATATTTATATCATAGTGAATGATACTAAATATCTGTGGTTTTAAGACATGTGAGTAAAATGTTTTGAGGTTGACCTTTTGTAAAACATCACAGACTTGGATCATTTCAAAGACTATGTTGGAACTCATGCTAGGATCTCGTTCAACTAAAGTTTTTATGTTGCATAGTTTAAACTGTTCATTTTCTTACATTATCAAACATGATAAATTAAAGATTATGTCTCAATAGCCAACTATAGATATTCTAAATTAAAGAGTGCCTTTATCACTGTAGTGAAAACGATTTTAAGCACTTTGAAATTTTTGCAGCTATTATATAGATATTCTTGAAGTTTCAATAGTCAAGAATATACAAAAATATCTCAGTAAATATTTATTTCAGTTTATGTATTCAATTATGAGTAGCTTCTTAAGCAAGAATAAAGATTCTTTATTCCCTATTTTCTTTACAAATGTTTCATATGACAACTTTTGTAAAAATCTTGTAGTAGGCTTAAAGAGTGTTAGTATTTCATATTTTAGTTTGTTGCCACTTAATTGAACAGACATGAATTTAAGAATAAAAAGCATATCATTATGAAAATAATCATCAGTTATGTTTTCCTAATACTGCTTTCTATACCTGAAATGATTATTAAATTGTAAATTATTTTATTAAAAAAAGAAATACTCAAAAGGGTTCAATGAATATTCTTGAGCACTTACCATGTTTTATTTTGGGTTCTCCTAAAAAACAGGTCCTGAGACAAGGATTTGAGAGTAATTTGGGAACTAATTTGAGTGTAAATTGGGAAGGTTTCAAGATTATTTAGGAGGTGAAGGGAACACAGGTTGGGGATTTTCTAAGTGAGACAGGGGAAGAAAAAGGAACCAGTGACATGTGTCTCACTGAGCCAGCTACCATTATGGATGACTGGAGCTTGATTCTGCTGGGGAAATTCTGTAAGCTAGTGTAGGATACATCAGGGTCAAAGGAACTTGACCTACCTGAATATCAAAGGAACTGGGACATTTATACACTAATTGGCAGAGGGGGCTCGGGAAGAGAGTGAAAACCCTGAGGGAAAGAAAGGCAGAGGCTGGCTGTTGAAAGTTGGGCCAGGGTGCACTGAACTACTAAGAGGAGTTGGGGGATGCAGGTGGGACAGGAGCAGCACCTGATTTTCGGTGTATAGAAGTATAGCATCAATAATTGAGGAAAGCTAAAATCAAAATGGATGAGTTTTTCTGAGCACACAAGTTGGATTGAGCACAAGTATAAAATCAGAGTTGTTTTTTCTCTTTTTTTTCCCAAAGCTCCCTTGTCTTGTTTTTCTATTTTCTTTGTTCTTGCCCTACAGGTTTTCCCAACCAGAGCCCCCACTGCCAATGGGTGAATAAATATCCTAGTCACTTCTACTAGACTACGCTGTGCAGTTCTTCAATACTCAGTCTTGTCTCGATTGTGCCTAGACCCCTTCCTTAGAATAGTTTGCACAATCTTTCCACATTCAGAGAGCCTGGGATGTAGTATTAAGATTGGCTTCCATTTTAGGCTTGGTCCTCCTGTTTTCTTTGTAATTTGTCCCTGCTGTTTTTAAAGAGATTTGCATTGATTTTGTGACCTGCTAGTGGATGCTTAGAGGAACTTAATTGAAAAGGGACTGTGAACAATTTGGTAATGTGGGAAATGTAATGTAGGGGGTAAAATGAAAAATATTTAGCACACAACATGGTGAGGACACTTAACAATCGCCATGGACTCTTGACTGAAGTTTGGTTCTCTACTCCGCCAGAGTTAACTTTCTGGTAGTTGGCTGATTCTGGGGCTTCAAGGGAGAGAGGCTGGGATGACTGGGATAACTTGAGGATTACCTAAGGGGCTCATAGCCATGGCTAACTACCAATTGGCACTGAGATATTATAATATTTTAACAAACTGTAAGTGCTGGCTGAAACTCAGCCCTGCGTATAACCTAAATAAAAACTTTATCAATATTTACTTCTTTGAATTGGGTTTTTTGCCTGCACCTGTTTGCATATGGGGAAAGGGAGTCTACAGAACCTCCCAAATGTCCGTAATTCACACTGGTTGTGGTCTAGTGACAGTAGGAGGTATGACCTCTAAAGTGACAATATGGACTGGATTAGTCTAGATGGGTATCTTAAAACCCTTGCTCTGATGCCATTTCCAAACAACAAGAAGTTGTGTACGTTTATTTATCTACTTTTGTATATAAGGTTATCAAGGAAAAGCTACAGGCTAATTTTTCTCTTTTTCAAAAAATATTATTTATTTTTGGCTGCATTGGGTCTTCGTTGCTGCTCACGGGCTTTCTCTAGCTGCCTCGAGTGGGGGCTACTCTTTGTTGCAGTGCACGGGCTTCTCGTTGTGGAGCATGGGCTCTAAGCACAAGGGCTTCAGTAGTTGTGGCGCATGGGCTTAGTTGCTCCGAAGCACGTGTGATCTTCCCAGATCAGGGATTGAACCCATATCCCCTGCATTGGTAGGCTGATTCTTAACCACTGTGCCACCAGGGAAGTCTACTTCTTCTTGAAAGTGTGATCCCCTGATGCCTGCTATACATAGCAAATTCCTGAAGGAAAACACCAGAATATGGATGAGCTGAATACCAAAATCTGGGTTGATTTTTCTTTTCTTTCTTTTTTCTTTGTTTTTGGCACCCAATCTCTTTTATGGAGTGGGGGGAGGCCCTGAGGGGGAGCTCTCACTGCACAGCTTGTTCATTAGCGCTGCTTCCTGGGTCCTGCGGCTTCATCACATCCGGCAACTCCGGTGGGCTGGAGAAGGGTTTGATGGGCAGGGTCTCAAATGCTTCACCTGCCGGTAAGGCTAGCCCCACCCGCGGCTGGGTCTGGCTGGTGAAGCCACACTCACCCAATATCTTGCCATCGTCCAGAAACCGGTGGTCCTTGTACAGCCGCTGCTCGTCTGGCAGCTGCTTGAGAATGCCCTCGACGGTGCGCTTCAACAGGAACATGGTGCTGGACGCTTTGCCTTCCATAAAGATGATGGTCTTGCGGCGCCGTATTTTGAGGAACACGTCCACACCGGCTACTGCCTCTCCCCTTCGACTAGCCGGAAGCTCCGCCCCCTTCCTGGCAGCCCACACGCCGGCCCCCAGGGTGCCCGAACCTGGCGGCCCCGCCCCGCCCCGCCCCGCCTCGTCTGGCTTGATTTTTCTAATCAAGGGGAAGTGAGTAATTTGGAATGCTAAGGATTTAAATGAGTCATGAGCTTTCTCTTAGAAATAAAGAATTTGGTATTTCTCTGTTTTCAACATGTGTAATAGATTCTGAAGGAGATTCTGAGAATCTATGGTGCTGTTAAGCTGAATCTACTGTACAAATGAATAGTGTATAATTATTGCAAAATGTATAATTTTCAATTGTATATTCGTGGATTTAAATCACTTCTGATGTGACTTTTTCCTGAAGCGATTTTTCTGATTTCATGTTCATGCTTTTTTATTAATATTGTTGCAAAGAAAAAATATCCTCCAAAACTTGGAAGAAAAAAAAAAAAGATTGTGTCACCTTTGTTTTTATTTTTAGACAATGTCCTGTTCCTAGGTCAAAGTTGGCAAGTTTTGTTTGTTTTCTGTAAAGGGCCAGATAGTAAATATTTTAGACTGTGCTCACCACGTGGTCTCTATTCAACTCTGTAGCAAAAGCAGCCATGTATAATACGTAACAAATGGCTGTGGCAGTGTTCCAACAAAACTTTATTTACAAAAAACAAGTGGTCAGCTAAGCCCAACTATAGTCTGCTGACCCCTGCCCTAGAGTCACAAGATATACAAGTTTGTTTGACTTGCCATTTACTGTTGATTAAGGTCCAGACAACTCACAACTTTGTAAAGTTGGATGTTCCTTTATTGGAAACTGGTAAGATATAAATGATTTTTCCCAATATTAGGCAAGTAATTTTTGTGCAATGAAAATTATTTTTGCCTGATAATAACACGAATGATTTTTCATACATAGAAAAGTTAGTCCCAAAGACTGGTCTTATTTCTGGTAGGACAATGACCAATTTTGCATCTAACTTTGTGATTTATCACAGCATTCTTCCTTTGCTTCATTGATTATATAATCATTAGTTCTCTGTATTTTTTTTTATAAAGCCAGAAATGGTATGATCCCTTTTTATTTATTTATTTATTAATTATAAATTTATTTATTTTTGTCTGTGTTGGGTCTTCATTGCTGTGTGTGGGCTTTCTCTAGTTGCGGCAAGCTGGGGCTACTCTGTTGTGGTGTGTGGGTTTCTCATTGTGGTGGCTTCTCTTGTTGCAGAGCATGGGCTCTAGATGCATAGGTTTCAGTAGTTGTGGCACGCAGGCTCAGTAATTGTGGCACGCAGGCTCAGTAGTTGTGGCATGCAGGCTTAGTTGCTCCACGGCATGTGGGATCTTCCCAGACCAGGGATGGAACACCTGTCCCCTGCATTGGCAGGCAGATTCTTAACCACTGTGCCACCAGGGAAGTCCTCCCTGTATTCTTTTCTGAACCATCTTTGTCATCCTGCTGTCTCCCTCATTAATGAGTTTAATAAAACTTAAATTCCTGCTCATTATGGTTTTATATAAGAATTGCAATCTATGAAACACTTTGAAAATTATACTTTGGATAACATTCTGTTAAGATATTTACCTAGATTAGACCCCACGTTCTTGTCCTTCAATTTTATGACCTGGGAGAGGAAGAAAACAATGTTCTCAACTTCCAAACCAACAGGCAATTCTAAAATAATGGAACTAAGAGCTAAAGATAAACTATCTGAATGTGATACAGAAGCCACAGGTGCCTTGGATGGAGCAACCATTTAATCTAAATGCTGGGATGTGTCTTCAAGTTTGGTGATAGTAGAAAGTGTAGGAGACTAGAATGTGTGATCCCAAAATATACCTCTTTAGCATAAATGTCAATATTTAAAATTGACTATTTTGAGAAACAGCAGACACAGGAGAAGTTCTGAAAACAGGGTATAAGTTGTCTTTTTGTAAGGGAAATTTCCATTTGTAGAGGAAATTTCCATTTGTGAAGGTGTCTTCCTCTCTGTACCAGGAAGAGAAGGATGACTCTAAATCACAAGAAACTCATCAATAGAGAAGGAACAGTCTTAAATCCGCATAGCAAACCTTATGTTTCTTTACATACTTTTCCTGGTCACCTTCCCATAACTTACCTCCCCACACCCCCACCCCACACCCTTCTTCTTCTGTTTTAAATGAAGATGGCATTTAAGCCCAAGTTCTAGCCACCTCTTTGAGTTACTCATCTGTGAGTTTCTCCCATGTATATGTGAGATATACATGTTGATAAATTTCTGTTTGTTTTTCTCTTGATAATCTGTCTTTCATTACAGGATTCCCAATGGAGAGCCTAAAAGGAGAAGATATTTCTTCTCTCCTACAAAAGCATAGGCATGTGTTTTAAGTTCTATTATAATTTGATAATGTGCACAGGATAAACCTCTCACATCAGTTTCTATTTTCTGGCAACATTTATCTCAAGATTGCAGGTATTTTACCCACTGGAAGTAATCAGCACACTTCTCTAATGCTGCCTTTACTTCCATACATTGAAAGTGAAACAGAATTAAAGTAGCTTTCAAGTGTATGCTAAAAACATTCATTTAATAATTTTTCCCAAAAAGCAACCCTCAGGGGAATTTGAAAATTCCACCTACAGTTCCCCCTTTGGCTCACAGCAATGACTGTACCTGCATTCAGGAGAGGCTGAACCTTTGAAGGACAGCTGAGTTCATGCCAATCAGCAGGCAGTGGCAAAATGAAATGAATTTTTTTTCGCATTAGACTAGATGGTGTAGTGCCAAGCTGAAAAATAGTCTGTTTCATTTGGATTCATGGGGTTTTTTTCCTAGTCTTTGATTTGACTTGAAAGTCAAACTGAATGTCTGAGATAAAAATGTCATGCAGATCATAACTCAGTGCTCCTGGGTTCATTGGAGATGGACACAGTTGAAACTCTTGACTGAGATATAGAGAGGTCAGTTCAGCTATGCTGTTCCCCAGCCATCCCCTGCTATTCCTCACTCCAAAAGAGTAGTTCACTTTATTATGTCCAGTTGAACCTCAGGTAAGAGGTTCAGCTGGGCTCCTAGAAGCTTAAAGACAGTCAATTCATGAAAGTATTAAAGGATAACTTTTTAGAAAAAATAAACCCACATACATATTTAAAATGGACACATGTCAAAGATTTTATTTATTTAATTAATTAATGAGGGAACCAGTAAGATGTTACCACCAGTTCAAAGGAGACTCCAAAAAGAATACACATATGTAGGCTATCAGGAATGATGCAATGAATTTAGATTTGCTTAACTTGTGCCAAAATAGCTTCTTCCACAGAGAGGAGGAAAATTAATTGAACCTCCTCCAAATTCATTTGCATATATGTGGACAAGAATCATTTGTATCTCTTTCAGTTCTCTAAAACTTACAGATTTGTAGAAAACATTACTACAATGAAGGGTGTAAAGACCCCATAGAATCAGATAACTTGGAGGGGTATGCTAGACAATGCATAGTTTTCCATTGAAAACATCAGGAATTTTTTAGCTGTATTTCAGTCCTTCATAATTTTTCCCTACAAAAGAAAACCTGACTAACATTATGTTTGTATCTCTAAGGTTATATAAAACAAAAAAGGCGATAGTGTCCTTCTCCTGCATCTGTTTGCCAAAAACAATCAAAATAGGGCAACAAATGAACTTGAGTAGCAGATACTTGAAAGCTGGAGAAAACAAATGGAAGGAAAGTAAACTTTAAAATACCCTTTGCTTAATCATTGTCTTTATAGCACATTACTTTGTGTTTCACGTTGTGGAAAATTTTAAGAGAAACACTACATGGATGAGCTGTCCTTTAAGCCACACTGTTTTGATTTCACAACTTTTCAGCATTTTGGAATGTTAGGAAAAGCACCATGAATCTTTTAACCCTGAATCAAAAGCTTTGGAAAATAATATGAAAGTCTTATGACAATTTTTCATGGAAGAATTAGGAGACACCACACTGCATTCAATCCAGCAAGCCTTCCTAACAACTCTTCTTACATACCTCTCCCCCCACCCCAAAATTCCACTCCTAATGGCTGTTCCTCAGTCTCTTCTCTCTCACCTATGTTCCAAAGGCCTTTAGTTGTGCTAGCTTATCTCCCTATCATTTCTTTTTTTGCTTTTATAAAAGGTAATTTCATCTTCTCATCTTCTTCAAGTTTTCTCTCCTTCTACTATGCCTCTCAGCACAATGTCCTGGTAAACGAACCAAGCAAATACTATATCCTTTGAAGTGAATGAAGAGGGATACCACAAAAACTTGTAATTTGATATGTTCCTTCATGCCACACTTTATTTTCAACCTAAAGATTAAATATCTTTGCTATATACCTTGAAATATAATAGCTGCTACATCATAATTTTAAGTAGGTATACCACACAAGATAATGATTTTTATAAAAATGATAACATTTATAAAAAAAGGATTCCTAAGCTTTTTCTGAATGTTAACTGGGTTCCTCCTGACACTCTCAAAATTCGGGCAGGCAAAAGGACTGTATTAGTTTTCTAGTGCTGCCATAACAGAGTACCCAAGAATGGATGGCATAAACAACAAAGATTTATTCTCTCACAATTCTGGAGGCTGGAAGTCCAAGATCAAGGTGTTGCCAGGGTTGGTTTCTTTTGAGGCCTCTCTCCTTGGCTTGCTACCTTCTCCCTGTGTCTTTACATGGTCTTCCCTCCATGTGTATCTGTATTCCAATCTCCTCTTCATTTAAGGACACCAGTCACATTGGATTAGGGCCTACAGTAATGACCTCATTTTAACTTAATTCCCTCTTTAAAGACCCCATTTTAAAACACAGTCACATTTTGAGGTACAGAAGGTTAAGATTTCAACATATGAATTTTGGAGGGCCATAATTCATCCCTCAACAAGGACTGTTCTTTCAATTTCAGTAGAAGAAGGATGTCAGGTGTTCAGGGACTAAGTGACCACTGAACAGTCTAAGGAACACAGCCAGCACATCCAATTGATAATCTGTACTATGGATTTCTTTAAGTCATTCTTAGAAGAAAGAGATGTTAGAATTACAGACCTTCTTAGAGTTTCAGAGTTGGCATTATAGAACAAGAAAGCAATGCTTTTTTTGTCTTTAATTTAAAGATATAAATGATGGACATATGCCAACCTTATAAATATCCTTCAAGGTATCTAGGTTAGCTATTTCCATAGCTGGTCTAAATATTCATGCAAAAGTATTATAGGTATTTTTTGTGTGTTTTTTAACAACTGTATTGAGATATAATTTACACAGTGTAAAGTTCAGTAGTCTAAAGTGTACAATTATCATGAATATTTATGTGTGTAATTATGTGGGAAATTATTCTGCACTCTATGTAGATTAATGTTAATCTCTATGATAACTCTACAAGGTTGACATCACTGGCATTTATAGATGAGGACATGAAGCTTAGAAATGAAAATAACTTTCTCAGATTCTCCCAGGTAATAAGTAGGAGAGTTGGTCATTCAAACCCAGGTCTGTGGGGTCTAAAACCTAGGCCCTATATACCACACCACTCAGCTAGTCCTTCCCCATTTTACCATATGTAACACATTCTCATTGTATGGAAATCAAAGAGCACAGCTAAATAAAAAGAAAATAAAAATCATTTGTAATCCTTACCCAGAGTTTACCATCTATAACCATTTTGATATGTAACCTTACAGTTGTTTTCCCATTCATATGTGTCAAGCACATATAACTTCATACACATAAACTCATTTGTATCTTTATTTTCTTCAGATAAAATTAAGTGTATCTCTGACCTTCATCCTACAAGGTTGTCAGGAGATCCTGGTAAGTATTGAGGCTCCTGATGTTCCTTGAGGTCAAAGAGAAAATTGGGAGATTTGTGTACTACTGGGAGAGTAGAGGGAGGCCTCTGATCTTCAGTCTAGCATGGCAGCCTTCATTATTGTCTATGGTTCAGCAGTTCAGGAGAACAGGAACTGTACTGATTCAGGGCCCAGAGGAGCACAGACAGCCTTGCTCCAATGGGAGGCTCAGTGCTAGTTTTAGCTTCCTTCTGAGATCTTGCTACCTAAGGGTACTGAGAAGCGTGGGGTCTGGGTCCTCCAGCTCACTGTGCACCCCGCTCTACTTTAAGGATTTCCCTTTATCTGCCTCTGCCTGTCACTCTTTCTCCTGCAATTCCTTCTCCCATTGTATAGTCACTTTTTTTTTTAACATCTTTATTGGAGTATAATTGCTTTGCAATGGTGTGTTAGTTTCTGCTGTATAACAAAGTGAAACAACTTTACATATACATATATCCCCATATCCCCTCCCTCTTGCATCTCCCTCCCACCCTCCCTATCCCACCCCTCTAGGTGGTCACAAAACACCGAGCTGATCTCCCTGTGCTATGTGGCTGCTTCCCACTCACTATCTATTCTACATTTGGTAGTGTATATATGTCCATGCCTCTCTCACTTCGTCCCAGCTTACACTTCCCCCTCCCCGTGTCCTCAAGTCCATTCTCTACGTCTGTGTCTTTATTCCTGTCCTGCCCCTATGTTCTTCAGAAACTTTTTTTTTTTTTTAGATTCCATATATATGTGTTAGCATATGGTATTTGTTTTTCTCTTTCTGACTTACTTCACTCTGTATGACAGACTCAAGGTCCATCCACCTCAGTACAAATAACTCAATTTCATTCCTTTTTATGGCTGAGTAATATTCCATTGTATATATGTGCCACATCTTCTTTATCCATTCATCTGTCGATGGACACTTAGGTTGTTTCCATGTCCTGGCTTTTGTAAATAATGAACATTGTGGTACATGAATCTTTTTGAGTTATGGTTTTCTCAGGGTATATGCCCAGTAGTGGGATTGCTGGGTCATATGGTAGTTCTATTTTTAGTTTTTTAAGGAACCTCCATACTGTTCTCCATAGTGGCTGTATCAATTTACATTCCCACCAACAGTGCAAGAGGGTTCCCTTTTCTCCACACCCTCTCCACCTAAATAGACATTTCGCCAAAGAAGATATACAGATTGCCAACAAACACATGAAAGGATGCTCAACATCACTAATCATTAGAGAAATGCAAATCAAAACTACAATGAGGTATCACCTCACACCAGTCAGAATGGCCATCATCAAAAAATCTGTATAATCCCTTTTACTCAAGTTTAAAAAAACAAGAGCTAGGAAGGGAAATGTTTACAGTTCACAACTCCCTTTTGAAAAAAGAGAGAGTTAAAGGACTTGGCTATTGTGAAAAAATTTTTAATTTATTTATTATGATTATGATTTACAAAATCATATTCTACCTGCTGTTTTTATCTAATTTGACAATCTTTATTGTTTTTAATTTGATTTTTTCTTATTATTGAGCTTAAAGAATTTTTTGTGTATTTTGGATATAAGTTCCTTATCAGATATGTATTTTGCAATTATTTTCTTCCATTCTGTCTTTCATTTTCTTAAGTGTCTTTTATAGAACAGAAATTTTAAATTTTAATAAGATGCAACATATCAGTTTTTCCTTTCATATATTGTGCTTTTGGTATTGCGTCTAAACACTCAGTTTCTCAACATATAGGGATTTTCCCCATTTTCTTCTAGACCTTTTATAGTTTTTCACCTTACCTTTAGATCTATGATTCACTTTGAATTAATTTTTGTAAAGTGTTAAGTCTATATCTAGTTTCCAATATCACTTATTGAAAATACTGTTCTTTCTCCATTGAATTGCCTTTGAGCCTTTGTCAAAGATCAGTTTGACTTTGTGTGCTAGATATTTGGCTATATTTTGTTGGTCTATTTCTGGGCCCTTAATTCTATTTCATTGATCTGTGTGTCTATTTTTTTTACTGATACCATGCTGTTTTGATTATGGTAGCTATATAGTAAGTCTTGAAATTGGGCAGTTTAAGTCCTCCAACTCTGTTCTTCTTTTTCAATATTGTGTTAGTTATTCTAGGCCTTTTCCTTTTTGATATACATGTTAGAATCAGTTTGTTGATATCTACAAAATAGTTGCTGGGATTTTGATTGGGATTACAGTACATCTATAGATGAAGTTGGAAAGAATTAACATTTCTGGCCAGGATTGTCCACCAATGACCCATGGGAGATGGTTGATGAATGCCCAAGCTTTCCCATTGCTCAGGTGTGACATCTCTGTGCATGTTTCACAGAGCATCCCAGAGGTCCCCAGGAGGATCAAGCACCAGTTACCCACAGTGGCAACTTCTCATTAAGATAGCCTTTATTGAATATCTTCTCTTCCCTGTTCACTTTCCCATTCCCCTACCAGTTTTTCTTGCAATCACCTCCCAAATAAACTACGTTTCCTCAAAACCTCTTCTTAGGGTTTGTTTCTGGGGGATACAAACTACAACAAACCTGTGATAACACCCATATACTAAAAGTCAGGCTCAAATAAGACAACTCCATTTCCTACATGCACCCAGTTTCCAAAGCAGTATCAGACCTAATCAATTTAGATAGAAATTGCACAGTCAGATAACTTAATGCCTACCCTGAGCATTCAAATTATTCTGTAACAGATAGAAAACAAGTGCCCCTCTCAAGTCTGCTCTCTCTCCAGAAGGAATAAAGGATAAAAACACATTTAATTTCAACAAGCATGCATGTGTGAGAAAATCTACCTCAAAATAGCTAAAATGGTAAAATATATGTAGCTATTTTAAAGCCAGAAGATTTGGATTCTCCTCAGGCAGCTTTTAGCTTCTAGGGTTTTATGGCTCACTAGCTTTAGGTTAGAAAATTAGAATTGCAAAGTATGTTGTGGTTTTAGTCTCTGCCATTCTTTCATAGTTTTGTAATAGAAGGGTTTGGGGGAGGCGGGATATGGGAGGGGGGGATAAAGTTAGGGAGGAAGGAATGAAATGTACCAGGAGAACTTGTCCAACTATCTGTCTTAATTTTTAACAGCCTTCAAAGCAAGTCATGCACGCTGAGCATTGCAGAAACACTAGACATTTGTTGGGGGAAAAAAAGTCTTCTGGGAATGCACTCCTTGCAGGGAGAAAATGGCTTCATAAAGGAATGATGCAAACACTATACATTGCCCTGCCAGCAACTTCTCTCTTTATTTGCAATTGCAGAATGAAATATCCCCTATACCGAAGCCTCAGTCAGCTGCAAAAACAATGTGTTGTAATATGATATTTATTTTTGCTGAAATGGAGCCACAGCCTTGCCATTCCAGATTCTGCAGCCTTGCAAAAGCACCCAGAGAGGCTTCGTTGACCTTGGGGGAGTGCAGAAGGCTAATGAAACATCCTTACTTTTGCAATTTAATTTTTCTTCAAGAACCCAAGCCAGAGCTAGACGAGTTTCCATCTAGCTTTTGGAGGGAAAAACAAAAATGAATTAATTAAGATTATCAGACAGCCTTTACAAAATGTAATATCAGCCCTTTATTATGATATAATATCAGCCAACACTTGCTTCACTTTCCTTGCGAGGAATCGGATTGGAGCTGCTGATCATGGAAGAAGTACTCTGTTGTCTCAACCCACACATTCAAGCAATTTAAATCTAGTCTCCCAGAGACCTGACATCATAAAGGGAAATTATGTTCAGGTCTTCTAATCTATGAAAACATTACCTCAACACTGTTCAACTCAGTCACTATCATGATTTTGCTCTGTCCCTGAATCACCAAACTTCACAGAAGAGAAATTATTGCTGCGCTATTTCACCACCTAATATTTCCTTAATTCTAAGATCGGCTGCCATAGAACACTTGAATGATGCTGTTCTTTGGAAGGCCATCAAGGACTTCACCTTCTCCAATCCAATAAGCATTTTCCGTCCTGATGGACTGCACCATTGGATACTGCTTACCTACCTCTCCTTTCATAGTGAAGCCTTGTGTCTTCTTGCCTTTGTTGACATGGTGCTTCTCTCTTCTTGCGCATCCTCCCAGCCCTCCCTTGTGGTCATTCTCCAAAGGCTCTTGCTTCCAAACTCTTACTCTTTATATTCGATAAGCATCCATTCTCATATTTTTAGTCATCACCTCCCTGATGGCTGGAGCTTAAGCAGCAATCTTGAATGATGAAATGCCCTTGAGGATGGAATTCCCTAGTAGAGGATGCTGAAGAGCACATTAGAAGAAGCTTGGCCCCCTGATGACTTTGTTGGATGCACATTTGTTTGGCCTTGCATACCTCCCGATTTCTTCTACATGCTAGAATAAACTCTATGTGTTTAAGTCATTGTTAATTCGGATTTTCTGTTATATGCCACAGAATCTAATTCAGGTAGTAAAAATGGGTATAATAATGCCTTCTCGTAAAGTCAGTGTAAGGTTGACACGATATAATATAGGTCATATGCCTGGTTCTTGTGCTTAGTGAGGCAGAGCCCTACGCAGTCAAAACATTGTAGATATTATTATTATAAGCTCTATGCCTACACTCGCAACTTCATAATGACCATACCACAGAACGTCAAGTACATTCAAAACAAATCCCTTCCAAATCCAACTCCTCCTCCTGATTACTTTATTCTTTGGTTTATGACATTACTAATCCTTAGTTGTAAATCAAAGTTTTGATTCTCTTCATTCTTTTCCTCCTAATGTAGAATTAATTGCTAATCTTATTTATCTAGTCCTTCAAATTTTCTCCAATTAATTTCCTCATTTTTCTATTTCCCCTGCAAACACACTAAAAAGTTGAAGCTTTTTTTATCACCTACCCAAACTATTGCAATCATCAACTCAGTTGTTTCCCCACTTCTTGCATTATCTTCCTCCTCCAAGTTATCCTGTGGAAACCCTGAGATGAATCTTCCAAAAGCACTGCTCTAATCTTGTTACTCCTCCAATGAAAAACCTGAGTGGCTTGTCATTGCTCACTGTGTTAGACAACACACTCCTCAGACTGGTGTTTGAGACCTCAACCTATCTTCTGGTCCTCTTCTCCATCTCCTTCCATGCTCATCAATCTAGACTCTTTGATTTTCCTTCTGCTTTCTTAATTCTGTCCTTTGGTTCACACTTCACTCATGGAGAATGTCCTCTTCCTATTACACTCTCTACATTTCAATATCATAGCTAACTTTCAAAGCTTTATGGAAATGCAGTCAATCCTGGAAGTCCTCCTTCCAAAATAAATGTGATTTTCCCTTTACTCAAAGCACTTTGTATCTCTCTTTGGTGCTTGTGCTCTATTGCTTTATAGCAGTGATTCTCAAAATTTAGAGCATCATAATCACCTGGAAGAACTGTGAAAATAGATTTCTGGGCCTGATTCCCAGAGATCCTGATTCAGAGGGTCTGGGGTGGTGTCTGAGAATCTGCATTTCTAACAAAGTCTCAGGTGATACTACTGCTGCTGGTCTAGGGATCACACATTGAGAACTGCTTTCTCCTTATCTGTAGCTCATTCTCTCTACATTGTAAACTTCTTGAAATCAGACAATATGGTTTATTTTAATCTAATATTTCCTGAGACTCCCAGCACATGGTAGATAGTAACTTTATTTAAATGGAATCGAATAGAACAAGAAGCCAAGTTTCTGCTTTCGAAGTTGGCATTGTTTGGAGTTACATTCAATTGTTGGTGTCCATCATCTAGAAAGAACACATCTAAGTGCTTTTGCTGAGAGCATAGCCAAATTCTTTCTGGTCTTTACTTTTTTCTTGGTCTGGGCAAGACCAAGCATGTGCTTGGAGGATTGTTAGGTATTAAAGGCAATGACATGACATGGGTTCAGGGGAAGCAGTAGTTGAAGGGCTCCCTGAAAGGAGTAGGATGACAGAAGTTCAATATTTGGGAAATTAAGTGTGAAGGTTGCCATGGTAAAGTAACAACAGATTTCAAATCTATAATTGTACTTGGAGAGAGGCATGTTAGAGACCCCCTCCATATACTTTTGTTCCCTCTTATGCTTTTAATGTTTCAGGAGTCAGTCACTGTGAATTCAAGTTGCGCTTCTAATTGCCCTTATTATTATTCTCAGAATGTTCTTTAGAACCAACATGATTTTTAGGAAAGGAAATTAATTGCAGCTTTTCTTGGTTTGGAAATGTAGGTAACTGGGTATTTTGGCAAATTCATGTCCTGTTTTCCTCCTGTGTGTAGATAACAGACTGATAGTCTCCTTCTGCTGGTCTATCCAGTTATCCAGTTAAGGGCATTTTTTGCTGGCGGGTGAGAGAAAATTTTGCATATGGAAAGTGTTTTTGAAATGACAAGAAAATAAAGGACAAGTCAGCCAAAGAAACAAAAATTCCACAGCCATCCCCCAAAGGCCTTCGTCCTTAACTTTTAATATTTCATGTCATACTTCTCATGAAATAAGTCCTACAGAAAAAATGAAGGATGGATGGAGACCATTACAAGAAAGGATATATATCAAATAAGGATATTTTTTATTTTAAAGAGGCAATTCAGTTATACCCAGATGGAACATTAAAAAAGTCACAGCTATGCATCATCATTTTTCAGCAACTGAACAGATGGTACCTTTTCATTTGCACTGCGTGCCAACATAGTCAGTGCGTTCGGCTGTCTGCCCCACCCCCATCATGATTCCAAGTTTGCATGTAAGAGGACTTGTTGGTTAACTCAGAGACCGCTTGGGAGACTGCATTGCCTGGGGCTTTGACATTACTATTTTATAATATTTCCTCCTTCAAGGAAGCAGATGGGATAGTCAGACCATGACTTTTTGCTACTGTTCTTGAGCAAGGCACCCCAAGGCTTTCTGCCCTTTCCCAGAGACAGGCCACAGATCTACAGTGATGGAGAGAAGCAGTCAACATCGGCAGACCTTCTGTTAAAAGCTCTTGTTTACTTAAATGTCCTATTTCCTTGCTATTTTTATTTCTAGAAATCAGGGAGATACTTATCCTTTCTTGTCCCAATAAGGTTAAAAATAACAACTGATGTCATTAAGGGCCCACAATTTATGTCCTAAGTAAAAAAAAAAAAAAAAAAAAAATCCAAAAAAAAAAAACCAGTGACAATACACCACCACCACCACCATCATCCCACCTGACTGTTGGAATGGTTTGCCTAGGGATAGTGATAGAAATTCTGCTTCCTCTAGAGAAATTACTACAGTCTTTTGGGGGATGCGGGGCCCAAGAAAATCCCACATAGGGAAGGCACCAGGTAAATAATAACTGAGAAGGAACAAGGAGAATGAAATTATTTGCCAGGCTATCTCATGCTGTCCCTCAATTTCTGCTTCACTGTGATAAAAAAAAACTGGCCAGAAAGCAGAGAATCCCGAATTTTAGCATACCCTTGGGTCCTAAGGCATTTCACAGTCTAGCATTTACTTATTCACTTTAATTCTTTGCTTCCTATGTGATAAGCACTTATCATTTTCAACATTTCAGGACTATGTTAACCACTGTTGTCTCCTGTTCCCAGCTGTTAATGTAGAGCTGCCAGTCCTTTGAAAAGCTCTGTCTTCCTATTCTTCAGCCCTTCCTGTGTCCCTGCCCTTGGCCCTGTGGCTTTACATACAGCTCCTTCCCTCCAGAGGCTGAGCTTGCTTCCCTGCCCTTTGATTCTGATTTATCCATGTGACCTACCTTAGCCAATGGAATATTAGCAGTTGTGACTCAAGCAGAGGCTTGAGAAAGAACTTCTTCCTTTCCATTGTGGTCTGTGTCTCTGCTGTCTCCATGAATGCGTGCCCAGGCTATCTTGCTGGAGAATGAGAGATGTATGGAGTAAAGTTAAGTTGTCCCATTTGTCCCAGATAAAGACAGTCTGGATCAACCAAGGGCCAGTGGACTCTAGTACCAATCCTTTATCTTTCAATCCATTGTCCAAGTCTGGTTTTACCTCCAGTGTAATTCTCGAGTTTGCCCACTTTTCTCCACCTCCACAGTCACTGCCTTTGTTTAAAGCATCTGCACCATATTTTACCTGAATTTTGTAATGGCCTCTTAGATAGGGCCTTGCTTTCCCTCACCCTTCCCCATGAGGCTGTTCCCACTCAGCAGCCAAGGGATCTTTTAAAAACACAAATCAGAGGGTGTTAGTCCCCTGGGTAAACCCTTTGATGGATTCTCCTTGCTCTTAGAACAAAATCCAATATGTTAACACAACTTTCAAGGTGTGCATACTGTGCTTCCTCATCTAAACTTATAAAACCCTCTTCCATCCTCTTACTAGACTCCTATTCTACTGATCTCCTCTCTTTTACCCTCAAATGAGCCAAGCCCCTTCCCGTTTTAGAGTCTTTGCCCATAATGCTCCCTCTGGAATGCCCTTTCCCCAACAATTCGAATCACCATGCCCTCCATCAGTTTCTGCTTAAACATACCTTCTCCTGCAGATCCTCACTGTCCTTTATCAAACAAGCCCCTCCTAAGTCACAATCAGACCATTGAGATGGTTTCTTTCATAACATTAATCACAATCTATAATTATTCTATTTATGTATTTGGTTCTTTGTTGGCTGTCTTCTTCTTAGAATGTATGTTTCTTGTAGACAAGAATTTGATTTTCTTATTTTCACTGATATTTCCAGCATCTCACCTATAATCAGTGCTCTGTGTATGTGTGTATGAGAGGTTAAAACTGGAGGACTCTCTCTCTCACACACACATACAATATACATGTAATAATTAGTTGTGTGTATATGTTAATGAGTATTTTATCTTTAACTTCACACAAATATGTAATGCATATGTGGAACACACATATGCAATGTATACATTTGGGTATAATGTACGTATCTATGTAATGCGTCCTTTGTTTTTAACCTGACACACACACACACACACACACACACACACACACACACACAATTTACTCTTCAGAATCTTGAATTATATAAAAATATAAGTTGGACATCTTTTTATAGCAGCAGATATAAGCCCACCTCATTCCTCAGGTTGCATAGTATTCCTTTGTACCACGGATGTACCACAGTTTATTTAGCCAGTGTGAGCTAGTACTAAAATTGTTCCCATTTCAGTGATGAAGAAACAGAGGATGAGGGAAATCATTGGCTGAAGCAGCCCATGTTAGACGTGGGGTCTGAATCCCAGTAGTGGAATGGGAAGTGCAGACCTTGGCCGAGCACTCCCAGGGCATGAACACAGTTGGAGGCAAGTTTGTTGGGGGTCAGTTCCTGTTGCTGTTGCACTTCTTTGTGGCTTTCTGTTGACAGTCCTCTCTCCAATCAATCCATCCCAAGTTGAATGAGAGATATATGCCAGTGGTTTCCAAATATTAGTGCCCATAAAATCACAAGGAGGTCATGTTAAAACACAGATTGCTGGGCCCCACCCCAGAGATTCTCACTCAGCAGATCGGGGCTGTGGGCTGAAATTCTGCATTTCTAACAAGTTTTCAGGTGATGCTTATGCTACCAGTCCATGGACCACACTTTGGGTATGTGAAGTGCTCTGTAAACTCTAAAGCCCACACAAACTCAGGTGAATGTGAACTTTGAGTCTTTATTAAGCCCCTACTGAGTGCCAACTATGGTGACAGGCGTTATGGGGAAGAAAACCCTACCATGTGGGGCCTCACCACAAAGACTTAAGAATTTAGTTGGTGAAAACAAAACGTGTTGCAAAAACATAAAATTTCAGTGCAAGGAAGAGTGAGATAAGTGTCAAAGGAATAGTCTTAAATTAGAAACCAGTTCTGGGAAAAAGAAAAGACACTCTGTGCAGACCATCAAATTTTTGGCATCTACTTATTGAATATCAATTTCAAAACTTTCTTCCTTCATTTTAGTGAGTGCAGAATTAGCATTCTCCTGGAAGTCATTGACAGCTGTTTTGAACTTCTGCTTGCTGACCTGTCTCTTAGCTAAGACTGTCCTAAGATCCACATCGCCACAAAGGGAAGCTGTCTTAGGTAGAGCCTGAGATGAGGATTCTTGTGCAAGTGATTTATTTAGGGAGGGCATTTAGGAGGAAACTGTGACAGGGTGAGGAGAGTAGGACAAAGCCAGGCAGGAGTGGAATAAGGGTGTGGTCTCATCTGTAGCCTCAGCTTGACACCCTGAGGAGCTCTGGAGCATGAAGGGCACCAAGAGCTGTCCCACTTTGAGTCAGGGGGCCACCCTTAATACCCCAATGTCAGTCAGGCATTGGCAGTGGATTGCCCTGGGGTGGTGTGGTATCATCTCCTGGGTGGGGCACCTCCCATCAACACTTTCAGTAGGACCCTGCAGGCCCATGTGGCCCTCCACTGAGGTTCACTGGCCTCCTGACTTTTCCCAATTTCCACAGTCTTTGTAAATACATGCTTTTCTTGTCTTATTTCACAAGCATGTATTGCCCACATATTCCAGGCACTGGGTATTTGTGAGATCCTTTCAGGGCCTTAACTCCTCTGTTTCAAAGCTCACAGTGATGTTAACTGATAATGAAACCTGACCTGGTGGCTACAGGGAGAACCCTGGGCCTCTCTCTCTCCAGGGCCGAACATCTGTAATTTAGCCAGTGTGGGATTTAATGGCCTGCCTTTAGTCTAGCCCTCCCCTACCTTACTCCACACAGTTGTCTGGAGAATCCCCAGTAAAGAAAGTCTGACCACTCTCATGTAAAATCTTTACGGGTACCCTGTCGCCCTCAGAGTCAAGTCTAACTTCCCTGTTCTGGTCTGTAAGACCCTTCATGCTGAGATGTCTGCCTTCCTCATCTCTCACTCATTCTTAAGCTCAAGGAATGCAGAAATATCCACTCACCAGGGTCTTTGCATGTCCCGGTATTAGGTTGTAGTACAGGGAATAATGGTTACTCAAAGATGTTAAGTACTAATCCTTGGAAATTGTTAGTCTTAGTTTATAAGGAAAAGTGTCTTTGCAGATATGGTTGTTAAGGATATTGACATGGAAAGATTATCTAGATTATTCAGGTGGGCCTTAAATGAAATGACAAGTGTCTTCGTAAGACAGAGGCAGAGGGAAATTTGACACCGGGAAGACAGAGACAAAGATTGATAAGGCCCTAAGCCAAGGAATGCCAGCAGCCACCAAAAGCTGGAACATACTGTCCCCTAGAGCCTCCATAGGGAGTATGGCTCTGTCAACACCTTGACTTCAGACTTGTAACCTCCAGTACAGTGAAAGAATAAAATTCGGTTGTTTTAAGCCACCCAGTTGTGGTAATTTTTTAGAGAAGCCTGAGAAAACTATTACAACTGTAATATTACCTATTTATGGAATGACCTGCCCCCCCCACACCCACTCTCTCCCATAACACATAATCCATCAGAATGATTCCTATCTCGGCAGCTCACATGCCACCTCTCCAGGTAGGCTCTTAGACCTCTCCTCCAGGCCCCATTCTGAGTAGACACGTCTCCTCTATCTCCCACAGTTCCTTGAACAATCCCCTCTTATTGTTCTTGTCCTATTCTTTTGTATGACCATCCCTAGGTCAATCTCCCTGTTAAGTTTTGAATCCCCAGGGGCCTCATTAATTTTTGTATTCCCTGGGTTTGGTACAGTGCTGAGTGCAAAGTGGCATCTTGGTGAATGTATGTTTCTTGGCATGAAGAGGGGGTAGATGCTGCTGTTCAGTGGCCGAAGGGGAGATTCGGGGATCCGCAAGGCCTCACATCATTGGCCAGGGCCTGCTGTACGTGGGTGGGTGACAGCTCCCCTGGTGGAGTCAGCCACACGCAGGCTTCTCACCTGCGCACCTGCCCGTCAAGACCTCCAGCTCAGCCTGCTCGGATGCTCTCTGAGGCCTCTGGCCTGGGGTGCTCTCCTCAGCTTTGTGTCTGCAGAGCCTGTGTTTATTTTCTGCTTTGCTCTTTTTATATAATCCTCCTCTGTCCACTTACCTCTCCTGCCTCCCAAACAACTGTGACTCACAAGCACAAACGCTGCTCCCTTTTCCCATTATTTTTAGGCGTCTCACGATTTCCCTCATTATCACCTTTGGGCTAGAACAGGAGTTGGCCTGCAGTGTTTTCTGTCTCAGGGCCAAGCTGGGGAGAACAAAGCAAGTGACAGTTCAATAAACTGGGGGTCACATTAGTGTTCTAGCAATCTAGTTGTTTTGAGGAGGTAGCAGCTAAATGTGGAACTTGAAAATTAGGAACTGGGCTTCAGTCAAAGGGATAATGTTAGAGTTTTTTCAATTCTTCTTCTACAAATTAGCTGTCCAACTCAGACTTCCTGGACAGCATTTGCAGTCAGACTTAACAGTTTCTCCTAAAACTTGATCGTTTTCTATTAGCCTCCAAGGAAGGTAGATAGTTATTTTGTCCTTTTTGTTTTTTTAAACATTAGGTAAAAGGCTTCCGAGGAGAGGGTTTCGTTGTTGTATTTTCTCCCCTTTATGCTGTTTAGAAGCCATTGTAATGTTACAATTATGGAACCTGGTCTTTGGGGGAAGGTTCAATAATTTATTCACAAGGTGGATGAATTTGTTATCTGTTGCTGCATAACAAACTGTCCCCAAATTTAGCAGCTTAAAACAACAAGCATTTATGACCTCACAAAGTTTCTGAAAATCAGGGTATATTCTGGCTCAGGGTCTCTCATGAAGTTGCAGTCAAAATGTTGGTTGGGACTGCAACAGAGCAGGACCCTATGGGCCTTCCTGGGACAGACCCTACCCTCATATATTCTGCTGTAGCTCCTCTCTGAAGTACCCAGGTAATAGTATCTCATGCATATTTCTTGAGTTTTTCAGATGCTAAAAACCACCACCAAATAGAAGAAATTAACTACTTGATGATCATGAGCACATAACCCCCAGACCTTCTGGAGCCTAAGGATTAACAATGTTAACTGCTCTGTTACCACACCATCAACCAATCAGAGAACTGTGCATGAGCAGATCACATACCCTGTGATGCCCCTCCCTCACCTGGCCTTTAAAAATGCTTTCCTGAAATCCTTTGGAGAGTTTGGGGTTTTGAGGGGCATGAGCCACCCATTTCTCCTTGCGTGGCCCTGCAATAAACCTTTCTCTGCTCCAAACTCCAACGTTTTGTTGTTTGGCCTCACAGTGCATCAGGCACATGAACTAGCAGTAGGTAACAGGACTACTGCAGTCTTCAGAAGGAGCTGGAGTACCTGCTTCAAGAAGGCTTTTTCAGGTGCCCATTGGCTGGAGGCCTCAGTTCCTTGTCATGTAGACCTCTCTATGTATAAGGTTGCTTGAATGCCCTTATGACATGGCAGCTGGCTTCTGCTTCCAGAGCAAGTGATCCAAGAGAAAGAAAGGAAGAAGCCACAGGTCTCTGATAATCTAGTCTCGGAAGTTACACACTGTCACTTCTGCCTTATCCTATTCCTTAGAAGTGAGTCACTAAGTGTCCACTTAAGGGGAAGAGAATTAGGCTTCACCTATTGGAGGGAACATCAAAGAATTTACATATATATTTTAAACCACCAGAGTGGCTTTCCTTCAAATAGCTCCAGAGAAGACAAACAAATCCTTGTTACCCTGTGGATAAAATACCACCTGGTATTTGAATGTTCTGCTGAGAGGTTGCAAGAGACATGGAAGTCTTACCTAATAATCATTGGAATAGTGAAAAAAATAATACTTATGAGAACGGGTGAGAGGGTATTCTGTTCTTTTAGGTATGGATAACTGGAAGAACTTGGGAAGAGTAGGGGATGCCATTGGCTTCAATTTAGTACTTTCTGTTTAATATATTCAATATTAACTAGTTGTCTCATTGTGGTCTTCCATTTGGCAATTCAATACCAAGGGCCATGATGAATGAAACAAAATCCCTGCCTTCAAGGATGAGATACAGATGGAGTAATGCTATCCCAGCTAAGCTGTCCAGCCAAGCTCAGCCCAGATATAACCCTATCAGACCCACAGATGCATGAGTGAGCCCAGCAGAAACCAGCAGAAACACCCAGCTCAGAACTGCTGAACATGGAAGAAATGTGAGACATTAATATTTATCGTTGTATGCCACTGAGTTTGTGTGATTGTTTCTGACACAACAATAGTAACGGATACAAGTTTATAGTGTCATGAAAGAGACAAACATAAAGGCAAATTTTGCAATGCAATGTGATGCATGTTATACTTGAAGATTTAATAGGATGCTCTGAGAAGAGTGAGAAGGTAGTGTTTAAATCTACCTCAGAGTGGTCAAGGCAGTGGAAGACTTCAGCTGATGCCTGAATGAAGTTCTAAGGATGAGCAGGTGTTTGCTAGAGTGGGTTGGGAGACTGAGGTGGGGGTTGAGGAAGCACATCCTTTTCCGGTAACTGCAAGCCTCTTAGTAAGCTAAGGAGCAATAATAATAAATTGTTCCTAATTATTGGCAGCCACTGGATCATGAATAGCTTCATATGTCCTGCTAAAGAGTTTGTTCTTTATCTTAATGGTAACCAAACCACTGAAGGACTGGAGGTGCATAACATGAATGGATTGATGGCTTTTTAAGCTCGCTCTGGGGGTGGTGTGGACCCAGGCAATTCTTGGGGAGGCTAGTCTTGAATCTGTGTTCTTCCACATGTGGCCATAGGAAAGAAGGGGCAGAGGAGGAAGATATTAGGAGGTGGTGCAGACAAGGCTTGGCAACTGATTTAATGAGGGCGTGGTATCTGGCTTCAGTCCTGAGGCAGAAAAGTTTGGAAGCGGGGGCGGTATGCAATTCAGTATGGGTCATGATGAATTTGAAGTGGCTGTGGGTGAGCTGGAAGGAGGTGTTTAGTAGGCAGGCAGAAATGTGATTTGGGACATCAGAAAAGAAGCCTGGAGTTCTAGTTTTAGGCATCATGTGCATGGAGGCTGTAGCTGAAGCTAATATAGGCAAGGTTGCGTTTATGCAGAGTGAGAAGCAAACCAAACTCAGTACTTCAGGGAAACACTAACACCTAAAAGATAGGCAGAGGAAGAGAAACCAAAGGAGACTGAGAAAGAAGATTCAGAGGCAAGAGGTTTCTTATAAAACAAGGAAGTTTGAAGTTGGAGGTCAACAGTATCAAATATACCAGAGAGGTTGGGGCATAGAGGATTGGAAAGTTTTCTCTTTGTCTTGTGCTCAGAAATTATGATGAACTTCATGGTGACCTTACCAAGGGTTGAATCAAAGGTCATGAAGGGTGAGAGAGTAGTAAGAAAATGGAGAAAACAATGGCTGTTAACTATTCCTTGGTGGAAGATCCATCCATGGTCTCTAGACCTCAGCTCTGATTTCAGTCATGGAGGGGTAGATAGTCCTGTGCAGTCTTTGACTCATTTCAAGCACACAGTGTCTTGAAAACTTTAAGTTTTCCCTTCTGTCCAGGGCTTCTCCAATGCCATGAGCACCAGTGAGAGCTTGCTCAGCCCTGTACATGAAAGCTTGGAAGTATGGGGGAGTTAACACCTCTGTGGGGGAATCAACAATCCTCCACCCATGTGGATGTGAGCTAATGAATGAATGATTCTGTCTTGCATTATTCACAGTAGCCAAGATATGGAAACAACCCTAAGTGTCCATCAGCAGATGAATGGATAAAGTAAATGTATTGATAGTATTTACACACAATGGAATATTATTCAGCCATAAAAAGGAGGAAATCCTGCCATTTGTGACAACATGAATAAACCTTGAAGATATTCTGTTAAGTGAAATAAGTCCAACAGAGGAAGACAAATACTATGTGACCTCATTTATATGTGAAATCTGAAGAAAAGCTGAACTCATAGAAACAGGGAATAGAATGGTGGTTGCCAGGAGCTGTGGGTAGGGGTAATAAGGAGAAATTGGTCAAAGGGCACAAACTTCACAGTTATAAAATGAATATATTCTGGGGATCTAATATCCAGCATGGTGACTATAGTTAATAATACTGTATTATATATTTGAAAGTTGCTAAGAAAGTAAATCTAAAATGTTCTTAAACAAAAAAAATTATAATTATGTGAGGTAATGGATGTGTTAATTAACCTTATTGTGGTAATCATTTTGCAATATAAACACATATCAAATATCACCTTGTACACTTTAAACTTACAAAAAATTTTGCATGTTAATTATATCTCAATAAAGCTGGAAAAAAAGAAAAGAAAAAAGAATGCTCTTGCCTTTCCTCTTTAGACTGGACAATTCTGAGAGGCATTCTGTAAAGTTTTCAGAGGTTCCCATGGAACTGAGCTCCATTGCCCAGAGCAGTGATTTTGACAACACATGCTTGTGCTGGCTTTTCTTCCTTACCAGATCCCTCACTCCTGCACACTGGGATTACCTCCCAAATAAACTGTCTGAATCTGAATCCCTAACTCAGGTTCTGCTTTGGGAGAATCTAAATTAAAAAAGAAATCTTTTAGACTAAAGATTTAAGGTGAATATATAGATATCAATAGGTACTCACTCACTACACCCCTTTTCCTTAAAGCTCCTGTTGCTTAGGTGGCCATGTTTTGTGTCACATGACCTAACTCTCCAGCAATAGCTAACTGGAGCACGAGTGAGCATGTGACTGAGCTCAGCCTATCCAAACCAAATGTCAAAGAGTCAGCAACCTATGATGTTGCTTGTTGTGAAAATAAGGGAGGAGCTAATTGGATTCCCTGTTTTGGGAATCAGACTAAGAAAGATCTAGGGAATGAAGAAGTGATGAGAGCAGAAGCTGAAAGGTTGAGATGGATGAGTTGGACATGGTTGGTCCCCTGCAGCAGCATTATGAGAGAGCAAAAGCAGTGAGCTAACGAAAGAATATAAAGACAGACAGAAGGGGAGCTTCCACAGGGCTCATAACTATGCTCCTTCTGACAACTTCAAAACTGACAACTTCACTTTTTCTCTTGAAATACAAGGTAAAATCATTCTAGGAGAGAGGAAACGAAGAGGATGGTTCAGAAGGGGTTCCTTTATATTTGAAAGCCCCTTACAGCTGAAGGGAGAGCCAGATGAAGCTGGGGACTCTATTTTGTTGTTTTTATAACTCTTTTGAAACTTCTTGTTGAGGTATATAATATACATCCAAAAAGGTGCACACATGTCATATTCTAAAGCTCAGTGAATTTTTGCAAACTGAATACACCCATGTAACCAGCATTGATGTCAAGAAACAGGACATTATTAATGCCCCAGAAACTTCTCTGTGTCCTGGTTAAGTTACTAGCCCTTCACTCTAAGGGTAATAACTATCCTAACTTCTAACCCTATGGATTGATTTATTCTGTTTTTGAACTTTATATATGTGGAATCAAACAAAGTGTTCTTTATATTTGGCTTCTGTCATTCTGCATTGAATTAATAAGGTCTATGCACCTTGCTTTAGCATGTAGCTGTAGTTTGCACATTCCCATTGCCGGAAGAATTCCATGTGTAAACAACCATAATAGATTTCTCCATTCTATTATTGATGGGCATTTGAGCAAATCCCACTTTGAGGCTATAATGAATACTTTCTGCTATGAACATTCTAGTACATGTCTTTGATGAACGAAAGTACATATCTGATGGGTAGATACCTAGGAATGGAATTGCTGAATCATAGTGTATGCATATATTTAGCTTTTGTAGATACAGTGATCCCTTTGTTTCCTCGGGGGATGGGTTCCAAGAACCCCTTCGGATACTGGAATCTGCAGATGGTCAAGTCCCTTACGGATAGATTTGTGGTCGGTTGAATCTGCAGATGCAGAATCCCAGATATGGAGGGCCAAATGTCCTGCCAAATAGTTTTCTAAAGTGGTTGTACCAATTTACACTGTCACCTGCTGGGCATTAGAGTTCCAGTTCCATGTGTTTTTATTGGCACCAATCCAGGTATTTGTGTGATTTTACCCTATGTTCCAAAGGACTTCATGCAGGTGGGATCAGGCAGTGGGCTGCATTTATCCAGAGTTTGGGGTTTATAGTCCAGGGTTGATGGGCAGAAAGTTACAGATGTTGGTACAAGAGTGGAGGAAGTTGTTGACCAGGTCTCTTGGTGACATTAGGAAGTTGGACTTAGAAAAAATGTAGGAGAAGCAGCTAGAAGTTTAGATGAGTTTGAAGGGCATGTACAGATATGTAAGAACATGAGAGAATGGAAGTGTAAAATTTTTGGTCAGAGATGAATTTTTTTCTCTGAACTTTGGAGCAATATTGGATGAAACTGAGGATGAGAGAAGCTTTGCAGTGCAGAAGCTTATAATCAAGGTCACCTTGATCACTGTGAGAATAAAGGTAGGGGGAGGGCTTCCCTGGTGGCGCAGTGGTTGAGAGTCCGCCTGCCGATGCAGGGGACGCAGGTTCGTGCCCCGGTCCGGGAAGATCCCACGTGCCGCGGAGTGGCTGGGCCCATGAGGCATGGCCGCTGAGCCTGGGCGTCCGGAGCCTGTGCTCCGCAACGGGAGAGACCACAACAGTGAGAGGGCTCCCGCATACGGCAAAAAAAATAAAATAAAATAAAATAAAGGAAGAGAGAAGGACCAAGGATTGCAGGTGAGGTTATTTCCGGAAGATGAAAGAGAAATAGTAACAAGGAACTGAGTCCATAACCAGCCCCTATCCTCCAATCCTTCGGGTAGTTGGTTTTTTTTTTTTTTTTTTTTTTCCCAGTACGCGGGGCTCTCACCTCTGCGGCCTCTCCCGTTGCGGAGCACAGGCTCCGGACGTGCAGGCTCAGCGGCCATGGCTCACGGGCCCAGCCACTCCGCGGCATGCGGGATCCTCCCGCACCGGGGCACGAACCCACGTCCCCTGCATCGGCAGGCGGACTCCCAACCACTGCACCACCAGGGAAGCCCCGGGTAGTATTTTTATCTAAAAGTTCTCTTTTATATTTCTTTCTTATTTCCTTTTAACTAGTTATGTCATTCTCTGCTCCCCCACCCCCATTCCCTCAATCTCTTCTGTGTTGTCATTTTGCCAGAATTGCTCAATACTATCTTCTTTGGTGTTCCTCTTCCTTATCTCCCTCCTAATGCTAAACTTTCTGGCCTTTTGCCTTTGGGTTTCCAGGACTCAAAAAACAAAAACAAAAAAACAAGCCTTCCCTGTTACTTTTCTGTTAACATCCAAAGCCTTTGATCCATCACTAATATATAGAACTTTATTTTTTTTCCCATCTATTCTTCAGTTTGTCCCTTCTGTTGGTCCTCCAAATTATTCTAAAACAGAAGCTTTTAAAGGTTTCATCTTATGTTGTTTTTACATTTTCTTTTTTAGCAGTGGAATCTCTTTCAAACAAAATCTCATTTGAGACCCTATATATAAAGCAGGGAAATATGGAGCTGCTATTATGCTGTGAATGGCACCCTCTAGAGTTGAGCAGTATGCAAACTGCACAACTGTATGCAATGCACATCAGATGCTTCTTAAACATACCTTCCAACTCTCTTGTCCCTGTCTCTTATCCCAGCCACAGCAGTGGTGACCAGTTTCATGCAGATGTCAACCAGCCTCACACAAGCATGAACTGACAGTACCCACCTCAGCCCCACCTCTCACTTCTGCCTGGAGGCCTTTGATCTTCTACGGCAGGACAACCTTGAAAAGAGCCCCTTGACATTCAGGTGCCTCACTCAGAAGTATCAGGGAGTTGATGCCCTGCCCTGTGGCTATCCTTAACTAAAGGCAGATGGAAGCTGATGGGTAAATCTCCCCAGCTTGCCCCAGGAAGATGGTCCTGATGTGCATTTCACAGGGCTTCTCAGCTGCCCCATGGGAATCAACACCCGGGTGCCTGTAGCTTGGCTAATTCCATATGGCTCCCCCTCCTTTGCTATTTTACTCTCTTATCCCTCTTTCCTGCTCCCTGAAATCACACTCCCAGATAAACTACTTAGACTTATGCATCTATCTCAGCTTTGTTTTCTGAGGAACCAACCTGGAATGCCTCCTAATTCAGTCCCTGGAGGTTGGGGACAGCACTTCCAAGGCACTCCCTTGTTTCTTCTTGGCTTCAAATCACTGCTCTGGAATAAGATTATGTTGAGATAGTTGGTCAGGATATCTCAACTGAAGAATTAATTGTTCATTGTTCTCAGAGCTGAGTGGGCTTTTCATATTTAAGGTACAGAAATGAAATTTTGGAAGCCAGGAATTCCAGTAGGCCATTGTCATGGTCAAATCAATAGGTATGGAAGGTAAAGTGGATTTTCAGTGGAGACATATAAAAGCTCTAGCCCCTTAGAGAATCTCTTTGTCCTAGTTGGGGGCTTTACCTTTAATAACAAATGAGGGTATGGGTTTAGCTCTCTAGAGCTTTCTATCCCTCCCAGTCTCTGAAAGTTTAAAAACACACACCGTTAGCATTTTCTCATCTCTCCTAAACTGGCGGTTGTGTCGGTTCCTTTAAAGAAGTTAAGATGGTGCCTGGGAAGACAGTAGTCTCCTCCCACACCCCCATTCCCCAGACAACCAGGATACACTTGTGTGTACTTAAGCTGTCTCTGACACACATAATTTCTTTTTCATCCCTGAGTAATCAGTCTTTTTTATCCTTTTAGCAAAGAGAATGGCGTATTTTTGTGCAGAAAAGATTGGGAGGAAAGGAAAATTAAAGAAAGCACCTGCCCTCCTCCTGAGAAATTTCCATGTAAATCCCACAAAATAGCAACAAATAAAAGATGCCAGGGAAAAAACTACAGAAGTTTTTAGAATAAGGATATTTGTCAGGTACTGGTTGAGGATCCAGTTCTAGTGTGAACATTTTAAAATGTTTTCTTTCCAGTTCTGGTGTTTAGGGGTTAATGATGGTGCTGAAACCCTATTGCTTTGAATAGGAGGGATTAGTTTCGTTATTTTGGGATTAAGGTCAGTCTTATCGACTGGCTGCCACATCCTGTCAGCAGTGCCCAGTCCTACAATCACTCAGCTCGGGTTCTCAAATCCTCGCTTGGGCTGCTGCCTGCTGAGCCCTACAGTTTTTCTTTTGAATATGACTAAAGGGGAAGAATATTCGGGTGTGCTTACTCTAAGGCACACAGAGGATCTACCCTGATCTTTTGCTTCCTTGAGATGACAAGGACACAGAGGACAGAAGGAGAATTCCATAGGCCTCTCGGTTGGTGTGGTGGATTGATTGCCAAGATAGCCATATAGTTCACCTCTCTCTGCATCCCTGCCCTTTGCAATATGACTTTAAGCCTTTCCCAATAAGAAGTGTATTTCCCTATCTCTTGAATCTGAACTGATCTTGTCACTTGCTTTGGCCAATAGAATGTAGTAGAAGCAATGAGCCTAGACCTCAAGAGGTTTTGCCTACTTCCACTCTTTTTCTTGGACTTTTTCTGATTTTGCCCTGAGAGCAAATCTTGGTTGACTTGTTGGAGAATGAGAGGCCACAGAGCGAAAAAGGGAGGTTCCTCAGCAGACAGTTAGCCAACTTGCCCAGCTGACTGTAGTTACGTGAGGAGCCCAGCCTAGACCAGAACTGCCAGCCAAGCCCAGCCTCAAATGCCAAAATGCAGAATTGTGAGCCAAATGAATATTTATTAAGTCACCATGTTTGGGGGCAGCTTGTTTTGTAGCAATAGCTAACTGTTACAGAGGTTCACAGCCTCCACCATATTCTTTGGATCCTTTGCCTGGTTTCCCTTATTATCATTGATAGTATTGGCAACAGTGATAACAATAGGTAATATTAAGACAGAACTGTAGAGTGTATGACTCATTTGGGTCTCACAATAACATCTAGGGGATGCCTTTTATTTTGTCTCTTTTTTAAAATTTTTAAAGTTTTTGTCTGTGCCATGTGGATTGTGGGATCTTAGCTCCCCAGCCAGGGATCGAACTTGTGCCCCCTGCATTGGCAGCACGGAGTCTTAACCACTGGACTGCCAGGGAAGTCCCTGGGATGCCTTTTATTTTGGATGTGAACAATGGCAAAAACAGTGCTAACACTCTTGACTTTTATTACCTTTGGGTAAAGGTCAAAGAGACTGATAGAACTTTAATGGTGAAAAATTTAGCAGACCAACTGCTACAATTCAGAATGGAGATAACGGAAGCGTTTGTTAGTAGGTTTAACAAAGTATGAAGCATTTTTGATGTGAAAATTAATTTATTTAAACTTAAGGTGAAGTCCAGGGAGTACACTGTGTGTGCACATATGCAATGAGTGAATTCTCTAACCAAAAGTGGCAAGGGAGGCCTGTTTTCAATCCTGGTGGTGCTATGTTCTCTTTCACTTTACTTGTCATCTTGTGGCACATAAGATTTACAAGGCATTTTAATGAACATGATCCCACTTGATAGTCTCAACCATCCTGTAAAATAAGTAGGGCAAGCATCATTATATCTGTTTTGCTTAGACATATATAGACTAAGGCCCAGGCTAGTCTTAAGACTCCTGATTGAATTCTCTTTCCATAGCACATCCAAGCTACCCTTCAGTTTATAACTTTGTGAGAGGGAGCACATTGTCTTTTACTATAAGTTTTCATCCCTCCAACCCTTGTTTGGGGAAGGTGGGTGCTACATGAGGGGCAGAAGCCAGATTTCACAAATGCAGAGCCATGAGTTCAGACAATAATTGGTACTGCTTTGCATGCAGCTCCTTGCTCACCACTGAGGAACGCCAGTTTCTAGACACATGCAGTAGGAATTAAGGGGCATTTTACTGAAGAAGGATGGATCCAAAGAACAGTGGCAAGTAAAGAATGCTGGCAAGTGGGTGGCAGGCAGTGCATTTCTCTATGGCAGTGTTTTGGAGGAGATGATCAGAAGCTGGCATGAATCTCATAAAAACGTGTTGTCTTAGGTAGGGCTTCCCCAGAAGGGGACCCTGAGGCAAGGATTTGGGGGCACGTAGTTTATTTGAAAAGAGATTTCAGGAAATACAAGTAGGAAGGTGGCAAAGAGGCAGAGAAGAGAAGACAGCCAATAAAGAAAGTGACAATTACCAGGCAAGATGTCATGTGAGGAAGTTGAGATTGGCTCTACTGATGATCTCTGGGAGACAATATATTGAGAACACATGCCTCAGAGCCATCCCAACCTGGGGCGAAGAAGCTGGGGAAACCACTCACCCAGCCCTATCCATCCTTGGTTGAGGACTGCTTCCAGGGGCATTAAAACTTCAGCACTTCTGGAGAGGGTGTGGAGAAAAAAGAACCCTCCTACACTATTGGTGAGAATGTAAACTGGTACAGCCACTACGGAGGTTCCTTAAAAAAGTAAAGGTAGAGCTACCATATGATCCAGCAATTCTACTCCTGGGCATATATCCGGAGAAAACCATAATTCAAAAAGATAGGGCTTCCCTGGTGGCGCAGTGATTGAGAGTCCCCCTGCCAATGCAGGGGACACGGGTTCGTGCCCTGGTCCGGGATGATCCCACATGCCGTGGAGCGGCTGGGCCCGTGAGCCATGGCCGCTGAGCCTGCACGTCCGGAGCCTGTGCTCCGCAACGGGAGAGGCCACAACAGTGAGAGGCCCGTGTACCTCAAAAAATAACAAATAAAAGAAAATTAAAAAAGATATATGCACCCCAATGTTCATTGCAGCACTATTTACAATAGCCAGGACATGGAAGCAACCTAAATGTCCATCGACAGATGAATGGATAAAGAAGATGTGGTACACGTAAACAATGGAATATTACTCAGTCATAAAAAATAACTAAATAATACCATTCGCTGCAACATAAATGGACCTAGAGATTGTCACACTGAGTGAAGCAAGTCAGACAGAGAAAGACAAATATCATATGATATCGCTTATATGTGGAATCTAAAAAAATGTTATAAATGAACTTATTTACAAAACAGAAATAGAGTCACAGATGTAGAAAACAAACTTATGGTTACCAAGAGGGAAAGCGGGGGAGGGATAAATTGAGAGATTGGGACTGACATATACACACTACCATATATAAAATAGATAACAAATAAGAGACTACTGTATAGCACAGGGAACTCTACTCAATACTTTGTAATGACCTATATAGGAAAATAATCTAAAAAAGTGTGGATATATGTATAACTGATTCACTATGCTGTACAGCAGAAACTAACACAATATTGGAAATCAACTTTACTCCAATAAAAATTAATTAAAAAGAAAAAAAAAGCTTCGCACTTCTGGCGTTCCCTGCCCCAAGGCAGAGAATTGCTGGTTCTTCACTGTAAATCACCTTTTGGGAGAAGAGGTAAGTGCTCAGAGGATGTGGGCAGGGCACTAGCAACATCTGCTAGAAGGACTGTGGGTCAATTTCTCCAGTTTGCTTGTGGAAAGAGAATCGTGAACTCAAGGCAGCAATTCCCAAAAACAGGATGGTCTTGAAGCTGTGCTATGGTGAGAGGCTGGAGGAGCTAAGGACTATGTGGTGGGTGGGAACATTAGCTGGTGGCGCCCTGCCTGGGAGTGAGGCTCTAGAACAGCCTGGGAGGTTTTGGCAACTCGTTCTGGAAATAACTGAGAGTACTAGAGTTAAATGACTTGTTCATGGTTTAGTTTTTCTTAATTTCCTTGTTTCCCCTACATTCTAGGAGATGTATTTGAGTTTCCAAAAGCTAGTTGGAGAGCCTGAGGTATATGACTAATGTACTTGAAGGTAAATTAATAAGTTGATGATTGGATGATGGCCACTTAGAGCAAGAATTCCCAAATCTTGGATCATGAAGTCAACACTTTTTACTCTTCTAATAACATTTGACTTAATACTCATCCCTTGCACACTGTTTGTTTCATCCTTTGAGCCTTCTTGCTCACAGGGCCAAGGATTTCACAAGTTTCTTCTGGACAATGTAGGAAATACTTTAAACCAGTATTGATTGAGCTATAGAGGAGGTACGCCAGTACTACGAAATGAAAAGATACAGGTAGTTTGTACGTTCCTTTTATCACTCCCAGCCTCTGCTTCCCAAATGGGTTCGCTCTGGACATATCACTTTAGTTACTCCCAACATTGAACTTCACCTTTTCTTCCTGGATCACTCTATTTTAAAATAACACCTTCTCTCCTACCTCCTACACTCTTTACCCTCCTCACTGCTTTATATTTTTCTGGGGCAGTTACCATCTGATACACTTCATATTTTAGTTGTTGGTTTATCTGGATAGATAAAACCCCCAGCTTGAGTGTAAATTCAATGAATCGAGGGAATTGTCCCTGCCCCTCCCACTCCCAATACTCAGAACAGGACCTGGCATAGAGGCTCAATAATCATTTCATGAGGGGCTTCCCTGGTGGCGCAGTGGTTGAGAGTCCGCCTGCTAATGCAGGGGACACGGGTTCGAGCCCTGGTCTGGGAGGATCCCACATGCCGCGGAGCAACTAGGCCCGTGAGCCACGACTGCTGAGCCTGCGCGTCTGGAGCCTGTGCTCCGCAACAAGGGAGGCCGTGATAGTGAGAGGCCCGTGCACCGCAATGAAGAGTGGCCCCCGCTTGCCACAACTAGAGAAAGCCCTCGCACAGAAACAAAGACTCAACACAGCAAAAATAAAAATAAGTAAATTAATAAACTCCTACCCCCAACATCTTCTAAAAAAAAAAAATCATTTCATGAATGAATGAATGAAAGGTGGGTTTACCAAGACCTTCTACTAAGAAGCCCAGCACATTTGTCTTTACTGTTCTTTGTGAAGCCAAATGTCTCTCGGAGTTTCCTGACCAGCTGAATTGAGAGAAGCACAATCCTGGATTTATCTTCCAGGCCTCTCTACAGCTTTGGAGACACACACATCTGGCTTGAATCATGTCTCTGTCACTTATTAGCTTAAACAAGAGAAATCTGGTTCAAATAATCTATTCATTTCTTCTTCTGCAAAATGGGGCTAATAATGTCAAGTTTTCAGAGTTTTTAAGAGTGTTTAATGAGTCAACATTAATGAGGCACTTCACACAGCACCTGGAATGTACTAGCTGGCCACAAGTATGATTTTTCTTCCCTTTCTCTCAATTTCCAGTGCCGTTATCAATGTGCGGACAAATCAGTGACACAAAGATTGGGACAAGGTGGTCAAAGCAGATGCTGGGGGAGGATGTGGAAAAAAGAAAACCGCAACTAGAAATGGAGAGGCAGACAAGAGGAAAGGACTCTGTCACTAGGACACAGGACCACCTTTCACCTTCTGGTGTTCTGTTGAAGGCTCACGGATGAGAGGGATAGAAGACTTGGGCTTCGCAGTATTCCACCTTGCTCCAGTAATTATATTTCTACTGTACTTCCTGAGTTGGTGCGTTACACAGATCTGATTCATGCCTGGGGAATATGTCTTCCTTTAGCCAAATGAAGCTGACTGCATTAAAGCTGAGGGTAGACAAGCTCAATTATCAAAGGAAATATGTTTCAGAATGAATTATGTGATGGACCTTAAAGCAGGATACCCATGTCTTACTTTTCATGTATCCAGTGTGGGATTTTAATTACTCAAACAATGTGGAACCACACTCACTCACCTCACTGAGAACAGATGGAGTTTGGAAAAGAATTTTCTAACTCGGCCCATACATCGACCCCTTAGCAGCTTCGACATACACGGTATATTTATTCGTCTTCTCCATCTTTGAGCATCCTCTCTATTACCTTAATTTTAAGGAATAAATGTGTTGCTAGAGTTGGTCCTTAGAATAACTTCTCTGAGCACCTGGGTATCTCTAGAACCTGTTCTGAGGTTTGGGAACAGGGTAAAGAACTGCAAACATTCCCTGAGAATGATGAGCTTGTCATCACTGTTTTTACTTCTTAGCTGCTCTCACCAAACCTCCAGAGTTAGTGGTGAAATGATATGGCAGCCAACCAGAGCAATCAAGATACATTTGCCTGCATTGCCGTTATGGGGTAGGAGACAGAGACAGAGGAGGTGGCAGAGGTGAGAGAGATAATGGTGGTGTTGGTGAAGGTGGTGGAGGAGATGGAGGTGGGGGCAACTGTGGTGGTGGCAGTGGTGATGAATGAGATGGTTGTGGCTGGGAAGGTAGCAGTGATAAAGATGGAGGTGCTAGTTAAGACGGTTAGAGAGGTGGCAGAGGTAGTGGAAAGGTCAAAGTGGTGGTAGTCGAAGCAGTGGTCACGGTGGAGGTAGGAGGGTATAGGTTATGGTGGAGGTGATGGTGGGAGAAGTGTTGGTGGCAGAGGAAATGATGGTGGTGAAGGTGGTAATATCAAGAGCAATGAAAACTTATGTTTGCACAAAAACTTGAGCACGAACGTTCATAGCAGCATAACTCATCATAGCCCCAAAGTGAAAGCCATGCAAATGGCCATCAGTGGATGAATGGATAAACAAAATGTGTTTTCCATACAATGGATATTATTTGGCCATAAAAAGGAATGAAGCTCTGTTAGATGCTACAATATGGATGAACGTTGAAACCATGATGCTAAATAAAAGAAGCCAGTCACAAGGATCACCGTTATATTGTATAATTCCATTTACAGGAAATGTTCAGAATAGGCAAGTCTATAGACAGAACTTAAATGAGTGGTTGTCTATGGCTGAGGGAAGTAGAATGGGAGTGATTACTAATAGGTATGGGCTTTCTTTTGGGGATGATAAAAATAGTCTAAAATTAGATTGCACAACTCTGTGAATATACTAAAAACTATTGGATTATACATTTTAAATGGGTGAATTTTATGACACATCAATAAAGCTGTTAAATAAAGTGGGGGCAGCAGCGGTGGTGGTTGTGGAGGGCTAAATTTGGTGGGGATACTGGAGAGAGGAAGGAAGATGAGAGTTGACTGACACCTGATATACCTCAATCAATGTACAGCCAAGTCTGAGTACCACAGATATTTTTCCCATGGAATTTTTTTCTATGCCTTCTGGCTGAACTACATTTCCCCACAGACAACACTGAACCTACACACAAGCATTTCTGAAACAGATTATAAAAATCAAGCCAAGTTTTGGCTGTCATTGGATCGTGTCTAGAAGGGACACCTTTGCTTTTTCCATGCAGTGTCCTCAGCACACAGAACTGGCTTCTTAGGAGCAATGGGATAGTAGCCAGATTTCTTCTTCTCATGTGAGTGCAAACTCAGACGGGGGTCCATGAAGAAATTAAAACAGACATCTGGAGTCTATAATTTTTAATAATTTTAAACTAGCTACAAAATGTCAATCACATCACAAACTGACAGAGAAGACAAGGGGGAATTTAATATTACATGCTGTAATGATATTTATCTCACAGTTTATCTATATTTCATTCATTTATATTATTTTTTAAAGGTTTCTTTATCAGCTACTAAACATCTCAGCAATTTGGTGTGCATAGCTCTAGATTAAGCAACAGAGAATTGTACTGATAACAAACCACAGGGGAAATGGTGATTAATAAGAATCAGCCTTATAAAATTTACATCTCCACACTGTTTCACAGCAAGGTTGCTTTCTCCAAAACAGAGCCTTCAAAAGCAGCAAACAAACCCTATATTACATCCATTTGACATAGTTTCAGCCAAACATATATTTTGCTGGAAATGGTTCAATGGTGAGCGTGTTTAACCCATCTTTTTAAAAACAATTTTTTTAAAAAAAAGGATGATTATGATTAATAAGTCTAAATATTGACAAAAAGAAAGTGACACTATTGCAGTTTTGCTGGTATAACTTAATCTTGACAGTGTCTCAATACTGAGCATGCTTTGTTGTTGTTTTGCTGTTGTTGCTGTTGTTTTATGTATGTGTTTTCTCATCAGTATGCTACTGTCATGGAAATATTTTGTTTAAGTAGGAATCTAAAAATCTATTTAGTTCTCATGCATAAATGCATAAATCACATCACTTTGAGTGCAATGCCTGTTATGTAATTCCACATTGTCTAATCATGAAATCATAAAGACAGATGACAGCCGTGAAGAACCAAAGACAGCAAATTTTGAGAGTTTCAGAGCCTGACACCCAAAGAAAGGACAGTGGCAGTAGCTCTGTGGAATGTCACAGTTTTACAAGAACAATACTGTGTATTGAAAGAATCAACACATTGAGCATTCCTAAATTGTTGTCATTCAGCAAACGCCACTGAGGAGAGAAAAGGAAAAAATGAAACCCAAGACATCTTACGTAGGGAGTTAGAGCCACCAAATGACCACTATATACAGCCTTTGGAAAGAAAGAGACCCAGAAAGAACAAAAGACACGTAGTATTGTTGGGCTGATGGATGACACAAGACAACATTCACAATGGGGGCGGATTGATGTGTGCATGTGTGCAGACCTACTAGGTAATACCATGAAAAAAGCATGAAGGTGCCATCTTGCCCGACAGCATTTGGAAGAGGACAGAGGTGGGCACATTTAACCACTCCCCAGCATCTTTGTTGCACGTTGGTTGGCCTCATCAATTCTGGTTTTGTTGGAATCAGCCTGGAGAAAGGGGAAAGAAAACAGAATTCAGTTTACCCATTCACATTCCATTCATCCTTCTGGGTCTAGTTCAAATTCCTCCTGTTGGGTGAAGGCCTCTTGAGACTTCCCTGATCAGAATGAACCATGCCTCCTTTTGTGTTCCCAGAACCATTGCTTATGGCTGGACTTAGACATGATCACAGAAGCTTGATCTTAGTTCTCATGACTCTTTTCCCTACTATGGAGAGCAGAGTTATATCGTTTATCTTTCTCTTCTGGAATGACACCCAGTGATTTCTATGGCAGGCATTCACATCCGTTGGATTGAGTTGAATTCCTGCCATTTGTACAGTTATTAGCAGTGTCACTTTGGGAAAATTACTTAACATTTCAGGGCCTCAGCTTTCTCATTTATAAGCTGGGGATAATAAAGAACACTGCTAATGAGCACAGTTCCACTCATTCAACTTTGACAACATCAACTATGAGGTATATCCTGTTATTAGCTCCTTTTTCCAAGTGAGGAAACTAAGCAGAGGGGATTTAGGCAATTTGTCTAATGTCACAGAACTAATAAATGAGGAAACCAGAGTCAGAAGGCCAGCACCCTGGAGTCAGCGTCCACACTGGTAGTCACTATGTTAGTCATTTTACTACTTAAGTTTGTTATGAGGATGAAATGAGTTTATACACATAGTATGCTTAGAATAATGTTTTGCAAAAATTAAGGGCTCAACATATCTTATCTTGTAATTATTGTTATTGGGTGAAAACGTGGTTTGCTTTTAAGGATGTTTAATAATTGTTTAGCCCCATTTCTGAAGACTTACTCTTATGAGTTATAACTGGCTTGTTTTAGCAGGGGATCATTTACTATCATTTTGTGCCTTGACTGACCTCTCCACTGCTTGAGCTACCTTTTGCTCTGCATGCATCATGAAACCCAGGTCTGCTACCTGGATATACCTTTAAACTCCAGAAAATAAACTATTCCTGACATCACTGAGAAATGTATGAGTCAGCAAGTAGAAGGGAAGACAAAAATTCTTTTTAGGCTGTTGTTTTCCTCTATTATGATTGGTAATGTTGTCTGTCCCTCTCCAGCCTGGGAAGAGGGGAAGGAAGCTGAGAGGCAGTGTAGGGAAACTGGACTGTTTTTATATCAACCAGTATTTACTCAACGGTTACTGATTTTGCATCTATGACTGTGCTTGGTGCTTTCCAGTCTCCACCAAGTTGTGTCTTCTTTATTCAGTTTAATTGTGAATTCCCAGCACACTAGAGTTATCAATATTCAAATAGAAATTTGCCAAGTTAAAATAAAAAATAATTCTAGATTATTCATAACTCTAAATTATCTGGCAATGGCTCCCTACCATCTGTTTGGATAATTAAGAGTTGACTTCAAAACAGATAAGATAGAACACTAATTTTCCTTGATTGCCTTGATCTATAGATTCATATTTTTGACCTTAGGTTCCTAATTTGGGAAATGGGTATTCTCTCCAATTTTACTTGGCTCTTAAGTATTCCCTCTTCAGCTACAGAAATAATGACTCTTTGGTACAAAGGAAAATTAGAGGCTCAGACCAGTGTGAAATGCTCCTGAAGACTGGATTATTCTATTTTTCCAGACTTAACTTTGAGAACTGTTCAAATGAGAAAAATCATCCATTTAAAAATAGATAGCATTTCTGGAGGCAAACATTCTAGGATTTCTTACATTAAGAATGCACTGATGAGTCTTCACATGATGGTACAAGAGGATATTTTGAAGTAGAGCATGAGGTTACTCTTTGGATATCCTCAAAGGATCTGGGAGGAGCTGGAACAGACCTATCTTTAACAGCCATCTGTGATGTCCACCTGAATTATTTCTGAAGCATATCAAAATTCCAGCCCATACAGTACAAAAGTGCCATATCTTTGTTATATAACAGTAGTGCTTTTAGAAAAAACTCCTGAGATAATCTTATTTTAGATGTCTTCCTGGTATTTGGAGAATGTGTCTGTGTTTATTCTATTTATATGCTTTTTAGGACTTTATTTATGCAATATATCCCATTCCAACTTTCATATTTCTATGTAAAGAATCCTAAACTTGCTAATATACTCAAGATATGGTACATGATTTGCCCTTGTGAGAAACCCAGGTTGACTAAGAAAAAAGCCAGTAAGAGAGGTAGAAGGAGTATTCAGTTCACCCTTCTGAACACTCTGGAAATCTCAACTTCAGACCATGACAGGTAGATTTTAGGCCACAGCTCAGACTTCCAGAAGTGGATACTCACTATCCCACATGGCAGCCTGTTCTGACCCCAGATTTGCACTGTTCTCTTATCATCTTTCAGGTGAGGAACCAGGTCATGAAGCTGGTGAGCAGGAAAACCTTGCTGGTACTCAAGATCTTAGTTTTCAAATTCCATGTTTCCTTGTTGATGAGAGAATGTGAGCAACGCTGAAGCTTCAACTTCACTGTATTTCAATGTGTGCGTAGCATCTTCCACTGACAACTTTAAGTCCGAGTTTGAACATCACTAAGTTGTTTCCTTAGCAACAGTTCCCATAAAGATCTGATATAAACTTGCCCTTTTTAATAGTTTTCTAAGAGAATCGTAGCTTTTTAACCTTAGAAGATTGTCTATATATAAATATCCTAAATCAGAAAACAAGGTTTTCAAATAGACAAAGTAATTTCTTGACAGTCCATAAGGATGTATTGAAAATTGGGTTGTTTTGGACTCCCAAAACTTCACTGCTATCTGAAGTGATGAGAAAGGATCATGACTGATGAAGTTGGGTGAAGATTGCTGTTGGAGTCACGAGAGAATATGGGAGAAACATCACAAGATTCTCTTTTGTTCTACAGTGTGATTTAATCTTAAATATGCAGGAGACCTCTGCATACCATTTCCTGTTATCAGAAGTAAGAACTTGCACAAGAAGATAGAAGTCTACTAATAATTTTGTAGCTCATGTAACATGTATCATTTGGAGCAATGCTGAGTTGAAATGGGCTTTATCTCAATCATATCCACATTGTTATTTTGAGGGGAAAAAAAGGCTAGTTACTCAATGGCAACTAGACCCCTACCTTACTTCTTAAGCAATTCAGCATTCAAGGATGATATAAACTGTAATGACTATTTCCTATCCACTTGTCTGACTTTTGATTAAACCTTATAGCTGCACATGTCTTTGCTCTTATAGCAAACTTGGCCCAGAATGAAAGGTATTCTCCTAAAGAAGAGAACTAGAAATACAAAGTGGCAGAATTAAGATGTCACTTGCCTTTCCAGGAAAACAGCTTGCTTAAAGCCCAGCTCTATCAATAAAGATTTGACCCCTCTCTTTTAGTAGAACTTCTCCTTCTAGGACTCTAAGTGAGTTAGAGATACATTATCTCCCTACATCTGAGTCAATTGGGTCCTTTGATAGAAAATGACTACTCTTCATTTTTTAAAAATCATTTTCCTGTTGGAAGGTAGTTCAGCAATTATTTCTTAGTTCATTTTTCTGGGCCGTAAAGGTTAGGTCCATTTCTGTTGGCTCTAGTGCTTTATGAAACCCCCAATATTGTTCTGAAAATCTATTGATTTGCTTTAAAAGCTTTAAAAGCTTTAGCGTATCAAAGGCTCTTAACAATAATAAGTATGTCATGACTTGTAAAGTAGGCAGAGCTCAAGTATTTTGTCAACTAACATTGACATCTGTGTAGCTCAATATTGATAGCCAAAGTGTTATGCAATCAAATATTTTTAATATAAAGTGCACAGAACACAATAGGGCAAAGCGTTCCCTTTATGTCTACTCATTGCTTTCTCAAGTCAGTGGAGAATGCTTAGGTACTAAGAAACTGAGTATTTAGCCTTATGATTCAAGAGATCTCAAAAACCATCCTTCTTCCCCCTACCAAAGTGGAATGAGTTGTTGAAAAGAAACTCAGGGTTTCAGCCTCAAAACTTCAATATCTTCCAAGGAATAAACTCACACAATATAAGATTAGCCACGTAGAATTGATTATAGATGCACAATTACCATTAAACCCATAATGTGTCTATTTCTCCCTGTTTGCATTTGGACACCTTTAAGAGATTACAAGCAATATTTAGGAGTCTACTGATTGGGGAGGGGGTGGAATACAAAGACATAGAGACTGAATCAGATTTGCATAGTGTAGAATACCAGGTTTGGGTGCCCCAAATCTTTATATAAGAGCTTTCCAGTGTTTCTTTCTGTTTCTTCCTAATCTCAAGCCCAAACCTACCCTTTTCCATTCTACTGTCTCCACTCTTCCTTATGCCTCTTGTTGACACTAGGGGGCTCAGTCTTAGCATGACACCTGGTGTCCTTATGTGAACGCAGCTTCATCAGATTATGTTCCCTACTTTGAGATCTGGACATGTGCACTGTTGAACTGGAAATGGAATCTGGGACTTTTTGAACTGTCATTAAAGCTCTGGCACTTATAAAATCAAAGCTCATATTCATCATCTGGTTAACCTAAAATAACTATTCTTTTGCTCATTTCCTGATTCTGTTCCTACATCATCTCCACCTGACAAGCTCCTAACCATCCTTTAAGACTCAATTCAAATTCAACCGTTTTTTTGGAGATTTTCCCATCCCCTGACCCTTGAAATCTTTCCTCATCTAACATGATTTAGCATTTGATGTGTGGCTTTCTTGGCAAATTATATTTTCATCTGAAGCTCACTGCCTTCTGCAGGCTGTGAGTTTCTTGGCAGTTGGGATGATGTCTTTCTCATCTTAATATGTCCTTTGATTCCTAGCACAATGCCTGAAGCAAAGGTTCCTCTGAGGAATATCTGCTAGATTAAATTCTACCCTGTTATTTACTTATCTGTTGCTGGATTTTTGTCTTAGAAAATTAAGGGAAAATGTCTATCTACCAACGTCTGAATCCAAAGTCACGGTTTGAGGGTCTTGTTATGCCCTTCGCACTTCCTCGGTGGTTATTTCAGAGGAAGTGATAAGCAATGGAAACTTGCTGAATGCCACATGCTCACCTTCTCCATGATCCTGTCGATCTGGCGGTTCTGTGTATCGATCTCATTGCCCATATCCAGGGCCATGTGACGGAGGTTTCCAATGATGCCGCTCACCTGCTCCAGGTTTTCATCCATTTCATTTTCTCGGGCATCATTTGTTACCCTGGGCATCAAAGAACAGTTTTTAGAAGATAGGAAAAAAACTCAAATACCAAGGACCCAAAGTTTAGGGAAAATCTGTAGACCTCTAGGTATCAATCCTATCCTTTTAAAATTTCTATTCTATACAAGAACACATGTTCGCTGTTGTACATTGGAAAATGATGTTTTAAAGTGCATTATTGAACACTTACATTTCTATTTTTAAAGAAGACATATTAAATAGATTAATTTATCTTCTTCTCTTGCTTCCACCAACACATCATTTCCTCCCTTCATATGTTTATCCCAATTTTCATTTTTTTAAGGGTAAAATCAGCTGGGAGGATTAGTTGGGAGGGTTCCAGGTCAGAGAATGGAACTAGTTAGAAACTGTATTTTTCTTTCTGAAGTGTCAGTCAAAATCTCCAAGACTCAAATTTAGAATGAAACAAAAGCTACTGTACTAAGTCAGAGAATTTCTCCACTCATCTTCTTCCCCATTTGGGACCAACATCAATGGGAAGAGTAATGAGAATTACCGTCTTCCCCTTAATCCTGTTTGCTCCCAAGAATTCCAAAGGGAGTTACTTGTTCAAGATGACTTTTACTTGCTCAGATTTCAATGCTATGGGGGTTTTGGTGGCATTGTGAATGGTTGATTTCAAGGAAGAAAACTGTGATAAAAGATTATTGTTTCAGTTTGAATGGGGAGGAAGGAGTTGGCTCTCAAAGTGCCTTATCCAAAGTGCCTTCCCATGTTTTTCATAGCTCAGCTTGAAAGTTAAGAGGGCAATAACTCTTTATTGTAAACAGTAGGTACTTATTCCAGAATGTCTGGCTAACTAATATCTTTCTACAACAGATGGTGATGAGCTAAAATATGTTCAGAGGGGTTAAAATCCATCCCCCATGGTAAATCCCAATGCAGACTGCCCCCCTAAGGTTTTTAAAGCAGTCCAGGCCAGATAAAATTAAAGGGGAACTTCCTAGATTTCTTCTGTAGAAAAGAAGCTTATTTAAATGATCTTCAGCAGCTAAGGCATACTTCTGGTTCCAGGGTTCCCAGCCCTATTTGCACATTAGAATCACCTGAGGAGCTTTAAGAACTACTGATACCTGGATCTCATTTCTAGAAATTCTGATTCAATTGGTGTGGATTAAGTCCAGGCACTGATACTTTTTAAAAATTGCTCAGGTTATTCTAATGTGCAGCCAGGATTGAGGACCCCTGGTCTGGTTTCCCTTGGAGCAAATAGAAACATGAATAGAATTGTCATCTGTTATTTCTAGGCAGATATCTAGATCTTTATACACAAATGGCAGTGACATTTGAATCTGGTTTGTTGGCAGTCTCAGCTACAAAGGCCTGGGTATAGATGGCTGTACAAACAGCAACCCTAGTCATTGCTAAGTCCTAGTGTAGTAACCTGTAAAAAGTTATAGTTTTTTTTCCTTTTCTTTTTAACAACAGAGATATTTGTTCTTATTACTATTTTCTGATCTCTTGAGACTTTAGTTCCGAGTTGGCAGGTCTGTGTGACTTGAGATTTTTTAATAGATGTTTAAGTTAGCTTTTGCTTCCAGATCTCAAAAGAAACGATTAATAAGAATTCAGGTCTGCTCATTATTCTCTACTTGTACCCCCAGATCTGTTCTCTGGCCTTCTTTGCTCTCTGCCCAGAGAGGCTGACCTCTCTACAACCTTATCACCCAGGTTCTCTTACTCTGCCCTCCAGTAGGCTTTGTCCAATGGCCAGTGAGAGACTGGAGGACAAGAGACTGAGGAGTTGGGGCATTTATTTCCCTTTCTAGTTTCCTGTTGGGTTTGACAGTGGCTGCATCTCAACCCACAGCCCCTGCCCATAGCCATAACTACAGTTGGGTTCTGGTGACAGCTCTCTCCTATCCTTTCAGGATTCTTCCTGCTATTCCTAGTTCATAAGTGCTTCGCCATTCCTTATTATTGACCCTGCCCACATCTCTGTAAATAATCTTTCATAAGTTCTGTTCCAATTAAACTCACAGAATGAGACACCTGTTTACTGCCACACTGATGCTGGATGTGGTCATGTGACTTGCTTTGTCCAATGTAATGTGGACAAAGGCTTGATAAGTGCTTGCTCATCAGAGCCTGCCCCTTGGGTTGCTGCCACCACCATGCAAGAAACCTCAGCTCTCCTGCTGGAGAGGCCACATAGAAAACAATGGATGCTCCCTACTCACAGCCCCAGCCAACCACCAGACAAGCAAGGAGGGCCATCTTGGATCATCCCTCACCCGGGTGCATGTAATGAGTGAGTCCAGGAGAGGCTTTTGGAAGATCTACTCAGCCAACATAGAGGTTCAGAAGTAGAAAAATGATTTTTTTTTTCTTGGCCTCTACACGCAGCCTGTGGGATCTTAGTTCCCCGACCAGGGATTGAAAGCAAGGAGTCCTAACCACTGGACCACCAGGGAACTCCTTAGTTGTTGTTTTAGAACCACTCAGTTTGGGGTGGTTTGTCACTCAAAAGTAGATAACTTACATAGCGCCGGCTGCACAAGGCTCACCTGCGGATGAAGCCACCACTGATGGCCATCTGCTCCCGTTCGTCCACCACACGAGCAGGCTGGCTGGCCACAACTCCATCCTGATTATTGCCCCAGGCTTTTTTGTAAGCATCGCTTGATTTAAGCCTATGCAAAAAAGAGGGTGAGTGACAAGCAAAGGGGGCAGAGCATCAAGCTCACAATAACGGTTACCTCTTCAAGCTAAGAACTGAACCAAGCGAATGAGTTTTAATTCGAGGCATTAGAGAATACCGATATATCATAATCTGGACCCATAGAGTTGGCCACCACCATGCCTCAGCTACTCAGGATTTCATTTCCAATCAAGTCAATTGCAATTGTCAAGATGGCAACCTTTGCCCGCGGGTTGTTCTTGTTTTGGTTTGTTTTTGTAGTTTAGTTGGATTTAAGACAAGGATTAAGGTAGTTAGAGGACATTCAGTTCTATTTCAATGACACGGTTATATTTTGAGACACAAAACACACAGAAAAAACATACTGGCAGACAGACACAAAACAAGACTGCCAAGTAGAGTGTGTACATCACACCACAGGAACACACTGTCATCAAGAAAAACATACTGGACCAAGTTTTTACACACCATCATGCAAAGATTCCCTGCTTAATTGTTTTCCCCCAACGCATGTGTGGAAACAAGCATTCCCACTCTGCATGGAGAACATAAAGGATTGGTGGTTGGCCAAGCGTGATGGTCTGTGAGTTGCCTCTAGAATGATTTGAATTAGATAATATATCGGTACTTCCAAACAGTTACCATACATCCAGAATCGATGTACAAACCTTTGTCCACAGAGACAAAAAGTAAAAGAAGCGTAGTGAAATGAATGCAGGAAAATAGAAGAGAGAACAAGCCATCTAGCACCAAAAAGGGAAATCCCTCTACATCTTCTTCATGCACCAGCTACAGGCATGAGTAGAAAGTGAAGCATTCTCATTTAAGCCAAACTACTCCAGAAGTTGACCATTCTCAAAAAAGGCACCAGCAGGACAGTAATAGCCTTCATGAGGATTTGAAACGCAGTTCAATAGCTTCTTTTTTGGGCTGAGGGGCAGGATGGGAGTGGTTACAGACTCCTACTTCAAACTGTCCTGGGATGTGGTGGGGGAGAGTGGTCTGGAACTGGTGTGGTCTCCGTAGGCCATATTTCACTGAACTGCCTTGGAGAAAAACTTAAAATCCAGGCATACCTGTTGTGCCCAATAGAAACATGTGCAGCGTGTTTTGGTAGGTGTGTTGTAATTGAGCAATCAAAGATGTTTTTAGGTTCTTTGCATAGTAGAAACCACATGCTTTTTAGTCCAAGAACAGAACTTCCTTTGGTCCCATTTTTACATTTTCTATTATAAGACACCGGAATTTAACCTTTTTTTTTCTTTTAGTGTAGGACCATAGCCATTTATTAAAACTGGCTCTAACACTAATATTTGAAGATTAGGGACCAAGAAACCTTGGAGACAAATTGGAAAATTGTACAAATGGAATTTCAGCAACTTCCACAATCTAGTGTATAATACCACAGCCTTAGAGCAGTCAGAATTCACTGCTCTAATGAGCCAGGGGCCCACTTAGTGGGATAGGATCCAAAATCTAATTTAATGGAGTTTAGAGTCTGGTTTTGTTGTTGTTGTTTTTTTTCAAATCCCCATCTCCTCCATCCTCACATTAACAGAAGTTATATGGACCTTGTGATGCTTTCTGCTATGTAAAATGTCTGGTATACCATCTTTGGCAGAGTCAAGGGGGTGGGAAAGTTTGCGTTTCTGAACGAAGGCGAATCACTGCACCCACAATGCTGCACATAGACTCACATAACTGCCGGACATCTATCATAGTCCTTCGAAACATGCCGAGACAGGGCGAAGCCCTCAGAGAGTCCAGGGCACCACCAGCCACTGCGTTGTGACACATGGTTTTTAAAGCATTATTTACACACAATACGGAACACTTCAGTCAAGCTTTGAAGCTCAGTTAGGGTCTCTTGTGCAATAAGGAATTACTGCCGACTGGTATGTGGAATTCATAGGGGTTGTCATTTCATCTGAACATTAGAATCCATCCCAGGGAGGGAAGGGGGCCTGCCTCCACCTTTTCTCCACATACAGTTGATGGATGGGGAAAATGTACCTGTGAAATTCATCACAAAGCAGGTAGACATCTCACCTGGGGGCAAGTGGCCACTGAAAAGGATATACAGTTAAATCTTGACTAACTGGAATGCGTAGCAATGTCATTTTGGTGAATTATTGGACTTTCTTCATTAGCAGTGGGCCATGGCGGTACATTTTATTTCAAGGGTGATGGCTGAATATCTGTTAGATTCTTGAGCTACTTTCCTGCCTCAGAGTCTTAGGGCAGTGAGCATGATCAAATCATTCCTTGGTTATGGTTTCTCTTGATGTGTCTGATGGCCTTTCCTCTGCAGCTCAGCTCTTACTGTTTGGTCCTATTGGATGTAGAAGTTATATAGAATGGAGACTGAATGAAAGAATGCCAACTGCCTAGATTGACCTTAAAGAGAAACACTTTAAAATCCTTGATGGGATTTGTTCTCTCCTTGTTCATTTGTCTTTTTGTTAAAAGTGGAAAGGAGCAAAAGTATAAATATACTCAAGGGTTCCAGTTAGCTAGATTCCAGTTAATCAGACTTTACTGTAGATCATTCTTTAAAAAAAGAAAAAATAAAAGTTTAAATTTATTTGTAAATTGAGCCCCTCCCCCTCCTAAACAGGAAGTGGGATATTTTAAATCAGCCTCAAAGTTTAAAGGATGTGAATGGTCATATAATCAGCTAGAAATGACATCAATTTCTATTCTAAAAGCTAGGATCAGGAGAGCTTTTAGGAAAAAGGTTTCTGTTCAAAGGGAAGTGGGAGGGGTGAAGGGGATCGGGTAACGGGTTTAATTTTCCAAATGCATGTTGGACAATCCGCTCATGCATTTTTTTTTCACTGCTAGTCAAAGGAGACTACCTTCCAGAACCCTTATTTTCAGGTTCCTTCTGTTGCAAACCTTTATAACCACATGTCACATTTCTGCTACATTCCAAAAAAGCATTGCAGAACCTTAATAGTTGAATGTTTTGTGATGTTGTGCATGCAAAATCTACACATTTCAACATTTCGGCCAGTGTACAGGGAGGTCTTCCAAGAGGAAGAATTGGAGAGGGATGGGTCCAATTTGGCTAAGGCTTGAGCACTTCTTGTTGAAGGACTCATTGCCTCTGAGCTGGGTGCAGCTGTGGCATCTACGGGTTAACCACTGACACGATTTGGCAACTGGTGGGCAGTTGAAAGGGTGAGTTGCTGTCATACTCTCTAACTTATGAAATGCTTGTTTGGGCCAAATTAACTCTTATTTTTGCTTCTGAAAAATCAGACCTTGATACGTGTTTCTCATCTTCCCAACTTACCCACAGTCTTTTCTAAATCTGCAATTTTGGCTTTTGGGATTTAGAGAACATAAAATCCCTCTTTTATGGGATTTTATGTTCTCTAAAGCACCTCTTTCTTGAGATTAGTCTCTGTCTCGAGGTACACGTTCTGGAAAATGTTGAAACGTTCATCAATAAAAGTTGCTGACAGTGAAGCTTTCACTGTAGTATGCCTGATTTTTAATGCATCAACAGTAACTCCCACTAATATCATCTATGCTATGAGATGAATGCATTGGAGACGGTATTGATCTGTTCTGCATGCCACATACTCATCCTGCCTTTGCACCCAGCAGGAATGAGCTTGTCAAGGCTTGGAGATGGGCCTTGGGAAACCAAAGCTTCAGGCAGGCAGGCAGCACCTACTTGTTACAGGGACACACACAAAGCCCGCAGAATTTTCCTAGATCCGTCAAATTCTTTTCTGCTTCTTTCATGTCCTTATTGATTTGGTCCATCCCTTCCTCAATGCGTTCCAGTTGTTCTGATTAAACACAAGTATTTTATCCCCACAGAATGAAGCAGATGAAAAAGGACAAAGAAAAAAAAGACAAAACTTCAGACATTCACTTTGACATTAAAAAAGAAAAAAAAAAAAAAAGAAAGAAAGAAAACTGGACGCCACAGATTAGAGCTGGTACCCAGTACCTACTTGTTACAAGGACATATGAAAAGGCCACAGCATTTCCCTAAATCTTTTAAATTTTTCTCAGCCTCCTTCATGTCTTGGTTGATATGGTTCATGCCTTCTTCGACACGATCGAGTTGTTCTGGTTAGGACAAAGGGATGACAGTGTGGAATGAATTTTTGGGGGGTTTCCAACAGAACATGAGAAATGTCTATGTGAAACGGAATTTGAAAAAGAAGGAGAGCTATTACAATGCATTGTCCGAGAGGATGCATTGCTGGAGTCAGCTGTTGCTCCCCTATGCAGCCAGGGGTGGAAGGAAATGAACAAAAATGATGCTCAAATAGTTTATAGTGCAGATACGATGGGATGGGGTAGGTAGGCCTGTTAGATTCTGAGGATCCAGGAAAACAACACAGCATATTCACTTACTCAGACACCAGTGAAACCCAAGAGAAAGAAAACAACATGTTAGTTTATGTTTTAGGCATTCAGATGTAATGCTACTAGAGAAAGTGTCTGCTTCAACTTTAACAGGTCTCAGTCTTCTGGTTTTTAAGCATCCTCAACCAGCTAAGGGTAGAAAATAATCCACCTTCTTCTTTGGGAAAAATAACAACTACAGTGATAACTATCACTGGATACCATACAGTTTTTCCCCCTAGCAGTGTTTCTCTAGTCAAAGGCAGGCCATGGACAGCTCTTGGTTTTGAATACTCAATTAACACAAGTTCTAAGAAAAGCAACATCAGCACAGCAATGTTATAGGTAGTGGAACATTTAAATTCCTTTTATCCTATGACTTCCTTGTAATGAAAGCTTTGGAAGGCATTTCACTTCTCTGCCCCTGATTTCCCATTCTCCACAATGGGAAATGCTAGACCCCAACCCCAGGCAGAGCATGGGAAAAATGAATGCCTGGGTCTCTGGAGGAAGGTGATGGATTGGAACATAAAACAGTACCAAGTCATCACTGCCAGGAAAGCTGACCTTAGTATACCTAAGACATAGATCAATACCCATAAAAATGAATCATACTTCTAGGTCACCAGGGTAACATACACCAACTTGATTAATTTTTCAAAAGTTGTGTCATCAAATTGAGTAAACTATAAGTTCCATGAAGGGATTTTTAAAACAGCTTTTAAGACCATTAAGACAGCAATGGGATGTCTTGGCTGTCTATTTACAAAACCTAATTACATTTCTATTCCTCCTTTCATCTATATTTTCATGCATGCATGCCTACGCCTCTGGGAAGGAAGGCATGATTATAATAAAACTGGTAAATACATTTCCAGTCTAAGGGCATACATAATCACTTAAAAACAATTTCACATTAAATTGTCATTCCAGTCGAAATTGTCATTCCAGAAAACTAAGCTAGGTTCACTAGTGGCCCAAACTGGAGAGACTGTCCATTTGGAAAATAAGAGCCTATTATGTTCTCTTTTGTGGGGCTGAGGAATAGAATTCAGCTTATTAAGAATCTGCTATCTCTGCTCTGCTTTTCAAATGACAAGGGAAAACAAAATGTTTATCCAGCATAGGCTAGCCGGAGGAAATAAGGGTGCAGTGCTGGCAAACTTTTGCTGAATAAATATAGGTACAGTAATAGCTTAAGAAAAATCTCTAAAGGGGCTAAAAAACAAATGGATGACAATTCTTTACAATCCAGAGAATTCTGTACTTTTCTGAAGACTTCATTCCAGTTTCCTTTAAGGAATGCAATAAATTAGTCTGTAGATCAAACTAACTATCAAATGAGGGGATTGGTTGGGGGGAAAGGAGCCCAATATTCTCAAAACAAGAACTATGTTAAGTACAGACAGAATAGGGACGCCAAATTCCAATCGAGGAATTGCTAATGGCTTCGTGGAGAGCTGGGTTGAGATGAGATTGAAGCATCTGGGTTCAGAGGGAAAACTTGCTGGACTCAACTAATGACAGCTGACATATGCACAGGTTATGGCATGGGGACACACATTCAGGTGTTTGCCTTTCCTAAGGAATTTCTCTTGAGTTAATATTTTCAGCTAAGATAACTTTCTGACATTTCAAGATCCCCACCCACTGTGTCTCCAGGGATTAGAAAATAACATAAATAAAAGTGAACTGGCCCACAAGTGTTGAATTTCTGAACCAGAGAATTCAAATTAAAAGATAAAAACAAACAGGCAGGTCCAAATCCCTATTTCTGAGAGCGGGGTTCGGTCATGTTTTGCCAGTTTGTTCAGCAAAGATCATAGCAAATAGGAATTCTGGAGTTCTTTCAGAAAAGTTGATTCAGAAAACTATTTTATTGCTCCAATATTGGTTGAATGTTTCGTTATACACAATTATCAGTCAAATCCTTAATTAAAAAAATATTGTGGGACTTCCCTGGGGTTCCAGTGGTTAAGACTCCACCGCTTCCACTGCAGGGGACACAGGTTCGATCCCTGGTCAGGGAACTAAGATCCAGCATGCCTCATGGCATGGCCATAAATAAAAAAATAAACAAAAATTTAAAAAATAAAAATATTTAAAAAGAAATTTAAAAATATTGTGGAACCATTTTGTCACAGATATTCTGACAATAATATTTCTTTTTTTTGGTTCCCTCTTTGAATGTGAATGCTATAAAGGCAGGGATTTTTGCCTGTTTTGTTCAGTGCTATGGCACATAGCAGGAGCTCACAATAATGGCAATTTTAAGAGTGTTACTGAGTTACGTTTGTGGATATGTTTGGTGTATTGGGACTTCACAGCACTTAAATGATTTCTGTGAAGATTTTCCTCAGGAAATGCTTGAAAGCAATCAATATCCTCATTCCATTCTGGCGTAGACAGCAGCATCTGAGAGGCTGATGCAATGCAGTGTCTAGGGTTGACTGCTCCTTTCCTCCCTAAACTTACTTTCTGGCTGTTTTCTGTTTACTCTTGGAGACTGGGAGGGGAATAAGATTTGGGATTGGGGAGGTATTCCAGTACATCACACTATATGTTGGGGCAAGAGATTGTTCTTTCTTTTGCTATGATATTTGGATGACTGGTTATTTGCAATGGATCCACCAATGGCAGGATGCTCAGGGATCTAAGTTTAGACATCTTTTCTATTAATATTATGTAAGTAAAGCAGCATGGGACCATTAGAATCCTCAATCTAGTAAAAAAAGAAACAGTAGAAAAATAGCAAGAGGTCAATGCTATTGATTGATCCAATGTGTAAGCCTTCATGAGTGTAACCAATTACAAGATGCTGCCTACATGATTTTCATTTTCCTTAGAATTGATGACCATATGGAAATTCATTTAAATAAATTTAAATAGCCACGTGACTAGGGGCTACCATATTGGGCAATGCAGCTTTAGTCATTCATAAGAGATATTGGTGAGTGGACTTTAGCAAGAGGGATGTTTTCACAAATTTTACCCTGTAGTGCCATGAACCCTTTAAGAAAGTTGGCAGGCTCTGTGGATGAGGGTTTACTTTTCCTTTACTCTGCCAGGCAGTGGTCAAAGATTTCACTGTTTAGTTTGTAGCCGTTCCCATGGGATTGTCCCAAGAGCAGCATTTTCAGCATCAAAACAAACATATAACCCAGCAAAGACCAACAAAGGGAACAAGAGATATGGAAGTGAAAGGTTAAATCATCCCACATTAGGGCTAGGGGTTTTTCATGGGGATTTCTCTTGGAGACAAGAAAAGTCCAAGGACGTAGGACATTTCAGGGCCATCTGTCATGCTCAGTGCTCCTTGGTGTCTCCTGACACCTGGGTGTAAAACAAGAATCCCATAAGGAATTTCCTAGCACAACCATTTAGCAGGACAACCTGGATTGGCTCTTTAGGCGGATGGCTGTTTCTTGAGACTTCTGTGCAGTTGCAGTCAACACTTTTTGTGTTCAGGCAAAGACAAAATTAGTAGAGCATAACTGGAGAGAAATTTTAAAGCAGTTTCTGATCTAAACAACTAAACACAGCATATGCAGTGTCAAAATGCATTTACAATGGCAGTAAAGATAGTTGTTGACTCATCAGTCATTTCAAAAGTTCTAATCTCTTCTTACAGTATAAATGGAACATGTAGCATTTAAGACCAGGCAGAAGCTACCCACTTTTGAGGGTTTACAGTTGCATGCTTCTCATCAGTATCAATTATTCACCACACATCTGGTAAAACCCAGGTTATCCTAGGAAATATGTTCAACCAAGAAGTTAGCATTTATTGCTATGTGGCCACAATTGAAATGTCTTAGCTGAGAACATTAACTATCTTGTGGGGGTAATCTGCAATTTTACTTCGTTTCTCAGAGAATAATGTAAAGATGTTCCTGAGAATCATTTGTGTTTAAGAATAATATATTTTTGTATTATATTGGAGATTTTGGCAAATTTTGCCTGTAGATTTTCTTCATCAAAGTACAATGAAATTTGAACTCAATATCTTATTCACTTTCTTTTTGACTTCAGATTTGTATATATTATTTTTTCATGTCAATGCTTTATAATTAGGGGAGAAAATGGTATTATCCTGAACCTTTCTCAAACTTTTTCTCTTACTGCAATGCTCCTTTTCTACTCCCTTCACACGCAAATTATTAACTAAAAGAGTTAATAAGATAGAACTCCTTATTACCTGAGTATATATGTATCAGTTTAGCTCTGGAAATGTGGTACCACTCTTCTGTATGGGCACCTGCTGCCTAATTAAATAAATTTTTTTAAAAAGCAATGATTTGCTGTGTCCTGAGTTTCAAAGTCTGGGACATTGTTATACACATCAAGCCAGCAAGTCTTATGATTTATAGCAAATTCATCTGGAGAGTTCTGAAGACTGCCACAGCTATTGTAATTCCTTCAAAATACAACTCCACTAGGCTTCATTATTTTTGTATTAATTTTGACAATTTATATTTTAAAAATGGGGGGAGAAGTGTTGGGATTGATGTTCAATTGTTTTTTTAAAAAAATTTTCTTCCAATTTAAAAAAATTAGTTGGTGTATATTTATTGGAAAAGTTCAATACAAATAAATAATATAGAAACAAAAGTTTTTATATAGCAGCCATGAGGGTGTACCCCTCAGATCTCCCTTCAAGAGGGACCCTGTAGTTAGCTGACACCTCCAGCTGTTGCACCTATGGGATCTACCACATTTACATGGAAGCCATGCCCTCTCTGGGATGCTTCTAGCCAACAGCTGAGCACAATTTACTAGAGCGGATGCATCCCTGCCCATCACACGTCTGCTCCATTGGGTTGTCTTTGCTCCTGGGCTGCCTATCAGTCTGGCTGAGACTTTCTCAGAGCAGCACTACAGAATGAGACTCTTCCTACCCAATCCTCCTTCTGCCCCCTCTCCTCTCACAAGTGTCAAGCCCGCATCACAGTCCAAAGGCTCTCCCTGCCTACTCCTGCTTCCTCTCCCCTTCACCCATCACAGACATTTCCTTAAGAAGTCTCACACACTTCTAATTGATTCTTAGCAGTTGCTTCCCAGAGGACCCCAAATAATACACCTTCCTTCAGTCCCTCCCTGCCCCTGCTGTAACTCTTCAGAAGTCAGTAAAAATTGATCTCATATACTGTAAAGGTTGCAGAACATTTTATGCAGAATTTCTTTCCTGGCCATATCATAATTGATTTGGTCAGTCTCCCCACTGACAGACATTTAGTTTCCAGTTTTACACCTTTACAGGTAAGGCGTGTATATTTTTCTTCATGGAGTTGTCAGTGAATATCTGGAGCATATAATTCTATGAGTGGAATATCTTGGTCAAAGATGGGTGAACATCAAAATTTGGAGATATTATCAAATTACTCTTAAACTTTGTACTGATCAACAGTGCCCATCTGTAGATTGAGAGTTTCTGTTTTCCCAGCATATTCACAGCATTGATTGTTATCAATTAAAAGAAGTTGTGCCAACCTGCTAAAGAGTGGCATCTCATTACTGTTGTTGGGTGAAGCATGGTTTCATTTGTCTACTTGGAAACTGATGATTTACGTATTACATCCATTGTTTCTTGTACGTTGTTGTCCTTTTCTTTGATAAAATGCAAGGTCTCTCTGTATTTTAGGGAAATGCCTTATGTCTGTTATCCATAAGGCAGTTTCCCGCCCCCTCCCCCCCTCCCCAGTTTGAGGTTTATTCTTGGAGTTTGTTTATGGTGTTCCATGTTGTAAAAATTTTATATTTTTATCTTTGACAAAAAATTTCTCGTGATTGCTAAGAGTTTTCTAATGTCTTTGTAAAATATACATAAAGAGAAAAAATTCTGCTAAATCTGATTATTATGATAAGAATTCAGAATGGAATCAGGTAACTAACTTGTGGCTAGAATTAAATAAATCATTGCTGTATGATTCTATGTATAAATCAAAGAAAAAAAGTTTGGTATTACCCTTCTAGGTTCCACTGTAGACTAAATATGCTATACTAAAATGTTGGCACTCTGATGTTCACTGCTTCTAGTATTTCCGTAATGATTAAAAGAAAAAGTTCAAATATTTTAAGTGGTTCAATTTTCCACTTTACAATGATTTCCCTCAGTTTATGTCCTGTTAAAAACAGCTTCCAGTTATTCAAGGAATTCTCATAATGACTTGGAAATCAATATTGCCAGATGCTGAATTAGGATGGTCAAAAGAAATGGACAATATGGTATACTATACTCTCATTCTATTTAGGAATTATCACATCAAATTTATGGGAAAGATTGGGGATGAGGAGGAGAATTCTCAAACTCTCCAAAATCCTATCATTAAAAATTCAAACAAATGACTTCTGCCTTCAAAATTCTATTACCCCAACACATATAACAGGGCATGTAGTACCATTTATTCAACCATGAAGATCTCAACATTTCCATACATTTACCAACCTTTTCAACAGAAAAAGGAGAAAAAAAGCAAGATAAAAACTGTAGAACTCTTACACACATATATGTGCATAACACACATCAATGACCACCTGTAGATGCACAAATCATTTTTTAATGGACTTTATTCAGATGAGGAATTGTTCTTACTGAAGAAATCTGAACTTACCTCCTTGTTCATCCAACATAACCAAAGTCCTGATACCAGCATCTTTACTCTACATTCCAATAATGGTAGCAAAGTGGAAAAAGAGTTAGAGAGAGAAAAGAGAGAAAGAGAAATCAGTAAGGGGACAATTAGCCCTAGATATGGAAAATGAAGAAGGACCAAAGGAAAAAGAGGGAGGAAATATGGCGGAGAGTATTAGGGGCTGGGGAGGAACTCAGAGAGGTGGGTCACCTGTGGACTTGCTTCATCAGTGATTCTCAGATAGAAGAAGGGGATGTAGCTCAGTCTCCATGGGGTGGGGCTCGGGATGGGGCTTGGCATGGACTTGAAATACACATACTTAATATTATAGTGTGATTTTATATCTGGAAAATAAAAATGCCTATAGTTTTTGTAACACCAACCACAGAAAGCAAATCTTTCAAAATCTTCAGGACTAAATCTTCTCTGACACGATAGATCAGAAAGTTTCCCTAGGTGAACTGGGGAGGGGTGCTCTACTGAAAAGATGTGTAAGAATCTTGGGAGTGGTGGTGAGATTTTTAGGTTTATCAAAAAAGATGACAGCTTCACAAAGGTTGAGAAACATAGCTCAAAAGGAAATTCAATCTTCCATTTCTTTCTCTATGGAGAGAAGTTCTGCAAGATTTAGAAAAGGGAATGACAGATGAGAAATAAGCGCTTTTTCTAATGAAATCTGAAATTCTGCACAATAATATGGTGTGAGAAAATAATTCATCCACAAGTTTTACTACAGTTTTTTTGTTCACCCCTTATGCTCTAAATAAACCAAACAGCCCTGAACTATTTAGTGGAGGGGAGTGGGAATTGGTGGGTGGGAAAAAAGGAGCAGAGATATTTACATTGTTCATAATCATCATTTCCAGGAACTAGTTATGTAAAGACCTTCCGTTTTATAGGGTGATTATTAATAGATATTAAATGGCAGTGCTTACAGTTTGGATTAATTGTTTTTTCAAGAAAAGCTCATGGTGGTACCTAGAATAAATTTTAAAATATGTCTCTCATGACCCCATTTATTTTCGACTGACTTACATTAACCTAAGAGAGAGATGTTAGTGGAGGTCAACAAAAGTGTTTTGTTTTGTTTTTTTAACAGTATTTCAACAATTTAATTCCAATAGTGCTTTCAAAAAATAAAATAAAACACTGAAAATTATTTCTGTGAGCTTTTATAAGCTCACCATTTCAGAGAACATGTGCAGTTAACTCTCCCAGACAGAAAAGCCTATTTTGCTTGTTTTAAAAAAATTGAATGAAAGATTCTTTAAGTTGTATAGTGCTTTATAATTTTCAAAACTTTCACATACATGATTTCATGTAATCATATAAGAACCCCTTTTTTACCCCTACACCTCTATGGCCCCTTCCCCCTTCCCTCTCCCCACTGGTAACAACTAGTTTGTCTCTATATCTGTAAGTCTGCTTCTTTTCTGTTTTAGTCACTAGTTTGTTGTGTTTTTTAGATTCCACAGATAAGATATCATACAGTATTTGTCTTTGTCTGTCTGACTTATTTCATTTGACATAATACCCTCCAAGTCCATCCATGTTGCTGCAAATGGCGAAATTTCATTCTTTTTTATGGGCTGAATAGTATTCCATTGTATATATATACCACAGCTTCTTTATCCATTCATCTCTTGATGGACACTTAGGTCATTTCCATACCTTGGCAATTGTAAATAATGCTGCTATGAACACTGGGGTGCATGTATCTTTTCAAATTAGCGGTTGAACACATTTTGATAAGTTTTAGTTGCAAAGTCAGGATGTAGTTTGGAGAGTGATGGCTCAGGATGACTTCAGGAGTCATTGACAGCACAGATTCTGGAGCTAGACTCTGCCTTGGAATCCTGGTGATTTTCTTTTCTGGCCGCAGGACCTCAGGCAAATGTCTTAATTGCTCTGTGCCTCAGTTCTCTCATTTGTAATACAGCAATCATAATAGTTCATACTTCATTGAGTTCTTATGCGAATTCAGTAAATTAATAGGCGGCACGTGTTAGAACGGTGCCTGGCCTATAGTTAGCCTTACACCAGGGTTAATAAAATAAATACCTTCACAAAATGCATCTAGCGCAGGATATCTGGGCAAACTAAAAATATCATCATTACAGACTACCACCAGAAGTTTCTAGACTACTGCTCAAACTTTAATGTGTATATGAATTCCCTGCATAGAAAACATCTTGTTAAAATATAGATCCTGATTCAGTAGGACTGGGGTAGAGACTGAGATTTTTCATTTTGAACAAGATCGGCGATGCTGGCTGGTGCAGGGTCATACATGGAGCAGCAAGATTCTAGACCCCACAAGACATTTCAAAATCTTGTTCTTCAATGTGTTATAAATGGACATTTGTCTACACTAGACTGTATTTTAACAATTTCTATGCCCCTTTTATGCAAATTTTAGCCATTGTTTATGAGAGGAAATTGTAAAATGCAGATGGCTCATTCAGGCATATGGATGTGACAATGCAAGTTCCAGTGAGGATGGAGTCATCTCAGAGAGCATCTTCTTCTCTAAGGACCCAACTCAAGGCTATGCACGAGATTTCTGTTCTGTTCTATTTGGGATGGAGGGTGAGAAACAGGTGAGTGACTTCAGTTTGGTCAGTTCAGCTCTCATCTGTTGACCCTTTCTGCTCTACCCATTTATGTTATATAATAAATAAAATAAAGTATAATTTCCTCTGCAAGTATAATTTCCTCTTTGTTCAATTTGGTGCTAAATGTTTCAGTGCTGGAATGATTCACAGAACCACCAAGAGTTTGCCCCAATTTGAGAGAACAGAAGCAGTGAGCACAGGTCAGAGAGTCAGGAATGCTGGATTATGTTCTTAGCTCAGCCAGTTAATAGTCTTGAGATTGGGGAAGAGTCACTTGACCTTTCAGGATGCTTTCCCATATTTAAGATAAGGATAGAGATGCTAAATAAGATTGGGTAGTTGCTAGGTTGGTTCATTCACTCACTCGTTCATTAGTTTGTTCATTCATTCATTCATTCACTAAATGGTTATTGTGCTTCCACTCTGCCCCAGGCACTGAGGTAAGGGCCAGACAAATGCCTGGCTTCTAAACTGTGCTTCACAGAATGATAAACAGTTTGGTCAAGCGAACAGAGCTGGCATCTGGGAGTCAGTAATTCTGAATTCTAGACTTATCTTTACAGTTCTATTGCTCTAGAGTCATCTGTTCTGTGTCTCAGCTTTTCCAGCTGTCAGATGGGGACAGAAACAGCTCCCTCACTTCCCAAGATTTATAAAGACAAAATAAGCTACAGAACCTAAAAGCTTCTACAGGTTCAACTCCACTGGAGGCCATGATTCAAAAACTGAGATAAAGGATTTCATTTGTGTGGAATCTGTCAGTTTAGGATGAGCTGCTATGTTTGTTTTCTTAGATCCTTTTGCTTTTTGTGGAATTCTCAAAAAATTTTTAAATATTGTGGGAATTGCTGGTGTAAGGGAAATGTTGTAAGAATTCACACTTTGGAATCAGGTAGATCTGAGTTTGAATTTCATCTCTGTCTTTTGTGGCTGTGTGTCTCAAGCAAGTTTCTTAACCACTGTGGACTTCAATTTCCTCCTTGGTAAAATGGAGAGCAAAGCAGTAGAAAAAGTGACTGCAGGGATTAAATTAGATAATAAACTCTGAGCACAGTCGCTGGCATATAGTAGGTTCTCAATAAATAGTAGAACTTATATTTGGCTCCACTTTTTGCTGACAACTTTTATCAAAACAACTGGGTGGTCCTTTGGAGGAACTAGGAGGGCAAGAGAGAAGGACAGGGATGGGACGATATCTTGGGGGAGGCAGAATATTACTTTCTCTGGTTCCTTAATGAGTATTATGTTTTAATAGCTAGGAGGGAGAGGAGGTTGTTCTATTTTTGTCTTAGCTCAATTCCTGGTTCCTGTTCAAGATCCCTGGGAAACTTGTCTAACTGTGAACAGGGGGAGTTGGAGATGCCAGTGATTTTTAAAAATATATTTATTTATTTACTTATTTTGCTGCACTGGGTCTTAGTTGCGGTGCATGCGATCTGCGTCGCAGCACGCGGGCTTGGGCTCTTCGTTGTGGCACATGGGCTTCTCTCTAGTTGCAGCACTCAGGCTCTCTAGTTGTGGTGTGTGGGCTCCAGAGTGCGTAGGCACGGTAGCTTCGGCACGTGGGCTTAGTTGCCCCATGGCATGAGGCATCTTAGTTCCCCAACCAGCGATTGAACCCACATCCCCTTCATTGGAAGGCAGATTCTTAACCACTGGACCACCAGGGAAGTCCCTGATTTTTTTTTTCATTTCTTTCATTTTACTTTTTATTTCTCTATTCTTATTTTTTTCTTGCTGATGATCTAAGACCATGTTTATAGAACATTTTAAAGTCCTTTGTCATCCTGCAATGCTTTTCCCAAAGTCCAATACACCTGAGCTAAAACTAGGCCAGTCCAGACACTCTCTTAACCGCGAGAGTTCCAAAAGATCCCTACAACTGCCTACCTGAAAACAACTGCTCAGCCTGAATTTTCCACCTTTAGTACAAAGTCTGGCATAACAAAGACATAGCTTTAGAATGCTTATTTTCTTCTTGTGGCCAACGTGTTTCAAAAGATAAGTTGGAATGAAAAGAAAAGATGCTGAAACACCCATAAATGTTGGGGAGCCCTCAGTAACCACCACTGCGTGAAAGCTCTGTGTGGGGCTTTGGATCAGCCTGCCCTAGGGCAGTGTGGCTTTTCCGGGCTTTGTTCTATAGCCCAAGGCATTAACATGTAGAGCTCATTTCCTGCAGTTAGTATTAGCAGAGTTAACTTTTTTGTCTGGAATCAAATAGTATTCATGACTCTCCCTCTAGAATTCATTGTCCCCTCCTCTGTGCTCCTGAGGCAGGTGTGGCCTTGAATTTGGAGAGCTATTTTCATATCTGTTTTTCTACATGATATCAGTTTTGATCTTCCACCTCCAGCATCAGGCATTCCATAAATATTTGCTGAAATGCATCCATCAAAAGAGCCAGTTCCCAGCCCCAGGCTGGGAACCAAGTGCTATGTGATTTCTAATCTTTTTATGTGTGTATGGTATTCAGCTTTTCTGAACTTTCTCTACTGATCTCTGTGTAACTTTACATTGTCCTTGATACACTGATGATGGCTTCTACTGAAAACCAAGCTTCCATGCCTTCCACTCTGTTACACCGTAAAGTCCATGAGGGATGGCACAAAGTCCTATACATTCCACTGAAAGTGGGATTGTTTGCCTCAGGGAAACTTCACAAGTTGAGTAACCTTTCCTGTCTTTGAGACTGAATTTCAATAAGCATTCAGCTCAATTCAAATTATATGGCACTGATAGACTTTGGGATCATGGGCAAGATCCTAGTATTTCAATGCTCAGATTTTCCAAATGATTTCTGCCCTTGATGAATATTTAATGCTGATTCTCTTTAAAGAGAATTTCCTTCCTGATTGAAAGCAGAATAACATCTGACTGGCCAATGCCCTAGATATAAGGGATGTTTGACCATCAATATAAGATAACCCAGGAGGATGTAAGAGCAATCAATCTAGTCTAATAATGCCTTGCTCATAATTTCCTAAGGATGGAAAGTCTAATAGCCTCCTCTCATTTGTTAGAGGTAGGAGACAGCATCCATCTGTTTCACCCCCTGTTCTAAGATGCAACTTCATGCTTGATCGAGAAACACTTTAGGAAAAACAAAAATGTAATATTTGAGAATCCTACTTCAATTAATAGAGCTTTTGAGATTTTTTTTTTCCAGAATAAATTAGAGCAGACACTCCTTTTCCAAGACTGGCCAACGTTGCCTGCAATTTAAGAAGACACAGAAAAAGAAGTCTCTGCAGCCCAAAGACTCTGATGGGGGAGGGGCCAGTTGGGAAAAGTGTGTTGGATGCATTCTTCCATCACTTTCTGTGCTCTGGGCAGTTTCAACATTGCACAGGTGGGCAAACTGGTGATAGATTTTGCAGTTTAGAAACTCCCTTCACATGTGCACACACACAAATGAAAATGAAATATGAGCTTGGAGGCCATGGTTGAAGGTCATAAACACGAATCAAGATAATGATGTCAGCTGACTTCTGGGCTCCCTGCCTTCCTGTCACGGTGAGAGCTCACGTGTGGATGTTACTCAGATCTGTTCCTTTTACTTGTTCTCATGACAAGATGAGGGGCAACATGTGGATTCTGAAAGCCTCACCGACACTAGTAGATTTAGAATATCTGCCTCCTTTTTGGTCCTCAAGTACTGCGTGAGTCCCAGGACAGCACAAAGAAAGCATTTCTCTTCATTAAGAGAGTGAAGGTTGCTTTCCTGTGCTGCTGAGGGCCCCTTGCTGGCCCACCTCCTGTGGGGGCCAATTTGTGCTATGCTGCAGGCTCAAACTCTCATTTTTCATGATAATAGATCTCCTTCAGTGGACCCCCTTCCCTTCCCAGGGGTCCTCTGAGCTCTTGGTTGCCACCTTCTCCTCCCCCTCCTGTAGCAATTCACAGTTAGCTATATACCATTCTTAGCTGAGAAGCTGAAGCTGCAGAAGTAAGGGAAAATGTTGGCTTCCATAGTGTAAGAGGCGGCTGCCCTTCCTTTTAGCCTTATAAAATTGACACTTTTCTCCTTTCATGTCATTGCAAAAGCAATTTACAGTAGCATGAGGCAAGTAGGCTCATTTGATCATTCTGCTAGAAAACCCCCAAGATCTCTAAAGATGATAACCACACATGAATTTATACATTGATAAGCATTTTCAAAGCATAGATAAAACAGCATCTCACTGAATAAAAATGATTAGACTTGTTTTATTCAGTTAAGATAAATATAGCTCATCCCATTCTTTTTCCACTTCATCTCTCCCAACGGACAAGTTCAATTAATCCATTTATTCTTCCTGGTTGACTGCCGCTCTCCCAAATTGGAATAAATGAGGTTTATTGCAAATGCCCTTTTGATTCCATTATTGCTGTCTGCCCTATTTCACCCATTTAAAAATAGTCACGGATTCATTAACCATGCCTTGAAAATGGATGTTAAATCCAGAGTCAGGAATATAAAAGAGCTTCTATATTTACATGACTAGACTTGATATTTCCCTTTATTAAAGGATTTTCCTATTATTTCATGAATTTTAGTGCCTGACTATAAATGTAACAATTTCTGAAAATTATGCCTCTCTGGGTACATATTTTTTAAAGTGATATATGTAGCTAGATTTAAAACAGAAGGCCAAGATTAGATGTAATTTAGAGGCATCAAAATCAGTACAAATGAGGATTTTATGTAGATAATTCTTTCATATATTAAAAAATCGTTCTGATTTGTTTTTGTGATTTCTTGGGAACATTTACATACTTGGAAATACCACCCTCTTCTGCTTCCGAGACTAGGAAGATAGGCTGGGCTGGAGGGAGAGTGAATACTTTGATGGCTACCTGGCAACTTAAATATAGCATCTCTCTCATTATATGGCTTTCTGGTAGCTACATTCACACTGGAATAAATGGGACAGTGGTCTAGGGAAAGGCAAAGGGTCTAGGCAAAGGATATGTCAGCCAAAGGGATTAGTTCATCTTAAAATATAGTCACTGCTTACCTCTTCAACCAGTTGTAGCATACGACGGGTGCTTTCCAGCGACTAAGATAAAAAACACAAATATTATGAGTGCAGGATCCAGAGTTCTTGGAATATCAGAAAAACTTTCTTCACTTGGGAAACATAAACGGTTGTTATCACATGTTCTTTGAAGTTTGTAACTGAACCACAATTTCAATCTCTTTCCTATCAGGCTTTCTACATAATAAGATTCCCTAAAGCAATTACATTAAAGCTGATTGTCATAAAATCAAAACCAGACGAAGTTGATTTTGATATCAAAGACAAAGTAAGCTCGAAAAGGTAATTTTGCATGTGCAGGAGGCATGAAAAATTATCTCGAATACTCAGAGGACTAATTTGGCCTCCCTGGACCAGGAATATTGAATTTTAAAGGCAAATATCATTTGTCATGAATTGAGATGAATCTAACATCGATTTTCTTATAAAGCTCCTAGAAACACAATTGGAAGTTCTTATCAGTACAAATTAAGTTGTTGCCCTAGGGTGGAAAAAAAATCAAGCGTGTTTGAAACAACTAGTCTATAGGAGAAAGCTATAATAATTATCTTCATCCTTAGATAAGAAAAAATGAATTCAGCACTGGCCCCTTGGACACAGTGTGGTCACTTTTTTCTAAGTTCCTTTTAAATTACTAGAATCCAGCAACCAGTGTGATTTCTCAAAAGCTGTGCTTTTCAATGGCAAACTTATTTTGGACAAGAGTTTGCAGGAACATGAAGCATGTTCACTTTCCTGGAAGCACTGTCAGCAGGCTGCTTTTTGAAATAGAATGGCTGTAAGCAGAGGTATGCTGGTAATGTTAACAATGGGCTCTCCAGAAAAAAGATGTGTGTGTGTGTGTGTGTGTGTGTATTATTTTAATGATATAAAGGATGACTACCATAAAATTTATAAATAATAATAAAATACACAACACCTTATTGCAAATTCTGTATAGCCAATCGATTTTCACAGAAAACTTTTGTTGATTTTTGCTGAACTCTTGTGTCCATAGCTAAGCACGCATAAAACAAGAGCAGCTCTGGCATGAACGCTGGTTGATATTTTCATTTACGTGAGTGAATAAAAGGCAAGTGAAAGAATGAAGACATGTTTGGGAACTTTATTCATTTGTCAATGATGCAAGTGGCTTCTCTGCTGAAGAGAATCATAGTTTTCAAATACTGGAAGATTTTCTCAATTCTTTTTTGTGTTGCTTATATTGTAATGGCTGCGGAGGTTCATACTTTTAAGTTTAATCTGCATTATTAATACTTTTCCACTTTCTTAAGTCTAGAGGGTCAACAAAACAATAGGTCAAGCCCTGATTTGTAGTGTTTGCAGATTCCGTCGTGTAAATACTTTTTCCCTCTCTGATTTCTAACTACAACATGGTATCACTGAAGGTGAACTTGGGAAGGTTCACGGTAACACGTCACTAGACGGTATCCTCACACTACAGATACAACACATGCCAAGAACTTTGAAAGCATAGATAGTAGTAAAATCATTAGGACGTGACGAGATCTGAGTATTTATTACCTTTGATTTTAACATGATCTATTCAATTGTCAGTTTATATAATTCAATTTTAATACCACCTTGCAAAGTTCTGGACAATGTAACAACCAGCTCTCAGAATTGAGCCAACTCTGGCACAACGCTGGCTGTAAGACACCCGAAGACAGTGCTTTTCTTAGAGGATCTTGACTTCTCTAGATTTCTAGGCATTGGAAGCTTGGGCTCAGTCACTGATCTGCATGCAAGTTTTATAACCAACCCATTCCTGTGTGCAGAGCCCTTAGATATATAGGAAATCAAAGTCATACTCCTCCTGTTTTTGTTTTTTTTTTCTGAGACATGAGAAGAAGCCCTTTTCCCACCTCAACCTGAATAAGACAAACTACGCAGCTCTCCATCTTTTGCTCCCTTCCCAGGTCTCCATCCCTCACCTCATCAGCCAGCTGGTCAGCCCTTCGCTGCATCTCCTCCAGCTCATTGCGCATGTCCGCGTCTTCAGCCATGGTAGGGGTGGGGGTTGGCGGGGTGCCTGGGCTGGGGCGTCAGTGATGGGTTTGGCCACGGAACCTGGGAAGTAGCAGATTTGAAAATGTGAGAGCTTATATGTGTACAGGCAGGTGTGCTCAGCTAGGGGAAGGTCTCAACGGTCCATACTCTGTCTCCATGACTCATCTTCTGAGCTGTAAGCTGTACCCAGACAGGAGTCCGCAGAATGATGCTCTTTCTCCAAAAGCCACCATGAATACCTATTCGCCTACGTTACAATGGAGATGGATACCTGTCTGCCTATGAAATAATTTTTAAGACACACACCACTCAAGTTTGAAATGTCAGTAGGGAAGGATGTGGTTCCGTGTTAGAATACCTTTAACCTCCCACTTATTTATTTCTATTTTACTTTTTAACAGCTTTATTGAGGTATATTTGGCACACAATAAATCCCATATCTTTGAAGTATACAATGAGAAGTTTTGACAGATGCATCCTCCCAGGAAACCATGACCACAATTAAGAAAATAAACATATCCATCACCCCCAGAAATTTCCTCATGCCTTTTATAATCCTACCCCCCCACCCATCCCATCTCACTGTAGCCCCGTGCCAAGACAACTGCTTATCTGCTTTCTGTCACTATAAATTAGTTTGCATTTCCTAGAATTTTATATGAATGGAAAGATACAGTATGGATTATTTTTTTCTGGCTTCTTTCACTTAGCGTAATCATTTTGAGATTCACTCATGTTGTAGCATGTACTAATAGTGCATTCCTTCTTGCTGGTGAGTAGTATTCCATTGTATTTAGGGGCATTTAAAAGCAAAAGACAGAAAATCTTTCATCTCTTTCAGTTGTTATCAGAGGTTGCCAAGAGGGCTTATGTGGGTGTGCACAGGAATTTTTCTAAAGAAGGATGGGCCCTTGGTCCTGAAACGTGACCTGTGCATTTTTCTGGCTGCTCTCTTGAAATCCCGTTTAGTGCAACTTACAGTTAACCAGACTAGGCTCCCTCCAGAGCCTTTCTTTCCCTACCCACCTCCTCCATTCTGGCCACCAGAATATGTATTCATGATATGATGTAGAGTTTTAAATGCTTTGCGTTTTACTTAAACACAAGTCTCCATTTTAGAAATTAGGGATGTAGGAAACAGAATTTGGAAGAAATTTATACCAAGTCATTCCTAAACTTTGAGATGAGCAGAAACAAAATTCCTATATTCCTCTGAGTGACTGGGATCTGCCCTCCAGGATAAAATGGTGGACCAGAAATGCTGAGTAGATTGTGGGTCGTAGCTTTGATATCAGAAAGACGTAGTTGTACTGCTGGTTCTGGCACTCAGTTGCTGGGTGACTCTGGACAAGTTTATCGCTGTCTCTGAGCCCCAGCTTTCTCAACAGCATAAATAATACCAGACTCATTGGCTTGTTGATGGGCATATATTATAGAAAGTTCTGATCAACCTTGTTTGAAACGATGTGGGAGCTTAATATTCAGAAAGCTTGCTCATTCAGGATAAGCCTGTACCCTTTGCTAAGAGTGAAACAAATCCAGTGTTCGTTAATTAGCTTTCATTTACTGATGGCTGGGCAAGAGGCATGTTGCTGCAGTGCTGGTCACCCACGGAAGTCTGAAAACAGGGAAACCAACCGAGTGCCTGAATCTCCAGTCTCCAAGCAGCACCTCTCAAAGGATTTCCAGGTGGAGACAAACAAGAGCGCTTTCTCACCCTGTTCTCCATCTTCATATTTTGCTGCTGGGTTCCTTGGCAGAACTTCTTCCTTCAGTCTAAGCCAGCAAGTGACCTTTCCTTTTAATAGGCCAGTTTGTTAGAAGATAGAGGTCTTTGTGCTTTCAGACCTGTAGTGCTGTTGCTGTTTCCCACTCCTCTACGTCTGTTTGCAGATGGATGTGCCCCCAGAAATTCTTAAAGCATTTCCTGTCCACAGGGCACTGTATATTTGCTATAGACAGATACAGGGTGTGGTGTGTTTTCCTGTCTGTAGTTGTTTGTAGAATTTCCTTTGCCTGGAGTTTCCTGTGATAGGGTTTGTGTTTCCTGGACCATATTTTAAAACAAGAAATGATGCACGGGGCTTCCCTGGTGGCGCAGTGGTTGAGAGTCTGCCTGCCGATGCAGGGGACACGGGTTCGTGCCCCGGTCCAGGAAGATCCCACATGCTGCGGAGCGGCTGGGCCCGTGAGCCATGGCTGCTGAGCCTGCGTGTCCGGAGCCTGTGCTCCGCAACGGAGACGCCACAGCAGTGAGAGGCCCGCGTACCGCAAAAAAAAAAAAAAAAAAAAAAAAAAAAAAAGATGCACGGAGTACAATATAAAAGTGAATTTGCCTTTGATGGACAGAGTTTTAGGACTACAAGTCAGATTTAATCCATGTGATTAATCTGGGATGACCGTACAGCCCTCATAAAGATGCCTAATTTTCATGACCAGCTGACCAAGGTTCCTAGACTCAGCATCAGCACCGGGCCATTTGCATCAGAGACGGAGACGTCTGAGGATCTGTCGCTGTCGAGGTATGCGGTACAAAGTGGGTTGTCTACAGTTATCCCTTGATAGCAGGTGTAATTTGTAAAGCTCTCATTCTCATTCTGCATCCAAGTCTATTTGAGACCCACATTGGACACACAGCAGACGGGCTCTGGAGAAAACCCTTTCTCCCACATCAAGGGGCTTACTTATTTACATGAATTAGCCTAAGACTGCTTTCTCATGTAGAACCTGGACTCAAATATGGGGTTAGGGCTCAGGAACAGAAGGTGAGTGTGCGTATTTAGGTGTGTGCCTTTGATATACGAGGTTGACAGAGACATGGATGGCTATTATGCTGGCGACATCGGCTGTTAGTCCAAGTGCCATAGGGCAGGAATGTCATGGAAAAAGTGTAAGCAGAGTACGCCCTGAGCTAACATCTATTTCTCTTCCTGTTTCACACTTTAATTAAAAGAACAAACCTATATACATCAATACCCATCGGCTGAATTATCATAGAAAGCTGAAACCTACATCTTCGTGTCTCCCCACACCGCTAATCATTTGAACAAGGCTTCTGTAGGACAGATCCCTCTCTTCTTGTAGACCCTGCCTGCTTTCTGGTGGAGATATGCTTTCAAATTCAACAGAAGTTTATTAAAGACTCACTGTGTTCAAAAAGCCCAAAGAAGAACACAGGGACTTTATAAACCAAGTCTGACAACTCTCCTTAATTATTAATAAAATCACACTAACACTTAATGAGGGCTACTCTTCGTAGGGCGCTGTTTTCAATGTTTTCACATAATAACTAATGTAAACCTTAAATGACACGTGGTATGCATCCTGTTAGTATCCCTACTTGGTAGATCAGGAAACAGGCTTAGAGGTAACTCTCTGCTGACACACAGATAAGTTTCAGATCATGAGTTTGGGTCATTTTCAAAAACATATTTTCAAAGCATATTTATTCTCAAAGCAAGTTGTGTGGATATTTTGTCTTTTAATTAAAAACTGGAAGTGATTTTATTTTTAGTTTCATTTATATACCGGAAAATAATGTAGTGGTCTGACAAGTACATCTCTTTTTTAATTGAAGTATAGTTGATTTACAATGTTTCAAGTGTACAGCAAAGTGATTCAGAACATATATATATACGTATATTCTTTTCAGATTCTTTTCCATTATAGGTTATTACAAGATATTGAATATAATTCCCTGTGCTATACAGTGGGTCCTTGTTGTTTATCTACTTTATATTTAGTAACATGTATCTGTTAATCACAAATTCCTAATTTATCCCTCCACCCCCCTTCTACCTTTGGTAACCATTAATTTTGTTCTATGTCTGTGAGTCTATTTCTGTTTTGTAAATAAATTTATTTGTATCATTTTTTAAGATCCCACATATAAGTGATATCATAGGATATTTGTCTTTCTCTGCCTGACATTTCACTTAGTATAATAATCTCTAGGTCCATTCATGTTGCTGCAAATGGCATTATTTCATTCTTTTTTATGGCTGAGTAATATTCCAGTGTGTGTGTGTGTGTGTGTGTGTGTGTGTGTGTGTGTACACACCACATCTTTATCCATTCATCTGATGATGGACATTTAGGCTGCTTTCATGTCTTGGCTATTATAAATAGTGCTGCTATGAATATTGGGGTACAGGTATCTTTTTGAATTAGAGTTTCTATCTTTTCTGGATATATGCCCAGGAGTGGGATTGCTGGATCATATGGTAACTCTGTTTTTATTTTTTAAGGAACCTGACAAGTACATCTCAAGTATATCCCAACTTTTGATATTATTTATCATCCCTACTTATGTTGTTAATTTCCAATTCTTTTTTTCCCTTGCATTTATTCTTACTTTATTTCTCTTTTCTTCCTAAGATGTGTTATCATATTGTTCCTTTTCTATCTTCTTGAATTGATAAAAGATTCATTTTACATTTTTTTCTTATTTTTGGTACAGTATACTACTTACTGCTATAAATTGTCCTCTGTGTGTTACTATGGCCCTATCCTACATGTTTAGGCATATAGAATGGTCTTTGTTATTTATTTCTAAGTAGTTTTAGATTTCAGTTTTAATTTCTTCTATAACTCAGGAGTTATTTGAAAATATGATTTTAAAATTTAAATAAGAAGGTTTTTTTTTTGGTAATTTCTAATTTTATTTTCATTATGGTCAGTGAAGGGGACCCACATGATTTCTGCTTTTTGAAATCTGGTGAGATTTCCTTTGCACCCTAACGTATGACCAATTTCTGAGAATGTTTAATTTGTGTTTGAAAAGAAATTCTATTCCATATTTGACTCTGTCTAGCTACCTACCTACATCAAATTGAGCTGAAAAGGAAGGTGTGTTATTCAAACTCTCTGAAATCCTTACTCAACCTGATCTATTGACTTCTGTGTATTCAAATTCTCCATAGGAACTATAGTTTTATCAATTGCATCTTATATTTCAGCCCATTTTTTGTTTTTCTATTTTACAGCTAGGTTGTCATACTAATAGACCCCCAATGGCTACACATTCATGGTGGATTGTAACTTTTATCAATATTAAAGAATAGTATTGTACCTGTATACCCCATTTCATTATCTTATTTACATTACACAATTCTGGTCAAACTCAAGGGATTGGAGTATATGTCTTAGCCTATCCCTTTCATCTTCACAAAACAAACCCAACAGCAGCAACAACAACAACAAACCAGTATCACACATCTAAACTGTGGGAGGTCTCATTTGGCTCATGACTCAGAATCTAACAGAGAGGGAAGCCACCTGTTTTCTCTGGGCTTTCGTCCTCACCTGTAGAAGGAGCCATCTCTTGGATGTGTTTGGAGGAAGGTCTCTTTCCCCAACTGTGATGGTACGAGAATGTGATCAAGGATGGGCCTAGTGCTATTACTTTCACTGGTGAAATTTCTCCTTGAGGTTAATGCAACTGTAAGACTCAAAGTGCTCATTCTTTTTTTTTTAAAAAATTTTTATTAGAGTATAACTGATTTAAAATGTTGTGTTAGTTTCTGCTGTACAGCAAAGTGAATCAGTTATACATATACACATATCCACTCTTAAGATTCTTTTCCCTTATAGGTCATTACAGAGTACTGAAAAGAGTTCCCTGTGCTATACAGTTGGTCCTTATTAGTTATCTATTTTATATATGGTAGTATGTATACGTCAATCCCAATCTCTCAATTTATCCCTCCCCACCCCCTTTTCCCCCTGGTAAGCATAACTTTTTCTACATCTGTGACTCTATTTCTGTTTTGTAAATAAGTTCATTTGTACCACTTTTTTAAGACCCAGGCTTCTTAAAGATTGCTCAGAATTACTCATTGATCAAAATCGATTAGGCAGATGGTTCCCAACCCTGGCTGCACAGTGGAATCAATCACAAAGTGTTCATTCTAAGGGAAGGGTGAGCACAGTTACTGCTGCTGAGATAAGTCCCTAAGTTTCCTCAAGCACATCAGAAGCATTATTTATTGTGAATTATCCGAATTAGGCCTAGGTTTGAAGCAGCCTTTCTCGATTAAGATAAATCAGCTGCACTTATCCAACATTCTGTGTCACATAACTCTTGTCAAAATATTAGGTGTGGACTTCCCTGGTGACACAGTGGTTAAGAATCCACCTACCAATACAGGGGACACAGGTTAGATCCCTGGTCCGGGAAGATCCCACATACCGTGGAGCAAATAAGCCCGTGCACCACAACTACTGAGGCTGCGTGCCTAGAGCCCATGCTCCGCAAAACATATTTTCAAAGCATATTTATTCTCAAAGCAAGTTGTGTGGATATTTTGTCTTTTAATTAAAAACTGGACTCAAAGAGAAGCCACCACAATGAAAAGCCCATGCACCGCAACGACGAGTAGCCCCCGCTCGCAACAACTAGAGAAAGCCTACGTGCAGGAAAGAAGACCCAATACGGCCACATATATGTGTATATATATATATATATATATATACATATGTGTGTGTGTGTGTGTATATATATATATATATATATATATATATTAGGCATAGTAATAGTCATTTATTGACAACTTGCTATGTGATAGGAATCAAACCAGGAACTTCATATAAAACTTGAGGGTTTATATAGGATCCCCCAAACCTTTGCTATTCCAAGTGTGGTCCTCAGACCAGCAGAATTAGCTTCACTTGGGAGCTTGTTAGAGATGCAGAATCTTAGGCTCCACCCCAGACCTCCTGAATCAGATCATCTACTGCACAAGATCACTGAGCATCAGAAGTTTGAGAAGTGCTGCCCTAAACCACATTATCTCCATGTTAAATGAAAAGAATGAAGTAGAAGTTGATAACCAACCAAGATCACAGAGCTGCATTGGAAGAGGCTGAGAGCCCCACCTTGGGAGCCTGACTCTGCCTGTCCCTCCACCCAGCACTGCATGCTGTTACTTCACTCTGCCCCTTCTATACGACCTGCAGACTTCCAGCAGCATTTTCTTCCCAAGAATCTGAGAGCTCCATGGGGTCATGGGTTCTAAATGTCTCACAACAGAGTCTTGTACTCGGAGGGTGGACAAACTGGCTGATTTCCATGAGATTAAGTATTTCATTCAGAAAGCAAAGGGGAGATGCTTATCAGAAAAAGCACACTGGAGACTTTCCATCTTCCCCAAATAATAGAGTCTGTGAAGGCTAAGACTTATTATTTAAGATCATTAGAGCTCAAAAGGGAGAAAACATTGAGGATTTTGAATGCTGGAGACTCTATGGATGGTCCTGATAAATTCTTCTTCTTCTTCTTCTGAAAATGATGATAATTAAAGTTCATGTCTTAATGCTAAAACTAAGGACCTGAGCAAAGAATAATTTTAGCAGGTAACAGGTAGCAAGGTTCTGTTGGCACTTCTATGGTTAAAAATTGCCATTTCTTAACTCTGCTGTGTTCATGGTTGTATAAGTTCTTCAAAGTGTGGACTGGACTTGGCTCCCTGTGACTCTACTTTGAACATTCTTGTGCATGAAATTCAATGTCCTCTTTTCACTACTGGTTTTAATAAATTTCTTAGTTGAATGAAAAGAGCATCTTTCAAATATGAAGAATAAGTGACTCATAAATGAACTGATTTACTATCTTACATACATTTTATGTCCATTATGTGGTTCACAGATAAGTCTCAAGTGACTTAGGGCTTCTTGGTAGTGTGATCTGAGGTCTCCTTGCATCTAAAACATTTTAGTTGCTTATTAAAATACATATTCCCAGTCACACCACCAATGAAAAGAGTTCTATGAAGATGGGGCTGGAATTTGCATTTTTGACAAAACCACAAGTCCTTCTTATGTGCCCAGAAAGGGAGAATCCATGTGCAGCATCACGTAAGGCCAAAGGGCTTTGCAAGTATCCAGTGGGCTGACAGTCCTATGATAAAGCCATCTAGAAATACAAGTACATGGTTGTCCAGCATTTAGGAGGCCATCTTGATCTGAGATGGCAGCCTTCTTTTCTCCCCACCATGTTCTCCTCAATATTTGATGGCATAGTATGTGCTGGGTTAAACACCATGAATGCATTCCCTATAAAAGAATTTTGCTTAAGAACCATCTCAAGTGACAAATATTTCAACCAGCTCACAGAATTGTCATTGTCTCCGTTAGTGTTTCTGAGGGATGGCACTGACCACCATTAGAGCCCAATTCTTTTCAAACTTGGCTTATTTATTTTCTAAACCACTGCACCCCACCCCATTCCTAAATGGGACTCTATGTTTGTACATCTGGATATATAAACAGATACAGTCCTGATCTGGTAAGTTCAGCTTCCCCAATGAGCCCCTTCCGTGGGCTATTCTGGGATTAATGACAGCATGGCTGACAGGCAGCTTTGCCTTGGTTTTTGCTTTTTACTGACCTGGGTAGGAGTGGCCTGGCATTTCAATGCAGCCAGCTTTGGCATCTCTTAATTGCAACAGGGCAGCCAGCCACAACCAACATTGATTATGCCTAAATTTCCCCTTTTCAGAAATGCCAGTGTTTCCTTTGTCTGTTTTGCAAATGTGGCCAAATGGTTATTTAGCACTGACGTTTGTATTATGCAGCAGTTCCTGATTGTTTACTTGGGAGCCAAGCACAGAGGACTCACTGACCAGAAGAGAGGGAAAGGCAGAACTGAACCTCATCTCATTTACCCTGATCATAGTCAAAGCCAGCCAGAGCAACTTGTTCATCCATTTAACCAATATTTACTGAGCACTATGGGTTAGTGCAGCCACATCTGGCTTGCAGCTGGAGGGGAATGGCTGCCTCTAAATGGTGGCCATAGGAGCTTGAGCTGGAAGCCTTTGCTTTCAGTTCTCCTCCTCCATCTTGCCTTAAGAGAGAACTGATGAAAATGTTTGTATCCCAAGGTACCTGGCTTGGTTCCTGAGGGAAGAATGATATCCATGTAAGACTAACGCTTGGCCACATGAAAAACAAAATGCCCTAAATAAAATGATTCCACTCAGGAGTGCAAGAACATATAGAATCCAAGACCAGGCAGAAATACCCTCCTTCTCATCGAAACAAATTCTTTTTGTGCCCACATGACCAATCAACAGAAGGAAGCTGCTGTATGTTCCGGCTGCTGATAACTTGCTTTCAGTTGTAGATGCTGTTGGTGCTCTGCTTGGCATCCCCAGGATTTCCCTCACTTGGTTCCATGGTGTCATCCCCCAATTTCTGCATATTTTACTCTGACTCATGCATGTGACCCTCTTTGTAAAACTGCCTTAATGCTGCTTCACCTGATCCACTGAGAGCTGCAAGTCCCTGGGTCTCTCCAGGGCAGACCCATAGCTGGTGACCTGCTGGCTCAGGAGTACAGAAGCCCAGCTTTTTTTTTTTTTTTTTGGCCTTAAGGTGAGACACACCATGAGATGCAGTGGACACTCCAAAAGTTCTCTCGAGGTCATGCCAAAGCTAGGACCTCGCCTGCCATTGCTCTACTGCCTGGCTTCCTCTCCGCCTCGCTGTCCTCTTCCTCCCTCTCCCTTTCTGGTTTCTCCTGGTAGCGCCTTCTTAATAAAACACTTGCACACAAATACTTGTCTAAGCGTCGGCTTCTCAAGAACCCAACCTAAGACAACTTCCATTGGCTTGTGAGCTATACTTTATCAGGTACAGATGATTGCAAATCAGGTACTGAAAGAATTAACAAATCACTGCATTAGGAAAGGTTGGGGGAGAACAAAAATTCCCTGTGTTCCCAGTCCTGCCAAACAATATGGGAAGTCCTGGCTGGACTTCATTGGATTTGAACACTCCACATCCAAAATATCACAGAGTGGTTAGACTTGAGGGTTATTGGAGCATCATCCTCACAGAGGGAAGGGAAACTCAAGGGTGGAGTAGTTTGTTGGTGGCTGCATCATCACCTGGAACCCACTTCTTTTAACTCAAGAGCTAGGGTTCATCTTAAGGTATCACTGAAACAGGAAATATCAGAAAACTCGGGAGGGAGGAACCCGTCTTGTCTGCGCACATTGACTGTTTTCAGAACGTATAAACAATAGCATGACTAAGGCCAATATGCCCTGTGCTCTTTTCCCACTGTTGATTTGAGGCAACCACTCTTTTTATCTGCCATGATATCATCCCTCCACTAACAAGACCCAAACTCTAGTTTCTTCTGGCTTGGGTCTTTTTGGTGGGTACTGGTCTTGGCATAGAATGTTTTCTTTCCTCAATTGAAAGGAGGCATGTGAGCTGTATGCGGTTTATCAAAGAATCAGTAGTGTTTGCGTTGCTAAACTAATTGAGTTTCAGCATTTTCTGTTATTTTCCTTCCTCCTGGAGACATGACGAATAGCTTAACAGGCAAATGACACTGGTTACCATGATCTCTGTTTTCCTAGGAAAGGTACTCACGGTGAAGACACCCAAGGCCAGGTCCTCCATATCACAGACCTATTATCCTTGTGAATAGTTTATCCAAAACCCTAGGCTTCCTGTGCCTTCAGAATTTAAGCAAAAATGCACACCAGGTTATTAACTTGATCTTTTTTAAAAATTGATTTCAATGGACTCACCTTTCAAACTTAGCCTTGTTCTAAGTAATAATGTCTCTAAAATCAGAAGTTTTGTATTTTCTTTAATAGACATTAAAATAGACACATGACTATTAAATTAAGGAACAAACGTTTTTCATTATCCTCTTCAGCTCACTTGGAGAGCCATCAAGGGTGTGTGTGTGTTATCTTTGGGAATTCACTCACCCACTCACATTCTTGTCTGTATTTCCACATGTCTGACCCATGTAGAGGGGTCAGAGATAGGCAAGAGAAGCTTGGCAAAAAGGGGTTCTGAGAGCATGGATGTAGAATATTTGGGGTGTGTGTGAGTATGAGTGTGTGTCTGTGTGTGTAAGTACCTTTATCCTGGAATCAGGGAGCCCACAGAACAAGCGATATCTATCAAAATTCATACTCATTAATTTGTGGTTAACTTGAAGTTGGGAGGAGTACAGGGTGGTCAAGAGCTTTGACATATTACAAAGGAAGGTATGAGAATGTTTAGCTGGGAGAAAAGAAAGCAGAACAAGACTTAATGGTTACCACAAGGAAGAGACATGATGACTGTCTTTGTGAACCCAGAGGCCCACCTTCCTGAAACAGCTACTACAAGTGTTTCCGTGTCCTTTATCTGTGATCTACTGGGAGGTTTGCTAATTAACATAATGGATGTTAGGGATGCTTTTTAACTGGTGAATTGAGTGTTCAAAATAGGGTAATTGGCTAGAAATGTAGGCACTAACATCCCACTTAATATGAATTGTGTGTGTGTGTGTGTGTGTGTATACTCACTCAGTCCAGACCTACTCATTTGCTTAAGGCTGAAGTTTGGTCCTTGATTCTGTTATGGTTAGGGAATTGTCTTGCCCACTGATTCTCATCTGGAGAGTTTACTAAAACTCAGCTTGCTAATGCAGTATGTGATTCCAGAACAGGGTCTGATAATTTACATTTCTAAGAAATTCTCAGGTGATAACTGTTGCTGATGGTTCACGGAACACTCTTTGGGAATCACTGTTGTGGTCTGACTATAAGGTCACCTGAATCCTCCTACTAGAATATTTTTGCAGCTTCCCTAATTAAGCCTTTTCTGCAAGGTTCTTACTGGAGTGTCAAAAAGAACAGAAAGCTGGGACATTGTACTGGTAGAACAGGTTGTCCAACTAGGATTGTGTCTTCTTTCTAATAAATATTTGCATGAAGGGAAGACTTCATCCTGAATCTTGTTTTCCTTATAACATAATATCTAGTTTCAAAGTCATGGGAGAAGAGACCCACAAGCATCACCTACTCTAACTAGTAGAAGCTGCGGCTATCTATGAAATAATTACTGAGAGTTACCAAACTGTGAGAAGACAATTTGCAACAGACTCCCAAGGAACAAAACCATCAGCACTGGGGGCAAGTTACAGGAAAGTAGAGTTTGGCTCAGTAAAGAACCTTGGAGCCATCTGTCCAAAGTCTGAGTTGGACACCTTGGATGAAGTGAGTTCCTGTTCTTGGAAATATTCAGGAGAAAGCTGGTGGCCTATGGTCAACAGATTCAGTTAAGAGAGGGGACACTGGATCAAGCAATATGTAAATTCCTTTCCAAACCTGAGGTCTCCGGCTCTATAAAGGATGTCAAAGTGGATTTATGATGTTGATGCTTCAAGGCCAGGCCCGTTGCAAGAGTGGGGTCTTTGCAGCCATGGCAATTGGGATTCACTGAGTGGCAGCACCATCGGCCTCTCCGTGTTAAAGGATCCTTTGTGGGTAGAAACCAGAAACATATTTCCCAAGTGAACAAGCTCCCAGGAAGGGGCTGATTCATTTGCAAAGTCTGCTTTATGGAGGTGAGAACCAAAAATGCCAACCTAATGATTATTTCTTAAATTCATTGACAATCTCATATCCAACGACACAGGCATTCGCCCTGGGCTTTATAAGTTTCACCTCTGATGGAGATAATGTGTTTTTTGTTTTTCGGGTTTTTTTGGCCTTAGATAACAGTTCTGTTCTGTCTCTCCTTGAAGCAGCCAGCACCTTCAAAAACAATCCCGCTCCAAAACACACCCATCATGGACCAAGCTACTGGGCGGTTAAGCTAAGAAACTCGCAGAAAATTACTTGCTCTAGAAATGAATTCACTGCAGGGTTTCTTTAAATAGCAAAGCTCCTAGCTTACATTCTAGCATTTTCCAGATCATTAAGTGTTTGACAGAGAGAGGGTGAACAAAAGATTAAAAAGTCTGGCCAAAGCACCAGGAATCTCAGCTAAAGGCAGAAGGGCTCTAAATGATGTGATTTGTAAAATGAGAATTTACTCAAATCTCCAGTTGCTTATGATAAGTAACCAGTGTATAAATTTGATTTCTTCAATTACTCAATTTGGCATTCAGTAACATTAATATGGAGTAGATTTAAAAGGCACTTTGGACTAAATCTTGTGGGTGGAGGGCCCGGGAATTTTTTTTTTTTTTTTTTTTTGCATGTACTGAGACCATAGGAGGGAAGGAAGCTTCCTGTGACCAAGTGCTAAGATGTTATGCCGGATAAATCCCCACTCAATGTGAGTTTCCAATGTTCGCTTCTATCATTGTATCTGTGTTTAATCATGGACAGTTTCAATATACAATTCCAAAAAGTTAAAAACATGACTCTCATGAAATTATAGAGTGAACGTGTGTCAAAAATTTATTTAACTCATTAATGAGGGAACCAATTAGATGAAAAAGCTGGTTCACAGATAATTCGTATATAATGATGCTGGCTTGAGATTGCTAATTGGATACAGAGCTGGTTTATATCTTACAGGGCAGTAAAACTGTAACTTTTCTACTAGACAGAAATCATTTAAATCTCTAGCACACAAAAATCTCCAAGTTAATGAACCGGTAACTTCACAGGGTCTGGAGCCTGATCAGAAGTTAATAGTAAGTCAAACAAAGAGAATCAAGTAATCCTTGGGTGGGTCCCTTAGACTTGTATCCACCCTTTTGCCTTATTTCTAAGTTTTGGATAATTTTTCTTAATGATAGAAATAATCGAAAGAGGTGAGTTTTGCCTTGGGCACTATGCCAGGAAATTTGTGGCAGCCACCAGATGCTTCTTTTGCTTTGGAAGGCTGAGTGCTTTCTCCTAGTGTGCTTCGTAAAGAGGATTTAAAAAAAAAAAGGTTCTCAAATCTGGGGTGGGCGGGGGAGCACATTAAAATCTCAAAATCTCCTGGGGAGCTTTAAAAAAATCCAGGTGCCCAGGCAACACCCCAGCAATTCATTGAGAATCTCTGAGAATGGATCCAGGCAGCAGGATACATTAAAGCTGTTGGGGTGATTCTAATTGCAGCAAGATTGAGAACCAGTGAACTACTTAGAGTCAGTATATACTGTGTATGCCTAAAATAAATTTACCTTTAATTTAGGATCATACTGATATATATTATCCTGTTTTTTCTTTTATTTAATTGTATTTTGAAAATTTTAATTAATCATTAAATGTTTCTCAAATACCATTTTAAAAGACTATACTGTGCTTCAGCATATAAATGTGTTATGATTTATTGGGCTTATTTCTGAACATTTAATGCTATTTTCTTTTTCTTTTCTCTTTTCTTTTTTATTTTTTGCCATTATAAGTTAGACTGCTATGGACATATTTATACAAAAACTTTATTTACTTCCTGGATTATTTTCTTATAATGGATTTCTGGGAGTGGATTTACAGGTCAAAAAAAAATTGTTTTAAAGATCTTCAAGACATATTACCCAAATTGCTTCCTATAAAGTCTCATCAGTGTATACTTTTAAACGGAGGAGTTCTTCAATTTTTCATTTACATAATATTTACATATTCTAATAACAGTCAAAAATTCATTTTCTTTTAGTCTTTCTCAATGGTTATTTTTAATTTAACTTTTTATTCTGGCTTAAATTTATGTTAGAGTGTATACAGAAACAGTTAAAGCTCTAATTTCATATTTTTTCCAAACATCCTTTTTACAACATCCTTTGTGGAATAATTCATTCTTTTTCCATTAATTTATGTAAAATAAAATATGTAGGTGGGTTAACTGTGCTTTGTAATGGTTGATAGACTCATAGATACACATGCCAGTTTAAACTACTAACAAGCTATTTTGAGTGTATTCTTGCCTCAATTTTAACCATCACTATTTCTTAGAGATGTCTAGTTCTGATTTTAACTCTCACTCACTTAGAGAACTCTTAGTGTTGAAAAGCAACTCAGATCTCATCCTCCCTAAGATGGCTTTAATCTGTCTGCAAGCAGCTTGTAGCTTTGCCAATAAGAAGCCTGCCTAAATCCATCTGTTCTACTTTAAATATTCTCCCTCTGTAATATTGGTTATACCCTTGCATTATCTATGAAGAAAGACTTTTCTACACTATATCCCAGACTGACTTATTACCAATTCTGAATTTAGTGGGATCCATTTTCATATATTTTTGTTTGCATATATTTAATATTATTTCTGTAATAATTATAGCCTCATTGTTCTATGCTTAATAGCCCTATTTACAGTCATTAAATGAAGGCTGAAGTTATCAAAGCCACATCACACAAAAGAAAAGGAGGCCAGAATTTTAAATTATGCTCAAGAAAACAGAAACATATTCGATGACTGCAGGACACATATCTCTCCCTTCTATCCCTCAAGATTCCTCTATTAAATCGCAGGAAAGGTAGACTCGCCTACTCAGTTTTTTAATGAGCTGTGCTTCACTAGCTTTATTACTCTTTGTTAGCTTTGCTGAGTCTGAGAAACCTTCACTGTGCATCTCTTATTTCCAGGCGTTAAACAGACCCCTAGTGACTGTGGGTTGCAAAGAGGAACAGCTGACCTTGGTGGATTTCCATAACCCTGAGAAGGCAGAGGAAGTTGTATGTGTGCTAATTGTATGCTACCGTTCCAGAAACTGAGAATAGCTTACCCTGACTCATTCACCCTCTCCCACCCAGCCTCTGTCTTGATCAAGGAGTTATTTGCTCCTCTGAAACACACACACAAGATGTTGGACAAGAATTAAAGGTGTTGTCTGTGGCCAGGGGAGCAAGTATCACTTAGAAGTGCTTCCCAGCACCAAAGAGTCCATGTGAGACCACCAAACTTTTGGAAACCTGGCAGGTTGGTAGACCCTTAGCTGGCAGATGGCTGGGCCGAGGAGTCCCACTGAGTCTCAGCAATCTTCTTACTTCAAATGAAGAAGCAGTTGGAAGCCCAGACCCCCTGCTGTGGCTGAGCTGAAGGAGGAAGTTGAGCAAACTTTCCTGAGGTCAGTGAGGTGCAGAGCAGGCTGTACCTGTTTGGGGAGAAGTTCCTGAGGCTCTGAGACTACCCAGTGCATGAGAAAAAGTTTCCAGTGACACAGGCCTGACTAGAAGGCATCTTGCCTTGGGGACACAATGTTCTCCCTTGGAGGATTCTGAATGCTGCTTTCTTCATCCACTGTGAGCCCCGAGTCTACCTATCCTACTTCTCCTCCTGCCCCCAGAGTGCTTACAAAACAAGTAGCTCAGGGTGGGGCCAGTTGCTCAAAGCAAGCCCTGGCTTTGTGGGAACTTCAAGGTTGGAGCCTCCTCTTTTGGGGCTCCACAAGTTCTAGGCAGAGAGACACTTTTAGAGTTAAGAGTAAGGAGAAAAGGAGGTGGTCCTAGACTGCCTCCTCCCAGGAGCCAGCCCTAAGCCAAGAATCTGTGTGCCAGAACCTGGTTTACTGGGGGAAGTGCCTCAGCAGAGACCAGGGAGGGAATAGAGGAAGTAGACTGAGGAAGGGGAAGAAGGCAATCAAGACAAGATCATCCCACGGGGAGCCCTGGAGTGTAAGACGTACCTTAGAGTATGTGCTACCTCAAGGCCACGGAGCTGGGATTTTGGACTTCCACACCAGTCAATTATGGGTGAAAGCCACTGAGTAGGCCAGTGGCACAGAGACCCCTCCAGGTATTTCTGAAACTCTATTCAGGGGAGGCAGTCCTTAAGGGGTTACACACAGGCAACCCTTTGCATGCATGGAGTCGTAGGCTGTCTGTAGCAGCAAAACCTGCAGACTCTGGGCAAAAAGCTGGTGCAAGGGATCCAATGAGATCTTATGGTGGCCCCACAGTGCCTGCTATAGGAGCCTCTGGGGACACATCTTCTTGTAGCTCTGGGTGGAGCAGTACCCCAGAACCAGAGAGAAGTCGTCTTGCCAAAAGCAGGTGGTAAGACATCTGTGGGCTCTGTGGGAACATGAGGCACTTCCTGCTTAGGGAACCCTGCCAGTCAGCAGGGGGAAAGCCTGGCCAGGTCACCCTGAAACCTGCCTGGACGGGACCTTTGCACCGACAACACCTTTTCTCCAGTCCCAGGGGATGCGTGACGGGTAGATCACAGAGCTTTTTGTGTCATTAGACTGTATGTGCAGCTGTCAGACAACTTCTGTTAGTAACACAAATACACCTTTGGAGTTATTATTGAATGACACCCCAAAGGGGAATTCTTCTGCATATACAAATTATGTATTCAGTCCTTATCATTCTGAGAAGTTCAACAACACTCATCAGCTCTGCTAAATGTCCAGGACCCTTGGCTTCTCAGCCATTCATTCAAAGGCCCTAATAATAAGGGAATGATCACTGAGCACTTAGTATCTGCCAAGCCCTGTTTAGATCCAGGGTAATAGTCCCAGCAACTCTGTGAGGTGGGTGCCTTTATTATCTCCATTTTACAGATAAGGAACCAAGGCACAGAGTGGTTGAGTGAATGGCCCAGTGTTCCCTAGCTGGTAAATGGCAGAGTTGAGATTTGAAGTCAGAGAGTCTGAGTCCAGAGTCTTTGCCCTTGACCACTGGGCTACAGCATGGTGGACCGACAACTCTGAGAGCTTATGAGTAGATTCTGGATGAGAAGAAGCCAGAATTCCACCATGATTTGGCTCAAGGCCCGGTAAGTCAATTCCACTTTAAAAGTTAGATCCTGCTCTGGCTCTCATCTGCTCTTCTTATAGTTTATAGCTGAGGAAAGAGAGATAAGGTAAAGGGAAGTGCTGTGGTCAAGATCACACAGTTCTTAGTATCCTTAGCACCTCATTCTTGGTCTGTAGTCTTTCCATTCACCTTATTGTCTTATTCAGATTCCTCAGCTATTTTCTTCCTCAGAAACAATAATTAAGAACAGTGAACATTCACTAGGTCCTCAATATAATATGTACCAGGTGTTTTGCTAAGCGTTCCACATGCATTATTTTCTTTAATCCTAGTTATATGCCTATGACATAGGAGACTATTTTTACCTTCATTTTTTTCAGATGGAGAGCCTGAGACTTAGGGAGGTTTAAATATTTTGGCCAAGGTCACACAACTAGCAGGCGACCAAAACCTAAATTCCTTTTATTCGAGAATCAGTTGCTCTAATTACTTTCAAGAAAAATTATCCAAAACTTGGAAATAAAGCAAAAGGATGATCACATCCTTTTATGTCACACTGAGGAATTGTCTAATTGGCTCATGCAATGAGTATCTAATTTTCTAGGAAAATGTGCCTTCGTTTGGCTTTCTATTTTTTCTCTTTCTCTTTTAACAGCTGTATTGAGGCATAATTGATATACAATAAATACATATATTTAAAGTGTACAGTCTGATCCACTTTAATGTCATATGTACATCGCCTGTGAAACCAGCACCATGATCAAGGTAATAATTATACCCATCACCCCCAAAAGTTTTTACTATTTTCTCTTAATTAGAGACCAGACGACCAAATGAAATAGTACTTTATAGAAAATTGAGCAAGTGACTTTTGTCCAGTAGAGATGCAAATGATTTCTCTTTGATAGAAAAGATAACCCCAAGTGTTATAGTTTTATTGCCCTATAAGACATTAATCAGTTTCATACTTAACTGAACGAATTTATTCTAACATTCCTTTCCTGACTGTTTATATAAATCTTTGTTCCTCAAATGCTCTGTGAATGAGCTTTCCCAGACTACTGGTTCTCTCACTAATGACATAAAGGAACTTTTGACATATTCTCACTATACATTGATAGGAGAGTCATGTTTTAACTCTTTGGACATTGCACTTTGCCACTACTGAGTTAGCATATGTGTGTCTCAGAATGTGTCAACGTATTCCTATATCCCCAGGCTCTTCCAGCGAGCAAATCAAGGCACATATTTTCTTATCCACCTAAGGATGGTAGAACTCTAGATGGTTCTAGATGGTCATGTCAGCCAAGGCAGAAAGCAAGCTTATGATCCTCACTCATTCCTATTTGGTGTGTGCTGGCGGAGTGCCCAGCAAACACAAGTGTACAGAGAATTTGTGCCTTGAATCTCTCCAGGTTCCTCTTCTTTCCATTTCCCGAGGTTTGAGATTTCTTTTTCTGTAGCTGCACAAATATCTAAAATTTCCATAAATTCACTTTCTAGGAGGCAGGTATTACAGGCGAAAGGGCTTTTCTGGGTCCACAGTTCACTAGAACCTCAAGGGGATGTGATGTGAAATGAACGATTTCATGAATAACAAAAAGGAAACACAAAAGCCACCCAGGAAAGGTTGGCCTGTTTTAATCACAAGTGCAAACATGGCTCCCTTCAAATAGATGTATGTGTTCCTTTCCAGAGGTAGCAGCAGGTTTGTTTAACATTTTCTGAGGAATCAGATCTCATGCTTATTAATCATTGCTCCCTCAGGAGCAAACCTGATGAACATGCTTACCTACCTACTTACTTTTACTGTAATCCTCCAAACCCCTGTGATCTCATTTGCCATAATATCACCTCTCAACCCTGCTCTGCCTCCTTTATCTGGCCAGTTTCTACTCAGCCTTCTTAATTTAGCACAAGTGGCATCTCCTGGAGGAGGCTGGTGGCTTGGCCAAGGCCCCCTCTGGACTCCTGTGTGCTCTTAGGTGTCCTGTCCTAATATTTCTCACTTCATGCTACATTGGTCTCTTTATGTTACCTACATCTCCCACTATCCTGTTACGGGTCTTCAAAAGCTACCCTTTTAGTCCCAGTGGCTAGCACACAAAACACATCAAGTGACTGTTTTTGAGGACAAGGATCAGAGCTCACACTTTTTTTTGATGTGGACCTTTTTTTTTTTTTTTTTGGTTTTTATTGAATTTGTTACAATATTGCTTCTGTTTTTTATGTTTTTGGGTTTTTGGCCCCAAGGCACATGAGATCCTAGCTCCCCGACCCGGGATCGAACCCGCACCCCGTGCATTGGAAGGCGAAGTCTTAACCACTCACTGGACCACCAGGGAAGTCCCGGAGCTCACACTTCTTTGTAATAGTTTTTGTTTGACTTGATGCTGGGCTCTCAAACATGAGTAGACACTCACATACATGTTGCTTGTTTCCTGCAGTTTTTTTGGTACCAATCTTCCTTTGAGCATTGAAGGCAATATGTCCTCAGTTAATTTGGGCATTTATTGGACAGTCCAATGAACAATTTAAGAAATCACAAACATACACACACTATATGACATCAGAATCATAGACGGTAGAGGGAAGTATTAGGGGAACATGTTAAGGCTTCCCTTTCCAAATGACACAGAGACAACTCTTGGCAATTGGGTGTCACTTTTGTGGGGCCTGACTAATGAGCCCAGAAAATGTAGCCCCAGTGCTGTTTACCAGGGACTCTGGTTCTAATGGAACCAGATGGAAGGCCATCAAAGTCCCCCAAACATGAAATCATGAAGTTATACCTTACATAGCTTACACCCTTCTTCTCACTTAGACTCAGCTAGCTCTTTCAGAAATTCCCTGGACACCAGAACCAGCTCTATTTCAAAACAGTTTTTGTGAACTTTGGTTAAAAAATAAGTTAAAAATAATTGGATTCCTGAAGAAAATGAGTTCCCTAATTAAGAAAATATCATTTTAAAATGTAACTATAGAATCAGAAATCTTGAAAAGTTCTTGAACATTGAGGTCAGTTGGTTTTTTTTTTTGTTTTGTTTTTTTGAAGGATGTTGGCTAAAGGAGTGCAAGTAGGAATGGGGTCCAGGACCAGCAGCATCAGCAGCCCTAGGGAACTCACTGGGAATACAGATTCATGAGCTCCACCCTAAGCCAGCTGAATTGGAGCCCCTAAGGGTGCAGCTCAGGAATTTATGTTTTGCCAAGCTCTCCAGGTGATCCTGATGGTCACTAGAGGTGCTGACTTAAAACTCTCCAGAGGGTCAGCTGTCCTCCTTGGGAAGCAAATCAATCCATTCTGCAGGGTTCTCAGTAGACCGGGGCTTCTAAAAAGGTAGCTGCATCAAAATCACTAGGAGAGTTTGTTAAAACACCGATTCCTGGACTTCAACCCTGGGGATTCTAGTGGGACTTCTGAAGTTCCATTTCTATCAAGCTGCACAGTGGTTCTGCTGGTCCATGGACCACACTTTGAGAAGCAAGGACAGACATCCAGAGAGCAATGAGCTGATCATACATGGCTACAAAAGCTGTACTCCATGTAGTCAGGACATCATGAAGCCTTGGCAATCACGAGGAGGTTTTTGTTTTTTCCCTGTAAGAAACTCAGCGGAATATTACTGGGCTCTTTGCTGTTTAAAAATAGCATAGAAGTCTTGGGAGCAGGCTCCTTTCTGTATCTTCAAAAGGCAACATCTTTGTGCAGTGTTTTCCTTTCATATCTTTTTCGATGAGGACAGTCACTTAAATATCAGTACTTAGAGGCTGCTGGGACAGGGCTCATAACACTACCCATCCCAGGGCTTCCCAGCTGAGCCCCTCATCAAGGAAAGGAATAAATGAATAAATGAATGAAGAAGTAATGACTACAACCTCCACATCTAACTGTAATGCCTGTTATCAGAGAGCCTGCATCTGAGTTCAGAACTGTCTCATTGAGCACCATAACCTCACCAGAAGAAAAGCATGGGCTATAAAATGAGATGAAAATTACCCCTGCTTATTATTTTCAATGAGAGTGAACTGGAAAAGGGGTATAACGGGCCAACTGTGTGTCCATTCACTGGACCTCTCTGAACTTCCATCCTTTCATCTGTGAAGCAGCATTAACAGTACATACCTCAATGTTGCTGTGAACAGAGCTTGTGGACCAATGTGGTTCATGGACCAGTGGCATCAACATCACCTGGAGTCTGCTAGAAATGCAAATTCTTAAGCCCCACCCCAGGCCAACTGAATCATAATATCTGGAGCGGGGTCTCAGCAATCTGTGTTTTAACATGTCCTCCAGGGGATTCTGATACACACTGCACACTAAAGTTCGAGTAACACTGGATATGAAGACCAACAGTAGATTCTCATGGTCAAGACTAGCTAAGGAGTGAGGGTGCACTGCTGCAAATGCTGGCTCTACTACTTGCTGTGTGATCTCAGGCAAGATGTTTAGCCTCTCTGTGCCTCATTTTCCTCATTTTAAAGTGGATTATTGTTGTAAGGATTAAATGAAGTAACACAGGTAAAGCAGTTAGCAAAAGGGCTGACACATAGGGCTCAACAAATGGTATTACTGCATATTTAAGTATAGATAGAAGCAAGGCCAATGTTATACCATATATATAGTATAATAATTATTTATAATTATTGCTTCTGGACCATGAGGTCATTGTTGACTTACTTTTTTATACTTTCCTTCACACTTTTTCTACAATTTATATGAATTCTTTTTTAAACATCTTTATTGGAGTATAATTGCTTTACAGTGGTGTGTTCGTTTCTGCTTTATAACAAAGTGAATCAGCTATACATATACATATATCCTCATATCTCCTCCCTCTTGCGTCTCCCCCCAACCCTCTCTATCCCACTCCTCTAGGTGGTCACAAAGCACTGAGCTGATCTCCCTGTGCTGTGTGGCTGCTTCCTACTAGCTATCTATTTTACATTTGGTAGTGTATATATGTCAGTGCCACTCTCTCGCATCGTCCCAGCTTACCCTCTCCCCCACCCTTGTCCTCAAGTCTATTCTCTACATCTGCATCTTTATTCCTGTCCTGTCCCTAGGTTCTTCATAACCATTTTTTTTTTTAGATTCCATTTATATGTGTTAGCATATGGTATTTGTTTTTCTCTTTTTGACTTCACTTTGTAAGACAGACTCTAGGTCCATCCACCTCACTACAAATAACTCAATTTCATTTCTTTTTATGGCTGAGTAATATTCCATTGTATATATGTGCCACATCTTCTTTATCCATTCATCTGTCGATGGACACTTAGGTTGCTTCCGTGTCCTGGCTATTGTAAATAGAGCTGCAATGAACATTGTGGCACATGACTCTTTTTGAATTATGCTTTTCTAAGGGTATATGCCCAGTAGTGAGATTGCTGGGTTGTACGGTAGAACCTCCATACTGTTCTCCATAGTGGCTGTATCAATTTACATTCCTACCAACAGTGCAAGAGGGTTCCCTTTTCTCCACACCCTCTCCAGCATTTATTGTTTCTAGATTTTTTGAGGATGGCCATTCTGACTGGTGTGAGGTGATACCTCATTGTAGTTTTGATTTGCATGTCTCTAATGAGTAGTGATGTTGAGCATCCTTTCATGTGTTTGTTGGCAATCTGTATATCTTCTTTGGAGAAATGTCTATTTAGGTCTTCTGCCCATTTTTGGATTGGGTTGTTTGTTTTTTTCATATTGAGCTGCATGGGCTGCTTGTAAATTTTGGAGATTAATCCTCTGTCAGTTGCTTCATTTGCAAATATTTTCTCCCATTCTGAGGGTTGTCTTTTCATCTTGTTCCTTTGCTGTGCAAAAGCTTTTAAGTTTCATTAGGTCCCATTTGTTTATTTTTGTTTTTATTTCCACTTCTCTAGGAGGTGGGTCAAAAAGGATCTTGCTGTGATTTATGCCATAGAGTGTTCTGTCTATGTTTTCCTCTAAGAGTTTTATAGTGTCTGGCCTTACTGAATTGTTTTTATAACCAGAAGAAACACTATAACAATGATGTACATAAAGAAGGGAAAGTGTTAATAGCTGAGTTATTGGGTTGGCTATGGAATATCATATGGGTCCTCATGGGTCTCCCTCCATTCATGCCTTATTCTTAGAGCCAAGCATATCCTTTATTGGCTTCTGTACATACATGTGTGAGTTTGATCATTCCTATGCAATCAATCAGGAAGAAAAACCTCTTAGGCCTCATTACCCATGGGCCTGGGCTCCAGATGATTGATTGGACTGAGGTGATTTCTATACCTGATGGATCATAAGACAGACCATCTGGAACAGAGATAAGTCATCTCAGCTAAGGTCACTCTAGATCAGCTAGCCCCCAGCTGACCTAGCAACTGACCACAGATTGAGCCTAACCAAGATGAGAAACACTGCCCAGCTGAACTCAGTCCAAATTACTGACTTAGAATCATAAGCTAAATAAATGAATACTGTTGAAGCCACTAAGTTGGGGGGGGGTTTACTTGTTACCCAGGATAAGCTAACTGATACACTGGGTATACGTCAAGAGTTTGCTATTACGCCATCATCCTATTCTTCCCTCAATATCCAGCAGTCAAATTTCTTTTTACTCTTTTATGTTAAGAGTTTTACAGACAGTGGGACTATCAGGATAAGTAGGCAGCAGGCAGCAAGTAGAGCGGAAATAAAGCAGGCTCGAAAGACACATCCGTAATGGAAGGTGCTGTCTTCACGTCCTTTAATAAAAGAAAATAGGCCAAGAGGAAAAAAAGAAGCCTGACTTAATATAAATTTTTCACATGGCATCTCAGGAATAACCAGCCAGTCTATTCTTAGTCTTTTCCTCTATTGAAGCTGAAATTTATTTCCACTTTAATGTCTATCTTGGTCTGAAAGGCAATACTGAAGTTATGGGCCAGGACAGGAAGAATGGAGTTGGGAAAATAGTGTTGGCATCTCATTTCTTTCAGGAGCCTGAAAACAAATCAATGTAGGGCTGGACCCAGATGTTACCATCAATCTATCTCTTTACTGCTCTGCTGATGGCCATTAATTAATGAGACCTCAGGTGCAGCATTCTGGGCAGAACCAGGGTGTCCTCTGCAGCTTCACCCATCCTTTAGGTAGTAAGAAATCTCCTTGCTTACCTGTTGAGAAATTGCCTATTCTGTTCTAACTTTTGGGTCATATTGATTTTAATTAGATGAATTTGGCCATCTTAAGTGCCTGGAAGCACCACAGTTGACACATAGTTAACTCACCGCATGCCAGGTAGTGTCTGACCTCTCTGTGTGTGATAATCTCCACAACAACCCCATTATCATTTCTCTACCTTATACATGAAGAAACTGAGGAATAGGAAGGTTAAATAGCTTCCCTCAAATCTGAGGCTGGAGCACCCACCATTAATGCTTATGTTAGATCTCAGCCAGATGACAGGACAGTGCCTAGGATATAGTAGATGTTCAATAAATACTGTGTCTGACTGACCATGTGAGCCCTAACAGAGATGTTGTACCGCGTGCTGGCAAGCGCTCCTAGAGAATGACTATTAGTGATGGGTACTGATTAATTCTCCCCTTTTATCCCTACTTTTCCCTTTATAGGGCCACTCTTAGCATATCTATTCTTTATGGATTTTGAGGGGCCTATGAAATTCTTTATGGCTTAAAAGGTGGAGCTTTGGTAGGAAGTTCAGGAGACTTGTCTGGAAAGTGAGATTTCCCAGCAAGCACACTGTTTTCACTCGGGTTCTGTGTGTGCTGTGGATGACAGCTGGGGTAGTGGTGGAGATTCTGGGCATGGTGGATAGCAAAAGCACCACCCCCCTACACACATCTGCCATTGTCAAGGTGGCTTGCCTCTTTCCTTTCTTTATGTTTTAGCCAAACGTCAACATTTCTTGGGCTCAGCTGATCGTTCAGCCTTCACTGATAAGGAGAACCTTGCAAGTACAATTTGCTCCCCTCTCAATAAATTGGTCAGCTCCTTTCATCTCTTTCTTTCCACCTTCTGTCCCCACCCCACAAACACATACAAATGTGCATGGAACACACCCCCCACCACCATACTTTCTTTTGCTCTCAACCAGGAAAATTCAATGTGAGACTCTATCTTTGAAATACAACCACTCAGAATCAGCTCAGGGTCAACATGGCCCCAGTGAAACCCCTGGAGTTCTGAGTTTTCCCAGCAGGCTTCAGACAGAAATGGAGTCAACATAGTCAAGCGTAAGATGAATTCCAATGAGCTCCACTAAATAATGCCAAACTCGAGGATACTAGTTACCTGGGCTGAAGGACATACAGTTTTGAAGTCTCGGGTGTCAGTAAAGGTGTGTTTAAAATTTCAGTCATGATGTGAATTAACATACTTTATTCCCTGCCAATTTTGGAAGCAGAAAGATGATTTTATATGGGGACAAGACAGGACAAGGGAAAGGACATAGCTTATAATTTACATGTGCTCTTGAGGTTTCAAATATGGCTGCAGTGGTAAAAAAGCAAGCCACAGCACTTCATCATGAGTCCGTTTAATTATAAATTCATTTAAAAACACATATCAAGCACCTGCTGTGCGGGAATTGTCAGTGTGAGTGTGTGAAAGATGAATAAGATAGCATTCCTGTCGCCAAGAAGTTTGTAGCTGAGTTCAGGTGCAGGAATATGGATCTAGAGACATACCCAGGCCGTGGACCTGGCAATACTTTGAAACCCACACTGACCAGAAAATAGTACTTATTTTTGACTCCCAAATGTAAATTAATGTTCATTCTCCCGAAACATAATTTAATAGCTAATCTAAGTCTTCTTCCTTCACATTACCAAACTCCTGACATAAAAATGAAGGAGGACAGATTGATTCTCTTAAGTGTGGAAGACAAAGCACAAGGATCTGTTTTGAATGGTCCAGATTCTTTTATACTGACCACCAGTATGAGTTATTGAAAGCGTCGTCTTCCCCACTCCTATCTCCCTAAAATCAAAGAACTACTGAATTTTCCGAAGGGCACATTCAAGAATTGAGAAAGCAAGTAAGAAGGTAAGAAAGCAAGAGAGAAGGAGACTTCCTGTGAAAAGGATACTTAATGTCGGATGGCTTTTGGGGGAGCCAAATCTTTCCATACATCCCTGATCTCCTTCCCCTAACCTACCCCCCAACATCCTTCTCTTGTCTGGTATAAATTTACCCAAGATTTCACAGATGCTTTCCCTGATGGGACTCCCCTCCCCTGACCAGGCCCCGCCCCATTTTAAACAATCTCCCAACACTCTATAATTTTGTTTGTACCATTTAGCGTAGTGTAGCGGTTGCAAGTATGGACTCCAAAATGGGATTTCTTCAGTTCACATCCTGCCTCTGCCACTTTCTGGCTGTGTGCCTTTAGGCAAGCTGCTTAACTTCACTGTGCCTCAGTTTCCTTATCTGTAAAATGGGGCTAAGAGTAGTTCCTACCTCATAGGCTTTTTTTTTTTTTTTTTTTTTTTGCGGTACGCGAGCCTCTCACTGCTGTGGCCTCTCCCGTCGCGGAGCACAGGCTCCGGACGCGCAGGCCCAGCGACCACGGCTCACGGGCCCAGCCGCTCCGCGGCATGTGGGATCCTCCCGGACCGGGGCACGAACCCATGTGTCCTGCATTGGCAGGCGGACTCCCAACCACTACGCCACCGGGGAAGCCCCCTCATAGGCTTTTTTTTTTTTTTTTTTTTTTTTTGTGGTACGCGGGCCTCTCACTGTTGTGGCCTCTCCCGTTGCGGGACGCACAGGCTCAGCGGCCATGGCTCATGGGCCTAGTCGCTCCGCGGCATGTGGGATCTTCCCGGACTGGGGCACAAACCCGTGTCCCCTGCATCGACAGGCGGACTCTCAACCACTGCGCCACCAGGGAAGCCCCCTCATAGGCTTTTTATGAAGACTAAATGAGTTAATATTTATGAAAATGATGAGAACAGTGCCTGGCATATAGTAAGCGCTAAATAAGTGTTCATTTAATAAATAAACATAGTGGAATGAGTTGTTTAATATGTTCCTTTCAAATATAAGTTCCAACTTATTGTTTTATGTCACTGAGGTGAATTATTGTGGCACTAGATGTCTGATGCACAAGACTGGAGTAAGGAAGGCATTACTATCCCACTATTATTACTACTGTTGGTACCTAACATTTATGGACTATTTGCTCTGTGTCTGGCACTGTAGTCAAAACTTTATGGGCATTGTCTAATGTAATCTTTACAAGTCTTAGAAATAGATACTATATTGATACTCATTCCTCAGATGAGGAAAAGGATGCTCAGAAGGGACTAAACAATCTGCCCAAGGTAACAGCCAGGAAGTGCTGATTCAATCCCAGGAGATTTGAGGAGCATTCCAAGTTCTGGATCATTTGAGGAGTTCGCACGATAGTGACTGGGAACTAAGGCAAAGAGATGGGGACAGTATGATGGCCATGGAAATGTGTCTTTCAGATTTTTGCCTGTAGGTGGGGTTTGAGTACCACCTCCACCCCACCCCCCCCACACACCCCTTGAGGGTGGGCTAGACTCAGTGACACATTTCCAAAGATAAGAGTATGGAAAGGGAAAAATAGTAACTCTACAGGGGAAAGACTTGGCAAGCACTACCTTGGGCAAGTAGTATAATATCACCAGTGATGTAATATGGATTTGCTGTCCCCCCTGACACAAGGTGATGAATAGGACACTTCACTTCTGCCATATTCTTTCCCAAAACCCATAACTCGAGTCTAACGGTAAGAACAACAGCAGACAAACCCAGATTGTGGGACATTCTACAGGGTGCAGGGCACTACTCCTCAAGACAATCAAGGTCATAAAAAACAAAGAAAGATGGAGAAACTGTCATAGATCATAGGAGACAGGGAGAAATAACAACTAAATGCAATGTGGTATCTGGACTAGATCCTGGACCAGGAAGAGAAGATTAATGGAAAAGCTGGTAGGATCCAAATAATATCTGAAGTTTGATTAATAGTAATGTCAGTTTCTTAGTTGTGACAAATGTACCATGTGTTCAAATGTACAAATGTGAAAATGTAAGGTGTTAACAATGGGGGATATTGGGTGGGAGGTGTACTATCTTTGCAACTTTTCTGCAAACCTAAAATTATTCCTAAATAAAAAGTTTATTTATTTTTTATTCCTAAATTAAAAATGCCTCCAGAAATTGTGATTTGATTGGTCTAAGATACGGCCTGAGCTTTGGAATTTTTATAAGATCCATGGGGATTCTGATGTGCAGACAAGTTTAGGAAACCATTGATCCACATTCTTAAGAGCTACTGAGTTGAGTGGTAAAGCCAGTTTCTTTTAAGTAAAGTCACAAGGGGCAGCTGCTTTAAGGTGGCTCTACCCCTGAGCTACTGGTTCCATCTCTGTGATGACGGTACAATGGTTCTTTCTGGAACAGCACTCCTTGCAAATTTACTCTCACATTTATCCTCAGAAACAGGACCTTATCTCTTTGGTGGGACACTCTAATGTACTGGTTAGATTAATCCTAATCTCCTATTATGCTGGCTAAGTGGGTATTCAGACCTACCTTTGGAGAACCAAACTAAATGGAGTCACTATTGTCAGGGACAAAATGTACATGGTCAATACAGGCATATAAAGGAAATGTAAACTAGACTTACAGGAATTTACAGCTCTTCTCAGAAATCAGAAGAGGACACTAGCCAATCCTCAAACTCCAGGTCTGTTCATGCCAGCTCTGGATTTCCTTGTTCCCCTCACTCAGCTCCCCTGATCCAAATGAGAAAGAAGACCACTGGGCAACCAGTCAGCTGAAAAAGACAAATAACTTCCCTATGATCCCATAAAAATCCCTTAGTCTGTGAGCAACTCAGAACTCATTGCTCCCAGAGTCTTGAGTTTCCCAGCTTGCATGCAGGTCAAAGCCTTGCAATAAACTCATCCTTCTGCTTTGTTTTATTCAGCGGGCAGAGTTTGGTTTTTGACACCTTCTAGCATGCAAGGAATTTATTCCTGAGGAGCTGGGTGAATGAAACAGCCATGAATCAGTTAAGTGCCTAGTGGGAGGTGACTATTTAAAGGTTTTTTGAAGAGGACCTGTGGGCAATGAGAGGCTTCTCCTGTAACAGACCTCCCAGGTTAGCTCATTTAATTTCTTTACATTTGGGTTCAGTGTTTTCTGGCAGCAGGGCGCTTCACAGACTAGTCATCTCCCTCCCTCACTAGAAGCGTAGTGGCTACCATAATGGATGCTGGAGGTGCCCTGCCCAGATCCCAGTTACTCTTTGCTGGCAGGTGTACCAGTTTCCCAGATGCTGAGCTTGCTGTGGCTCACAGGTTACACCTGTCATTTCTCCTGAGCCCTGCTCTTGACTGACAGGGCCCACCTCCCCTGAGATGCCTGGCCGTTTCCAGGCTGCCCAGTGACTGACTGATACAGAGCTACCTCCTTGCCTCAAGGCAGGATGAACTGTGATGCAACCCACACTCCAGAGCTGAGGATCAGACTGAGGCTAGTCCACAGCTGAGATGGCATCCTTGCCAGGCTCTTACCCCTGCCCCATCCTGTTCCTCTCGTGTTATTACAGGCTGACCTGAAAATCCTTTCTCACTGAATCACTTGCACTCGTATTCCACTACAACCAGGGAATCAGACTTACATCAGCCCGCATCCTGTTCCAGGCGGTGACTGAGGGGACAGTAGATAGGGTCCTCCAGTGGCCTCCCACTCCAAGGATGCTCACCAGCTGGCCATCCCTGTCTAGCTGGGAGCCCCTAGTAAGTCATGTCCTCTCACTGGGTCTCAATTTCTCCATCCACAGCTACCTCCTATTGGGCTCCCTGTTTCCGCTCTTGTTTCACCCCAATCCAGAGTGATGTTGGAAAAAGATAAGGCACATCACGTCAGTTCCTTTCATAGAACCCTCCAGAGGCTTCCAGTACTCCCCCACCAAAAGCCAGACCCCTCACCAGGCTGTGCAGTCCTCGCTGATCTGGCGCTTCCTAACTCCCGGCCTCGTTTCACACCCCGTCTTCTCCAACAGCTCTGGCCACTTGCTATTGAAAACACACCATCCTTCCTGAAATACTAGCCCCCACCAAGATGGTGCCTTCTTCTCCGGAGCTTGACTGCCATCCCCTCAGAGAGGTCCACCCTCATTCCGTCTCACATTTCTACTTCACACTATTTTAATCTCCTGTTTAGCCCCTGTTCCATCTGATGTGGTTCTTGTCTGTCTGCCTGTTTGTTGGATGTCTGTCTCCTCCCACTAAAACGTTATCTCCACGTGAGATCTTGCCTGACTTGTTCATTCTGTTTCCCCAGTGCCTAGAGCAGCACTAGGCATGTAATAGATGCTCAGTAAATACATGGGGGCGACAGAAGGAGGGAGGGAGGGAGAGTCGACGGTGCTTTGTACTCCAACGCCACAGCACGAGGATCTGAACCCACTGATGACCTCGGAGGCCCAGGAGGCTTTGCCAGGCTGCCTATAAATCATAGAACAAAGAGACCACCCTTGCCCCACAATGGCACCCCTCTGCCAGCATGCCCCCTCGAGGTCTGTCCCAATCCCTGTCTTTCTGGCCAAGTCCTCGCTGCTCTTTCTGGTTCAGGGAAGCCCAGCTTTGGCAGGACTCAGCATGCCCTACAGTCCACACTGGCCTCTCTTGAGCAGGGTGGGCTGCCCTAGATTTCTTGCTCAGCTCCATGGAAGCTCAGAGAGGCCGCAGGGCATCCCCATTACCCCCAGCAGCTGCTTCACAGAGGCGTATCCGTAGCTCATGTCAAGGACCCCCAGTGCCCACAGTGATTGCTGGCTCCACAGAGCGAATGAAGTCATTTGCATCAGTCTCCAGGGTTGCTAATGGCAAACTCTGCAAGTCGACTCCTCTAGAGGCCCCTGCCTGCTCTTCCAGGGCTCTGCGGGCCTTGCCTCTTCTGGAACAATGACTGTGGATTGAGGCAATCAAGGTCAGAAAAGTGCACGTGGGCCCCAACTCAGGCTGGCAGGCAGGTCTGCAAACAACCAAATTATCCAGTTCAGAGCGAGCGCTGGCTGCTGAGAAAGGGTCATTTGGGAGGCCGCTGACTGCGATGTGGATCCAGGTGTCCTCTAGGGTAGGAGCCTGTAGATGGCTGCAGGAAGCAGAACTGACCTTTACCCCAGGGTGGGGGTCAGAACTCTAAGACAGCTCTCAGGGTTCCCACATAGCTCTGTGTGTAATCTCCTCTCACTGAGTGTGGGCATTTGTGAATAGGACAGGATGTCACTCTGTGATTAGCTTATGTTCAATGGAAAAGGGTAAAGTGATTCTGCAGGTGTAATTAAGGTCCCCAATCAGTTGATTTTAAGATCATCAAAAGGGAGATTTTCTGGGGTGGGCCTGACCTAATTAGGCAGAAGCGCTTAAACCAGGGAGCTGGGCCTCCCTGAAGAAATTCTCCTGCTGGCCTCAAAGAAGTAACCTGCAATGCTGTGAGAGGGTCTGCAAGGGGGCCGTGTGGCAAAAGGACCTGAGAATGGCTCCTGGCGACCAGCGAGCCAGGAATCGGCCCTACAATGCAAGAACTGAATCTGTCAACAACCCGAATGAGCTTGGAAGAGGACCTCAGGCTCCAGATGAGGATGCAGCCCAGCTGACCCCTGGACGGCAGCTGTGAGACCCTGAGCAGAGAGCCCGGCCACAGGGTGCCCAGACCCTTGACCCATGGAATGTGTGAGATGTTTTAAGCCACTAAGTTTGAGGTAATATTGTTTCACAGCAATAAATAAGGCATACACCTGGGTTCCAGAGAGGCCCCTGTGGGTTCCCGGTGCTGCCTCCCCCAAGTCAGAGGGCTTCTACCTGCTCCTGTCTCCCTCCACTCCTCTGCTTAGGGAAGGCTCACGGGTATCGCAGTGTAGTGTGGAGGCTCCACTTAGCAAGCGTTATAACAAAGTCACAACAGTGTCCTTACTTGTGAGTGAGGGGGTTGAGTTGAAGGCTTCACATTTCTTACAGCTCAACATTCCATGATTCTACAATGTAATACCACCCCTGGTGGCACAGGGGTGGCATGGCACATTGAGTGGTTCTAAAGGCCCCAGAGCTGGGATCTAAGATGGGATTCAAAACTAGGTGTGAATGACCCAAGGCACTCTAACCTTCATTCTCCATTAAAGCACTTTGGATTGTACCATTTAAAGGGCCTCTTTGGACCCATGGCGTGAAATTTACACTCACTGATCTATACCAGGGCATTTTCCATCAAAGACCTCTTGTTTTGGTTCTTTCAAGTCCAACTTTAATTTGTTTTTGTCCCATGAGGGGTGGAGAGTTTCTGCCACTCACCAGTACTGACTCCAGAGCAGCAGAGTTCATACTGGCACTGACGCTCTATCGATAATGTTTTTCAAAGTGATAGCAGGGTTCCCATGAAGTCCGATATAATGGCTCTAAAATGGAGCTGTGCAGCAGCGTTTTGCACCCCACATGCTCCCCTTTATATTGTTTTGCCATCTGGAGGCTGAAGTTCTGTGTTGACTGCTGTGGTATACTCCCTGGGACTGCAGGAGCTGCTGACTCCTTCCCACTCCCCTGCTGGCAGGCTGGAATTAATTATTCCCTCTCCTGTTCCTCACCCCACGCCATTTTATTTTTAAAATATTAACAACGGTAAAGTGGGACTTACATTTTTGTCTGATGCTTAAAAACAAACCATTTGATCCTGTTTGCTTGGGGCTCATGGGTGAAATCAGCCTTAAAATCACAAGATGCCACAAAGAGATGATTCTCCGATTCCTTTAGTAGGAAACCGGAAGTAGCAGGACCTGCCAAAACCCCGGACAGATACTGGTTGGAGGAGCACAGATCATGGGTGGGTGTGAGCTGAAGGTGTTTAAGGATCCGGAGATTCAAAGATGTAGTGAGCTCGGAAAAAGCGGTCACAGGGCTCAGGGTAAGGGGGGCCTGGAGGATGTGAGGGACAGTCCACTATCCTTAGAGAGGGTTTGCAACACTGAAGGAACAGGAGTTAACTCACTAGAGGCAACTTGAGAACTGGGCTGGGGTTACAGTGAGTGGAGCTTAGACTTGAAAATGGACCTGGATTAGAATCTTAGCTCTGTCATTTTCAAGCTGAGGGACTAAGGTAATTTTACTTACCTTAAATTACTCACTGAATCACAGTTTTCTCAGCTGTGAAATGAAACAAATAATACCTTGTAGGTTGTTATGGGAATCAAATGAGATGATGTATGCAAAAACCTTAGCTTAATGCCTAGCAGACGGGTGCTGAATAAATGGTGTTGAATAAATGAAGGGCTGAAATATCAATGTGCCAAAGCTGGAGACAGCTGTTTTGATGCTTGGGGTGTCTGGAGATGACAAGTTGCAAAATCGTAGCAGCCATTCTTGATGCTCCACCTGTATCACCTTGGTACTCACCTCTCCTGTATATTCTGAGAGCCTCTATGACAAGCATCTATGACTCGGTGCCTTGGGGATTTCTCCAGTCTCAGGAGTAGGCTTAGCCTCTTACTGGGCTGGGTGCAAGTTTACACTCCTGGGAAGAGCCCTTAGCCACTGAAGGATGGGAGTTGGTACATAAATACCCTAAATTCCTTGCCCTTCAGGTGGGGTAATTCAGGCATATTGTGTACTCCCTCTGAGAGAGGTCCTAGCAGGACTGAACCCCAGCAGGTGATACCCTGCACTCTGATGTCCCCTGTATTTGCTTCTTTCCCACCCCATCTAGCTCCCCTGCTCACTGATCACTGCTTCCTAGGATTATCTCCCAAATAAAGTATGTGCACTACATCCTTCTCTCAGGGTCTGCTTCTGGGAGGACCCAACTTAAGAGAGCATTCCGATTAAAGAATTTTGAAGGCTTTACATTTTTAGTTTCTTTTGTTTTTTTGCTTTGGGGTTTCAGTAACCTGAAGCCGGTAGAGGATTGAACAAGTGGACAGCTCTTCTGCCCAGGGTGTGATCCTAGGAGTCTGCCATCTGATATCTGAAGTGATTTGAGAAAATGAACAGCCAGGTCTCAGAATGGTCTTTGAGAGTGCCTGACTAGATAGCTGGGTGAGCCGGGCGTTGTCTGCTAATCTATGGAAGAGTTAAGATGAAGGCTCTCGTGGGTCTGCTGTGAGGCCCCGATGCAGGTGCCTGGTTTGTTTCCGTGACGCAGCAGCACAGCTGAAAAGGCTTCAGGGTTTTTTCCACTGTCTCATCCCTCGGGTTCCCATTTCCAAAGCACTCTTTGGATAAAGGGTTGGCTGAGGATTGTTTCTAACATTACGGGGAGATCTTGAAATTATAGGAGAAATCAGGGTTTTCTTAAACAGGAGGGACTTCTGGAAGGACAGAAAAAAAACTTCAAATACAACTGCTTTTGCCGAGACAAGCTCAAGTGAAATTTCAGATAAAGAAAAATCATCACAAAACAGTAGGAAACTGATATTTTTTTCCAGTTTGAGCCCAGAAAGTCTTACTCATCCTCAAAGTTCGGAGCAGAAAATTTTCCCTTTGACTTTCCCTGAATTTACCAGACATCTGGGTCTGTGACTGCTTAGGTGCCTTGGAGAGATGCAGCAAGGTGTTCCAGGTGCCCTCTTGACCCAAGGATATCCAAAACTTAAGTCCAAGGGCTCCAAATCTGGCTGAGGAAGGAATTGGAAGGCTGACAGTGGCAGGGTAATAATAACGCATGCTCAGGTTTCCTGCTTTGTGGAATGTAGTGGAAGTTATGCAGGCCCAGGATGGACAGGTAGAGCCCAGAGCCAGCCTATGGCAGATGGACAGGCTTTCTGTGACTTACGCTCCCAAGACTGGGGGGCTGTGGTAGATATTTTTACAAAAATGGTTGTAATAATTCCCCTCTCAGTATCCATAATCTGGGGGTGCCCCTCCCACACTGATTCTGTACTTGGCCACGTGACTTACTTTGGCCAATGGGACAATAGCAAATGTGGCCTCACCAGACTTGAGAAGTGCCTACACCTGGTGGCTTGCCCTCTTGTGCTGTTTTTGAATGGTATGTGGTCTAGTCACCCCTATTGCCCCAGCCAAGAGCCAGCACCAACCGTCACTCATGAAAGTGAGGATGTCGTGGACCAACAAGACTCCAGCCAATCGACCAGCTGAATAAAGAACCGCCTAGGTCACCCACAGACCCATAAGCGGTAAGAAATAGTTGTTTCAAGCTGCTAAGTTTTAGGGTAAATTGTTACCTAACAAAGACCAACTGTTTCAGGGTCTCCCAGCTGTCACTGGCACCTGAATGACATGAAGACACACCCCTCCCTCCACTCCATCGACTTCACCCCACTACGCCACCACTGAGGGGGCGGGAAGAGAGCTCAAACCCTGATGAGCCACCAGTAGAAATCTCAGGATGTTTTCATATCACTTTATAGCTGTTGCAAATATCTCAGAATATCATATTCTCAGCACCACTTTGAAATTATGGTAGTTATTGGACCAAATATTATTTAATGCTTAATTTTTAAAAGATTATATATTGCTATCCACAATTTAAATATTTTTATAACTATACTTTAATATAATTGGTTTCCTATTAAATCCTTTGTATTTTATTTTATACATTAAAAAATACCACTCTGTAAAGGGATCCAAAGGCTTCCTCAGACTGCCAGGAGGGTCAGTGGGAAGAACAAAAAAGCTAACTCTATTCAGATTAAAATAAGAAAAATACCCCGAAACTTGGTTGGTCTATTTAAGGCAACCAATCTTGTCTCCAAATACTGACATAACTTAAGAAGACTAGGAAAAGTTGTGACAAGATAACCCAGGAAACTTCTAGCTGTATCTGATTCTGGCAGGATCACAGAACCACCAAGAATGCCACAACTTTGGTAAGCAGTGGAAACAAACTCAAATGCCTACAGGTGTTGGGAAGATAATACAGATGTATGGACTGAAGCAGGTATATGAAGACAAGTGGTGTTAGGCTCTGTGGCAAATTGGAGAAGAAATACTCTGCCTTAAGTCATTCAGATTTAAGATGTTTGCAAACTCAGCATTGGCCAAATGAAACAAGTTTGTGGATAGTATTAAGCCTAGGGGTCATTAGCTTGTCATCCACGGATTAGGAGCAAAACTGAACATCTGTTCAATCTTCATCCTCTGAGCTGGCTCTGCCATCAACTTAAGTAGGTAGGTGATGTTTTCCAGGGCAATCAAATTTCTTAGGCCTCAGTTTGTATATCCACAAAATGGTTACTTTTTAAAAAATCATCTTCCTTTCCAGAGCTGTCATGAAGTTAAAAAATTAGATCACATTGGAGAAACAACTTGTAAAAAAAAAAAAAACCCCAAAAATATCTTTAAACAAATGCAAGTGTTTGGTAAGTGACCTGATAAAAATTGTCTGTGTACATAGGACACATAATATGGCTTATTATGTCAACCTTGAACCTGGTTCTTCCCCCAACGGAACTGTGTGGCTCCAGCACATAAGACATACTGTTCCGTGATGCTCCACACCATTGGTGTGGAGCTTGGCATTCATTCAATTCATTGGTGTAAGCTTGGCACCTGGCCCACGCTGGACCAATCAGAGCCTTTCCCTGAGATTTTTTAACATGGGGTACAGAAAATGGCAGTCCCTTTTCTATAGTGGATGTGCAAGGAGTACAAATTAGGTGTCCATGTTTCTGATATATAGAGGGAGGAAATGACTTTTTAACAAGAGAAAATGAAGTCAGTGTATAGAAAGAAGCACAGGGAGGAGGCAGCACGAGAGCCTTGGTGGTGCTTGACTCAACTCGACTCAACCCTGAGTTGTTCCTGAATTCCAGCAACCTCTCTGCCCTTCCCATGGTTTGACTGTTTAACATTTACTCAGATTCTTTGAGCAATCAAACATCTCCATTTTTGCCTAAATCACTTACATTTGGGTTTTTCTGTCATGTGCAAAACCCAAATAGACATAAGCAATATAGCCAATCATTTCAGCACGCTCTACCTGGCAGCTCAGAATCATGGGAATGTTCCTAAAATGCTTTTATAAATATTGGGTTACCATTTGAGGCTGGAGACCTCTGAGGGGAACAGCAGACTGAGAGATTTCCTGAGCAGGCTGTGGGCCTGTGCTGGAAAGAAAATTTGGAAAAGATGAGGCAGAAGTGGCAAGAAAGCACAATGCAATAAAAGAGCACTGAACTGTGAGTCAGGAGCCCAGGCTGTAATGCTCACACTGTGACTTTGGTAAGCAATTTATCTCTGGGCCTAGTCATTTGTCATTTTCTAAAAAGTGCTAATTTGTATGTTCTGCCCTAGCAACCCAAATCTATAATTCTATATAAGATGAGTGCTAAAAAGAAGGGTGATGTGAGCCATCAGGATCTTTTCCCCAAGGGCAATTGGTGCTCTGATCCAGAGCAGAAAACAAAAAATTGCAGGATGAGTGGGAAAGGGTCAGGCCCCTTCTTGCACCTGTGGCAGTTTATTGAGGCGCCCAAAGCAAAAGCAATGGGAACTGCTTTATCCTTTGCACAGTGGGTACCATTTCCTCTCTGGTGTCCTTCAGAGGTTGCAGGCTCGGACTGCAGAAAGAAGGGACTATCCTGTCATTTGGTGAGATTTTATACTTTGTTAACTTTTGGGAGCAAGATTCTGGGAGCCAGAGATTGAGTCATTGTTGCAGGGGAAAAAAGATAACAAAGAGCCCTATGGCCCCCACACACAACCCCCGTCTTCATTCTGTGGACACTAGTCTTCCTCATCCTTCAAACTCATTCTGATGGACAATAGCATCCTTATAACTAGGTCAGAAGAGTGAGTGGAGACTTCTCTCCAGTGCCCCAGGACAGCACTTCTCTCTCTAAATACCTAGTCACAGCCTTTGTAAAGCAGAGAAGAGGCGAAACACCTCATCCTCATCAGACCAGTTCAAGATCAATGTGAACACTTGAAGGAGCTACTAAAGATCTCTAGGATATTGGTTCTCAAACTTGAGCATGCATCAGAATCACCTGGAGGTGATGGAAACGGAAAACTCTTCCCCCATTCCCAGAGTTTCAGACAGTAGGATGGTGTGGGGCCTGAGAATTGCATTTCTAACAAACTCTTGGGTGATGCTGGTCCAAAGATCACAGTTTGAGAACCAATGTCCTAGAGTAAGGAGCCACTGATTCTGAAGGGTCAGTAATATTGCACTTGGGATCTTAAATTCAAACTCAAGTTCCCTCTTTTATTAGCTGCGTGGAAGGAGGATCCATTCTCTGCCTCTCAGACTCATTAATTCCTCCCTTGTCCCTTAAAATAGGAACCTTCACTCTTTGGGAAGATTAGTATTAGGAAGATGGTTTCCACCATCCCTTGCACCCCTTTCTTTATTTGCCCTTCTAACCCCCAGCTTAAGTGCTCTGTGAGATGGGAAGTTGGCAGTAAGGAAGCATACCTCAGTCCTCCACTTGGCTTTTTCTTTTTCTTACTCATAGCAAGGTTGCATTTTCTGCTCCTCCAAGCTGCAAATCTTCTGCGCCTTGGGAGGGTGAGTGGGGGAGTAGGGGCAGGACCTAAGGTATTCTAGCTGTGCCTGACTACACTTATCCCCATAGCTCTTCCTCCTTTGGTGGCTCTCCATGTCTAGACTTGGAGAAGGACTAGAAGTAGAACTAGTCTGATTCTGGCTGCTGGTTCTAACCATTTTCTCCCAATCAAGCTTTGACAAAAATCCTGATATTTTCATCACTAACGTATATATCAGTTGGTTCATGGAGGTGGAGAGAGGCAGCAATTAGCACCTTAGTAGGACCTTGACCAAACAGTATCCTCTCTGAGTCAAGTGTGGAAAATTATGTTCACCATTTAGGAGGTTGTGTAGAAATTAAATATAATACTACTAGCTACAATGGACAGTAATATAACAAGTAGAACATAGTAGGTGCTCAAAAGACAGTGTGGATTTCAAAAATCTTTCCCAGCAAGCTCTCGTGTCCTGTAAGCCTAGATTTGCAGGAATTCTCCCAAAATTGGAGGTCATTGCTGCATAGAGAATTGTTTTGGGAGCATTTGCCAACTTTGGACAGGAATCATTCTGTGAATGCAGCCTAGGATCATACATTTTGCAGTTCACATAACTTGCTCTGTTATATATATATTATATTTATTGGTTTATATGAATATAGCTAAAGGTTTTGACAATGAGGTGATGCATGTAGGAATCTTGTACCTAAAGCTGGCTGCAAGCAAGAGTCTGTGTTTGCACCTGTCTGCCTATATATTGTGTGCACATACAAAAACACACATGGAATATTTACTAAGGAACCCAACACTCCCCGACAAAAAACATTACACTCAATACAAAATGAAGCCAACAGATGCAGCTTCAATAACGGTTCACTAAATAGCTCACAGCAGAATTATTTTTCTTAAGCTAAAGAAGGGTAAGTAATTTTGCATATCATTTCTTTTTAACTCCTCAAGGGCCCTAACACCCAATGCATTAAGCAAGAGGGGCACCAGCGTTTCATTAAAGCATAACCTGAGCTTCTTCATCTCCAAAGTTATCCTGAAAGTCACAAAGCCAAAGCAGAGATGAAATTCAAAGGCATTTTAAAAACCCTCCCACAAATAGAAAAAATCAAAGACTGTTGACACATTTTCCCATTTTATCATGCATGCTGCTCAAGCTAAAAAATAGTATGATGGCAGGACCTGTTACTTCTTTAAGCAAAATCCACATTATAAAGAGGAAAAGAAGCATATGGCCTGCAATAAGAACACTGGAAATCTGGCACGGCAAACAGCAGACAATGGAACATGATAACAACAGTTCATTCTTCTCTCCCAAGTGGAGGTAACGATACTTCACAAGCATTAGCTCAGAGTCACATAGCAACTACAGGACGTATGCATGGCAGCTATTGCTTTCTTTGTACAGATATGAAAACTGAAGCTCAGTTCAAGTTAGGTAAGTTGGTCAGGGTGATACAACTGAAGTGGCAGAGACGGGCCAAGTATGCAGCCCTCTGACTCTAAATTCTTCATTAGCATTTTAGCCCCTGATGCATAGGTGATAAATCCAGTGCCCCATGAGTTTGTCTGGATATTTAGTTTCTCCAGGTAGCTCATACCACCACATCTCACCTGACTTTTTAGTCCGCAGGACTGAGTTTTTGGATTTTGCTGACTCATGTTCTACATATCAGGAGCATACTTTCTATTAGAAGATCTCAACGGATTGTGTGCGACTCGTGGGAAAATTCATGAGGTGGTGGGGAAAAACATTGGCTTTGCAGTCAGAGACAAGAATTCCAAATGCTTTTAAGGTTGTCATGGAAATTAAATGAGATAATGTATGCCAAGGGTCTAGCTCAGCATACTATGGGCATTCAATAAGTTAGTTACTTTTTTCTTATGGTCAACAAGTGGTACCTCCATTCTCAGCTGGAGAATGTAGGGCACAGAGTAACTGACCAGTGGTTTTAAAGTTGTTTCATAAGAAGGACTGGGGGAAAAGTGCAACATTCAATGCTCCATTGGTAATGGCTTTTTCTCAGTGATAAATGGGACTGATTTACCACATCATGCCTCAGTTTATTTTTCTCTCCTAGGCAAGAGGACACTGGATGTTTGAAAGGATAGGTTAGAAATTGATGTGTTTGGAGGACATTTTCTAGGAAGCCAAATGAACATGGAGAGCTTCTATACACCATGCCACCAATTCTAACAGAGAAGCAGCAAATATGTGGCCTCAAAGACAAGAGATGGCTGAAGCCACCAATCTACTTCCCTGGTGACTCTTTGTCTCAGTGAACATGTGAAGAGGGGCATCAAAAATATTCTTTCCATATTAATGAAAAGTAAAGAATTTTGACTGTACTATTTTATATACGTTAAACAGCTTTGTTTTATGTGTGAAATTGACCTAAATAGGTCATAGGCAATGGTTCTTCATTTCTTTATATAAACCTGCTTTTAGCAATGCTTTTCATGAGACTCTTCAGATCCTTCATTAGCATTTTAGCCCCTGATGCACAGGTGATAAAACAGCAGGTCAGAAAAACAACTTATTTGCCAAAGTTTGGCAGCTAGTTGGGATGAACAAAAGTGCTTCCTTGGGACATAATTTTATTCCAACATTTAGGGTGAATCTGTATTCCCAAGTTGTTCTGATCATAACATCTGACCAATTAAAGAAGGAATTACTTACAGTGGTAGAATTCTTTTCTCTGCAAAGGGGTAGCTGGTATCCCCACTCACCCATTCTTTTCCTGTATAGCTGGTGTGTGACAGGAACTGTTATAGGTACTGAGGATTCAAAGATGGTTAAGATATTGCCCTTGCTCTCAAAGACTTTTATATTCTGTTAAGGAAGAGAAATGCATAAGTACATAATTACAAAGCAATGTGATAAATGGGAGCTTTGCTCATTGGTAAGAAGAGGTAAATTTTGAAAAGCAAGAGCTGGGAAACTAATACATTCTTCTATCTGATCCTGAATCTGTAAACTTGTTTAATGATAGGGAGTTTTCAGAGGAGGAACGTGGATTGGCTCGGGAGGTACTGTCATCCAAAAGATGCTGCCGCTTCTCTGTCATTCTGTTCTTGCATTGCTTCATGAATTTTATAGTTGGGACTAGGTTTTCTAGCCTAGGAGATACCATGTTTCTTGAAGCTTAACCCGTTCTCCGCATGAGTGGTGGGGAATGGTCTATATAGGGAGAGACTGGGATACTGGAATATAACATGTTCTGAAAGGAAATTTTAGCAATACTGCCACATAAATAGAGGCAAATTTATACAAGGGCATAGCTTAGATATTTACTAAGTTCCTTGATGGCTGAGGCTGGTTCTTAATTTACATTCTGTTTATGACAGCAACCTTTCCATGGACACTGATCACTCAGTAGAAACCTTTAGTCAATTGCATATTTGGACAGACAGCCAAGTTCTTTTCTAAGTTGGGTTAATGTCTTAGAGTCTAAAAGGGATTCTATGTGAAACATGTCTTCTAAAATAATACCTCAAAAAGGGATGCCCATCAAAATACACGGAGGGCAGAATCATTCATGTTTTATTCACTGCTCTATCTTCAGTAACCAGTACTATGTTTCCCTGGCACATGACAGATGCTCAATAAATATTTGTTGAATTAATTAATTAGTGAAGAGTGCCATAAGGACAGCTGATTTATGTTTGAGGAATACAGGAATAGTCATCTTGAAACTGGAAAAAGTAGATATGTTCAGCAATTTCTCAGGCATAAATTAGGAACACTATCTTGATTTCTAGTGTTATAATGAAGTTATAATGGACTTTCCTATTAAAGTAAAAAAAAATTCACTCTACAGGACTACTGCATATTGAAATAGTTTGCCAGTGTTCTTTCTAGCAGACTTACTGGCATTTATTTCCTTCTACTTTCTGTTTATCAACGGAAAAGCTGCAGTGTGATTTACCTGTAACTAGCTGTCAGACCAACCTTAGACTAACTTCAGGGAAATTTAAGAAATATACTGTTTTGCAATTTGTCAGTCACTATTCTATGAAATTGTACAAAACATGAATAAAGGTGATCAGCAGTTTGGTCTGAGATTTTCCATGGAAGGAAATTCTGTTCAACCTGTAGGACTCTGGGCTGAATTGAGAGATTTCTCTAGAATAGGAATGAGGCAGGAGTACAGGGTGACTCTAGCCTCAGGGGGTACCTAAGAGGCTTCCACTTTCTTACATGTTGTCATCAGTAAAGGACAGAAACCACTCATTCAAGCCTGCAGGCATGAAAAGTCATCTCCTAAGTTCAAAATCTGTAACTAGGGTCATTTGGATGTAGGAAGTGATGGGGAAGCAGGGACCAGATGGTCATTTTGTCAGACCTACCATTCTAGCAGGAAAATAACATTGCTCTTCAAGTATAAAATGGACCATCTTCAAGTATAAAATGAGGTGAGTCAGCAGAAGGTGCAAACAGTCTCAATTTAAGACCTGAGAATTAGCCATCTTTGGGTAATAGGAACCAAATCAAATCAACAACAAAAACCCCCAAATAGAATAAAAGATAAGTAAGTTCTTTTAGTTTTCCCTTCACAGGGATCATAATTCAGCTTCTTTTACAAGCTAAGAGGATCAAATTTATTTTTCCATGACCACAGAAAGCAGTTCATAAACCTAGCGCAGCTGTCATTCAGTACCAATCCGGTGTGAGCATTGTTAATTCACTTTGAGTTTCACCAGAATGGTTGTTAGGCATTTAAAAGGAAGCACTAACCCTTAAACAGGATTTACCCCATCTCTTTTTGGGAATACAGATTTGTTCTTCTCATCAGTTGATCACTACTGAAGCTAACCTCTGTGAGTCAGCAGTAAGAAAATCAGTTAGCAACTCCCCTTGTCAATGCTTTACTGTGATGGAAAGATGCTGAAATCTGCAGCAAGAATGAGTTTATAGCAACAAGGAAAATATGGCTTTTCTGGAACTTGTGAATTTAATTAATAAATATTGTACCGCCAACTGCTAACCTCCAAACTTTATATCTCATAGGCTTTAAAGCTTCCTCCTCTCCTAGTCCCTTGTCCTTGAAGACTTTTTGTAATGTTATTTTACCATCACCTCTCCATCCTCCAAATTTTATTAGTTTTTGAGCTGGCTACTTAAATCATGTAACTCAGATCATATGGAAATGTTACTTTTTAAGTACTTAAGAGCTCACAGACTCTTTAAAAGCTTCTGTTTCCCCTTTTCTAAGAGGCAGAGGAAAAAAGAGGAATGAGGAAATAGCAGCTAATAAATTGCTTTAAGTCAGACATAAAGACATGATCAAAAGGGGGTCTAGAAAGAAATTTTTTGTAACAGTTAATTAGGTTGAAAAAAGAATTATAAAAAGTTTAGGCAGGTTGTAGAAATAGTCTGTTCCAGACAGCAATAAATCTGAGTGAGAAGGAGGGGAGATCCCCATAGCAGTGATGACTCAGATCAGGGCTTTGAGGAAAAAGTCAGGATTTCTTAAGTCTGACCAGAAAGACTTCAGAAAGATGATGTCAAAGAAATTACTGAGGGAAAAATAGAGAGAGATTGAAGGGGGTGCTGTGGATATAATTAATCTTACAATGAGGGAGGGAGTCAGGTCAGTTACTGAAGCAGTATTAAGGCAGTGCCATCTGAGACCACCAGGTCACTGGCGTCAGACTTACTACCTAGAGTTTTCACCACTGATATCATTGACTTCTGAATGGCATATTGGAAAACATTAGTTCAATTCTGCTGCCATTCTGCAGATGAAGAAACTGAGTTCAATAGAGATTGAATGACTATTTAAAGAAAATGACAAGCAATTGCTTCAGGGCTAGATCCAGGTCTCCTGGCTCCTGATCAGCATCCTTGCCATCATGCTCAGCTGTCCAACTGAAAGGGAAAAGATATTGCAAAAAAAAAAAATCATATACATTCTCTGTGCCTTATTTAGCCAGTATGAAAAATGTGGATGATGCAAGAGGTAGCAGAGTATATAGTTAAGAGCTTAGACCCTGGAGTCAGACTGATTACATTTAAATCCTGGCTCTGTTCTGTGATGTAAGGCAAGTTATTTAGGTTTTCTTTGCCTCAGTTTCCTCATCTGTAAAATGGAAATAATAATAGCACCCTGATTATAGGATTGTTATGAAGATTCAGTGAGCTAGTACTGGTAAAAACTTTTAGAATTAGTGGTTCTCTCTTCTCTCCCACAGACCTATTCTGATTAATCACTGCTTTGGGTATCTCTGTTCTAAATCAGATTTATGGCTTACTAAATGTTACCTAAATATCATATATGAAATGTTATCTAATATCATATATGACTCTGGTTTGTATCATTCACTTGGAAATCAGAAACTGCTTGGACTTTTATATTGGGTGAAGTGCTTTGAGATCCTTGTGAAGAAAATTATGTAGAAACAAGTAGCTATTATTACAGCAATGACAGTAATTCTGAAGAGTTCAGAGTGCAGACAGGGTTCTCTGGAAATTTCTCTGAAGCCTCTTTCCTCTTGTAAGAATAATTTTTTAAAACCTCTTCCTCCACTCATCATGTCCTGCTTCCTCAATGCTCTGTCATATCTCCTCCTTCCTACTTAATAACTTGGAAGGCCTTCTGCACTCAGTTTAATAACCACCAGTCTGACCTCCTAAAGCATCAAACGTCACTACCTCCAATTTTGCCCCAGGGAGTCAGCTTAGAAATCAACAAGTTACCCTAAGGATGTCTCTCCTGCCAGTGTTTTGGTGAAGAACAGATGAGAATAGTCCCTTGACACTTCACAGTGAGAACTGAAATAGCAACAAGATCTATGTCTGCAACTGCCATTTAGTCCTCCACATGAAGCCATTGACTCTTTCAGTTCAGCAGTTCTGTCAGAATTTGGAATTGTGAAGCTCTGCTGTGAGAGTAGTAACCACAAGATTAAAAATGAAATGGGTATAGTTCAGACCTCAAGCAAGCGCTGGAGTGAGGGTAATCAGCAAAAGTCAGCTAGGCTGCTAGGATGGTAGGGAAAGAAATATGATATACTGCCCACCACACCTCAGTTTTTCAAAATTTTACCATAGTATCTTTTCCTTCCTTCCTTCCTTCCTTCCTTCCTTCCTTCCTTCCTTCCTTCCTTCCTTCCTTCCTTTCTTCCTTCCTTCCTTCCTTTCTTTCCTTCTTTCTTTCTCTCTCTCTCTTTCTTTCTTCTTCCTTCCTTCCTTCCTTTCTTTCCTCCCTCCTTCCTTCCTTCCTTTTTTTTTCCCCCAGTTTTAGCCACTTGGAGCTGGTTCTATGTGTCATGCTGCCTGAAACATGAACAGAAAACCTGGCATCTTTTTTCATCTATCCAGTCAGTGTATTTGACAGTGCAGAATACTCAGAGGGCCCAAGAGAGTGTTTGCGTGTTTATTATTCAAGTGTACCTGCTGGACACCTCTCATCCCCAGACGCCTGACCCGATTTTCAATCTTCTTGGTAGGCACTCATCTTGAATAATTTGTTCTAGTCAATAACGAAAAATTGAAACCTACAATTAACTTCTGGGTAGGACTTAGAAGCCCATGTATATACTGAAGGGTGGTCTTAATAGATGACTAAATGAGGACTGGTTACTATTTTTTTAATTAATCATCCTTTATGATAACAGTTTGCTCCCCTCTATTTCTGGAAGAATGTAAATTTAATTCCACTCAGTCAATAGCAATTCCAAGATGTTAAAAAAGACATGGTTACTTTGTTATATCAGCTTCTGCTCAGAAATCAACTTTAGAGGATAAAGCACTAAGTCCTCAGTGTGGCATTCAAGGCCTTTCATAGGCGGCTCCAACTCACAGTTCCAGCATATTCCCCTTTATAAGCGTCCCACTTCACCCAAATGGATGGGCATTTTCAGGGTTTGCTGACCATACCTTGGGCTTGCCTAACTTGTAGTTCTGCCTATGCTATAACTTTTACTTAGCAGAGTCCCCTCACCTCTCTCCAACCTCCCAAACCAGCTCAGGTCCTGCTTCCTGTCTCGGATCATTCTAGTCCACTGAAATATTGTCCTTCTCAGAATTTGCATTCCTTATTTTTGGTCGCATTGACTTGGCAAGTAATTATACACTCCCTCATGATTTTTCTTCTACTGTTTTATTGCACTTTCCTTCTGGTATTATTAATTTTTATTGTTTGTTGTTTTCATTAAGAGTACTAGATGTTAGGGCTTCCCTGGTGGTGCAGTGGTTGAGAGTCTGCCTGCCGACGCAGGGGACATGGGTTCGTGCCCCAGTCCAGGAAGATCCCACATGCCGTGGAGCGGCTGGGCCCGTGAGCCATGGCCGCTGAGCCTGTGTGTCCGGAGCCTGTGTGCTCCACAACGGGAGAGGCCACAACAGTGAGAGGCCAGCGTACCGCAAAAAAAAAAAAAAAAAAGAAAAAAAAGTACTAGGTGTTAAACTTATTGAGGTCAAAGACTATATAAGCATGAGGTTTTACATCCTCAGTGGGGTTCATTTATGTATCTGGTGCTCACTGATTGAGGAATGTCTTCCAATCAGGTTGGTCCCTGCTGACAAGGGATGACACTGCAGAAATATATTTAGCACTGAGGCTGAAAACACCAATTGCCTTACCTTTATAGAATTGTAAAGTAGTTCCATGATGTGAGAAAAATAGTTTATTCATAGTGCATCATATAAAAAGCAGAGCTATCTATTTTTATCCTTCATGTCTCCTTTGTCAACCTCTTTCTCAAATTATCTCTCATTTCTCCTAATCGTCAAAACCTACATGCTCTGTTGAAGGCTGGCTGCTATGAGAAGAGGTGCTACTGGCAGATAGATCAGTCTTCTGGTTGATAACCATCACTCTGGGGTCAACACCTAGAGTTTAGAAATGTCTTTATATAAGCGAATTCAGAGGCAGTTTGTATTGTGTTTGTGCATGTGTGGTCGTGCATGTTTAACGAAGTAAAAATAAAATTGTGAATTCTTGGGAGATTTACCATGGAGAGGTTAATAAGATTACAAATTGTTTCATATTCTGAATGCCAAGGTGGTAAAGCAGAAAATGCCAATGAGCAAACAAGCAGGTACCACTGGAGGGTCTGTGTGAATGTTTCCTGGCACATCTCTGTGTCCATCTGCTCCTGCCTCTGCTCACCATATTGCCCTGGATTGTTAAAATTTAAAACTTAAAATAGGAAATCTCTTGATATTTTTCCTGAAGCTTATCAATAATGTAAATGTTAAATTCATGTTTCAATTACATTTTTTTAAACTTTTCAGTAAGCTATTAGCTCCATAATTGTGCACATCAACACTTCCTCCCAGATTTGTACCCTTTGCCAGCTTCACTGCAGTCCTCTACCTCTGCCCCCACTACCCCAGTCTTCCACTAACAAACAAACCCAGCAGTAATTACTAATGTCCAAGCACATAATTCCGGCAGTGTCAGGCTTTTTCATTTGTCGCAACTACGCAGAGAGCTGTCTGGACATGCAGCATGAAGTCAAAGCATTTTTCAAGACTCCTACCCATCTTGTCTCCCCTCCTCCTATCACTGAAACACAGTTATTTATTTCATCTGCAGATTGCAGAGTTGTAAAATTCTTCCATGAAGTTACATACTCTTGAATAATAATTTTACATCCATATCCAGCAACAGATCTGTATATACTTATATGGAACCACATGGTTATCCTTAAAAAACACTAGGAAATAAATAGCTGGGAATGAAAGTACCTTCTCTATGTGGACACGGCATTGGAGCACCTCTAATATATAAATGGTTGGAGTTAATGACTAACTAAACCCAATCCAAGATCTTATTTTAAGGCTTTTCAGGGGATCATGATAGCATTTCTTTAACGTGCTGTATAAACATTCTTACATATGACGCTATTACTCTTATTTAACAACTACTCAAATAGCACAGTTTTGTTCCTGGTCATTTTATGTTGATTTTATCTATATCAAACAGCTGGGAATATCCCTGTGATAATTTTTGTTCACTCACAGGCTCCAAACGTCAGAGTAGAAAATGGTTAAAGTACTTATTACTGCCTCAGCAAAATCCCGCAATGCTGTAATGGAAATTGCAGTAGATCTTTAGGTCAGAGTCCAGTTTCAGCCTAACACCATGGTCCTTTCATCTGCATCACCCTGAAGGACACAGTTAGATTCCCCTGAGGAAAGCCAGTCTTAATGTTGTCAAAATCAGAAACTATCCTGAGATAACAAATGTCCATAGGAAATACTTCCCCTCACTCTGAAACTATGGCCAAAGAGGTTAAATCTATACCCTGTAAGACCTGTAATATTTCTTAGAGATGTATTTTTATGGGGATGTGCTTGTGTCAATGCTTAATTACAAGGATGGGAGAGAGGAAGAAGGATTCATTATTAAAGTTGATTCTGCTTAGTTCAACTACCCCTACATTTTTTATCAAATAGAAACATGTAGAAAGATATATCGCTCCTATAAACAGATTGTGTTGGCATCTTCATATATACCTCATTCATGATCACCCTGGATCTGTAGACAGATCTGTTCTGTGTTTAAAAAAAAAAAAGAGAGAGAAAAGAAAGAAATAAACAAAACCCTTGATTTCTGACTGGAGGATAAATGCAAATTTTTAAAAATGTGTTTGTTTTTTACCTAAAAAGGGGGAGGGCGGGGAGGGGAGAGGGTAACACAGAAAATTTCCACAAGTAGACTTTTTTTTTTTTTTAGGCTATGCAGGAGCTAAGGATGGGAGCTGGTAATTGCTTCCAAAGGAGTCCTGTAGGCAGGATTTTTTTTTTCCTTTCTTTTTTTCTTTTAACCTACTACACCTGCTCTATTAGGGGGTCTCCGTGAGACCTAAGTCTCAGAGAAGCAATTTGGCCTGCAGCCCTGGAACATCTAGCCCCGGCCAGGCATCTCTGCAGCAGGTAGGTGCGCCGGGGCGGCCGGACCGCTATCCGCGGTGCTGAAAGGTCGCGGGCGCCAGCGCAGTCCCTTGGTATTGCTGTCCAGGGTGCTGAGCGCTGGCCGCCGCAGTACGGAGGCGAGCCCGAGCCCCCGCCCCCGCCAGCCTTCCGCAGAGCCCTCCCACCCAGCACTACCCGCCCGCCTCCCGCCAGCCTGCAGTTGACGTGGAGCAGGCGGCATAAATCAAGTCCGTGGGGCATGGAGGCTGCTGTGGCGGCTGCAGCTCAGCTTGCCCGGGGCGGGAACTCCCCCTTCTTTCGCCTCCCCAGCGCCCACACCCTGCCTTCTCCCTAATTCTTCCCTAGATAATAGCGCCCTAACGACAAGTCCTAATAATCGGGTCAGAACCACAGGGTTTGTTTTTCTTGATCTACAGAAAAAAAAAAAAAAAAAAAAAAAACCAAAACCCCACAGCCTAAACATCTCTTAAAACTGCATCGCAAAATGGAAGAGACAGAAGGTCCCACTACTGTTTAAAGAGAGTAAGTTATTATTCCGTACGTATTCTTGCACTTCCTCCCCATCGCTCCACCTGCACTGTTCCCATTCATCCCTTCCCCAAGCAGCTCACCTCGAAAATACTTTATAAAGCCCCAGGCGGGAGTCTAGCCAGACGCGCACACACGGAATACCGCACCCTAGGTGCACAAATTCTTGTATTTGCCCAAGCTCACTTGGTCTGCCCAGCTGTGGTCCCCTCTGGGTATGTAGCCATCTAGAGCCAGAACCACGACCTGGGGAGGGGGGCTCCTTACCTTGGCTTCTCCAGAGGGTGGTGTTCGCCCGGTCCCTGCAGGTTCCAAGTGTGGAGGAGCCGCCGAGCTGGGAGGGAAGGAAAGACAGCGCCTGACCTCCTCGAGGTTTCGTCTTCAATGCAACGTGAGCTCTGCCCTCATCAAAGATGGCCGTCCCTTTTGACGTCAGCAGCTTTTAATAGCCCTCTCCTGGAGAGGCGGGGAGGAAGTGTGTTGAGGGGAGGGCGGAGGGAGGATGGGGGCGGGCGGTGGGAGGGGAGGAGCCGCGAGGGGCCGAGCACTTGACTCAGCTCCCGGTTCGCTGTACTGCAAACCTTTGTATTTTAGTCTTTTATAAACACCAGAACGGGACGATTCTTATGACTCCTATTTAATACCCGGTCACGGGCAAACTCATTTATCTCGCGACTGGTCATCTGACATTCTGTTTTTTTGTGTGTACGTGTGTATGTACATGTATATATGTGTGTGTGTGTGTGTATGTATATGTGCGATATATATGCAATATATTTGCGATTATATATACAAAAATTTTCCCCTGCTGAGTTCGTCTTTGGTTGAGTCATAGAAGGGGAAGGGAAGGCAGAGGAGGAGTAGACGGCAAGGGGGTGGGGGGAGATTTCAGCTGCGATTTTGCTTTTTCTAAAAAAGATAGTCCAAAGGGGCATCCCTGTCAACTCTCACCAGCTCCATATATGGCCAAGCTACGTGGGTTGCTATTTTTATGAGTGATTTCTTCATTTTATCAAAGTAGCATCGAGGCTTAGAGTTCGCCTCAATGTGGTCAGTTGGGGAGAGAGATTAGTACACGTTATTTTAAAGTACGTCAGAGCAATTATCGCTGAGCGATTTCAAAGGAATTGGGGGAAAGGGGAGGGAGGGGTAGTTAACCCAACCAGCGTGGGTTTGCTGGAGTTCAAAGCTTTGGGTTGAGAGTTGTTTGCGGAGGCCAAAATAGGTGACGCTGTTTGGGTTTAATTTGCAATCGGAGCCTGGGGTTTTATGTTGGGTTTCTTAGGAATAGTTCACAGAGGCGCGTACACGCCTCCTAGGACTGACCAGACTTCTGGGGGTTGGGGTGGGGGTGGGGGTGGGATAATGTGGGGGGCTGCGGCTTCAAGGATTGCTGGGACGCTACAAAATTCTGGTGCTTCATTCAGTGCACACATCCTGGGTACCAATCAAGGCTACCTTGGGGGCCCTCTGATGCTCAAAACAGGACGTGGGCGAGAAACTACTAGTGCTGGTCATAGGAGAGATTAAAAAGAATAATCATAAAGCAATAATCCTGTCCTCCTTTGTTGTGTGCGTTAGGCGCCAAGGAAGGGGGGTCATGTGCAAATGGTGGCAGCCTCTCGGATGATTCACAGGTGTTGGGGAGGCTGTCGCGGGGCACTCCGCGGGGAGGGCGAGCTGGGAGCGCGTGGGACGTGGGGGATCTCGGTGAGGAGCTGTTTGTACTTTTCTGGGAAGGATGCGATTAGAAGTCGTGCCTCTCAATGTTAAAACTTGATGGCCTCTTTTAGGCAATGGAAAATCCTTGCCTGGGGCTGGGGAAACGAACATCACCTCCCCGACCCCAACACACACCCCTGCTCTGTGGGCTGAGAGCGAGCTTAGGTTTTTAACTGCACGCGATGAAAGAGAGAGAGAGAGAGAGAGAGAGAGAGAGAGAGAGAGAGAGAGAAGGGAATGGAGAATAAATCCCAGGAAAGAAAGGAGGAAAACAGAGTTTTAATGGGGGCATTTATAGCGAGCAGAGCTGTAAGAATTTAATAAACAATGCCTTTAATTGAAATAAGTAGAAGTCACTGCTTCTTTAAAGATTCCTTGACCCAAAGGGCATTTTGAAATATTAATGTTTTCAATAATAATGAATGAATAGTGTTTGGATTTTTATTAAAGCTGGATTCTTAAAACACGGCATGTTGCTGAAATTTGTTTACTTCATTAAACATTTAAGATTCATATACAATAAAGAAGAAGAAAATCTGCCTGGTCCTCCGATACTTGACAATAAACACCTAGTTATGGTTCTCACTTTCACTACAGAGCAAGCTGGAATGGGCTGGGAGAAGTGACAGCGAATGCGGTGATGTCACTACAAAATCCTTCATAGTCAGGATTTTTTTCCCCCAAATGTGACACTTTTTCAGCATGTAGAAGTCTTGAGGGGGGAAGCCTGAAGTGGAGAGAAACGAAATATGTGTTTGGCCCTCAGTCTGAAAGTCATTCAGGCAGAAAGTTTTGTGCAGGAATAGAGGAGGTGGGGGATTTTCCAGATTAAAAAAATAATAAAACTAAAAAAGTAACTACACCAGTGATGTAGGCTCAACTGTAGGCAACAGCTCTGTGGCAGTCACAGGGGAGGACTGGCTTGGTATGCTGAATTTTCAGCTGCTGATGCCCCACATTGACATCTTAAAAAATTACACAGTAGAGGAGAGAGTCAGACTAATTCAAAGCATCACAGAAAATACCACAGGCTCTACGGGATTATGCTGTGGTGGCGGTAGCATTTCTCATTCTCCTGTGCTTATGTTAAAAAGATGCTGTTTGAGAGATTCTTCATCTTGATCTGGGAAAGGTAGCAGAGTCTAATTTAGAAAACATAAACATTGGATAAATATAAGTCTACTCAGGAAAACCAGACATCCTTAAATGTGTTTTAATAGGATAATGAGATTTTTTTTTCTTTTTTTTTTTTTTTGGCTGGGTTGGGTCTTCGTTTCTGCATGCAGGCTTTCTCTAGTTGCAGAGAACAGGGCCCCCTCTTGGTTGCGGTGCGTGGGCCTCTCCCACTGCAGAGCATGGGCTCTAGGTGTACAGGCTTCAGTAGTTGCAGCATGCTGGCTCAGTAGTTGCAGCATGCGAGCCCTAGAGCATGTGGGCTTCAGTTGTTGTGGCACACGGGCTCTAGAGCACAGGCTCAGTAGTTGTGGCGCGCAGGCCCAGTTGCTCCATAACATGTGGGATCTTCCCGGACCAGGGATCAAACCTGTGTCCCCTGCACCGGCAGGCGGACTTCCAACCACTGCACCACCAGGGAAGTCCCTGATAATGAGATTTTTCCCCCCTAGTGTTTTCTCATTGCTTGATTAAAAAAAAAAATCCATAGTCATCTTTGCCAGTAGGGAACCAGCAGATTTATGTTATTCAGGGTCTATAAAGGCCTAAGCCATACAGAGAAGAAAGGTAATGGAAAATTCACTCTGAAATGATTCAGCTCTTGTGAGTTATTTCTACAAAGATCCAACGTGTAGAGTAACGAATTCTTAGGAACTCATTTGATGAGTAATGAGAAAATTACCTGCTCTGCTGGAAGGATATTTACACTATGCTAATGTAGTCTCTGAAAGCTTTTTCTGGTACACCATTCCCCAAAGTACTCTGGTTTGCAACAACTCCAGATCTAAGATATTTAGCTTGTATCTCCCAGGTAAGGAGCGAGATGCATGGTTGACTCAATAATTACAACATCATGAAGAATAATTATAAAAGTTTTTATAAAATGTTGTAAGATCTTTCCAAAGTCAGTTTGCAAGTAGTTTAGAACTAGCCCAGCTCAGAACCCCCTTCTCCAAGGTCCTCCTTTGGGCCATGCCAGGCACCCTGTGACAATATTTTGAAACATTGTGAGGGCACAAGAATACATAATTTGACAGATCAACTGTTTTAATTCCTTGGGTTTTTTTTCCACATGGTTTGCTTGCCACTTTCTCTTTATATGTTCTTCTAGCCCTTACCTCATCCCCCAACCCATTTATAGATAGTGACCTAAGAGTACCTGGGAAAAACTTAAATTCTGTAGATCTAAACTCCTTTTTCCCTGAAGAGCCTCTGAGGCAGAGACATATCCTGTAAGAGGTAAAAGCAGAACTAGGGATATTGGTTTCTGTTTCCGGCTTGCCATGTTGAGAAAAAATAAGACTGCACACCAGGATTTTAAATAACACCTCGTTCCTTACTAAGAACAGCATTGCAGGATGGAAGGAGAAGTGCTCAGCAGCCAGATGCTGGGTGCTTTCAAACTCCTGTTCCTTAATGCATCAAAATTACAGGGTTTCTTTTGTATGTGAATGCATCCCAGGACCCTCTCCAATACCGAGATATGCAGGTGGTCAAGTAGGGAGGAAGAACCCTGTGACAGTCAGGGACAGAGGGAAGGAAAAAATAGTAGTTGAAATAAGCAAACTTCTAAAAGGCTATTTGAAAGGGATCACAGTATTCCTTTAGTAAGTCTTTCAAGAATCTTATTAGCTCTCTAAGCTCTCTGTACCTCAGTCATTTCACAGGTAAAATGGGGACAGTAATTATAACCAACCCGCAAAGAAATTGTGAAGTCTTGGTTAAATAAATCTCTCAATTTGATGAGACTTTTAACTTTTCCTCTAAGTAATGAAATGTAACTCTGCTTTAATATGAAGGGTTGAGTTTTTTCATTAGCTACTAATGAAATATGTATCAATGAATGGCCCTGGGCCTTGATTTCTTCATCTGTATTAGTTCATTCATTTACTCAACATTTACCTGCCGTATGCTTGGCACTGGAATATATTGGGATTTAAGTAAAACAGAGGAGGGAAATGAGGATTAAAGAGGTTAAATAACCTGACCAAGGGCACAGCTAATAGATGGTACAGCTGGAATTTGAACCCCAGGGCCCAAGTTCATAAACACTGTGCTTTAGTACAGACTCTGCCAGGCTCATTGGACTTAGCCCATCTGTATCTCTCCAGAGAAACAGAACCAATAGAATATGTATATATATCTAGACACACACATTGTCTCTCCCCTATACTACCCTCCCCCTCTCCCTATACATATACATGCAAAGGGATTTCTTCTAAGGAATTGGCTCATGTGATTATGGAGGCCTCAAGACCTGCAGGGTGAATCAAGCTGGAGACCCAAGACACCAAACCAATGGTGGTATAGTTCTAGACCAGAGGCCAGCAGGCTCAACACCCATTGTTTCAGTTTGATCTGAAGGCAGGAACAAGCCAGTGTCCCAGTTTAAAGGAAGCCAGGCAAGAGGAATTCTCTTACTCAGGGGAGAATCAGCCTTTTTGTTCTACTCAGGGCTTTAGCTGATTGGATGAGGCCCACCACATTAGGGAGGGCAATCTGCTTCATCAGTCTATTGATTCAAGTGTTAATCTCATCCAAAGGCACTCTCATAGAAATGTTTGACCAAATATCTGGGCACCCTGAGGCTCAGTCAAGTTGACAGATAAAATTAACCATCACACTCTCCCTTTACAGCTAACCTCAACATGTTATGGCTTATGTACGACTATTTTCATTAGCAGCTTTGGGGTTCCACTTGCTAATGGGATAAGTCTATGGATCACTGACCACAAAGTGTGGTTGGGGTGAATTTCAAGAGAGGATCTAGGCTGGCAAGATGATTATCTGGAGTAAACAGGAGATACATATTCCAAATAAAAGAGTGCCAAGTACAATCAAGAAAGGAATTTAGAGATCAATACTTAATAAGGAGCATAAATAAGAATTGGGTCAGAAGATGCACTCAAAATATACTTGAGAGAGTCAGCCAGAAGTCAGAACAAAACATCAATGTCAACTACTGCTTTTGAGGGGATGATATGAGGTCTTAAATCAGAATTGATCCCAAGAGCCAGGAACTCTGGCAGTGAAAATCAGGTTGAGATGGGTTGATGTGAATAATTCAGGATATGGCTGGGATGGAGCAAGGCTATCTGGCACAATTCTATTAGTGTTGACCGTGAAGAGCAGTGCAGTTCTGCCAGCCAACAGGTACCAGGCTGGGCAAGGCACTCTAATATCTCAGCAGAGAGCATCAATGATCTCTTCGTCATAACCAATGGTCTTCCCATCTTTTTAACCTCTGACTTCACATGACAATCTGTACCACTCATTCCATTTCTTAAAGTGCTCTGTCAGATGCTCTCACCTGTTTCTCCCTTTTTTGTTGGCTTCTTGTTTTCCATAGCAGATGGGTTGAAGCAGTAAAATTGCTGTGCCCAGCAGGTTAAGCTGGACATTTCCCTGAGCCCCACACAAACCCTCTGGGAGCTCCATATGTCCATGGATTATGTCCTGACTCTCCACCATGAAAACTTTTGTACTCTAAGTCAAAGAGAGGAATATCGAACAGCTCACGTTTGTACAAATTGTAAAGCACTGTCACACACGTGATCTCATTATATTCTCACCATTCTCTGAGGTATGTGTACAAGTAATTATTATTTTAATCCCAGTAAATACATGAGAATTCTGATTGATTTTCCGGACTCCTGAACTGACCACAGTACATCAAGAGAACCCAATGTCCTATCCCTTCCTTCACATGTTGTCTTAAAAATATCTGATCCATGCCCTTAGTTTAGCCATTATTTATATATGACTCTTCATTTTATATTCCCAATCCCACCTTCTCTCATGAGCTTCAGAAGCATCTTCTTAGCTTCTTACCGAATACTCTTACCTGAGGAATCAAGGTGTCTTAAACTCAACATATTTATGCATCAGTTGATTTCTTCCACTCTCCTCCTCTTATATTCTTTGTTTTTTTAATCTTTTCTTTGAAGGGGATCTTCAGAGGTATTTATCTGGTCCAGCCTTACATCTGATGCATATTCCTATTAGTGGTTTACAATTATTGAGTACTTATAAGATATTAGGCATCGTGATGAGTGCTCTACATGTATGAACTCATTAAGTCCTCACAGCAACCCCATGGGAATACAATTATCAGCCCATTTCAGATGTAGAAACTGAAGCTTAGATGAATAAATGACATGGCTAGGAATTGGCCTAGCTGAGATTCACCTTGAGGCCTGTCTGGCAATACAACCATGCTCGTCACCCTTTTATTATTACTCTGGTTCACAAAGACCCTGTGCTACAGTGACTCCTAAACTTTGATAGTCAGTGTTTTGAGGAGGAGCTTGAAATTCTATCAAGCTCCCAGCTGGTGTCACTGCTGCTGATCCATGGATAACACTTTGAATATTAAGACTGATTAGTTTGGCCAAGTGGTAGTCCAACTTGTACTTGAACACCTGCAGTTATATGGGACTAGCTACCACCTCAGAAAGGCAAGCCTTTTCATGCACAGATGGCTCTACTCACTATGTAAATTTCCATTTTGCATTATATTCCTCAGAGCGGCCAAAATCTGGCTCTCTTGAGACAGCACAGCACAGACTCAAGAACCAAACTGCCCGTGTTTATATCCTGGTTCTACTCTTAACTGTGTGACTTTGGACAAGTTATTCAACTCTGTTTTCTCAGTTTCCTCATTTTTAACTTGAAGTATAATTGACCTACACAACTATGCTAGTTCCAGGCATACAACATTGTGATTCAATATTTCTATACATTATAAAATGATCATCATGACAAGTCTAGTTATCATCTGCCACCATACACAGTTATTACAATATTATTGACTATATTCCCCGTGCTGTACATTTCATCCCTGTGACTAATTTATTTTGAAATTGGAACTTTGTACCTTTTAATCTCCTTTACCCCCTCCCCTCTGACAACCTCCTGCTTGTTGTCTATCTGTGAGTCTGTTTCTATTTTGTTATGTTTGTTCATTTGTTTTGTTTTCAGATTCTACATATAAGTGAAATCATACAGTATTTGTCTTTCTCTGTCTGACTTATTTCACTTAGCATAATGCCCTCTAGATCCTGCTATGTTGGCACAAGTGACAAGATCTTATTTTTTTAATGGCTGAGTGATATTCCATTATATATGTATAAAATATGTAACATACATATGTATGCACATGTATACACACACACACACACACACACACACACACACCACATCTTCTTTATTTATTAATCCATCAATGGACACACTTTGGTTGCTTCCATATCTAGGTTATAGTAAATAATGCTGCTCTGAACATAGGGGTGCATATAGCTTTTTGAACTCCAGGAGTGGAATTGCTGGATCATATGGTAGTTCTATTTTTAATTTTTTGAGGAACCTCCGTACTGTTTTCCATAGTGGTTGCACCAGTTTACACTCCCAACCACAGTGCAATAGGGTTCCCTTTTCTCCACATCCTTGCCAGCACCTGTTATTTCTTGACTTTCTGATAATAGCCACTCTAACAGGTGTGAGATGATATCTCATTGTGGTTTTGATGTGTTTTCCCTGATGATTAGTGATGTTGAGCATTTTTTCATGTGTCTGTTGACCATCGGCATGTCTTCTATGAAAAAACTGTTTATTCTGCCCAGTTTGTAGTTGCATTTTTTTTTTTTTTATTTTCGGTACACGGGCCTCTCACTGTTGTGGCCTCTCCCGTTGTGGAGCGCAGGCTCCGGACGCGCAGGCTCAGCGGCCATGGCTCACAGGCCTAGCCGCTCCTCGGCATGTGGGACCTTCCCGGATGGGGGCACGAACCCGTGTCCCCTGCATTGGCAGGCAGACTCTCAACCATTACGCCACCAGGGAAGCCCTTGACTTCCTCTTATGGTTAATGATAAACAAGCTCTCTTAGGTCACCACTTTTTCCTCTCCCTATCCTTTCAATATCATGAGTTTTCTTCACATAATCACTCGGACATTAACATGAGTATGTAAGTATTGTTCACTGACAAGTTAGCACCACACAATTAATATGCTGCTTCTTTTGAATAATTTCCCACTTTCCCTGGGGAAGATTTTAAGAATTTCTGTAGAGGAGAAAAGGATGGTTGCTTACAAAGAAACATGAATCACATCAACATCAGACTTCTCATCAGTGAATCCAGACGGTAGGGTCAATAGAATAAGTCTTCACATGTTGCAAGAAAAATTAATTTTAGTCTATAAGTCTATACCAAGCCAAATGTTAATAAAGAATGAAGGGCAAAATAAAGACATTTTCAAATATACACAGAATCAGGAAGTTCACTTGTGCTTTGTCTGCAAATCAAAACAGTTTCTGAGCATTGTACACTAGCAAAACAAAAACTCACAAAGGAATCCACTAAATGCAAGAAGACTAAAAATTTAGGAAATATTAAAACTAATATAGAATTTCTTTCCTAGTATCGAAGCTAGGAAGCAAGTATAGAAATAAATCAGTGCAAATTAGATAATCTAACAAATAATGTGATTTAAAAGGTGGATGATCCTAGTATTGGTCTGACAATGGCATAGATCTCTTCTAATGGCAATAAAAAGCACCTATTTAAAAATGCCAGGAAAAACAAAGCTATGCTATAAATTTTTGTTTCAAATATTACACAATTTTGAGAAATTTTTGGTGGAGCTTAAGGAAAGGTTTTCCATTTGTTCTTTCTCTTTGATTATTTTCTTGTTATTATAGTGAAGATGTAGTGCCATAGGAATGTTTAAAAACATACTATTCTACCTGGTTCTGCAGCAAATAATATTTATATAATCATAATGCTGTAAATGCTATTTATTAATTTTCAAAGTTTATAATCAAGTTGTAGATCAAGCACAGAGTTTTAATTAAGTTTATCTAACAGAATCTACATGTTATAGAAAAGTGATGATAGAACTTTCAGAATGTGATCGTTAAAGGAGGGGCTTGGGAAGGGACAAGGTGGAGAGGTTTTATTTACTGTACAAGCTCCAATTTATCCATTTTTATATGGTAAAGGGTTAAGAGAATAGGTGTAAAGTTGATAGAAGAAAAAATAAAGTTTAATCATATTATATGATTAAACATACATTTATATACAAAATTAACCAACAGAAAACCAAAAATTGTTAGAAGTAATAAAGTTGAGGTGTTGGAATAGAGAGAAAGGGCCAATTAGATCATGTTCTAATCTTTAATAGGAGAGAGTTAATAAATATTATTTAAAGTTGATAAATCAAGAAATAGGATTATATCATTTAAAATCAAGGTTATAAACACTAAGAAGAACTTACAACTGAAATATTTAAAGATGGTTACTTCGGAGAAGGATAAACACTAAAATGCATGATTTTATTTTATTTTAAAAATTTTATTTAAAGTTGATAAATCAAGAAATAGGATTATATCATTTAAAATCAAGGTTATAAACACTAAGAAGAACTTACAACTGAAATATTTAAAGATGGTTACTTCGGAGAAGGATAAACACTAAAATGCATGATTTTATTTTATTTTAAAAATTTTATTGAAGCATAATTGACTACCCTAACACACAGACAGTATTATATTAGTTTCAGGTGTATGACATAGTGATTCAATATTTCTATACCTTACTAAATGATCACCACAATAAGTCTAGTTACCATCTGTCACCATACAAAGCTATTACAATATTATTGACTATATTCTCTATGTTGTACATTACATCCCCATGATATTTATTTTATAACTAGAAGTTTGTACCTCTTAACCCTCCTTCCACTATTTTGTCCGTCTCTCCACTCTTCTCTCCTGTGGCAATCACCAGTTTGTTCTCTATTTTTGAGTCCGCTTTTGTTTTATGTTTGTTTGCTTTCTTTGTTTTTTAGATTCCACATATAATATTTGTCTTTTTCTGTCTGACTTATTTCACTTAGCATAATACCCACTAAGTCCATACATGTTGCCACAGATGACAAGATTTCATTCTTTTTTATGTCTGAGTTTATCCATCCATCTATCAGTGGACAGTTAGGTTGCTTCCATACCTTGTCTATTATAAAGTTGCAATGAACATTGGAGTGTATATATATATTTTGAATTAGTGTTTTTGTTTTCTTTGGATAAATACACAGAACTGGAATTGCTGGATCTGTCCCCTCAGGCAAGGACAACAAAAACACATGTAAACAAATGAGACTACATCAAACTAAAAAGCATTTGCACAGCAAAGGAAACCATCAACAAAATGAAAAGGCAACCTACTAGATGGGAGAAAATTTTTGTCAAAGGTATGTCTGATAAGGGGTTAATATCCAAAATATACGAAGAACTCATACAACTTAACATAAAGAAAACAAACAATCTGATTAAAAACTAGGCTAAGGACCTAAATAGACAATTTTCCAAAGACATACAGATGGCCAACAGACATATGAAAAGATACTCAACATCACTAATCATCAGAGCAATGCAAAGCAAAGCCACAGTGAGATATCATCTCACACCTGTCAGTGTGGCTATTATCAGAAAGTCAAGAAATGAAAAATGTTGGTGAGGATGTGGAGAAAAGGGAACCCTATTGCACTGTTCATGGGAATGTAAATTGGTGCAGCTATTATGGAAGAGTATGGAGGTTCCTCAAAAAATTAAAAATAGAACTACCATGTGATTCAGCAATTCCACTCCTGGAGACTTTTTAAAATTTTATTTATTTATATTTTTAAAAAATAATATTTATTTATTTGGCTGCATCTCGCCTTCGTTGTGGCGTGTGAAATCTTTACTAGCGATATGCAGGCTCTTAGTTGCAGCATGGGGGATGTAGTTCCCTGTCCAGGAATCAAACCCAGGCCCCTTGCATTGGGAGCATGGAGTATTAACTGCTGGACCATCAGGGAAGTCCCGACTTTTTAATTAAAAAAATTTTTTAATGTGACTGTATTACTCATCTTAAAAAGAATGGAGATATCAAATTTTTTTAAAATGCTTTTAAGCAGGCACTCCTGATTTGGGTGGGCTGCAATGTTCTACCTGAAATATCTCTCTCATAATGCCTTGGCAATTCTAAAAACTTGCTTGTTCAGTCTGTCAAAATGACATCCACTTTTAGAGTGGAAAAGAAAAAATGAACTCCCTGAAGTGTATTTTTAATCTCTTTGTTCTTCTAGGTAATGCTAAATAGAGAGTCTGGATTAACTGTGAGATGTGGGAGCTGATGTCTGGGCAGGAGTCCTGTTGGAGGTCAACATTTTAATAATAAAATAGTGATCATAGAGAGTCACTTTTGGAATCATGGAGTAGGGACCTCCAAAATCTGCTCTTCGATAAAGCAATGAGAGCATTGGCAAAATTTTTCAAAAGCTTTTTTTTTTTAACCTCTGGAAATTAACCAAAGGTTTATAACAATCTGATTTAAACAATTTATGCAAGAAAAATGATTGAATCTAGGTAAGAACAGCAAACTTTGTAGCGTTTAACTTTTCCTACTCCCATCCCCCTTTCCACAGCTCTGTAGTACCCTTGAAAACCATGAGCCTAGAAGCCAATCGAGGGAGGCATAATTGGTTTGGAGCTCCCTAGAAGCCCCACCCAGAGAGAATTGTCACTACTTGACCTGTTTGAAAGTTCCCTGGAAACTACTACTCTCCGGGCTTGTCTATATTTGACATGTATCAGAACGCAATCAATGTGAACAGACTTTTCCTCAGGGCATTTGTCAAAAACAGTCAGCAGCAAATGTTTAACATAGCAGCTGCCTGAGGCAGTGATAACTGTTGGGGCAAACAAGGCACTGACCAAAAAACTTAAAAAGAAATGCTGAGAAATGAGATGTCCATAGGGCCTTTGAAAAGTTCCAATATATTCCTGGGAATCTAGAAGATCATTCATATGCATGGGGCTGTGAGCATGCCCGCAAAAGATCTGAGAAAGCCCTATTCTCTGAATGTTCTTGAGACTCTGCAAAAACAGGAAGCAAAGGCTAAAGCAGCCTTGTAAACTGCCTGCCAGAATGTTGAAGCACTACCCTAACACACAGACAGAGCTTCTCTGCAAGTACTGTGAGACTCAGTGGTGCAAGGCATTTAAGGAAATCTGTCCATTCATTAGCTGATCACTAAGTTAACTGAGCAGAGACTTTAGGACACACACAACAAAGAATATAGACTTTATAGAAGTAGTTTGGAAAAGCCACTAAACAAACAAATAGTGGCAGCAACAAATGATGGGGATTTGTGGGGCAGAATCTGATTTCCAGAGTTGCTACATTATACTGTTTTAAATATTCAGCTTTTAACTAAATATTGAAACATGTAAGGAAATATGACCCATAAACAGTAGAAAAATCATCAGCAGAAACTATTCCTGAGGACACTCACGCATTAGACTAACTGGATAAAATTTTAAATCAGTGATTAGAAATATGCTGAAGAACTAAACAAATTCTAAAGAACTAAAGTAAAGTATTAGGTGACTCACCAAATAGAGAATATCAATAAGAGATAATTATTATTTTTAAAAGAACCAAATAGAAATATTGGGATTTAAATGTATAATAACCAAAATGAAAAATTCACTAGAGGATCACAATAGTAGATTTGATCTGGTAGAAAAAATAACCAGCAAATTAAAGGATAGATTAAATTTAGATTAAGAAGATTATTGATTATTATTATTAAGATGATTATTTATTTACTTACTTATTTATGGCTGCATTGGGTCTTCATTGCTGCACGTGGGCTTTCTCTAGTTGCGGCCAGTGGGGACTACTCTTTGTTGTGGTGTACGGGCTTCTTATTGTGGTGGCTTCTCTTGTTGTGGAGCATGAGCTCTAGGTGCATGGGTTTCAGTAGCTGTGGCACATGGGCTCAGTAGTTGTGGCTCACGGGCTCCAGAGTGCAGGCTCAGTAGCTGTGGCGCATGGACTTAGTTGCTCTGCAGCAAGTGGGATCTTCCCGGACCAGGGCTCAAACCCGTGTCCCCTGCATTGGCAGGTGGATTCTTAACCACTGTGTCACCAGGGAAGTCCCTACTATTATTATTATTAAGATTATTCAGTCTGAGAAACAGAAAAAGAATGAAGAAAAATTAAAAGAAACTCAGAGACCTGTGGGGCACTATCAAGCATACCAAATATCCATATAGGGAGTCTAAGAAAGGGAGAAAAGGAAAAGAAAGAATATTTGAAGAAATAATGGCCCAAACTTCCCAGTTTGAGAAATAACATTAAACATCCAAGAAAATCAATGAACTCCAAGTAGGAAAACTCTGCAGAGATCCACACCTACATGCACCATGAACTATCAAAAGCAACAGACAAAGAGAGAATCTTGAAAGCAATAAGAGAGAAGTGACAGGGGATCCTCAATAAGATTAACAGCTGATTTCTCATCAGAAACCAGGGAGGCAATGGGATGACATATTCAGAGTGATGGAAAAAAAAAAGACTTTTATCCAGTAATTCTATATTCAGCAAAACTATCCTTCAGAAAAGAAGGAGAGATTAAAACATTCTTAGATTAAAACAAAAACAGCAGCTGAGAGAATTTTCTGCCAGTAGAGTGGCCTTACAAGAAATACTACAGGGAGTGCTTTGGCTGAAATGGAGAGACATTAGACAGTGACTTAAATCCACATGAAGAAAAAAGCAAAGATTATCAGTAAAGGCAGATACATGGGTAAATATAAAAGCCAGTATTTTGGGACTTCCCTGGCTGTCCAGTGGTTAAGATTCTGAGCTCTCAGTGTAGGGGGCCCGGCTTCCATCCTGATCAGGGAACCAGATCCTGCATGCCACAACTAAAAGATCCTGCGTGCTGCAACTAAGACCCAGTACAGCCGAATAAATAAATATATATTATTTATAAAAAGCCAGTATTTTTTGGTTTGTTTGTAACTCTTTTCTTCTCCTACTATGAGAAGACACCTGCATAAATCAATAATTATGAGACTGTGTTGATGGGTTAATAATGTATAAAGATGAAATTTGTATGACCATAATAGCATAAACGTGGAGAGAGGGAATTGGAGGTATATCAGAAAAGTTTTTGTGTGCCATTTAAATTGTTTCAATATTAATTAATATTAACTGATATCATTAATTAATATTAATCTCAACTAGATTTTTAAAGTTAATATGATAATTGTAAATCTCAGGGAAACTATAAGAAAATACCTAGAAAAGTATAGTTAAAGAAGAAAATGAAAAGGAAATTAAAATTGTATACTGGAAAATATCACTTTAACACAAAAGAAGGCAGTTATGGAGAAATAAAGGGAAAAATCAAAAGATATAAAGAAAACAAATAGCAAAAAGCCAGACATAAATCCTACCTTATCAGTTATATTGAATGTAAATGGACAAAACACTCTAATCAAAAGGCAGAAGTTGGTCAAATGGACTTTAAAAAACATAATTGAACTATATGCTGCCATATAAACTGCCAGACCCAGTTTACAGTCGAAGACATAAACAGGTTGAAATTTAAAAAGATGGAAAAAGATAAACTATGCAAGCAACCAAAAGAAGTATGCAGTGACCATACTAATAACAGACATGATAGATTTTTTCAGATAAAAATTGCTACTAGAGACAAAGAAGGACATTTTAATCATAAAAGTGTAATAGCAAAGCCAGAATTTGACAGATTGAAGGGAGAAATAGACAATTCAACAATAATAGTTGGAGACATCAACACCCCACTTTCCATATGGATAGAAGACCTACACAGGAAATCAATAAGGATCAAAGACTTGAACAACACTAAAACACTCTAGACCTAACAGACTTCTGTAGAACATTCCACCCAACAGCCACAGAATACACATTCCTCTTGGGTTCACATCACCTTCTCCGTGCACCTATGTCCAAATCTCTCCCTGCCCTCTTTATAAGGATACATGCAGCTTGATTTCATTTAGGTTTCACCCCAGATAATCTAGGGTAATCATCTCACCTCAAGGTCTTTAACTTAATCATATCTGCAAGACCCTTTTTTGAAATAAAGTAATGTTTACAGGTTCCAGGGATTAGAACCTGATATCTTTGGAGGACATTATTCAGCCTACTACAGGGAGCTTTAAAAAACATTGGCACTTTAGTACCATTTCCAAAAATCCTGATTTAATTGTGTTCAAGTGGGTCCTGGACACTGAAAATGTTTTTAAAGCTTCCCAAGTATATCCAGTGTTTCAAACTACTGCTGTGGGTAAGCCACAGATAAACTGATGAACAAGAATTACTCTGCTTATTTTCTTTTGGTCCTTTCCATCCACTCAATTCTGTTTTTTTTTTTTTTTGCAGTACGCGGGCCTCTCACTGTTGTGGCCTCTCTCATTGTGGAGCACAGGCTCCGGACACGCAGGCTCAGCAGCCATGGCTCACAGGCCTAGCCGCTCCATAGCATGTGGGATCTTCCCAGACAGGGGCACGAACCCGTGTCCCCTACATCGGCAGGCAGTCTCTGAACCACTGCGCCACCAGGGAAGCCCCACTCAATCCTTTTTTATTCAACTCCCTTCTCCTTTCTCCTTTGAGCCTGCTGCCTCAAGTAATTTCTACCAAGAATAGATTATCTGGTAATTAATTCATATTAAATTAACTCATATTCACCATGCTAAAAAAATTTAAGTAATTTAAAAAAGAATTTAGTAAGGCCTAGTTCAGAGACATTGCATGGTGGTCAAAGAAATCTTGAAGGAAAGGAAGGACAGTTCTGGCTCAGGAGTGCTGGGATGTACCACAGAAATCACTCAAGACAGGGAGTCAAGATTTATTTTTATTTACTTAACAAACATGTATAAAATGTTATATGTTTCTGGCATCATTTTAAACACTACAGATTTAACTTCCTACAACTTCATGAAGTTTCATGAACTATCACAAAGCCCATTAAAGAGATGAGTAAACTGAGATACAGAGCAGTTAAGCATTTTGTCCAAGGACACCCAATAATAAGTATCAGGACCTAGGTAGCCCAGATCCAGAGCACAAGTGCTCAAAAACTATCCTTTGTCCTTTTGTTCCTTCTCAGCTCTATCTTCTCATCCCTGCTCTGCTGTGTCTGTACTGTGTGACTTTTTGAAAACCTCTTAACCTCTCTGGGCTTATTTTCTCATCTTTAAAATAAAAAATTGTTTCTAAATGGAAGTGGATGTCTTGCCACACACAGTTTCAACCAATTGTTTATTGACTGATAGAGACACTTTTGTTTTTCTGCCCCCTCTCTTCCTGTTAATCAGTGCGCAAGACTGTCACAATCTGTTTGAGTAATTGTCCCTAAAACATAAGAGTCTTAGAAAGTCCAGGCTGGAGTAAATCTCTGAAACATTCTGCCCTATTCATTTCACAGGTGAGGAAACTGAGAAAAAAGAAGAACTTTGGAGGACCAGTCTTCTAACTCCAAGGCAGTAACATTTTTCTACTATGTGATATGTGTTTTAGAGAAGCACTTCTCAACTTGTGTCCATGAATTACCTGGGGATTTGTTAAGATGCAAATTCTGATTCAGAATATCTGAGGTGGTAACTGAGACTCTGCATCTCTAACAAGCGCCTAGGTGCTGTTGATGCTGCTGGTCCACACTCTGAGTAGTGAGGTTCTAGATAGAACCTAGCACTCAGGTCATGTCACACTTGGGAAGAATTACATCTCCCTCAAATCACTAGGGTCATGCCCAGAATTATATCTTGAAACCCCATTCTTCTTATGACTCTGGCAGTGCATACAATTATGAACATAGATATTGGAAAATGACCATGTTACAGGTGATGGGGAATAGGGGACTGGCAGCTGAGCTAAGGACTTGTGCGGATCAGCAAGCTTGAAACATGCGGTGGCTTTTGTACATTAGGACTATTTTGCTTTCGAGTTACAGAAATCCAAATCATAACAATTTAGGCAAAAAAAGATAATATATTGGCTCGCATAATTTTAAAGTCTGGGGTCAGGTCTGGCTTCAAAGAAGGCTGAATTCAGGTGCTCAAACAATGTCATCAAAAATTTATCTCTTGTCATCTAAGTGCTGACTTTGCTCTCAGATAGACTCCACCATCTATAGTCAACAGCAGAAAAGAGCATGCCACTTTCCCAATAGTTCCAGAAAAATCCATGACTATTCTTTTCTTTGGCCAGGCCTGGGTCATGTGTTCCTTGCAGAACCAATCACTGTGGAAGGGTTTTGTACTCTAATTGCCTAGCCTGGATCACATACCTATTCCTAGAACCAGGATAAGTCCCATCCAGAACACACGGAGGTGAATTGTCTCAAAGAAAAATCAGAATGAGATAAAAAAAAAAAAAGAAAGAAGAAGATGGGGAATGCATGCAGAAAAAGCAAAAACGATAGATGCTCATTCCAGAGAATGGGGCCCGGTGGGCAACTGAAGGTGGTAAGAGCTTGGGTGGGAGGTCAGAGACTCAACAAGGTGCTGGGGCTTGAAGAGTAAATTTACCTACTAGAGTAAATCTGGCTACAGATGCTATTTCAGTAGTATGACCTTGCGATTCTTGCTGAAGCAGTGCTTCTCAGGTTTGGATTCAGGAGGTCTGGGGTGGAGTCCAAGAGTCCACATTTCTAACAAACTCCCAAGTGATGCTGATGCTGCTGATTCGTGGACCACATATTGGCGTGGAGCTGGGCTGAAGCATCAACGGTAATCATCTCCAGCTGTGGTGAATTCTCCGGCTTGATCGTCCTTCCCTTGAAATGGTGGCGTTTGGAAGCATCTGTACTCGCTGTCTGTATGTCCGTAGTAGCTTCTGGCCTGCTATCAGTCATCTCTCTCAGGATAACATGAAGATGGAGGCAGCCTTTCTATTAGAACCACAGGCTTCCTCATTTGCCTACTCCAGGACTGCTTGGGTTTAAGGTATTGGACCAAAGGAGATCCCTGGCTTAGGGTTCAGGGAAGGTTAGTTGGTGCATCCATGGTCACCATTTTATTCAATAAAGGAGCCAGAGATCACTCTACTTCCTGCTGCATATTTATTGTTCTTTGGCTATAGACCAGAGAGATTTGCCAAACTCCAGATGACTGTAGCTGCATGGCTGGGCCCTGCTGAGGCCACCTTAAGTCAGCAGGACTACTCGGTTGACCCACAGCTTGACGAGCCATACCAAATGCCGTTATTATGAGCCACTGAGTTTTGGGGATGTGTGTCATATTATTGTGGCAATAGATTACTAAAAGACTATATCGTGAACTATATCGTGGACAAATTTTTTATTGTCTGTAAGCCTCTGTTTCCTCTGTAAAATGGGGATAAACTTATTTAGAATTATTTTGAATAGTAAATAATAAGGGAGGTAAAAAAAAACCCCCACAGTATTCCATTAAATGGCAGAATAACAACTAGTTTGCCCTCCTACAGCTATCTTCAAGAAGCCTATTGGAGGGCTTCCCTGGTGGCGCAGTGGTTGAGAGTCCGCCTGCCAATGCAGGGGACACGGGTTCGTGCCCTGGTCCGGGAAGATCCCACATGCCGCAGAGCGGCTGGGCCCGTGAGCCATGGCCGCTGAGCCTGTGCGTCTGGAGCCTGTGCTCCACTATGGGAGAGGCCACAACAGTGAGAGGCCCGCGTACCACAAAAAAAAAAAAAAAAAAAAAAAAAAAAAACAAGCCTAATGGAGAAATTTTCTATTAGAATTAAGAAGAGACAGTATGAAAAAGACAAAAGAAATAAACATTTAGTGATCTCTGCTTGGTGTCAGATAATTTCCTAGACTGTTAACATATTTTATGATCTTCTGTCTTCCCTAGCAACTTATGTGGTAAGCTGTATTATTCCCTTTTTACAGATGAGGAAACTATGACTCAGAAAAGTGAGCTGACTTTGTCAAAGTCAAACAGCTTGTAGTGCAGGTCCTGGAATAAAAAAAGGTTTTTAAAACGTAGGTCTTTTCACTCTAATGACCTTGCTTTTTCCACTGTTAAAATCCAATTCAAACTTTACTTACATTGCAATTTTTATTAAAATATTGTATTCTGGGATCCCACTACAGAGTAAGAAAATAGATGTCTTAGCCAAATCTTTCAAATATTTTTGGGTTTTCCATTTGACTTAATAAAATTTTCTTCTTTCTGTCTGTAATAGAATTAGTCTCTTTCTCCTTCTCTCTATAAATCAGTGTGTGTGTGTGTGTGTGTGTGTGTGCGTGTGTGTGTGTGTGTGTGTGTGTGTGTCTTTCTCTCTCCCTGCTGCCTTCAGGTCCCTGTAGTTAAAATTCTAGCAGAAGCCAAGTGACTCAGCAAGTTGGATGTGAATCTCAGTGGTTTATTCATTCCTAAAGGAAAAATATTCTCTTAGTAGCATGCCTAGAAAAGGGGGAATGAAAATTTTAAGGCTCTTATAGGAAAAGCATCTTAGATATACACAGCCTATGTGGTATTTTTTTCTTCAGCATGGCAGGAAAAGAGGTCCAAGCTCACAGCAGAGTTTAAATGGACATCTACACACCACTTATGCTCACATGCACAAGCTATTTTTTCTTTCTATATTTAATGCCTATAGGAAATCAGGTCTAGGATTGACTTTGTCAAATTTGATCCCTTGCCTCTATCTAATTCTTGATCTGCACACATATAGTTTTCTATTTTTATTCATAGAAACAAAGGACTCAGAACTCATTGTTTGCATTTTAAGCCATACGACCTGGATTTGGATGACGTATTGGTCAGAACAAGCTAGATTATATTGCAGTAATAAACACCCTCATGTTCGTAATGGCTTCAACATAACAACAGTTTATTCTTCTAGCCTCTACTTGTCCAATGCAGATTAGCAGGGCTTTCTTCATCATCCTCACTAATGAATGTCCACTTCTGTGGACTTCTGTGATTGTCAGCAAAGGGAGAAAGGGGGAATCAGCCAAGCACAGGAACTTATATGCTTCTACACATACGTCACTCCTGTTCTTATTTAACTGTGTTAACCAAGTCATGTGGCCACTCTTACTTAAGGGGGTAGGGAAGTGCAGTCCCTCCATATGCCTAGAGAAATAAAGCCAGAGGTTTTATGAACAGCTCCAATAACTAGCCCAGATGGTCAGGTAGGGTCCTTGCCACTCCTGGACCAATGAAGAAATAGGATTCTGGCCAATTCACTTTCTTCTTGGGTGGACTAACTTTTAACTTTAAAAAACAATAATGCCAGGGCTTCCCTGGTGGCGCAGTGCTTAAGAATCTGCCTGCCAATGCAGGGGACACGGGTTCGAGCCCTGGTCCTGGAAGGTCCCACATGCCGCAGAGCAACTAAGCCCATGAGCCACAGCTACTGAGCCTGTGCTCTAGAGCCCTCGAGCTACAGCTACTGAAGCCCATGCTCTGCAGCAAGAGAAGCTACCGCAATGAAAAGCCCCCGCATGCAGCAATGAAGACCCAACGCAGCCTAAAATAAATAAATTTTTAAAAACCCAAACATAAAAAACAATAATGCCATATCTTATACAGCTTAGAGGTTAACAAGTATAAGGAATAAACACATTTCAGTGATTCAAATAAGGTAATATAGAATTTTATTCTTTAAAATGATATGTGCCTGGAGATAATACAGTTAAAAATAGGTAAGGTTCTTTTTCAGTTCTTTCTTGCTTTCACTGTTACTAGAAGGGGGTTTACATTGTTTGGCTTATATTGTCTCCCAGATGTCAAGAGATACTAAATTTCTTTCCTTGTTTTTTTAACCATTAATGTATAATGATCACTGATTTCCAGGTAGTGAAAACTTTGTTCATGTTAGAGATATGAAATTTGGCTTTCAAGGGTGGACTCACCCTCAAATACGTAAAACTTACTTTGAGACTGCATGCCTATGTCTAAATTTTAGCAAAATACAGGTCCTCTTAATTTCCTAAAAAGAGTTGATCATATTTTCTATTAAATAAGGCTGAGATAACTTGATCTAGAAAGCTGGACACACTAATGTAAAAGCTGTTTTTAGAGCAGTTCTGTCCATAGAACTTTCTGTGATGCCAGAAAATGCCCCACAGCTGCATTGTCCAATAAGGAGCCACGAGCTACATTTAACACTTGATATATGGTTAGTGTGACTGAGGAACTCATTTTAAAGTTTTGTTTAATTTTAATTAGTATAAATTTAAATCTAAATAGCCACATGTGGCTAATGACTGCTGTATTGCATAGCAGAGTTCTAGAAGTTGGTCTTTCAACAAAGTTTATTATTGTTGAGTTAAAAAAAAAACTAAAATGCATGCTTAACTTGAAATAAAGGAATCTCACGAGTACATTCCTGGTCTGTCTACTGAAAACACGAGATTCCCATTGGAATGTTTTCTCAGTCTGGGGTATGGGCATCTTGGAATTCTAGCAACCTGCAGAATCAGTACTTTGTGAGTGGACACTGGGTTAGGCCATGCTGGGTGGTGGTGCTGGACTGTAGGGTAGGGTAGAGGGAAAGCTGGCAATTGCCCTAGAGCAGAACTATTATGTCAGTCAGTGTGGTAGCCCTAATACCCTTCCTGGCAAGACCCTCTTGAGAATATCTCCTCTTTTTTGATTTGTCCAGGATCTCCAATCCTTAATATGTGCCATCCACTATGCTAAGACCTAAGGGTACATACTACACCGGGTCCTTCCTTCAGGGAGCTCCCAGCCAACAGTGAGATATATATATATGAGGTGCATGGGGACATAGAATAATGAGTGACACAGTGGAAATATTGAAAGTGAGATTAATATTCTCTCTACTTATGTGGAATTCAGAGAAAGAAGTATTTCCAAAGATGTTTGTGGCAGAGACTGGCTCAGTACTCACCAAGCCTGTTGCTTCTTTCCAGTCTCCCAGGCTACACTACCCAGCCCTACTTTTATTTAGTCCAAGGCCATATGACAAGGTTCTGACCAAGGTATCTTGCCACATTGACATGCCTCCTATAAAACCTCTTGTTTTATTCTTCATACTCTTTCTTCTTTTACAGGAACCGTGGAAGCCAAATGCAGAGGATGGTAGCACCATAAGATGAATGGAGCTGGATCCTTGAGAACATTGCTTGGAGGAGACACCAGGAAGGCCTTACAAATCCAACTGGACTGTTATGTGAAAAATAAACTTTTACTGTGTAAAGCCACTATAATTGGAGGGCTATTTGTTATAACTATTAGTGTCAATTATCTTTATATGTCCAATTGACTTCAACTTGGATATCAGATATAATCACAGATTTATAGAACTTAGAAAGTCCTCAGTCTATTTCATCTCTTTACCTCACAGAAGAAGAAATGAAGTGACTTGCTGAAGTTCACACAGTTTTTGGAAATCCCAGGACTAGAATCCAGTCTCCCAAATCTCAGTCTAAGGCTGGCTCCACCAAGCCAAACTTGTCTCTATTAGTCTATACATACTTTTCAGCACACTTGTGTGACTGCCAGTGAAACAGAAACACACAGGTTGAATTTTGTGGAAAATTAAAATTGTCTTTATAAGGAGAAGGACATTAAAATTTAGCCTAATATTTTTATATTAACATATTTAGGTTGTTAACAAAGTACTGAATTTAAAACATGCTTTGATTTATTTATCAGGACAAGTTTAGGTTTGTCATCAGGACAATGCCTTATTATATTGTTTGCTTTTGTTACACCGTGCCTGGTATTTAAATTTATCTATCTCCAGGACATGAGAGGTTGACATTCTTCTTCGGGTGCAATATATGGGTTCATCAATTTCTGAGAAAAGTAGGTTGTAACCTTGCTGTAACTTTCGGTGTCATCAGATTGAACTCTAAGTTTCTTAGTCCATGGACTAAATCCATGGTACTTATACTTTCTAGGGTAAAGTGGGACAAAAAAACACAGGGTAATTTAATTGCTGTGGCAGATACTGTAGCTTGCATGATCAATAGCCCCTCTCCGCTTTCGTTATGGATACCAAATCTTGATGCATTTGTGTGGCAACCAGCCACAGCCTAGCCCAGGTGATGAATGGTGATGAATGTAAACCAGATGTGTCAGTCTTGGTCACCTTTATAAATGGTTTGTCTAGAAATGGGAATGGGACTGAATTCTGGCCAATGAAATGTAACTAAAAATCTGCTGGAGGTTTCTGGGAAATATTTTCCTCTCTGCTAAGAGGGAGGTACATAAGACAGGCCTTTATTGTCTGCCTCTGCCTTCCTACATCTGGGTTTAATCGTGTGAGGATGTGACTCTGGGAGCTGCAGCAACAGTACAGGGTGGGAAACTCTAATGTGAGTTGGGGCATCTCTTTTTTCATATCCCTTTAAAACACGACCCTCAACCCTCCTGACAAGTGCACAGCTGCTTTTCTCTCAACTCACTGCAATTGAGGAATTAAGGATTAGGTCCTTCATAAGTTCCCAAAAGGTTTATTGGTTTCCAGTCCCTGATACATTCTCTGACAAATTAGCCTAGTCACTATGTTTCCATCCCTTCTATCTGGTCTGAAAAAAGGGTGATACAGATAATATTTGCTTTCAAGTTTCTTATTTATAAAATTGTAGTGATAAAAATCTACTTGCTAGTCTAGGAAGGACTGTATTAAATTCATTTATTCAATTCATATTTACCAAATGCATATAGTGAGCTAGAAATTATGGTTAACACTGATGATACTGGATGAACAAAGGAATTTCTGATCTGGTAGAAAAGACAGGCAAAAAAGTAAATTGTTAAATAAGCATACCAAGAATCAGAAATTGTAAGAATTTCAATAAGCTAAACAGGATAGGGCGATGGAGGAAAATGAGTGGGGCAGGAATACCACTTTCAAGAGAGTGTCCAGAGAAGACCTCCAAGAGGTGGTGAGATTTAATCTGAGAAGGATGGAATGGAGCCCACCAGGTAAAGAACAGGGAACACAGGGAAAGATTTTGCAGCAGATGAATAATAAGAATAAAAGTCTTGAGATGGGTGGATCTTGGTTATTCTAAAAGAAGTGAGAAGGTAAATGTGGCTGCAGTGTAGTGAATTATAGAGAGAATGGCAGGGACGAGGTCATGTAGGGCTTTATAGGTCATAATAAGGAATTTTTATTTGATTCTAATTGCAGTGAGAAGTCTTTGAAGGGTTTTAAGCAGGGGGGAGTCATGATTTTGTGGGATTTAAAAATTAAAACTCTAGCTTTTGTGTAAAAATGGTCTAGAGATGTTCAGAGGGAGAAAACCAGATAGGAGGCTACTCCAGTGCTATAGGTAAGCAGTAGCAGAGGCTTAGCCTGGGAGAAGAGATGGAAGCGGGACTGGGAAGAAGTGAATAGATGCAAGACAAATTTAGAAAGTTAAATCAACAAAATTTGCTGATGGATCGGGTGTGGGAAGTAAGGGAAAGGAAAAATTAAGTAGTATCTTCCAGATTTTTGATTCAAAGAACTGGATGGATGGTGGGGCTACTTTCTGAGAGGAAAAGACTAGAGAGGGGAGGATCTGGACTTGGGGTGAAAATCAACAGTCTGATGTAGATTTTTAAAAGATGACTGTGAACCATTTATATGGAGATGTCAGATTGGTAGTTGAATATGTGTCTATTTTTAAGTCTAAGCTAGTGTATCAGTTATCTATTGCTGTGTAACAAACCACACCAAAAGTCAGCAGCTTCAAAAACTATTTTGTTACCTTGTGGTTTTTTCAGGTTGGTGAGTTACCCTGGGTTAACTGAGGGTCTTATTTGGTTTTACCTGGGTTCTCTAGCTCATCAGTAGTCGGCTGTTATTTGGCTAGGTGGCTTTGTTTCTGGGGGTTGGTTGATTGTCAGATGGTGTAATGATCTATTCATTCTTTAGTGGGCTGCCTTGGGCTTGTTCATATAATAGAAGGAGGGTTCCAAGAGTTAGTAGAGTCTTAAGCTCATAACTGGTAAACCATCACCTTCCCAGAATTCTATTGACCAAAGAAAATGATAAGGCCAGCACAGATTCAATGAGTAAAGAAATAGATTATACCTCATGATCTAAGCTATTGTAAAGTCACATTGCAAAAGGGTATAGACACAGAGAGGTCGTTATCTGGGGCCATCAATGTAATTAACTGACTATGGTACAGGTCTTCAGCATATAGGTATTATTTAAAGCCATAGGAAAAACTGAGCTCAACTAGAGATAAAGTGTAGGCGAAGAAGAGAAGAGTCTTAAGAAGCTCCAGCATTTGGCCAATGAGGTTGGGGCCAGCAAAAAGACTAGAAGGTGAAACAGGAAATAAAAATATGTAGAGCATGCGCTAATGTTTAATAAACGGAGTCTCAATATAGTTTATATTCATTTATTGATGTGTCCTCAGTTCAGGTCACTTAGCTAGCTCTGTGGCAGAGCTATAGACTATGGTCTTCCTGTAAAAACCATGTAGAATGTATAATTTAGTTGGAGGGACAGCCTCATGCTCACATAAAGTTAATAACAATGTAAGACAACTATACAGGTCTTTCTCAATAGCCTATCACTGAGAATCCTTCAGCAAGATAAAAGTCAACCCTTTGGCTGGTTACGTATATGTTTTTACTTTGTGAAAAATTCATCAAATCATACACTATTATTTGTGTAGTCTTCCATGTGTGTATCATATGGCAATAAAAAGTTTAAGAAAAAACAGTTCAACCCTCTGGGTTATTTATACCTGATAGTGATTTAGTTTGATTAAAAACACTGTCTTTTCATAAGAACTTACTTTTATTATACTAGTTTTCATATATGTGATATATTCTTATATATTTCAGGACCAAAATTTTGAAAAAGAGGCTTGAGAATAAAAAAAGTAAATTCTTTTTCCTTATAAACAATTTAATCATGATGAATTTTTAAAACTTTTAAAAATAGTTTTGAAAAAATTGTATATTAGCTTTGTCTTTTACCTCAGCTTAAATGAACTCCCAATATGTAAAAGGAATCTAGTTCTCTGCTTCAGCATGCATTGTACTTTTAACACAAGAGCAAAAGAAAATTCAAACAGAGGAGAAATTGCTTTTTGTTATAAATTTATGCTGACAAAAGGTAAGAAGCCTCTTTTGAATAAGACAACTGAAGAAAAAAATTGAAACAGAAAGAAAAGAACACCTTGCAGGAATTAAAAAAAAAAAAAAGGCCAAATCAGATAGGGGCTTGCTTGGAAAACTAGATTGGGGATAGATTGGCTGGGTCAAAAGAAGGAAAACAGCTTTTAGAAAATTGGCTATAGAAATAATCATAGAATCTAAAGTTGGTTCGGATGATTTAGGAATCCTGGGGAGGAGGGGTTACAAGGCAGCTTGAGTCTCAGGAGATTTGCATCATATTCTGTGCAAAGTTGAACCAGAAGCCATTCTCATAACCAGTGCAACCAAAAAATGATTATTAACTGTATATTCATGGCATGTGAACATGGGCAGTGACTGAACCCTCACAGAGTTGTCTGAGCGCTGAGATATAAGGACTGTCATATTGGATGAAGAAACCGAGGCCCAGAGAGATTAAGTAATTTGCTGAAGACCATTTAAAGAGCCAAGAATAAAGTGGTATAGGGCTAGTCTGAGTTAATCACCTCAAAGTCTAAAGAGAGGAGTTAATCACCTCAAAGTCTAAAGAGAGGAGTGTGCTGTGTTTTTGGAGGTAAACCATGCAGAAATGGACTTTGCAGAAGATTCAGTTGGTGTGGATTTTTTTTTTTTAAATATTGGGCAAAGCCTGTGACCAGAAGTGGTGGGAATGCCAAAGCAAGTGATTTACAGTGGGTACCAATATTTCTGTAAGAGTGATTGTAGTAGTTTTAAAAAATGGCCACAAATTCTTTGATACTCCTTTCATTGAGAGTTTGAGGGTCCATGTCACCTTCCCTGGATCTGGGTGGGCCTGTGACTGCCACCTGAAGAATAGATTGGGGTTAGAAAGCAAGTATAGAAGCCAAGACACCTGTTCAAAGGCTGCTGCTGCCATACAGAATGATGGCAGCTTGGACTAGGGGGATGATTCTGGAGATGGAAAGAAGAAGCTCTAAATACATTTAAGAGGTGAAATTAAATGGACTTGATGACAGAATGAATATGGGAGGGTATGGCTTGAATAATTAAACAGTGCTAATTTCTCTAGATGGGAGAAGCTAGGCATAGAGCCCCAACATTTTATTTTAGCCATTTGGGATGACCATGAGATATCCTACTTTCTACTGGTGGTTGGATGTCAAGTGGGCAATTGGATCCATAAACCTGGAGCTAGGGAGATATCTGAGCTAGGTATAGAATTTCTCTTATACAAAAATTAGTTTTTTAAACTTGAATTATTCTTTTGACATAGCTTTGTTGGCCCTTCTCCAAACCTGTAATTTCAATATCCTCTTGCACTTCCCAATCACTTCAGTTCCAGGCAATACAGCACCAGGGTCATCTTCCTCCATCTCTGTTTTTACACCTATGAAGATTTTCTTCAGCCCTCTTATTCTGTGAAGTAAAGCAAGGGCTAACCATATTCCTGAGCTTTTAACCAGAGCATCAGAAAACAAACAAACAAACAAAAAAACAAAAAAAAACAAGGTCTGGAGCTTAAATGGCTCCATTGCACATTTGTAGTTTCACAGCAGTCCCTAGGAGTTTAAGAGAAATATTGGAGGTTCAAAGTCTGAGAAAAAGATGGTGCCCCTCATCAGTTTTGCCTGTAAAATTCTATAACTCAGTATGACAGATTACATCCATTTTTCAGTTTATAAAAGCCTCAAGGGATGGCTGCTTCTCCAGATCTAATAACTCCCCATGGGACTGTCGTTCTTGTTGGTCCCCTCCTCCCAAATCCACACTGTCCTGCTCTCAGAATCACCATTATTTTCCCATTAGGTCATTTCTATTCCCTCAAGCTTGTTAGCTTGACCCCATTAAGTCATAGTTTAATCATTTCCTCAGAAATCATTTCCATCATTTCTGTAATCTTTGTAATTGGTCTTTGTCATAGAAAATCAAAATGGTAACAAGAGTAAAACCGAATGCTTTCCTGTAAGATATGCCACATACCCATATGTATTGGCTACTGTTCAGGATTCCTGACCTTAGGAATCAAACTGGGAAATGTCCCATCAATAACATAATAAGTTTTATATGATAAGGCAGAAGGAGAGCACTTAGTCAGTGGCAACAATTTGTCTCTTTAGAAGACGAGAACAATATCATTAAAAGAGGGAAAAGAAATGGTTAAGATCAACGATCATTTAGATTGTTGCACTTCTAGCTCATCTTTATCCTTCAAGCCTTAACTCAAATGCCCCTTTTCTCAAAGGCCTTTTCTGCCTACTCTTTCATCTAAGGAAACCACCCCCATCTCTGGCCAATTATTCCCTTATTCATTACTGTATTTATTCCCTTCCTTGTACTCATGATAATTATTTGTAATTTTCTTGTTTCAATGTTTGTTTATATGTTTATTTGGTATTCAAGTGCTACTTTATCCCTCGTTCAGAATAGGTGCTCAATTAATTAATGAAATGTCTGAACCAGGCCAAAATCACCAGCTAGTCTGGTAAGAGAACTCAATCCAATTGATTATTTGGTATCCTCTGCTAAGTACTATCCAATGGAAATACAATTCAAGTCATTTATGTAATTTAAAATATTCTAGTCACTGCATTAAAGAAGTAAAAAAAATGAAATTAATTTTATAATGTATTATATTTTACCCAGTGTATCCAATATATCATTTTAACATGTAATTAATATAAAAATTATTAATGTAAAAATTATTAATAAACTAGTTTACATTCTCATTTTTTGTAGTAAGTCTTTGAAATCTGATAAGTATTTGATACTTACAGGAAATCTTAATTCGAATGTTAGGTTTCTATAGGAACTCCTTGATTTGTATTTCAATTTTATAAAATTTATAGTTGCAAAAGAAGATTCACATACCCAAACGGTTCAAAACATGCTTAAGCATTTTCTGATAATGAATCAAGTATCAGATTTTAAATGTAAATTTAAGTAAATTAAAATGAAAGAAAATTAAAAATTCAGTTCATAATTACAGTAGACACATTTCAAGTACTTAACAGGGGCTAGTGTCTACCATGTTGCAGCTCTAGACATCTTGTCAAACTTTTCTTGTCATGTTTTCTTATGGAAATGTGTCCTTACAATCAGATTACATTATTCCAAAAGGAAGAAGAGAAAAGAACTTGTACACATTAAGTGGAGGTGTTTGCCAGGAACCTTGGCAGGTATTTTCCAAATAACCATTCAAACAAGCCTATAAGGCTTGTTTCAACGTCCCCATTTTATCCATTGGGAAACTGAAAGCAGAGAGAGAAAGAGAACTTGTTGCAAGCACATGGCATCTTTCTCTCTCTCCAGTGGTTTCCAAATGAGAAGAGTAAGCAAATGGGCACTCACCCTCAGCTTTGTACTGTGTCCTTCCCCATCTTTCTAGGCACTACCCTGACCATCTGAGAGCATGCCCAGCTCCTGCTCAGGTGTGAGCTGCACAGTGCAGGCTTTCTGCTTCCCAGTCCTTGCAGAGCCTGGGGAGGATTGGTCCTGTGGTAGGAGGTAGATGGGGCCCTGGGCTGAGCAGCTGAAGTTTGTCAAGTGGAGTAAATTGGAGCTTTGTTTTCCCTAGACATGGCAAGGACAAAGTTAGTGGCAGGAGCTGAGCTCTGTTAGACTAAAGAGATAAGATGACCACTCCTGAGGTCAAGCAGACCTCCCTGACTGCACATGTGCAGAAAGACACCTTGGGGGTCAAAAGGGAGGGGGTCCCACCCCATAATAATTGTTTTAAAACCTCCCACAGTCCTCCGTGTTGGAATTCATCTTGGCAAAAAGATGTGCATACATGTTGGGGAAGGTCCTAGAACAGGTCAGTTGTGGGAAAAGAAGCAAGATAATTGGCCAAAGGTAAACAAAGACCCAGAGGAACTGCCCTATATACATGATGTAACCGCCTCTTTACTGTGCTCCTCCTCATTAGAGAGGACGCCCACACCCTTTCTCTCTGGGTGCGTATTTCTGCCTTGCTTCTGTCTTACATAAATAAACTGCTTCTCTGTGTGTTCTCTCACGTGTTATGCTGTGTCTCTAGTAATAAACTTTGTACTCGTTTTGCTCTTTTTGCCTCTTTGAGAAACTAATTTTTCAAATGGGGCAACAGCCAGGAGAATTTTGCTTCTAGCCTCCAGCCACTGGTGGACTGGCAGCTAGGATTCCTGGTTTTCATCCAGGCTACCCAGGTTCAATTCCTGGGCAGGGAACTAAAATCTCTTTCCAAGACTGCTCGCTGCTGTCCCTCTGAAATCAGTCCCAGGTGAGGTCCTTTTGCCTAAGGAATTGAACTAACTCCCCTTGCCCCCTTGGAGGGTGCTTGAAAGTAGTACTCCCCCTTGAAGGTAAGGAGAGCACTGCCTACCTCAGAGCCAAAGACTCTCTGGAGAAGAACTGAGATCTTTCTGCATTGTTCTATGGGAAAGCTCTTTGGGTTGGGATGGCCTCTGGGGATGTATAGACCAATTCAACTGCTAACATTTAAACTCTTCTGCATTATTTAACGTGGACAATATTCCTTATCTCCTTTGGAAAAAACAAATTGTATATTTAAAACAACTTTGAGATGCCCAGCCATCATCTGTGTTTATGTATTCACTTTCTCTAAAGAGTTCAAGGGGAAACAAAGAATTTTGATGAATTTACATGTTTGAAATTACTAGTTGCCCCTCAATATCCCTTTTCTTTTCTTCCTTAGTGATAGAACACCTTATTTTTAGCTATACACATGCTCCTCTCCTGAGAACAAAGATTATATTTCTTAGCCTTCTTTGTAGCTACCTGTGGTCATGTGACTACATTTTGGCCAATGCAGTGTAGGAGGAAGTGTGTGAGGCTAATCTGTACCTTTCTTCACTTCCTTCCTCTATTGTTCAGGCTGGAATGCAGAGTTGTTGGCTGGAATTTCAGGACCCATGTCGGACCATGAGGTGGAGGCCTTATGACATGAGGTGGGGTCCCTTGTGCTTTCTGAGAACTTCTTTTTTGCTCAGTCAATACAAAGGATTGTTACTGGGTAAACAGTAGGAGGAATTCTGGACCAAGTCGGGGCCAACTCCAGGCAGTACTTCTACAGACTTCTGCCCACATACTTACTCCAGGTACTTATGTGTGAACTCACTTTCATTTTGTTATCACACTGTTTTCTGAGTTTCCCAGTTCTTCTTCCTCCAGGAATTTCACCCTTCTCTTCTCCCGTCTAAGAACTCATTTCTCTAACTTTCTGGTTATTGGCTTGCTACTGGAGGTTGATTGCATTAATATACACAGATTTCCATGCCTCCCTTTATCCATAACTTTCACTAGTGACCTTCCACACTTATTCTGGGCGTGGGCATGATATATGTTTGATTAATGAGATAGCAGCTATCTTTTTGAAAAGTGCGTGCACGTTTTTGCTTTCTCTCTTGGATCCTTGCACCACCAAGAGTACATGCCTGAGCTAGCCTGCTGGAGGGATGGGAGAGATACATGGAACAGAGCCAAGTCATCCCAGCTGAGGCCACCCTAGACCAGCCAGCTGACAGCCAGCCTGTGGCAGGTGGTAGTGGATGCCTGAGCAAGCCCTGCCAAAATCAGTCAAGACTGGTCCAGGGTTGCAGAACTTCCTAGTGGAACCATAGGCTGATGAGAAATAACAAATGGTTGTTGTTTTATGACACTAAGTTTTGGGGTAGCTTGTTGCATAGCCATAGCACTCTTCTCTCCCCACCTGCCCCCCCCACCTTACCACAACCATCTCTGCCATTTACCATCTATGTGATTATATCAGTTAGTCATCTCAGTGTAACTAACCACCCCCCAATTTTTTTGGCTTAAAACAGCAAAAAATATTCATGATTATTCATGAGTCTATGGGTCGGCTATGGGTTCTGCTGACTTGGGTTGTGCTTGCCTGATCTTGGTGGAACTTGCTCATGCATCTGTGCTCAGCTAGAGATTAGGCTGGTTTATTATGGCAACACTGGGATGACTGGGATCTCTCTCCACATCGTCACTCATCATTCAGCAGACTGTCCTGAGTTTATTCACATACTGGTCACAGAGCTCCAGGAGTACACAAGAGTGATGAATCCTAATGTGAAAGCACTTTTCAAACCTCTGCTTACATCATGTTTGCTCTACTTCATTGGCTGAGGCAAGACACATGGTCAAGCCTAGAATGAGTGTGGAAAAAAGTTGTAGAGTGGCATGAAAAAATTGGGGCACTAGTGCAATTGATCCACCGTAGTGTCATCACACAAATCCCTTGGTTTCTCTGAACCTCAGTTTCCTCCTTCAAAAAATGGAGATAGTAATACTAAGCTGTTAGAGTTGAATTGTATGTAGATATGTAGAAGTCCTAACCCCCAGTTCCTGTGAATGGACCTTACTTGGAAATAGAATCTTTGCAGATATAATCAAGTTAAGATGAGGTCATTAGGGTGGGCTCTAATCCTATACGACTGGTGTCTTTATAAGAAGAGGAAAACACCATATGAAGGCAGAGAAACACAGGCATAGGCAGATATTAGCATAATAGAGCAGCAAACCCATAAATTACAGGGATTGACAGCCACCACTCAGAGCTAGGAAGGGGTAAGGAAGAGATTTACCCATAACCTCAGAAGAAACATGGTCCTGCCAACCCCTTGATCTTGGACTTCTGGCTTCTAGAACGGTGAGACAATACATTTTAGTTGTTTTAAGCTACTCAGTTTGCAGTACTTTGTTATGGCAGCCCTAGGAAAATAATAGAGAGCCTTACTCCTCTGGCAGAGCTTTTATCTAAGTATCAGTGAGACTAGTGACTGCTGATGGATGGACTCTGGCCCTACAAATAGTTATTCTGAGATAATGCCAATCCTATTTCATATTGGGAAGAAACTCTTCAAGTAGGGATGAGGTTGCACAGCTGCTGCAGCATCAGAGCTACCACAGATCTCTGGTTTTAGAATCCTTGATGTTTCCAAGGGAGGAAAAGTTCAGCTTCGCTTGTCTTCCTGTCAGCCTCCCTCTTGGTTTGCCATCAGCTCCCCAACACCTGCCCCCACCAGTCCTTGAGAGGCATGCCTGCAGGGCCGGGGACGTTTCCCTTTGCTAAAGAAGAAACCCTGATGTCTGACTGCTGGCCTTCCTCCTATGTAACTCTAGCTCCAGGAACGTTCCAGGAAGACAGAGGCTAAATTTAATCTCCCTTAACCTTGAGATTTCTATACTGTGTCCTCCATCCAGACTCTTTTATTATGCAGGGAACTTGGTTCTGGGCACTCTAGAAGCAGTAGTTGTTGTTTTTGTAGCCAAACAGGCAGGAAAGGTGCCTTTCTCCTGTGGAATGTCTCACATCTCCTTAGACATTTTAAGAGGCTAGGCAAGCGAAAGTGCTCCCAGAATGCACCACCAGATTTCTCCCAGAATGCTTCATGCTGCCTCCCACCCCCTAACATTGCTCATTCTGTTCTCCTTGACTAGACAGGGCTTTCTACCACCTCTACTTGTTGAAGTGGTTCTCGAACACTGAGAACTTTATGTTTTTACAACTTTACTACAGCTAAGTCTTTTTTCCCCCCACATTTTGCATTATATTGTCTTTTTATTGAATTATAATTGACTTATAATATATTAGTTTCAGATGTATTGCATAATGATTTGATAATTTTATGTTACAAAATGATTGCAATGATAAGTCTGGTTACCATCTATCACCATACAAAATTATTACAATATTTTTGACTATATTTCCTATGCTGTACATTATATCCCCATGAAATTTATTTTATAACTGAAGTTAGTACCTCTTAATCTCCTTCACCTATTTTGCCCAACCCCCACTCCCCTCTTCTCTGGCAACCACCAGTTTGTTCTCTGTGTCTATGAGTCTGTTTCTGTTTTGTTTATTTGTTGTTTTTTAGATTCTACATATAAGTGAAATGATACAGTACTTGTCTTTTTCTGTCTTACTTATTTCACTTAGCATAATATCCTCTAGGTCCATCCATGTTGTTGCAAGTGGCAAGATTTCATTCTTTTTTATGGCTGAGTAGAATTCCATTTTATGTATATACCTACACACCACAATTTCTTTAACCACTCATCAATTGATGGACATTTATGTTGTTTCCATTTCTTGGCTATGGTAAATAATGCTGCAGTGAACATGAGTACACATATATTTTCAAATTAGTATTTTTATTTTATTTGGAAAAATAGGTAGAAGTGGAATTGATGGATTGTATGGTAGTTCTATTTTTAATTTTTTGAGGAAGCTCAGTACCGTTTTCCATGGTGGTTGCACCAATTTACATTCCCACCAACAGTTCACGAGGGTTTCCTTTTCTCCACATCCTTGCCAATACTTGCTATTTCTTGTCTTTTTGATAATAGCCATTCTGACAAGTGTGAAGTGATATCTCACTGTGGTTTTCATTTATATTTCCTTGATGATTAGTGATGTAGAACATCTTTTCATGTGTCTGTTGGTAATCTGTATGACTTCTTTGGAAATATGTTTATTTAGGCCCTTTGCCCATTTTTCATCAGGTTTTTTTTTTTTTTGAGTTGTATGAATTCTTTATATATTTTGGGTATTAATCCCTTATCAGGTATATTTTTTGCAAATATATTATCCCATTTAGTAGGTTGCATTTTTCATTTTGTTGAAAGTTTCCTTCGCTATATAAAATATTTTTAGTTTTGATATATTCCCATTTGTTTACTTTTGCTTTAGGGGACATTGCCAAAGAAATATGGTTAAGCCTGATATTGAAGAGTGTACTGCCTATGTTTCCTCTAGGAGTTCTATCATTTCAGGTCTTTCATTTAAGTATTTAATTGATTTTGAGGTTATTTTTGTATGTGGTGTGAATAAGCAGCTCAGTTTAATTCTTTTACATGTAGTTGTGCAGTTTTCCCAACACCATTTTTGAAGAGGCTGTCTTTGTGTCATTGTATATTCTTGACTCCTTTGTAATAGATTAATTGACCATATAAGCATGGCTTTATTTCTGGGTTCTATTCTGTTCTATTGTTCAATGTGTCTATTTTTGTGCCAGTACCATATTGTTTTGATTACTACAGCTTTGTAGTATAGTTTGCAATCAGGGAGAGTGATATTTCCTGTTTTATTCTTCTTCTCAAACTGCACTGGCTATTCTGGGTCTTTTGTGGTTCCATATAAATTTTAGGATAATTTGTTCTAGTTCTATGAAAAATGCCATTATTATTTTGATAGGGGTTGCAATGAATCTGTATAACGCTTTCGATAGTATGGATATTTTAACATTCCACGAGTATGGTATATCTTTACACTTATTTGTGTAGTCTTCAATTTCTTTCATCAATGTCTCAGTTTTCAGAGTACAGGTCTTTTACCTCCTTTGTCAAATTTATTCCTAGATATTTTATTTTTTTTGATGCAATTGTAAATGAGACTGCTTTCATCATTTCTTTCTGAAAGTTATTGTTAGTGTATAAAAATACAACAGATTTCTGTACACTAATTTTGTATCCTGTAATTTCACTGAATTCATTTACTTGTTCTAATAGTTTTTTTGGCAGAGTCTTTCAGGTTTTCTCTATATAGTATCATGTCATCTGTAAATAGGGACAGTTTTACTTCTTCCTTTCCAATTTGGATGCCAAATTTTAAGAACTTTAAATCATGGGTCAGAATGGAGGGAGCACAGGACTTGAGATAAAAGACCTGAGTTTGAGATTCATCTTTAACACTTCCTGTGTGTCTTTGAGCAAGTCACTTAACATCTCTATACCTTAATATTAGTATCATTATTATTATTGGTGGACAGAGTAACTTCATTCTGAGAATCAGCTAAGATAATGGATCTGAATATGCTAAACTATGTAAGGGTTATACAGTTTAGAAAGAGAAAATATATTCATTCATTCATCCAACTAATAACTATTGAAAGCCTATAGATGTGCCAGGTCCTCTGCTGAATGCTGGAAATAAAGTAGTGAACAATATAGTTGAGGTCTCCACCCTCATAGATCTTACATTCAAGTGTAGGAAACAGGCAATAGACTAGCAAAAAATAGGCATAATTGCAAATAAATAGATAATTACAAATTATAATAATTTCTAGGAAGGAAGCTAATATAATGGTAAACTAGAGAATAACTGGGAAAGCCATTTGGACTGGATGTTAAGCAACAGGAACAGAGCTGACGTTGTCAGAGATTTGAAGGTTCTAATCTTTCTGCCTAAAGGAAAAACCAGGCAGGCAGAAGTGTGATGGGAAGAAAATATTTTTTTGCTCTTTTTCTATGATACATCCTGAATTTCCTGTAGATCTGTTTATCTTGCTGCCTTGCTACTCTCTACTCACTGGATCACTGGCATTCATATCTTCATGGGGAAGGCAGATGTCCCCCAGACAAATGCAGAGTCATTGACTTATAAAAAGGGCTTACTTAAGTCTAGTGAAACAAAAGTTTAGGAAGCTAGCTTTTGTTGCCAAGGAAAAAAGGAAGTTTGAAATTAAAAATTTTCCCTTACATATTAAGAGCAATTGGAGTCTGAACACAAGAGGTAGAGAGAATTTATTCTATATTTGAAGAGAGTTTCAATGAGACAGAAAGGAGTGGAAAGTTTCCCACTACTAAAAGAGAGAGGGAAACTGAAGGACAAGATACCAGATATAAATGTACTGGTTCTTTGGAGTACGTATAAAAGTCTTTCAAAAGATGGTTTTAGGGGACATTGTTGTTGAGCAGCAAGCATCCATAATTGCCTATCTCATTATTGGTAGAATGAAGATTTTGTTGTGTCCATCTTTATCTCACACAGTCTTTGTTAGTAGGAAACTGAACTCACCTCCAGTTACAGGGGTGGGGCTTAATTGAAGCAAATGATGGTAATCCCCTTGACGGCAACTGTTTCCGAAACCCAGGTTTTAGCCAATCAGCACATGGCGTTCTTTTGTCCATTCTTATTTGTTTTGAGTTGGTCCAATCAGGCTGAAGGAAAAACCTTCTACTACAAGGTTACAGAGAAGTTATTCTCCTTCCCTCTCCCATTGGTGATGGAGGAAGCAGGATGCCAGTACTATTTACAGCCAACTTGTGACCAAGTGGGAAGCCAGCTTTGGAACAAGGCCAACAGTGTGGCTCTTAGAGGGAAAAAGCCGAAAGAACCCACATTCCAGTTGACATTGCTGAGGTCTTGAACCAAGCAATTCTAATACCAGACTTCCCATTTTGTAATATAATAATTTTATATCCTGTTTAATCAGTTTGACTCAGACTTTCTGTTATTTAGAGCCAAAATCATGCAAGATAAATACAATGGGAGAAATAGCCAGACTGTTCTGGAGAAGTGCCAGAATATGAAGAATAATTTCTCACTCTTATGAGTAGATCCTAGGAAATTTTAAAGATGATTAGAAGAGTCCTATGCCAACAGAAGGAGATGAAGGCAAAATGGAAATGCACACATGGCATGATGAGGTTAATCAGCAAAAAGCTTATGACACCTGCTTTAGTCTGAGAATGCTTTATAAAAAATTCAGAATTTCCTGCATGCTCCAGGGGATAGGGGACAGAGGGACATGTAAGACAGTTGAGGGAGCTGCCTTATGACTCCATCAGGGGACTCTTCCCAGTAAAGGGTGTGATGATTTTATAGTAGAGAACAGCAAGGCAGGTCACTCAGGCTAAAGGTTGAATGGGGATCATTACAATTTCCTCAGAGGAGGAGTATCACCACCAAGACCCAAAGAGAAGGACAATTTAGCAAGGGCAGACCATGAATTACACAAGACCCATCAGCACTGAATGCAGCAAGATTAGAGTTTTACCAGGTAAGTGAGGTATATCTGAACTTGAGGTCATTGGGAATCAACAGAGAACCACATGTAGGTAAGAATGTAAGCTTCTACCTATATCCAAACACCAGATTAGAAGGGATGATCAGATTGTGAAACCAACTGAGAAAGAAGAGATATTATCTTGATAGAGCGTCTGGAATTAAAAGTGTTTAATCGTGTACCTACTAAATGAGACTAGGTTAATCTGAAAGAGACTGTGTTAACCTTCTTCTGGTAGATTGCATCATTTGCCCTAATTCTTTGCCCATCCTGTATCCATGTCCTTTATCATGGGACCTCATAACTCCTCTTTCTAATGAGGTAGAGTCTAGGGTGGAGTCTATTTCCACACTCTTGGATCTGGAGTTGGCTATGTCACTTGCTTTAGTGAATAGAATGAAGCTGAAGGGATTTGTTCCAGTTCAAAGCCTATGTCTCAGAAGGCCCGTGTGTTTCCATTTTCTTGCACTTTTGTGTCTGCCATCATCATGAAAACATGCACAGGATTAAGGGTTATGTGGAGGTGGGCTGAGTCATCCTCATTATCCCAGCTGAAGTCATTTTAGATCAGCTAACTTCCAGATATCCCCAGATGTATAAGGTTTCTCTTGACACCGTAACAAATAAGCACAGTTTTAGTGGCTTAAAAGAACACAAATTTATTGTTACAGATCTAGAGGTCAGAAGTCTCAAATGAGTCCACAGAGCTGCATTCCTTCTGGAAGCTATAGGGGAAAATCTGATTCCTTGTCTTTTCTAGCTTTTAGAAGCTGCCTATATTCTTTGACTCATGGACCCTTCTACCATCTTCAAAGCCAGCAGCATAGCATCTTTCCTGTGTGAACTCCTGCCAATCTCTTTTATAAACCCTTGTGATTATATCAAGCCCACCCAGATAATCAAAATTAATCTCTCCATCTCAAGATCCTTAATCACAGCTGCAAAGTTCCTTTTACATGGCAGGTAATATATTCACAGATTCTGGGGATTAGGACATGGACATATTTGCGTACCATTATTCTGTCTACCATAACAGATATATGAGCAAGCCCAGACCAAGATCAGCAGATATAGATGTGTGAGAAATAAATGCTCAATGTTGCGTGCCACTGAGGTTTTGAAATCATTTGTTATGTGGCATTCTTGTGCCAATTTACAACTGACACATGATAGAGATCAAACTACTCTTAATTGCCAAGTTTGAAATTATATCCCACCATTAGTTAAAATGAAAACTACAGTGCAAAATGAGAATAAAGTAGTAAAAAAAAAGTTTCTTTTCTCTTTCTTTCTTTCTTTCTTTCTTTCTTTCTTTCTTTCTTTCTTTCTTTGCAGTTTTTCATTATGGAAAAAAAGGAGAAACTGTAGAAAAACAAAAATATAGAAAAGAATAAAAAATCACTTTTCATCACATCATTCTACAGTAATTACTATCAACATTTTTGTGCACAGCCAGACTTTTCAAATATTCAATCTTTAGAAATTCTATTATGGGACTTTCAATGGCAGGTTGACCTGACCCAGGAGAGCTCTCCTTCTACCTCAAATATTATACATAGAAATGCCAGAACAAACATACTAGAAAATAATAACATGAGGGAGCAAAGGTCAGAGTTAGTGCATTCTAAACTCTTGTATTGTTTAGAAGAAGGAGAAGGATGAAGATTAACTTGTGATTTCTTAAGTATACACGTTAAACATTTAAGGGTAACCACTAAAATAGTAGAAATAAAATGGGACCAATAAAGGAAGCCAGAAGGAAATGGATCCAACAAAATTCATGGAGAGGAAGAAAAAGAAGTCAAGAAAAATCTCCCAAATGGAATGCACAAAATAAGATGGCAGAGATAATTCCAAATATGTCAGTAATTATAATGATGGGAATAGATTATATAAAAACTAGAGACAATCAAATTGTTTTAAAATATCCATCTATTTGTTACTTTCCAGAGATGCACTTAAGTAACACAACTCAGAAGGGTTGGAAATAAGAGATGGAAAAGGCATTTGATATGTCAGGAAAGTACTAAAAGAAGGCTGGTGTCCCACGTGGCCACAGAAGACACATCAAAGTCCTGTGTAGACTGCAGTACTGTTTGTACTAGAGAAAATTTGGAAACAACATAAAGAGTTATAAAAATGGAAGGTTATATATTCACATGATGGAATGCTATGTAACAGTTACAATGAATGAACTAGAGCCATATAAATCAACACAGATTTCAAAAAATGTTGAATGGAAAAAGAAATGGAAAAACATTATATTCAGCCTGATAACGTTTATCCATATAAAAAAACAACTCTATATATCTCCCACGTGTATGTGGCAAAATAGAAAAATCTGGACTGGGTGATAACACACTAAATTTATGTCAGTCAGTTTGAGGGGGGAAAAGATGGGCTAAAGAAATAGAATAAATAAGACTTTAGCTCATGTATAATATTCTAGCTATTTTAATTAAACATTCTGAAGGAGATATATAGTTGACCCTTGAACAACACGGATTTGAACTGCACTGGTCTACTTATACACAGATTTTTTTTTTTCAGTAAATGCCACAATTCTACAAGGTCTGCCATTGGCTGAATCTACAGATGCAGAACCAAGGACATGGAGGGCCAACTGTAAAATTATAATTGGATTTTCTACCACACTGGGGTCCGTGTCCTTCACTCCTGTCATTCAAGGGTTAACAGTAATTAAGTAATGTTTGTTTCATCATTCCGTCCAATTTTCTGTACTTTTAGAAAATATCTCAAAGTACAGTTCCTGAAAACAGAGTGAGGGCTGTTTTCTCTAAGTCCTCTTTGAGTGCCAAAATTCAATTTTACTATCATATCTAACAGATAAAGAAGCAAAAGAAAAAAAAAAGAAATCTATAGTGCTTTGGAACCTGCAGGCAAATATTAGAGCGTGGTTTACTATGGAAAAAAATCAGGCAAATGCTAAATGTCTTGAAATAATAAAATTGATACATAACTTTGGGGTCAGTATTAAACTGCCCCCCTTTTTTACGTATCTGGAAGAAAAAAGAGATCCAATTCATAATTCAGCACAGCATTTTTTAAAATTCTTTTTTCTCTGGTTTTCATATAACCTATAGTTTTATGGACCTTCTCATTTTCCAAATTCCTTCCTTTCTATTCCCACTTCTGTTCTATCTGAAGCCCCACTACACGTGGCTCTTCTGTCTCATCATTTTCTCAATTCTTTCCTCCTGCTCCTTCCAAACTGTCTCTATCCATTTTCCATATTCAGCTGTCACAAAAACCTGGGACCTTACCCAACAAAGACAGAACTCTCCAGGGGAGAAGAGACAAAGCTGAGTAGTCAAAGAGAAAATTCTCCTTAGCAGGGGTAGAAAAGGGAATAATCGTAGGCTGAGAACTCCGTAAATTAATATAGATCGTTCCCATCACAAATGCAAACAGCTGGCTTTGAAATACAGATCAGCATACAGATCAGAATCATAACAGCAACTGGGGATGAAAAGTATGTCCGGAGGAAGAATTGGATGGTCTTGGTTCGGGTCCAGATACCCCATTTAGATGGTAAACTCTGTGTTTTGTGCAGATAGAATCCATGTCTGCACTGTTTTCTGTTGTGTCTCAGTGCCCAGTCCAGAGAAAGAACCCCGATATATTTGGTGGGTGACCTTGAGAAGAAGAGTGTCAGTTTCTTTAATTATAAAGCAGCAAATTAAACAATGTCATCCTTCCACTTTATGGAAAATTTACTAGACGCCAAGTGATCTACATTGTAAGAGAAATAACTAAGAAAAGGGAAGTGTAGTAGACAAATCATCAAGTGTGGAGGCCAGAATACTCCTCCATAATCAGAGGGGGACCTGGGTAAGCTCACTCGTTGTAGTTTCTCACCTGTCAGATAGGAAAGGTTGGGTCAAATCACCTCTGAGTTCAGTTCTTATTGGCTCACTGTAATGTGACTTTGCAACTCCTCCCCTTAAAAAGTGGAGCTGTGGCTTGCTTTGACCAATAGTGGGGTGGAATGAAAATGTGCAAGTTTTAATTCTCGATCCCAAGATTCCTTGTGTGATTTTCCTCTCACTCTTGGAAACCTGCCTCAACCATGTACATAAGCCCAGGCTAGGCTGCTAAAGGGTGAGAGACACATGGCCCAGTCACTCCCATCATGCCAGCCAACAGCCAGCCAACTCCAGAAACTGATCAGAATCTTACTGCAGATACATAAATGAGCCCAACTGAGACCAGAAGAAGGATTCAGCTGACCCTAACTCAGATTGCTGGGCCAAATAAATCATTTTTTTTAAGCCACCAAGCTTAGGGGTGTTTGTTATGCAGCAGTAGCTAACTGATATAATTTTCAAATTGAACATTCAGTGAGTCAATTACCCTTCCCTCCCTTGTACCTTCAGACAGAGGGTACATTTTCCAGGAAACTTCCCCTGACCAAGAAAGCATCCAATGCATTGTCTTGATGGTCTGTTGTTTGCTTTTGTTTGGCTGTATAACTTCCTGTATCATTGTTCTATTGGCTATTTAAAGAGCTCTAACAGACATGGTTAAAATTAGTCCACACATTATCCCTGGGACCTACTTATTTCTGCCTCAAGCTTTTTCTCATGTAGCTAAGGCCTAGCTACTCATGGCTCTTGATGTTCACTGAAGAAAACAATGCAGTAGGACATGTCTGTCTTTAGTTTCTGCACCCCTCTCCTCTGACAGCCACCATCCTTGAAGGTGGGCATCATGCTCTTGCTGTCTTTAGATACCTGGGACTATTCCCCATGAACATCTAAGCTCACTTGTGCAGTGACCCTTTAGATGAGGACTCTGTTCATTGCATTTCAAGCTAACACCTAGTTATGTAACAGATTAATTCTGATGCTGGTCCATCACAGAAATTTCAGCTCAAATTGGCTTGAGTGAAGAAGGGGAATTTATTTGTTTTTGTTACTGAAGGGTATCTGGCTTCAGGCATGGTTTTATTAGGTTTCTATCTTTTTCACTCCATCAGTAATCTCTCTTTTCCTCTGTGTTGCCTTAATTTACAGGCAGGCTTTCTCCACATGGTGACAAAAATGGCTGCTGGGAGCCTGGGACTCCCATGTTTTCTGCTGAATAACTGCAGCACAAAGAGAACTCTTCCTCCGCAGTAGTTTCAGCAGAAGTCTTCTGGCTGATTCTCACTGGACTCCTTGGGTCACATAGTGTGCCTGAACAGATTGCTTTCTCCAGGGGAATGGCAAATGCTAATTAGCCAAACTAATAACCTTCTAGTCCCACAGAGAAGGGTAGAGTGGGAGGTGAGGGTGGGGCGAGCACCACTCAGTAACTTGGATTAAGAGAGAGTGGGATTTTCCCCGGAACATCAGGTGCTGTTACTAGAAGGGGGACAGATGTGGGCAGGTAAAACCAGCAGTTACCATCTGACCAATGGCTTTCAATCTCACTGTATATTATAGTCACCCGAGGCGGACTTTTAGAAAACACTTCCAGAAATACTGCTTTATTCATTCTGAGGTGTGGCCTGGGCCTCAGTATTCGTTTAAATTCTCCAGGTGGGGCTTCCCTGGTGGCACAGTGGTTGAGAGTCCGCCTGCTGATGCAGGGAACGTGGGTTCGTGCCCCGGTCCAGGAAGATCCCACATGCCGTGGAGCGGCTGGGCCCGTGAGCCATGGCCGCTGAGCCTGCGCGTCCGGAGCCTGTGCTCCGCAACGGGAGAGGCCACAACAGTGAGAGGCCCGCGTACCGCCAAAAAAAAAAAAAAAAAAAAAAAATTCTCCAGGTGATTCTAATGAGTAGCCAAAGGCAGAACTGCTGCATTAGGGATACTAATAGATAATTAAGCCTGATCCTGGGAAATGCCTTGAAGCCTGCGGGTCAGGCTAAAAGAGGGCATCTCTCAGGGCAGAGTTCCCGACACTGGAGAAAGCTAAGAATCAGTGTGGTGCAGTTGGCATGGGAGTGGACTGCGGTCGGCAGACAGGTAGCTGTAATTGCCCCCAAACTGAAGTTTATTAGCAACCACCTGCTGTGTACACAAGTTGCCAGCCCTGATGACAACTTTTTTTTTTAAATTTAATTAATTTACTTTTGGCTGCGTTGGGTCTTCGCTGCTGTGAGCGGGCTTTCTCTAGTTGCGGCGAGCGGGGGCTACTCTTTGTTCAGGTGCACAGGTTTCTCACTGCAGTGGCTTCTCTTGTTGCGGAGCACAGGCTCTAGGCGCACAGACTTCAGTAGTTGTGGCACGTGGGTTCAGTAGTTGTGGCTTGTGGGCTCTAGAGCGCAGGCTCAGTAGTTGTGGCACACAGGCTTAGTTGCTCCGTGGCATGTGGGATCTTCCTGGACCAGGGCTCGAACCCGTGTCCCCTGCATTGGCAGGCGGATTCTTAACCACTGCACCACCAGGGAAGCCCCTGATGACAACTTTTGAAATTAAATTTTGAGAAACGTTTTGGTCCAGAAAGCCAGAGGATCCACTCAGACACCCCCAATTACAGACTGAAAGGTTCAAGGTCAGTTACCCCATCAGAGGCCACCTCCCCCAGGGTCAGGTGTAGGGACCCTTGGGGGCCCTGGCGTCATTCATCCTGTGGAGCCCACGTCTATCCCCCTGGTCCGCATTAGAGGGGGTGGAACAGTCATTCCCATCTTTCCTGCTGCAGAATGTTTTCTCCCAGCCGGTTGGAGGAGGCAAATTCTCCTCATCTTTCTAGTGAGGAAAAGTTCTGGCCAATCACAAGACGCCAACTGGAGACTGCAAATGTGGGGATGAGATGGCAAAATCTGTTTTTGGAGCTGCGAGCGACATACCTCTCCGTGCGCAGAGCTGCCCCAGAAAGCTTGTTGTCAGGCAGCCTCTGGCAGCTGCTCCCCGCTGGTGGGTGGAGGTTTCAGAGGCTGCTGGTTGCCTGGGTCTCTGCATCCAGAATTCCACATGTTCAGAGTCCAGGCCCTGAGCAAAACGCAATATGGGGCTTCTTCCAGAACTTTCATTTTGGGAAATTAGGGAGAGGAGAAAGCTCAGAGAGAGGCCATGGGATGCAGTAGGCAGGATAAGGGATTGGAAATCCAAGCTCCAACTCACTGATTCCTGTCCTGTCTTCCTCGACTTGGGCACATGACAGAGCCTCCCTGAACCTCAGTTTCCTCATCTGTAACATGGGGTCCTAGACGTGTCTGAGAATCCTCCAGGCTCTGCACATTCTGCGGTTATGATAAGGGAGGGAAAGGCCACCAGCCTGCTTTGCTTTGGGGGCAACTGGTGGTTGGAGGACAATGAAGTGTTTATGACCCCCTCATGTTTAAGAGCAAGAGACACCCCCATTTCTCCTTGTCCTTTCCTTCCCTCCTGATCACATCACTGTCACTCTAGAAGCATAAATATTGAGGACGATGCCAGAGGTGTGTGAGGGGCGGCCAGGCCAAGGGGTTAAACACGGCTTTAATCCCTGTGTTTCAAAGGGAGACGGGCAGCGCTTATGCAGACATGGAGGCTCGAGGCCGCTTCCGTTTTCTCTCCTCTCTCCCGCCCTGTCTCTCTCCTCCCCCTCCCTCCCTCTTCCTTCCACTGCTGTTTACTGATCCCCCAAGTCGTGATGACGTGCCAGGAACGGTGCCAAGCGCGACGGCCCCGAATTCATCGGGGGGTGGATGAAAGCTCTGCCCCGTCGGAGTCTCCTGGGGCAGAAGTGGAAATAAACAGTGACAGTACAGCCCCCCTAGGGCTCCCGCGGAAATGAGCGCGGGCTGTTCGGAAAGCCCTCGAGAGGACCACCGAGCCAGGGAGGCCGGCTCGGCGCCCCTCACCTCCGCCGCAGATGGCAGGGGGCGAGGGAGGCCGGGCTGCAGCCCCGCGGGTGCCGCCGTTGAGTCAAGAGCCCGCCTCCCAGCCCGCGCGCAGGCGAATCCCCGCCGCCCAGCTCAGCGCCGCCCGCGCCGCGCCTCCGCCCACCCTCCGTGCCGCGCGCCCCGCGCCAAAGCCTGCTGCTCGCGGGGCGATGCGGCTCCCCGACCTTCCGCCGCAGCCCTGAGCCGCGGCCGCCGGAGGGAAGCCAAGGGGTGTGGGTGCCTGCCCTGCTGAAGGGGGGCGATTGCTGAGCTGCAGTGTTCCTTGGCCTCAGAAAACGTTGCCCGGGAAAAGGGGGGAAAACAGAACCAGTGAAATGACTCAGGATTCTTGGAGTGGCTACGACGCAGCGGTGCAGAGGACTGATTCCAGCAGCAGTGGTGGGAGCTAAGAGGCCTGGTGGGGCTCTAAGTTTCAAACAGAGGGACGGACCCTGCCCCAACCCTAGCTTGAATTTTTGTAGGAGAGTAGAAATGCACTTAAAATGTATAGCTCTAAAAATACCAAACTGCTGTATTTGGGTGAATTCGCACCAATCAGGTGACCCAGAAAAAGAAATAAGCTCCTGAAGCCTTGAGCATCCACAGAATAATCACTCTGCTGGGCCAAGGCCAAGTGCTTCAATCCCACTGACCTTTCCAGATTACCTTTTGGGAAGAAAGGCTGGAGGATGGATGGAAATGAAGAGCAGCAAACTGGGTCATTTCTATCTGGAACTACCCAAAGCGGCCATCTCTGAAAAGCCACCCTGAGCCCCAGGGGCTGCAGGGTGGTCACCAGGTCCCCCAGGAGCTCCTGCTGTCTAGAAGCTGTCCTTCCTCCATAGGCTAATGGCAGAGGAATGACACTGCCCCGGGCCTCTGGGATGAAAGAGCTGCCCCAGCCTGGATGTGCTTCCACCAAGATGGGCAGTGACTTGTTCAGCAAAGCCTATGACTTGGGATCTCAGCTCATAGAGGGTCAGTGGGGAGCCCTCTTTGTTTCTCTTGTCTGTACCAGTTTGCTTCCAGATGAGCAGAAGGCTGTCCTTCCTCTATATAGCAGCCAAAGTCATGCTCCTGGAACCTTAGTCAGATTATACTGTCACCTGCTCAGACCTCTCCAGTGACTTCCCATCCCAAGTCATTACCAAGCCTAAAGACCCTCTGAAATCGGGCCCCAGTTAACGCTTACCTCCTCCCTGTCCCCTCTTTCCCCTCTATCACTCTACTCCAGCCAGAGTAAGGGATCTGGCCTTCTCCCTGTTCCATGAACACACCAGGTGCACCCCTACCAATGGCCCTTCCGGCATGCTGTCCCCTCCACCTAGAACTCTCTTCCCCCAGACATTTCTTTCATTTTACTCTGCCCAAAAGACTACCCTCCCCAAAATAGAACCCTATCCAAAATAGCTCTCTGTGCTGTCTCCATAGGCCTCCTTGCTGTTTTCATGTCTTTATTTTATGTTTACTTATCTGCTTATCATGCATCTCCCCTAGAATGTGAGTTCCCTGAGGGCAAGATCTTTGTCTGGTGGGCTCTTCTACTTCCAGTGCCTGGCACACGGTAGGTGCTCAAATAAATATTTGTGGAAAGAATGAGGTCAGAATCGGCCAAGGAATTTGCTCAACTTCACACAGTCAGTTCATGGAACAGCCAGGAGCTATGCCCTTGTCACCTCCTCCTGAGCCTAGAACTTTTCTAGTATTTCATGCTCAAGCTGGTTATTTGGAAATGATCTCAAAATGAAATCAGACTGGGCAATGGCTACTGAATAAGCTGGACACCTTCTCAAGATGCAGTTTTTAGGGTCCTCCAAAAGCCCAAGGGCCCCATTACTCTGGAAAGCAAATATTAAAAAAAGTAGGAAGTTCCAATAGACGTTGAGTGATTCGTGATGCGGTGACAGCCTTTGGTCTTTCCTGACATTTCTTTAATCACCTTTGAAGTCTTGGCTGGAAGCCGAGTTTTAAAGAGTGCAGGGCCTTTGTACTGAATCTCATTCTACCCATTAAATCTGGAGTTATTTTTGGAAGAGAGAGTCCTGCCAACGGAACCCAGAATCTTAAGATCTATATTAATGCATTGGAATACAGCTAATGGTCATTTTTGGCAAAGGGGCCTTCTAAGTCGTTCAGTCTTCTTGTGGCCATTTTCGTGTGCCATACCAACTAGTTCTTTTCTTAGCAATTTTTAATTTTCTCTTTTAAATTGGAATATTATAAAGGATATCCAAGAATTTCAGCAGTGCTAGTGCTTTTTAAAAATAGCATGATGCAAAGAAATAATTCCCAGAGTTGGAGACAGGAAAACTAGGTTTGCATCTTGGTTGCTCTGTATTCCAACTCTGTAACCCTCTTTGTATTCCAAGTCCTCAATTGAACAGGTAGGGTTGTACTGTCCACCTGCGGTGAAGGTCAGATGAGTTATTGTAGAATAAAGTTCTTTGTAGGTGGCACAGCACTGGGTACTTCAGTGCCCAGCATGATGCTGTTATAAAGAATATTTTTAAAAATTGAGAATCAAAGTCCATCTTTCTGGAGTTACAGTCAGGGTGGGAACTATGTACAAAATACCTTGCACTGGGGCACATTAAGAAAGGGGTTGAGAGCTAAAATGGAAAATCTGCCGGTATCAAGGTCACCGTGCCAGGGATTGGGGGGAGGATGTGATCATTGAAGAAATTTGGAGGGCTATAATGGCTGAATCATAGGGCTAGAACCAATGAGAGTTGGAGAGAACCACACAATGGATACTACTTGATCAAACTGACATGAAAGAGAGTGGACGATGGAAGGATGGGGAGGGCAGGGACTAGTTCCTGTCTTCCTCCTTCTTTCATTTAGCAAATGTTCTTGAGTGCTGACCAAGGGTTAGACATAGTCTTTCCATCATCTTCAGGAAACTGCAGATAACTGATGAATAACTACATCCTTGCTGTAAGTGGTACACCCTATTGGTTCACCCTCCCCCTCCCCCACTCCTCACCCCACCCCAGCTTGGAGCAGTTGATTAGAGAACTAGGGGATTTGAACCTCCTGAATACCAAGAAAAGCACGTAATTTTCTAGAGCTGGAAGCCTGATGCAGATTTCTAGGGAGCCAGCAGAACTGGGTTTTGGGGGGCTTTGATGATGCATCCAACAAAGCCAAAATGGCAGAATCAAACCAAAGAAAATACCTAACCTTACCCTTTTAGTATCAATTTATCCAACCCTATTCTACATTTTCTACCAGTTGCCTGCCTCTGTATTGTCTGTTTTAGTCAATAAGCCACTAGGGGATGGGCAGTCTGTCTTCCTAGCACACCAAGCACCAAGTCACCATGTAAAAAAGCACATAGAAAATATTGTCTAATGACAATGTGTTTTCTCTAACATGCTAACTATAAAATAGCCTTTAAATGACCAAAGTTTTTGATCATTCATTGAATATTTATCTGGTACCTATGAGGTTCTCCTTTGTGGGTATATCTTCATCCACCTTATTTTTACTGTTTTACTGGGTCCTTAATAGTAGCTTTTCACAATCCTATGATGATACACATCCTGATATTGAAACCCCTGCTAATCTAGGACTTAAGAAGAGGTGGTGATTACTGTATGGAAAGAAACAGAGTAATGATAACAAATGGCAAACCCTATCTGCGTTCAATTGGAGGTGGAAAGATGAAAGGAAGGTAGTGTATCAGTCAGCTATTGCTATATAACGGATCAACCCCAAACTCAATTATTTCAAATAATCTTTTTTTTTCTTACTATGTGTCACTGGTTGGATGGAGGTTGGATTATCTAGGATGGGTTCAGATGGGCTTGGTTCAGTGAGCTACTTTGGGTAGATAATAAGAGCAAAAGATGGTAAACTCAACTAAGCAAGTTCATTTTGAGTCTTTGTTGCATCACATTTGCTAACGTTTCATTGGGTGAAGCAAATCACATTGCCAAACCCATCATCAGTGAAGAAGGGAAATGGATTCTGTCTCCAGTGGGAGGAAGTGTAAAAGGTCATGGATACAGTGAGAGGTGAAGCACTAAGTATCAATAATGCATACATTAGAATCTAGTTTCTTTACACGGAATGTTCGCAGAATATGGGAATATTATTTCATTCCACCCCCTGATGTTCTAACTCATTAAAATCAGTTAATCCATGGATTAGGCTGTTCTAGCAGCAGTTGGAATTATTCCCCCGTGAAGGCCCTTTTGGCTGTTAATTCATCGGCAAGTGCCGAATCAGATGCAATGCTAGACATGGAATCAAAGAGTCTTGGGTTCAAGTCCCAGTGGTACCACTTATCATCTGTGCATCTCTGAGTGATCTATTTAACCTCTCTGAGCCTCCATTTCCTCATCTATAAAATGAGAGTAAAAATTCGTTCTCTATCTCATAGGGTTGTTACAAAGATCAAAATCAAATGAGGGCTTCCCTGGTGGCGCAATGGTTGAGAGTCCGCCTGCCGATGCAGGGGACACGGGTTTGTGCCCCGGTCCGGGAAGGTCCCACATGCCGCGGAGCGGCTGGGCCCGTGAGCCATGGCCGCTGTGCCTGTGCGTCCGGAGCCTGTGCTCCTCAACGGGAGAGGCCACAACAGTGAGAGGCCCGCGTACCGAAAAAAAAAAAAAAAAAATCAAATGAGATCATGAGTATGAGAGTGTTCTGTAAACTGGAAATAACTTCATATGCAAGGTGGTACTAACAATGGGCAAAGCACTCGAAGCCTTCTGATGGGTCCTGTTTGCATTGGAGATTCTTACACGTCTATCTTCTTATCCAATTCCACTGATTCAGTGATTTGCATTGTTGTTATACTCCTTAGGCCTTGTTCCTGGTGCAGCCAAAATGAAGCATAAGTAGTTTGAGGTGGGATGGGATAGTCAGTGTGGGATTATCAGGAAAGGAACATGGAACAGGTGGTGAAGACAGGGAAAAATTCAGCTTGCTTCTTGTTCTGCCAAATGACAACGTAGCCATCAGTATCATTTCTAGGGTCTCACAGCATGGAATTCTGAAGCCAAAGTCCTTTCTTGTTGTAACTTAATTTCTTCCTGGTTATTTTCCAGTGGTTTCTATGGAGGTTGGAGGATGCTATGGAAGGCAGTGCCAGCAAATACAGAATAGTGCACAGCTTTGAACGGTGTCTTGTGGTTTCCTTTGCTTGGCTTTCACTTTGGCTTTAAAATTCTTGATTTCCATGAATCCGTCTAAAAATATAAACTTATTTAACAACCTTAGCAGTCTACATTCTACATATTAATATCTGGGGTGCCATCTGTTCTATCTCTTGGAGTGAGTTGGTTCCTAGGTGTGCCGTCCAACTTCATCCGGGAGGTGGCCTGGGGAGGCCATATGGCTTCTGGCATTTTTCTGGCCACACCAGTACCTGGGCTCAGGCCCAGGAACTGGTTTGAGCTTAGGAATGAGCATCGTACCAAATGGACTAAGGTTGGATCAGTATAATCTGACTTTTCAGGCTGTATCTGAAGAGAGAAGGAAAGGCCATGGGGTATTTCTAGTGATTTCCCAGTGACAAAATTCATTACTGAGAGGGTTTCTCCCCAGTGCAATTATTTAGGCAAGACCCCTAAATACAATGGTATAATCTCAGGTTTTCTAAGAAGAAACATCCCACACCACATTCAAGATAAGTTATAGGGTTGAAGTGTGAGCTTAAGATAAAACAAACGTGCAAATGAAACAAAAATTCAGTTAAACCAAAAATAATGAGCATGGTATGAGGAGGAGGGGCAGTGGATGGAATCAAGATTCCTCAATTCCAGCCTCAACTTTGTCCCTAACCACCTGTGACGTCTTGAACAAAGTCTTTCACTGATCTGTACCTCAGTTTCCTCATCTGTGGCAGGGGTGAATTGGACCAGATGCCCTTCAAGTCCCATCCAGCTTTGTCATCTGAGACTTTCATGCCTTCCCTGTCCTTATTGGTAAAATGAGGAAGTTGAACTATTTTACCTTGAAGGTGCTAACTCTTTTATCCCATGATTGTACTTTCTCATAGGAGGGAACTAGAATTGCACAGGTTTCAGTGCAAGCCCTGTTGGCCATATGTGTTCTTTGGCAAGAATCTAGGATTAGAAGACGGAAAGGAACACAGAAAGGGAAATGAACCTTTTCCCACTGGCATGAGATTGAATGTTTTCTTTTAAAGGCCCAAAATAAAAATAAAACAAAGGAGTCTGCATTTCAACATTGTTCATGTAAATAATAGACAACATCCCATTAGTGAGACTAGTCAGAGTGCATTATTTCAAAGTGTGGTTTTCATCTGACAGGTACCATTTGGAGTGCAAATGCATGTTTCTGGCAAAGCCCCCATGCCTGGTGATGTTTCCTTAGCAAAGAGGGCTTAGAAACTGGGAGAGATACTGTGCAGGGGAGGGAGTGTGTCCAGAGATTAAACATGTCTGTGTTGCTCATCTTTCAGGACCACCAAATTAGTAACCTCAGTGACTTGATTCTTCCCATGCATGCATCTAGACAGCTCACTGCCATTGTAGGTGCCTGGGGATTAATGAGCGTCCTCCACACCTTGGCTAGCTTTTGCTTTTACTTCTGTCTGTCTCCTAAAACCTTCCATCTAGTACATCACCCTCTGTTTGGCCAGCAATGACAAGAAAGAACACACTGGCTTACTGGGCTTTGAATTCATAGCTGCTTTCTAGGCTGAGTCAATGTCAAATGGTCTGCGTATACACCAGTCTGTTTGGGGGTGGAAAGATGAAAATTGTGGTAAGTTAAACAATTTGTGGGGTGCATTTTAAAGTTCTAAGTAGATGTTACTTTTTATAAATTCCTGTGGGCCAGTGTAGCTCTAGTTTGCTGCTCTGTTAAGTGATGTCTCAGCTCACAGGGACCCAAGTGCAAGTAGTTTAGTTAGAGGGTGATGCCAAGAAGCCCGTAAAGAAGTGAGGAGGTAGGATGGGGAAAGGAAGGCAGGCAATTAGGGGCGCATTATCAAATCAGGCTCACTCTCACTGCGGAACTCTGAGAGCCCATATAGAGAATATATCTCAGAGTTATCCTGAGGGAGCAAGGAGGCTGGGGTATTTATCCATGAACTTCTGCCAGTTATTGACTGAGGGCTGCCTCAAAGGGGTATTAATTACCCAGCACTTTGGTCTGTCTCGTTCTAAGGCAGAAACACTAGAGTATGCCCTTAGGAGTAGGAATTCAGGTAGGAGAGAATTATTATGGTAAGAGCTGAAGGGATATGGCAGGGCTCCACCTGCACTTGCTACAAATAGGCACATCAGGGAGACCACATACAACAAGTAGATATATGTGGATGAAAGTATTAGAATTCCCCCACTCAAGCTTAAGTGCTAAAAGAGGCATAATGATGCAAAACTGAAATGTTCAAAAATTAGAATGACTTCAGGTAAAGCTTGATCCAGCTCTTCAATTCTTGACCAGGCATGGGGCTTTTCTCACCCTCTATTTCTTTGTGTCACTTTCTATGTGTTGGCTCCATTCTCAGTAGTTTCTACCCTCATGGTTACAAAAGAGCTAATGGTAGCTATATTTTCTAGCTTCAATATCCAGCCAAGAAGAGAAAGTCTGTTTTCCAAATAGTTTAAATAAGTTCTGTAGTTCAGTCTTTCAGGCTATGATTGCCCTGATTAGGGTCATATTCCCACCTATAAAGCAATCATTGCAGCCAGGGGACTTAAGCCTATCAAAACTCACCCCCGAGTTTTTGGAGGGTGGGGAAATCTAACTCAAAACACATGGCTGAGAAATTTAGTCTGTTGGGTCAAGAATAGGAGGTAATTAATACTGAGGCCCTTAAATCTAATAGTACAGGTGTTTGATAACCTTAAACAAAGGAGCTAAATCAATGATATTATATTTCAGCCCCCTGATGTCAGAATCCAGCTGAATGTCCAGGGAGGAGTGAAAGAGATCAACAGTGGTGTGGTAAGAGAGGGAAGCCAGGAAGGAAAAGTGATGGTGTAAAGCTTGGGTACCAACAGCCACTCCAGGGAGCTGAATTCAGACTGTATCTCTGACAACACTAATGCCGGGTAATATTTATTTAGCTGAGCCTAATAAGCAGTGTAAAGAGTCTCATCTCTCAAATTGGCACAGCAAGGGGCCACAGCAGCCAGGCTGCTGATAATTAACAGTGAAATGCCTGGCGTGCTCTCTCCTGCAACATCCAAAGGGATGCCTGGGACTGCTGAGCAAATTCATTTTCTTCTTGCTGGCTGGGATGAGGATGGAGCTTTCTGCAGAAAATTACTGAAGAGGCAGCCAGCCAAGGGCAGAACAAAATGGCTGCTGTGAAAAGACAGGCTGGGCTGAGCAGAGCAACCCATCTCTTACCTGTGGAAGGTTACATACTCACATGCTTTGCATTTTCAGTACCCATAAGCATACCCATACAGGCAAAGGGGAGTTATATTATTTTTAGCTCACAAGTGCTGCAGCTGAAACAGTAGCTGCAGAATCAAAGAATGTTAGAATTCAAATGAACCTTGGAGACTGCAATAAACATTATACAGATGTGTGGCTTGTGAGTTCACGGTGGAGTTGACACAAGGACTCAACACCCCGTCTGTGCCACTGCAGTGTTAATAATAACAATGTCTATGATCTAAATTCTTGAGATTTAACCTAGACACAGATCTTGTTCCCCTTTTACAGCTGAATCATTCAGCGAAATTCATACAGCAAATCATTAGAAGATGGACGACTTCAATACATTTTTTAAAAAATTTATTTTATTGAAGTATTGTTGATTTCCAATGTTGTGTTAATTTCTACTATACAGCAAAGTGATTCAGTTATGCATATATATATACATTCTTTTTCATATTCTTTTCTATTCGGGTTTATTACAGGATATTGAATATAGTTTCCTGTGCTATACAGTAGGACCTTGTTGTTTACCCATTCTATATATAACAGTTTGCATCTGCTAATTCCAAACTCCCAGTCCATCCCTCGGTCACGCCCTCCCCCTTGGCAACCACAAGTCTGTACTCTATGTCTGTGTGGACGATTCCAATACTAATTAGCACTGTCCATGAATAATTCTGGAAGCTCTCTCTAATTAACTAATAATAGTGATGATGGGGATGATAGATAATTATTTAGCTCTCAAAATATACCAGGCAGTGTGCTAAATAATTTACATGCATTACTATTTTGAATTTTAATCCTCATAATAACTCTTTGATGTGGGTGCTACTCCCACTGTATGGTGAAGGAAATTGAGGTTTACAGAGTTTATGAACTTGCCCAAGAACCCATAATTGGTAAATGGTGGAGCCAGGATCTGATCTACCTGGTCTCATTTAAGAGCCTGTACCTGTAACCACTATTAACCTTAACTTTTCCTGCCAGTATTTCAGTGACTCCCACTGCAATTTTTTTTTTTTTTTTTTTTTTTGCTTCTCCAGGAAGAAATTCTCTATCTGGAGAGAACTGGTATCTTTTCCTTTTACCCCTAACAAAAATGTATAAATTTATTGCACTTTGTAGAATTGCTGTTAATGATTTTGATGCATTTTTTAAAAAGATGATCACATGTGAAACACTACATTTACATATTTAAAGACAGTTTTCCTAAATGTCAGTTCAAAATATAGATGTATCAGGATTTGGAAAGGAAATAATTGTTTTTATTGCTGACTCTCCTAGTACTGTGGGTGCATCAGACCCCACCGAAGGCATCCCTGCCAAATAGTCTTTCTTTCTTCTTGAGTCCCCACCCCTGATCGGCATGACTTCCCATCCTCCTTCCTCCAGTTTCTCCAGATGGCAGACATCTTTCGGCCTCCTGGCTCCTGCAACTTCTTCCTACTGAATTGGAGCCAATTCCTGAAATCTAGCTTTCTCCTCTTCAAAAGGGTGTGCATAGCTTCTACAAGGACAAGGCCATCTGACTCCACTGCCTGTTGGCTTCTCTTGCCAATGTCCTTATCTGACCTCGGTTTTTCCTCAGTTGATCCCCATGGAGAGATGACCATTGGTTTGACTTGCATCAAGTTTTCCCGTTGGTCACCATCTCATTTTAATTCTTCTTTCCTCAACTTCACTGTTAAGATCACACTCTTCTCTACTTTGGAGCTGTTTCTACCCCCACTGTAATAACATTATTATAACTTAGGGAAGACAGATTAACTCTGATACTTTAAACTTCAAGCAGTTTTGCCAATTACATCACCAGAGAGCTGGTTCACAGATGACAAAAGAATTGACCATTGATGTATAGGGTATGGGAGGAGCTGCTCTGCATGGAGGAGAAACTCACTTGCCACAAAAGAATGGATAACTGAGGCAGAGACAAGAATCACATAGGACATACATGAGTAAGGTTTGTACTTTTCTCTTTTTCTTTTTTTCTGTCTTAGTTTGTTAGACCTGAATTTGCCCCTATTTCTACCTTCAAGCAATTACTGTCTTATATGATGTAGTCTAAGCTTTTCCTACATTGTCAATAAAAAAATTTGCCTTCCTCCTGTCTTCTAGAAATATGTAATCTGCCTGAATGTTTATGATATGTATAATTGAGCATTTCCCAAAAGTAAGAAGACTCAATTAATGGGGGGCTTATACTACTCATGGAGATAACCTTTAAAAAAAAGGGCAAATATTTCTTCTGCTGGATCTTTTCTTTATCTTCAATGTGAGTACTTCTTACTTTCCCTTTACATCAGTGTTTATATTTTAATTTATTATTATTATTTTCTTTTATGTTGAGCCTGATGAAAGCTATGAGTTTTCTCTCTCCAGTAAAATGTCCAAATCTCTCTCTCTCTCTCTCTCTCTCTCTCTCTCTCACACACACACACACACACACACACACACACACACACACACACACACATTTTGGCCAGAATCTCAAAGTATTCATTGCTGCTCACACTCACAGAAATCCATTCTTCCCACTGCTGTCAGACTAAGATTTCCATAAGATGAGTGAGGTCATTTTACTTTCCTGACCCCTGTCACCAGCAGATAACAGAAAGAAGCCCAAAATCTTCCATGACAATGCTCAAATTACCCTTCCTTTCCATTTATCCTCTGTTCTAGCAACATTCTGTGCATTCTTATCTCTTCATGCCTTTCAGGCTGTTCACTTGACCTGGCATAATTTCCTCTTATTCTCTACCTTGAAGAATCATATGCATTTTTCCCAATCCCACTAATAGCACCTTCTGTGAATCCCTCTATCACACCAACCAACATAGAGGACACAAACAGAATCAGGATTCATCTTTCCTTTCTTTATCTTTCAACTCCATGAAGCTTTAAACTCTTTGATAGTATTTAAGAGCATATAAATCTTAAGATTAAACAGAACCTTAAAAAACATTTTGTAATGCTTTTTTTTTGTTTGCCTCATATCATTTATCAATAATAATAAAATTTTAAAATATTTAATGTGCAACTTTTATGTGTTGGGCACTGATCCAGCCACTGGGGCATAGCATGGAACTTTCTCTATATTGAGAGAAAGAAGGCTAGAAATAAGTTTTAAAAAACAAGTACTTACAAATGTTGAGTATTGAAGGTTCATTACTTTGAGAAATGAGGTAGAGAATGACTAGAACATTAATTTGTTTAATTTGGAGGTCTAGAGAAGCATCTCCGACATTTCAGTTGAAACCTGAATGGTAAGAAAGAGCTGGCGAGGTAAAGATGGGGGGAGTAGAATGTCTGGTAGACGGTACAGCAAGTGCAAAGGCCCTGAGGAGGGAGTTTGATAAAACGAAGACAAAAGGCCAGTGGGGGGTGTTCTTAGTTGAGGTCAGAGAGGAATAAGGAGTTTGGAATTTATTCTAAGTGACATAGGGCCTTCTAAGTCTGCAAGCTCCTTGAGAGCAGACTTATGTGGCCCAGCACAATGCTTGGCAAAAGAAATAATGCTGTAATGAAAAACTTTTTATAACAAAGTCATTTTGAGAATGTTAAGATGCTCCTTATTGTAAACTACTAGGAGAAAGTTGTTTCCTAGGCTATGCTATGTATATCCACAGTCACATTTGGCTAAGAGAAAATTTAGCTATTAAATAACAACCCTTGGATTCCAATTTTCTCCAAGGACCATGGTGGGAACTTTTATGAGCTCGCAACTGTCCAGCTTGCCCTGCAAGTTCCCATTCATTCCACTTTCTTAGATTCTATCTTATCACTGAAATGGTTTGAAGCCTCAGGAATTTTACAAGCTTCAATCTGCTCTTGGCTTTTTGCCTCTAGCATTCAATTTTCACACCTACTTTTATGCATTCAAGAATGGTACTAGACTGGCTTCCTTTCATAGGGTTTTTTTCCATTTCAACACATTTTCAAACATTACTTATTTAGAAGGTTGTATAAAACATATATGTTCAAAGAATAATTGTAAAGCAAATATTTGTGTAATCACCACCTAGGTTAAGAAATGGAATGTTACATTTTAGAAAGTGAGATTTTAGGATGGAAAGCAACCTTTAGAATTGAAATCACCTGGTTTGCACCCATGTTACAGATGAAAAGTCTAAGTCTTAGAATTGGTAAGTGGTTTTATGCAGGCCGTACAGCAGTTACTGATGGTGCTAATGGAGAACCATCAACCCTAAACTAACAGGCACCACAGAGATCAGGGGCTCAGTTTCTCCGTCCAGGCTGTCTGGGCTCTAGATGAACAGTTCAGTTAGAGCTGAGGGGGGAGGAGGTGACTGTATCATGGACGGACAATTATTCCCCTTTCCGGAAGCTTTTGATGAAGGTAGCACTTATGGTCTATTCTCAGGGTGCTTTGCTAATTTCATATGTGGTTGGATTTTTAGCATGGAGTTCTTTCCCATTTTTCTTTTTCGTCACTAATTTGGTTCGTGTTTACAGTCAATATTTTCTAACTATCATAAGATTTTTAGTGAGTAGTGGAATCAGAATTGGATTGGAGTTTTACCTCAGTAGCTTTTTATTCCAAGACAGTTTTGGTTGGAGGAGTGGGGTGTTGTAATCATATCTGATCATTTCTCTAGTAGGGTTGAGATCTGGGGCTGGGTGATTCTGTGTCATTAGCATTGTTTCTCTCTTTCATTCATGTCAAATAACCAATTAACACTAGTACCTTGGAAACACCAAAAGTTGGGAACAATAATCACAAAAACATCTGTATTCCTCTATGTAACTTTTTGCTCCCCACCAGAGACTTTCTTGTACTTCATAGGCAAAAAGGGAGGAGAAACATTTTTGGATTCCTAAGAATTAATTCAAAGGTAGAAAAAAGACTTTATTCCAGGTAGAAAACATGACTGTAGTATGCAAAGAGTGGAGGTGGCCATGATTAATTGGAGATCGTTTGCCTATTTGTGATACTGTGATATCATAAGAAATATATATTTTGTCTTCATCCCAGGTTCCTGGCACAGAGCTCCTAAAACCCTTGACATTTCTGAGTAACAGGGTAAGAGGAGCCTTTGTTATTTGTAATAAGTCCCTTTAATCATACTTGAGTTTATGCTAATGAGGTGACACTTGGAGGATGGGGCTGGTTGCCAGAGGAACACACCATGTATTAGAGTGTTGGAACTTTCAGCCCCACCCCCCAAACTCCAGGGAGGGGAGAGGGGCTGGCGTTTAGGTTAATCACTAGTGGCCAGTGATTTAATCAATTGTGCCTACATAATGGAATTTCCATAAAAATTTTAACTGAAGGGGTTTGAAGAGATTGTTTGCTGAACATGTTGAGGTGTGGGGCGGGGGAGAGGAGGGGAGTAGCATGCCTAGAAAGGGCATGGATGCTTCAAGCCCCCTCATAAACCCCCATACCTTGCCCTATACATCTCTTCCATTATGCTGTTTCTTTGTTGTATTCTTTATAATAAATGGATAATAGTAAGTAAAGCACTTTCCTGAATTCTGTGAGACATTCTTGCAAATTGTCAAACCTGAAGAGGGGTCGTGGGAACCTCTGATTGGTGTCAGAAGTACACTGACAACCTGAGACTTTCAACTAGCCTCTGAAGTGGAGAGCAGTCTTGTGGGACTGAGCCCTTAACCTGTGGGGTCTATGCTAATTCCAGATAGTTAGTATCATAATTGAGTTAAATTGTAGGACACTTAGTTGATGTCCACTAAGAATTGGGAAATTGCTTGGTGTGGAAGAAAACACACACAACACATTTGGTGACAGAAGTGAAAAGTAGAAGAAACTGCCTTTTGTTTTTAATTTTTTTTCTTTATGAATCTAAAGACATTTACATTCAAACATTTAAAAAATACCCTGTGAAGACAAAAAGTTATCTGTAGGAGGAAAGAAGCCTATAACCACTTCCTTCCAAGTTTGTCATCCTTGAATCTTTTCACAATAGCTAAATTAAATTAAAATTTCCACAAAGTATAGTGTTAGTGAGGAAAAAAGTTACAGAGTGATAGCATATCAGTTCAGGGTTCTGGTTGTAATGATGGTGGAAAAGGAGATGGTGGATAGAATGGGGCAAATTACGTAGTCTCCCATTACTAGAGGCAGAATTCTTGAGATAGTGTGATTTATAAACTAGTCACCTATGTATAAACTTTAGGGGCTAGTTATGCAATGGCTAGGAGAACAATATCTGAGGTGCCACCTTTCTCAGATATTGCCCTATTACCCCCTCTTTGGTGATGACCTCATTTCCCTCTGACAGCTACTTCCTGCACTCCTCCTCCCAACTCCCTACTGAGCCATACTCATTATGCAGAAGTCCCTTAGCATTTTATAACCTGAGCTAGAAGATAAAAAGGATGTCTATCCATCATCATCCTTCCCCTTCAGTTACTGATTGATTGATTGATGAATGTACTTTGGTGAATGGCCAGGAGGGAATGAGTGAGCTTTTGGAAAATATATAACTTGGGATCCTGAAAACAAAGTCATTTTCTCTTGAAAAATTCAGGGATATGTGATATCTTCAGAATCAAATGTGTTCCTTTTTTTTGGTGAAGTTCAGCTAAAGATTCAACGTCTTTTCAACACATGCTTCAGATGGTTTTAAAAGTTGGCGTATCAATTTGTGAGTACTTGCAAAAGAGGCTTTCATAATTTTCTTGGCTTAAAAGTCCTTAAACACATGAAGAATGGTTTTTAAAGTAAACTTTTACTGAAATGTAAAATAAATACATGAACATGCACATATAAGTGTACAGCTTAATGGATTTTGGTAAAGTTAGCACATCCGTGCAACCAGGACCCAAAATCAGACCTAGGTCATTAGCAGCACCCCTGATGCCTCTTTCACATCCCTTGCTGGTCACTAACTCCGCAAGGGTAACCACTATCCTGATCTCACATTATGGATTAGTTCTGCTTGTTTTTGAACTTTATACATTTAGTACATACTGTTGTGACTGTTTGGTGTTTTTATTCTTTCAATATTATGTGTGTAGGTTGCATTAATATTATTGCATGTGACCGTAAATCATTCATTCTTCTTTTTTGTTATAGTCATCCATTGCATTAATATACCATGATTTATATTTCCATTCTGCTGTTGATGGACATGGGGATTCCGCCATTTTACAAACAGTGCTGTGACAAAAATTCTTGTACCTTCTTATTATCTTTTAGTAAACACAGATACCAAGAAGATTCTTGATATTTCATCTTCTAAGTTTTATCCTGTCCTTGACCTCCTAATTTTCACCAAATATAGATGAAGTTTCTGAGATGATTACCATGAACTGCTCTCTGGGTAAGTTGGGAGCACATTGTCCAGATGACTGTGATCATTTGGCTGAACCATATCACCATAATCCAGTGGTTAAATTGGATGAATTTGATAAAATGGTGGAAATACCTCATTGGTAGATCACCTCAGTTTGGTTTAAATCCTGGGTCTGTACCCTGACTTCTGAACATTGTTTCGTGTTTCCATTTGGTGATCCAAATTATATCTACTACCCATTATAGATTGTCTTAGAAGTTAATTCTGCCATGTTCAATTGAATCTTTTAAGAATGTGAGAAAACCTGTCTTTTAAAAATAAAATACAGTCCCCTATGAGAATATTATTAAAATTCTATTAGCTGATGAGATTCTGTGAGAATTCACAAAAGAAATGATGTCTGCTCATGGAATCTCCAAATTGCTTAAAATCTGCTTGGATAGAAAAACTGTCTATACATTAGAGCAAAAGATGCTTAAAAGAGGATACTATAGCCAATGTGAGTTATTGTCATATATGCCTCGAAGCTAAACAGATGGCTAATATGGGAATTAGAGTAGAATTATTCATTCTACAAAAACCAATTGAGCCTCTATTATTTGCTCCTCTCTATGCTAATATAATTTACATTAAATTATATTAAATTAAATGTTAATTATATAACATAGTACTGTCATAACATGATCTACTATAATTCCAGAGAGTGATAAGAGCTTGAGAGAAAATAAATCAACATAAGTAGAAGAGTGGGGGCAGGATGTTATTTTAGATAGGGGAGGGAAGGGGGAATCAGGAAATCACTTTGAATGAGTGACACATGCAAAGACCTGAGTGAAGTGAGGGAGTAAACATTTCCTTGATCTGGAGGAAAAATATTCTAGGAAGAGAGATTTGCAAGACCAAAGGCCATGATGGAACCAAGATTGGCATATTCAAGGAGGAGCCAAAAGGACACTGTGGTTGAAGTATAGTGAGTAAGGGAGAGAAGAAGAGGAGGTCAGGGGAGAGAGGAAATGGAAGACAGGGGCCATGTAAGGAATCTGAGTTTTATTCCAAGGTGGATAGCATTCCACTGAATCATAAGTTGGGGTGGGGTGTGTGTGGTTTGATCTGACATACTGTTTAGAAAGATTGATTTGGCTGTTGCATAGGGAATGGATTATAAGTATTAGGAATGGAAGCAAGGCAGTCTCCTCTGAGAAACTCATTTGATTCCCTGGGTTTGGGAAGTGGGAGATATACATGCAGTGAAGGCTACTACAGGGCAGAGTAGGAAATTGTTCCCAAGGAAAAAGGGGGTCTATATAAGTGAGCTAATTGCCAGAATTTCAGTTTGAGAAGATATCAGATGAACCCCTTTTACCCCTTTATAGATGAGAAAAATTAAGGCTCAGAAAGCCTAAGTAACTTTCCTAAGGAGAAGATGTGATAGCCACATTGAAAACATGAAGAAATTTGGAGAAAGGTAATTTCTACCACTAAGTGAAATGATTCATGAAATAAAGTAAAATTTTTGGTAAAAGTCACAAATATTTTTAACTTGAGAGTTCAATCTCTCTCTCTCTCTCTCTCTTTATTTATTTATACTTTTTGTAAAACAAAATAACCAGCTTACCATCTTGAGATAACTTTAGGAAAGCAATATTGACTCTGAACTTTTTAACAGCAAAGTCCATATGCTGGCCATATGATGGGTTCTCAATAAATAATTGCTGAATGATTACTTGATGAACCTGGGAATCAGAAGAATTCTGAAATGTGGTAGAAAAAGAGAAAAAGAAACAGCACTGGCTCTGTACTTAGCACTGTGTTAACATTGAGAAAGAACAATTAAAGTATTAGTCAGCACGTTTTAGATTATAAGTGACAGAAACTCAGTTCAAACTGATTTAAGCATTAAAGAACACTCATTAACCCATGTAATTAAATCTAGGGGTATAGACTGGGTTCAGGTATGGCTGGATCCAGGGCTCATATGGCATTGAAAGAATTCTGTCTTTGTTTCTCTCTCTTTCCATTTATTTGTTCATCTTTCCTTCATGTTGGCTTAATTTTCAGTCTGAGTTTCTTTACGTAGAAGTCCTCCTACAGTTATAAGCTTATGTCTTCCAGTTTATTAACACCAACAGAAAGACTTTTCTTTTCCCAAATGGTTCTATCAAAAGTCTTCAGGTGCCAGGCCAGTCAGCCCAAAGGAAGAGTGAAGAGTGACTAGCAGAAGTTGGTAGAATGGATAGTGGCAGGTAAAACAACAAAGGCCTACTACCAAAGTGAAAGAAGAAAAAGGGAATCTTGCAGACAAAGAGGTAATTTCTGCTTATGAAATCCCTCTAAAACCTGAGGCACCTTGGGAATTCCCTGGTGGTCCAGTGGTTAGGGCTCATGCTTTCACTGCCAAGGGCCCCAGTTCAATCCCTGGTTGGAGAACTAAGATCCCACAAGCCATGTGACATGACCAAAAAAATAAATAAATAAAAAATAATAAAACCTAAGGCACCTCAACTCTAGAGCAAGAGTTGCCAGCTCAGTATTCAAAAGTCTCCTCTGCTTACAGTACTAACAGTGCAGATATTTATAGGTATTTTCAAAAGCTCTACATATTCTCTTTCAGGCTTCCTGAGGCAGCTAAATTTTCCCAAGGCCCCCTGAGAAATTGAACAGACTTCTTCTTGGGTGTATAAGTGTGTTCACAGGACCAACTGCCACTGTCATGTTTCTCCCCTCCTCACAGATGCCCCAGTCATTGGTATGAAGACCCAAATGCCCATGGTTTATCTGTATCTCTTTAAAGATATTCTTCATGTTTATAAAAGGGACAATGATCCCAATGTCTGCTTTCCTCAGAAGTTCAAGTGCTAGGGCAATGGAATAGCAGACCAAATGGGATGGTGACTTCAGGCAAGTGTGTAGCTTTTACTCTGTGATGAAGACAACCAAAGAAACAAACTGCTTTCCTATACTCCACTCAAAATGCCCACCAAACATCCTCCCAGCCAGCTGAAATATAAGTCAGCTAAGGGACTCTAAAACAATTAAATTAATTGAAAACACATTTTATAAAAGAAATTGAATAGATTGTTTGAGGTCCCAGGGCATCCACTAATGAATGTTTGCCTCAGCATTTGCAGCTTCATTTTGCCTCCCCAATTACAACATTTCTGAAATCCACTTATTTTTCCTTTGTGTACAAATTCTGAGACTGTGTGTTTCTAGTCATGGCTCCATAAGAGCAGTATTAATCATCTTCACAACTTTTGTCATATGTGCCACATCATCAAGGTTCAGTGAAGGCCAGAAAAGACACTCTAGGTATGTCAAGCAGAAGGGGATTTAATTCAGGGAGATAAGTGTTTACAAAATGGTGGGAGGAGTGGAAGTCAGAGACACCAGTGGAATTTTGTTTTCACTCTCAAAGAAAAAAAACTGTGCTTATCACATTTCCATTCTTGATGCCTCCATAACCACCTCACTCCCAGGAGGCTGTTGACTAGAAAGTGGAACCCTGAGTCTGACGCTTGCATGCACTCAAATCTCTCAAAGCTTACTAACCCACTGCCTCCACTGCAGCAAGACTACGTCTACTTTATTTCTGCCTTACAAAACTCAGGCAACTAATTGGCACAATGTAATTCATATACAGAACCCTGACAACAAGGGTGTCTTCAGAGTGTAATTTTAAGACTTCCAACCTCTTGGAAGGAAAAGACGAGGTTGAGAGAACTAATCCAAGAATATGCCACTTGCACTCACTTTACAAATTAAAGTTATTTTAAAAAGAGACCTTATATTTATACTGTAAATGAAAATCCTGGATCATTTGCCATTAAAAGAAGGTATTTGTCAAAGTAAATGCAAGAAATTATTTTGCCTTAAGTTTCCCAAAGATATTTTTTTTCTCTCTGAGGGAACAGAATAATTATAAAAGGCTCTTCTCCCAGGCTCTCCCCAAACTGCACTATTCACCCACGCTACCCCCATCTACCCATTTTGTGTGAGCCAAAAGCGAATATTTGCAATTAAATTACAGCTCATGTCTCAATAAAGCAGATGTCTGCATGAGTCATATTTAAGCTTTTTTTTTCCTGTGGGGGGTGGAGAGGACCACTCAGAACCTCTCAGCCCCAGCAGCACACAACAGTGCACTTTGGGAAATGCTTTATTGGGTTATAAGCACCTTGAAGTTGCTTTGATCTCCTTTGTCTTAAGTTCTAGGATAGACCCCCACATTAAAAAAAGAAAAATTCCAACCTGGAGTTACAAATCTAGGAAGGAAGAAAATCAGGAAAGAGAAATTCAGTGAATTTCAGGGAGTGAAACAAAGACCAACAGTGAATTTAAAGTAGTTGCCTTTGTCTGGTGGGGAGGAGGGAGGGAACCTGAGGTCACTCTTGCAAGTATAGCCACAAGCCCTGGACAAGAGTTGTCCATTTAACCCAACTCCTTTCCTGGTGCTTTGAGCCTGTCTTCCCTGTTAGCATGTAACCAAACCCATCTCTGCTATGAGACCATCACTTTCTCCTTTCTTTCCCCCACTTCATCTTGATCAGCATCCCCTTAACCTCCCATCCCCAACTCTGCTTCATTTGTCTTCAGAGCAGTCACCACTACCAGCTTCATCTTACTGTCTGCCTTTCAAAGAGCTCCATGACTGTCTGTTTTGTTCACAGCAGAATCCACAGCACCTAAAACACTGTTACAAACACTCAATTCACATTAGTTGAACGAATAGCAAGCAGGTCAGTGAGTGGCCAGCCTGCGAGGCTCAAGCCAGACCAACCCAGAAAGAAGCCCCGACCCAGCTCAGCCTCACTTCGGACCTTCTATGTGTCATAGAATGTCATATTGATCAAAACATTTTACGATGAAACGCCCTTCAAACTCCAGACCGCCTGAATAACACATAGGTCTTCATGTTGTTGTAAATTCAATATTGAGATAATGTTGGTGGTTTCCTCTTTTGTCTTAGAGGACAACAAAGAACTACCTCTTTTCATTCTCTGAGCCCCAGTTTCCTCACCTGGAAAATGGGGAGGATTTTTTTGGTGTGTGATTCATCACTTGTTGCAGAGGTCATACAAAATGATGCATTTATCTATGTATTTCATCATTTAAGAAGTAGTTTTATGAGTGCCTACCATGGGCAAGGCCTTTAAATGGCATCTTCTCAGTGTGGCCCTTTATAACCACCTTCTGTAATATTTCAGCCCTCCCCCCTCAGCATTCCTAATCCTCCTTCTCTGCTCTGTTTTTCTGATAAGTGCTTTTTATTCTCTAACTTAATATATATATATTATTTATTTATATTATTTATTATAGGTATCTATTTAATTTTTATTTTATGTCTCCCCCTTCTAGGTTTCTAGGTTTTAAGCTCCATGAGAGGGAATTTTTGTTTGTTTGTTTGTTTGTTTTGCTATTGTTTTTCCAGGCCTGCCCCATTGTGGGCATTTAATAAATAATGTCGACTGAATAAACAAATGTTCCATGCTCAGAGTACAAGTGCTGATATAAACCAGGCTACCATATAAAACTCAAATTTATCCCTTATTAGAGAAAACTCACTGAAGAATGTGTGTTCTGTACAGATGGCTTGTACAGAAGGGTTGGAGTTGGGCTGAAGGAACAATTGGGGAGCCAGTACGTAACCCAGGCAAGAGATGACAAAGTGACTGAACTCAGGCAGCATCTGTGAATGAAGGGAAAGGGACAATTAGAAAGTATTAAGGATAAAGAATTGCAAGGTTTGGTGGGTGCTTAGATGTGAGATGTGGTGGGAAAAGTGAAATCAATGTTGAATCCCTCGTTTCTGGATTGGGAAACCTGGTGAGTGATGATGAGTTGCACTGAGATGGGGATATTGGAGAAGGAAGCGGTGGGTTTTTTTTTGTTTTTGTTAGTTTGTTTGTTTGTTTTGGCTACTCCACGTTGGAGAAGAAGTGGTTGGAGTTTTTCTGGCTTTTGTTTTGTTTTGGCCACTCTGTGTGGCATGCGAGATCTTAATTCCCCGATCAGGGATCGAAACTGTGACCCCTTCAGTGGAAGCACGGAGTCTTAACCACTGGACTGTCAGGGAAGTCCTAGAAAGTGGTTGTTTGAAGGAAAAGCATGGGGAGAGAATTTGTTGTCAGGTACCTATGGGCCAACAGATGTTCACCAGGAGGTGAACCAGGGCTCTGGGTTGAGAAGAGAAATTTAGGCTGGAGCTAAAGATTTGAGGGCTATAGTTCTAGGCCCTAAGGACAGCATGCAGAGTGAGGAGGAGGAAGGGCCAAGGGGAACACCATCATTTGGGATAAACAGAGAGAAAGAAGAGCTGCAAAGAGAACTGAGAGCAATCAGCAGAGTAGGAGGAAACGAGGGGAGATTTTTCAAAGAGGGAGAAGCCAACGGCATCAGATGTCAGAAAGTTATCAAGCAGCACAAAGAATGAAAAGTTTCCACTGGATTTGGCACATGGAGGGCCAGGTGACAAAATGGACATTCTGACAGGAAGCTGAAGATTCTTACTTCCCTTCTCATCCTATTTCTCCATAGACTGAGGAGCACCCCTTATGCTCAAAAATAAGCCTTTTGCCTGTTCCATTGGTGCTGACCCCAGAGTTCTGCACCATGGATGATGGAAAAGACTTCCATTTTTTTAAAATCCAAAACTATTAAGATCTCCTTCAGGCTAAATAACCACAATTCCTTTACTTTACTAACAAACGTGGTGTGCTGAAAAGTTCTGGAATTGGGAGCCAGGAAACCTGGGCTGATCTAGCTTAAGATCTGTTATGGCTAAAGGGTGACCTTGAACAACACATGGAGTTTTCTTTCAAGTCAGTTTTCCTCATCTGTAAAATTCTGGGGTTGGCCTAAATCAGGTCCCTGGGAACATGTATCAGGAGTAGTTGAGTGATCTTTTAGCTTTAACATTTATGAATTAATGAAATCCACAGTAGATATTTATTAAAGATTCTACAAGTATCCAATTTCTATTGCATTCCAATAATAATTTTGTTTTTGGATTCATTTCAGTTCCTCTATGTATTAGGCACCTAGAAGCCTAAACATTACACAGAGGTTTCTAGCATGGTCATGACTCAAGCAGCAGAGTATATAAGAAGATGGAACAAAATACATACTCTATACCTCTGTCACAGGCTGCTGGCTGTTGTCAAGCCACTAGTGATTCATTTAGTATTCTGGTTGCAAAGAAGCAGAGCTAAGTCATTCACATTATTCTTATGGTTTCTTTTAAATGTAATTAATCCTAATTAAGACAATATTCACCAAGGGTCCTGAAAGCAAAACACAATGATAAAACCACCTGTCTATTAATTTAATAGATTTCTTACAGGTAGCTGAGAAAATTTTGTTATTTATGTCGTGTGTTTTCCCAGTGTTTCGCCAACATGACTCAAATGCCAGTGAACTTCTCCCACTTTGTCTCTTAAAGAAATGGAGCCAGTGAGAATGGAAGAACCATGGTGGTGTTGAAAATGTGGTCTTTGAAGTTCATGTATGTAACTGTAGTAGATTATTGTTTAGCTTGTCTCCACTCCTTCCCCCCCATCACCCCCAACCTCCAAGGAAAGTGTGGACTTTCTTGCATAACTGATATTGGTCTTGACCATGTGTCCTGCTTAGGCCAATGGCATATGGGTGGAAGTGACAGGGTCACTGCTGCTTGATGTCTTTCTGACATCAGACACTGTTGGCTTCTCCCTCTGTGAAATGACATCTTAGACAGAAGGAGACAGTGCATGTTTCCACTAGTGCTTCTGGAAACTTCTTCTCCATCACGAGAAGGGTTTCTCCCTGGTAGCTGCTCCATTTTCAGCCTAAGTCTCAAAATGAGATTTATGAAGCAAAATTGCCCCAGTGGACGTACAGATTCCAAGTGACCCCAGCTGACTTGTGGACCCTGACACAATATCTCCTTCAGATAATGCTTTTTTCTGTACCCAGCCACAGAAAGAGTAGAAGGCGGCTAGCAGCAAAATGATCTGACACTTAAGAAGAAAATCAGTGGCAGATGTCTGCCTTTATGCTTTCTCATCTAATCCTTACAAAAAACATGTGAGATGACTTAGTTCCTATTTTTCAGTTAGGAAAACTGAGGTTCGCAGAGGGTAACTAACTCAAATTCTAATTCCAGTTCATCTGACTTTCAAGATTGTATTATTTTTCAACTACAAAAACCAATGTCAACTCCCTTTTATGGCCTGTTAATATTTAAATAAAAATGATTTTATCATGGAAAAAACCTGGATGGAGGAAGCAGGGAACATATATTCAGCCCCTTTGACGGAAGAGTGACATAGCATATGGTTTCAAATCACTTGGAGAGGCAAGGAAACTTCCCTGAGTTTGCAAATTTGCCTTTGAGGACTCCAGGCATGGGAGGTGTGTCAGAGTCAATATATCTGCCCAGGGGTAGATTAGGACCAGGTGACTGCCGAGCTGTTCACTGTCTCCTTCTGAGCCACCTGCTGCACTCACCAAATCACTGTGCAGCCTGAAGATAGGTGAGGCAAAAGGTAACCTTGTGCCCTCTGACTTTTGCCTCTCTCTCTCGGGGCTTTTGAAACCATGTTGGTGGCAACCAGTGGCCACCAGCTTACAGGCACAAGTCATTTGAAGTAATAAAACAAGAGGTAACTCTGGCCAGAGCCAGCCATTGGATTTTCAAGGGTTTTAGTTTTCCTTCAAGGAAACATGGTTGTATAACTGAATCAATTTGCTGTACATCTGAAACTAACACAACATTGTTAATCATATATGCTCCAATATAAAATAAAAATTAAAAATGCTTAATAAGAATATAGATTCAAAATTATTTCTGATAATGATAGTTGACCTAAAATTGAAAATAAAATCTTAAATTTTGCTCCCCTCACCACCAAAAAAGAAAACACGTTTTCTTCAAAGGGTCAAATGGTGTATATCAGTTATGTGTGTGGACACTAGAGCCAAGTTGCTCGAATCCCAGCTCTTCTAATTCCTCGTTGTGTAACCGTTGGGATGTTATTTCCTCTCTTCGATGCCTCAGTCTCTCATCTGTAAAACAGACTCATCTATTAATTGCACGCACATGTCCTGCCATGGGCCGCAACCTTGATTCCATGTGCTGCGGATGGAGCAGTGAGTAAAACCAACCAATGTCCTTCTGTTCTAGAGGAGACAGATGATAAACAGGTCTATTTGTAACACAATTTTAGCGAGTGCTAAATGCTATAAAGACAAATAAAGCAGGGTAAGGGATGGAGAGAGGAGGAAGAAATGGCCATATTACAAAGGGCAGAAGAGAGAAGGCTCTTGGAGGAGATAAAACACTGAGAAGGCCAGAATATTGTGAAGGGAGAGAGCCACACAGTATCTAAGGCAAGAGTATTCTAAGCAGAGGGAGCGGGAATAGTAAACAAAATACAGCAACTGTACCTACTTAACTGGAGTGCTGCAGGAGTGACAGGGGATAATACGTGTAAAATGAGGCCATAGAATCTACCCTGTGAAGGCAAGCCCTGCAGACATCACAGGATCTCAGAGATGAAAGAATCATAAAGTTCGGTTCCACCCTTTCCCTTATAATGCACGTGTCTCCTACAATAGTCACGAAGCTTCAGTTTAAGTGCCTGTCAAGATGGGCAGCTCCTACCTCAGCAGGCAGGGTCTGGCCTCCGTGGTTGGGGGCTTTTCTTTGTGAGGAAGCACCTTGTCCCCTGAGCTTACATCCTACATCCGACGCACAGGAATCACAGAAACCTACCTGCTGCCTCTTTCACATGCCGCCGCCTCCAACGTTTGAAATACTTTCATCTCAGCTCCATCAGTTCCTTCAACCATTCCTTATCTGTGTGGCTTCCGGATTCCTCACTGTTCCATTTGATCATTTCAAACGCACTGCACAGTACGCTCAGTCTCTGATAGATGGGGGAGGGGGTGTGTGTGTGCAGCAAATGGGGAGATCAGTGCTGGAGGCTGGAACCTTCCCACTCAAAAGCTCCTTCCTATAAGCAGAGTCCCGAGATAAAGAGGAGTATGTCTCCTCTTCTCCGTGGGTGCCTGCTCCTGCCTGGCATAACCCCAGCCTGCACCAATCTGAAATCACACCTAGGGTGATGCTTAAGAGAATTAGTTGACTGACTAGTGCTTCCAGTTTCCTGGGGAAGAGAGAAGAGAGGGCAGGAGGTGTTGGGGGACACGGTGAGTGGTGGTGGGTTCAGGACAGATGTGATTGCCATGTTATTAATTAAACATCAGATTAAGGGGATTAGAGTAGAGCTGATGAGTCAGAAATCCTAACTTCCATTTCCTGTGAGCCAGTCAGCTGGGTCCTTCTCCCCAGCCTCAGCTCAGCTCTCACCTCTGCCAGCTGCCTCCTAAAACAAGCCATGGCTGCAAGGGTGAGAGGGTGTAGATGACTCAGCACGAGCCCATCCCAGTTGCTAGAAGATAATTCCGAGGAGAAATCTGCCTGCTGATAGATGACTGGGGCCATGTTGTCTTTAGAGCTTACCTGCTTTGGAGCGGATTCTCCTTGGCATGACTTCTGAAAGGATGGGCAGGTTTCATCACTGTGGAGCACAGGCCTGAATTTTAAGCAAAGCATTCAATGGTGTTGTGAAGTTCTGTATCATCTTTTTCTGGTTAAATTATTGGACAAACATAGACATTTGGGACGGTAGGCAGAAACAGGAGATAACAGTAAACACAGTCATGTTTTGACCTGTTTTATTCCTTTGTTTCAGTTTTTATACTTAAAACAAAAATCTTAATTCTTAAATTGAATGTAGGAAGGGACAGTGCAAGTAAAATTGAGGCAGCCCCTCAGGCTGATCCAATATTAAGCGATAGTCACAGCACAAAGAGCCTCTAATCGCAACTTCACAGTGATTTATCTGCTCTCCTGGGCCGGCTTGATAAAGCAGCCGCACCACGGACGTTCAGATGATGCCACTCCAGGACTCAGTCTGCTGGAAGCTGCCAATTGGCTGAGTAACTGCTGGAAAATAATGAACCAGTTTCTCATTGGTTGATCTGTTTGACTGCCAGGCAGGGTGGGCAGGGCCAGGAATTGGATGGGGGCCGGTCCATTCCAGGGCACCAGGCGATCGGAGCTTGAAGCTGTCCAAACCGGGCAATCTCCCACTTGGGGATCCTGACACCGTCAGCCACAAGAATTTGCAGACTCATCCTACCTGACTCAAAGCTTTTGCTGTTGTGGAAAACGTGATTGCAGAATTTTACTGCCTTCTGCTGTTTGCAGACATGTTTTTGGTTTTTGTTTTTAACACCGTGGAAGTGGGAAATTACTGTCCCCCGAGCCCTCTGTATCCAACCAAAGCCCAGTGATTCGTCAGAGGCAAACTCCTGCGTGGATGTTTTCTTGACTATTATCATGAAGTGCGCGATAATCTGTCTCCCCTAAACTCCTAGAACTTCAACTGTTAGATCAGTGGGTCTCAAAGATCGTTGTGCTTGGAATTTCCTGGGCATTCACTTAAAATGCAGGTTCTTATTAAGCAGGTCTGGGGTGGGGCCTTGCATCTCTCACAAGCTTTCAGAGGATCCACACTTCTGTAGCAAGGGTCCATTTTCTTGACAACAGAATTGGGCTGTGTGTGACCTTGCACATTTCTCCTGATATAGCCAAAGCTTCCCCAGGGCTTGTATGCTCTCTGCCTTTTTACCCTCCCTAGCACCTCAACCAAAGCTGTGTGAACAGATAGTGCTAACAAATATTTGTGGAATAAAGAAACTCCTATATGGGAGAAACAACGTCTCTGCCTCATCAGCACAATGACTCATGCAGGAAAGGTGCTCAATAGTTATTCATTGAATGAATCAATGAATGAATGAATGATCTGCCGGTATCTAGGAGGCTGGTGAGAGAATAACAAAAAAGAGAAGACTAAATCTAAGAGATTTTTAAGCTCTGCTTGCTTGAATCAAGCAGGTGGGAAAAGCATGGAAGCAAATTCAGGAAACGTGGCATCTGGAATTAACACCCTAGCCACGTGGCATCTAACACGTACGTTGCTAGGCCATTTCTGTTGTGAAGATTTTTAAACGCATTTCCACTGTCACAGTAGGCTTTTGAGTGAATCTGCTGATCTGCCCTGTTTGGGGTACTGTGGAGAGGTACACAACAAGGAGTGGGAAACGGTACCATTTACTCTGGCAAAGCTCGGTAGGAAGTAAGTCTTGGGCTGCCTGAGAAACAGTGAACCCTCAAGCAGTGATTTTGAACTGATTCTTTTCAGTGACCTTCACCTCCTTCTTTCCTTGCTTCTGACCACCCACCAACACTCACTCCAACACACAGACCACTTTTTGACCTTGGCCTGGAAACCTGACCTTCCTTCTTGCCTAGTTTTATCAGCTGAGAGGTTGTATCAGTGTCCTGGCCATACACCTGGACCCTGACTGCGTAAAGAGGCCACAGCTGTTCATAGAGGGGGGTAGCCATCTCCCAACATTGGGGAAGGAGAACCATTGATGGCAGCAAGGTGAAAGCAAACTGGGCAGCCAGGAGAAACAGGGAGGCCACAGGTCAAGGCCGCAGCAGGAGTTCTACTCTTCAGACTTAGGGAGATGACTAAGTATACACTGTGGTTTTATAGCCCACAAACTTTGTCACCTGCCCTAAGTAGCTCTCTGACCAGCCTGTGGTACCCCTTTCCCTTTGCCTGTTTCAGAACATCTGCCATTAGAGCCAACCTTTTGGGTTTGGAAATAAATCAGACAATAGCTTTGGAAGGCCACTGTTAACTGTACCTTTGACATCTGGCATCTGTAGGGGTGGTGAGGGGGGAGCTGCAGGCTTCCTTGGAGTCTTCCTATGTCAGCACCAGGCAGGCAGAGCCCTGGGTATTTTCCAGCCACCTCCAGCTGTATTTGGGGGGGCATAGAGACTAGATAAGTGTCACTGATTTGAACCCTGAGCTTTGCTGATCCGGAATCATCCTGGCTGTTGGACTGGCACAGGGCTCAGGGTCAAGGGAGAGTATCCAGATGTCTCCAAGCCACGTGAGCAGGTCTGCAGCCTGGAGATGCTTTCTGGAGGGGCAGAAAGGGACGGTGAAGCCCTAGGGTCCTCAGCCCCTGCAGGTGTAGCCAGGCATGCCCTGAGCTGTACCTGTCTCACATTACTGCACCCAGCTTTCCAGCCAGCTCTGCAGTCTGGCTGGCTTTGTTTGCTGCAGTGCCGTGTCCCCTCTGGCACAGGTGGTGCGGATGCTCTGCAGGGCCCAGCAGAGGTGCACCAGGCAGCCTCCAGTGTCCCTGCGTAGCTGAGAGCACCGCAGTGAGGGCTCCGGCCAGCTCTGGGCTGGCTGCCAACAGCCTCTTGCAGACTGCGTCACAGCACAGATCTCTTGCTTGCAGGCAAGGGAGGAGTATGGAAAGCTTGGGACTTGAAATGTCTCTGGTGCTGCTTCATCCCCCTTTCCACACCCCTCTGCTGTTTCACGTGGTTCCTCATTCCTTTTCCTTTCCTCCACCTTGCCCCCTCCCCCGCCCCCGCCCTTATCACGCTGACACATTTGTGTCCTTATGACGGCTTTTCATGTCAACCTCCAAACAAAATGACTCACACCATAGTGCATCCCATCAGGACAGCGCTTTCTAGGGAGAAACAGGCTGGCTGACCTTATTACGCGTTAGGCATGTCAATGGGTTTCAGCGTGAAGTAATGAAAATTAGCAGTTTCCATCTAGAGGCCTTCCCTGCATGGAACCAACAGGGTTCCCTTGCTACTCAAGTTCACCTTTCTGTATCTTGATTTCCCCATCTGTAAAATGAGAACAGTTACTCCTCCCTTCTCTGTTTTACCAGGCCTTTGAGTATCATGGGGAATATTAGAAGGTTTCATAAACTTTAGTGTACAGGAAGTTACCTGGGGAGCTTGTTAAAATGCAGATCCTGATTCCATAAGTCTAGGGTGAGGCCTGAGATTCTGCATTTCTAACAGACTCCTGGGCTAATGGATGCTGCCGATCTGTGTATCACTCTGAGTAGTGAGGGGCTAGTAAATAAGAGGACAATTTGAACATCATGAAGCACCAGGAAACTGTAACATTTTAATTATTCTATGTGTTTGTCCTTCTAAAAAGCACATTTGCATCTTTAAAAGAGTCTTCCCATCTTTAATTCAGATGAATGTCATTATTTTTGACATCTTAGAGAGCTACTAGAGAGAAGATGTAAAGCTAAGAGGGACTGACTCTCATTTCTGTTGTCACTGAAGCTGCCTCTTCCTTTTTTCTCCCCTTTCCTCCTCTCAGAGCTGGGATTGAATATGGATTCAAATGCAATTTCTTACCTAAGCAACCGATTGTCAGCAGGTGAGCAAGGGTGTTGGGTCATTCCCCAGGCCAGATGAGGTCATTCCCCAACCCCAAAAGAGGGGTTGATTGAAAGCCATTGTTTTCTCAAGAGAAAGAGTATATATGGGCATCAAAAGGCATGCAGAGTTGGCCCTCCATATCCAAGGGTTCCACATGCTCAGACTCCACCAACTGTGGATTGGTAATACTCAGAAAAAAAAAATACAGAAAGTTCCAAAAAGCAGAACTTGAATTTGCTGTGCATGGGAAATGTTATTTATATAGCATTTACATTGTATTAGATATTATAAGTAATCTAAGGATGATTTAAAGTATATGAGAGGGAGAATGTGTGTTGGTTATATGCAAATGCTGTGTGCCATTTTATATAAGGGACTTGAGCAACTGTGGATTTTGGTATCCAGAGTGGGTCCTGGAACCAATCCCCTGAAGATACTGAGGGAGGACTGTATAAGAATGTTTATAGCACCACTATTTATTAAGTCAAAGCCGGAAAGAACCCAAATGTCTAATAGTAATAGAATAGAATAAATAAATTGAGCTGTATTCATACAATGGAATACTACAGAACAATAAAAAATGAATCAACTACCATAACATGTACCCTCATATATAGATCCTATAGGTGAAATTTGTTATCAAACTCAAATTTGGCTGTCCAAGAATCCAATACTGAGAGACAAGAGTTGGGCAAAGGGAAAGGTAGCTTTATTGAGGAAGCTGGCCATCCTGGGGAGAAGGTAGACTCATGTCCCAAAGACTCAACTCCCAACTCCTTAGGTTTTGCTTGGAGATTATATAGGGAAAGGGGGAAGGGGGCTACATGCTGGGGAGGGGGCAATATTCTATTTTCAGAGATAATTGTCTCAACCTTGCAATTCTAAGTAGTCATCAGGTCTTGCTTGCAGTTGGAACATTAGCTGAGCCATAAGTTTCTGGTCAGCTGGGAGGGCCCCTGCACAGTCCTGCTCAGTTTCAAAATGATGAGCAGGGCTTCCCTGGTGGCTCAGTGGTTGAGAGTCCACCTGCCGATGCAGGGGACACGGGTTTGTGATCCGGTCTGGGAGGATCCCACATGCTGCGGAGCGGCTGGGCCCGTGAGCCATGGCTGCTGAGCCTGCGCGTCCAGAGCCTGTGCTCCACAACGGGAGAGGCCACAGCAGTGAGAGGCCCGTGTAAGGCAAAAAAGAAAAGCAAAAAAAAACCCATAAAAAATGATGAGCAGACATAAGACATGCTGTATGATTCCATTTATATGAAGTTCAAAAACAAGCAAAACTAACTAACAGGGTTACTTCTGTATGAGGTAGCAGTGTTGACAGGGAATGGACATAAGGGAGTTTCTAGGGCCTAGAAAATGCCTTCATATTGGTCTGAGTTGAACTCTTAAGATTTGTACAAATTATTGGATGCTTATTACATCATAAAAAAGAAAGTTTAAAGCTACAAAAGAGAAAGGCTAGTTCTAATTTTACCCCCACATTTCACATTTTTGGGTCCTGCTCTCCTTCTCTCCTTTATGACACATATTTTATTAAATGGAAGCCCCTATAGGCCATACTAGTCAACTTCCCTGATTTGCTGTCTGCTGGCTTCCCAGGTACCTCTGCTGGACCATGGAACAGAAGTAGAACCTGCCTTCTCATCACTTCCCCTGTGACTGCACAGAAGGCTTTAGGCTGTGTTGTTTGCTGCTCACAGGTTCTCCTCTGAGCTTGAACCCTGCCCCTGCCCCGGTGCTGTGTCCTCTGGTTACCAGAGCCCTTGCTCTCTCTAGGGCTCTGAACTGCAAACCTGCCTCCCCAAGTCCAAAATCAGGTATGCAGAGCTCTTTGTACTTGGAAGTTTAATGCTTCCCTCCCACATTTGTGTTTATCCAAGAAGGGTCTGAAAATTGTGGGGCATCTGTTGTGAAAGTATCTGTTGCCACAATAATGCTGCCTAACAAGCCCCTCCAAAACTCAGCATCTTCAAACAACAATCACTATTAGTTCTCAAGGTTATGGTTCAGGTGGGCGGTCCTTCTGCTTGGGGCTCTGCTGACCTCTGCTGTGCTTGCTTGTGAGTCGGTGGTCAGCTGGAGGATGACTGCTCAAGAATGGCCTCACCCGCATGCTTGTTCGTCAGCTGGCTGCTGGCTGGGGGGATGGCACGGCTGTCCCTCATCCTCCAGCAGACTAGTCTGGATATTGTCACATGGTGATAGCTAAGGGTCTGAGAGAGAAGGGTGCTCAAGGGCACTGGAGGTGAGGCTTGGAGCTGGAAAAACATTCCTTCTGCTCTATTTTACCCATCAAAACAAATCACAGACCAGCCCAGGTTCCAGGGGTGGGAAACACAATCTGCATCTAGCTTAGAGAAACTGCAAAATCACATTGCAATGAGTGTGCAAGGGGTGGAAAATCAGGGCCATTTTTTGTTTTTTTTTTTTTGTATTCAATCTACTACATGTGGCTGGGGTATGAAAACAGAGGCATTGGAAATCAGGTCTTTTCCCTTCTGCAAAGCATCTGTGGGGTAGCAGCTGCTCTCCAGGCCTCCTGTAGCCTTGACTCTGACCCCACAAAACCAGTCAAACCTGTTCTCCAGCCTTCTTTTATGCTTTATTCCTTTGGGGCTCAGCAGACTTTTAATCCTGCTGGTCAAATAAATGTGTGGAAACCTGAGTGAGCACATAAAAAGGAAATGTTTTAGGTCAAGTTTCCCAGAAGAGCCCAGAATGGGGATTTTCGTCAAGTGATTTGTTGTGGAAAGAATCTCAGGAAAGGGGAGGGGACTAAGGTGTGGGTGTGTTCTCCCACTCTGAGACAAGGAAGCTGGGCTTGTTTGCCCCATATCTGTCAGTCATTGGCTATGGCTGCCCCTGGGTGAGGGGAGACACACATCTCCATTGCTGTGGCTTCCATCAGCCTTGGGAAATTTTCTAGAAGATGTAGTCATGAGCTCTTAATAGCAACACTCAGAGCAGCTGGGGAATGGGAATGTGATCCAGGAAAGGGGGTTCTGGGCTGGACCCCAAGAGCATTTGCTAACAGAGGCACTATTTAGAAACTGAATTCTGAACTCAAAGAAGATCTAGGGAAAATTTAGCAGAGACCTGATAACTGTGTCCCAATTTTGATGAGTTGTAATGACACATAGAGGAACCCATTCTGTACATTCTGTAGGCAGATCTAAGATCCATAATTGGACTCTCAATAGAGGCAGATTTGGGCTTAACAGAAGGGGAGAACATTGCATAATTTGAGAATTCTGAAAATGAAAAGGAAGGCCCTGGGAGTGGTGAATTTTTGAAAAAGAGATTGGGCAACATTCGGTGGGAAGATAGTATAGGATATTAGTTAGGTTCTCAAAGAAAGAAACCGAGGGATGATGACTAAAATCCCACATCCTTGAGTTCTTGATGTTCTGGTCAGAGATTCAAGAGGGAAGAGTATAAAGAGGACATTCATTCAGGGCAAATACACTTCTTCTATTAATACAGAGCTTTGACCTCAATCCGTTGTTTATCACCCCCAGCTCTGCCTGGCTGGGCCACATGCCAGCTGAGAGGTAGATTGAAGGGAACTTCATGAAGTCAGAGTGAGCCCTGGTGAACATGCAACATCAGCTAAAAAGGAGAAGAGAAAGGTGGACGTTTAAAGAAATGTCAAAATAGACCCCAAGAAGAACGGTCACCCAAAACAACATTGCCCAGCCCTGCCTTTGAGTCTTATTGGAGGTAGACCCTCACATATTTGGGTGTTTGGCTTGGCACAGAGTCCAGTGGAATTTTCTCATGCCTCTAGTCTGGCTGCACAATAAAATCACTTGGAGACCTTTTAAAAACCTTATTGTTCAGCTTCTTTCCAGAACAATAAAATCATAACTTCTGGGGGTGGGAGACATATCGGTAATTTTTAGTTAGAGCAGTAATCCTCAGACTTTAGCATGCACCAGAGTTATCTGGTAGACTTGTTGAAATATAGATTTCTGAGCCCCAACCTCAGAGATTCTGATTCAGCAAATCTGGGAAAGGCCTAAAAATTTGCCTTTTTAACAAGTACCCAGGTGATGCCAACGCTGCTGGTCTGGGAACCACATTTTAAGAACCCACCGATAGAGACAGACAGAAAGAAGGAGGAAATCCTGTCTGTGATGGTTTCAGTGTAAGACTGCCTCAAGTGAGGGCTTGATGTGGGTGACTCTTCCATGTCCTTTCTTGAATTCCCTAGTTCTGTGGCTGTTCACACTGGCCCCAAAACCTGGATATTATTTGTATTCAGCTGTGGGGTGCCATATAGTCAGACGCTCAAAATGGTTGGGTAAACATTTTCAAGATATCCTAGGTATTCAACAGTGGGTAGAAACAAACCCATGTTGGGCCAAATAGGTGTTTGAAACCTTATCTTCCCCTGAAGATACCAGGGTATTTCTTGGGAGTCATCTCACATTTGTATTGAGTTTCAGGCCCCAACGACTTCCTTTGGCTGCATCTGCTTGCTAAGAGCTCCCCGCCCCATCCCCACAAAGCTTACTTGAGGGAAAATCTTTTCTCCAATATCAATAAGTTTGGAAGATACCTGGTGACATTGTCACATATGCCTCTTTTGAAGACTCTCTCTCACTGTCTACTAATAATTGCTAACTTCCCAAAGAAGCCAGGAGAGATTAATTTTCTGTATGAGCTGATTTATGACTGGCCACCTCTGAGAAGATAGCCTGAGTCACTCTCCTTGACTCGTGCTCACTGCAGAATATTCAGGGATAAAAATCTTCTCTTTAAACACAGAAAATGTATGGGCAAACTTCAAGTTCCTCCATGTAAATTCGCAATTAATCTAGAGACTAGATAGGAAAAGCAAATAAAGACCATTTACAGGGCAGCAAAAAGGGATGCCCCAAATATGGGCTTTCTGGCCCTGTTCCCAGGTTGTGACCATGAAGCCTTTGCTTGTCACGTTCCCTTGTTTCCCCAAATAGGGATGAGGCTGACTCTGCTCCAATTATAAGGCCTAAGTAGTTTAAAATTTAAGATGTTTTTGAGAATCCATACAACAGGAGGATAACTATAATATTACTACTACTACTATCATTTATTGAGCATAAGTCACTGTTTTAATGACTGAATCCTGAATTCTTAGAAGTCATTTAGTCCTCCTGATGCCCTTGGGTGATGAATTCAATTACTCCTCCACTTTTCAGGTGGGTGATCTGGGCAAAGAGAGGGAGCTGACTTGAACTCAATCACAGCTGTTAAAGGGGTGAAGCCAGGATTAGAGGCTCAGCAGGCTGACTTTAGGGCTCTTGACCTCATGATGTACTGAACAAAACAAAGCAAATCAAAAACAACCTGACAAAGGGATGGACTAGTCTCAGGGAAAGTTTTTTGTTTTGTTTTGTGTTTTGTTTGTTTGTTTTACTGTCAGGTCTGTGGAGAAAGTCGGGGTGGCATATTTATGGAAGGAGGAAGTTTTGTGGGGGTCAAAAGAATTTAGGTGTCTTCAGCTTTGAAACCAGAGCAGGGGAGGTAAAGGGCTCATTAACAATTACAAGTGACCCTTGAACAACATGGATTTTAACTGTGTGGGTACACTTAAACTTGGATTTTTTTTTCACTGAATAATACTACAGTATTACAAGATCCAAAGTTGGGAATTCTCTGGCAATCCAGTGGTTAGGACTCTGCTGGGAATTAAGATCCTGCAAGCCGTGTGGCCAAAAAAAAAAAAAAAAAGAGATCCGAGGTTGGTTGAATTCACAGATACAGAACTGCGAATACAGAAGAAATGTGCATATAGAGGGCTGACTATAAGTTATACTTGGATTTTCAACTGCACAGAGGGTCAGTGTCCCTAACCTTGCTTGTACAAGGGTCAACTTTATAACTTGCCCAATTATTTGTTATAATATTTTTTTTAACCATCTGAACAAAGGCAATGATTTATTGGTGATGGCAATGAATGAAATATTGAAAGTCTTATACACACTACTATATATAAAGTAAATAATGAATAAGGATCTACTGTATAGCACAGGGAACTCTACTCAATACTTTGTAATGGCCTATATGGGAAAATAATCTAAAAGAGTGTGTATATATATATATATATATATATATATATATATATATGTATGTATAACTGATTCACTGTGCTGTATACCTGAAATTAACACAACATTGTAAATCAATTACATATTTTTTTAATTAAATTAAAAAAAAAAGAAGGTCTCTGGCGAGAATCAAGCAATTATCCAAGAGCTGTAGATCTGATTGCAATATGGTCTTCCAGTGTCTTTTGTACCTTAGTGGCTTTCTCCTTTTTTGCAAACTACTCATTTGAAATCATTCATGTTTGCTGCCTGGACTGGAGTTCCAATAAAAGTAAAATATGAAATTCTAGTTGTTTCTTCTTCACTTGATTGGACTAAATAAATATAGTTATGCTGTTAACATTCTGAAACTTAACATATGAAGTGGGACAATACCATCTTCTTTAATATCATCCTCTGATAGTTCCAGAGCTGGAATTGGTTCACTTCTTTCTGCCTCTTCAAAATCCATAGATAGGGGTAAATTGATAGAAATTTTTACGTATTTCGGACCCTGACCATTATCTGGACCTTGAAATTTCATTGAATAAAGCTTAACAGGCTGATTGAAGACGACAGTAATAAGCAGCTGTCCATCCTAATCAGATTCCAAGAAGGTCATGTCTTTTCATAAACAGTTGTCAAATCCATGCTCCTCACTTTCATTAAGACATTCACAGCCAGATTTGTTAATAAAAAAGCATAAAATCCATATAGCCTTTTGGAATATCTGTGTCCTCATTGCTTCCAGGGCTGTTTTCTAAGTGCTGCTCGGTTTTTTCTTCTAGTCCCACAGCATCTGCTCCTTGATACTGATCAACTGTCACTTTGTTTCAAAAAAACAAAAATGTAGGTATTGCTGACATATTGTTGGTGGCAGCTATTCCCTGACACTGATGTACACCTACTTCCAAGGAAACTGCTTGTGGATACTTATTACACATAGAGCTGAATGCTGGGGCAATCCTTAAACACGGTCCACACCCTCGCGTGGTGAATTTGACCATGGTGAGTCTGGAAATCCAGGTCACTCCTGACCCGTTTCACACCCACCACTCTCAGAGAGCCTGGCAGGGCGGCCACAACACCACTGGCTTCAAAACTGAAGGAGAAGGCCCTGGAGAGGAAGGGGGGAGGCTCAGGAAGATCTAGGCCTGGACAAAGGAGGTGGCGACCCTGGTGTCTTCTCCATGGTCCCCCAGTGCCGAGTCAGGCCAGAGAGCGGAGCAGCAGAGGGGGTGGGATGGGAGGGGGAGAGGAAAGATGAGGGAAGAAAAGGCCTATAATTTTATATGATGTAATCATAGATGCATTTATACAATATATAATGTAAGATACAACTAACAACACATTATACGTATGAGATATATAATACACACTATATTGATTATAATGTGTTATACATTTAAAATTATATATAGTTTTTTATATATATTTTATAACATTATTTATATATATACATATATAGTGTGTATATATATATGTATATATATAAATATATATATATTAATTTTTGGAATAGGTTTTGGGATAGTTTTATTAGGCTATTATTCACCTACCACAAAATTCAGTAAAGTCCACAAATCCAAAAAGGGAGTAAATAAAATGGGGCTGATAGAAAACTCTCCTTCTTGGGGTGTCTGCAGATGGCCCATCTGATCAGGAATTTGATTACATGCGTTGATCAACATATGTAACAGAGGACAGGCTATTGAAATGTTTTCTTTCCCAGCTTCTAGCCTACAGGCTAGGTGAGAACAATCATTTTTATTTTTCAAAAGATAAAATTTTAGTTATCAATATTTCTCAATGCCAACTATAATAATTGCATCCAATCTGTTTATTAAATCATTTCAAATTTAGGGCAATATCTCTTTTAATTTTGTGGTTTTAACATTTTTCTTAAAAGGAAAATAAGACAGGATTTAAAAATTCCTGGGCTTGTTTTCTTTGACCACGTCTGACCACATCTGAGTCTGGTTTCTAAGTTCCTAATTGTTTCAATCAGGTTCTCATTCTCCTTAAATTGTCGTTGAGCTGTTGAAGAGGGTTACAATTTCCTCCATATTTATTTGAAATTGAATGGTCAATTAAAATATACACTAACTAACCCCTAAACTGACTGGACTTCTAAGAGATTTTTCAAAATGTGTTTAAGGGAAAAGTAAAATAAATGATGCTTGAATGGTTAAAAGCTCTACAATTCTTTAAAAAGCCCATTTTAATTTAGGCTGAAACCCATGCAATGTGAAAAGTGCTACAAAGAACAGAGTGGGGGCAGTGAGGGTGCTTGTGTTCTTCATCCAAGGGAAGGTAGAAATAGTAAAAGCAGAGAGGTGAAGATTAGCGGAGACAAAGAAAGGGATGGTGGCTTCCGATCTGGCACCCTAGCATCTCCTTAGAATTAAATGGATGTGAGGCCCATGAGGGAAGCTTGGCCCCAGCCTCTGGGAAACCAGTCTCACAAAGTACCCTGCACCCAAGAGTAACAGACAATGAGGTGTCTGTCAGAGCCACCTTCCCTCCAAGGACTATGCACATCTGAACAAGGAGCATACAGGGTCCAAACACCATGGGGGGGAGCCCCCCAAATTCTATGCTGCACACAACTTCTTGGACCCTTCTGGGAACTGGGGGCATGGGAGCAAAGACTCTTCATACTCACTGAGACTGAATCTTCCTCAACCCAAGTGAAAAGAGGACTGAGAGTCAGCTACAATTTAATTTTTTTAGATTGAAGAATAAAGTATTGTGCCATACTTTTAAACATGAGAATTTTTGGCAGCAGAAACAAGCTGACAACTTACGTTAAAAGTTTTCTCTTTGATCTCTGCATTTTCTCACCTCTGGGAAATGTGTCAGACCCAAGCTGACATGGGTAAGGCAGGTACTTTGTTGCTGGAATAAGAAGAGATGATGGAGGCAAATCCACAGTGATGGAAACTCTCCCACTTATATTTAACATGGGCCTTCTGGGTTCCATGCTTTAAGAATGGAGGCACTGTGAAAAGACAAATGGCCCAGAACCCAGGGGTTGTTCAAAAATCACTTTACCTTGTCAGAGACAGCACCAGGGTACAGCTAAGAGAATGAACTGGGTTCCATCCGAGCTTCACCACTACTGCTGTGTGATCTGAGGAATGTTACTTATCTTCTCTGTGTTTCAATTCCATTATTTGTATATGGGCACAATCATGGAGTAGCCTATAATATTATTGAGATGATTAAATGAGCTAATATATCCATAGCATTTAGAACATTGTCTTGCCCAGGATTAGGGCTCAGTGAATGTTAGTATCATCATCATCAATTTTATCATCATTATTATTACATGGGATTATGTCAGGTGACCAGGGTACTAATTTGACTTTATTCCTTTCCTTTTGCAAAACAAAAAGGACTAAATCAAATGGACTAATATCAGCTATTTCTAAACACATTTTTAGCAGCAGAAATGACTTTTCCTAGACATAAACTTCTAAAGAAGCTAAGCATATATGTATTCATTGATATTCTTTTGATTCTAGTTGCTTAAGTCAACAAGCAAAATAAATTTATGGGCTCAAATTACAAAATAACCTAGGAAGGTCCAGCTTCAAGCATATCTGGATACAGAGGTACAAACAAAGATATCAAGATCAGTTTGTCTGTCTCCTCTCTCCTCTGCTTTCCCTCTTTCTACTCCATTCCCAGGATCCTTGCCTCCTCATCACAGGATGACCACTGGAAGCTCTCAGAGTAACATCCTTTTGATGTCCAAACTAGTGAAGAAGAGTAAACATCTTTCCCCCAGAATTCCCTGTGAAGGTCCTGACATTCACTTTGATTGGCTGGCCTATACCTCATGTCCAAGCCTACAGCAATCATAATGGCCAGAGGAATGTGTTGCACTGATTGGTCACTGGAGTCATATGTCCCACCCCTGAGGCTGGAAAGAAGCCCTGACCCTGAGAACAGAGGAAAGGAAAAGGTTGTTCCCACTAGGCTTGCTCTGCACCCTACCTCCTTGACAGTCCCTTCTCGAAACCCCAAGTGCTCCTAGTTTGAAACTCCTTGTACGTGGGGATCTCTAGCATTCTGCACGTTTGCTAGGATGCAAATCCTATCGAAGCAGTTACTACGGTCAGGGGCCAGAGTAGTGCCCTTGGGGAGGTTCCATTGATTATCAAATCATAGCCTGCAGACAGCTACCAGCTCCAACGTCCCGTGTGGCATTGCTTTGTCTCTGTGTGCCCACATCAGTGCCGCCTACCACAGCCTTGTATCTAGTGGGGGCAGGAGAATCATCTGGGTTCAGTTCTACATCACATTATGAGTGATGCCTCCTCTTCTAGTTATTTACTGCAATGTAACCAACAACCTCAAAACATAGGGTCTTAAGACAATAATCATTTATTAGTGTCTCTCATGGTTCTGGGGTCAGCCAGGCTCCTCTGGGCACATCTGGCTCCCAGCTCTCGGTGGTTACAGTCAGAAAGCAACTAGAGCTAGAGTCATCTTGAAGTTTTCTATGTTCACATGCATGGCATTCCGTGACCTGGGAAGATGGAATAGCTGGGGCTGGAACAGCTGGGGCTCATTGGCCATCTCTCTTCTCTCTCAGTGGCCTCTCCACCTGGTACCTTCAGCACATGGCAGCCTCAGTGTTACTTCTGTTGCACTCCTTAGGTTGAGGCAATGACAAAGCCCACCCGATTTCAAGGGGTGTGAACACAGACCCTACCCCTTAGTGGGAGAGTGTCAAAGGATGCATAGCCCTCTTAAACCATCATATCTCCTGGGGATGGCAGGGGGTCAACATAACATCATGTTTTAGAGTTTATCCTTGGTCATGCTATTCTAATTCAGTCCTGCCCTTGGCAGAAATGAGGTGGGATTATCAGGACATACCAAGAAAAATGGCTTCTTAAACAACTGTGAGCCAGAAGAGAGGCTTAGACACCACACTAAATGCAGCGGTCTGGGCATATTGACCTATTTTGGATAGTTGGGATCCCTTCTAACCCTTGCAGAAATACTGCAATCTTCACCCTAGTGCAGTTTGAGCTTTTGCAATGGAATACAGATAGAACCAAGAAAAACATTCTCTTTTTCACTTACTGATTAAAAGCAGTGAGCCACTCTTGAGAGACAGTGAATACAATTTGATGTTATTATGCAGAGTTTGACCATTGGGGGGAAAATATAATGTTATCTTTAAGGTAGGCTCTGGTTTTAATTGCAAATTTTAGAATGGGGCTTCACATCCAGGATAAGAAGGAAAATACACAAACTGCTGACTGAATCGATGCTCAACACTCTGCTCTCTGTGTCCTCCTCGTCCTTGGGGTGATTACTAAGCATGTAAGCAAAATCAGAAGTCAGGGAGAAAGTAAGAAAGGAATGCATATACATGAGCCTCCAGAGGAAACCATTTCAGGCTGGATTATGGAATCCTGATTCTCAGTGAATTGCAAGAGTGTTTAAGAAAAGATTGCACAGGTGAAAGTGTGAAGCTATTGTCAAAACATGCAAATGTTTTGTCTTCCTTTTAATTTCTGACACCAAGTCAGTCCTAACCCCTTTTATTGGACCTTAAATGTCTGAAAAATAGGGGGCTTCCCTGGTGGCACAGTGGTTGAGAGTCCGCCTGCCGATGCAGGGGATACGGGTTCGTGCCCCGGTCCAGGAAGATCCCACATGCCGCGAAGTGGCTGGCCCCGTGAGCCATGGCCGCTGAGCTTGCGCGTTCGGAGCCTGTGCTCCGCAACGGGACAGGCCACAGCAGTGAGAGGCCCGCGTACCGCAAAAAAACAAAACAAAACAAATGTCTCAAAAATAAAGGAAGAACATAACTTCTCATTATAGAATTGACCTCTTACTGGGAGCTAAGTTCTCCTGAATAAAGAGGTCTAGATAAAATTATTAAACCAAAGCAAAGATGATCTCCAGCCTTCCGCTCCTTAATGTGCTAACATTCGGGTCTGCAAAATCCATTCTCTTCCTAGTGACTCTGGCAGTGCTAACTCTGGGATGCTATGGCCAACTCCTTTCTTCTCAAGGGCCAAGACTCTGTCCAGTTAACAGGCAAATGTTTATAAACCTGGCCATTCAATAGGTATTCAATTTGCATTTTCTGAGCACCAACCACATGCCAGGGGCTGTTCTACATACGTGTTTTACAGAAATGAATAAGCCAGTCATAATTTTGATGTATGAAACTTACAGTTTGGTACCATGTCTTTCTAGAAGAGCAGCCGTGGGAGGGGGGAATTCTATACATTAATCATAACTACTGTAGAGCCAAGAGGGAGATGAAAAGAGAGTTTTCTAAGCTTTGTAGTTGAATGATGCTCCTCTTCTTTCCCCAGTCCTATACATATTCTCTAGGAAAAGTATGGAGAACCCCAGATGTGGCTGATATAATAGAAGATGTTTTCTGTAAGGCTGAGCTATTAGTTAACTTTCTCCAAAATAGAAAATCACAAATATTGGTTCAAAGTGCATGCATATCATTCCCTATCAACACAAAATTTTGTTTTGGGGAACAGAGCTGGATTTATTAACTTGTGGCTAATGCTGAAGGAAAAAGACCATGATGCTGTTGCTGGTGAAAAAAAATCAATGGGCAGGTGGAGTATGGAACCCATTCAATCAACAAATATTTATTAAGTTCCCAGAGGTCCTAGGGTTATCATGGCAAACAAGACAGAGTGACTCCTCTTGTGAATTTTGTGTTCTGGCTGGGGATACAAATAGTAATGAGTGCAAAAAAAAAATCTATAAAGATAGTGAAGATGATCCAGGACCTCGGAAAAAGAATGGAGGCACAGATCGAGAAGATGAAAGAAATGTTTAATAAAGACATAGAAGAATGAAGAAAAAGGAAATAGAGATGAACAATACAATAACTGAAATGAAAAATACACTAAAAGGAATCAATAGCGGAATAACTGAGGCAGAAGAACGGATAAGTGACCTGGAAGACAGAATGGTGGAATTCACTGCTGCAGAACAGAATAAAGAAAAAAGCATGAAAAGAAATGAAGACAGCCTAAGAGACCTCTGGGACAACATTAAACGCAACAACATTCACATTATAGGGGTCCCAGAAGGAGAAGAGAGAGAGAAAGGACCCAAGAAAATACTTGAAGAGATTATAGTCTAAAACTTTCCTAACATGGGAAAGGAAATAACCACCCAAGTCCAGGAAGTGCAGAGAGTCCATACAGGATAAACCAAAGGAGAAACATGCCAAGACACATAGTAATCAAATTGGCAAAAATTAAAGACAAAGAAAAATTATTGAAAGCAGCAAGGGGAAAACAACGAATAACATACAAGGGAACTCCCATAAGGTTAACAGCTGATTTCTCAGCAGAAACTCTACAAGCCAGAAGGGAGTGGCATGACATTCTTAAAGTGATGAAAGGGAAGAAACTACACCAAGATTACTCTACACAGCAAGGATATCATTCAGATTTGATGGAGGAATCAAAAGCTTTACAGACTAGCAAAAGCTATGAGAGTTCAGTACCACCAAACCAGCTCTACAACAAATGCTAAAGGAACTTCTCTAAGTGGGAAACACAAGAGAAGAAAAGGACCTACAAAAACAAACCCAAAACAATTAAGAAAATGTTCGTGGGAGCATACATATCAATAATTACCTTAAACGCAAATGGATTAAATGCTCCAACCAAAAGACACAGGCTTGCTGAATGGATACAAAAAGAAGACCCATATAAGTGCTGTCTACAAGAGCCCCACTTCAGACCTGGGGACACATACAGACTGAAAGTAAGGGGATGGAAAAAGATATTCCATGCAAATGGAAATCAAAAGAAAGCTGGAGTAGCGATATTCATATCAGATAAAATAGACTTTAAAATATAGAATGTTACAAGAGACAAGGAAGAACACTACATAATTATGAAGGGATCAATCCAAAAAGAAGATTTAACAATTATAAATGTATATGCACCCAACATAGGAGCACCCCAATACATAAGGTAACTGCTAACAGTTATAAAAGAGAAAATTGACAGTAACACAGTAATAGTGGGGAAATTTAACACCTCACCTACACCAATGGACACATACACCAAACAGAAAATTAATAAGGAAGCACAAGCTTTAAATGACACAATAGATCAGATAGATTTAATTGATATTTACAGGACATTCCATCCAAAAACAGCAGATTACACTTTCTTCTGAAGTGTGCACAGAACATTCTTCAGGATAGATCACATACTGGATCACAAATCAAGCCTCAGTAAATGTAAGAAAATTGAAATCATATCAAACATCTTTTCTGACCACAATGCTATGAGATTAGAAATGAATACAGGGGAAAAAAACTTAAAAACCACAAACACATGGAAGCTAAACAATACGTTACTAAATAACCAAGAGATCACTGAAGACATCAAAGAGGAAATAAAAAATTACCTAGAGACAAATGACAATGAAAACACGACGATCCAAAACCTATGGGATGCAGCAAAAGCAGTTCTAAGAGGGAAGTTTATAGCTATAAAAGCCTACCTCAAGAAACAAGAAAAATCTCAAATAAACAATCTAACCTTGCACCTAAGGGAACTAGAGAAAGAAGAACAAACAAAACCCAAAGTTAGCAGAAGGAAAGAAATCATAAAATCAGAGCAGAAATAAATGAAATACAAACAAAGAGAACAATAGCAAAGATCAATAAAACTAAAAGTGGTTTCTTTGAGAAGATCAACAAAATTGATAAACCATTAGTCAGACTCATCAAGAAAAAGAGGGAGAGGACTCAAATCAATAAAATTAGAAATGAAAAAGGAGAAGTTACGACAGACACCACAGAAATAGAAAGCATCCTAAGAGACTACTACAAGCAACTCTAGGCCAATAAAATGGACAACCTGGAAGAAATGGACAAATTCTTAGAAAAGTATAACCTTCCAAGACTGAACCAGGAAGAAATAGAAAATATGAACAGACCAATCACAAGTAATGAAATTGAAACTGTGATGAAAAATCTTCCAACAAACAAAAGTCCAGGACCAGATGGCTTCACAGGTGAATTCTATCAAACATTTAGAGAAGAGCTAACACCCATCCTTCTCAAACTCTTCCAAAAAATTGCAGAGGAAGGAACACTCCCAAACTCATTCTATGAAGCCACCATCACCCTGATAGCCAAACCAGACAAAGATACTACAAAAAAAGAAAATTACAGACCAATATCACTGATGAATACAGATGCAAAAATCCTCAACAAAATACTAGCAAACAGAATCCAACAACACATTAAAAGGATCATACACCATGATCATGATCAAGTGGGATTTATCCCAGGGATGCAAGGAATCTTCAGTATATGCAAATCAATCAATGTGATGCACCATATTAACAAATTGAAACATAAAAACCATATGGTCATCTCAATAGGTGCAGAAAAAGCTTTTGACAAAATTCAACACCATTTATGCTAAAAACTATCCAGAAAGTGGGCATAGAGGGAACCTACCTCAAGATAATAAAGGCCATATACAACAAACCCACAGCAAACATCATTCTCAATGGTGAAAAACTGAAAACATTTTCTCTAAGATCAGGAACAAGACAAGGATATCCACTCTCACCACTATTATTCAGCATAGTTATGGAAGTCCTAGCCATGACAATCAGAGAAGCAAAAGAAATAAAAGGAATACAAATTGGAAAAGAAGAAGTAAAATTGTCACTGTTTGCAGATGACATGATACTATACATAGAGAATCCTGAAGATGCCACCAGAAAACTACTAGAGCAAATCAATGAATTTGGTAAAGTTGCAGGATACAAAATTAACGCACAGAAATCTCTTGCATTCCTATATACTAATGATGAAAAATCTGAAAGAGAAATTAAGGAAACACTCCCATTTACCACTGTAACAAAAAGAATAAAATACCTCGGAATAAACCTACCTAGGGAGACAGAAGACCTGTTTGCAGAAAACTATAAGATACTGATGAAAGAAATTAAAAATAACACCAACAGATGGAGAGATATACCATGTTTTTGGATTGGAAGAATCAATGTTGTGAAAATGGCTATACTACCCAAAGCAATCTACAGATTCAATGCGATCCCTATCAAATTACCAATGGCATCTTAAATCTTGTATGGAGACAAAAAAGACCCCCAATAACTAAAGCAGTCTTGAGGGAAAAAAGTGGAGCTGGAGGAAACAGACTCCCTGACTTCAGACTATACCACAAAGCTACAGTATTCAAGATGATATGGTACTGGCACAAAAACAGAAATATAGGTCAATGGAACAAATAGAAAGCCCAGAGATAAAACCACATACCTATGGTCAACTAATCTATGACAAAGGAGGCAAGGATATACAATGGAGAAAAGACAGCCTCTTCAATAAGCAGTGTTGGGAAAACTGGACAGCTACATGTAAAAGAATGAAATTAGAACACTCTCTAACACCATACACAAAAATAAACTCAAAATGGATTAGAGACCTAAATGTAAGACAGGACACTATAAAACTCTTAGAGGAAAACATAGGAAGAGCACTCTTTGACATAAATCACAAGATCTTTTTTGACCCACCTCCTAGAGTAATGGAAATAAAAACAAAAATAAACAAATGGGACCTAATGAAACTTAAAGGCTTTTGTACAGCAAAGGAAACCATAAACAAGATGAAAAGACAACCCTCAGAATGGGAGAAAATATTTGCAAATGAATCAACGGACAACGGATTAATGTCAAAAATATATAAACAGCTCATGCAGCACAATATTACAAAAACAAACAACCCAATCCAAAAATGGGCAGAAGACCTAAATAGACATTTCTCCAAAGAAGACATACAAATGGTCAAGAAGCACATGAAAAACTGCTCAACATCTCTAATTATTAGAGAAATGCAAATCAAAACTACAATGAGGTGTCACCTCACACCAGTTAGAATGGGCATCATCAGAAAATCTACCAACAACAAATGCTGGAGTGGGTGTGAAGAAAAGGAACTCTCTTGCACTGTTGGTGGGAATGTAAATTGATACAGCCACTATGGAGGTTCCTTAAAAAACTAAAAATAGAATTACCATATGATCCAGCAATCCCACTACTGGGCATATACCCAGAGAAAACCATAATTCAAAAAGACACATGCACCCCAATGTGCATTGCAGCACTATTTACAATAGGTCATGGAAGCAACCTAAATGCCCATCAACAGATGAATGGATAAAGAAGATGTGGTACATATATACAATGGAATATTACTCAGCCATAAAAAGGAATGAAATTGGGTCATTTGTAGAGATGTGGATGGATCTAGAGACTGTCATACAGAGTGAAGTAAGTCAGAAAGAGAAAAACAAATATCGTATATTAACGCATATATGTGGAACGTAGAAAAATGGTATAGATGAACCGGTTTGCAGGACAGAAATTGAGACACAGAGGTAGAGAATAAACGTTCTCTAATGCACACAAAGGGGGGAAAGCGGCAGTGGGGTGGGGATGGTGGTGTGATGAATTGGGAGATTGGGATTGACGTGTATACACTGATGTGTATAAAATGGATGACTAATAAAAAATATAATTAAAATAAATTAAAAAATTAAAATAAATTATACAATTTCAGAATAAGGTGGAAGAGAATGACAGAGATAGGTCATGTTTTAGATAAATTAATCACAGGAGAGTTTTTAAGGAGTTGATATTTAAGCTGGCCCTGACCAATGAGCAGTAATGAGGCATGCAAGGCTCTATGGGAAGATGGTTCCAGGCAGAGAAGACAGCATGAGACTAAGCAAGAGATCCAGTGGGACAGGCCAAAACAGAGCGGTACAAGGAGCAGGGTGACTGGTCATAGTACTTACCTAGTTTGTGTTGAGCCACCTGATAGGGGAAAAAAATTTGGAAAGAATTTCTATTTGGAAGGAAATGATCTAGATATTTAAACAGGATTATGTACAGCTCAGAGGCAGAACATTGAGGAAAAATTGATACCATGAAAGCTGGGTAAAATCTTCCTATATAGGTAAAAATCAACCCTTGAGATGTAGGTAAAACTGAGCTGACTGATGAGGTCCAGCAGCTGCTGAGAAGAAATGTGAAGACCTTGAAGCAGGAAGGCTCTGACAAGTTTAACTTTGGAGTCCACCGGCTTTCAGAATTGAGGGTCAGGTGACCTTATTCTATGGGGTGAAGGTAGAAAGTGATTGCTTCCTTCTTTGCTTAAGCTGCCATCCTGGAAATGTTCTAGAAGACTGGATTCTTTATAAGCTTTAGACACAGCACATCAGAATAGAGTTAAATTTTTATAAAGAAGAAAAGGAAAATTACCAATCCAATGCTTTCTGTTCTGCAGTAGCCAGATGAGAATAACCCAAAATCCTCAAGTGTCCATGGTCCCTCAGGGTCCCATGATAAGGAGAAATCCCAACATCATTTAAGTAATACCCCTACCTGCACCGTGATGCTGACTGTTCTCACTCTTGGCTCGTGAGGTCACTGCAGGGCTTTGTGATTCTGCAGGAGGAAACTGTTGAGTAGACTCGGATGATGGAGACTATGAATCCATAGTAAGTCTTGCTTGCTGCTCTCCGTGTTATGTGGAATGCTTTCAGATTTCTCTTCTCTTTTGGACGCTATGGCCAAAGGGTAGAGTTGACTCTTTTTCCAATGTGTTTTTTGCCATCTTCCCTTTCAGAAATATAATGTCTTATGCTTCTTCTCTGATATTCTAGTCTATTCTCCAAAACTGTGAACTTTTCTTTGAGCACGAATTGCTTTCTGCCTCTCAGGAATGGGGACTACTTCCCACTCTTTGCTCCTATCTCTGGCTGGTACATGGTCTGGCCCAGGGTCTTCTTCCTGTACTTCCACAGACCCCTGTTCTTCTTGGACATCCTGGAAGTGGAGAGGTTCCCTCTTGACCTTCCCATGGAGTAAGGCTTCCAGTAGCATCAGTACAAGGTCAACAAAAGACATACTAACCTTTGAAGCCATAGGCCTGCCTCTTATGATTGATTCCCTTTTATCTCTTGTGTTTCTCATAGTTCTTGTCTACTCAGTCTAGAGACAAAAGTCTGCCTGTTATTGGACTCAAGTAAAATTTACTTCAGCCCCGCCTTGTGGTCCTTAGTCAAACTTAAAGGAAAGTTGGTTTGGCAGATATTAAACTGGCTCACCAAATCTGTTTCCCTTTCTTCCTGGTTACACAGCTAGACCACATTTCCCAGATTCCTCTACAGTTATTTGTGGGCATGTGTCTGAATTCTATCTAGTAGAATGTGGCCCATGAAGATTTCCCATGAGCTATCTTCCACTTTATTTTTTTCCCTATCTATCAGCTAGATGGAGAGGATTCTAAGAACTAAGATGGGGACCCATGAGATGAAGGAGTCTGGGTCTCACCAACCAGGAGAATCCAGTGGACTTTATATGAATTAGAAATATATTTTTGTATTTTGGGGCTACTGAAATTATAGGGGCTATTTTTTTATAGCAGCTAACATTACTTATCCTAAGTAATACAGTTGGTCACATCCCTTTCACAAGGTACTGTCCCACCCAGACACATATATTCTCCTAAACTCCCCCCAGATCACCAGACCGTATTTTTGGGTCTTTGGCTCACTCCCAAGAGGCATGGAGTCTAATTAAGAACACATGTATAAGAAGCTGAGGGCCCTCTTTCCCACACCAGATCCCTGATAGCTAATATTTAGTGAGCACAGACTGTTAAGAAAAGCAGATTCAATATGAAGCTAATAAAGTTTAAGCTTGGGGCCTCTCACATACATGGAGCTTTCCCAAGGCCTTGAAAAGGGCCTTAGCATGTTCACATATTTAAGTGTTTTCATAAAATCTGCAAATGCAAAATGTTTTAATTTTTTTTTTATTTGTGGGAGGGTATATTTAAATAAACTTCAGGCCCCACCAAATCTAGACACAGCCTCGAGGCTGAGTGTCTAACATATATTTTCAAATGTCATCCTCACAGCCCTGAAATAATAGGTACTATTATTTTATGGAGAAGAAATCTGATGCATGAAGATTTTAAGTCACTTGTCCCAAGTCACGCAGCTCTGATTTTCTGGAACCAGAATTCAGGCACAGGCTCTAAAGCCCAAGCCTGTTGCCACCCTCATGGTGTCTCTAGCCCACCCATGGGTCACATGCATGTGGTCCAGGGAATCAAACCAGGAGGCATGAAGCAATAGCAGCAGTGTTTAGTATATTTCTCTTGGCCCCTCTGAATGACTTCCTTTGGACTCATCCTAATTTCTTCAGTCTCGGATAAGAAGAGCTGGAGAGTTTTTCTTCAGGGCTCCCTTAAAGTGTTCATTTCATACAACAAGAAACACATAGGATTTAGCATCAGAAGGTGTGAGTTTTAGACTAAGGAAACAATGGGACGTAATGGCACAGATTTTGCCAAGAGATTGATGTACGTAGCAGCAAGCAACTGGATCAACGAACAACTATGGACTGTCAAAGGCAGCGGAACAGCTTCAAAGCTCATTGCTACCTCAGCTTCCACATGGTGCAAAATAACTGGAAGACGCGGAGGATAAAGAGGCAGGCTCAGAAAGGGGGTTAAAACGCGTAACTCCAGATGAGCCTTCAGGGCCAGCAATGCCCTGAGGATTGTGGGCGCACACCCAGCTGTTACCTGTGTGGTGGTTTGATCCCCAGCTAATACGCCAGCTGGTGGAGTATTATTTCCTTGTTGACTTTTTTGCTGCCACCTGGGGAGTCTTGGTAACTGTAAACAAAGATTTAGAACACTAATAAAGTGTCGGGCGCCAATGCAGTTTACTCTGTACTAAAATCAAGTAAGCTGTGGATGAGCAGCTGGCATGGGGGATCCCAGCCACAAGGGCTGGTGGGAAGCAGGAGTCCAGGAGCAGGGAGGTGGGGTGAGAGAAAGGGATCTGACTGCTGCAGCCTGTCAGTTCAGAGCCTGACTTGGACTCAGGCACATGGAGTAGATGCTGTTGCATGGGCAGGGCCCCCAGCCCCCGGCTGCTTTCAGTGTTGGCTGCTAAGGGCTCACAGAGGCCTCCTTCCCCAAGAATTGCCCTTAACTGATGCCTAGGAGGTTATACCCCTATACCCCCCACCAGGAGAAGCCTATAGCAATGACTGACTGATGCAGGGGTACAAAAGGCCAGCCCCCTTGCCTTAAGGAGGGGACGATTGTGTCTCCAAAGTCTTTCATGGATCAGGCCAAGTTTAGATTTTGCCAGAACACACATCGTTGCTTGCCTTCTTCCCCTGTCCTGTCTTCTGTCCTCCCTTAGAGGCTTCTCCTAAGCATCCTTCCTCAATATACCCTGGGCACCTGATTTTTCCTGTCCTGGGCTCTGCTTCTGGGGAATCCGACCTAAGACACAATGAGGGTTTTAGGCCCCCAGTTGCCACAGCTAAGCCTGGCAGGAAGTGGGCAGGGCTTTGAAACAGGAAGTTCCCAGAGATGTTCATTTAGGGCACATCCTCCTGCTATGTATATACGTAGGGAATGGCAGGTAGAAATTGAAGACACATTTTGAGAAGCAAGTGTCAGCTCCCGGGAGAAACGAGTCAGCAGAGGATGGATGTCAGGGCCCTAACCTGGAAAGTACAACTGGTGCACATAGCAAGAAAATCAAAGACTATCCCAGTGCTAGAGCCTGGGTCAGCAAAGCCAGGGTAGAAAATGCTATGACTTGTAGGATCCATGGAGGTTCAGGACTCATATGTGGCTCACCAAATCCTTCATCTGTTGGTAGCAAAACCTAGCTACTTAGTAGCCTTGTGAATCTGAGCAAGTTAATTTTCTTTTCTAAACCTCAATTTCTTCATTTGTAAAATGGCATACAGCATGCACTAAAATGGTAAATATTTTATTATATACATATCATTCTAAGCCACAGTGGGTAATGGAATTTTTGCCTGCTACGGGGCAGACCTGGATTTCTACATAGGGCCTACCTGTAGATCCAGACTTGGAAAGCAAAGGAAAACAAAGCTATGGGATAAAATGTAGGGGCTGAAATAATGGCCACATCAACTCGAAAGGCCATGATGTTGCTTGTATGGCTACCCGTGGTCCTGCATCTTAAGGCCCAGAGCTCTGTGGTGCCATTTTTGCATCTTCAGAGCCAGTCTTAAAAGCAAGAGGGAGAGGGAGAGAAAGAGGGAGAGACAGCTGTAAGTCAAGAATCCTCCAGATTTGAATATCACTTATCTAGAACTGGACCCAAGAGGGACTGTTGGGGACAGAAAGTTGGCCAATCAATGGTTATTGACCTCAAGTCTGAAACTGCAAGAGAATTTTTCTCAAGCTTGGCAGACACTACATTCACAATGCCAGATTCCCAGTGCGTAAATCCAACTGGAAATTCCCAAAGACCAGAGCACCAGGAACTCTGAGCCACTCAAATGTTCTTTCCCTAGGATGACTCTCTACTCTCGCTATACTTCTGTACAGAGTTGTATGGTCTTTATTTTAGCAAAGGGTTCCAAGAAGCAGACCTTGAGATGAGAATTCCCATGCAACTTGATTTATTGAGGAAGTTCTCTTGGGAAAAATTGGGTGTGGAAAGCAGGACAGGGAAGGAAAGAAGCCAAGCCAAGTTCTAGCCTCAGCCTTAACCTTCAGGAGAGGTTGGTAATGTAAATTACACCTCAAATTTCGGCCTAACTCCAAGGCAAAAGAGCTGGGCTTTCCTTTTTCCACTCCAGTCAATCATTGGATAGGGACTACTTTTGAGGAACTTCTGTCTCTCAAGCCAACACAATAGCCCCAGGGAGGTTCTCCATAGAGCATCATAGAGATGGACAATTAGAAGTAAAACACTTAGAAGGCAAGGAAAAGCATACTGAAAAGGTCAAAGGGATCGAAGGGAATCTGAGTGGAACACCATTGGAGATGCTACACACTTACACTTGTTCTTTTCTTTTCTTTTATTTTTTTGCGGTACGCAGGCCTCTCACTGTTGTGGCCTCTCCCGTTGCAGAGCACAGGCTCCGAATTCGCAGGCTCAGCGGCCATGGCTCAAGGGCCCAGCCGCTCCGCGGTATGTGGGATCCTCTCGGACCAGGGCTCGAATCCGTGTCCCCTGCATCGGCAGGCGGACTGTCAACCACTGCGCCACCAGGGAAGCCCCACACTTACACTTATTTTAAGGGAATGGAAAAATCTAGTTTCTGCAAATATGCAGTTTATTCTATTGGCTTTAGTGTTATAAAATTGGAAGGGCATAGGATTTAGCCTTAAAAGATGTGAGTTATAGTTGTTGTTCTAACTCATATAAACTTTTTGACCTTGGGTGGGTCACTTAACTTCCCAGAGACTTAGTTTCTACATCTATAAATGGGTTTATTACTTTTGAGCTTTTCAATATACATTGATATTTTCTGTTGGCTCCACAGGTTTTTGATATATGTATTTTAAAACCTTAAATAGGATGGTAGGTTTTTCATTTTGGCTTGTGATTTTGATAGTATTCTTTCTTTATAGTTCAAGGCATAGTGTTAGCCATTCAAACTAACACTGTTATGTGTACTGTTCCTTTTATTACTATGTTATGTCTTTCTTTATGCTTTTTAGCTTGAATTAAATTATATCTGACATTAATATTGTTATATCAGCTTTCTTTTAGTTAGTAATTGTCTTTTGTGTTTTTTTCTATTTTCAACATTTCTGGACGGTTATGTTTTAGATGTGTCTATTGTAAACGACAGATGGTTGGATTTTTAAAAATCTGGCCTGATAATCTTGTTCCTATAGGCCACTTGAATTCCTTTATATTTATCTTGATTACTGCTATATTCATACTTAGTTATATGATCTTATTTTATGTTTTAGATTTATCATGCTCTTTATTTGCCTCTTTTTCCACTTTTTCTTCTTTCTGTTTCAAAATTTTCATATATTTACTTAAGTATAAAATTTTATAACAAAGTTTAAGTTATTCAGTATCTCTACCCTCCTCCCAAATAACCCAAGAACTTAATATGCTTTAATTACACAATGAACACCTCCCTCTTCTATATTTTCCTTGACATTACTTGAATTGTATCTAGTTATGTGGAAAAATACCATTCTTTTTTAAAGAGTCAATAGTAAATTAAACTTATCAACATATTTCACCAAATTCTACACTAAGTATTGTTTCTATATTTCACTCCAACCTATCTCTCAAGATGTTTTCTCCTTCTGCCTAAAATTCTTTAGTAGTTATTTCAGTGAGGATCTGTGCGTAATAATCTCTCCAATTATTTCCATTTCATCTAGAGTGAATTTATTTCCAGTTGTTGCTGTCTTTCTTAGCATTATTTTCTCATATGTTTTGGAATTTTATTACTGAATGGAGACAGAGAGGTTGCATGCTTTTTCTCTCTCTCTTCCACCCCTTGTTTCACAGTCCTGCATATTTATATTTGATTTCTTCCACCACCTCCCAAGAACAGTAATTCCAAAACCAGGTCTTATATTGGTAGTTCAGGGCTAGCAACCTACACTGATATTGGAGTCATTACATATTCAGCAACCAAGTCAGCAGATTGTTAAGCCTAAGTCCAGGATGAAAGATTTCATTTCTTACAGCTTCCCTGCTTTATATAAATGGTAGCTCAGATAGTGGTTTTAAGAGCTTATTTCAGCATCCTTTAATGTATGAGGAAACCTCAAACTTGCTTCTGATTTCAAACAGTGAGTTTGAAGAGTGAGCCTCTTACTTCCTTTGTGAAATTTTTAGTCTTGTTACCCACAGGAACTCAGATTTCTCCATTGGCTTCTGGATCTGGAGTTCAGTGAGTCTGTAAACTCAATCCCAATTACTCCTCTGTTCAATTCCATTTCTGGCTTTCACAGATGTTTATCTCAGTTTTTAGAATGGCCATATTGTCTAAAAGTCTTCTTTTTAGATGTCATATTCTGTATTAGTCAGCTATTGCTGCATAATACAGTTACCCCTGAAAAGTGAGTGGTTTACTACAATAGTTGTTTACTCTCATTCACGTGTCTGGGCTTTGCCTGGGGTTTGGCTAATCTGGGATGGGCTTGGCTGGGCAACTCTGCTTCACTCTGCAGGAAGTGAGATGGGAGAATACAAATTTTGGCTTCTTTATCCTCTTGCTATCCAGTCTCCTGTTTGTGTCCCTTCCCCCCACCCCCTGCCATATAGCCAAGTTCAGTGGTAGCCAAAGAACTAGGGTACCATTGATGAGTCCATAAATGTCAGTCCGCTAGGGCACAGAGCTTGTTAGAGAAGGTGAGGGGGGCAACAAAGAATACTTAGTACATATCGGAGGGAAGTCATAGGCAGTTGGTAACTCACTGGGAGACACAGGGCATGTGCAAACAGAAAACCAAGACTCATGAGTCTCAAAAAGGTGTGATTCCCCCAAGACAGATTTTTGGAAAATCACTTTTTTGGAGCTTTTGGAAATTGGCAACTCTTGGCTTAGACTGGGGGATACAGAGGCAGAGGAGTCCCAGTATCTCCAAGTGGGAAAATCCTGTTGCCTTTGAAAACTGTCTTGCACTCAAAGAAGTATGATACCCTTTGGACTTTTTATCACTTAGGTCTCATTAATCTAGTCTTTTGTACTGAAAAGAATGAAAGGAGGGCAATTTTTTCCATTCAATGGACATTGAAGTGGCAGTCAGGAAAGCGATTGTGTTCCAGCTCTGCCACTGTCAAGTTCTGTGACCTTGGACAATACATGTGGCTTCCTAAGCCTCTGGTTTCCTCCTGCGGAAAATGAGGCGGAAAATGAGGCGGTTGAATCAAATGCCTTCACATCTCTGAAAACTCAGTATCTATAGTTTATAGATGGGATGAGTGGCACTTGCAGTTTTGTTTTCTTTTTATTAAAAAGTATTCAACTCTGCCCATGTTCTGGTCTCTTTACTGAATTACTCGAACTAATGGGAATCTTGTGAAAGAACTTTTTATTTTCTATCTTCCTTTCCCTAACTCTTAAATCCATTATTTTCATCTATGCCTCTCAGGCAAAGGAGAGCCAGACCTGACAGCCACCCAAGGCAAAACATGGTTTGATAATGATAAAATGAAAAAACTAGATGCCTGTAAATTTAGATCTCCAGCACGAGTACTGATTTCCTGGCCTTGTGGACATCCCAGTAATTATCTAGAATTATGCATAATTTACCTACTTCCATTTTCTAAGAAATTGTCAGCTTTCAGGTCAGGGTTTGACAATTTATTGGTTTGTCCTGTGGAAATAAATTGGGGGCATCTGGGACTGGAGTCTTTAATGTGTGCATTTGGGGTGGTTGATGTGAAGCTGCCTCCTATTTATAGCTGAGCAAGCTTAATTGTTGCTTTTCAATCTAAATAAAAAGGCTCTGTTTACTGCTGCTTTTAATTGTAGCAAGTTGGTGAAAAAGCAAGGCCTCTTCAGTAAAGGCAATTCAATAAAAGCATTTTGTCAATAAATTATTATTGCCATCATGAAAACCATGCACAGCCTTCAAATATAAAGCAAGCAACAGCTCGGCTTCTCCCTTTGATGGACTCAGCATAGTGCTTTTAAATTTTCTTAATTCATTCTATTTTTCTCCTGTTTCCATAGAATATTAGAGCTGATAAGGACATTGTGGATCTTCTTATCTCTAGTCTTCATTTTACAAAGGAAAGTCTGAATTCCCTGTGCAGGGAATTGTGATGATTGTGTCTAGAATCATTAAAAAAAATCATCTGGGAAATCAGAAAATCAACCTGCATTCTATGTGTGCCTAGTTGGAAGAGGATTGTGCTCTACGCCAAACCTGTATTTGAGGAGTTCTCTTTTACAAAGCTCTTAAAAGTTTCCTACCAAGTGTGTCATTTTATCTTCAATTTCCTGGGAATTGAGCAACATTGTATAAGGATCCAACCCAGAAGGAGGTTCTCTGTGTGGGAATGTAGGGATGAGTGGAGGATTATATTTTTCAAAAATGACCATAACAATATTTCCAGGACCACATACTTTTCCAGAACTTTCCATCCTCCATCAGTTCATGTTCCCTTCCCTTGAACGTGGACAGTCTATGAAAGCCTTGATGAGTAGAATGCAACCAAAGCCATTTTGAATGACTTTTGAGACTAGGTCTTAAAAGGCACTATGTTTCCACTTCCTTTCAGGGTGCTTGGAACACAGCCACCATGCTGTGAGGAAGCTCAGGCTACGTGAAGGGACCCTATATAGATATTCAACTGAGATCCCAGCTGACAGCTGGCATTGACAAGAAAGTGACTTTGAGCTGCTCCAGCTAATGACAAATACAATTGAATGAGCTGTTTCTCTTGGGCACTGTTGAAACTGCAGATTCTTGAAGAAAATAAATATTGTTGGTTTAAGCCACCACATTTTGACACAATATGTTACACAGCCACGGAAACTGGAATTTTTTTTCTTTTCTTTTCTTTTTTTTTTTTTTTACATCTTTATTGGAGTATAATTTCTTTACAATGGTGTGTTAGTTTCTGCTTTATAACAAAGTGAATCAGTTATACATATACATATGTCCCCATATCTCTTCCCTCTTGCGTCTCCTTCACTCCCACCCTCCCTATCCCACCCCTTTAGGTGGTCACAAAGCACCAAGCTGATCTCCCTGTGCTATGCGGCTTCTTCCCACTAGCTATCTATTTTACGTTTTGTCCTGTATTTATGTCCATGCCACTCCCTCACTTTGTCACAGCTTACCCTTCCCCCTCCCCCATCCTCAAGTCCATTATGTAGTAGGTCTGTGTCTTTATTCCCGACTTACCCCTAGGTTCTTCATGACATTTTTTTTCTTAGATTCCATATATATGTGTTAGCATATGGTATTTGTCTTTCTCTTTCTGAGTTACTACACTCTGTATGACAGACTCTAGGTCCGTCCACCTCACTACAAATAACTCAATTTCGTTTCTTTTTATGATGAGTAATATTCCATTGTATATATGTGCCACATCTTCTTTATCCATTCATCCAATGATGGACACTTAGGTTGTTTCCAACTCTTGGCTATTGTAAATAGAGCTGCAATGAACATTTTGGTACATGATTCTTTTTGAACTTTGGTTTTCTCAGGGTATATGCCCAGTAGTGGGATTGCTGGGTCATATGGTAGTTCTATTTGTAGTTTTTTAAGGAACCTCCATACTGTTCTCCATAGTGGCTGTACCAATTCACATTCCCACCAGCAGCGCAAGAGTGTTCCCTTTCCTCCACACCCTCTCCAGCATTTACTGTTTCTAGATTTTTTATGATGGCCATTCTGACTGGTATGAGATGATCTCTCATTGTAGTTTTGATTTGCATTTCTCTAATGATTAATAATGTTGAGTATTCTTTCATGTGTTTGTTGGCAATCTGTATATATTCTTTGGAGAAATGTCTATTTAGATCTTCTGCCCATTTTTGGATTGGGTTGTTTGTTTTTTTGATATTGAGCTGCATGAGCTGCTTGTAAACTTTGGAGATTAATCCTTTGTCAGTTGTTTCATTTGCAAATATTTTCTCCCATTCTGAGGGTTGTCTTTTGGTCTTGTTTATGGTTTCCTTTGCTGTACAAAAGCTTTTAAGTTTCATTAGGTCTCATTTGTTTATTTTTGTTTTTATTTCCATTTCTCTAGGAGGTGGGTCAAAAAGGATCTTGCTGTGATTTATGTCATAGAGTGTTCTGCCTATGTTTTCCTCTAAGAGTTTGATAGTTTCTGGCCTTATATTTAAGTCTTTAATCCTTTTTTTTTTTTTTTTGCAGTACGTGGGCCTCTCACTGTTGTGGCCTCTCCCATTACGGAGCACAGGCTCTGGACACGCAGGCTCAGTGGCCATGGCTCACAGGCCTAGCCGCTCTGTGGCATGTGAGATCTTCCCGGACCAGGGCACGAACCTGCATCCCCTGCATCGGCAGGTGGACTCTCAACCACTGCCCCACCAGGGAAGCCCAGGTCTTTGATCCATTTTGAGCTTATTTTTGTGTATGGTGTTAGGGAGTGTTATATTCTCATACTTTTACATGTACCTGTCTAGTTTTCCCAGCACCACTTATTGAAAAGGCTGTCCTTTCTCCACTGTACATTCCTGCCTCCTTTATCAAAGATAAGGTGACCATATATGTGTGGGTTTATCTCTGGGCTTTATATCCTTTTCCATTGATCTATATTTCTGTTTTTGTGCCAGTACCACACTGTCTTGATTACAGTAGCTTTGTAGTATAGTCTGAAGTCAGGGAGCCTGATTCCTCCAGCTCCGTTTTTCGTTCTCAAGATTGCTTTGGTTATTTGGGGTCTTTTGTGTTTCTGTACAAATTCTGAAAGTTTTTGGGAAACTGCAATTTTGTGATACAAATACTATCCTCATGCATCTCACTTCTATTTAAAATGTATCTTTCGGAGAGCTTCAAGGTGGCAGAAGAGTAAGATGCAGAGATCACCTCCCTACCCACAAATATATCAGAAACACATCTACACGTGGAACAACTCCTACAGAACATCTACTAAATGCTGGCAGAAGAACTCAGACCTCTCAAAAGGCAAGAAACTCCCCCACGTACCTTGGTAGGGCAAAAGAAAAAAGAAAAAACAGAGACAAAAGAATAGGGACGGGACCTGCACATGTGGGATGGAGCTGTGAAGGAGGAAAGGTTTCCACACACTAGGAAGCACCTACACGGGCGGAGACTGCGGGTGGCGGAGCGGGGAAGCTTTGGAGCCACAGAAGAGAGCACAGCAACAGAGGTGCGGAGGGCAAAGTGGAGAGATTCCCATACAGAGGATCGGTGCCGACCAGCACTCACTAGCCCGAGAGGCTGGTCTGCTCACCCGCTGGAACGGGCGGGGGCTGGGAGCTGAGGCTCGGGCTTCAGTCGGATCCCAGGGAGAGGACTGGGGTTGGTGGCATAAACACAGTGCGAAGGGGGCTAGTGTGCCACAGCTAGCAGGGAGGGAGTCCGGGAAAAGTCTGGAGCTGCCGAAGAGACAAGAGACTTTTTCTTGCCTTTTTGTTTCCTGGTGTGTGAGGAGAGGGGATTAAGAGCGCTGCTTAAAGGAACTCCAGAGACGGGCATGAGACACTAAGGCTGCTGCTGCCACCATCAAGAAGGCTGTGAGTGAGCACAGGTCACTCTCCACATTTCCCTTCCAAGGAGCCTGTGCAGCCCGCCACTGCCAGAGTCCCGTGATCCAGGGACAACTTCCCCGGGAGAACGTATGGCGTGCCTCAGGCGGGTGCAACGTCCCACTGGCCTCTGCTGCCGCAGGCTCACGCCACACACCATGCCCCTCCCTCTCCCCGCCCTGAGTGAGCCAGAGCCCCTGAATTGGCTGCTCCTTTAACCCTGTCCTTTCTGAGCAAAGAAGAGATGCCCTCAGGTGACCTACACACAGAGTAGGGGCCAAATCCAAAGCTAAACCCCAGGAGCTGTGCAAACAAAGAAAAGAAAGGGAACTCTCTCCCAGCAGCCTCAGGAGCAGCGGATTAAATCTCCACCATCAACTTGATGTACCCTGCGTCGGTGGAATACCTGATTAGACAAAGAATCATCCCAAATTGAGGAGGTGGACTTTCAGAGCAATGATATATATATATATATATATATTTTTCCCCCTTTTTTCTCTTTCTGTGAGTGTGTATGTGTATTCTTCTGTGTGTGATTTGGTCTGTATCACTTTGCTTTTACCATTTGTCCTAGGGTTCTGTCTGATTTTTGTGTTTTTTTAACTTAAAAAATTTTTTTCTTAATAATTATTCTTAGTTTTTATTTTAATAACTTTATTTTATCTTATTCTTTCTTTCTTTCTTTTTTTCCTCCCTTTTATTCTGAGCCGTGTGGATGAAAGGCTGTTGGTGCTCCAGCCAGGTGTCAGGGCTGTGCCACTGAGGTGGGAGAGCCAAGTTCAGGACACCGGTCCACAAGAGACCTCCTAGCTCCACATAATATCAATCAGTGAAAATCTCCCAGAGATCTCCATCTTAACACCAAGATCCAGCTCCTCTCAATGACCAGAAAGCTATAGTGCTGGACACTCTATGCCAAACAACTAGCAAGACAGGAACAAAACCCCATCCATTAGCACAGAGGCTGCCTAAAATCATAATAAGGCCACAGACACACCAAAACACACCACAAGACATGGATCTTCCCACCAGAAAGACAAGATCCAGCCTCATCCACCAGAGCACAGGCACTAGTCTCCTCCACCAGGAAGTCTACACAACCCACTGAAAAAACCTTAGCCACTGGGTACAGACACCAAAAACAATGGAACTATGAACCTGCAGCCTGTGAAAAGGAAACCCCAAATACAGTAAGTGAAGCAAAATGAGAAGACAGAGAAACACACAGCAGATGAAGGAGCAAGGCAAAAACCCACCAGACCAAACAAATGAAGAGGAAATAGGCAGTCTACCTGAAAAAGAATTCAGAATAATGATAGTAAAGATGATCCAAAATCTTGGAAGTAGAATGGAGAAAATACAAGAAACTTTTAACAAGGGCCTAGAAGAACTAAAGAGCAAACAAACAGTGATGGACAACACAATAAATGAAATTAAAAATTCTCTAGAAGGGATCAATAGCAGAATAACTGAGGCAGAAGAATGGATAAGTGACCTGGAAGATAAAATAGTGGAAATAACTACTGCAGAGCAGAATAAAGAAAAAGGAATGAAAAGAATTGAGGACAGTCTCAGAGACTTCTGGGACAACATTAAATGCACCAACATTCGAATTATAGGGGGTCCCAGAAGAAGAAGAGAAAAAGAAAGGGACAGAGAAAATATTTGAAGAGATTACAGTTGAAAACTTCCCTAATATGGGAAAGGAAATAGCTAATCAAGTCCAGGAAGCACAGAGAGTCCCATACAGGATAAATCCAAGGAGAAACATGCCAAGACACATATTAATCAAACTATCAAAAATTAAACACAAAGAACAAATATTAAAAGCAGCAAGGGAAAAACAACAAATAACACATAAGGGAATCCCCATGAGGTTAACAGCTGATCTTTCAGCAGAAACTCTGCAAGCAAGAAGGGAGTGGCATGACATATTTAAAGTGATGAAGGAGAAAGACCTACAACCAAGATTACTCTACCCAGCAAGGATCTCATTCATATTTGACAGAGAAATTAAAATCTTTACAAACAAGCAAAAGCTAAGAGAATTCAGCACCACCAAACCAGCTTTACAACAAATGCTAAAGGAACTTCTCTAGGCAGGAACCACAAGAGAAGGAAAAGAGTTACAATAATAAACCCAAAACAATTAAGAAAATGGTAATAGGAACATATATATTGATAATTACCTTAAATGTAAATGGATTAAATGCTCCAAACAAAAGACATAGATTGGCTGAAGGGATACAAAAACAAGAAGCATATATATGCTGTCTATAAGAGACCCATTTCAGAGCAAGGGGCACAGACTGAAAGTGAGGGGATGGAAAAAGATATTCCATGAAAATGAAAATCAAAAGAAACCTGGAGTAGCAATTCTCATATCAGACAAAATAGACTCTAAAACAAAGACTATTACAAGAGACAAAGAAGGACACTACACAGTAATCAAGGGATCAATCCAAGAATAAGATATAACAATTGTAAATATTTATGCACCAAACATAGGAGTACCTCAATACATTAGGCAAATACTAACAGGCAAAAAAGGGGAAATCGACAGTAACACGATCATAGTAGGGGACTTTAACACCCTACTTTCACCAATGGACAGATCATCCAAAATGAAAATAAATAAGGAAACACAAACTTTAAATGATACATTAAACAAGATGGATTTAATTGATATTTATAGGACATCCCATCCAAAAACAACAGAATACACATTCTTCTCAAGTGCTCATGGAACATTCTCCAGGATAGATCATATCTTGGGTCACAAGTCAAGCCTTGGTAAATTTAAGAAACTTGAAATTGTATCAAGTATCTTTTCAGACCACAACGCTATGAGACTAGATATCAATTGCAGGAAAAAATCTGTAAGAAATACAAACACATGGAGGCTAAACAACACACTACTTAATAACTAAGAAATCAAAGAGGAAATCAAAAAATACCTGGAAACAAATGGCAACGAGAACAGGATGACCCAAAACCTATAAGATGCAGCAAACACAGTTCTAAGAGAGAACTTTATAGCAATACAATTCTACCTTAAGAAACAAGAAACATCTCAAATAAGCAACCTAACCTTACACCTAAAGCAATTAGAGAAAGAAGAACAAAAAAACCCCAAAGTTAGCAGAAGAAAAGATATCATAAAGATCAGATCAGAAATAAATGAAAAAGAAATGAAGGAAATGATAGCAAAGATCAATAAAACTAAAAGCTGGTTCTTTGAGAAGATAAACAAAATTGATAAACCATTAGCCAGACTCATCAAGAAAAAAAGGGAGAAGACTCAAATCAATAGAATTAGAAATGAATAAGGAGAAGTAACAACTGACACTGCAGAAATACAAAGGATCATGAGAGATTATTACAAGCAACTGCATGCCAATAAAATGGACAACGTGGAAGAAATGGACAAATTCTTAGAAATGCACAACCTTCTGAGACAGAACCAGGAAGAAATAGAAAATATGAACAGACCAATCACAAGCACTGAAATTGAAACTGTGATTAAAAATCTTCCAACAAATAAAAGCCCAGGACCAGGTGGCTTCACAGGTGAATTCTATCAAACATTTAGAGAAGAGCTAACACCTATCCTTCTCAAACTCTTCCAAAATATAGCAGAGGGAAGAACACTCCCAAACTCATTCTGTGAGACCACCATCACTCTGATATCAAAACCAGACAAAGATGCCACAAAGAAAGAAAACTACAGGCCAATATCACTGATGAACATAGATGTAAAACTCCTCAACAAAATACTAGCAAACAGAATCCAACAGCACATGAAAGGGATAATACACCATGATCAAGTGGGGTTTATCCCAGGAATGCAAGAATTCTTCAATATATGCAAATCAATCAATGTGATACACCATGTTAACAAATTGAAGGAGACAAACCATATGATCATCTCAATAGATGCAGAGAATGCTTCTGACAAAATTCAACACCCATTTATAATAAAATCTCTACAGAAAGTAGGCATAGAGGGAACTTTCCTCAACATGATAAAGGCCATAAATGACAACCCCACAGCCAATATCGTCCTCAATGGTGAAAAACTGAAACCATTTCTACGAAGATGAGGAACAAGACAAGGCTGCCACTCTCACTACTATTATTCAACATAGTTTTGGAAGTTTTAGCCACAGCAATCAGAGAAGAAAAAAAAAAAAAGGAATCCAAATTGGAAAAGAAGGAATAAAACTGTCACTGTTTGCAGATGACATGATACTATACATAGAGAATCCTGAAGATGCTACCAGAAAACTACTAGAGCTAATCAATGAATTTGGTAAAGTAGCAGGATACAAAATTAATGCACAGAAATCTCTTGCATTCCTATACAGTAATGATGAAAAATCTGAAAGTGAAATTAAGAAAATACTCCCATTTACCATTGCAACAAAAAGAATAATATATCTAGGTATAAACCTACCTAAGGAGACAAAAGACCTGTAAGCAGAAAATTATAAGACACTGATGAAAGTAATTAAAGATTATACAAATCGATGGAGAGATATACCATGTTCTTGGAGTGGAAGAATCAACATTGTGAAAATGACTTTACTACCCAAAGCAATCTACAGATTCAATGCAATCCCTATCAAACTACCACTGGTATTTTTCACACAAATAGAACAAAACATTTCACAATTTGTATGGAAACACAGAAGACCCTGAATAGTCAAAGCAATCTTGAGAAAGAAAAATGGAGCTGGAGGAATCAGGCTCCCTGACTTCAAACTATACTACAAAGCTACAGTCATCAAGACAGTACGGTACTGGCACAAAAACAGAAATATAGATCAATGGAACAGGTTAGAAAGCCCAGAGATAAACCCACACACATATGGTCAACTTATCTTTGATAAAGGAGGCAAGAATATACAGTGGAGAAAAAACAGCCTCTTCAATAAGTGGTGCTGTGAAAACTGGACCGCTACATGTAAAAGAATGAAATTAGAACACTCCCTAACACCATACACAAAAATAAACTCAAAATGGATTAAAGACCTAAATGTAAGGCCAGAGACCATCAAACTCTTAGAGGAAAACCTAGGTAGAACACTCTATGACATAAATCACAGCAAGATCCTTTTTGACCCCCCTCCTAGAGAAATGGAAATAAAAACAAAAATAAACAAATGGGACCTAATGAAACTTCAAAGCTTTTGCACAGCAAAGGAAACCAGAAAGAAGATGAAAAGACAGTCCTGAAAATGGGAGAAAATATTTGCAAACGAATCAACTGACAAAGGTTTAATCTCCAAAATTTACAAGCAGCTCATGCAGCTCAACATTAAAAAAACAAACAACCCAATCCAAAAATGGGCAGAAGACCTAAATAGACATTTCTCCAAAGAAGATATACAGATTGCCAACAAACACATGAAAGAATGCTCCACATCATTAATCATTAGAGAAATGCAAATCAAAACTACAATGAGATATCATCTCACACCTGTCGGAATGGCCATCATCAAAGAATCTAGAAACAATAAATGCTGGAGAGGGTGTGGAGAAAAGGGCCCTCTTGCACTGTTGGTGGGAATGCAAATTGATACAGCCACTATGGAGAACAGTATGGAGTTTCCTTAAAAAACGAAAAATAGAACTACCATACAACCCAGCAATCCCTCTACCGGGCATATACCCTGAGGAAACCATAATTCAAAAAGAGTCATGTACCAAAATGTTCATTGCAGCTCTACTTACAATAGCCAGGACGTGGAAGCAACTGAAGTGTCCATTAACAGATGAATGGGTAAGGACGATGTGGCACATATATACAATGCAATATTACTCAGCCATAAAAAGGAACGAAACTGAGTTATTTGTAGTGAGGTGGTTGGACCTAGAGACTATCATACAGAGTGAAGTAAGTCGGAAAGAGAAAAACAAATACCGTATGCTAACACATGTATATGGAATGTAAAAAAAAGGTCATGAAGAACGTAGGGGCAAGATGGGAATAAAGATGCAGACCTACTAGAGAATGGACTTGAGGATACAGGGAGGGGGAAGGGTAAGCTGGGACAAAATGAGAGAGTGTCATGGACTTATATACAGTACCAAATGTAAAATAGATAGCTAGTGGGAAGTAGCCACATAGCACAGGGAGATCAGCTCGGTGCTTTGTGGCCACCTAGAGGGGTGAGATAGGGAGGATGGGAGGGAGGGAGATGCAAGAGATACGTGGACATATGTATATGTATAACTGATTCACTTTGTTATAAAGCAGAAACTAACACACCATTGTAAAGCAATTACACTCCAAAAAGATGTTAAAATAAATAAATAAAGTGTATCTTTCCCTTTCCTTTGTAGTGAGCCGTTTTCCCTTTTCTGTATTGCGTCTAGGGATGCTAATACTACTTCAAATACCACTGCTACGACATGTATTGCTACTACTGTAAAAAAGTAAGATAATTGTTATAGCTCATGTTAAGTGCATATACCTACTATATAGATTTAAGCCCTAACATGTACTAAATTATTTAAGCCTCATATCAACTTATGATGGGTTGAATTGTGTCTCCCTCCCCCACATTTACATGTTGAAATCCTATCCTCCAGTTTCAGAATGTCTGTAGTTGGAGATAGGGTCTTTAAAGAGATAAAATTAGGTCATTAGGATAAGCTCTAATCCAATATGACTGGTATCCTCATAAGAAGAGGCAATCAAGGACACAGACATGCACAGAGTAAAGACCATGTAAAGACACAGAGAGAGGATGGTCATCTTCAAACCAAGGAGGAACAACCCTGCAGACACCTTGATCTCAGATGTCTAGGCTCCATAAATTGAGAAATACATTTGTGTTGCTTAAGCCACCCACTCTGTGATACTTTGTTATGGCAGCCCTAGAAGACTCATATACAACCTTATGAGTAAAGTAGTATTGACTACAAATGAGGGGTTTACAGATGAGGAAGCTGACACAGAAATAAGGTAACTTGCCCAAGGTTACACAACTTTATTTCCTTTCAGAAATAAGGAAACAAGGGCCCAAGACTTTGACTTACATAAAGCTTCACAGTTAGTTTGAAGAAAGATTCAAAATTAGAAAAGTCAAACCCTACCCTATATTTTCACCATTTAGCATCAGAGTTCTCAGAAATATGTCATTTAGTCTCTTTGGCTGAATTAAGACAAAGTGGTCATAGCGCAGGAGTGAATGAAGTCACATTTCTGTCATGGCTGTGGATGCCAAATGAGGAGCAAGAGCATGTCTCTCTCTCCATCTCTTCATTTATTTTTCACAACCGCTCTGATGTCCAGGGCAAAGCTGCATTTAAAAGGAACATGGGTTCCTGAATAACTGTGTGGATTAGAGTCACTCTGTCCACCCACACTGAATGAATGCAAGAAATAAATCTTACTGGGTTAAACCAATGGATTTAGTGCGTGTTTTTTGTTATTGCTGTTGTTGTTGTTGTTTACTGCTGTTGGCCCACCCTTACACACAGAGATTATGATTGGAATTAAACTAGACAAACTATTCCACTGCAGGGCCACAGTAATTGGTTTAGGTTGGGTGCATGTCCCCATCAAAGCCAATGAGATATGAAGAGCTATTTTTTGAGTATTCTGGCAAAAGGAAGAGTCTTCTACTGGAACTATTAGAATTGGTTTCTTTCTTCCACCCCTCCCCCAACCCACCATGTTGAGCAATTCAAGCTTCAAATCTGCAGTAGCTTTTCATGGGCAGGAGACCACTATGTGGAGGAAGGGGCCAGTACTGCAGAGCACAGAGAGAGGGGGAAGCCAGGTCCTGATGGCATTATTTGATCTGCTGGATCAAGCCTTGCCAGCTGTGGCCTCCTTCAGTTCAGTGAGACAATCAGGTCACTTCATTGTTATAGTCTGTTTGAGTTTTCTCCTCCTAGAAACATACTTAGAGTTACTGAGTGCCAGCTGCCCACACAGCACCCATTATCTCCTTTTTCCTTCCTAACAGAAACTCTCTTTTTCAGATGCCCCATCCTCGTGTAGCCCATATGACTTAGAGGAATCCCATCAGCTTCAGGAGTGAATCTGATTGTATTAAGGGTTATCTCACCCCCCCTTGTCTGTGATTGGTTGTGAAAAGTCATGTGACCCAGTTCTGGCCAATGACATGTGATGAGAGGGCTGTTGGTGTCATCTGCGGAAGTTCTGCCTTGCTTTTAAGAGCAAGCTATTCTCTCTTTCCATAATTGAATGAAGGCAGATGAATCCACCATTGTCCCTTGGACAACTTAAAAAAATGAAACCAACCATGTGAATGAATAGTAAAGCCAAGGACTGTAGAGAACCTAAGCTCCAGATAACAATATTGAGATTCTGGATCAACAAACTCCTATCAAATTTCCTGTTAAATGAGCTTATACATCCTTTCATTGAAAAAGCTAGTTTAGAAATAATTGAAACTCATCCAGTTATTTGAATAACTGAAAGTTAATTGCTGCATAAAGCCTCCCAGTAGTTCCAAATGCTTCCAATAGATTAAATAATCCCTACCCTCTGTCCCCAAAGCAATGATAACCAAAATGTGCTTTATCCTTTCTGTCTCCTTAGGCTATAAATAGTCAAATGGTTTTCCTCTCACATAAACGCCAGGGAATAAACTCTGTGCAATCTCTTCAAACCAAAATAGTAAAAGATATTAAAATATCTTAAAGTGGTCTGTGCTCTATGACACAGACTAGGAGAGGTTATTTGACAATATCCTTTGCAGCAGTAGGGGAAACTGTTGGCATATTCCTGGCTCTTGAGTGAGTTATAGGACTGGAAAAGAGATCAGTTTTTTCTCTTCTCTTGTCCAATATCGTTCTTTGATTATATTACTGGGATTAAAGACTGATGATGAAAATGAAATTAGCTGTTAGTCTTAGTGAGGTAATTATGTTCCTGAACTACCAGGAGAGATGGACTTTGAGGCATCTATTTATATAATGAAAGATTTCAAATGCCTAATATTTATATATAGACTTGGTTCTTATATTTGTAAAGTTTCTTCTTCAGTTAATGTTAATTTACCTCTACTATCAACTCTGGGAGGTAACTGTGGCAGGTTTTGTCAATTTCATTTTACAAATAAATTTGAACAAGGAGAGTGACTTGATTTCTAGGTTGATTCCATTGTGTTCGAACACACTGCGTATGATTTCAATTCTTTTAAATTTGTTGAGGTTTGTTTTATGACCCAGGAAATGGTCTCTCTATGTTCTGTGGGCACTTGAAAAGAACGTGTACTCTGCTATTGTTGGGAGGATGCTTCTATAGATGTTGATTAGATCTTGTTGGTTGATGGTGTGGTTGAACTCTCATGTATCTTTGCCAATTTTTGTGTCTAGTTGTTCTATCAAATATTAAAAGAGAGGTGTTGGAGTCTGAAATTATAATTGTGGATTATACTTCTTTCACTTTTATCAGGTTTGCTTCACATATTTTGCATCTCTGTTGCCTTGTGGATACACACTGAGCATTGCTATGTCTTTGTGGATTGACCCTCTCATCAGTATATAATCTCTCTCTCTGACTCTGGTAATTTTCTTTGCTCTGAATTCTACTTTGTCTGTCATTCATTAGCCACTCCTGCTTTCCTTTGATTATTGTTTGCATGATATATCTCTTTCCATCATTTTACTTTCAACTTGTGTGTACTGTTATATTTTAAGTGAGTTTCTTGTAGATGATATACATTTGGATTATGTTTTTTAATTCACTCTGCCAAGGTCTTTTAACTGGTATATTTAGATCATTTAAATTTAATGTACTTATTGATATATTAGGGACTAAGTTTGCCATTTTATTTTTCTTTTGTTTATTCTCTGTTTTCCATTTATGATTTATTTTTTGCCTTCATATGAGTTACTTAAACATTTTTTTTAGAATTGCATTTGAATTATCTGTAGTGTTCATCAACAGTGTATCTCTTTGTGTAGTTTTTTTCTACTGGTTGCTCTAGGTATATATATAACTTATCACAGTCTACTGTTGTCATCATTTTACCCATTTGAATGAAGTGTAGACGAACTTACCTCTCTTCATGTCCATTTATCCTCCTGTTCATAATATAGTTTTCTTAAACATTTCCTCTACTTACTTTGATAACCACATCAGACAATGTTATAATTTTTTCTTCAACCATCAAATATAATTTAGAAGTCTCAAGAATAAAAGGCAATTCTATTGTCTTTACTCATAATTTTGGTTACTGTATTTCCTTGTTTTTGATGTTCTAGGGTTTCTTCTTTTAGCATTTTCTTTCTTTTTAGAGAGTGTCTGCCCAACTGAAACCAGAACATCCCAGCTCAACTCAGTCCCAATTGCAAGCCTCAGATTCATGAGCTAAAGAAACAGTTATTGTTTCAAGTCACTAATTTTGGGATGGTTTATTATGCAGCACTGTTGTGGTAATAGGTGACTGATACAGAATGGATGGGATGGTACACAACACACACACACACATACACACCCCTCCTGCAGACCCTGAAGTGTAGAGAAGACTGAGATTATTTGTAACTCTTGCACAGAGCAAGCCCAGACCAATGGCTTCTCAGTCTGTGCTTAAGGACAATCTTTTCCAGATTCAGAGAATCCCAGATAAAACAAGATTCCGAGGAATGCTGCATTCCCTTCTAAGACTTCCCTCAGCTTCCCAGGCAAGATGCAGAGAGGCCAGAGAAGCCTTCTCTCCTAGAGGTCAGGCTCTGACTCCTCATTTAATAGATCACATTCCATATCTTCCACTCTTACTGGCCCATTATGTCCCTCTCTCTCTCTTCTCCTCATGGTATTCTGTGTTGTTAAGGCTGGCTATGGGCTTTCTCTAATTTGTATAAAAAAATCAAGAATCCTCATTACACTCAAAGGAGAAATATCTCTTTACAAGTCCTACCAAGGCACCTAGGTCTGTTCTAGAACTAGGTTAGTGCCCCTTCAAGGTAGAAGATTTTAAAGACTTGAGAAAATTTAGAAAATACTTATTGCTAAATTCCAGAATCCCTGTCTCCACAAGCGGGGGTTGTCTCTCTCTAGCCATTCCCGCAAGGGTTTTCTTTTTCTGTTTTCTTAGACCAACGCTGTCCCTGGACTCAGAGGAGTCAGGATAAGGCTTTATTTAAGATTTTTCTGTTTCTAGCCTTATCTAGGTAACTAGCCAATTGTCTTGTTTGACTCCATGTGAGGGGATCCTAATCCATGCGGCGCATCAGGGGAGGGATAAAGGGAGCAGTGAGCATTTTCTGAGGGACCATTTCCTTTGGGGTACCACGCTGGGCAGTAGGGTATATCATCTGAGGCTTAGCCCCTGATGTTGCTACTATTATTATCTTCATTTTATGAACAAGGAAATGAAGGTTCAGTAAGGGGAAGTATTTATCAAATGTTACTCAAGAAACAGATCAGTGTTACTTCTATAAGCCTACCAGACCTTGCTAATTACAGGAGAACATCCTCTGCCCCCACCCCGCCTTGCCCCCAACACACTTTTTTGAAATTTAAGAAAAAGTAAAGGAGATGATGATATGGCAACTACCTAGTATCTATTACAAAGAATTGGTCAATGCTGACATTTTGTCTCATTTGTGGTAAATATTTAAAATAAAATGTTAAATAACTTGAACCCTCACTTTCAACATCATTTACTATCCCCTCTCCACTCCCACCTCCCAAAATAAATCTCTACTATAAGTTTAGTGTTTTTCCTTTCAGCCCATTTTTCATACAGTTCAAAGACCTTTCTGGGGGTAGAAAGTTTCATTCTCCCTACTGCTTCCTTACAGGGATTTTGGGAATCCCATACCTTAGAAAATGTCAGTGACCTCTGCCTGCCCTTTGTGCTTTGGCCCCCCATGGTTTGTGACGTTGCTGCACAGGGCAAGTTCAGACAGAGTGATGTTCTTGGTAGAGCTGAAGTGGTCCACCACTGCTACAGCAGACACGACTCTTTGTTCTCAACTCATGCTGTGAATTGTTCAGTTCCATTTTGTTTCTGGAGCTGCAGGACAACTTGATATGACGCTATCTAGTGTTCCAACCAAGCCAGAAAAAGAAATGAGGCTTCACCTCAATAAAGCAAATAGACTTTAAAACAGGGAAGAAAAGATGTTATTACCAGAAGAACTTAAAACCAAAGCTTGAGGGGTTTTTTTCTTCTTTTTTTTAATCACCATTGCACTGCAGGAGTTACTGTTGGTGTCCCTATATCTCCCTACACTTACATCTTCGGTGCACAGCTACCAGGACCTGCATACCTCTGGGACCACTCTGCCCAGTCTGGGAGGCTGCAGTAACAGGGAACCCGTGTGCCCTAGGAGCAGTCCTCAACAAATGACTGCTAGGAATTGATGTATAGATATCTGAGCTCCTTCTCTCAGGTAGGATAACAAAAAGGCATGTGTCCAACACTCCCAGAGTTTTCCAGTGGAATTCAGCTCCATCTATGAGAATGCTGGCTGGCCGGGTTACGCACACTTCACCAGATGCTTTCCTCTGGGTCTCAAACCCTACGCCCCTACCAGTATTTCCTTCACTTTCCAAGTAACCATTGAAACCACTGGCTTTGGAATCTTTGTCTCAGGGTCTCCCAAACTCAGAAAACTCTTCTGTGGTAGATTGCAAAATGGCCATAAACTCCACCTTCCTCTACATCTTTACTATGTGATGTTACAGCTTCTCCTATCCAGCAGTGGACTGGTCTTGGGTCTTGCTTTGGCCAATAGAATGTGGTGGAAGTGATGGCATGCCAGTTCCAAGCCTAGGCTTCAAGAAAATATACAGTACTACTTTTTCTCAAATATTCATGAGCATTAATAAATGGTTGTTCTAAGTATTGGGTGATTCGTCAGATAACAGAAACTAACTGATCTAAGTCCTTATATGAGACCACCTCTTGCATGTATTTCCTTGAATGAGAGTATTGTTTACCTTAAGGAAAAGCATCTTCTCTGGCACAGAGAGTAAATGACCTTCTCAGGGTTGCCCCGCAGAATGTGAGTGCCAGTAGCCGTCAGTATCCTGGTTTATTACTTTGTTCCAGGGCCTCTGTGCTGAATCACCTTGTCTGGGTTTGCCTGCTAGCTGCTGCGTTTTCTCTCCACCATGGCTGCCAGCCTGGCTGCTGGTTTTTTCCAAAGCCCTCTTTTCACAGAGCCGTGAGGTAGGAGGGCCCTGAGTTTTTATGGATTTTGCCAATGACATATGTGTCTGATAGGGATTCAAGTGCTTACAAAACTGGCCTGAAATGCAGAGCTCACCATAAACACTGTAATTGCTAGACGCTGGAAAATTTATGGAGCTTCAGAGCCAGCAGGATGCAGAGGAACAACATTGAATAGAGTAAGTCTGGCTGCTTCATCCTGGTTTGCCTTTGGTCTATGAAGTTATTTTCAGCTCTAAGATGCCAGGATGAAAAAAAAAAAAAAAAGATGCCAGGATGCCAGGATTTGAGGACTAAGTAGGGCCTCATGAAAATGCAAAGCCAAAAGGCATGCGGTTAATTGTCTAACTGAAGGAAGTTCTTATAGGCTAGAATGGTGGTTCTCTATAGGGTCCCTATACCAGCATCACCAGGGAACTTGTTAAAAAAGAAAATTCTTGGACCCCATCCCAGACTCTCTGAATCAGAATTTCTTGGGATGGGGCCCCAGTAATCTGTTTTACCAACCCTCCAGGTGATTTGAATGCAGACTCAAGTTTGAGAATTATTGATCTAGGGGCATGTTATTCCAAATGTAGCTCATAGTGTTGGCATTGCCTGGGAGCTGGTTAGAGAAGCGGAAGCTCAGCACCATCTCCTCAGCCTTCCTGAATCAGAATCTGCATTCAACAAGACCCCCAGGTGATCTGAGTGCACATCAAAGCTGAGAAGAGCTGGGTATACATTTCTAATCTCAAACCTTGAAGTTTGTGATTCACTCGGTCTGGGGTGGGGGTCACTAATTTGCATTTCTAAGAAACTCCCAGGTATCGTTGATGCTGCAGTTTTGGGGACCACACTTTGAGCAGCAAGACTCTAGTTTTCAGGCCAGGCTTAGAATCTGGTCATGGGAGGGTTTCAAGCCAATCCAAATTTGAGCCACTCTGGACAGACCTGCAGGCTGCACACTGCTCAACTCCAGAAGGCACCATTCACATAGACTCTGAGGCAAGGACCTGAAACCCAAAGCTAAGTAAGATAAGAGGCAAGAGTTGGGTAAAGAGTGGGCCTTAAAGAGAGTCAGAACCGGGTTTGAATCTTAACCTTGCCTCTTACATAGTTATGTGATCTTGGGAAAACCATTTAACTCTGTGTCTCAATGTCCTCGTCTGTAAAATGGAGATGGTCATACCTGCCCCACTAGATGAGATACTTAATGGTCAGTACACAGAACAAGCCCAGCAAATATTCGTCTTTTCCTTTCAGCCAAGGGAATAGAAGTGGCAGCAGATGTGCTGTCTCCTCCTCCAGTCTCATCCTGGCCAGTGGCTTATTTGTCTGCTTCGGGCTGAAGGCCAGGTAAGTGTGATGGGCTTTTCTTTAGCGCTCCTAGGGGTCAGATGAAGGTGATACAAGAATAACGCAGGCTATTTATATTAGGAACACTTCCCATGGGTTTGTAAAAATCGATTCATAAAAATGACCAATGTAGCCAATTTCAAACCACACCTACCTACCAAAGTCAAAAAAGACAGCAGCATCTCTGGTCCTGCCAAGGCTCACTGTGATGCCCCTGGAGCCTGGAATCACGCAGAGGCTTTGCGAGGGCACCTTGGTGTGTCGGGCAGGGAAATCTGCCCTCCTCAACTTAAAGGATACAGTTAAGCCATTCCTGTGTTTCTTTCTTTCTTTTCTTTTCTTTTTTTTTTTTTTTTTTGAGAAAAAGACACTCAGTGATGCTCTGAAACAAACATAAAGACGAAATAAAGTATATATTGGGGGCAAGGGGAAAGCCATTTGGGGTACAGAGCAGGCAGCAAGATGCTATCAAAGTTTTAAAACACAAACCAACCAGGGCAATGTTAAGAGGCCAGGTGAACCTTGACGGTGTCAGAAACTAGACATCCCTAAATTTTCTTTTTTGCACTTAGGAGAAGCAGAAGAAAGGATATGTGTTTTTTCTTCCTTTCTTTTTAAATTCAGGGCTGGTCGTATTTTTAGGAGGAGATGGAACGGCTGCCGACTTTAGGCAGGATTACAGCCTGGGACAGCCACTAGAGGGCGTCAGAGATCCAGAAAAACTCCTGTTTCTGAGAGAAGCCCCAGGGAGGGAGCTGAAAGGTCTGTTCTGGGTGGGGTGTTTGGGCATAAGCTGATTCCTGAGAACCTTCTCAGCAGGTGTTCACCTTCCCACGAGAAGGCAGTAGCCAGCTCTGTAGGGAAGTTAGATAATTAATTGACCAATTTATTCACTGTAAATGATTTCTGCATGCAAGTCTCTGTCTGTCCTTGGTGTGAAAGTACAGATGAGGGTGTAGGACTTTTTATGAGAGTCTGTAACTGAAAAGAAGCCTAGTTGTAGGGCTCAGGGGTGGTATCAGGAACAAGCTTGGAAGCTGTGGACCCTCGTACCCCATTACTTCCATGTGCTGCCCCAGTAAACATAAAATCAAAATACAAACAGCATGTTTGTAGGCAAATAGAGTTTTGAACGAAGTTCCAGATTGCCACCTGTTAATGTGTCCCGTATAGAAAATTCTAGCGCTGTCCTGATTGGGAATTTACAGTGTGCGCTGAAGCAGGGGTAAAGCTGATTCCTCTACTGTTGCTCAAAAGGCCCTTTAAGTGTTCACTAAGACAAAACACCGTAGAACTTAGAAACTCACCTTTCCTGGAGAGATCTAGAACACAGGAGGGGCTATCTCAGTAGGGGGACATGGTAGAAAATGGCCTAAAAAGGTATGATCTAGCCAGAGGAACTGCTGGTCATGGGAAGCAATGGGGCAGAATGGGCACCACTTGGTCCACCAGCCTCTGCTAGGGAAGAGATCTCTCAGCCCCGCCCTTATGCCTCTGCAGCCCCCTCCAGCAATGAAGACCCTTTGTCAGCATGACATATACTTCCTGCCCTCGCTCCCACCCCACCACGGCTGGCAGCAACTTTTTTTTTTTTTTCCGGTACGCGGGCCTCTCACTGTTGTGGCCTCTCCCGTTGCGGAGCACAGGCTCCGGACGCGCAGGCTCAGCGGCCATGGCTCATGGGCCCAGCCGCTCCGCGGCATGTGGGACCTTCCCGGACCGGGGCACGAACCCGTGTCCCCTGCATCGGCAGGCGGACTCTCAACCACTGCGCCACCAGGGAAGCCCCTGGCAGCAACTTTTGTGAGGTGGGAAGGTTACAGATCAGGAAGAGGTGTTCCTTAGAGCAGGAGTGGGGTCTCCCACTCCATGGGTGTGCTCCAGGAGGGCTGAGTCCCAGATGACTTGCAAATATGGTCTCCTTCCTGTGGAGAGCTTCTGGGAAAGGAAAGAAATTGGCTGGGCTTCAGTATATTTCCTCGGTTGTAAGAGAAAGATGGATAAAATAAATGAGATGAGACCAATTCTATCAAGTAATATAATGATGCTTCCCTTTCTAATAGAAATTTCTTTTTCAGAAGCTAAAAATTCCGTGAACCTCTAAAATCCTAGTTTACCATGGATACAAGGAAGAAGGTCCTCCTTGTCAGACTCTCTCTTGCTGTCTGGATCACTGTGGCCAGCCCCTCTGGCTCCCCTCTTTCCCAGGGGTAAAGTCGGCGGCATCAATCCTCCTGTAGGTAATGCCTGCCTTTTGGCAGTCTTTGCTCCTTAGTTCCCATCACATCAAGTCCAAGAATCTTTACCCGGCTTCCAAGGACAGGCCATCTCTTCCACTTAATACCTATCTGATACTCTCATCTTGCTGGTCATCTCACCATTCAATAGAAGGATCCCTGACATGGAGCTCTCTGAGCATTTGTGTGTGCTGTTCCCCTTCCGTGGGAACCTTTCCTTGTTGCTGGCATAAAACCTGAACCCAAGCTACATTTCCTCCAAAGCGGCTTTCCTGTCTACTTCGCCTTATTGATTGCCTCTTCCTTTGAACTCTCACATGTTCCTATAGACACTGGGGGACTTGATCCAACAATGTTTTGTTTTGGTTTTTTTTCTCTCTGTTATTTTAGGAAACTTGATTGTAGGCTGACAATTAGATGGCTATGTCTTTGAGGACAGAGGTTTGAACGTAGCGTCCCAAGACCCCAACGTGATGACCCCATGCGCACATTAGAAACGCAATTAACATTTGCCCGGTTAACTCCTCTGCACCCTTCAGATCTTAGGTTCAACCTCACTTCCTAAGGGCAGCTTCCCCGTTGGATCTAAATCTCCTACTATAGTTTCCCGGAGAACTGGGACCTCATAGAATTCCCACAAAAAAACACTCCTGCACAGTGCTTCTGAAAGACAGAATCTTTAAATTTTGCTTTATTTTATTACTCAGTTCCTTCCATGAGGGCTGGGACAATGTCTGGTTTTGTTTAGTGCCTAGGGCAGTGCCCGGCACACAGCGGGGCCTCTATATTTTCTTAAAAGAATGAATGCATACTGGTGGGAGGGAGTGTGACCTGGACATCTTGGGGAATGAGGAGGACAGAGCTGAGGATGCTAATCTCCTGGAAGCTGGTACCCTTGAGCTAAACAGAAGTTAACAGCAGAGACTCAGATGGGTCAAGTCAGCAAAATCATTTTGGAATCATTATTGGTAATGAGTGATATGTTTTCTCAAAGATTTTGTGAGGAACTTATAAAAGTGATGCATGTTCATCATGGAAAATACGTAAAGTTTAGACAATTATAAGGAACCCAAAAAAGTAACTCCAAGCCTACCAACCAAAGCCTTTTATAAAAATAATATTTTCTTCCAACACTGGTTTAGTGACTTTTTTACATAGTGGAACAATTTGGAGGTGGGGTCTACACAGAGCTCCCTGCCAGGACCAAGATCCAGGTACACACAGGTGTAACTTACTCATTAACCCACCCATGTTCGCTTCCTTCCCATCACCGCCATTTCCACAATCTCCCCTGTGTTTCCTGGAATCACTTCCCACATAAGCCATTTGCCCTGCTTCTGGGGAACCTAGTCCGAGACCGTACCACCCCACTTCTTAACTATGAGTTCAGGCACTGCCCAGATTAAAGTTTCCCTCTTCTTTTTAACTAAAGTGGACGTGAAAAAGTCTAAACGATCCAACATATATTTTAAGGCACAGGATAGAAATGCAAAACCATGCCAGGTTGCTGACTCTTTGTCATCAGAACTTCTGATAGGAACATTCCCAAGAGGGAATAAATTATACAGACTCTGGTCTCTTCAGAGGTGACTTTGGATTGTTCTTTATTTCTCCTCTCTTTTGTCCCCTCATTTCTTTCTTAATCTGCTTCCTCTATAGTAGAGGGTATTCTAAACCGAACTGTTTTTGCTGCCAATCCCTAATTAGGTTTCCAGATACACACACAAACCTGGATGTGATGCTAGGCTTGCTATAAAGCAAGTTCATACGCATTTTATTTGATTCATAGTTACCACTAGTTCTAAAGGCCTGATGCATGCCGACCAGTGTCTACTAGGTTCTACAAGAGATTCGGCAGGGGCTACTAAGACACTATCCTTGTAGGGAAGATAAGACACATACACAGCTGGACTCATGCAGAGCCAAGTGTGATGTGTCAACTGAGGGGCACACATAGGCTGAAATAAACAAGCAAACAACCAACTCGAGGAATTCAGAGAAAGTAGTGAGTCATTCTGGATGGAATTCGAGAAAGCTTCATGGAACAGGCTAAGAACGATGGGTGGGTTGGATTTTAATGGATCAAATGGGTCAGGACAGAGAGAGAAGTAATCAAAGCTTCCCCTGTCTCAGTTCCTAGGGGACTCCTATCTGATGTCAAAAGCTAAGACTGCTGCTTCCCTTTCCTTACCCACAATGGTTACGAAACCTTTGGAGTTTCCTTCTATCTCAGCTCCTCCAATACCCAGTGAGGAAGCAGCATCACCTTTCTGATGTAGGCAGACTGGGCCAGACCCGAGTCCAACCAGAAAATAGGCATATCATCGGGGAATGCATTTCACTTTAGATATCAGAACCCCATCTAACAGGGGTCTAAACAAAAGGGACACTGATTGTATCTCACGTTAAAAGAAAACCAGAGATAGGCATTGGTTGCTGCTGGTTCAGCTATTCAGCAATCTCACCAAGCACCCAGGATTTTTTCATCTTCTTCCTGCCTTCCTCAAGCTGTTGGTTTTTCAACCTCATGCTGCTCACCTCCTGGTTGCAAGTTGGCTGCTATGGACTCAGGCATCGCGACTGCCTCCGAGGCAGGAAGGAGGGAGGAGGGCGGTACCGGAAGTCTCTCTTGTGTTCAAACAGCAAAAGTTTTCTTAGGAGTCCCCTGCCAATCTCTACTTCTATGTCGTTGACTAGAACTGGCTCAGATGGCCCAGTGGTAAAACATTCTGGAAACTTGGGCATTTCACTTTTTAGATGCTGTAATTACAGAAAGCAAAGAAGGAGGGATAAGGAATGGCTGCAATGATGATGCTACAAATTCTGCCACCCCTGCGGAAAACTTCACCTGCTGTGGCCAAGACTCTCAGAGCCTTCCTTGTTCCCTCTTGGCTGGTAGCTCGTTTACCAGTCAACTATAACTGAGCCATACTATGTAACAAAGCAGCCCAAATCTCAATGGCTAATAATAAACATGCATTGTCATGCTCACAGGTTCGCTGATTTGCCAGGGTGGCTCTGTTCCATACATGTTTCACTCTTCTGGAGCCAGAGGAATGATGTGGCAGAACTCTGCACAAGAGAAGCAAGCAGAAAGTGTGCTGCCTCTTTGTGTGTAGGCTCAGAACTGACTCACTGCCATTTCTGTCCATGTTCCACTGGCCAAAGTAAGCCCACGTGGGACCAAAGCAAGATTTCTAGTGGAAGGAACTGCAAAGCTATTTAGGGAAGGGTATGGGTACAGTGAGGGGTGAGGAATGAGGTGATCTAATAATGTTATCTGTGTGACAGTGGTGGGGGGCCAGGATGTGAATGTGTGTCCTTGCAGGTGGCAAATGTGCTTGGAACAGGCAAGGGCCTACTGAAGGCAGTGCCTAGGCAGTGAAGTGGCCTCAGGGTGGTCATGTTAGACCAGGTGTGAGGGAAGGGATGGATACAGGGGACTAGTCCTTTAGGGAAGGCAAAGCAGGTTGTACCTTGAATCACCTTTCGCAGGTGGCTTTTACTGATTGAATGTGTCCAGCAAAAAAGGATTTTGAGGCTCACCTCCTCATCAGATATCAACTCGGCATTTTCAGGAGTCTCGGTCTCAGGCAATTCGTAACCTCAATCTCCCTCCATGTCTGGGTGTTTTCATCCCCCAAGTAGGAACTGAGTCCTGCTTTCTCCAGCAGAGGCAACTGGAGATGGTCCCTTGATTTCTCAAGGAGTATTTTCCCAGATAAACCCCATTTACTATAATTCCTATAACTTGATTAAACCAAGTATTGGGACAATAAGAATAGAATAGAGATGGAGACAATTCCTCATGATGATCAAATTACCCAGATTGTTCCTTGGTGCCATTACATTAACCAGAGTCAGAGTGTCTTTGACAGGAGGAATGCACTGGTTTAAATTTAATTAAACTCTGACATGTGCTCCTAAGAGAGAAATCACAATACAGGCAAACTGTATTTAAGGACATAGGTATGCCTTTGAAAAAAAAAGTATATACATCCTTAACTCTGACAATAGGATTCATTCATTGATCCAATAAACATTTTCAGTTGTCTCTCCTTTCTCTGAAACATACTTTGACAGAAAGAGCCATATATGAACTCATTTGAGAAGGCAATGGATCTTCTAAGAGAAGTATATAATATCACATTTTTGCATGTTTATTTAGTGGAATTTTTTAGAACTTGTCATCTGCCAGACTCTATTCATAAATTGTCTATCTTATATTTCACACATATTAGCTTATTTAATTTTTATTATAAATGTGATAGGTAGGTCCTATTATTGTCCCCATTTTACAGATGGAAACTCTGAAGCACACTGAGGTTAAACAACTTCCTCAAGGTTAAGTAACTTGAAAAAGGTGTGGACTCCCAAAAGACTAATGGAAAAAGGAGATGGAACACCTGACAGATGATACAATATTTCTAATGAAGCCACATAAAATCTGAATAACCATAATCATTTTGGGGGGAACCAACTAGCCTCCTCATTGCCAAGCGTTTTGATTTGACATACAAAAGATTTTTCCTGCCCAGCACGCTTCTCTCTCTCCCTAGTGACAGCAACCTGATTTTCCCTGGGAACCACGCTCCCTCATTGAGTCCATGTGGTTTGAGTGGGCAGATCCAACGCTCCATCTCCAAGTTTGGAAAGTCAATCAGGCCTGGGGATTATTTAAGAAATGATCAAGTGACCCAAGCAGAGGACAATGACCATCAGCCCTAGGACTTATGCTGGGTCTTTTAGGAAAGAAGCATCCTCTCTGGTAGGGATGTGAAGAACAGGACATGAGGTTGGGATAGCTGGCAGCCATCTTGGCACTGTTGGAGAAACTCTGAGATTGAAAGTAGTACAGTGGGTACTGATGTTGAGAGACTGAGATACATCAATTCCTAAGGATATTATTTGAGCCCCTGGGTTCAGCCATGCCTGAGCTTCTCATTACAGAGCCTGCAGACTTTTTAGTTCCTTAAGCCCACAGAGAACCTTCATGGTCAAAGCCAGTTTGAATCAAGTATCTGTCATTTGTGACAAAGAGCCCTGTCTGAAAGTGAACAAGGTCACTTTCCAAGCCCATTCTTCTGCTCTGGGGGCCTCCATTCTTTCTGTCCAGAAGACCCTGGAGAGTTAGGCTGCTTTTCTTTCTTTGATGGCCTACAAACATCCTCTCACTCTTACATGAAGCTTCCCTTCTTCTCTAGCCATTGCTTCCTTATTGACACCAGTAACAAGAACACAGGTACTTTTTACTTAAAGGCTTCAGATTAATCCTTATGAAGAAAAAACAGGTCACCTCTAAAAGTAGCATGAAAAAGTTATAAAGGTGAAAAAAACCTCAGGCTTTGACAAGTCCTTGTCTCTGATGGAGTGTTTTGCTGTTCAGTATAGTAGCTGTGAGCCGCATGTATCTGCGGAGCACAGAAACTGCAGCCATGATGAGTGAGAAACTGAATTTTTAATTTTATTTAATTTTAATCTAAAATTAAAAACTTATACTTGATTCAGTTACTGAAGAACTTTTTTTTAATGTATGCTTGGAACCACCAGAGTACATGAATTTTTCTTAGCAACTGTATGTTTTATAAAATCTGAATACAAATCAAGTATTTCCAATAAAAATTTAGTATCTGAATTGAGACATGGAGAAAGTGTAAAACACATGTAAGATTTCAAAGATTAGGTTTGAAAAAGACAAAATTATTTTATTTTTATATTGATTACATGTTGAAATGATAATATTTTTGATATACTGAGTTTAAAATATTCTTAATATTAATTTCACCAGTTTTTGTTTTTCTTCAAAATCCACTCTTCTAGCTACTTTCAGATATGCAATACAGCATTATTGACTATAGTCACCATGCTGTACATTATATCCCCATGACTTATTTCATAATTAGAAATTTGTACCTTTTTAGACCCCCTTCACTTACTTCGCCCACCACCTTTTATTTTTTTGAACATGGCTCATGTTCTATTTCTATTGGATGGTGCTGGTCTATAGTTTCTGTCTAAATAGTGATTTGAAGACCCAACTTGTACTCTGTAGGGTGGAGCTTATCAAACCTCTGAACCTGAGAGCTTTCAGGATGTGAGCTTTTACGCTGAAAAAACAGTGAAGAAATGTGTCAACAACCCCTCTGATGTTAGTTTTCCTTATAAAAGTCTGGAACAATCTAATTAAGCAGTTTTGATTAGTATTCATGTTATTATTTGATCAGTGAACAATCCTTTGGTTTGTTTTCTTGGTCTATGTGATGCTCTTCTAGTTGAAGGGTAAAAAACATGAATTTCTGAAAATCTTATTTTGAAAAGAAAAAGGGATTTCCCCGGCAGTCCAGTGGAACTCTGCGCTTCCACTGTAGGGGGCGTGGGTTCTATCCTTAGTCGGGGAACTAAAATCCCACATGCTGTGTGGCAAGGCCAAAAGTAATAATAATCAAAAATAATATGACTACCTAGAGGGGTGGGATAGGGAGGGTGGGAGGGAGGGAGACGCAAGAGGGAAGAGATATGGGAACATATGTATATGTATAACTGATTCACTTTGTTATAAAGCAGAAACACACACCATTGTAAAGCAATTATACTCCAATAAAGATGTAAAAAAAATAATAATCAATCAATCAATAAAATAAAAAGGGAAATATCTTATTTAATGCAAAATAGGAGATATTGTAGATTGTTTCCAGAAATCTTTTCATATTGCATATTTTTGTTGCTGTCTTGTCAATGTTTTCATTTATATATGTCTGATATTTTTATTGAAATAATCTGCCCACCCTGGGAAGCTTCATTTTTGCTTCATTTCTCCCACTTTCCAGAAATCATGACTCTAGAGTCCTTCTTCCCGCTCAGAAGCTGGAAGATACAGTTACAGCAGAAAGTAAAGAGGGCTCAAGTCTCAAGGGACCTGCCAACTGGGGGGCTCTGGTCCCACTGGGCCCCCTTCCCCATGGTAGGGACTTCTTCAGAATTTCCTTTTAAGCATTCAAAGGTCCTCTGGCACAAACAAGTAACAAAACAAAAATATATGACCCTCATTCTGGAAAGCTGAAAATTGTAGGGTTTTTAAAGGACTTCATTGTAAGTCTAGCATACACCCTGCAAAGCATTTGCCAGCTTGCTTTCAGCTCCATTCTCCACACTCCCCTGTCCTCTTCTGCACTGCAGAGGGCTCATCCTGCAAACTACATTTCTCGGACTTCCCAGCCAATTGGCTTCTGGCTGGATTTGGCCTGTGGGAAATGTGGCCAGGAGACAGGAGATAGAAAGCAAAGGGAAAACAGGGAGAAGCCAGGGAGTTATCAGCTAGACCTCTCTTTCTTTCTTAAGATGCATCATCTTTGGTAGTGACTTTGTGTCCTGTTCTCCAGCTTTTGTCAAATAGCCCTTAATTCTATGACATTATATGGAAAAAGTTAAAGTGCACACTAATGATTATACATTTATATATAATATTTTTAATAGATTATAAAAATATATGTTAAAATATGATTAGGATTGGTGGAGTGTGTCAGGGAATGCAATTGGCGTTATGGCTAAAGGGGACCTGAGGTTCAACTGTAATGAATATTGTACTTTTTTACAAAACAGAACGAAAGGCCACAAACACAAAGAGTTAATAGCTATTAATCCTGGATGGTGGAAAAGGAAAGAAAAAAGAAAAGTCACACTTCTAGTTATTTTGGGGGAGAAGAAATTACTTTACCATAATATATTTTTTTCTTTTCTTACTTAAGTTTTTCCAGGAATTATTTAAGTATTTTAAGTATAATGTATTAGTTTTTTATTGCTGCTGCAACAAATTACCACAAACTTAGTGGCTTATAACAGCACACATTTATCATCTTATAGTTTTGGACATCAGAAGTCTGATACAGGACTCACTGGGCCGAAATCAAGGTGTCAGCAGGGCAGTGATCATTTCTGGAGGCTCTAAGAGAGAATCTATTTCTTGTCTTTTCCAGCTTCTAGAACCAGCCACATTCCTTGGCTTGTGACCTCTTCCTCCATTTTCAAAGATAGCAAGATTACATGCCTTTGGCCATTCTTCTGTAGTCATATTTCCTTCCGAATACAACAGAGAAAGATTCTGTGATTTTAAGGACCCTTGTAATTAGGTTGAGCCTACCTAGCTAATCCAGAATAACTCTACATCTCAAGATCCTTCACTTCATCACATCTGCAAAGACCATTTTTGCCATGTAAGGAAACATATTCACAGGTTCCAAGGATTAAGATGTGGACATTTTGGGGGAAGGGTCCATTATTCTAGCTACCATGATAATGTGCAGAGGGAAGACATCCTTCATTTGTAAACTAAAGGCTTTTAAAAGCCCCTCGTCCATCTAGCATGCCATCTTTCTGAGAAGACAAAGTTTTTATTCAGGTTCAAGTCCACAGCAGTGAGGGTGTTCACCTTCTGTTTATGCATAGCTGAGCAGGAAACTTGCTGTACATTCTTACAATAGAAGACAATGAGAAATTCACAAGTTCATTAAGATGGCTTTCATAAGGATAGTGGGCAGATCTCAAATTAAAATTATGACAGAGAGCTGTTCTGTAGATCCCCCTCAATGAAAAGACAAGCATCATTTGGTCTAATTGTTGCTTAGCTATAGCCAAACGTTGGGACTGTAATGACAAAACAGTTCAATGAGATATTACATTTTGCTCTGGTTGCAGTGGTTCTGCTGAAAACAGGTTCTGGTTCTGCTGAACCAGGATTTTGCTGAACTGGTTAGTCGTCTAGAAACTGGGGCTTGGAACTAATTATTAGGAAGTGCTAATGTTCTCTGACCTATGATGAATAAGCCTTCCTTCCTGAGTAGATTAACTTCTCTTTAAGGAAAGAGCTAATGAAATTTAGAACCTCCCAAAGAGATCATAAGTAGACATTTGATTAAGCAAACAAGTTAAAGCAAGAACTTGGTAGATAATCATGAAAACGGTCCTTGCCAAGTTCTTTCGCATTTCATTGAGCAATTGCATTCCTCCAGCAAACAAAGGACTAGCATGTTAGATGTTCAAGAACTTGATGGTTATGCAATTGACCATCAGAAATGTTCAAGCTGCCCTTCCAGTTGATCGGGGTAACTGCTTTTTCCCATCATCCTTGAAGCATTTGTATGGCTTTTGGCCGCTTCATTTCTGGAAAACTATTTTAGCAGGTAGAAATTTTTCCAAAATTTAAGATGCAAGAGAGGGGACATTTTTCTGATTTTATAACTCAAGTCAAATGTAGTCCATCAAGGTTAGCAAAAAGTCTAAGAGTAGTTATTATTTTTCCTCGGTTCATCTCTGTTATGTATTAGTGGAAACCAGGAAAAATGGGGGTCTGGCTTCTGGGCTGCCAAGATATATATCACCCATCCCAAATTGGGCCAGTAAACTGTGGGCAGCTGTGTTGTCAGCACCTGCCTTCTCTAGACCTAGCTGGGTACCGTGAACTTCACAGCTGCCCCCAAGGATACAGTGCTTTGTGTTTTAAACTGATTCCCATGAAGCCTCTCCTTTCTGGGTATTTCCACTTTTGAGGTACAGCATGGAAATTGAGACTTCTATCCTCCCTGGGCTTGAGAAATCCAACCCTGCCCCTGGCCTGGCTTCTCGGCCTGTGAGGGGGAAGGCAAAGTCACTTTTTCCTTCAATCATGAGTATTTATTGAATCTTGTCTTAGTGTAGGTCCCCTCTCTTGTAGCAGACCCTTAGACAAGAATTCAAGTGTAAGTAGTTTACGTGGGAGGCGGTCCCAGGAAACACTAGCAGGGAGGTGTGGAGGTGACACAGGAAGGATAGGCAGCCTAATGGAGCAAGTTACCACCGTGGGCGACCAGAGCTCAAGCCCAGGGGGAAACTCTGGGAGCTGATGTACAAGACTCAGAGTTGACTTATGGAGGGAAAGGGATTTGGGTTATATATCCACCTGCCTCTAAGCATCACTGGTGGAAGGCTGCCAGCGGTTAACTGCCCAGACTGTCCAGTCTACTGAGTCTGAGTCCAGGGTGGCTTCCTGCTGTTTGGGAGGACACCGTCTGGTGAGAGATGAAGATACAGGCAGTTGGTAGTAGAGCGAGCTCACATTGCAGTGGTACCACCTGAGGGGCGGTAATTCAAAGGCTTGTTATTCCAGCTATGAGGAAGTCACTGAAGTAAGTGCCGTACAAAAGCTTAGTTACTTCAGTCAATACATGAGGCAGAGTATCTGTGTGTTGCTGACTGTATGCTTAGAATGATGCTGTAGGGGAAGCAATAGAAACAGGAAGTATGATGTCCCACTGATTTGAGGGGCTTACTGAATAGGGAAGATAACCTTGCTTCTACCATGCAACACGGGCAAATGGACAAAATATAAATAGTGCATTGGCATTAGGGGAGGATTGGAATTCTTGGGAAAGGCTTCATGGAGAAAGTAGAAAATAAAGGAAGGATAGTGTTTGTAGAAACAAAGCCAAAGCCTGTATCATCTGAGGACCAATGAGAGAGATGGCATGGAGATGGAGTTAGCCTAGCATGTTGATACGTGGTGAACAAGCCCATGGGACCGAGGTTGATGGAACATATTCAAGTGAGTGGGTATCTCTATGCTTGACAGGGTAGGGCAGGGCCAACACTGAGACGTCTGAAGGCAAAACAAAAAAGTCTTGGCTTGTTATTGTCCTAAAGATGTCAGTCATTGCCTTGAGCCTACAATCCCTCTTGAAAAAGCCCACCCATGTCCACGGTACTGTTGAAGAAGTGGCTGTGTTGGGGCAGGTGACCCTGCTTCTGAGGCAACATCTGATTGTCATGGAGCAGACACCTGCCCCAGGTGGGCTAATCAGATTCTGGTGTTTTGAATTTTTCCCCTGGCATTTGGACCTAGGGCACTAAGAGACTAAATTATTTTGTTCTCTGTAGAGACAGGGCAAGGCTTCTGTTCCCTTAGTAAGCTGCAGCCATGTGCCAACACAGCACATTAGAGTAAAGCATCATAGAAAATATTAACTGCAGCAAAAAAGATGAGTACAAGTGCTAGGAGAATCAGAGAAGAGAGACTATGTGGCCCCAACACATTTAAGGTGACTTTCTAATTCCCCCAAGGCCACGGTGTACCTCTGGAATTTAAGTCTTTTGTAAACTTTCCATCTAAGTTAATGTGAATGGGTTTCTCCTCCTTGGAAATCGAGAACCGTTAACTAAAACAAGATGGTAACCACTAACTTGCATATTTCCAGTGCTTTGATTCTCTTTCCTCTGGGTTGAAGTCATTTGGTGATCCCCAGAAGAAAGCCTTGAGATGAGAATCATGTTCAAATGGTTTATTCAGGAAGGGCTTCAGGGAGACCTTAAAGGAATGGGGGAAACTTGATGCGGAAGGGAAGGAAGCCAAGCTGGTGGTGAATTCACATCCATCGATGGGGTCTGCAGAGGGCGCTGCAGCGGAAGTCCCGCCTCAGGGCTCCTCCTTCTTCCCTACTGAAACGAGCCCGGCTTCCCCTCTCCCTTTACTGCCCTGCACTGTCGCGGGCAGGCAGAGGTAGATTAGGCAAGATCATGGCCCTCCACTCGTGTACAGGCCAGTTGAGGGAGACAAACTTGCAAACACGTATAGGCGACTAGAAAAATAGCTGCTGGTGGTGGAGAATAAGAAAATCTACATCCAAAGGAAGTTCTCTGCAAACAGTGAATGATTTAACATGGATGGGCCGTGCTCCCCCTCAAACATATTAGAATCACTCAGCAACATAAGCATGGTTGATTTCCTCCCAGGTACTATTTTTAAAAATCGCTTCCAGAAAACAGAAGTTCCTGGGAAATGACTGTTGAAGGAAAGTGGTTATAACCTGGCTGGAGCCCAGTTTATACTCCGCAGCCTTGACCCGAGAAAGAGAGTAGTAAATATCAAACCCAACGGCTTGGTAATATTCCATTGTACATATGCGCCACATCTCCTTTATCCATTCACCTGTTGATGGACACTTAGGTTGCTTCCATGTTCTGGCTATTTTAAATAGACCTGCAATGAACATTGTGGTATATGTATCTTTTTGAATTATGGTTTTCTCAGAGTATATGCCCAGTAGTGGGATTGCTGGGTCATATGGTAGTTCTATTTTTAGTTTTTTATATATATACTACCAAGACTAAAATAGATAGCTAGTGGGAAGCAGCTGCATAGCACAGGGAGGTCAGCTCGGTGCTTTGTGACCTCCTAGAGGGGTGGGATAGGGAGGGTGGGAGGGAGACGCAAGAGGGAGTGGATATGGGGATATATATGTACATATAACTGATTCACTTTGTTATACAGCAGAAACAAACACAACATTGTAAAGCAATTATACTCCAATAAAGATGTTAAAAAAAAAAAAAGCAACTTGGTAAGATTGTTGTATGTTTTTCTTTTCCCCCTGAAGGTATGTTTACTCTTTCAGTGACTAGGAACATAACTGTTTAAAGTATGTTTGGTCCCGGGGTCGAGCTGCCAGGAAAACAGTGGGCATTTGCTTGTGATAATGTTTTTTTTTTTTTCCCAGTATGGTCTCTATTTAGTGCAGGGTTGGTGAAAGTGTGGACCAGTATCCACAAGGCTTTCAGGAACCTTAAACTGATAAAGCACAAAGCTTTCTCTTTATTATGAGCAAATGATGTACCATATGATATCATTTCATATTTTATACATATAAGCAAGTGCTACATACTAGTAAGTGACTATATGAGGAATTAACTATTACTAAAATTTAGTATTCATACTTTTTTTTTTTCTTTTGGCTGTTCCTCGCGGCATGCAGTATCTTAGTTCCCTGACCAGGGATTGAACCCGTACCCCCTGCATTGGGATTGCAGAGTCTTAACCACTGGACCACCAGGGAAGTCCCTCATATGTTTTAAATAGCACGATATTGGAGTTTAATAAGAACAGTTAAGTCAGGGTTCCAATGGAAGTTGGCTTCCATCGAATTTTTCACAGCACTGGAAAACGTGCACTGCTGCTGTGCACAGGCGGGGAGTACAAACTCCCACAAGGCTTGGTGGAAACACTGATCAGTGCACCATAGTTGGTGAATTTTCTTATGTGGAAAAATGCTGTTTTAGTATGGTTTTCCCCAGTAGACTCTGAGATAAGGATGTGAATGCAAGTAGTTTATCTGGGGGACGATCCCAGGAACCACTGGAAGGCAAGTGGAGAAGGAGACAAGGAAGGAAAGAAAACCAATCAAAGGGTGTGCAAATGAGCAGAATTCCTGATGTGGGCAGCTGGGACTCAGGCCTCTGGGGACTCTCGGGAGACTTTGCATAACATGCCTCAGTGTTGCCCCACCTGAGAGGTGAGGTTTGGGGAATTTATCCGACATTTTCCATTGGATGACTGTAGAGGGCTGCTTCTGGAGGCATTGATTCACAGATACCTCCAGCCTGCATGCTGGATCATGCACCTGCAACCAGAGAAAGCCCTCCAGGAGAGTGGCAAGAGGTTTATAAGAGGCTGTCAGTGAGGAGAAGAGTTGGAAGAGAGGACCAGCAAGAACTGGGCAGGACACAGATGCTCTGACAGCGTCTACCTGGGATGCAAATGTCCATGAACAGTATTGGGGGCCCATCGGTGTCTAACCACTTGACTTTAGAACACACGTGTGTTGCATTCAATGCACTATATAAGCCCCAATTGCTAAGTCGTCAGGGAGAAACTTATGTTAAGAATGCAATCTTAAATTTGAATCCCAGAGGATAGGAAGAAGCCAGCCATATGAAGAGGGGAGAGTGGTCCTGAAGTCTTCTGCATCAGTTTTCCCATTTAAATTCTGAGTCTAAACAAGGAAATTTAAATCCTTGATTGCTTGAAGAGTGATTCTTAGCAATCACATTCTCATTCAGAATAAAATTATTTTTAGCCCTCTTGCAGGATAAACTTTCAGATTTTCTATTTGCTACCATTTCAACATCATGTTTCTCTCCTCTAGTCAATTTCTCTTTGTCCACCCATTAGTCCACTGTCCTAATCCCACTCTTTTTGCCGCATCTACTGCAAGAATGAAGACCATTCTCAGAATCAGACTGTCGACATGCCAGAAAATGTTGACATCACTCTGAAGGGATGCACAATTATTGAGAAGGGCCCAGAGGCACCCTGTGGAGGGACTTCAATCATATTAATGTAGAACTCAGTCTCCTTGGAAAGAAAAAAATGAGGCTCCGGGTTGACAAAGGATAGGGAAATAGAAAGGAACTGGCAATGGTGCACACTATCTGTAGTCGTGTACAGAACATGGTCAAGGGTGTCACACTGGGCTTCCATTTACAAGATGAAGTCTCTGTATGCTCACATCCCCATCAACGTCATTATTTAGGAGAATGGTTCTCTTGTTGAAGTCTGAAATTTGGGGGATGTGAAAAATACATCCACAGGGTTCAAATGAGGCCAGGCATTGCTTGTTTAGTATCTCAAGCCTAGAAAGATGAGTTCATTTTTGAAGGAAATGACATTGAACTTGTATCAAATTCAGCTGCTTTGATTCAGCAAGCCACAATACTTAAAAACAAGGATATCAGAAAACTTTCGGATGCTATCTCTGTTTCTGAAAAAGGAACAGTTCAGCAGGCTGATGAATAAGATCTACATTGTCCAGCTACAGAAGCAGCAAGATGCCAGATGATACTTCGGACTCATCTGTGACATTTTAAAGATGCAATAAAAGCTCTTGATTGGGGGAAAAATCCTAATCCTATTTTCACCAGCTGCTGCTTTGAGAGTTCCCATCTTCCATCCTAGATTTTTCTAATCTAGTTCCTTAGAAAAAAAGACATCTCATTGGAGAAACAGAAATTTTCAGCCCCTTCTAAAGACAGTGGGGATGACAATCCGGATACCTGGGGCTGGACTTCTCAAATTTTTTGAGTTACCAACTTCCCCACTTTGTCCTGCCTCTCAGCTGAAAGGTAATTCCATATCTCTCAGACACTAGTCCTGAAGTTTGTCTTAGTATCTCAATATTCTGTAAGTAATTGTGTGGCATTGAAAAGGACTTAAATGAGTTTATGATTTTTTTTCTTGCTATGGAGTCACTGTCAAAATTGTCTGAGTTACACTTCTCTTCTTTGCAATGTAATACACTCCCAAGGGACACGGGGCTTCATCTTGAGCACGTGCAGTAAGTAGTGCCAGAAAGAAGTCTAAAAGCTAAAAAAACAAACAAACAAACAAAAAAAACAAAAAAAAAACATGAAGCCATTTCAGATCTTACTCTTAACAGATTTCCTGAAATCTTATCAATGGAAACAGCATCACTCATCAACATGCAATGGCAGGGTTCCCTTAAATCATACTCCTCCATTGATGGCATGGCCCTTTTGGGGTGCCTCTGATACTTCTAACTTTTGAAAGAATCGTTTTCTCCCATATGTATTTGGAGTTGTTGTCTTGTTTGCACATGATTGTATTCTATCTTCCAGAGATTTCTCACAATTTTTGTTCCTCTGATGGAAAACCTTATATTTTTCTGCACTATGATGGATTATTTTCATCAAGTTTTCTTTCATTGCGTGGGCTGTATGATGGAAGTAGACACCTGTACTCAGTTTGTAATTTGATACAATTTTAAATAGCCCTTTATATATGACCTACCTGTTTTTATATCCGGCAACACAAAGTTAGCTCTCAATTAAGGCTGAATGAATTAAATATTTAAATCATTGCCTTGTAAGAAGGTCCAACTTAATCATCTATATGCAAATTTTAAGTATGTGTGTTAAAGGAATTCTAGGTATCTGGTTTTCTGACCTTGTATCTTAAATCTTTTATCAACTTAGTTGAATTTGTTTATGTAGTGCTGAGTAACAAGGAAGAAAAAGTACAGTAAGTCCCCTACATATGAATGAGTTCCATTCTGAGAGTGCTTTCATAAGTCCAATTTGTTCGTAAGTTCAGCAAAGTTAGCCTAGGTACCCAACTAACACAATCGGCTATAAAGTACTGTACTGTAATAGGTTTATAATACTTTTCACACAAATAATGCATAAAAAACAAACACAAAATAGGTTTACAATACTTTTAACACAAATAATACATAAAAAACAAACACACACAAAAAAACATTTTTAATCTTACAATACAGTACCTTGAAAAGTACAGTACAACAGCTGGCATACAGGGGCTGGCATCAAGTGAACAGGCAAGAAGAGTTACTGATTGGAGGAGGGAGAGGAGGTGGGAGATGGTAGAGCTGAAGGATCGTCAGCAATAGGAGATGGAGGGCAAGCTACAATGTCACCCATGCCTGACATTAGTGCCACAGATTCTGGTTCCTTGCTGGATTCAATTCTATCTACCCTCTTGAAGAAACGATCCAGTGATGTCTGGGTAGTAGCTCCTTTTTTTCCTTGTCATAGATGACACGGTAGCACTGGATTGCATCTCCTGCATTATGAATCTCTTCAGTTATTCAGTTACTATAAGAATGAGTGACATCTACCATCTTTTCACCTCTCTCCACTCTCAATTATATTCACTTTTGTTTCCATCGTTATCGCTTAGTGCTTCTTAGCAGTACCAGCTACATCACCGCTGGTTTTATGCTTGCTTCCGCACATCCTGGACTTAAAATAAAGATACTGTACTACTGTACTTTATACAGTACTGTACAGTAAAGTACATGAAAGCACAACCACTTGTAGAGGATGCACATATGTGACAATGTACACCAGACACGTGTACTAACTTACGTGTTTGGATATATGAACTCACGTTCACATCTTTGGAAGTTCACAACTTGAAGGTTCCTATGTAGGGGACTTATTGTAATATATAAACATATCATCCCATGACAACAACAGAAAAATAAAACTGTCTAAAGCTATAAACCAGTATTTTAATCTGCATATAAATCCTCCTTAAAACTTGTCCTCCAGTGTTTTGTTTTTCAGCCTTTTAAAAAAATACTTCTAGTGACAGCAAACTCATTATCCCCTCACGAAGCAATCCAAACCAGTTTCAGAAAGTTCTAAACATTAAAGGAAAAAAAAGTCTTCAGCAGCCAAATGATAGACAGGTGTAAGCACTGTGCTAAAAAATTTGGATAGCTTTCAGTGTCAGTCACCTTGATTGGGAAAACTCTGTAAACCACATTAGTAATCCCAGTCGACAAAAAAATTGATATTGAACTGCTACATACCTTGGCATTTGTAAGTCCTCATCCCCTATCCAACATTTCTTTATTCAGCAAGTGTGTACCCATTTGGGTAACTGTCTTGTTAATATACTATGAATGACTATGATTCAGTGAGTACATTGTTCAGAATAGATTTATTCTACTTTCAACTTGCAGCTCAGATAAATCATCATGACCCAAAGTATTTTTCTAGTTCTTCCGCAGTGGTCATGTTGCCCTAAAAGGGTCTTCAAGCCATTCACTCTCCATGAGTGATATAGCATATGTCCCTATTACCTGACTTCAATTATAGTGTTGAAATCTTACCCAGGTCTTATATGATGATCCCTTTGGAGCAGGATCCAAAATATATCCTTATTTGTCTTGTTCAATCTCATATCAAAGGAGATCATCAAGGTAAGTCTTGAGATATTGTCTTATCAACAATTTGGCTGGCATGATCAATATCCAAGTTTAATCCCCAAGTGGCACATGGAGGGGTAAGGAATATTCTAAGCCTCCTTGACATTCCTGACATTGATTGCTACCACTGCCTTCACTCCAGTCCTCTCCATGTCTAATCTGGATGACTGCCATAGCTTATTGTGCCCTCAGCCTTGCCATATCTCCCATCCCTTCCCACTGCAGCCAGAGTGCTCCTCTTAAATACACACTGATCATGTCAACTCTGTTGCTTAATTGCCTTGTTACCTTCTCCATAAAACTCAGACTCATTATGGAATACAAAGCCTGTGCCAACTTCTCCCACCTCATCTCTTGTCTCAATCTTTCTATCTTCCAACAATGTGGGATTATCATTGATCCTGGATAGTGGATGCTCCCTGCTGACTCTCCTCCTCCCCGTCTTTGGCTGCACCCCTACCTCAGAGTGAAGCCCTACTGCGTAGCCTCCAGGAAGCTTGTTTTCCTGACTCTTTCTCCCACAGCAGGATAGGTTTTTGTTCTGTCCAACCAGTTCTGTTGCAGACTGAGCTTACCTCAAATGCTAGACCTAATCACTCTGTATTGTCATTGTTTTCTAGTCTATATCCTCCCCAAACCTGGAGCTCTTGGTGACAAGAGGCTGGGTCTTTTGTATCTATAACATCAGGATGTAACAGGTAGTTGTCTCCTACTGCAAATTCGTGATGAACGACAGTGATCCAACTCAGAAGTGAATAAAAATTTGGAAAACATAATCGTGCTGCTGAGGACCATTTTAGGGAATATTTCTTTGAGTGAACTCTGAAGTAGCTGAGTAATGACTGCTTTTAATGGAAGCACTAAAATATGAATAATGGTAATCTGATGGGTTTTCCCTGGTTTATGTTTTTGCCTTAATTTTTATATTTTCAGAATTCTCTATAGGGAGCCATATAGGTTACATTTATAATCAAGAATGAAGGCTAAAAAACAGTATATATTATTATTATTATTTAATTTTATTGAAGTATAGTTGATTTACAATGTTGTGTTAATTTCTGCTGTACAGCAAAGTGAATCAGTTATACATATATATTCTTTTTCATATTCTTTTCCATTATGGTTTATCACAGGATATTGAATATAGTCCCCTGTGCTATAGAGTAGGACCTTGTTGTTTATCCAAAAAAACCAGTATATATTACTTTGTATTATATCTTTATGGCAAATGTATGCAGAGCAAAAGAACTGGAATAAAAAGTCCTCAAGAGGGTAACTGGTTTTCTCTAGGGCTGGAATAATGGATGACATTTTTTCTTTTTCTCCTAATTTGCAGGGTTTTTTTCCTGTATGATTATGTATTCCTTTTATAAGAAAAAGATTATTAAAAATAAATATAAAAATTAAATAAATGACATGATGATTGATAATATGAGCAAATAATCAAACTACTGCTTATCAAGAGATCACTGAATTTAACAAATCATACTTATTGTCAAGGCATTTAGCTATTATTTAGAGAACCCATGGAAAATAATATAAATATTGCAATCTTTTAAAATGGAGGAAAATATGACTCTGGAAACCATAACTGGAAAATTTGTTTTAGACCTTTTGGAAGTTAAGCACGTCATTGGTTTGGGAGCAGAACCTCAGTCCAGTTATGAATTATAGAGGTGGTTTTTAATGGAACATAACTATCCATTTCTGTTGCCAAATCTATTATCCTTTAGTGCACAATACACCAGAGATTAAAATCCCACACATTCAGCAAAATACTTACTGTGAAGCAGTGTAAATAGATTTAGTCATAATTTATACAGGTGCATATTTATAGGTAGAACATAAATGTTTGAAAAAATGGCAATGAGAGAAAGGAAGAAGCAACATTATTTTAGAATATTATTTCTTTTGAGTTTCTTCTTTAAATCCTTATGCTTTGCATTTATTATGTGTTAAAACTAAACACTCCTCCAATATTTATAAACCAGTTTAGCTTTCCCTCACTTGATTTGGTAAGAGCTGAGTAAATCAGTTACATGTGGTTATTTATTAAAAAGAAGATTAGATACAGTTTTTGTCATCACTATTTCACTTTTGTGAGCAAAGTAATGTTAAGTTCTTAGAGATTCTTTTATATCATCAATAATCACGAGATGAAAATATGATTTACTAACTTGCTGATTAATAATTTTCATGTATAAGTAAATGTCAGTGTCAATACTTCTAAAGGTAGCTTGTATCATTCAATCCTGGCCTGAAAATTAAATCCTGAAAGCTACACAAATGCAAACATTTAGACAGAGAAGGCCAGTAATACTTAACTGAAAGATGGAAAAATATATGTATTTAGCACTTTATAGTGTGACAGACAGTAAGTAGAGCAATTGCTACAATATATTATCCCATTGAGTCCTCACCACAAACCTACAGATAAGTCTATTAGGGTAGTCAACAGTCTGTAATCTCAGCTGTTTATAAACCACCATATCCACTGATAGGCAGCTCTGGGCCCTGTTCCATCTCTCCTTGGCTGACAGCGTAGCCAGCAGCAGAGAGAGAGAAAAAGACCTGGGGAGTCTCAAACCTGCAACTCAAAGCTCGAGCCTGGAAATGGCAAACATCACTTCTGCTCCCAACTCATTGTTCACAGCTAATCACCTGGAATCACCCAACCACAAGGGGGCAGGGCAGGGAGTGCAACCCCACAGTGTATCCAGAAGTGGAGGGAACAGGCAATATTTGGTGAATAGTACTAATCACTACTATAGTAACTGCGTGCCCTTATTTTACACACAAAGAAACAGGGGGAAGTCAAACAACTTGTCAAGTCACATAGCCAGTAAGTGAAAGAGTTAAGAAGTTATTAAAGAACTAAACATGAAGTGAACAGTATTTTTATGGCAAATTCTGAGCCTACCAATTCTATGTCACATAGAAAGACACAGGAATATTAGAGAGTGAACAGGGATTAGCAGATTTCCCTTGCTTTCACTTTTGTGAACTTGAAATCCTTTGGCTATATTTCCAGCTGCCTACCTCAAAAGCTAGAGATCAAAAATATTGCCTTTCCATTACCAGAGCTGAGTTCCTTATGAAATGTTATGGCCCTTGGAGTTCATCGGATAACTTATTGAAGATAAAGAGAAATGTGACTTGCAATCCCTTGGAAGATGTTAGCAATGTGAAGCCAAATAACCTTCAGGAAGAGGCAGTACTGTCAATCCAACCTTCCTCAGTTGTGTGCATTCTTCATGAAGATGAATTATAGACAGGGCTGGTGCATGCACAACTGCAGGGGGCACTGCTCACATAGTATTCTATGTTGATGCTGCCTCCTGGACTTATGAAATGCATTGGTCAAAGAAAATCTTTCCTCCTAGGAGACAAATGTCATACTTTTCCTCCATTTCAGCTCCTCTCGTCAGCAGAATTTCACTACTTATGAGTAGCTGTTGGGAGACAATACATTATCAGCGAAGTCTTGAGGAGTCTACAAAGTTTGAGCTTCCACTGAGGGTTCAGCCAATGGAAACTCTTCCTATCATTTTCCTTTTAGCATTTGACATCTTGTGATCTACAGCCCTTGCTTGTAGGTACTAAAGAATCTCTACTTCCCTAGATATTCCAGCACCAAATAAACAGCAAATTTACATTGCTTCTACATAACACCCAGAGATGGTCTCTGCCTTGCTGTACATTAATACCCTGGGGTTCTTTCAAAAAATCCCCTTGGGACTTCCCTGGGAGTCCAGTGGTTAGGACTTCATCTTCTAATGTAGGGGATATGAGTTCAATCCCTGGTCAGGGAGCTAAGATCCCACAAGCCTTGGGGCCAGAAAACCAAAACACAAAACAGAAGCAGTGATCCACCAGAGGGCAGACAGCAGAAGCAAGAAGAAATACAAACCTGCAGCCTGTGGAACAAAAAAAACATTCACAGAAAGATAGACAAGATGAAAAGGCAGAGGGCTACATACCAGATGAAGGAACAAGATAAAACCCCAGAAAAACAACTAAATGAAGCTGGAGATAGGCAACCTTCCAGAAAAAGAATTCAGAATAATGAGAAAGAAGATGATCCAGGACCTCAGAAAAAGAATGGAGGCAAAGATCGAGAAGATGCAAGAAATGTTTAACAAAGACATAGAAGAATTAAGAACAAACAAACGGAGATGAACAATACAATAACTGAAATGAAAACTACACTAGAAGGAATCAATAGCAGAATACCTGAGGCAGAAGAACAGATAAGTGACCTGGAAGACAGAATGGTGGAATTCACTGCTGCAGAACAGAAGAAAGAAGAAAGATTAAAAAGAAATGAAGACAGTCTAAGAGACCTCTGGGACAATGTTAAACACAACAACATTCACATTATAGGGGTGAGAAGAGAGACAGAAAGGACCCGAGAAAATATTTGAAGAGATTAGAGTCAAAAACTTCCCTAACATGGGAAAGGAAATAGCCATACAAGTCCAGGAAGTGCAGAGAGTCCCATACAGGATAAACCCAAGGAGAAACATGCCAAGACATATAGTAATCAAACTGGCAAAAAATAAGACAAAGAAAAATTATTGAAAGCAGCAAGGGAAAAATGACAAATAACATACAGGGGAACTCCCATAAGGTTAACAGCTGATTTCTCAGCAGAAATTCTACAAGCCAGAAGGGGGTGGCAACATATATTTAAAGTGATAAAAGGGAAGACCCTACAACCAAGATTACTGTACCCTGCAAGGATCTCATTCAGATTCAATGGAGAAATCAAAAGCTTTAGAGACAAGCAAAACCTAACAGAATTCAGCACCACCAAATCAGCCCTACAACAAATGCTAAAGGAACTTCTCTAAGTGGGAAAGACAAGGGAAGAAAAGGACCCACATAAACAAACCTAAAACGATTTAAGAAAATGTTCATAGGAACATACATATTGATAATTACCTTAAGTGTGAATGGATTAAATGCTCCAAGCAAAAGACACAGGCTTGCTGAATGGATACAAAAACAAGACCCATATATATACTGTCTAAAAGAGACCCACTTAAGACCTAGGGACACATACAGACTGAAAGTAAGGGGTTGGAAAAAGATATTCCATTCAAACGGAAATCAAAAGAAAGCTGGAGTAGTAATACTCGTATCAGATAAAATAGACTTTAAAATAAAGACTGTTACTAGGGATAAGGAGGGACACTACATAATGATCAAAGGATAAATCCAAGAAGAAGATATAACAATTATAAATATATATGCACCCAACATAGGAGCACTTCAATACATAAGGCAACTGCTAACAGCTAAAAAAGAGGAAATCGACAGTAACACAATAATAGTGGGGGACTTTAACACCTCACTTAGACCAATGGACAGATCATCCAAAAGGAAAAGAAATATGGAAACGGAAGCTTTAAATGACACAATAGACCAGATAGGTTTAATTGATATTTAAAGGACATTCCATCCAAAAACAGCAGATTACACTTTCTTCTCCAGTGCACACAGAACATTCTCCAGGATACATCACATCTTGGGTCACAAATCAAGCCTCAGTAAATTTAAGAAAATTGAAATAATATCAAGCATATTTTCTGACCACAAAAATATAAGATTAGAAATGAATTACAGGGAAAAAGATGTAAAAAACACAAACACATGGAGGCTAAACAATACATTACTAAAAAACCAACAGATCACTGAAGAAATCAAAGAGGAAATCAAAATATACCAGAGACAAATGACAATGAAAACACAACGATCTAAAACCTATGGGATGCAGCAAAAGCAGTTCTAAGAGGGAAGTTTATAGTTATACAAGCCTACCTCAAGAAACAAGAAAAATCTCAAATAAGCAATCTAACATTACACCTAAAGGAATTAGAGAAAGAAGAACAAACAAAACCCAAAGTTAGCAGAAGGAAAGAAATCAGAGCAGAAATAAATGAAATACAAACAAAGAAAACAATAGCAAAGATCAATAAAACTAAAAGCTGGTTCTTTGAGAAGATAAACAAAATTGATAAACCATTAGCCATATTTATCAAGAAAAAGAGGGAGAGGACTAAAATCAATAAAATTAGAAATGAAAAAGGAGAAGTTACAACAGACACTGCAGAAATATAAAGCATCCTAAGAGACTACAGCAATCAACCCTATGCCAATAAAATGGACAACCTGGAAGAAATAGACAAATTCCTTGAAAGGTATAAGCTTCCAAGACTGAACCAGGAAGAAATAGAAAATATGAACAGACCAATCACAAGTAATGAAATTGAAACTGTGATGAAAAATCTTCCAACAAACAAAAGTCCAGGACTGGATGGCTTCACAGGTGAATTCTATCAAACATTTAGAGAAGAGCTAACACCCATCCTTCTCAAACTCTTCCAAAAAATTGCAGATGAAGGAACACTCCCAAACTCATTCTATGAGGCCACCATCCCCCTGATACCAAAACCAGAAAAAGATACTACAAAAAAAGAAAATTACAGACCAATATCACTGATGAATATAGATGCAAAAATCCTCAACAAAATAGTAGCAAACAGAATCCAACAACACATTAAAAGTATTGTACACCATGATCAAGTGGGATTTATCTCAGGGATGCAAGGATTCTTCAATATACACAAATAAATCAATGTGATTCACTGTATTAACAAATTGAAGAATAAAAACCATATGATCATCTCAATAGGCGCAGAAAAATCTTTTGACAAAATTCAACACCCATTTATGATAAAAACTATCCAGAAAGTGGGCACAGAGGGACTCTACCTCAACACAGTAAAGGCCATATATGACAAACCCACAGCCAACATCATTCTCAGTGGTGAAAAACTGAAAGCATTTCCTCTAAGATCAGGAACAAGACAAGGATGTCCACTCTCACCACTATTATTCAACATAGTTTTGGAAGTCCTAGCCACAGAAACCAGAGAAGAAAAAGAAATAACAGGAATACAAATTGGAAAAGAAGTAAGACTGTCATTGTGTGCAGATGACATGATACGATACATAGAGAATCCTAAAGATGCCACCAGAAAACTTCTAGAGCTAATCAACGAATTTGGTAAAGTAGCAGGATACAAAATTAATGCACAGAAATCTCCTGCATTCCTATACATGAATGATGAAAAATCTGAAAGAGAAATTAAGGATACACTCCCATTTACCACTGCAATAAAAAGAATGAAATACTTAGGAATAAACCTACCTAGGGAGACAAAAGTCCTGTATGCAGAAAACTATAAGACTGATGAGAGAAATTAAAGATGATAACAACAGATGGAGAGATATACCATGTTCTTGGAATCAAAGAATCAATTTTGTGAAAATGACTATACTACCCAAAACAATCTACAGATTCAATGCAATCCCTATCAAATTACCAATGGCATTTTTTACAGAACTAGAACAAAAAATCTTAAATCTTGTAAGGAGACACAAAAGACCCCAATAGCCAAAGCAGTCTTGAGGGAAAAAAGTGGAGCTGGAGGAAACAGACTCCCTGACTTCAGACTATACTACAAAGCTACAGTAATCAAGACAATATGGTACTGGCACAAAAACAGAAACATAGATCAATGGAACAAGACAGAAAGCCCAGAGATAAAACCACACACCTATGGTCAACTAATCTATGACAAAGGAGGCAAGGATAAACAATGGAGAAAAGACAGTCTCTTCAATAAATGGTGCTGGGAAAACTGGACAGCTGCATGTAAAAGAACGAAATTAGAACACTCCCTAACACCATACACAATAATAAACTCATAATGTATTAGAGACCTAAATGTAAGACTGGACACTATAGAACTCTTAGAGGAAAACATAGGAAGAGCACTCTTTGACACAAATCACAGCAAGCTCTGTTTTGATCCACCTCCTAAAGTAATGTAAATAAAAACAAAAATAAACAAATGGAACCTAATGAAACTTAAAAGCTTTTGCACAGCAAAGGGAACCATAAACAAGATGAAAAGACAACCCTCAGAATGGGAGAAAATATTTGCAAATGAATCAACGGACAAAGGATTAATCTCCAAAATATATAAACAGCTCATGCAGCTCAATATTAAAGAAACAAACAACCCAATCCAAAAATGGGCAGAAGACCTAAATAGACATTTATCCAAAGAAGACATACAGTTGGCCAAGAAGCACATGAAAAGCTGCTCAACATCACTAATTATTAGAGAAATGCAAATCAAAACTACAATGAGGTATCACCTCACACCAGTTAGAATGGGCATCATCAGAAAATCTACAAACAACAAATGCTGGCGTGGGTGTGGAGAAAAGGGAACCCTCTTGCACTTTTGGTGGGAATGTAAATTGATATAGCCACTATGGAGAACAGTATGGAGGTTCCTTAAAAAAACTAAAAATAGAATTACCATATGATCCAGCAATCCCACTACTGGGCACATACCCAGAGAAAACCATAATTCAAAAAGAGACATGCACCCTAATGTTCATTGCAGCACTATTTACAATAGCCAGGTCATGGAAGCAACCTAAATGTCCATTGACAGATGAATAGATAAAGGAGATGTGGTACATATATACAATGGAATATTACTCAGCCATAAAAAGGAACGAAATTGGTTCATTTGTAGAGATGTGGATGGATCTAGAGACTGTCATACAGAGTGAAGTAAGTCAGAAAGAGAAAAACTAATATTGTATATTAATTCATATATGTGGAACCTAGAAAAATGGTACATATGAACTGGTTTGCAGGGTGGAAATTGAGACACAGATGTAGAGAACAAACATATGAACACCAAGGGGGGAAAGCAGCAGGGGAGTGATGGTGGTGGTGTGATGAATTGGGCAATTATGATTAACATGTATACACTGATGTGTATAAAATTGATGATTAATAAGAACCTGGTATATATATATATATATATATATATATATACAGAAGCAGTATTCTAAAAAATTCAATGAAGACTTAAAAAAATGGTCCATATCAAAAAAATCTAAAAATAAAGTAACATAAAATTAAAAAAAAAATCCCCTTGCCCATTTCCCACTGTTAGGATCTGATTTAATTAACCTGGGGTAGGCACTGTCTGAGAATATTTTACAAAGCTCCTCAGATGGTTCTAATAGTAGCCTAGGTTGAGAACCACAGACCTAGGAAATAGTTCAAAAGTGTCCCAAGACAAGGTTATTACTGAAAAGTTCAATTTATTAGATTAGGAAAATGGGAAAACTGTAACACTGCTCTATCAAAAAGAACAAAAAAAGATAAATTGTAATAGAGCATTTGATTCCTCAACCTACCAAATTTAGTTTCTGGCCCACAATTTTACCAAGGTCTACAAGTACTGCCACATGGCCAAATCCATCCTATCACTGGTTCTCAATATTGTACACAGGAATACTCTGGAAATCTTTTAAAATCTAGACACCCACCCATACGCCAGCCCAATTAAATCAGAATCTTTTTGGGTGGACACCAAAAAATCCAATAAATAAAAAAATTCGTTTTTTTAGACATTTGCCAGTTGATTCCAAAATGCCGCCAAGGTTAAGAATGATTGTATTACTTTCTTTTCAGTCACTATTGTACTAAACTTCTCAGCAACCTTTGACACCAGCTTCTTCCTCCTCCTTGGGAAACTATTATCTTGGCTTCTGTGACTCCACATTTTCCCATTTTCCTCTTTCTTCCAACTTCTCTAACCATTCCCCCCCACCTCATTCTTATGTGTCAGCTTCTCTTCTAGATTTCTACATTATGAAAATCTTCAGACTTCAGCTCTTGAGGCAGAGTCATCATCCTGGTCTAGTTGATATAATTTATTCCTATGATTCTAAATATCATCATTAAGCCAAAATCTCCCCAGTTTATATCTGTAGCCCAGATTAATTTTTTTCAGCTTATTTATCCTCTTGGATGTTTTACAGGCATCTTTAACTAAACGTTTTCAAAACTGGACTCTTGACCTCAGATGTGTTCCTCTTTAATACCTTCCTTAATTTCACTATAAAATGTGATCTCCCCATTTTTACAGGCCAGAAATCTGGGAGGTGTTCTCAATTCTGCTCTCCTCAAACCCCACCCACAAATCCAGACCTTTATCACATCTCATCAAGTGTACCTCCAAATATACTTCAAATACACCTTCTCCTCTATGTGTACACAACTAAATTAGTCATTTCTTGTTGCATCGTACATGGTTCTAAAACTTAGTGTCTTAAAACAATAATGAACTCTTAATATCTCATATAGTTTTTTTTAACAACTTTATTGGAGTATAATTGCTTTACAATGCTGTGTTAGTTTCTGCTGTATAACAAAGTGAATCAGCTATATTATATACATATATCCCCATAGCCCTGCCCTCTTTTGCCTCCCTCCCACCCTCCCTATCCCACCCCTCTAGGTGGACACAAAGACTGAGCTGATCTCCCTGTGCTATGCAGCTGCTTCACACTAGCTATCTATTTTACATTTGGTGGTGTATATATGTCAATACTACTCTCTCACTTTATCCCAGCTTATCCTTCCCCCTGCCTGTGTCCTCAAGCCTATTCCCTATGTCTGCGTCTTTATTACTGTCCTGCCCCTAGGTTAATCAGAACCAATTTCTTTTTTTTTTGGATTCCATATATATGTTAGCATACAGTATTTGTTTTTCTCTTTCTGACTTACTTCACTCAGTATGACAGACTCTAGGTCCATCCACTTCACTACAAATTATTCAGTTTCGTTTCTTTTTATGGCTGAGTAATATTCCATTGTATATATGTGCCACATCATCTTTATCCTTTCATCTGTTGATGGACACTTAGGTTGCTTCCTTGTCCTGGCTATTGTAAATAGTGTTGCAATGAAAAATGTGGTACATGTCTCATTTTGAATTATGGTTTTCTCAGGGTATATGCCCAGTAGTGGGATTGCTGAGTCATATGGTAGTTCTATTTTTCGTTTTTTAAGGAACCTCCATACTGTTCTCTACAGTGGCTGTATCAATTTACATTCCCACCAACGGTGCAGGAGGGTTCCCTTTTCTCCACACCCTCTCCAGGACTTATCGTTTGTAGACTTTTTTGATGATGACCATTCTGACCGGTGTGAGGTGATATCTCATTGTAGTTTTGATTTGCATTTCTCTAATGGTTAGTGATGTTGAGCATCCTTTCATGTGTTTGTTAGCAATCTGTATATCTTCTTTGGAGAAATATCTATTTAGGTCTTCTGCCCATTTTTGGATTGGGTTGTTTGTGTTTTTTGATAATGAGCTGCATGAGCTGCTTGTATATTTTGGAGATTAATCCTTTGTCAGTTGCTTCATTTGCAAATATTTTCTCCCATTCTGAGGGTTGTCTTTTCATCTTGTTTATGGTTTCCTTTGCTGTGCAAAATCTTTGAAGTTTCATTAGGTCCCATTTGTTTATTTTCATTTCTCTAGGAGGTGGGTCAAAAGGATCTTGCTTTATGTCATAGAGTGTTCTTCCTATGTTTTCCTCTAAGAGTTTTATAGTGTCTGGCCTTACATTTAGATCTTTAATCCATTTCAAATTTATTTTATTTTGTCAGCTGTACATCCCATCTTACCCTCTGAAAAGAAAAACTCTTGTAAGGTCATTTGCAAAGAGCTTTTTGAGACTACTTCCTTGTTTATTTACCAGTCATTCAGAAGAAGTGAAGGGATTGTGATTTTTATACATCTTGGGGTCTGGAGTGAAGTTGAGACTCAACTAGGAGAGCAATGGGGTAAGGGAGCCCCTCTGTGGGTGGGCACTGATTAGAAGCTTCACACAACTAGCTATGTTTTGAGTGGCAAAACGGAAAGCTAATATAGTTCAGTAAAAAGAAACAAAGAAACACTCTAAAGAACAGATGCAGCAACTCAGGGGTATAAGAGTCAGGGATGAATTAGCACAAGAGCAAACTTCTCTTTACATGTGACTAGGCACTAAAAGAGCACATGCATAATTTTTAATCTGTATAATGACTAATTTTTAAATAATTTAAGTTTAGATGATGTTATATTTTCAACATAGCAGGAAAATCCCTGGAGGGGTTGGTAAAGCAATCATATGGATTTGGGGAAGTGATGGTCTTCTATTTGATTCTGTTGATTCCTCCACCATCCTAGGAATTTCCTTGACTTTGGTAACACGACAGTTCCTGGTACTTCTCAATATCCTTTGCAGGGCTTTCCTTTTAGTATTAGAACTCTTAATGTAATAGGGAAGAATAAATCTGACTCTATATTAGATCTGTTTCTTTTACTTTAACCTTTGTATTCCACTGCTTTTGCTACAAGTTAAGAATGTTGCCTATAGCCTAAAATATAAAGGAGAGCCCATTCTCAAGGCTCTGACCTTTAAGGCTATACCACTTTTCCATCCAAATAGAGATTAAAAAGTTGCAGAACAGAAAGTAACATTTGTCTTGTTGGAGGTTTACAGGGACATCATGACCTGACCTATGTGGACAGCTGCAAGAATAAAGGATTCCTACACCAAGAAGTTTGCAAAAGGCAATCATGCTCGTCTCTCACCTTGCCTTTAAAAATGCCTTGCTGAAACCCTTTGGGAAGTTTGGGGGTTTCTGGGGCATGAGCCACCTGCTCTCCTCTCACAGACCTGCAGTGAACCTTTCTCTGCTCCAAACTCCAATCTTTAATATTGTTTGGCCTCACTGTGTGTCAGGGCACAGGAACATGCATTCAGTAACATTAACACAAACCAATTTAATAAAAAGAGAATGTGACAGGTCCTAAAACTTAGAATTTCAAGGGGTAGACTGAGCAAGCCTGGATCTGAGACGCGAGAACAGTTCTCTCTCCCTCTGCTGTGCTTGCTGGCACTCTCCTCTGGCTCTTTGCTCTCTCAGCTCTGCTTTCGTTTGTGTGAACTCCAACTGTAACAGGGAAGAGCCAACTCTGACTACATGTTGGATCTGTTTCTTTTACTTTAACCTTTGCTTCCTGGTTGCTTTTGTTCACTAAAAGATACTGCCTGTACATAATGGCCTGCCTCAGGGAGCCCTGCCCCTCAGTCTGAATGTTAAACCAAAGTGCCTTTGTTCAGGGAAACATCTGGACCCTGTCCACCTGTGGATGGCTACAAAAAAGAAGAAATTAACACATCCCCTCCCTGAGGCTGGCCATTCCAGGGGATATTGGTAAAACTTATGGCCTTTTTACTTTACTTCCTCATCTCCTCCCCCTCTCTGTGCTATAAAAGAAACTGGCATCCAAACCCTGATAAGATGGTTATTTAGAGACATTAGTCTGCCATCTTCTCAGTCTGCCAGCTTTCCAAATAAAGTCATATTCCTTGCCTCAACACCTCGTCTCCAATTCATTGGCCTGTCGTGTGGTGAGCAGAGCGAGCTTGGACTTGGTAACACAACCTCAGCTGGAATGTCCCCACAAGGTAGCGAAACTGTCCACCAGCAGCTCCAGGCTTACATCCTGCTGGAATCCCAAGTAAAAAGTGAATCTCTTTTCCAGTTGGTCCGGTAAAAACCCTACTTGATCTCTCAATGAAACTGGCTTTGGCCTCTTCCCCTGCCAAAATTTCTATTTAAGGTTCTAGTCACACTGCCTTTTTTCAGTCTTTGCTGAATTGGGTCTTTCCTGCAAAATGCTGTTCTTTCTACCAGACTCTTTCCTTCCGTAAGGGCCAACTTAATTTCTTCCTCATCCTTCAGATCTCACATAAAATGCTGTTTCATCAGTGTGATTTTTCTGATTCCAGAGCACATACTGTAAGTTTACATATTGTGTAAGGAAAGTGTTAACCTTGCAGCTATACTGGGTAGCACTGTGCTTACCTCCTGGGATGTCTAGAAGTCTGATCAAGGGAAGGTTGAAATATACTAACTCCAACTTCATAATGTTCTGTTTAAAGTTCAAAACTCCCCTAGAGGCAACATGTATTAGTTTGTCTACACTTTTTAGGGATGTGTAGATTGATAGTTTGTACCTGATTTAACAGGTTACACAGCCTGGGTTTTTATATAGCCAGTGGTATAAAAAAGCCCTCAATAAATGTATGCCTGGGCTCACCGTTATCTTGTTAGTGTATAATCTGAAGATGAAGTGTGCCCTGTCCTGAGCAACTAGGAAAGGACATAGAGAGTTATGCCTAGAAGTCTTAGACCAAAATATGATAGCCTGTGCACTCTGTCCTGCCATATCCTTTGCTTATATGAGAAACTTCCTTAAGTATATCCTGTGGAATTGTGTGAGTCTTGTGATAATCGCCAATTATCCAAACTTGTGTAATTGTCACTTATGTATTTTGTGATTATTCTATTAAAATATGTCTCTCCTACAAACTGAAAGCTCCAGGAAGGCAGGGGTCATGCCTCATTTTGCATTTCATCTTCTCCTGACATGCCGTAGTGCTTGATACATGGTAAATTAAGATCCAACCAGGGAAGCAGAAACCATTCTGCATTCTCACAGAAGGGAAGTTAATGCAAAGATTTGGTGGCACAGGTGATAGAAGAGGCCGAGGAGTCAACCAGGACACTGTGAGGTGGCCCAGATATTTACAAAAAAAAAGGAAGCTGGTGCCATCCCTAGGCTAGAGGGACAGAAGGAGGAGGTGGTTCCACCAGAGCTCAGAGGCCAGGGTCACACAGTGGAAGTTGGAACCAGAGCAGGATATTCAGGTGGGAACTGGAGCTATGGGGGAGACAGACACAGCTACTGCCTGGGATGCAGCCTGAGGCAAAGAGGGAAAAGGAGAACTAGCCTGGCTTCTCTTCTCCTTCCTTTCCACTCCTTTCTCTTACCAGTGTCTGCCATTGTCCCAATACAGCTGGAAGCCAGATGACACCGAAACAATCTGTCTAGGTCATGCTCCGGGGTGGGGGGGGCACCACAGGGGAAGAGAAAGGAACAGCTCCAGGATTATCATTATCAGTGCTCAATAAATATACACTGAATGAATGAATAAAACCAAACTGTGTGCAGAACAAGCATTGCTGGTTGATTCAAAATTCTAGTGCTACCAGCCTTGAGGGGTCTAAATTTATAACAAAAATGCATGGGTGACATAGACCAGAGGTCCCTACCCAGGGGAGAATCTGGAGAGACACAGTCAGTCGGCCTGGCTGTTGTCACTTAGTGATGAGTCTGTTGCTGATCAATCCTCCTCCTGGCTGACTCTTTCTTTAGCTGTGCAACTGATCTCAGAGACACAGCAGTGAGCAGTCCTGAAGACAGACCTTAGTTCCCTGCCCAGGAATTGAACCTGGGTAGCCTGGATGAAAACCAGGAATTCTAGCCACCAGACCACCAGGGGCTAGAGGCTAGGAGCAAAGTGGCCCTGGCTCTTTCTCCCATTTGAAAGGAAGAATGTGTCAAGGAGGCAACAACTGTAAAAACAGGCACAAAGTTTATTATGAGATGCAGCACAACATATGGGAGAGCACACAGAGAAGCATTTTATTTAAGACAGAAGCAAGGCAGAAATACACACCCAGAGATAAAGGGTGTGGGCATCCTCCCTAATGAGGAGGAGTGCAGTAAAGAGGTGATTTAAATCTCTTATATAGGACAGTCCTTCTGGGTCTTTGTTTACGTTTGGTCAATTATCTCATTTCTTTTTTGGCACCTGACTGGTTCTAGAACCCTCCCCAAGATGCATGTGCAACTTTTTGCTAACATGGATCCCACCATAGAGGGCTGTGGGTGCATGTCCACACTGATTATTAGGTGGGGTCCCCTTCCTTTTTGACCCCCAAGTAGCCTTCCTACACCATGTGCAGACAGGGAAGTCTTCCTTGATCTCAGGAGCGGACACCTTATCTCTTTACTTTAGCAGAGCTCAGCTTCTGCCACTAGCTTTGTCCTTGGAGTGTCTCGGTGAGAACAAAGCTTCAATTTCACTCCACTTGACAAACACCAGCTGTCCGGCCCAGGGGCCCATCTGTTTCCTACCTCACAATATATTATAGCTTTAGCTTGGGATGAATTACTGATAAATATTTTTCAGTAATCCTTTGCCTATTGGTCATTTCATTTGTTCTGTGTTGATTTCAGTATTTACTTTTTATGAGGTGAGGGAATACTTACTTTACTTCCAACTCTCTTAGGAGGAGACCACACTGGAGCCTGCGTGTCCCAATAACAAAGAGCATAATAATCTCCCAAATGTAAAGAAATACATGGATATTTCAAATCATCTTGTAAAAAACTAAACCTATGGAAATTAAATCATCTTTTGTGTATTAGTTCTTCTTCAAAGTCTTACTATTTGCTGAAGATAAAAAGGAAAGGCCATTATTCTAAATTCTGAATAAAACACATACACCACACAATACTCAACTATTTATCTAGGATAAAAAAATCTCCAGTGACTCCCAGAATGTTAACAGAATATTCAGTTATTCCTTATTGCCCAGATAAAATTCATGATATAGTAACAATTACCTAAGGACCCAAGAATGTTGGCATGAGTTCATTTGATCTGCACAAATGCCAGATCTACCTTCATTTGTAAATTTCCCCCAGGATCCATTGTTAAATAAACACAATTTCAGGAAAAAATATACCCTCTACAAATATTGGAAAATAATAATGCAGTACAGTTGACTATTTACTTCAAATTTATGCCTGTTTGTAGAAGCCATCTGAATTTTCCCTTCTCTCTTTTCATACTACCTTCCTTAAAAACAGACTATAGGCTGAGTGGTTCTCTTGGGCACCTTCATGCTACAGAGTGAATTTGCTAAGTTGTGAATTTAATAAAAATTGCTAAGCTAACTGCACTGGAGCTGATTCATTTGTACCAATTAGACATGACCTTATCCTGAGCATGAGGTTGAACATGTCTCTCCTGTTTAAAATTTTCAGTGATTGATAATGCTCGATTCACGTTTGAAGAAACAGATGCTGCCAGTGGGATTTGTGAATTGCTTTCTCTTTTTAAGTAGCTGCTGAATTGGTTCTCATTGCTGTTCTTTCTTGTTCTTTGTAATTAAGAATAATTTAGACAAGTTTGGAAGTTTGTAAAAGTTACATTCTTTTTAAGAAGAAAGCATGTTATACAAAATGAACCTCAAGGCATTGCCACCTAAAACTTTGCACACAAAACATGTCATTTGTACCAGATGCTACAGTGCTACACATTTCCATTAACAGCCGGAGTAGCCACTGCTCAGCTGCTGAGGTTGATGGTTGCTTTGGGCTCAGAGTTACCTTCTCCTCTGGAGGATTGCCCTTGGCTGACTGGAGTCACCTTGTCAGTGAGCAAGGTGAAAAACTTGAAGTTTCTAACAGCCAACCTCCTTCCTTCTGAGCAGGGCAACCTCTGTGCTACAATTCATCTTCCAGAGCCGATTCCCCATGGAATCAGGCTGGGGCTAACTTTCTCTTTCTTAGGTCCTCCTCCTGCTTTATTCTGCTTCCATCATCCCTTACAAGTTTCTCCTGGGAACACTCCTTCAAAAAAATACTTACACAAGAGTCTCCATCTCCCTATTTCTAGGGAGCTCACCCTAAGACACTATTTTCATTACCTAACTATTTAGACTCTATAAGAAATTGGTTAGGCTCTGCAGACCAAAAAAAAAACAATTGAACATTTGTTTCACTATCCACCAGAATGACCATGACTAAGGATTAGTAACTATTTCCATAGCAAATGCATACTGTTCATCTTTCTGTGATGATCAAAAGCTACATAAAATGTTTACAGGTTTAAATCACTTCAGCTGACAGTCTGGAAGTGAATCCTTTATACTCTTCTGATTGTCTAGGTCTGGGTCCTCATCCCTGTGCCTCCTTTGGGTTTACTTTGCAGCCCGAGACTGAAAGAAGTTTAAAAACAAATCACTTATGGAGCACGGACTATGCAAAGGCACAAACCTAGAAACCTTATAGATGTTATTCTATTTGATTTTCACGACAGTTTATTAAGGGGCATATTATTAGCCCTACTTTATAGATGATGAAATTGAGACTCAGAGACAGTTTGTAACTTGATCCGTAGATGTGCAGCTGGTAAATGGCAGAGTGAGGATTCAAATCTACCGACTACAAAACCACACTTTTAACCCGCTCACCCAAGTGTTCATGTAAAGATCAGTATAGAGGAGGGTATAGAGAAGAGTATTTCCTTCTCAAGTTCAGCTCCTGTATATACATTCTTATAGCACACACCGATGGTGCCCATCCAGAGCCCTGGGGTTCCTTTTCCCATAAGGCGCACCCACCCATGCAGCAAGCTGCTGAATGCTTTCCAGCCAGTAGTTCCCAACGTGACCCAATTCACTGAATTGCCCTTGAGCACTGGAATAGCCTTACTGGTACCCTCTCTAGCCTGTAGTCTGTAACTGATTGACCTGGGAATCCAGAAGCCCAGAGCCTTTGCCTGGTGCTCCACAGCTCCCCACAGGTTGGATGGAAGCTGGGGTTTCACCAGAAAGCTCCCCTGTGCTTGGCTTCTTTTCCCTTCCCTGGCCTGCTTCCCTCACCTGGTCTCCCTGGGACCATTTCCTTAACACATCACTTGCACCTGACTTCTTGGCTCAGCGTCTCCTTCTGAGAGAATCTTAACTAAGTCAATATATATAAGGGAATAAAAGAGGCAAATACTAATAAAATCACTTTGGTATGCTGGACTTCTGGGTTGACTTGTATTTTTTGTCTTCTGTTGTTTGTTTTTTATTGTAAATTAATATTCAATGTAAAAAATAAAACAGATGAGCAAAATAAGATAACAGTCAATTCATAATTCTAAAATCCAGAAAAATTACTATTTATGTGTGTTGCATATCTACAAGTCTGAAATTACTATTCATACTATTTATAATATTTTTTAACTTAACATTTTTAAGTTTGACAGACTGTCTTTTTATGCCAGTAAAATGCCCTCTACAAAATATTTTTTATTCTTATATAGGATTCTGTACAATAATTTTGTGGGAGGGGTCCAAGCTCCCAGGTGATGTTGATGCTGTTGATTGATGGACCACTCTTTGAATAGCACTAATGGCCTTATGGGGCATCAAAGAACTTTGGCTTTGCTCTGTTTGAGTTTAGAGTTAAACCCAAAATAAAGTTAGTCACTTGAATGTCTCCTCACACAATTCTCATTCAAGCATGTTGTTGAGTCATTCAAATGAATATAAACACTTGATATATATGAGAGAGAATAGGATTTGACATTAACACTTTCTCTCAGTTTATGTTTGCAGATGGTTGAGGGTGATCACAGAACAGCACTATCTATGAAACTGGCATTGAGAATGTGTTGTATTCACCGGGTGATAGCAGAGAATTGTAGACTCTGAAAATCTCCCATTGCAGACTCATTTTCCTTGCTCCCGAATGAAACCATGGATAGTCATCTTCCCTCACATTCAAGAAATAAAGAGTCCTCTAGTTACTTAAGGAAACAAAATGTCTTGTCCTCAGGAGCTAGCTTGAAGGAGCTTCCACTGGCCAAATCAGGAACAATTTGAGCACCAAAATAAATAATGGTAGTAAATGATTGTAACCCATTAAGCGAAAAAGAAAACCGTGAGTCCATACTGATTACATAACCAATACACAAATTAATGGTGAAGAAGAGAAAGCTCTGACCAACAATACAAAACCAACTAAGAAATGTAGAAAGAATGATGAGATTAGAACATAATTTTATGGCAACCATCACTGTAATAATTTTTTCAGGCAAAAGTCATCCATGAGTGTTAAAATTAGAGGGTGAAAGTCATGGGAGTAACAGGAAATTTACGTAGTTTCAAAGGATGTATCCATGAGATTTTTATTAAGTACAAAAGGAAAAAGAGTAACTTTACAGAGGAGAAACCAAGTACATACCACTTTTAATCAAGGGATGAAAGGTGACAAAGTTTACATCCCATAGCAACATCATGTGCCTCCTGATATGATGTACTGAAAAGGGCACACCATCATGTCAGTGGTCTTCCTGCCTAAGATGCATCACCTGAATCTATTCTTGAGGAAATATAAGACAAATCAGACCCAATTAACAACCATTTTACAAAATAACTAGCCTGTCTTCTAATATACCAATGCCATAAAAAAACAAAATCTAATCCATATCACTTATGATGTGTGAGAACAAAACTGCTTTCTTAATGGATTAAAAACGACTTCTCTTCCCTAATATCAAATTGTTTTCATCCATTTCCACTAAAATGATATCTTTAACAAACATAATGGTGTAAATCTTGTAAATTCTTTGACGATGACACTATGCTTATAACAAAAAATGCCATGTATTCTACTACATTCTTGAGGGAAATTGGGAGATTTATGCAGAATAACATGCAGTTCATTGCAAAATAAAACACACCTTCTCTAGACAGCTCAGAATATTTATAGCTGTTAAAGCAAAAACAAATATTTGGTTACTTGTGGATTGTTTTGGCTTTAATGGAAATATCTACTTTCTCCAACGTTTGGTCCCTGGGCCTCAAAATGTTTATCCCAAGAAGCAACTGCTGTGATTTAGGTCTTGAAGGCAGCTTTCAATGCTTGCGCTTTCTCTGTGATGTGCTTCTCAAAGGGCATCATGAAGTCATCAAAATCTACCTCGTACGAGAACCGCTCCCGGCGCAGTTCCCTCTTCCTGATCAGCTCTGCTGTGGTGGCTTTGGGACTCCAGATCTTAAATAAACAACCACATCCAGAGCAGGTGTGAATATGATGGCCAATAAACATGCCAATATCCAGACAATCTTCAAGATGGTTAATTTAAAACTATCAAATTTATTTCTAAATCTCTTTTATCTCTTACACAACATTTTTGGTTATGTGGGCATCGCTGTTTCTGATGGTGACTATTTGGACAACTGAAATGCTCTTCAGTTACCTCTCTGATGACCCTTAGGCCAGCTGCTGATCATTTTTAGGATGTCAAAACCAGGAAGCAATGGAGTTAATCGATAGTTTGGGTTTACTGCCTTTATGTCTCATGGGGAAGTCAAAATTATTTTCACAGTAGAGGGCAGAAGGAGCTGGTGGTCTCTTATTCAGCATGGCTTGATGCACATTGTCAAGACCACTCTTATTCTCCAAAGACATCTTCACCTTTTTAATTGTAGATGTTTAAGGAAGCCACTGAATAAATCCAGTCTTGATTAGTATGAAACTCCCAAGTGAGATGGTGATAGTGTGTAAAAAGAGGAAGGGTTGGGCTCTAAGGTGTACCCAGAGAAAGTATCTATAGAACTCGGTGACTACATGGCTATAAGGAATGGCACTAACTGAAGAAGATTTCAATTGTTCAAGGAAAATTAAAATGTTAATACAGAAAAGAGTAATACCAGATATTGGAAGCTATACAAGTTGGACTTACTTAGTCAGAAGTAGTAGGACCTAGAAAAAGGACACCTCCAAATAATAACTAGAAAAGATAAGGACATTTGGGTGCTCTGCATAAAAAGTATTTGAAAAATGACATCATGAGTTTATACCATGTTATGATCTTTCTAAAGTACTTACCCTCTGTGGAATAAATGTGATATCCACTTTCTTGGTATAACCACTGGTAATCAATGAATTGAGGTAAGCCACATTATCCTTATGCACCTTCTTTTTCTCCACTATGGTTGGTACAGTATACATTGATGAAAGTGGCTCCTGGAAACAAGACCAAAAAAAAACCTGTCAATTGCAAAAACCTATATATACTTCCTAACGTTATTTGCTGTTCCGCATCTTACTCTGAAGCCAGAAAAAACTAAAAATGCTACTATACAAATTATAATTTGAAATGAAATAGAATATTATTATAATTTTGAGTGAGGAGAGATCATTCGTTTGCCTTGTTTAACTTTATTTAATTAGTATTAGTGACAGATCACAAAAGTTTTTCAGATATCCATCCTTGACCTGTGGACATTATTAATCAGAAGGGTGTATTCCTACCAAAATGATAATGGTGCATGTATCAGGAGCTTTAGCTGATCAATCCTCCTTCACCTCTGGCCATCCTTACTCTCTTCCTCTATGCTTACTACTCTCTGTTGTCTGCCTATCATCCCTTCAACTCTATCTACTTCCTACCACCTACATTTCTCTAACCCTTTCTAATTTGATAGCATTAAAGCTTTTCCTTCTTGAATTTCATCCCCTATCCTATGTCAGCCAAGGATCTCTAGGGATCCATCTGCTTCCCTAAAAGAAGCTTTCAGTCTAGAAATGTACTTAAAGCTTCCTGCTAATGAATGACAAATTCTTGGTGTCTCAGAAATCCCCATAAACAACAACCTCGATCTTCTGCTGCTAATTTAGAGGCACCCAAACCATTCCAGATTACCAGGGACAATTTGACACCTTTAAAACCTTCTAGAGTTATTTTGCAGGATATCCAAGTTACATATCCCTGGGTTCATAGTAATCATTAAAATTCTTTGGGAGTGGGGTGGTAAGGTGGGTAGTGAAAGATTATGAAACCAAAATGAAGGAAAATCATGTTTTACTTCATTTCTCATAAGGGTTACTCTTCTTCCCCTTTTGGGGCCATCCCATCAAATCTGTATAATTCAGGTCTGAGTGTATACATATCCAATACCAGTTATTTTTTCCAACATTCTAATGGTATTTAGTTGAACCAACTGGTTTTTGTGTGGGTTCTGTTTGCAATGAGTACTTTTTAGGCTTTTCAGTAACAGGAACTTTCTTGCTAGATATTTCTTTAATACTATTGCATAATGGTGCTGAAAACATGGACTGCGTATTATTTGCCCATGTCCTGTAACAATATGTAAATGGTGCCGCAGCCCCACCAGTTACTAATGGGAGGTCAACTGCTTTTCATACCTCTCCTTTCTTAATCTCAGGGCCTTCAGTCTTCACTTTAAGCAGTGGCTTGCCTTTTGTTTTTTGAGTTTCTGCTGGTTTTGGCAAGTTATCCAGCTTTTCCTTAATCAAACCAATTATTCTATAGTCAGCATAAGCCTTTGCAACATCCATGGCACTATGCCCTGCTCAAAACATAAATTCAGAGTTTCATTAAACAGATTAATAATAAACCATGTAGCAAAATCTCAGCACATCAGCTCTAAGCATGCAGTACCAAGGGTGATTACTGAAGTGAATGGTATGTATAAAGTCACAGAGCGGGATCAGATACTCTCTAAGGTGGCACCAGCTCTACAATCTCATCATTTAGAGTGCCATTTACCAGCAAAACCATTTATTCTTGTTAATTATTTTGAGCATGTTTCTTAAAAAGTTGATAGGAAATAGTGGTAGATTACATTTTGAATATCTGAGTGCTGGTTCTCTCCCCACAGTGCACACATTCCTTTGTGTGTGACAATTTTACATTGTCCTCCCCTTCCCATGATGGAAGGAGGTGTATTCAAAAAGGCTTGGGAAACTGGAGGTCTCAAGTGCTCTATGCAGATTGCTGGGTATTATGACACCTGTAACGTCCTCAGGCAGGCCTAACAATATTACCTGTGACTCAGAGGCAGCCTGAAGCAGCCAGAGATACTGAAGTTCCTTCAGATCCAAAGGAAGCAATGGGTTCCACTCTAAGAAAATAACACCTCCACGTATTTACATGGGATATTTATGACACAGGTAGGCTTCCCATTTCCATTCCTAGAAAGAGCCTCAATTCAGGAATGATTTGTCCAACTTTAGAAGGAATCCAAAGTCTACAGAGGCTTCAAACTATGCCGATTATTAGGAATTGACTGTTAAGACAAAGTGATGACTCATGATGTGATCTGCAGACTGGTGTCAGTCTACAAACTAATGGTTACACAGCCACAGTGAAATAAATACAGGGATTAAGAGTAAATGTTTTTCTACATTTAGAAATTTTTATAGCAATTTTATGTCATTTGAATCCAATGATAAAAAAAAAGTTTGGACTTGTATTTTATGGGCTTTTTCCTCTTCATTTTTCTAAATCATTTTCATTGTATTTTGCAAAAGTCTCCATCCACAATGGATCACCAACATAAAGAACTGGTTCTTTCACACCAATGATTTGAGAAGCACTGTGTATAGGATAAAGTTCCATAACATTTACTCAGGTTTGTTTTTGCAGCAGTGACTCAAGGGAAAATGTGGTCCTACAAGAATAGATTTAAACGGGTTTGGAAACTAACATAAATCCTCCTTTTCTAACCCTAATCACCCATAATGAGAACACATGCCTTTTCTATTCTCCAGCTGGAATTTAGCACCAATATCAAGTAGGTATTTTACAGTATCCAGTCTACAGCTCTCAATGGCTCTACTTAAGGGAGTTGAGTTGTTGATTGAAAGGGCATCTACCACGGCTCCAGATTTAACAAGAAGCTCAACAATATCCTGTTGGCCGGCATGGCATGCAAAATGAAGCGGAGTCCACAGAAAATTATCTGTTGCATTGACGTTAGCCCTGTAAAATGAGGTAGATGCATGAGCTAAAAATATGGGTTATTCCAAGCACTAGAGGATAAAAATGCTAAGGAAGATATCATAGTTTTATCAGGTTTTTCAACTGAAAACCAAGGAAGGTTTGGGTCAAGTTAAATTCTGTGCCATAATTTTTCTTGACCTGTGTCCTTCATTTTATAACAGTCTTAACTTTGTGTATATATACATTTTGTTTAGTTTAAAAGGTGCTTAGACCCTAAGGGTTACAATTTTAACCCTTAGATCCTTAGGTTACAATTGTAACCTAAGGGCTACAATTTTGCATCATTAAAATCAGGGAAAAACTGGATCCGATGAAAGATCAAAGCTAACAGGAAACAGAAAAGTTATATTATTTCATTTTGTATCTACTTTCTCTGTATGTTATGAATTTTTAAATGCACCTTCATTATTAAAATTTTAAGCATTATAATGTATCAAAATTTTGTATCAAAAAATGATACAAATGAACTTATTTACAAAACAGAAACAGACTCATAGACTTCCAAAACAAACTTGTGGTTGCCAAAGGGGAAAGGTGAGGGGGTTGGATAAATTGGGAGTTTGTGATTAACATATACACACTACTATATTTAAAATAAATAATGAACAAGAACCTACTGTATAGCACAGGGAACTCTACTCAATATTCTGTAATTATATATGAAAAGAATCTGAAAAAGAATGGATATGTATATGTATAACTGAATCACTTTGCTATACACCTGAAACTAGAGCAACATTTTAAATCAACTATACTCCAATATTAAATGAAAAAAGAAAATTAATTCTTTTGATTTTATTGAAAGCAATAAATCATCCAGAAACTATGAAAAGATAAAATAAAATTTTAGTCCTATTTAAAAATTCTCTGCCCAACACTTCACATTGTCATTAGTTGCTTTATACTCCCTCTCTATAATAAACACATTTAAATCCTTCTTTGAAGTTAAACATTATAGTAATAATAACAATAATATCTTTTATCAAGTCTGCAATTACTGGGCTACTAAGTCTTTACATATTTTAACTCATTTAATCTTCAACAAATCCTGTGAGCTGAGTTCCATTAGAACCCTGTTATAAAAATGAGAAAACTGAGGCACAAAAAGGTTAAGAAAGTTACCCCAGGTTATTCAGCAATGGTAAAAAGAAGGACTTAAGCCTGAGAAATTGCTTTAGATTTAAAAGTTAAACTAAATGTCATGCTTTGTTATTTTAAAGATATTTACAAATGAACCAAGGAAAGGGGAATGAAATGGTGCTTAGTCATTATGGCTACCAACAAATTGCTTGAATTTGTTGGGATCCTCTCCAAAAAAAAAAAAAAAAGAAAGAAAGAAAGAAAAAAGAGACAGATTTAAAAATGACTCCATGTAAAGTGAGTACGTTCTAGAGATCTGCTCTACAATATTATAATCACTATAGTGATTATAGTTAGCAATATTGTACCCTACACTTAAAATTTAAGAGGGTAGATCTCATGCTGTCTGTTCTTACCACAATAAAAAGATTGTTTTTAATTTAAAATAAAATAAAAAGCAACTCCACATCATGTAGGTAAAGCTCTGAGACCAAATTAAATTGTCTTGGGAGGCCAGGGATACCTAATCAGAAGGCTTTGTTTTCCCTCAGAGAGAAAACTTCTTGGCCTTCACTTTGTGCATAGCTGTTATTGGCAAACGGTCTTTGTGTACACACACTCCTATGTTCCGTTAGCCTGGTTCCCAGTATAGGATCTATTTGTGATCTGGACTTCAGGAATGAAGCCCTTTCTTGCACTACTTAAATTCTGGAGCTGAATGTGTCTTAGCCTTCCTTGAAATGTGAAGGCTCCCGAAAATCTAAATTTCACTCAACCAAAAGTCATACCCTTTTTCAAGAAGAAACTTGACCGCATCTATGTTTCCACTGGCACATGCAGTCATTAGGGGTGTCTTGTAATAATTATCCTTCATATCCACAGGTATTCCTGATTCAAACGCCTTTTTCAGAGATGCCAGGTCTCCCGCCTTGGTGATAAAATTAATGTTTGAAAAGACCTTCCCTGGATCATCAATGTACCAAGCAGAGTCATCCTGAATGGGATGTTCGGGTGGATGATCTCCGTTAAAGCGATTGCAATCAGTTACATGCTTGTAGGTTTCAATCATGTAACAAGGCAGCCCACCTTCGCTCTGGCGTGGAAACACGTGGTCAGGGATGATGCAGATTGGGAAGGGTAAAACAAACTTGCCTTTTTTGGCTTTTTTGGCCATCCCTTTTTTAATTTTCTTAGGTCCATAGGATCCCAGGACATAAGACTTGCTTAAGTATTTGGTTCCTTTAAAGAAATCGTTAATGTTGACCCCTCCGCCCCGGACTTTTTCGTGAAGTTGAGCTATGGTAGTTATCTGTTCTGAGCTCATAAAATCTTGCCTCTCCTCCAGCGCCAGCACAAAGTCTTCCTTGGTGACTGTCCCATCGCCCCTGTCCACAAACGAAAGGGCTTCCCGAAGGAAAATCTCATGTTCTATGGACCAATCGTGAAGTTTCAGGTACAATTGTGGATTCAGATTTTGGGCTCCTGGCCGGGCCAGTTTATTAGCGATTTGCTCCGCCCGCCGTATTTCTTTGGTGGCTGCTTTAAAGCCGCCTTCCTTAGCCAAGGCCCTGGGCGTTTTATGCTCCAAATTCTTCCATTTCAGATCACATCCTAAAACAGGAAGCATCATGATTATAATGGTGCCAAGGCATCTGCATGACTCCACAAATGACATGCATCCAACAGTTTTTAAAGTTTCTAGTGATTAATCAAAAGTTGCTCCCCAAATTACTTGTATATAGAGGTAAGCACATTTAGCTCTTATAACTACAAAATTAAGCTATGATTTTTTTTTTTTTCCGTGAGCTTTACTTTGGTGAATTCTGAGGGAGATATGTTTCCTGTTGATAGTATCTTTTCCCAAAGGATTAGGACATTAATCCCTATAGATATTTGAAACAAATATCATATTGGGATACTTGCTAAGGAGGCTTCCTGACTAGCGGGAAAGAGTAAGGGTGACATTTGAATTTGGAAGGAAGCTGGATTCAAACAGCTTAAATAGGACCTTAGGAACTCAGGATGATAACTGACACCTGCTTCTTTTGAACGATTATGACTAAATCTGTGTAAAATCTTAAACTATGCTTTAACTGTATTCTACATGAAGTTAGTGTAATTTATATTGACCTGCTGTTTTGCAGTAAGGTCATGGGAACAGCCTAACAGAAGAAAAAGTAATTTGTTCATCAAACGTGAAAGAATAAGAACTGTGCAATTAGGCATTAAAATTCGTTTTCCTTTTTGGACCCTTACTTAAAATGATGGGACCAACATTATATGTAAGCATTCTCCAAAGAAATAAACTTTTCTGAATGCATCAAGGAGTCTACTTAATGCTATCAAGAAGGCTGTGTTGTCTGTAATAAATGTCTGGAGACACTAAAAACCCATTATAAGTCAGACTATGAAGATGCTCTTTCTAGTGTTTTGAATCTAGAAGGCTCTTCTGTTGCTTTGCAAGCATCACATAATCAAAAAAGATTCTCTAACCTCAGTATCTCTAGCATCCAAAATGTAAAGGTCGCCGAATGCAAAAATAAAACCCGTCCCTCCAACACTTTATAGTTTTATTCCTTATCAAAAAGAAAATTAATTACCAGTGTTTTCCAACATTAGCACTTCCTATGGCATTGTCAAAAATTAAAATTTTATGTGAAGGCTGATAATTTTACTAGTGATAGAAAAACTCAAAAAGAGCATTGGAGCAATAAAGATTCTAAAATTTTTATATTGGACAGTTTGAAGAATAGTGACTTATTGGGAAAGGGACCTGAGACTGGTCTCAACAGTATAATTCCACAGCATAATAATTACATAGTATAATTCCATAGTCATCTTGAGTATGCTGTTTTTATTTAGCTTTTTCGCTTATTCAGGGTGTCTGGGGGTTTATCTACCATCTCCCAATCCACTCCTATATTCAGCCCAGCACTAAGGATCAAAGGGTTTTAAAGCGGCTTTATCTTGCCTTCTTCTGCTCCCAGTTTCCTCCCTGTTAGAAATTTTGTGTGGATAAAAGACGCCAACATCCCAGCTTAAAGATATGAAGGCATTTTCTTCTCTCTTTGATTTTGTCTCCTCTTTTATCATTAGTAAATAAAGATTCATTCATTCCCTTTGTGATTTATGTGCCTCTGTGGCTGAGATACTCAACTTTCAGCTGACTGCTGGCAAAAGGCCCAAGAGAAGGAGAACCCTGAACAGGGGCTTCAGGAGAACTATTCCAAACTCCCCTCCTCTCCCCTGGATCTGGCCTCACACTGCCTACAGGGAGTTGTAAATTACTCTAGGGACAAGATCAGGGACAAAAGAGGAGCATACTGAGGAAGGTAGTTTAATGTGGGAAAGGAATCCAGCCCTCACATTTAAGAATAAAAGAGGCTACACTCAGGGAGTTTACTCAGAAATGAGCATTTCGTGACCAATGGTTTCTTGCTGCTCTGATTGCCTTAGATAAGCAATTGCCTGGTATGGAAATAGGTCACCCACATAGGATCTGGTGGTTGTACTTCCAAACATGCTACAGAACTCAGAACATTTTCAGACATTTATTTCAGAAACACAGCCTAGTCTTGTGAGCCAGCCAGGAGGATGAAACTTTTCTGCATCACCAGGCAAGGCCTTTGGCAGGCTCTGGCTCTTTACTTCTCAATTTGCTTTCTCTGATTTTATCCCAGGAGTACATAAATGGTAGAGTATATATTGGGCGATGTTTGTCCCAATAAGAAAGGAATCAGCATGTTAAAGTTGAAGAAGCTTGTCTCAATCTGGGCAGATCTTTAGTTTCTAGAAATACACAATGTTAAAAATGAAGTGTCAGAATAATCTGCTGATGGTAACAGCTTTGAAAATAAGACTGATGAGACAGTTGATGACAGCAAAAATTGCAGTTGATATATTTTCCTTTATCTGCTTTGTATTTTAGGGGAATGGGGAAAGAATGTGAGCTTTGTATAACGTGAAAAAAGTCAAAGTGGACCAGTTATTACACCATTAGTTATGCAGGCACGTTAGTCTTATTTATAACGTTAGTGGTTACAGTATAGGCTCTCTCAGATCCCAGTGACTTCAAAATTTCTGTTCCTCTGTAGAAGACAGGAAAATAAAAACACTTTGTCTGCTCTATTATAAAGTTGTTGAACTTTAAGTTTCTGCCCATTTCTCATAAACTGGAAAAAAAAAAAAAAACACTACCGTAACATTCAGCAGAATGCAGCTCCCTCTCTAACAAAGAGTTAATAACTTTGAATGTACATTTAATTAGCATGTAATTAACACCAAATAGATCCAAATCTTTAAACTTAATTGGCTAATATTACTATTTTAAGGAATACATTAAGCTATACAAAACATAGTTTATATTCCTAAGTTAATAATTATTTGAAAGCTACAGAAAAATCTAAAATAATAAATATTACTTATATTCCAAATGTTCCATGAAATTTTTCATTTATTTCATGTGTTTCTCCCCAAAATATTTCCTCTATAATTTAAAATTACCCAGAAATGTTATCTATGAACTTGACATGATAGTACCTTTTTAAAAATAAAATAATTAAGAATGCAAACTAAAAGACATGGTGTCTAGTGTTTGTCTTTTTTTAGATTGATATTTACATTTTTAAATAGGAATTTAATAACTATAAGCATCTTAATAATTGGTTGACTCATAAACAATTCTCTTTAGATTTTTAATAATAACCTAAAAATACTTGAGAAATGAATTTTTATCACCTTCAAGGCCAGATTCATGATTTAACAGAAGGTAAATAAGAAAAAAAGTTTAATTTTCTTTCTACATATATGTGTGAGATAAGCAACTGACATTTGACAGGCTGAAATTCTCTGCTCATCTACAGTGAGGGAAAATTATAAATTCTTTAGGCATGAAATTGGTAGACCATTTTACCTCGCTGAGATATATATTTACAGCAATCTGCAAAACCACCCATAGCAGCATAATGAAGTGGTGTGTTGCCATTCATTGCAATCAGCCCCATGTCTCCGTCGTAGGCAAAGAGAAGCTTCAATATCTGCAAAATAAATAGTGGATATTGTAGAGGAATAGGAATGTACATTTACTGAATGAAAACTGGGACCTAGACCTGTGCTATCCAGAGTGTCAATTTGAATTAAATTAAAATGAATTAAATAGAAAACAAATTTTAAAAATTCAGTTCCTTACTTCCACTAGCCACAGTTCAAGTACTCAAAAACCACAAGTGTAGTGTATTGTACCACATTGTACAGCACAGATACAGAACAATTCCATCACTGCCAGAAGTTCTATCAAACAACATTGATCTAGAGTATAGAAAACTCTATACTCAGCTGGGGAACTACTGTTTTGAAGTAAATTTAGGCAATTTTAGAAAGCATCAGACTATGGCAAGCATCATCAGGGGAGCAAATTCTTTACCAAACAGATGTGACTTCTACTGTGATATATACTTTTATTGCAGGGAAGAGATGCTATGACAAAAGTAAAGATAATTATGTTAAAACTCAGAAAAACTCAGTAAAGAAATTTTAGATATAATTCAGAATTTAAAAAAATAGGATAGCATCGATTTCTATTTTGTTTCTGCAATATCACTGTACCTATGAGATATCCTTTGCTGATATATCCAGATAATAAGAATACTTAGAGTTAAAAATTTAGATGAGTCATTAGATGCCTCAAACATCAGGGAGATGAGTATATTGGCATTGTTCTCCCCACCGTGAAAATTCTAATGTGTAATGGAGTCATAAAATGGAGTAATCCCAGTTGGCAAAACCTTTAAGCTGTCATAATTAAAAATATAGAAAAACATTATTAGCAATATTAAAAGAATAAGTTAGCAAGCAGATAAAACTGAATAAAGAGCTAAAATATATTTTGAAGGTTAATATTTGGTTTAAAATATAGTTTTAGAATTATTTTGGAAAATCAAGATGATAACTCAGAAAAAATTCTATCAGTGTAAACTACATGATATTTTAAGATGTTGAGAAAAAGAAGAGAATATTTTTAGCAACAAAATTTAAAGCAAAGAGTAGATTATTACATCAAAAAAGCCTCCTTTGGCAGCAAAGTGTGCGGCGTGATGTCTGTCATTGTCAAATGCATTCACGTCACCTCCTCTTTCCAATATCCCTCGAACTAGTTCTACCACTCCTTCTCTTGATGCTTCCATTAAAGCCGTGCGACCTGTGGACTGGACGTGAAACAGATCAGATGCTGTTTATCCCTGTCATACTAAATAACATATTCCGTATAAATATGGTCTAAATCCATTTGGCCTTAGAGTCACACTGACACGTTCAGTTCTGTACAGTTTTATTGGTTTCACGTAACAAATAGGAAAAATGAAGCCAGTAAAATGGGTCAGTGTCCAAAATGTAGAATTCTAAAATCAGAGTCAAGGTCACACCAAAAGTCCCTGTAAGAACATCATGCTGAAAAATGCAGTTTCTTGTAAAGAAAGTAGAGCATTAAGGGAGAAAAGAGGGTAAAACACATGCTAAAATTAGGCTATAGGTGTTTTCCAATGAGAAGAAAATCTATTTTTATTGTTGGGAAATGACAATTAAAAGATAAGAAAACTGAATAAAATTAGCCAAATGAGGAGAGGGAGCAAAATGATTAAGGGGAACAGCAGAACTACATATTTTCTTTTGAAGAAGATAAATTTTTATTAGGCATCAGTAATATCTTTTCTATTTCCTGTAATGATCTTTTAACATTATACATAATAAATACCAATTTTCCAAACATAATTAGGAAATAGATTGTAGAATCATGGCCATGCCATATAAAGATGATGAAAGTATATCATCTTAAAGTATTTTGAACAGAAATGAACAGTCTAAACTAACAGGATAATTTTATCATATTCAAATGAAAAAATACACTAATAGAGATTATTAGTGTATTGAAATTTTTTTCTATAATTGAAAAAAGGAATATTTATAATCACAGGAATAGTCATACTGAGTTGACAGCATTTGGATTGGCTCCTTTTTCCAAAAATGTCAGGCACACATCTTTAACATCATGTGCTTCTTCACAAGCTCTAAGGAATATTGGCTTTCCTTCATAGGTACAATTGTTGACATCTGCACCATGTTCCAAGGCAATCAGTGCACAGCGATAATGCCTCTTAGTAGGTAAAATGCAGTAAAACAAAATACCTGTAGAAAAATAGAATCCCCAAAGAATACTTAATTAGTAGTCTCTCTATATTTGGATCACATAGGAAGGAACAAACAATAATTTACAAATTCATAATTAGCTAGCTGAAGGAGATAGAGCAAAGATGTTTATGCCTTGGTTTTCCCTCTGAAATCAACTGAAACACCAAGACAGAGATACCAGAAAAGAAACCCAACCTCATATAAGAGCCAGAAAACAATCATAACCAAAATGTGATAAGACTTTGTTTGGGAAGAATTTGAGTGCTGGGATGTGAGCTCCGGTTGACCCTGGGTATTTGGCATCCTGCAGTCTATACCCCAGTGTCCCTTCTTGGAATATACAGGGGTGTGTGTGCCAGAGGACTATTGGTGGATCCCTGGATCCCCTCTGAAACTGCAGAGTGGCAAAGGAGATGGTACATAATGATGAAATGTGCAGATCAGCCATGTTTATAGGAAGCAGGCTGTCTGTACAGTAGCAGTGAGAAGAAAAACTAGATGGCAAGGGGCTCTGACATTTTGGCAAATCATTTTGTTTACTGAAGAGAGAAAAATGCTAAATCTTCATACCCAGCACCTGTGACATACAGACCCTCAACATAACCCATGTCAAAAATGTACTACAGACCTGGGGTATTGTTTATATTCCCCTGGTAAGAAAGTCAGGTAAACAGCAGTCAAACTTCAGACTGACTTTGTAATGACTTGACTCTAAAAAGAGGTTTCATTCAAAGAGGAACAATAATCAACAAGAAACCAGCATGTGACCTATGAAAAAATATACTGAAAGAAAGGTAAGGAAAGAAACTTGATGACAAACATAGGCAAAAATTATATACTCAAAAAACTATACGACATGAAAATTATTGACTGACCCATTTCCATGACAACAAAGAAATCAAATACATTTTTTTCTGAAACAAAAGTGCAAAGCTAGACTGAACTTATAATAAATACTTCTAGGACAATAAAAGATAAATAGAAGGAAAAGTTGAATTTGAGCAAGCAAAGCTTAAAAAAAGAAATGGTGGAGAAAAATATTGTAAAACCACTAAGGAAATGAAAGTGGTTCATGTTGGAAGCAGGAAAAAGGAGAGCAGACATCGCCAAAACCATGGTCAGGGACATGGAAGAAAAACTTGAAAGAACTTGAAAGAAAAATGTAACTGAAATGATGCAAGAGTTTAAATGTTCTAGAGAGGCAAAGAATATTTAACATGTATGTAATTGGTATTCAAAAATAAAAGAACAAATGGAACAGAAAGAAATGGAGAGATATAATAGAAGAAAACTCTCTTGAAGGAAAAACCTAGATCTGACAGAGTATACTGAGTCTCAGGAAAAACTGATTAAGAACAATCCATAAGATGGTGCCTAGGTAAAGCTAGGTAAGAAAGTGTCCTGTGAGCATCCAGTTAAAAATTCAAGTCATTTCTAAAGAGAAAAAGTCAAGCTGGCTGCAAGACTTTGGTACAGCAACATTCAGTGCTAGAAAATAACCAAAATAGCTCTACAATGTCACTTGGAATAGAAAACAGAGAATTTTTAATACTCAGTCAAGGTATTGTTCATATATAAAAGTGATGGACAATAAGTTTAAAGATGCAAGAAATCAAAAGATATAAGCCCAAAGGAGTGAGCTAAACTACTTGATGACAAAAATGAGTCTAACAGGGGATCAACAGAGAATATGTGACTAAAAGACCCTTGATAGATGTTGAATCCCTTCAACCATTGAACCAAAGTTCAATCACCTTAGGAATTCTAGATACAGAAAATAATATTGTAATTCACAGTAATGTAGAAATAATAATGTAATTTAACAAAACTTGGAGGAAAGAGAGGGAAGGAGAGACAGTGTAATCATTTGATTTTCTTTATCTTTTACTGCTGGAGTTTGAGATATTATTTAAAACAGATAAAGAGATAGATGCTTATTATTTAAAGGTATGAAAAGAATCACTGAAAGAACTAAAATGATTTTAATGTACTAAAATTAGGTACTGGAAGGGAGGTAAAGGAGGTGAGAGGAAGGGTTCTTGTACCAATCTCATCTTTCATAGAGAAATATTAATGAATACTGTTTAAAGTGCTAATTCAATAAACAGAGTATTAAGTATATGTAACGCTGTCCAGTTAGCCATTAAAAGAACTAAAAACATACCATTAATTTTAGAAAATGTGAGAAGGAAAATATATACACACAGCAAAACAAAACACAGAACACATGGACCATAGAGGAAAATATTTTTATACATATTTGTGTATTTATATAAATTAAATATATTATGTTTTCATAATATAAAATAAGTGACAGTTCTGATGCCAAACCTATGGAGCATCTAGATAAATGTAAATTGGATAAACTCTACCATTAAAATAAAAATACAATGTATGTGAAAATAGAAACCAAAATATATCTCTTATAAACATGCATCTAAAATAGAGTTACTCAAACAGTTAAAAATAGAAAGATGGTCAAGGACATGGTTGAAAATATAAAATCAAAGACAGAGAAGTCATAGTAGGTAAGAGTGAACCCAAACAGCAATAAACAATAACAACAGCAAAATCTAGAATATAGTGCCAGTTGAGGTTGAATTCATTACAAAGACCTTAAGGAACTTATGAAATGGCTACTTTATAATGATGGCATGTGCAACACACAGTGAAAGTCTATCCATGCTGACTATTTAAGCCACAAAGGACACAAATCAACATTCCAAGATCGAAGCAAAAACAAAAGAGAACAACATGTATACACAATAGAACTAGCATATTGAATTGAGGACTGGGGATGCATTCCTATAAATGGGAGAACCAATGGAATGGGTGTTACAAGGAACTATTCCAGCTTTACCCTTAAAGAAAATAATTCCAGACACTGTAACTAATTTCCTAAGACAACAAATAATTTTTTGGCTTAGAGTGTTACCTTCTCCATATTCTGCAAAATTGTTCAAATAGAAAGTACAGGTTAGACCTAGAGTACATCCCTCATCCTTCTAAAGCTCCATTATTTTAACCATTTAAATGTTTGCTCATCCTTTTGAAACAATGTGCAGTGAGTCAAATGTCAATCACCGGAAAATAGGATGTTAAGGGCAGAGAGACTACAGTGGAATAAACCAAGGAGTTTGGCCAGTGGCAGCCCTTGAGCTGAGGGATGTGCAAGGTAAGCTAGGTTCACTGATGGGAAGACAAGGCCCTCTGTGCAGTAGGCATACCATGAACCACAATCAAGGCTGGAGGGAGCAGTACTAACAAGGTCACGTGTGAAACAAGATTTTGTATTTATTTCAAGTTTCATTTTATATTTTTAATTCTTTCTATTTGATTTGTCAGGTTGTTTTTATCATACTTTGGTCTTCCAGAACCTTGGTAGGTTTAATATTAATTTGAATGAGTATAGATAACCTCATGGCTGTTGCATTTGCTACAGATACTCATTTGACCTCGTTTCCAATTTTACCTTGATTGCTTACATTTTATAATTTTAGTTTTTTATGCTATAAAATGTCTCAGACTGCTTTCTTTGTGATTTGTATCTCTGTTTCAAACTCAAGAAGGTAAACTTTTCTTTGTTACCGTTCTTCTGAATGTACTGAAGTTTCCATGAAACTCCAGGTATACAAGATGCCATTTAAAAAACTATCTCATGGTCAAATAAATATGGAAAATGTCACTGGTTTTGGTCGGTATGACAAATGTAAAATAAACATGTCTAAATTTGTTTTATCCAATGTTTCTCTAATAAATTTGGCAGCGGAATGAACCAATTTTGCATGTAGCACTTATCAATATCCCACTGATTCAGTGGCCCGTGACACACACTTTGGGAAATGATATTCTATAGAGCGTTGAGAGGTTTTTTTCAGAATAAAACATTTTAAAACACATTTGACTCCTGAGTGCATCTGAAGTGTATTTTGTTACATGGTGCCATTAAGTAATTAAATAACTCTTCCTTTTCTTTGTCCTCTCCTCTTGTTATAAGCAAGTCACTTTTCAAATACCATGTCCACAGAGAGTTAAAAAGCAGACTCTGCTCCTGTCAGAAAACATTAATTAACATTATAAAATGGGACTCATTTCTCTAATGTGGGACTGATGTTAATGGCTTTGTACTTGAAGCAACTCTTTGGAACAACTGATTAAATCTACCAATTTATATTAAGCCTGGAGGTAATTTTCTTAGTGATTTTCATGAGGCTGTGTCACCTCCTGTCAGAACCTTGAGTTATTTGGACAAGAAGCTCCCAGATCGTGGTCTTGAAATGGGATTTGGGAGGGGAGGAGTGAGAAAGTGGGGCTATCTCACCTGAATAATCATGGAAATGCCATATCTCAATTTTTTTTTTTTTTTTTTTTTTTTTGCGGTACGCGGGCCTCTCACTGTTGTGGCCTCTCCCGTTGCGGAGCACAGGCTCCGGACGCGCAGGCCCAGCGGCCATGGCTCACGGGCCCAGCCGCTCCGCGGCATGTGGGATCTTCCCGGACCGGGGCACGAACCCGTGTCCCCTTCATCGGCAGGCGGACTCTCAACCACTGCGCCACCAGGGAAGCCCACCATATCTCAAATTTTAAGCCATATTTTCAAATACATTTTTAAATGACACTAGAAAGTTGGAGTTTATGTCAGAATCCACCTTTGTCCCTCAAATTCCTAAATGCAACTACTTTCTACATTAGATTGCTCTTGAGAGCAAAACCTATATCTAGTATTACTCGAGGTTCTAAAATGTAAAAAAGAAGAGATGCTCTCCTTCATCTTTAGCTCTAAATGAGACTTTATATTTTACAATGGGTGATTGTGATTATGGAAATATTAACATGTGTCATGTTGAAAGTTCTCCATGTTAAAAAAAAAAAAACAGATTGACTAATTCTAATATTATTTTTCAATGAGAAAGTTCTCAGAACTGGCTTCCATAAGAAATACCTGCATCATTTTCAAATCATGGGGAGATAGTGTCCTTTGGTATAAGAGTGAGAATCTAGACTTTCACTACCATGTACCATAAATAACTCATTTCTAAAGCTGGAAAGCAAAAAATGCATTTTATTGATTTCTGGCTACAAAGCGAATTGCTGGATAAAATGCTGGGAGTTCTTACCTTTTCCTTCATTATCGACAATAGTCATATCGGCCTCTGCCTTGGCTAATATTTCCATTGACAATTCGTGGCCCAGTTCTGCAGCCCTCATAGTCGGAGTACAGCCCATTTTATCTTGCACATCAGGGTGAGCACCGAGGCTCAGGAGAAAGCTGACCATATCGATGTCATTGGAAACTGAGGCTAAGTGCAGAGCACTGTTTCCATTGACGGGGTCTGTGAAATTGATGAGTTCAGGGTATCCGAGCCTAGTCAGCTTCTCTATCTGCTTCTTGTCTTTGTTCCGAACACACTGGAGAACTTTGTAGATCTGCAGGTTCTCAAGTCTTTTATCTGCTAAAGCCATATTTGACCAGCTTCTTGAAAATGCCTTTGTGGACCAAAACAAAAATTACAGCAACAAAAATCAAAGCAAAAACATATAACTCAAAGTTAATTTTGTCTTCTTTACTTTGACTAAATAATAATAATAAATGTATATATATATATATATATATATTTTTTTTTTTTTTGCAGTACGCGGGCCTCTCACTGTTGTGGCCTCTCCTGCTGCGGAGCACAGGCTCCGGACGCGCAGGCTCAGCGGCCATGGCTCACGGGCCTAGCCGCTCCACGGCATGTGGGATCTTCCCAGACCAGGGCATGAACCCGTGTCCCCTGCATTGGCAGGCAGACTCTCAACCACTGCACCACCAGGGAAGCCCGATAATAATATTTTAAGCCTTCCCTAAGAAGAGATGCTGTTTCTTATGAAACGTTATTACCATAATTTATTGCAACTAATTCATGAAAGCAGAAATTACATATAAATACAAAAATATTCCGCTAGCATAACGTTAAAATATTTCAAAACAAATCTTCCATCATAATTAACACTAGACTTGCTATGCAGTTTTCTTATTATTCCATTTAATTTTCCCTCCTTGACACAGCTTTACCATTTACCCATGAAGAAGGTGAAGCTAATTAAATTGCCAAGCTCCCCACTATAATGATCTGTACCAGCATGTTCCTCACAATGTAGAGACCACACAGATTTCAGTAGCTTAAACATGTTATAAAGAATGTGTAGAATTTTGAGGTGCTTATAAACAGGAATCTATTGAGCCCTGGGAAATACCAAAGATGTGATGGATGATTCCTGTGCCATCTTAATGTGGGAACTATGTAGGTAAATGGTTCAGAGATAACTGTAAATTTTCATAAATAATCCCACTAAGTTGCAATGAGCATTCTAATACGTAATTTTATCTCATTGTTTATTCAGTTCAAAAAAACAGTATTTTGAGTCAAGTAGTAGACCATGTTAGGTACACCCAGCTCGTGTTTCTTCACGTTTTCTGGGAACAGAACTTCATTAACATATTGGGAATCCATTCCAGAGAGTACAGAGGTGCTATCCTAGGCCAAATCATTGCCATTGCCTTGTAATTTGTCTCACTGCTTCCACAAAAACCCTCTACAGCCCATTCTCTATTCAGTCCCCAGAAAAATCTTTGTAAAATGTAGGTTAGATAAGATCAGACCAGCTTCCACCCCCAACATTTTAGTATTACTATTTTTAAACATAAAGAAAGTTGAACACCCATATATCCCCACCACTGAGATTCTACCATTCATGCTTTTTTTTTCCATTCATGCTTTATTTGCATTATCACACATCTATCCATCCCTCTATCTATCCATCAATCTATCTTATTTTTTGATCCATTTCAAAGTAAATTGCAGACATATTCCAGCATACATATCCTTAACTGTAGTTCAATATTTGTCTACAGTTCTTTTTCTCTTCCTGGTCTTCTGAACATATAATATAATATACAAGAATTATGTGTACTATTTCTATATATAGCCATTGATAAATGCATACAACTTTGTAAACTAAACCCCTATCAAGATACAGAGCATTACCTTCACACCTGAAAGTTCTTTCCAAACTATCTTTTAAAAGTATTTCAGTAGCTTTCCATTGTAATTAGAAAAAATCCAAATCCCTCAGGGTGATCTCTTAAGGACACTTTCTCTGCCCCTCTGACTTCACTTCACTCCAGTCTCCCTCGATTTAGTGATCTCCAGCCACACACACTGGCCTTCTTTCTGGTTATGGTTCATTCCTGACTCTGGAACTTCTTGTTCCCTCTGCCTGGAGTGCTCTTTGCTCAGAATTTCTGTTGGTTGGCATTCTCACAACTCAAATTGCAGTCACCATGTTACATCATCCCTTTGTTTTATTTTTTTCACGATGAAGTGAAACATTCTATATATAAAATTTCTAGAAATCTGTAAATATAGATATATTCGATTTATGTATTGTGTGTCTCCCTCACTAGTATATGGTCTTCATGGAATAGAAGCTTTATATTTTAATTAGTATTATCTCTCCATCACCCAGAACCTGACTCCTATGTGGCATTCAATAAATATTTGCTCAATAAATGATGACTGAAAGTTAAAAGATTGAGGAATGGAAGAAATCAAAGAAAACACCTAAGTTTCTGTCTTGAGCAACCTGTGTCTGAGATGGTGAGCCCAGGATGGGGTCCAGATTTGTCAGGGAGTGAGCTAAGCTTTGAGCATGCAGAGTGAGAATTCACAAGGCAATGGTGTACATTATTCAGGGAAAGATCTGAGCCTGGTGGGTGGGGAGTTACGAGGTTTTTGGCAGTTTCAGTAAGCCCCAGACTGGGTGAGGACTGTTTATTCTTTGTGCCTCCTCCTTTGCTGCGGAGCATCAGCCATCACGTGGCTCGTGGCTTCAATGTTCTGTTTGCTGTAGCCCCTCTCTTCCCTTCTAATCTGTTTACAATGGGTGATGGACTGGGAACTGGATAAGGCAACTTGTTAGAACCATGTGTGTAAAATAGGCTCCCAGTAAGTCCTGAGCTGCCTCAGAACTTATCCAGTTGGCCTTTGCAGCTTGGCTTGGTGACATTCATTTTAGCTGGAGATTATGGTTTGTTGTATTATTATTAGCCTTATTCTGGTTAGATGCTGGGTTGTCTTACCGCATACATACATCATATACAGAATAGGATAAGATGCACCCCAAAAGCTTATTGCTTATACTGAGTTGATGCAAACTCATTTGTGAGGACAGACTTCCTAATCAGAGGCTTCAATGTTGCCTCTGAGAGCACCCACCCCTACAAAGAACCAGCAACATATGGCATTGTCCCATTCAGCTACAAGGATGAATTCAGTAGCCCATAGGTCAGTTTTACAGCTTGCGTTCCTCTTGGCTAACGCTTTGAGTTGCTGAGGAGAGAGCAAGGCCTTGTGCAGTGTCCTTCACGACCAACTGCCAAGACTGACCCCGTTGGAGGAAATGACAGAAGTCCTGCCCTCCAGTCCTGGGTTCCTTGTAAACTGTACGGCCTCTCTGATGCTCAGGAGGGTCACCACATATACACACATCTCAGTATGCATGCATAGCCCTGGGGCACCTTGGCATACCCCACGTAACCATCCATGAGCACAATCTCAAAAGATAGTGGAACAGAACAGGATTCCTTGAATTGAAGTTCATGTTTGGAGTCTGGATACTCTGAAATTATATGAAAATCTACAGGGTGTGTGTGTCCAGATGCATTTTTCCATTGTAGGGAGAGATCCATAGAGCTCATTAACTTTTCAAAGGAGCCTGTGAGGCAATGGTGGTTGGTCAGAAAGAGGAAATGTACAGCGGAAAGAGTGCAGGATTGGAAGTGGGGAGATCTGTTGCCACCCATTGTTTTCCCTCCTCTGCATCATTATTTATACAAAGGAGTTAGATAAACCTGGACAGGTCATCTACCTAGTTCATGCCTCAGTCTCTTCATCTGTGAAATGGGGATAAGAAGAGTGCACCCTTCATGGGGCTGTGTGAAGCAGAAATGAGTTCAGCTTTGTAAAGTATTTAGACAAGTCTCTCAACACAGGCTCGCCATGAATAAATCAAACATCTATGGGTTTCAGCTCATCCATAAGCCAAGCTTTAGATGTCGGGGATTCTTTACTGTTCCGTTCAATTTTAAGGCTCAGAAAAATCGGGAAGGGAAGGTGGGTAAAATGTCACTTCAAGGGAAAGTCCAGGTGGCCGGGACCATGGTGCCAAGCTCACCTCTTAGTCGCCAGGACGATCAGAGCCGAGGACGTCCGGGCACAGACGCGCCTGAGGGGGCCGGTTCTGGTTCTCTGCCGCCTGGCGCGGGTCCCAGCCACGACCTCGGGCTCCCAGAGCCCGGCTTGGGCGCCCGGACGTGAATGGTGTCCCCTTGGGCAGAGCAGGCGAGCAGGCGCGCGGGGCAGCAGGAAAGGTGGTGTGTGTGTCCATGGGCCGCGGATCCGCCGAGGGCGATCGAGCGGCCAGGTGAGCGCAGGGGGCGGGGAGGGAGCCGGCGACGCCCGTCGATTGTGAGTTTTGGCCACGCCAGCAAGGCCCCGCTGCCAGGGCAACGGCCCAGGTGCTCAGCTGGTGGGGCGGGGCGAGGCCCGTCTCCGCCCACCGTCCGCCACCCACCGCCCCTCCCGCCAGGTGGCCTGGTCTCGGCCTGGTCGCCGGCCGGGCTAGGATGCTGGAGGAGGGCTCAGCACTCTCAGAACGGGTGGCAGGGCCGCTGCGCCCATTGCTGGGGTCTCCAGGAGTCCTCCCTTCCTTCATCCTCTTCTCCTACCTCCTGCCCTCATTCAAAAAATAACTTGATCAAAAAGGTAAACCTCATATAGTGTTAATTAATTAAGTAAGCAGTAAGGTTAAATGAAAATACAATAAAATGCAAAGTAAATCTACTTGTCAGAGACAACTGCAGTAGATTCTTGTAAACTTTATTTCTCATAGATCCCAGAAATTTTCTTTGCATACTCTAGGATGTATATATACTTGAAAAGATTTATACACAAATGGGACCAAATATATCATGGAGATAGCTTTATTTCAGGGCCTACAAAGATGCCCTAACATCCCTATCCCCAAACACATGCACACTTTTTTGGAGGCAAATTCTGAAAGCTTTTATCTGTTTATGTGAGTATAAAATATGTATGCTTTTAAAAATAATATGTAATAGCTTCTAATTAAAAGCAGTAGTTCCTTACCCCATCTGTCCTATATTTTACACTTCATTTAAAAATATGTTTAAGGACTATTCCATGAACACAAAAGAGTAAACTATATAACACTTGGAAAGTATGAAGAAACAAAGCGTACCATGGCTAAGGAAAAAGAAGTCTGCCTCTACAGCCTGGGTTTTCTTCCCTATACTGCATCTTTCCTTTCCTGCGCTCAGAGATAACCACTATTGTGAATTTTGTACTTATCATCCCCCTGCCTTTTAAAAATGTGTTGCTTTATATGAAATCTTCCCCAAATAATATGTATTTAGTATTGCATGTTTTCAGAGTTTATAAAAATGGTATAGAACTGTGTGTTATTGTTTTGATGACTTTTTTATTTCAACATCTTATTTTCGAAATGTGTATTTGTTGATATACTTAATTATAGCTCCTTTATCTTAACAGCTGTAAACTATTCCATTGTACCACCATTCTATTCCCCTTTTAAATCAATTCTACTATTGATGGGCATTTAGGCTGTCTCCAATATTTGTTATTAAAAACTATGTTGTTTGGACTTCCTTGGTGGCACAGTGATTAAGAATCTGCCTGTCAAATGCAGGGCTCACGGTTTTGATCCCTGGTCCAGGAAGATCCCACATGCCACAGAGCAACTAAGCTCGCGAGCCACAAGTACTGAAGCCCGTGCGCGGAGGGTCTGTGCTCCACAACAAGAGAAGCCACCGCAATGAGAAGTACACACACTGCTACGAAGAGTAGCCCCCACTCGCCGCAACGGGCAGCAACAAAGACCCAACACAACCAAAAATAAATAAAATTAAAAAACAATGCTGTTATTATCATATTTGTACATGTCTTTAGATTCACAAGTTCAAGAGCTTCTCTAAGGTATAAACCTAGGAGTGAAATTTCTGGGTCATAGGTTATTTATGATGTCAGGGTAAAGTCAACTTGTTTTCCAAGTATGTATAGCAATTTAGACTCCCGTTAGCAGTATGTGTCTTAGCCAAAACTTGGTTTTGTCACACTTTAAAAATTTTGCCAATCTATTTCCTGATTTTATTTTGTATGCTCCGATTACTAATTGTTAGTCTAAAAGCTTGATTGCATGTAGATATTTGAATGTAACATTATCGGAAAGCTACACTGTTCACCCTCAAGTACTCACCACACAACTCAGATTATTTTAATAGATTCAGGGCAACACTTCTTGAACTACTGTTTTTCAGTGTAGGAAAGCCTCACATTTGGGTTTAGCTTGTTGACCTAGTGGGGTTTGGCAAAGAAGAGGAAGTCACTCAGGTTACTTGGGTCTCAGTTTGTAATACTAGAATAAAATAAACTACCCTTACAAGCCATAAAGGAACTAGGTGTAACAATGAATAATCTTGGGAATTTCCTGGCAGTTCAGTAGTTAGGACTCTTTCACAGCCAAGGGCGTGGGTTCAATCCCTGGCCAGGGAACTAAGATCCCGCAACCTGTGAGGCATGGCCAAACATTTAAAAAAAAAAAAAAAAAAAAAAGATCTCATCTTTGCTCTGGTGGACAAATGTGATTGATTCTTGGGGAATGCTTCTATAGATGAATAGTTCAAACTCTGTATTAGAGGTCATCAATGGATTTTTACAGTGATAGTCTTCCTCATTCTGGAGACAAAGTTGATGTTGATGGCAGCATTGTTTAACTCTGGAGAAGGTTCCTAAAGTTATTTGAGGATCTGGTAGATTTGGGAAGAAACACACCTAGAAGACCAAGGGAATAGATTGATTATGTATAAACTATGCTTGAATTTATCAGAACTATTGGTACAAATACTTTGAGTAGAAGTTGGTAAACATTTGTTAGTTGATTGAGACCTTGGAGATAGACAAAGCAGTCTAACTCACACTCCTAACATGTTTTAGGGAAAATTTTCCCCTGAAAGGGTAATGTCTGAGTTTCATAAAAATTCTCTTTGATTTTATGAGTAGGTAGCTGAAAAGTAGTTGGCAATAGAAAATCATGCGTGATTTTAACCATTTTGTAGCTTTGGGAGGCTAGTTACACTGAGCAACAACATAAATACCATCTTCCTCTAATGAGGGGACAGGCGTAACAAGGGTAAAATTTTATAAATCCCACAGATTAGTAAATAGACACAACCTTTCCCCTGTTTCACGAGAGGTCTTAAAAACAGAAAAGTTCTTAACTTGAACTTTATTTCTTGCCTTTAGCATTTGGCAGTAGAGTTGTCAGAACTTGGGCAACATAAAGAAAAAAATGGGAGGAAAGGGCATTAATAGTCCTACTGCTTAAAATAAAGCTAATGGAGACATGACAGAAAAGTTTACAGAGTTTTTACTGTTGGGGAGGAAGAGATTTTCCTCCACCCTTCTGGGTTCTCCTGGTTGGCCTAAGAATTAAATTGACTGAGACTAATCATCAGGAGAAAATCAAACAAAATTTAATAACATGTATACAGGAGAGAGACCCAGGAGAACTTAATAACTTGTCAACAAGGCAGGAGCCCTCACCTTAAATGTCATCTTCAGCCGAAGACAAAAGAGGTGTTGGGGGTAGTGGCTTGGAACTTCACAGGGGAGGAAGGCAGTTCACATGGAGATGAAAAAGCAAATATTTGGTAAAAAAATGTTTACCAAAACACTGGGCCATGCAAAGAGAGTGGACACATAGTGGACTCTGATCTCTAGGCCTTGTTGAGTTTCCCTCGCTACACCCAGCCCATATTCCCTGGTGATAGCTCTATTCCAAGAACAGGCCCTTCATTGAAATTCTTCAGGTAGCGAAGCGGGAGGTCAAAAGAAAGATGTCCTGACTCTTTTGGGCCTTGATTGTTTTCAGCTCAAAATAATCTGCATGACAGAAAGACATTTTGGGGTGGCAAAATTTGCTCCCCCAAGCCCCACAGAGTTAACAGAAGCTGGTAACTAATAGACATTCCTTAGCTTGTCTTACAAAACAACAGATAAGGGAACAACTTGTTAAAAACTCTTTGCTTAATTAAGCTCTCTGTGGTTACTTTCTTTCTTTTTTTCTCTTTAATTGCATACTTTCCCAGTTTCACACCACCCAGGTGTTTTACTGGAGCTTGGATCTTGCCCAGTGCGAGCCAGGGCTAGTCAGGATCACCAGCCCTAAAACTGGCCCTGGGCAGGTGTCTGATGATGGCTTATTGACATCAGACGGTGGGAAATCTCCACCCTCTGACCATGCTAAATGCCTTCATTTTGAATATACAGAAACAGGTAACCCAGACCAATTACCTCACCTTTTTCTCTACTTCCAAGCACCTTTCCCTATGCCTAAGACCACCCTACTTATCCCATAAATATCCCAAACCCCTGGGCTTTGAGGAGACGGATCTGAGACTAGCTCTCCAGTCTCCTCGTTTGGCTGCCTTGTGAATAAACTCCTTCTCGGTCACAAACCTCCATGTCTCAGCCTTTGGCTTGCTGTGCATCTAGCAAAGAGACCTGGTTTGGTAACACACCTACATTCCCAGTACAAACTAGGAGACAGACTGATGCATGGGCTAAATACGCTACCAAAAATCTAACTTGTGCTTCCATCTATAGCTCATATTAAATAAAATTTTATCTCTAAATTACAACTATGCAAAGGGATTATATATTTAGCACTTCTTACACAGTCTCAGGCTTTCTGCAAAATGCTTGGTAAATAAAAGTGATTCTACTGAATTACATCACACATCTTTATTAAAACTGTCATTAAAATCCAATCATATTGCATTAGCTACCAGAGTGCTTAAATTCTTATTTACTGGCCTGAAAAGCAGGCCATAGAGTAGTTGTTCCATAGCAGCAACGATATTAATTAAATTAAGTGTGAAATTAATTGAAATATGAATGAATTAGTAACCTGTATGGCATGCTAGAGGGTGATGGTACATTTAATTGGAAATAAAATTCATTGAATCATTGTGGATTTTTTCATAATGAAAAGACCACCCCCCCACCCAGATGGAGAATTGTGACCTCATGCTGACCACAAGCACATAGATCCCAGACTGGTTGGAACCAGAAGGTTGATGATTAAGGTTCCTGAACATCACACTGTTACCTCACCACCAACCAATCAGAAGAAAGTCCATGAACTGCCACCTTTACCCCAAATGTTGCCTTTAAAAACCTTTCCCTGAAAGCTACTGGGGAGTTTGGATCTTTTGATCATGAACTGCCCATTCTCCTTTCTTGGTACCCTGCAAATAAACACTGTACTTTCCTTCACCACAATCTGGTGTCAGTAGATTGGCCTTGCTGTGAGGCAGACAAATGGACTCAACTTTGGCCTGGTAATGCTTCCATTAAGGACTTAGATTGACTCATTTATATCATAGCAGTTAGAAAACAATCCCTGAATTGAAGGAATGTTGAGCAAGTCTTCCTTTAGAATACAAGCAGTTTGTGGATAAATGTGTTTAAATATATCAGAGTCTGCACTTTTCTCTGGGTTAAAGTCTAAGATCATGTAAGGAAATGATAGTGAATCTGAAATAAACACCTCAGAAATTCTCTTGATCCAGGGTGAAAAAAGAAGAACAAAGGGTATTACTTACCCCTCAGTTCTATAAGGGTTAAGTGGTAACCCACTAACAGTTGCCCACCAACAGTGCACTCTGGGAGGAATTCAGGATGAAAAACAGGACGAGTCACTCTGTGCTTTGGACAAGCAGTCCTCTTAGACAGTTCAATGTGTATCTCAGGAAGAATTATGATGAACTCAGATTCTTGCATCTTCCCATACATAGAAAAGCACTAAAATCATTAACTCAAGATATCTTTTCTTTGTGATTAGCAGTAATCTTTCACCAAGATGTATGCTTGACTGCACGTATTCCCTAGTCACAAATCATATATAAACTGGCTTTTCCCCTGCCTCTTCTGAGCAGTTTCTTCAGGACTGAGTGTCTGTCTCCTAGGCTATAGTCCTCAGTAAGACCCTGAGTAAAACTTAAACTCACAACTCTTATGTTGTGCATTTTACTTTGACATCAGCATATTTTCATTATTGTAGGCTACTGTTATATTATTTAGATCCTATTGTTGGAGGGAAAGAAAACTTTCCTCTAACTTTCTAAGTTCTTCTAGCTGGTCTAAGAATTAAATTGACATGATATAGATTAACAGGAGAATATCAAATTTAATTTAATACATACAGGAATCGCACATACATGAGAGGGTCAGAGACCCCACATATATCAGAGGGTCAGAAACAGAAGCATAAAATGGTCTATATACCATCCAGAGGTAAGGAATGGGATAGGGATCTGGGGCTTCTAAGGACAGAAGGTTGTTTCACAGGATGATAAGAAGAAGAGCAGATGTTTGGTAATTAGACGTTTGCCCTGCCATATAGATGGGGCCACTTAGGTAAAATGTATCTGTAATAAATCTTTCCTAAGAAAAATACCCTGCTTAAATTCTTCTAGGTGGTTAAAAGAGGGGTAGTAGTTTCTCTTAAACCCTCAGGATCTTGATTCCTTTTAGCTCAAAATAATCCTCATGCAAAAGTGACACATTTTAGGGGAGGTTCATTCTGAACCCCTACATCATGAATTTGGTTATTTTTAAATTTACTGTATCAGTCTAATTTTTATAATATATTAAATTTCTTGTATAATTGTATTTTTATCGTTTGTCTTATATTTCTAGTAATTTTTGCTTTATGTATTTAGCTGCTATACTGTTTGTGCATATAAATTTATGACATAACTGATTCCTAACTTTTGTCTTTTATTGTTAAATAGTGTCTCTCCTTTTCTTAGGTAGTGTTCATAACCTTTCTTTCCTCCTGGTCCAATAATCATTTCTTTTTGTTTGCTATACCTCAATCTCTTATTTTTAAACTTTCATTATAAATTTATTTTGTTTATTCTGCTATGACCTCTTTTTTCTTTATTTTTCTGGTTTGCTCAAATTCCTCCTTGCTAACTTGGGAAATCTGATGAACTTTTCTATCCCATTAATAATCACCTTCCATTTTCAGGCACTAATAATCTATTTTTTTTTATTTTATAAAAATAACTTTTCTCCACCTATCTCCAGATGCTCTGTTCTCCCAATGTTTCCCCAATCTAAAAAGAACACTTTCACATCCCCATTCTACTTTTCCACCCCTAGATGACATCTTGGGCATGATCTTATATCCCTCCAACCTTCTTGGAGGGATCTTACATCCCTCCAAGCCCAATGGCAACTCTTGTGTTTGGCCAAGATAATTTAGAATTTCTAATTCCAGACAATTATTATACTATACTGGAAGTATGAATATTCTATGTCAATGCATATAACACAATCCTAAGAAATCAATCTTTTTTTTTCATGGAAAGGCCAGTTTCATGTTGTGGTTATGAGTTTGGGCACTGGAGTCAGATTATCTGAGCTTGTGTCTCAGCTCCCCTGGCTGCTAACTATGTGTGATATTGTGATTTATAGTATGAAATATCTTTGGTCTTCATCCCCATTTCTGGCACAGAGCTCCTGAAACTCTTGGAATTCCTAAGAGATGAGAGCAACAAAGACGTCTTTTGTTATATTTATGAGGTGACTTTTGGACCCCATCTAAGGATGGGTGCTGGTTTCCAGGAGAACCAACCTTGTGATTAGCAGGTTGGAAATTCTAGTCCCAACCTCCTACCTCCAGGGAGGGAAGAGGGGTTGGAGGGTGAATCAATCACCAATGGCCAATTAGTTAATCAATTATGACTATGTAATAAAGCCTCCATAAAACCCCCAAAAGATGGGATTTAGAGAGCTTCCAAGTTGAACCAGAAAATTTCCATGTGCCATTGTGCAGGGCCCCAAACTCCACAAAAACAAAAACTCCTTTGTCAGGACCTTGGGACTTAACCCTATGTATTTCTTCATCTGGCTATTGATAAATGTCCTTTAATATCATTTGTAATAAACCAGTAGTCTAGTGAGCAGACAGTTTTCCTGAGTCTTTTGAGCCATTCTAGCAAATTAATCAAACCCAAGGAAGGGATTATGGGAACCTCCAATGTATAGCAGGTTGGTTAGAAGGCCAGATGACAAACTGGACTTGCTATTGGCATCTGAAGTGGAGAGCAATCTTTTGGGAATGAGCCCTCTACCCTGATGCTAACTTGAGTAGATAGTGTCAGAATTGAGTTGAATTGTAGGACACCCAGCTGGATTCTGAGAACTGCTTGGTGGTGTGGGAAAATCAACGCCCCGCCACACACACACAATGGAGTCAGAACCTTTACCGTGTAAGCTTGGTCAAGTTAAATTTCTTTTTTGTGCCTCAGTGAAAAGAATAATAGCATTGTGGTGGTTTAAAGTGTCCACATGTTCTTTGACCCTCCCTTCAAAATAGTAGAGCTTACTTCCCTTCCCCTTTCACGGATCCAGGATTTGGTCTTACTTCTAATGACTAGAATAAAGTGACTGTGACAGCGTGTGACATCAGATAAGGTCATAAAAGACATTGTGGTTTCTGAATCTCTCCTCTTCAGAATGTTCACTCTAGAGCAAGTCAGCAGCTATGTTACAAGGATACTCGGGCAGTCCCGGGGCAAGGCCCATGTGGCAAAGACTTGAGGCCTCCAGCCAACAGCCTTGTGAGTAAGTCATCTAGAAAGTGGATCCTTCAGTTCCAGTCAAAACTTCAGATGTCTGAAGCCCTGGCAGCAGATATCAGGCTTTTTCCTGTGTCAAGATCATCCCCCAGCCTAGGTGACCAATGGCCAGGCTTAATGGAGACTTTGCCATAACATGCTTGATGTGTTCCTCTCCCACCCGCCAAAATGCCACAGGAAGTATAAACAAGAGATAGTGGAGAGAAAAATGTACTAAAGTTGGCAGAGTTTGGGCAAATCAGAGTTTGGTGCCTGAATATTTCCTACATTCAAGCAGGTCAGACAGGGTGGACAGAGGCCTGAACATAAAACTTTTGAAGTTGTATGCCGAACCATATGAATGATACCTGCTTCTTATTTGGGCATTTCTAAAGGCAAAAGGATCCTTGACGGATCTGAGCCAACAGGACATGGTGGGATAAAAATGTAAGCAAAATCATCCACCCTCCCTTCATTCCCTAAGCTCTCAGAGGACAGCAAGTAAGACCCCACAAGTTTCTCTATTTCCAAAGGAGAGATCTCTGAGGTTAGCTGAGGAGCAGTTGTGAGCCAGCCTGGCGGTAGAGCAATGGAACAGTGGGACACACCTCCTAAAGGGAGTGTGCATAAATTGTGGGCTCTGAAGAGAAACACAACTGAGATATGGCAAAAAGGTAGGGGTGTGTCTAGAAAAATATGTCCACCAGCTATGTTGAAACCATCACATCAATAATTATTAAAAAGTCAAATTCTCCGACCTGCCCAGCAGCTGATAATCCCAATGGAAGACAGCTTTTTCCACCAGGGAACCATCAGTCACCATCACTTATCCAAGCAGCTTTTCTTTCCTCCCTTTCCTCTCTTCTTCCCACCAGCACACCCCAGTGATGGATAATGTGCTAATACTGATAATACTTGGATTTCTGACTACTTATGACTGCTATCATAACAGGATTAGGTAGAAAATTCCAGATTAGACTAGATTATTGAATAAGAAAACATTTAATTTATCCATCACCAAGCAAGAATGAGGGCTTTGCCAAGAATATGATTGGTTATGGAAAGGGTTACCATGTGTAGTGGTTTGGTTTACACCTTGTGTTCAGGCTTCATTGTTAGGAGATGCTGCAACTATATTCTGGCCATGAGGGAGCAAGCTTTAGGACAAAAGCCAACTAGCTAAGTCTAGCAGAGCAAATTCCAAAAACTTGGAGCTTTAATAAACTTGAACTAACTTGGACCTGCCCTACTTCTGACTTCAAACTAAGTGAGAAAATAATTTTCTGTATTTTTAAGTTATTTTGAGATGACAAAAACATGCTGACATAGCATCCTGACAGCAACCTTTTGATACTCAAATTTCATCAATATTTGACACATTTATCAAATAAATCTTGATGTCTATCCTTCTATGCAATGTAAATATAGTCTGAATATCCATCCAGAAATTATAGCTGGTCTCAACATATAAATATTGTATGACCTATATTTATTAATAGTTATTCTTTCTCAACTTTCTTCTACAGTTCCATGTATAGGCAGAGTAAATCTACATTGTTATGTTGATTAGACAAAACATCAGGAAGTTACTGTTAATTGTACCTTTATTTCAATTATGGAAAAAAACCAAACCTTTCTCTCTTATTTAACATTCCCTAGATAAGCAGTTGAAGTAAACTAGTATGATTCTAAAGTAATTTGTGCACTAGATAGACCAGAGTATAGGTATGTATCTCCAAAATATATAGGCACAATTGTTCTAGAAATTAGATCTTCATTAAATAAAAAAGTTAAATGATTAACTTCAAGCTGATTAGATATTTTTATTAATTGCATCCTTAGCCAATGCTTCTTTTCACAGCTGCAACAATTAAAATATAACACATATTCAAATCAGTAATTGAATTAGTTACACCCTCAGCTCAGTGAAGACTTTTGAATAAATAGAATTCACGTACCATATTTTCATGCTTCATAACACTTGCTGTATCTTAGTTTAATGACTGCCATGTCTTGTACTATAAGAAGATTTTATTTTGAGTTTATTTTACACTATTCACAGGCTCATATACATGGGTTACAGGCTGTATCTAGATATGACCACGAACTGGGAGTTTGTTAACTACACTTGAGATGAGAAATTCTCCAGAGACACAGTCTGATTGGTTTTGCATACTTTCATATTTTCTACCTGCCCAGCTTTGCAAGGAAGATCCATGATGTTGTTTTCCTTTCATATGACCAAGCAGTAAAATGATTACTGCATTGAGAATTTTTGTTTTCCTGTGCTAAGTTCTTAAAATAACTCATGTTCAAAACAGTGAAGGAAGACTTTTCATAAAACAGTTTGGAAAGAAAACTTACTGCTTTTTATCTTGCTATTCTCAATAGTTTAATGATTTTAGAGTGCCCTTGAGACAATTTAGGAAGATTATTTAGGAAATAAAGCACAAATAATAAATTCATATTGTGTTAAACTGTGAACATTTTTTTTCTCGAATTCCCTTTGAAATGTCCTTGTGCATCTACGATACAGAAAGAATCCAATAGAGTAATATAATGGGGCCATATGAATTTGTGTTCTAGTTCCTGTCAATTGCATCTTTGTTTGAATCACATTTAGAAGAGATCCAGCCATGATACAAAACCAAAACAGCAGATAAGGGTGATGATAGACAATAATAAGATTTAGATCTCGGTCTTCATTTTGCCCTGGGCAATTAGAAGAATGAATATGGGTAACGGAGGTGGATATTGAACCCAAATTCATTTAACTTTCATTGGCATCACAGCAATTCGTTCTTCATTCATTTTTTTTCCAGGGAGTTTTGAATAATTGAACAATTTTAAACATAATTTCTACTGAAAGGGATATTTCTACTGAAAGGGATATTTTATTGACTCATTTAACAAGTCATTAGCAAGCACATACTTGTTATATGCCACTGTTCTAGATGTTGTGATTGCTCTTGCTAATAGTTCACAGCTGCCCCTTCTCCTGAGACTGCCCTGAGCCAGTGGATCCCATATACCAGGAGATTCCTGGGAGGTTATAATCCACCACTCACCCATCAAATGGGCGTAGACGTGAACAACTCTGTGGTGATCTTCACACTCCTGAGCTGCTCCTGTGATCAGGCTGAGACTAGATTTCAGCTGCATTCTCATGCTTTGCATCCTTCCCTGGCACTCTTCTCCTTTCCTCAGTCTCTTACAAGTGTCCTCTGAGAGCACTCCCTCAATAAATTACTTGAACGAGAATCCCTGGCTAATGCTCTGTTTCTAGGAAACCTGAAGTAAGACATAAGGCATCAGTCAAATTGCTAAGTACTCCTAGGTCAATGATACCATAGGAAGACAAGTATTATTATTATTGTTATTATTATTTATGTATTCAGTTAACTAACTTCATTTATCATATAACTAATGTGTCATGGGTATATCATCAATCCTATAGGTACATTGAGAAAAGCAAGCAATAGAATCTCTTCCATGATAGAATGATATCAGAGAAAGAAATCATCTTTACAGTTTTCTGAAAATAGATTTTATTTTTCAAAGGCAAGAATTGTTAGCAAAAATCTTGAAATGTTTGCTGTATGGTTAATTGTTAGTAACTTGGACTGAGAGAGAAAGCTAACCTGAATTGATAGGAAGGAAAGATAAGTATTATTAAATGCCTCCAGTTTGAAGGCTTTTTACCAGAATATTCACTTCATCTTTGACAAGCATCATGTTAGTAGTTTTACATGCTAATACAGTAATTTACACATTGATTTTTATAAAATTATTAGTGTGAAATTGGGGGAAAAGAAAATGACTACTAAATATACAGAAAAGTGTTAATTTGGGAAAGACATATGTAAATAAATACCCTTTTAACTAACTTCAAAGGACTCTCAGTATTATTTTTTAAATTGCATTTTGTTTAATTTGTTTCATTAACTATTGTTTGCTAAAAGGACATTGCAAGCAGAGAGAATATATTATGACTATAAGTGCTGTGTTGAATTTGATCTGTAACTGTATTTATGTATAAAAATGTCAGACCTCAGCACCTTCATTCTGAATCATGCTTTATACTATTCATAAGTGACTAATTCTGTAATACATTGTTCATAAAATTAAATGGTATATTTGGACATGAGAGAAATTCAGAATTATCTAATGTAGAGCTAAAAGAGTGAGATGCTAGAGAAATCTAGTCCATTTTCTACATTACTCAGTTGAGGAAATTGCAAGTTAGAAAGATAAAGTGAGTTATTGAAAGTCATGGAGGTAATTGGTGTTCATATCTAAAACCAGAAGGCAGAACAGGGTGTAGTAAACATATTCACTATAAGGTATAACTGTTGTAATTGTTGCTATTATTGGAAAAAAAGAATGAAAAATACAATAGAAATGAAATGAAGAATTAATAATTATCAATATAATTCTTTCACATAATTATATTATAATCACATATAATGATTCGCGTAATTCAGGGAAAAGTCAACACTGTAGTTTCCTCCTAAATTAAATGGATATTTAATATGAGTTTTTCATTGCATAGAAATTAAAACAAAACTCTATTTATATTAACTAGTTACTTCCTCTTATTTAAAAGATTTAATTCACACAGTTAAGTAGTATCTATGGACCTGCCTCTGTTTCCTGTAAACTATGCTCTTGAAGTCACTTCTTATTGGAGAGCTGGCAGCTTTGGGGGACAGAATTTGGCAGTGTTGTACGGAATATTATTTGGGTTGAGTTTATTGAATAGAGTAGCACTTCTCAAACTGTCAGAGTACGTAAGAATCATCTGGAGACCTTGTGAAAAAGGCAGATTTTATAATGCAAGGCCACAAAATGAAATTAACAATTCAATCTATAATAACATCAGAAAGAATAATACATTTGGGAAAAATTTAACAAAAAAAGTGCAAGGTTTGTAACTGAAAAGTACAAAGCATTGTCAACAGAAATTAGAAACCTAAATAAATGATAAGAAAGCCCATGTTCATGGATTGGAAGATTTAACATCATTAAGACAGCAGCACTCCCCAAACTGATTTAGAGGTTCAACACGATCCTTATCAAAATCCCAGCCACGTTTTTCCCAGAAATTGACTACTCATCCGTAAATGCATATGGAAATGCAAGGGACATGGATCAGCCAAAATAATACTGAAGAAGAACAGAGTTGGAGAACTGTTTCAAAACTTACTGCAAAGCTACAGTAAATGAAAGAGTATGGTACTGGCATAAGGATAGACAAATAGATAAATAGAATAAAACTGAAAGTCCAGAAATAAACCAATACATTTATGGTCAAATGATTTTTAACAAGGTTGCCACGACAATTCAAGGGGAGACAGAATAGTCTTTTCAATAAATGATACTGGGACAGCTGGATATCTATATACAAAAGAATGTCTTCTACCTCACATCTTACACATAAAGTTAATTCAAAATGGATCAAAGAACTAAATATAAGAGGTAAAACTACAAAACTTTTAGCAAAAGTTTTACCTGTCACAGGAGCCCAGGAAAGAGTCTATGAGTATCAGCCCTCTGAAATGCGCAGCTTAGAAAGGGGAAGGAGAGAAACGGAGTTGTGGGAAAATAGACCCAAGACTGACATGAGACCATAAGGGAAGTGTAAATTTGTAATTTATCATCATACGTGCCAAGGAATAACAAAAATAACAAAACCAGGAAAGCCTGGTTGAAAAGCTATTACCCTTTTTGCTTCCCAACATGCCTGAACATTAGAATCACCACGAAGGTTTCTAAAATCCTCTGCCAGGCTGCACCTCAGACTAATTACATCAGAAACTCTAAGGGTGAGACTGAAGCATCAGTGATTTTTTTTTTAATTAGGAGATTTCAATATACAGCCAAGGTTAAGAACTATTACTTTACGAAAAGGGATTGGACAGGTAATGTTTTATGTAGATTACTATTAGAAATTATAATAGAGAGCTTCACTTTTCTACTTTTTTAAAATATTTATTTATTTTATTATTTTAATTTTGTCTGTGCTGGGTCTTTTATTTTGAATTTTATTTAACTTATTTTTTTTTACACATGTTCTTATTAGTTATCTATTTTATACATATTAGTGTATACATGTCAATCCCAAACTCCCAATTCATCTCACAACCACCAGCACCCCACCACTTTCCCCCCTTGGTGTCCTTATGTTTGTTCTCTACATCTGTGTCTCTATTTCTGCCCTGCAAACAGGTACCTCTGTAGAATTTTTCTAGGTTCCACATATATGAGTTAATATACAATATTGGTTTTTCTCTTTCTGACTTACTTCACTCTGTATGACAGTCTCTAGATCCATCCACGTCTCTACAAATGACCAAATTTCATTCCGTTTTATGGCTGAGTAATATTCCATTGTATATATGTATCATATCTTCTTTATCCATTCGTCTGTTGATGGGCATTTAGGTTGCTTCTATGACCTGGCTATTGTAAATAGTGCTACAATGAACATTGGGGTGCATGAGTCTTTTTGAATTATGGTTTTCTCTGGGTATATGCCTAGTAGTGGGATTGCTGGATCATATGGTAATTCTATTTTTAGTTTTTTAAGGAATCTCCATACTATTCTTCATAGTGGCTGTATCAATTTACATTCCCATCAACAGTGCAAGAGGATTCCCTTTTCTCCACACCCTCTCCAGCATTTGTTGTTTGTAGATTTTCTGATAATGTCCACTCTAACTGGTGTGAGGGGACACCTCATTGTAGTTTTGATTTGCATTTCTCTAATAATTAGTGATGTTGAGCAGCTTTTCATGTGCTTCTTGGCCAACTGTATGTCTTCTTTGAAGAAATGTCTATTTAGGTCTTCTGTCTATTTTCGGATTGGGTTGTTTGTTTGTTAAATATTGAGCTGCATGAGCTGTTTATATATTTTGGAGATTAATCCTTTGTCCGTTGATTCATTTGCAAATATTTTCTCCCATTCTGAGGGTTGTCTTTTCGTCTTGTTCATAGTTTCCTTTGCTTTGCAAAAGCTTTTAAGTTTCATTAGGTCCCATTTGTTTATTTTTGTTTTTATTTCCATTACTCTAGGAGGTGGATCAAAAAATATCTTGATGTGATTTGTGTCAAAGAGTGTTCTTCCTATGTTTTCCTCTAAGAGTTTTATAGTGTCCAGTCTTACATTTAGGTCTCTAGTCCAGTTTGAGTTTATTTTTGTGTATGGTGTTAGGGAGTGTTCTATTTTTATTCTTTTGCATGTAGCTGTCCAGTTTTCCCAGCACCACTTATTGAAGAGACTGTCTTTTCTCCATTGTATATCTGTCTGTCCTTTGTCATAGATTAGTTGACCACAGGTTCATGGGTTTATCTCTGGGCTTTCTATCCTGTTCCATTGAACAATAGTTCTGTTTTTGTGTGAGTACCATACTGTCTTTATTAATGTAGCTTTGTAGTATAGTCTGGAGTCAGGAAGTCTGATTCCTCCAGCTCTGTTTTTTACCCTCAAGAGTGCTTTAAGTATTCAGGGTCTTCTGTATCTGCATGCAAATTTTAATATTTTTTTGTTCTAGTTCTGTAAAAAATGCCATTGGTAATTTAATAGGGATTGCATTGAATCTGTAGATTGCTTTGGGTACTACAGTCATTATCACAATATTGATTCTTCCAATCCAAGAACATGATATATCTCTCCATCTGTTTGCATCATTTTTAATTTCTTTCATCAGTGTCTTATAATTTTCTGCATACAGGTCTTTTGTCTCCCTAGGTAGGTTTATTCCTAGGTATTTTATTATTTTTGTTGCAATGGTAAATGGGAGTGGTTCCTTAATTTCTCTTTCAAATTTTTCATCATTAGTGTATAGGAATGTAAGAGATTTCTTTGCATTAATTTTGTATCCTGCAACTTTACCAAATTCATTGATTAGCTCTAGTAGTTTTCTAGTGGCATCTTTAGGATTCTCTATGTATAGTATAATGTCATCTGCAAACAGTGACAGTTTACTTCTTCTTTTCCAATTTGTATTCCTTTTATTTCTTTTTCTTCTCTGATTTCCATGACTAGGACCTCCAAAACTATGTTGAGTAAGAGTGGCGAGAGTGGACATCCTTGTATTGTTCCTGATCTTAGAGGAAATACTCTCAGTTTTTCACCATTGAAAATGATGTTTGCTGTGGGTTTGTCATATAAAGCCTTTATTATGTTGAGGTAGGTTCCCACTATGCCCACTTTCTGGATACTTTTTTCGTAAATGGGTGTTGAATTTTGTCAAAAGCTTTTCCTGAATCTATTAAGATGATCATATGGTTTTTCTTCTTCAATTTGTTAATATGGTGAATCACATTGATTGATTTGCATATATTGAAGAATCCTTGCATCCCTGGGAATAATCCCACTTGATCATGGTGTATGATACTTTTAATGTGGATCTGTTTGCAAGTATTTTGTTGAGGATTTTTGCATCTATATTCATCAGTGATATTGGTCTCTAATTTTCTTTTTTTTTTTTTTTAATTTTAATTTTCTTTTTTTGTAGTATCTTTGTCTAGTTTTGGTTTCAGGGTGATGTTGGCCTCAAAGAATGAATTTGGAAGTATTCCTTCATCTGCAATTTTTTGGAAGAGTTTGAGAAGGATGGGCGTTAGCTCTTCTCTAGATGTTTGATAGAATTCAGCTGTGAAGCCATCTGGTTCTGGACTTCTGTTTGTAGGAAGATTTTTTTGTTGTTTTTTTGATAAACTTGTTTATTTATTTATTTATGGGTGCATTAGGTCTTCGTTGCTCACACAGGCTTTCTCTTGTTATGGTGAGTGGGGGCTGCTCTTCGTTGTGGTCTGCGGGCTTCTCATTGCAGTGGCTTCTCTTGTTGCAGAGCACAGGCTCTAGGAGCATGGGCTTCAGTAGTTGTGGCACACGGGCTCAGTAGTTGTAGCACACGGGCTCAGTAGTTGTAGCTCACAGGCTCTAGAGAGCAGGCTCAGTAGTTGTGGTGCATGGGCTTAGTTGCTCCTCGGCATGTGGGATCTTCCTGGACCAGGGATTGAACCCATGTCCCCTGCATTGGCAGGCAGATTCTTAACCACTGTGCCACGAGGGAAGTCCTGTTGGAAGATTTTTTTTTTTTTTTGCGGTACGCGGGCCTCTCACTGCTGTGGCCTCTCCCGTTGCGGAGCACAGGCTCTGGACGCGCAGGCTCAGCGCCCATGGCTCACAGGCCCAGCCGTCCCACAGCATGTGGGATCTTCCCTGACTGGGGCACGAACCCGCGTCCCTTGCATTGGCAGGCGGACTCTCAACCACTGCACCACCAGGGAAGGCCCTGTTGGAAGATTTTTAATCACAGTTTCAATTTCAATACTTTTGATTGGTCTGCTCATATTTTCTATTTCTTCCTGGTTCAGTCTTGGAAGGTTATACCTTTCTAAGAATTTGTCCATATATTCCAGGTTGTCCATTTTATTGGCATAGAGTTGTTTGTAGTAGTCTCTTAGGATGCTTTGTATTTCTGCAGTATCTGTTTTAACTTCTCCTTTTTCATTTCTAATTTTATTGATTTGAGTCCTCTCCCCCTTTTCTTGATGAGTCTGGCTAATGGTTTATCAATTGTGTTTATCTTCTCAAAGAAGCAGCTTTTAATTTTATTGATCTTTGCTATTGTTTTCTTTGTTTGTATTTCATTTATTTTTGCCCTGATCTTTATGATTTCTTTCCTTCTACTAACTTTGGCTTTTGTTTGTTCTTCTTCTTCTAGTTCTTTAGGTGTAAGTTTAGATTGTTTATTTGAGAGTTTTCTTGTTTCTTGAGGTAGGCTTGTATTGCTATAAACATCCCTTTTAGAACTTCTTTTGCTGCATCACTTCAGTTTTGGATCGTCATGTTTTCATTGTAATTTGTCCCTAGGTATTTTTTGATTTCATCTTTGCTATCTTCAGTGATCTCTTGGTGATTTAGTAGCACATTGTTTAGCCTGCATGTGTTTGTGTTTCTTACATATTTTCCCCTGTAACTGATTTCTAATCTCATAGCACTGTGGTCAGGAAAGATGCTTGATATGATTTCAATCTTCTTAAATTTACTGAGGCTTGATTTTTGACTGAAGATATGCTCTCTCCTGGAGAATGTTCCGTGTGCACTTCAGAAGAAAGTGTAATCTGCTGTTTTTGGATGCAATGTCCTGTAAATATAAATTAAATCTCTTTGGTCTATTGTGTCATCTAAAGCTTGTGTTTCCTTAGTAATTTTCTGTTTGGATGTTCTGTCCATTTGTGTAAGTGAGGTGTTAAACTCCCCCACTATTATTGTGTTACTGTTGATTTCCTCTTTTATAGCTGTTAGCAGTTGCCTTATGTATGGAGGTGTTCCTAAGTTGGGTGCATATATATTTATAATTGTTATATCTCCTTCTTGGATTGATCCCTTGATCATTATGTAGTGTCTTTCATTGTCTCTTGCAACATTCTTTATCTTTTATTTATTTATTTTCTGAACACCTATATTAGAGTATAATTGCTTTACGATGGTGTGTCAGTTTCTACTTTATAACCAAGTGAATCAGTTATACATATACATAAGTCCCCATATCTCTTCCCTCTTGCATCTCCCTGCCTCCCACCCTCCATATCCCACCCCTCTAGGTGGTCACAAAGAACAGAGCTGATCTCTCTATACTATGCGGCTGCTTCCCACTAGCTATCTATTTTGCCTTTGGTAGTGTATATATGTCCATGCCACTCCCTCACTCCGTCCCAGACAACCTGTACCCCTCTGCGTATCCTGAAGTCCATTCCTAGTAGGTCTGCATCTTTAGTCTTGTCTTGCCCCTAGGTTCTTCTGACCATTTGTTTTTCTTTTTACAGATTCCATACATATGTGTTAGCATACAGTATTTGTTTTTCTCTTTCTGACTTACTTCAATCTGTATGACAGTCTGTCAGTCCATCCACCTCACTACAAATAACTCAGTTTCATTCCATTTTATGGCTGATTAATATTCCATTATATATATGTGCCACATCTTCTTTATCCATTCATCTGTTGATGGACACTTCGGTTGCTTCCATGTCCTAGCTATTGTAAATAGAGGTACAATGAACATTTTGGTACATGACTCTTTTTTTTTAAATTAATTAATTAATTTATTTTTTACATCTTTATTGGAATATAATTGTTTTACAATGGTGTGCTAGTTTCTGCTTTATAACAAAGTGAATCAGTTATACATATACATAGGTTCCCATATCTCTTCCCTCTTGCATCTCCCTGCCTCCCACTCTCCCTATCCCACCCTTCTAGGTGGTCACAAAGCACCGAGCTGATCTCCCTGTGCTATGCGGCTGCTTCCCACTAGCTATCTATTTTACGTTTGGCAGTGTATATATGTCCATGCCACTCTCTCGCTTTGTCACAGCTTACCCTACCCCCTACCCATATCCTCAAGTCCATTATCTAGTAGGTCTGTGTCTTTATTCCCGACTTACCCCTAGGTTCTTCATGACATATTTTTTTCTTAAATTCCATATGTATGTATTAGCATACAGTATTTGTCTTTCTATTTCTGACTTATTTCACTCTGTAGGACAGTCTCTAGGTCCATCCACCTCATTACAAATAGCTCAATTTCATTTCATTTTATGGTTGAGTAATATTCCATTGTATATATGTGCCACATCTTCTTTATCCATTCATCCGATGATGGACACTTAGGTTGTTTCCAACTCTTGGCTATTGTAAATAGAGCTGCAATGAACATTTTGGTACATGACTCTTTTTGAATTATGGTTTTCTGAGGGTATATGCCCAGTAGTGGGATTGCTGGGTAATATGGTAGTTCTACTTGTAGTTTTTTAAGGAACCTCCATACTGTTCTCTATAGTGGCTGAACCAATTCACATTCCCACCAGCAGTGCAGGAGTGTTCCCTTTTCTCCATACCCTGTCCAGCATTTATTGTTTATAGATTTTTTAATAATGGCCATTCTGACTGGTGTGAGATGATATCTCATTGTAGTTTTGATTTGCATTTCTCTGATGATTAATGATGTTGAACATTCTTTCATGTGTTTGTTGGCAGTCTGTATATCTTCTTTGGAGAAATGTCTATTTAGGTCATCTTCTCATTTTTGGATTGGTTTGTTTGTTGTTTTGTTATTGAGCTGCATGAGCTGCTTGTACATTTTGGAGATTAATCCTTTGTCAGTTGCTTCATTTACAAATATTTTCTCCCATTCTAAGGGTTGCCTTTTGGTCTTGTTTATGGTTTCCTTTGCTGTGCAAAAGCTTTGAAGTTTCATTAGGTCCCATTTGTTTATTTTTGTTTTTATTTCCATTTCTCTGGGAGGTGGGTAAAAAAGGATCTTGCTGTGATTTATGTCACAGAGTATTCTGCCTATGTTTTCCTCTAAGAATTTGATGGTTTCTGGCCTTACATTTAGGTCTTTAATCCATTTTGAGCTTATTTTTGTGTATGGTGTTAGGGAGTGATTTAATATCATAATTTTACATGTACCTGTCCAGTTTTCCCAGCACCACTTATTGAAGAGGCTGTCCTTTCTCCACTGTACATTTCTGCCTCCTTTATCAAAGATAATGTGACTATATGTGCGTGGGTTTATCTCTGGGATTTCTATCCTGTTCCATTGATCTATATTTCTGTTTTTGTGCCAGTACCATACTGTCTAGATTACTATAGCTTTGTAGTATAGTCTTCAGTCCGGAAGCCTGATTCCTCCAGCTCCATTTTTTGTTCTCAAGTTTTCTTTGGCTATTCGGGGTCTTTTGTGTTTCCATAAAAATTGTGAAATTGTTTGTTCTAGCTCTGTGAAAAATGCCAGTCGTAGTTTGATAGGGATTTCATTGAATCTGTAGATTGCTTTGGGTACTAGAGTCATTTTCACAATGTTGATTCTTCCAATCCAAGAACATGGTATATCTCTCCATCTATTTGTATTGTCTTTAATTTCTTTCATCAGTGTCTTATAGTTTTCTGCATATAGGTCTTTTGTCTCCTTAGGTAGGTTTATTCCTAGATACTTTATTCTTTTCTGTTGCAATGGTCAATGGGAGTGTTTTCTTGATTTCACTTTCAGATATTCATCATTAGTGTATAGGAATGCCAGAGATTTCTGTGCATTAATTTTGTATCCTGCAACTTTACCAAATTCATTGATTAGCTCTAGTAGTTTTCTGGTAGCATGTTAGGACTCTCTATGTATAGTATCGTGTCATCTGCAAACAGTGACAGCTTTAGTTCTTCTTTTCCAATTAGGATTCCTTTTATTTCTTTTTCTTCTCTGATTGCTGTGGCTAAAACTTCCAAAACTATGTTGAATAATAGTGGTGAGAGTGGGCAACCTTGCCTTGTTCCTGATCTTAGTGGAAATTGTTTCAGTTTTTCACCATTCAGGACGATGTTGGCTGTGGGTTTGTCATATATGGCCTTTATTATGTTGAGGAAAGTTCCCTCTATGCCTACTTTCTTTAGGGTTTTTATCATAAATGGGTGTTGAATTTTGTCAAAAGCTTTCTCTGCATCTATTGATATGATCATATTTTTGTTTGTTTGTTTGTTTGTTTGTTTTGTGGTACATGGGCCTTTCACTGTTGTGGCCTCTCCAGTTGCGGAACACAGGCTCTGGACACGCAGGCTCAGTGGCCATGTCTCACGGGCCCAGCTGCTTGCGGCTGTGGGATCTTCCCGGACCGGGGCACAAACCGTGTCCCTTGCATCGGGAGGTGGACTCTCAACCACTGCGCTACCAGGGAAGCCCTATCATATGGTTTTTCTCCTTCAATTTGTTAATATGGTGTATCACCTTGATTAACTTGCATATATTGAAGAATCCTTGCATTCCTGGGATAAACCCCACTTGATCATAATGTTTGATCCTTTTAATGTGCTGTGGATTCTGCTTACTAGTATTTTGTTGAGGATTTTTGCATCTATGTTCACCAGTGATATTGGCCTGTAGTTTTCTTTCTTTGTGACACCTTTTTCTGGTTTTGATATCAGAGTAATGGTGGCCTCATAGAATGAGTTTGGGACTGTTCCTCTCTCTGCTATATTTTGGAAGAGTTTGAGAAGGATAGGTGTTAGCTCTTCTCTAAAAGTTTGGTAGAATTCGTCTGTGAAGCCATCTGGTCCTGGGGTTTTGTTTGTTGTAAGATTTTTAATCACAGTTTCAATATCAATGCTTGTGATTGGTGTGTTCATATTTTCTATTTCTTCCTGGTTCAGTCTTGAAAAGTTTTGCATTTCTAAGAATTTGTCCATTTCTTCCAGGTTGTCCATTTTATTCGCATAGAGTTACTTGTAATAATCTCTCATGATCCTTTGTATTTTTGCAGTGTCAGTTGTTCCTGCTCCTTTTTAATTTCTAATTCTATAGATTTGAGTCCTCTCCTTATTTTTCTTGATAAGTCTGGGTAATTGTTTATCAATTTTGTTTATTTTCTCAAAGAACCAGCTTTTCATTTTATTGATCTTTGCTATCATTTCCTTCATTTCTTTTTCATTTATTTCTGATATGATCTTTATGATTTCCTTCCTTCTGCTAACTTTGGGATTTTTTTGTTCTTCTTTCTCTAATTGCTTTAGGTGTAAGGTTAGTTTGTTTATTTGGTAGGCTTTTTTCTTATGGTAGGCTTGTATAGCTATAATCTTCCCTCTTAGAACTGCTTTTGCTGCATTCCATAGGTTTTGGGTCGTCATGTTTTAATTGTCATTTGTTTGTAGATATTTTTTGATTTCCTCTTTGTTTTCTACAGTGATCTCTTGGTTATTAGTAGTGTGTTGTTTAGCCTCCATGTGTTTGTATTTCTTACAGATTTTTTTCTGTAGTTGATATCTAATCTCATAGCGTTGTGGTCTGAAAAGATACTTGATACAATTTCAATTTTCTTAAATTTACCAAGGCTTGACTTGTGACCCAAGATATGATCTATCACAGAGAATGTTCCATGAGCACTTGAGAAGAATGTGTATTCTGATGTTTTTGGATGGAATATCCTATAAATATCAATTAAGCCCATCTTGTTTAATGTATCATTTAAAGCTTGTTTCCTTATTTATTATTTATTTTCATTTTGGATGATCTGTCCATTGGTGAACGTGGGGTGTTAAAGTCCCTGAGTATGAGAGTGTAACTGTCGATTTCCCCTTTTATGGCTGTTGGTATTTGCCTTATGTATTGAGGTGCTCCTATGTTAGGTGCATAAATATATACAATTGTTATATCTTCTTCTTGGATTGATCACTTGATCATTACATAGTGTCCTTCTTTGTCTCTTTAATAGTCTTTGTTTTAAAGTTTATTTTGTCTGATATGAGAATTGCTCCTCCAGCTTTGTTTTGATTTCCATTTGCATGGAATATCTTTTTCCATTCCCTCACTTTCAGTCTGTTTGTGTCCCTAGATATGAAGTGGGTCTCTTGTAGACAGCATATATACGTGTCTTAGTTTTGTGTCCATTCACCCAGTCTATGTCTTTTGGTTGGCATATTTAATCCATTTACATTTAAGGTAATTATCGATATGTATGTTCCTATTACCATTTTCCTAATCGTTTGGGTTTTATTATTGTAGGTCTTTTCCCTCTCTTGTGTTTCCTGCCTAGAGAAGTTCCTTTAGCATTTGTTGTAAAGTTGGTTTGGTGGTGCTGAATTCTCTTAGCTTTTGCTTGTCTGTAAAGCTTTTAATTTCTCCATCAAATCTGAATGAGATCCTTGCTGGGTAGAGTAATCTTGGTTGTAGGTCTTTCTCTTTCATCACTTTAAATATGTCTTGCCACTCCCTTTTGGCTTGCAGAGTTTCTGCTGAAAAATCAACTGTTAACCTCATGGGGATTCCCTTATGTGTAACTTGGTGTTTTTCCCTTGCTGCTTTTAATATCTGTTCTTTGTATTTAATTTTTCATAGTTTGATTAATATGTGTCTTGGCATGTTTCTCCTTGGATTTTTCCTGTATGGGACTCTCCGTGCTTCCTGGACTTGATTAGCTATTTCCTTTCCCATATTAGGGAAGTTTTCAACTGTAATCTCTTCAAATATTTTCTCAGTCCCTTTCTTTTTCTCTTCTTCTTCTGGGACCCCTATAATTCGAATGTTGCTGCATTAAATGTTGTCCCAGAGGTCTCTGAGACTGTCCTCAATTCTTTTCATTCTTTATTCTGCTCTGCAGTAGTTATTTCCACTATTTTATCTTCCAGGTCACTTATCTGTTCTTCTGCCTCAGTTATTCTGCTATTGATCCCTTTAGAGAATTTTTAATTTCGTTTATTGTGTTCATCTCTCTTTGTTTGCTCTTTAATTCTTCTAGGTCTTGTTAAACGTTTCTTGAATTTTCTCCGTTCTATTTCCAAGATTTTGGATCATCTTTACTATCATTATACTGAATTCTTTTTCAGGTAGACTGCCTATTTCCTCTTCATTTGTTATATCTGGTGCGTTTTTGCCTTGCTCCTTCATCTGCTGTGTGTTTCTCTGTCTTCTCATTTTGCTTAATTTACTGTGTTTGGGGTCTCCTTATAGCAGGTTGCAGGTTTGCAGTTTCCGTTGTTTTTGGTGTCTGTCCCCAGTGGTTAAGCTTGGTTCAGTGGGCTGTGTATGCTTCCTGGTGGAGGGGACTAGTGCCTTTGTTCTGGTGGATGAGGCTGGATCTTGTCTTTCTGGTGGGCAGGCCCACGTCTGGTGGTGTGTTTTGGTGTGTCTGTGGCTTTATTATGATTTTAGGCAGGCTCTCTGCTAATGGGTGGGGTTCTGTTTCTGTCTTGCTAGTTGTTTGGCATAGGGTGTCCATCACTGTAGCTTGCTGCTTGCTGAGTGGAGATGGGTCTTGGTGTTGAGATGGAGATCTCTGGGAGATTTTTGCCGTTTGATATTACATGGTGCTGGGAGGTCTCTTGTGGACCAGTGTCCTGAACTTTGCTCTCCCACTTCATTGGCAGAGCCCTGATGGCTGGCTGGAGCACCAAGAGCCTGTACTCCACACGGCTCAGAATAAAAGGGAGAAAATAAAAAGAGAGAGAAAGAAGATAAAATAAAGTAAAATAAAATAATATAAAATTATTAAAATAAAACTTTAAAAATTATTAAGAAAAAATAATTTTTAAAGTAATAATAAAAAAACGGACAGACAGAACCCTAGGGCAAATGGTAAAAGCAAAGCTATACAGACAAAATCACACACAGAAGCATACACATACATGCTTACAAAAAGAGGAAAGGGGGAAAAAATAATATATCTTGCTCTCAAAATCCACCTCCTCAGTTTGGGATGATTCATTGTCCATTCAGGTATTCCACAGATGCCGGTTACATCAAGTTGATTGTGAAGATTTAATCCACTGCTCCTGAGACTCCTGGGAGAAATTTCCCTTTCTCTTTTTGTTCACACAGCTCCCGGGGTTCTGCTTTGGATTTCGACCCACCTCTTCGTGTAGGTCACCAGAGGGCATCTGTTCTTTGCTCAGACAGGAAGGGGTTAAAGGAGCAGCTGATTTGGGGGTCTCTGGCTCACTCAGGCCGGGGAGAGGGAGGGGTACAGATGCGGGGCGAGCCTGTGGCAGCAGAGGCCAACGTGACGTTGCACCAGCCTGAGGCATGCTGTGTGTTCTCTCCGGGAAGTTGTCCCTAGATCACAGAACCCTGGCAGTGGCGGGCTGCACAGGCTCCTGGGAGGGGAAGTGTGGATAGTGACCTGCGCTTGCACACAGATTTCTTGGTGGCTACAGCAGCAGCCTTAGTGGCTCATGCCCGTCTCTGGGGTCCGCGCTGATAGCTGCGCCTCATGCCCGTCTCTGGAGCTCCTTTAAGCAGCACTCTTAATCCCCTCTCCTCACGCACCAGGAAACAAAGAGGCAAGAAAAAGTCTCTTGCCTCTTCTGCAGCTCCAGACATTTTCCCGGACTCCCTCCTGGCTAGCTGTGGCACACTAGCCCCTTCAGGCTGTGTTCACACAGCCAACCCCAGTCCTTTCCCTGGGATCCGGCCGAAGCCTGAGCCTCAGCTCTCAGCACCCGCCTGCACCAGTGGGTGAGCAGACAAGCCTCTCAGGCTGGTGAGGGCTGTTCAGCATCGATCCTCTGTGTAGGAATCTCTCTGCTTTGCCCTCCGCACCCCTGTTGCGGCACTCTCCTCCAAAGCTCCCCCCTTCTGCCACCTGCAATTTCCCCCCACAAAGAAGCTTCCTAGTGTGTGGAAACCTTTCCTCCTTCACAGCTTCCTCCCCGTGGTGCAGGTCCGATCCCTATTCTTTTGTCGGTGTTTGTTCTTTTGTCCTACCCAGGTACGTAGGGAGTTTCTTGCCTTTTGGGAGGTCTGAGGTCTTCTGCCAGTGTTTAGTAGATGTTCTGTAAGAGTTGTTCCATGTGTAGATGTATTTCTGATGTATTTGTGGAGAGGAAGGTGGTCTCCGCGCCTTACTCTTCCGCCATCTTGAAGCTCCCTCTCCATTCTTTATTTTAAAGTCTATTTTATCTGATATGAGTATTGCTACTCCAGCTTTCCTTTTATTTCCATTTGCATGGAATATCTTTTTCCACCCCCTCAATTTCAGTCTGTATGTATCCCTAGGTATGAAGTGGGTCTCTTGTAGACAGCATGTATAGGGGCCTTGTTTTTGTATCCATTCAGAAATCCTATGTCTTTTGGTTGGAGCATTTAATCTATTCACGTTTAAGGTAATTATCAATATGTATGTTCCTATGACCATTTTCTTAATGGTTTCGGGTTTGTTTTTGTAGGTCCTTTTCTTCTCCTGTGTTTCCCACTTAGAGAATTTCCTTTAGCATTTGTTGTAGAGCTGGTTTGGTGGTACTGAATTCTCTTAGCTTTTGCTTCTCTGTAAAGCTTTTGATTTCTCTGTCGAATCTGAATTAGATCCTTGCCAGGTAGAGTCATCTTGGTTGTAGGTTCTTCCCTTTCATCACTTTAAGTATATCATGCCAATCCCTCTGGTTTGTAGAGTTTCTGCTGAGAAATCAGCTGTTAACCTTATGGGAGTTCCCTTGTATGTTGTTTGTCATTTTTCCCTTGTTGCTTTCAATAATTTTTCTTTGTTTTTAGTTTTCATCAATTTGATTACTGTGTGTATCAGCATGTTTCTCCCTCGGTTTATCCTGCCTGGGATTCTCAGCACTTCCTGGACTTGGGTGGCTATTTCCTTTCCCATGTTAGGGAAGTTTTCAAATATAATCTCTTCAAATATTTTCTCAGGTCCTTTCTCTCTCTCTTCTCCTTCTGGGACCCCTATAATGTGAACGTTGTTGTGTTTAATGTTGTCCCAGAGGTCTCTTAGGCTGTTTTCATTTCTTTTCATTTTTTTTTCTTTATTCTGTTCCACAGTAGTGAATTTCACCACTCTCTTCCAGGTAACTTATCCATTCTTCTGCCTCAGTTATTCTGCTATTGATTCCTTCTAGTGTGTTTTTCATTTCAGTTGTTGTATTGTTCATCTCTGTTTGTTTGTTCTTTAATTTTTCTAGGTCTTTGTTAAACATTTCTTGCATCTTCTCAATCTTTGCCTGTATTCTTTTTCTGAGGTCCTGGATCATCTTCACTATCATTATTCTGAATATTTTTTATGGAAGTTTGCCTATCTCCACTTCATTTAGTTGTTTTTCTGGGATTTTATCTTGTTCCTTCATCTCGTACATAGCTCTCCGCATTTTGATCTTATCTATCTTTCTGTGAATGTGGTTTTTGTTCCACAGGCTGCAGGATTGTAGTACTTCTTGCTTCTGCTGTTTGCTCTCTGGTAGATGAGGCTATCTAAGAGGCTTCTCAGAGGGCATTATTTTTCTATTAGCCTTGTATTATTACAGTAGCAAATAACTGGAGCAAGTGAAGAAAGGAAGGAAGTAGGACAGACAAGGAAATTTCATAAATAGGGTCATTTTAATGGTGCATATAATATTTTAGACAGACATCTAAAAGGAGAAAAAATATTGAGCTGGCTGTCTTGACCCGAGTGGGCAATTCAAAGGGAGAATCTGATTAAGGGGAAAGAAAGCATGAGCAGCATTAGCAGCATTAGCTACTGGAAATAAGAGAAGTTAAAGTAATAAATCCAAGAGAAATTCAACAAATTAGCTGGACACTACAGAGAGAACCACAATACAAGAAAAGAGGTAGAACCGCAGAAAGGATTGCATTCTTTTGATCATAAAAGTGAGAGTATTCAAGAATGTAAAAGAAAAAACAGAAGTAGGATCCAGTCACCAGGCACAGTGCACAGTGCTGTTTCTGGTTGCCCAGGCAACAGAAGCCTGCTCCTCATGCTAATGATAGTATAATGAGGAAAACCACAGGCAAATGCAGCCAGAATAATTAGAGGTGGAATCATACCTGGTCCAGGGAGCTTCCTTTAGGGAAGGCTAGGTAGGAATTTGGGTGGGATTAATGTGAGAGGTTGTGAAGGGGATGGATTTATGTGTGAAAGCAGGAAGTCGAGGCTTCTGTAGTGCCTGATAATGAGGAACTAAGTTGGTGGCTATGTCTCCATGTTGTCTCTTGACGCACCTTGCAGTTCACCTGGGAATGGAGAATCCAGACAGCTGGGGCTCGGCAGCTGGCTCTCCTCTCAGGAAGTACAAACACTGATTTTTGATGGAGGAAAAATCGTAATTTACAAAGTTCAACCTGCTCTGCTTGAAATATGCTAATATTGTTTTTTCTTTTGTTTTTACTTAGTGGTCTTGCCTCCCTAGTTACTGAAAAATTTGTTTTGTGTTTAACACTTTAACATTAAAAATATTTTTAATATTGTGAAAGAACTATCTTTACAAATTGTCTCTGATATTTGAAGATACTTTCAAATATCTTTCATATATTAGGAAAAATATTAAAATATTTTACTTTTAAACAGTTGCTTTTTCAGTGGTTAAAGCAGAAATCAAAATGCTAAGTTCTTTAGAGCAAGGTTACTCAAACTTTCCTGTGCACAACAATCACCTGGGGATTTGATACAGATTCTGCTGGTCTGAGGTGAGGCTTAAGAGTCTGCATTTCTAACCAGCTCCCAGGTAATGCCATTGCTACTTGTCAAGGACCTCTTGCTACTTTGAGTAGCAAGAATTTAATTCATTATGGTAGATACCAGTAAACAGAAATGGTAATTTGCTAGTTAAATGCTGACTCCCCCCCCCCAAAAAAAATGGTTCTGATGAACCTAGAGCAGGACAGGAATAAAGACATGGACGTAGAGAATGGACTTGAGGACACTGGGAGGGGGAAGGGTAAGATGGGATGAAGTGAGAGAGTAGCATTGACATATACACACTACCAAATGTAAAATAGATAGCTAGTGGGAAGCAGCCGCATAGCACAGGGAGATCGGCTCGGTGCTTTGTGACCACCTAGAGGGGTGGGATAGGAAGGGTGGGAGGGAGACGCAAGAGGGCAGGGATATGGGGATATATGTATACATATAGCTGATTCACTTTGTTATACAGCAGAAACTAACACAACATTGTAAAGCAATTATACTCCAATAAAGATGTTAAAAAAATTCTCCAAAAAACAATATGCTGACCAAATATAATATTTTTGCTCTGTGCATTTTTTTTTCATTTTTGGAAACAATTTTTATCATATTTATTGTCTTCTTATAAATTACATAAGTAATGTGTGGTTATAAAACATTCAATAATTACAGAAATAGATGGAGTAAAAGTGAAAAATCCATATTCATTCTCCACCCTTCTCCTCCATCAACCTCTCTCCTCTGTGGATAATACTTTGGTATAATAAACACTTGTATATATAAATAAAAATAAACAAGAGTAGTATAATGCGTACTTTGGTATTTATTGAGCTTTTAAATGCATTTAGATACACAAACATATGTGCAAATTCCACACATATAAAATATGAGAGAATCATATTGTATGGAATTTTCTCCTGCTTGCTTTTTAAAAAAATTATCAACTCCAAATTGACATCTTTCCATATCAGTATTCATTTAATTTTGTGGCTATTCCATTCTGACAATAATTCTTTATTATTTTTTTATTTATTATTCTTTATTATTTCCATTGGTCACTTTTAGAAATAGCAAGCATTTTTACATATATTTTTGTACATATGTGAGTATTTAATTTAGCTAATAGCTAAGTTAAAGTACATTTTAATCTTGGCAAATAATGACAAACTAACTTCCATGAATGTTGGGTGGTAGGCTATTTCTCCACTTCCTTATTAAACACTGGAGATCAGAACTCTTAAAATATTCACGAACCTTATGGACTTTAGTAGTTTTTTTGTTTTGTTTTGTTTTGTTTTTTGTTTGTTTGTATGTTTTTTGCAGTACACGGGCCTCTCACTGTTGTGGCCTCTCCCATTGCAGATCACAGGCTCCGGACGCGCAGGCTCAGCGGCCATGGCTCACGGCTCCAGCCGCTCTGCAGCATGTGGGATTTTCCTGGACTGGGCCATGAACCTGTGTCCCCTGCACTGACAGGCGGACTCCCAACCACTGTGCAACCAGGGAAGCCCTTTAGCAGTTATTTTTAATTGCATTTCCCCACTTGGGGCTTGAACATTTTTTTCCCATATATTTATTTACCTTTTGTTATTTATTCTTTTGAAAATTGCTTCTATATACTTTTCTCATATCTATCTCTATTAAGTTACTTATGTTTTTCATATTGATTGATGGGAACTCTTTGTATATGTTGGATATTGACTCTATGTCTAATATATGTACACACACACATTTTTGCCAGGGACAGTACAGCATACTGGTGAGGAGCACTGGCTCTGGATTGGCATCCTGGGTTTCACCACATGGCAGCTACATGGCATTATTCAACTTCTTTATATCTCAGTTTCCTCAACAGTATAAGTGGAATAAACTTAATAAATTAAATAAACCTTTAAAAACTTGAGGCTCCCCACTACAATCCATATTACTTACTTTTATGCATTAGGTCTATTTCTCTGCCCTTAAATATTATGTCTTAATATGTTTTAAAGTTTGGGGGGAGGACAATATAATTTTGTTGCTGTTTTGAATGATATCTTTATATTGGTTATTGCTGGCACATTAAAATGTCTGTACTTTGTGTGTGTTTATCTTACTTTTAGACACCTTGAAAATCTGTCATATTTCTGTCATATTTCTGTCAATTTTTATTTCATTATGTTGAATTTTAATGTAAAATTGTTAAATATTCCCCAGTATTTACTAATATTTTGGTCTTCTTTTCTAGGGCTCTTAAGACTATTTTGAATAATGGGGATTTGTGGTATTCTTGCCTTATTTTATGGGAATACTCCTAACATTTTTATCATTGATGTTTGCCATAGTTTTCCTGAAAACACCATGTCAAATTTAGGAAGTCTCATTGCCCAACTTCCTAATTTTTAAATTTTAAAATCAGGGGTGACTAAGACATTCTGTCAAATACTTTTCCAACAACGATTAAGATGTTTTGCTCATTTATTCTACAGTGATTTAGCATAAAAACACTTCCTATTCTTTTGTTGCTGGTGGTTTTTTAAAATTTGTTTTTGATGATAGCCATCCTAATTGGTGTGAGAAAGGGCTGCCATTTTAAGGAGGTGATCAGAGTAGGCTTTGGTGAGAAGGTGGCATTTGAGACTTGACAAAGGTGAAGCAGATACTTTGGAGAAGAGCTTTCCAGGCAGAGAGAGCAGTGGGTCCCGAGGTAGGAGCCTACCTATTGTGTTTGAGGAAGAGCAAGGAGACCAGAATGACTGCAAGCAGCCTGAGGGGGTGGGAGAGAGGAAGTGAGGAGGTGAGATGGGAGCCCTGGGAGAGTTTTGAACAGGGGAGGGATGATACACTTCCTATTCTTACACTGTTCTTGTATTCCTAAGATAAACCTTCTTCCATCACTACACATTGTTAATATTGCAAGATGTTGACACAGTGAATTTGAAAATATTTTATTCATTATATTTGCACTGAGCTTAATGTCTACCCTTGTATGGCTGCTTGTTAGACATAATATCAGTGGTTTTTATTTTCATGTTTTCTTTTTAATGTGCTTGAATAGATTGTAAATACCAAAGAGATTACTTACTAATTAAAATTTTGATAAAAATCTCCCTCCCAAACAAGCAAATCTGGCTGTCAAATTAGAGTATATGGGGGTACAACGGGTTAGATCTTTGACTATCTTCAACTTTTTCAGTAAATTTGGTTTTTTACTCATGTCAGGGAACCGAGTGGTGTGGGGACACATGAGAAGTGTACTTTTCAGCTTCCCTGAGCACCTGGTGGTCTGTGGGGCCGGGACCATGGCCAAGGCAGGTGCATGCAGGTGTCCGTGACCCCTGGCGGCCGCCTAAGGAAAGACCTCTGCACGCAGGAGTTCAAGGTCCTGCGGAGCTGCTTCATCTCTGTGGCCAAGAAGACCCTGAAGGGCAGCCGTTAGAAAGGACGGAGTGCTGCACTTATCCATCTGCTGCTGAGGGACACAAAGCCCTGGGCCCGGCACTGATGGCTCCAAGGGTGCAACATCTAAAACCTCTAAAGGTCTTCTGGCTAACAGGACCGGAGACGTGTTAGGGCGAGAACAGGCAGAGGGGGAATGGGTTTTCCAGCATTGCATACATAAGAATTCGGGTTAGAATTAGATGCAATGAACCAACAATAAAGACCACTCTAAAGCCATGGTCGAGGTGTGCATTTATAATTTTAGTAAAAGGAAATAAAGAATTGGGGTGAATTTTTAATCTCTGAAGCCACTGAGAGTAACTCCTTCCTAGCCAATCCTTTGGGCTCTGTCCAGGCTTCTAACCTCAGTGAAACCCACTGCATTCAAGTCCAGTCAAGTTTTCATACATTGTCATCTGGCTTTTCCATCAGAAAGCATGGGGTGGAGAAAAAGAGGGGCGAAACCCTTCTAATCGTAGAGTGGCTCCACCTTGGTGATGTTCCAGAACAATGACCAGTACAAGAGAATCACACAACCCCAATGGTTTCCTGTGTTCATATAGGAAGAGAGCCAAGTGGTGGTTATTTAATATAGTTCAGTGAGGTTTTTAATTTATAGGCCAGAGCAATAAACATGATGTTGGCTACTTTCCCAATTTGTTCTTTAGTCATAGCAAAGGAGATTTCCATTAAGGGGATCTAATGCCATCTTGAAGTTTTTGTAAAGTTTAATAAATAATCTCAGTTTCAGAGTTAAGTTTAATCACCTCTAACCCTTTAATAAGTAACTATTCTTTCCACATAGAGGCCAGAGGAGGTTGTTGCTGTTGTTTTTCTCTGTATTTGGACATTTTGCCCTTTGCAAAATAATCTCAGAGTGTATGGTAAAACCTCCTGGTGCCCCAATCCATGTCCTCTCAGCCAACTCCTGGATTCACAGCAGCTGTAGTTCACCCCGCTCACACCCTGGACCATCCACACCTCTCTGTTGGCCTCTCTGCCTGGAGGCTTCCTTGGCACTAAGGGAGTTTTCTCAGCCTGCATGGTGCATGCAGGGAAGCGTTAACACTCTCAGTAGCAACCTTCACCCAGTGAACTGGAGCCTGTGCAGAGACACCCCTGCTTCCCTGTCGCTCAGTGGGGCACATTTCTAGCAAGACTGAGGCACCAATAATCTGCTCATGTGCACACTTTTACTGCCTTCCCTTCTCTCCCTTAGTCCCCCCTCCCTTGTGGCACTTCTGGAGTCACCTCTCAAATAAACCACTTGTAGCCATATCCCTGCCTCAGGGTCGGCTTTTGGAGCAACCCAAACTAAGACAGGTCATGAGCAGAGAAAACTGAGGGTGTTCCCTGAAATGCACAAAACTCAGAGCATGTAAAACAATAAAGTAATTTATGTGAAGATAAAAAAATGGCTGGCAGATGGCATTGCTCTGCCAGAGATGGAAAGTTAAAATAAGTAGCAACCAAATACCAGAAATGTGAATAGAGAGAAAGAAAAACTCCCATCCAGGGGTTGGTCTGTGTTTGAAGCACAGAGAAGGTGTTGGTCCTAGGCAAGGGCAATGCCCCCGATGCCCTGGCTTCTTCTGATCCCAACTGGTTTCTGTCTCTGGCTGCCCCTTGCTCTGAGTGCCCCTTTCTCTGACTTCTGTCCAGAAAGGATGGGTATAAGCCTGTGCTCATTATTTCCAGAGCAGACAGATTTTCATTAGACTCATGTGCTTTTAAGAGCTGGTGTCAGCCACTTCTCGTGCCCCAGGTCACATCCTCTTGACCCGAAATTTTACAGCAACCAGCTTGGTGAAGCCATCACCTGACAGCACCTTGCATCAACAACAGCAACTATCTCATGCTTTCTGCCCTGCAGCTTCTCTTTGCCATCTCTTAAGATGCCTTCTGGAAGCCACTTAGTTGTTCTGAAACATGTGCAATCCTGGTAGTGCAAGGTCATGCACACCCCCTGGGGCAACTCTTGATCTGTGGGACAAGGAAGCTGATGGATAATTTCTCGTTCGTCCTTCTGGAGGACGATTTTGAGGTGTACTCTCCGCAGCTTCTTAGAGCGCCCCCTGGAGGATTGAGCCGCAATTGCCCAAGGTGACGCTTGGCTTCATAACCCACCTTCTTTGTTATACCCTTTCGTCTCCTACTCCAGTTCCTTGGGATGGAACCACACAGAGTAAACTTCCTGCATACACACTCTGTGTCCAGCTCAGCTTTCTGGGAAACCCAGTACTTCTTAGGTCCACATTCCAGAATGACGAGGTTCCCCGTTTCGCCTTTACCAATGGTTCCTCACACACCTTCCCAGCCTGATTGCTCTTCTGAAACCATCCTGATCTCATCTTGGCTTCCAATGAACAAAGGTGTGAACATCTGAAAATTAGATCATTGCTGCTGACTCACTACTGGTAAGGAATTAACCATTCGTAAAGAAATGAAGAAATGTTTAGAACTCTTCTGGATCTTCTTGTTGAATTTTTGAGAACTCTGATAGGCTCATTCCTCAGCTGATGATTCTCCTCCTTTAACTTCCACATTTCCTTGGGATGTACAGTATTTATGCCAGTGGCTATAGATTTTTGTAGGGATTTGTGGATTCAGAAAAATGTTTATTGATATTCACAGCCCTTGGATGGGCACTGTTGAGAATACAGAGGAGCTGAGATGCAGTTGCTAAATTTTAGGGATAATCTAATGATGAAATAGCAAAAACTTCACACATAATCAGAGCAAGTAAAATACAGAATTCTGTAAGTGTGACAAGTAAATTATTGACAGGATGTTATTGTGGAGAGAGAAATCACATCTGGTCAAAGCTAGAAAGAAGCTGACTTCACAAATTTCTTCACTCAGGGAGTAAAGGATGCTCCTTGATGGACCACGATGAGACCAACAAAGGCAATGGTCAGTTTTGCCACAATGGCAAAAACGCTCGTGCTTGGTTGGCTAAGGCATTTTGAAAGAACATTTTTCAATTTAATTCTTAAACATTTTGGTGGCTCTAGATTTCAAGCTCCAAAGACATTTGAACAAGTGTTGGAATGCTATAGCGTTGAATGACATGTTTATCCTCTTCAAGGCTGAGCTTTAGAGTTATGAAATCTATGTTTTCTGAGGTTATAATGTCATAATACATGCATTATTCACGCATTATAACCCTCCATGTCTCTGGGTGTTTCGGCTTGTTTATGAAAATTTCATTGTTATGCACGTGTAGATGGCAGTTTGAATGACCTAGAAAGAACAAGACATTAAAAGTAATGATTACATATTTCATTCCATCCCTAATTAACTTTGTTTTATTTTCTAAGAGCTACAGATGTTATATTACTCATTACAGTCTTTTCAAATATTATTTATGTCACGCAAATAGGATGTTTGTTGGCTTGAAATATTTAAGCAAATTCTGTGTGCTTCTTTAAATTAAAAAACAGATAGCAGGGTGTATTATTCATTTTTTTGTGTGTCTATAAAATGAGGAGCTAAACTAGTTGAGGTCTTTAATGCCTTCTTAGCTCAGAGTGTGGTCTTCGGACCAGTGGCATCAGCATCACCTATGAGTTTTTGGAAGTGCAGAATCCCCACCCCGGAACTACTGACTCAAAAGCTGCATTTTATCAAGATGTCCAGTGATTCATAAATACTTTAAGGTTTGAGAAGCCTTGAACTACTTTTTTCTAGAGCTTTAATTCTACAGGTTTGAAGAGCTGACATTGGCCTTAATTGCAATAATGTCTGACACATGAGATGCTCTCAAGCCATCTGGTGACCAATGGTACTTAGGTATTAGAATATATATATTTTGAAATATTAATTTCTAGTATACTTTTAAAACAATTATGTTTTTTTCTTTTGAATGTCTTCCTCCTACACTTAGAAGATTGGCTCATAAATTTCGGAATATGTGGGCAATCTAAAGAATTACAAATAGAGAAAAATTCAAGAAGAGTCACTCAAGGAAAGATTTCTTAGCAATTCTCAGCTGTAGGGTTTCTGAGAAACATCTGAATTCTGAATATGTTTTCTATTACTAGGTTAAAATATTTTGCTCTATGAACAACATTTAAACTCACAGGTAATTTTCAAAATGCAAAGTAAAATGAGATATCGTTTTCTACTTACCAAGTTGAAAAAATTTGCCAGTATTAAAAAGGTTGCTAATATTCAGCAATCATAAGTAAGTACATAAATAACAACCTGGGAAGATGTACATTTTTAAATGGAACAATCAAGTTTTAGTCCAATATGTGTAGCCTGATACCATTTTATTAATATAAATTATATATATATATTTATAATATACACAGATTTCAGAATAAGCATAAGAAAAAGTTGGAAAGAACAATATCACACTCATAATGGTTACTTCAAGGACAAGGGATACAAGAACAGACTTTTAAACACGTATATGAAACGACTGGTGGAGGTGTGGGGAGACACTGGATTAGCTATCAAAGGGAATAAAAATACATGTTAGAGTAGGCTGTTAAACCATTATCTTTTTAAAAATTTATTTTAATTTTTTAAATTTAATTTTTTTTATATTGGGGTATAGTTGATATACAATGTTTTGTTAGTTTCAAGTGTACAAAAAAGTGACTCAGATATAGATATACATATATACATTCTTTTTCAGATTATTTTCCCATATAGGTTATTACAGAATACTGAGTACAGTTTCCTGTGCCATACAGTAGGTCCTTGTTGATTATATATTTTAATTAATTAATTAATTTTTATTTATTTATTTTTGGCTGTGTCAGGTCTTTGGTGCTGTGAGCAGGCTTTCTCTAGTTGCGGCGAGCGGGGGCTACTCTTTATTGTGGTGCGCGGGCTTCTCATTGTGGTGGCTTCTCTTGTTGCGGAGCATGGGCTCTAGGTGCACAGGCTTCAGTAGTTGTGGCACGTGGGCTCAGTAGTTGTGGCTTGCGGGCTCTAGAGCTCAGGCTCAGTAGTTGTGGTGCACAAGCTTAGTTGCTCTGCGGCATGTGGGATCTTACCAGGCCAGGGCCCAAACCCATGTCCCTTGCATTGGCAGGCAGATTCTTAACCACTGCACCACCAGGGAAGCCTGATTATCTATTTTATACGTAGTAGTGTGTATATGTTAATCCCAAACTCCTAATTTATCCCTCTCCCCCACATTTCCCCTTTGGTAACCATAAGTTTGTTTTCGAAGTCTGTGAGTGTGTTTCTGTTTTGTAAATAAATTCATTTGTATCACCTTTTTAGATTCCACATATAAGTAATATCATATGATATTTGTCTTTGTCTGACTTACTTCACTTAGTATGATAATCTCTAGGTCCAGCCATGTTGCTGCAAATGGCATTATTTCATTCTTTTTTATGGCTGAGTAATATTCCATTGTATATATGTGCCACATCTTCTTTATTCATTCCTCTGTCGATGGATATTTAGGTAAAACATTATTTTAAATATAGTGTACTTGTAGGGTATTTCTTATTCCTACTGGACATCAAGGAAAGCTGCATTCGTTATTGTGACAGATCACTTTGGGGTGGTGTAATTCATTCTTTTCCAACATTAAATGTTTCTGTTTTTCTCATTACTTGTTTGGAACTCAAATATGGTCATATATAATATCCATGTGCTAGATAAAATGAAGTTATATTTAGACTTAATTCTGTCCTCTTGACATCTTTTCTGCTTTCAATACTGTGAGTTCAATTGAACCAACCTTTAACTCTGCAAACTAATATTCATCTTATTAATTTTTTTTATTTGGACTCTTCACTTTTTCAAATTATTTAGCTACTTCTTTGCCAATGGCAGAATCAGGTTTCTAGTCCTAAGGTATAGGACAAAAAGACATTACACAAGATTTTCTGTGAAAAAGTACTCAAGCCAAAGAATTCTCCTCAAAACTAGAGAACCAATGTGAGTCTGAGCAAATCTACCATGAAAAAATTACTGCGGAAAAAATAAAAACAAAAGCAAGATCTTCTAAACTAAGAATAATAATAAGTAGGTATTACTGCCTGAAAGTTTATGAGTCAGCTGGGTGTGTCTTATGGTCTCAGTGGGCTTCCTCATGCATCTGTAGCTGTTGTGGGTCAAGTAGGCCGCTCTGCTGACCTTGTGGTGGCACTCTCCCATGTTTGGGGTGTCAGCTGACAGTAGGCTGGTCTAGCGTGGCCTCAGCTGTACATGTGCTGTCATCCTCCAGCAGTCTGACTGGAGCTTATTCCCAAGGTGCTGGCAGGACTCCAGAAGAGCAAAAGCGCAAGCTCCATTCACACTTGGGCTGGGAACTAGCCCACTATCACTTCTGATATGTTCTCTTGGCCTAACCAAGTGCAAGGCCAGCCCAGATGCAAGGCTGGAAAACAGACACAGCCACCTTCTGGTGGGAGGAGTTGTAAAGTCAAGTTAAAAAAACATGAAAGAAGGCTTCCCTGGTGGCGCAGTGGTTGAGGGGCTGCCTTCCGATGCAGGGGACACGGGTTCGTGCCCCGGTCCGAGAGGATCCCGCGTGCTGCGGAGTGGCTGGGCCCGTGGGCCATGGCCGCTGGGCCTGCGCGTCCGGAGCCTGTGCTCCGCGACGGGAGAGGCCACAGCGGTGAGAGACCCGAAAAAAAAAAAACATGAAAGATTGAACAATTAAAACACTTTAGTAATTGATATGTCACTACTTGGAATTAAACTCCTTTTGCATTCAGATCCTCTACTTCACGCACCCCAGGCTTTCTCAGAGGCTTGAGCATTCTTCATTAATAGGAAGACTATTTCATCATTTAAAAAATGGAACACAGTCCTATTGTGCAGCAATTCATTGGGGGTATTTTATAATGTGTTGTCTATGCCCCGATGTCTGCATTTCCACTTTGAAGTTTAGAGGTTGTCTTAACTCTGGGAATATTGAATATGTTTACATAGCAACTTACGAACTTTGCAAGAGTCTATACTTTTCAGACTAAAAAAAATGGAAAAAATTAATATTTGCTCACATATTGGTGTTTATAAAACCCTAGTATAACTTAAGAAAGATGGATTTTACATAGCTACTGATAGATTTTATTATAGTCATGTCCATGTTCAAGAATCATTCTTTGAATGATTCATTTATATATCTGAGATTTGTGAGCATATAAACACAGTCTCATGACTCCATGAAACTTATGTTTATATTATTTCTCTCAACCATATGATAGGCCCTCTCCAGTTAAATAAAACTAGCTGTAAAGAGCATAACCCTTAGGAATAAAAAGCCTTTCCAAATATAGTTTTCTAAATTTGGCAGGCTTATTTCAGAAAACGAATCTTGTTTTTAAAAAATCTGTGATTTGCTTTTGTGAACTTCTCAAGGCTAACAATGACATGAAATCATAGTGTTTCATAGAGATGTTATTTAGTAAAACTGCTAGAGATCAAAACTTGAGATTGAAAAAAAAATCCAGAATGTATGCATCATTTTTTTTCTTATCCAGCAAACCCTTCATATATAAAGTGAAATGGGGAATTCTGATAATTCTTAAATACTATAAGAGTGCTACTTGATTGAATTTTAAGCCTCGAGTTATATATTGGGATAATTATCACATATAATAAAAATGAGAAAAAATTACTTGCTTCAGTATGTTATATCCTTTTTGGTCAATATGATATGAAATGGGAATTTTGAAACAAGTATAGTATACTGTATTATTAAAGCAAAATTTAGGGGAATTCCCTGGTGGTCCAGTGGTTAGGACTCAGCCCTTTCACTGCCATGGCCTGGGTTCAGTCCCTGGTCAGAGAACTAAGATCCTGCAAGCCACACGGCATGGCCAAAAAAAAAAAAAAATAATAATTAGCTAGTCGATAACTTTTATTATAATCTATTTCTGTCAGTGGTCTCTAAGAACAATTAACACAAGAATGCTATCGGCTATTTATCAACAAATGAAAACTTTTGCTCTTGTTCTTAGTGACACTTAAGTGACACTAACTAAAGTCAAATTTAATTGAGTAAATAAACACAGTGGAAGACAGCTATGATTGAGAACTTATATGCTTTAAGTAATTTTTTAAATGCCAAATAATCTGGATCGTTTACCTCTACAAAATGCCCCATGAAGAGCATAATTCCTTACAGCCTAGTTTTTATAGCCAGGCCAAAAAACAAAGAAACAACAACAGAAAAACCTACTTTAATTTGTACACTGTTCCATATATTGATTCAGAAGCTAAATATCAATATCAAATTTTGCCAAGGTTACAATTCCTTTATTTTTTATTATTGTTTTTAATTGTGGTAGGATATACATAACATAAAATTTACCATCCTAATCATTTTTAAGTGTATAGTTCAGTGTCATTAAGTACATTCACATTTTTGTGCTAACATCACCACTATCCATCCACAGAACTCTTTTCATTATGCAAAACTGAAATGCTATACCCATTAAACAATAACTCTCCATTTCTCCCTCTTCCCAGTCCCTGGCAGCCACCATTCTACTTTCTGTCTCTAAGAATTTGACAATTCCAGGTACCTCATATAAGTAGAATCATACAGTATGTGTCCTTTTGTGACTGGCTTATTTCACATAAGATAATGTCCTAAAGATTCATCCATGTTATAGCATGTGGCAGAATTTCCATCCTTTTTAAGGCGGAATAATATTCTATTGTATGCATATACCACATTTTGTTTATCCATTCATCTGTCAAAAGACACTTGGGTTGCTTTTACCCTTTGGCTATTGTAAGTAATGTTGCTAAAGACATGGGTGTATCAATACCTCTTTGAGGGACTTACCTGGAGGTCCAGGGGTTAAGCCTCCGTGCTTCCACTGTAGCGGGCCCAGATTTGATCCCTGGTCAGGGAACTAAGATTCCACATGCCGTGCAGCTCGGCCAAAAAAATTCTCTTTGAGACCCTGTTTTCAATTATTTTAGGTATATACCCAAAAGTGGAATTGCTAGACCTTAAGGTAATTCAATTTTTAATTCTTTGAGGAACCAAGATACTGTTTGCTATAGAGCCTGCACCATTTTACATGTCCACCAGCAGTGCCCAAGGGGTCCAGTTTTTCCACATCCTCACTAACACTTGTTATTTTCTGGTTTTTAATAGTAGCCATCCCAGAGTGAGGTGTATTTCATTGTGAGTTTGATTCGCATTTCCCTAATTAGTGCTGTTGAGCCTCTTTTCATGTGCTTATTGACCATTTGTATATCTTCTTTGGAGAAATGTCTATTCAAGTCCTTTGCCTATTTTTATAATCAGGTTGTTTATTTTGTTGTTGAGTTATAGTTCTTTATACACTTTGGATATTAACCCTTTGTCAGATACATGATTTATAAATATATTCTTGCATCTCATGAATTGCTTTTTCAATCTGTTCATTGTGTTCTCTGATGCACAGAAGTTTTTTTTTTTATTTTGACGTAGTTTGGTTTATCTATTTTTATTTTCTTTTTTGCCCGTGCTTTTGGTGCCATATTCAAGAATTGTTGCCAAACAATCCATTTATTTTTAGCCAAGTCTGTCTTCTAAGGCACAAAGATGCTTTACAATGCAAATCAATTGGATAACCTGAATTAGTTTGCTTATTAAAAACACAGGCTATTAAAAATGAACAAAATAAAATTGGCGAGCTGAGGTTTTATTGAAACTTCAGCTTTTGAAAAGTAATAAATTTTATTTAACTAGTAGATTACTTTGAGGCTTTGAATTCATGTCTAGCTCATGGATCCTTTCAAATTGAAACATAATGGAAACCCTTTGAAGTCAGAGTCTATGTATTAGGTTTCTTTGTTTTGGCAAACCACCTCCTACAGTGAGTAGCAAACAGCCTCTATTCAATAAACCCTTACAATAATAAAATAGCCCAGGAGCGGCTATTGATATTATTTACACCATGTTTTCATTTTATGAATGAACAAATTGAGATCCTGCAGGAAAAGTAATCTAAGTGTTCAATATTGAGTACAAAAGAAGTGACTTGCAGATACAATAAAAATGCACAGGTTTAGAAGTTTGGACAGCCTGTCAGAATTAATTGATAATTAGGGGTAATTGATGCCTGTGGGATGCAGGTGTGCATATGATGTCACCCTTTAATTGTAAGCAGGTGGTGCAATGGAGACATGGAGATAAACTTTGGGTCTCTAAGAAAATTTATTACAAGAGTTTTCCCTCAATTCTGTAAATGGTCTGAAAATGGTCACCTTGTCCCTTGGGGGCTCCCACATCGCATGCTAAGAGATCGTCTGTGTAAATTGCCATCTTGGCTGACCACATTTTATATTTCTAATTTTATTCTGTAAAATTTACAGCATTTTTGACTGAAGGAGGCTTCTGTCATTGGGTTAACATCCTCTCTTTTTTCAGATGGGAGAACAGAGGCCTAGGAAAGCAGTGCCTTGACACCAATAAACTGCCGGTAATGGGTGTGGTAAAGATCCTCATTAGATTCCCAGATCCAAAAGCTTATATTTGTTAGAAATGTCAGCAGAAACAGAAAAGCGATAACAGTTTCACAATCCAGGACTTGAGTTTCCTCCTTGTCTTGTAGCTTCTGAGAGCTTCTCTCCCTCAGCCATGCACAAAGCCAGAGAATCTTTGGTTTCCAACACTCAAACGCCCCCAAACCTAGTCACAAAGCCATGGGGATCCTAGTCATGGTAACTTCCCCTCATTAGCCCTACCTGTCCTTTGGCTGGTTCCACTGTCACCAGAAATAGGTGAGCTGGACCCCTTTCCCAAGATCCTCCACTCTCAGCTGTCTTTGATAAAAGTGGCTTCATTCTCTAAAGATTAGCATGGCTTGCTCCTCCAAGCATTGCTGTTTCTGGAGTCCCAAAAAAATTGTATCAACAAGGTTGCCAATTTTACAAAATGTTCAAATTCATCTGACTTTCCAAATAGTGGACTGGAAACCTCCACTGGAAAATTAGTGGACATCTGTGAGAGTCAATCTGGGGTTGAAGTAAAATTCTGATGTACTGTGAAATCAGGTCAGTGCATTAGGATTATATTTTAATAGTTATGAATGTGCTAATACATTGCTGTTTTTCAGTGCAAATTGGCAACACTCCCAGACTTCGGGAAACTTTGAAGGAAAGGATTTCAAAATTCCTGTCTAACAAATACGTACAAGAAGTCAAAAAAGACATATTAAGAACCTTGTATTAAAGTACACAATAGGGCTTCCCTGGTGGCACAGTGGTTGAGAGTCCGCCTGCGGGTTCGTGCTCCGGTCCGGGAAGATTCCACATGCCGCTGAGAGGCTGGGCCCGTGAGCCATGGCCGCTGAGCCTGCGCGTCTGGAGCCCGTGCTCTGCAACGGGAGAGGCCACAACAGTGAGAGGCCCGCGTACTGCAAAAAAAAAAAAAAAAAAAAAAAAGTTCACAATAAACCCTAGATTTATGAGTTATGATCTTTTTTTAAAAATGAATTTATTTTTGGCTGCTCTGGGTCTTCGTTGCTGCACGGGGCTTTCTCTAGTTGCAGTGAGCACTGCGTTATGATCTTAAATGGGATCTATTTGCACTGAAAAAGGCAACATTGTTCAATGGTGCAAGTAGCAAGGAGAAAATTCATAAGGAGAGAAGCTCCTCTTTCTTCTTAGAATTTATGATTCCAGTGAAGTCATTGTACTTCCTCAACTGTTTTCAAGATTGCTTATTACAGCAAAAATAGGACAAAGAGATGGGAGGTGCAAAGATTCAGATTTCTGTTGGATAGTATAAAGAACTACTTAACAAGAGGCTGCCTTGAGCATCTCATGAAAACTGGGTAAGCAGAAGTTAGAAAACCATCCTTCAAGGATATTGTAGAAGGTATTTCTTAATTGGAGGAGAAGTGTACTCAATGACTTTCAAGGTCCTTTTGAATTTTAAGATTGTGCTGCTACTTTCTATAAGATAAAGCCAAAAGGAGCCCTAATTGAATGGCTGGTAAATAGTATGCCTTAGAAATGAATTCTCACTAACAGCATTTGGAATTTAGCAGAACTAAATTTGAGTTTCTGGAACCCACATAGAGGCTAAGGGATGTCACAGAGTTGGATGCGAAAAGGGAGCTGCAGGAGCCTGGCAGGGTTTGCAAATCCACTGCCCCGCAGGGCCAGCAAGTTCTCTGAAGGCAGCTGTAAGATAGTCATGTGGTGGAGGCAAGCCTCAAAAGATACGTATTCAAAATGTAAAACACTTCTGGTTTTCTGTCTTATCAAATCCTTACCCTAAGCCTTTACATTCAGAACACATAGAGATAAGAGAACTCTGAGACAAATGGCAAAGACCACAGAAGCAATCTTCGTTGGGGTACAACTGCGGCCCATTCCCCCTGAACGTTAGCACAGTTCAATGTAGGAGTTTCCCTGGTATCCAAAAGCTTGTGCAAGGCAAAATCATGTTTGCCTTGGTACGCTTCAGTTTAATCCCATCCAAGGCTCATATGTCATGCCACTTCTCCCCTTTTGCATATGCTCCTCTCTAGGATTCCTGACTCTGGGCAGTGTCTCACATATAGGACCTGGTCTTCTGCCTCCTCTGAATCAAAAGTGACCTAAGCCATATCCTCTTCCCTCTGGGCCTTTTATATATGTCACTGAGTGAATTAAGATTTAAAGACAAAAAGAAACATGCTGTGTACCTCTTCCAGAATGTTTGTAAGATAATTGAGTTTTCTTAGAATGCAACACCATTATCACAAAATCATGCTTCTGTAATTGTAAATCCCATGCAGGTGGTCTGCAGTTAGGGGCGAGCGTCTGACAGTTGAAGGTGTGGTCTGGTTGTGCAGCCCACACCCACCAGATAAGTCACCCCCTCTACATCTAAGTATAAAGTTGAAACTATGTAATGGAGAATTATTTAAGAATCTCTTACTACAATCTTACTGGTTCAACAAAATGTATCTATTTCTTCTGTGGAGCAGCTACTGTTCTCTTGAACAAATGCCATGATTGAAACAGGGATAATATTATACTAAAGCTAACTCATTGTTTTCTAAAAGTTAAACTATTTTTCTTTCTTTGGGATTTTAATAATTTTTGACACATTTTCCCTATTTCTTTTTTTTTCAGCTTATTGATTGGAAATTGTATATATATTTAAGGTGTACAATTTACTCTCTATATATTGATATAGATGATTTTATATATAGAGAGAGAACATCAAGTTGTACACCTTAAATATATATACCATATATATAGTGAATATATATGTACATTAAATATATACAATATATATAGTGAAGTAATCACCAAAATGAAGCTAGTTAACATATCCATCACCTCACCTAGTTACCATTTTCTTCTATTTTTTTCTCTTTTTGCTTTGTTGTGGTGAGAACACTCAAGATCTAGAAGTTTAAATATTTATTGTCCTTGGGGCTAAGCTTATTATTCGTCCTTATTGAGTACAGCTTTGTTACCTTTTTGGTAAGGAGTGCACTTAAGTGTTACCTTACATATAGGTTAAAATAATTTTTTAGTTTTTTGAGGAGAAATACTTTAAAAAATTAAGATGTCAAAAGTCTATAATTCAGTGGAGATGAAGTATGAAGACAAGAACTTGGTTTTAAGAACTTGTAATCACAACTGCTAATTAATTTACCAGAGTCTTCTGCAAACTAACCAGATATTGCTCTTGAGAAAAATGTATCAGTCTACTATAAAATATTTGGATTTATACCATAAAAACCCAAACACAGGGGCCCTATGGTGGCCATTTATCTGACAAAAACCAGGACAAAACTTATCCATCTGCTTCCACTGGACCAAAGCAGTGGAATAAACAAGGAACCAAGTAATTCCAAATGAGTCCAGTTTCAGGGTTTGAAGTGTTATTAGAACACTCTGAACTGCTTCACCTTACAATCTCTAGTGTTCACAGGACACCAAACCAAAAAGAGAGTAAATCTACATTCTGCCTTTCCTATGCTCACACATTGTTTTCACTCCAAGGACCCTTTTGGGTTTTTTTGTTTGTTTGTTTGTTTTTAATTTTTTATTATTTTTTTATTGAAGTATAGTTGATTTACAATGCTGTGTTGATTACTGCTTTACAGCAAAGTGATTCAATTTCATATATATATATATATATACACATTTTTAAAAATATTCTTTTCCATTATGGTTTATTACAGAATATTGAATATAGTTCTCTGTGCTATACAGTAGGATCTTGTTGTCTCTCCATTCTATGTACACCAGTTTGCATCTGCTAACCCCAAACTCCCAATCCATCCCTCCCCAACTCTCTCTCCCCCTTGGCAACCAGTCTGTTGTTCCCTAAGTCCATGATTCTGTTTTTGTTTCATAGATAGGTTCATTTGGGTTGCATTTTAGATTCCACATATAAGTGATATCATATGGTATTTGTCTTTTTCTTTCTGACTTACTTTACTTAGTATGATCATCTCTAGGTCCATCTAAGGACCATCTTGAAAATACACTGTCCTCTCAAGAACAACTACTAATTATGTTTAAAGTCAAGGCAAAAAACAATTCATAGATGGAAAGAACATCCGTTTTTTCACACTTTCTCTTCTACCAAGCCTTTTAGCCCAACTGCCAGAGAAGATTGAAACAGAAGTTTCAGCTGTTTATGACCTGTGTCTAACCAATGTTTGGGAGAGAAAATATCACAGGTAGGACTCCCTAACTCACTGGGTAAATGGGGCTTTTAGTGGAAAACAAAAATTGCTTGTAGTCCCTACAGAGGCCACCAACCTCATTTTTGAAACATGGAAGGCAGTGATAAAAGGCATTTGCTTGTTTTTCTCCTCTCACCTCAAACATACATGTATCACCTCATTCGCAAAAGGGAGAAATAAGCTGAACATTCCACATGCTAACCTTAAAACATGCTTCTTAGTTGGGTGGGTGAGGCGTCTGGCAAGGCTTCCCATGTGTTTCCTCCACGGCAGAGGGCTCCTCGCTCTTTAGAAGAAACAACCACTCTCCTCAGGCAAGAAGGGCCCTTCTCTTGGGGCTGGAAAATGGGCAGGAGGCGTCCTGGAGCTGATTCTCTCTATGCTGCCTGCAAATGGCTTCCTAGGAGTATTGCTGAAATCCAGTATCCAGACTGCCCTTGCTGAAGTCATAGTTTATTCCCATCTCCCATTTGAAAATATAGAAAAGGAGAGAGATGAAAATACCTGTGGCTGCTATTAAGTAAACAGCATACAGGATAGCAAAAATGGCCAAAGCAAGTGTGAGATCCACAATGAAAATGATCAGCTTTGTCAACATGTCTGCATTTCTCCTAGTTGACAGAAGATATTTAAAAATTCCCAAAGGCATGCACCATGCACTTATGTCTTTATAAGATGTGAGCAGGAAAAAAGACATTTCTAAACATGTTAAAGTGTGTTGTAATTCCCTGAGGATCTACCAGGAGTGCTGCGTAATGGAACTTTTGATTTCCCAACTGATACAAAACAGTGGCTAAAGGTAAAGTGTGAGATATTGCTTCACCATGAATACGCTAATGGAGAGATGTCCAAGAATTTTATTTCATTCCCTAACTGTGTAACTGATTCACTTGGATTGTAATTTCCAAGGGTAGGAACACACTAATGTTATGCGTTTATAACATACAAGGCTATTATAGAAATCTGATGTTTTTCTTGGAAAATTGAAATGTACCAGTCCAGTGTGAAAGGAAACTAAAACCATTTTCAAACATGCAAAAACTCAAAAAGTCTACCTCTCTTGCGTGTGTTTGGAAAAAAAAAATACTAGAGGATATACTCCAATAAAACATCTTTACTGAGTGTGGAAAACTTTGTATGTAAAAAATTGTGAATTTAACTAAGAGCAATGAAATTAAATCCCAGAATCACAGCTCAGCAGCAGATATACAAGATAATAAATTCAAATTAGAAAAGGAAGTTAGTGGGCTGCCAGAGATAGTCATTAAGAAGACAGTCACTTTCTTGTATTAAATGGTATGATTAGAAAGCATGATAATCTAAAAACAAAATGGCCAGTATATTTCTTACTTAACAAGGTAAACGAAAGGTAATAAGAGAATCCAAGAAGAACATAAAGTTGAATAATGAAGCCATGGTACTAAAATGAAGCAAACTAAACTGAAGCATGATTCTGAGTAAGTGATGGGATATAAGAAACGAGAATCTATTTGTCCTTAATATTCAGAAACTTCTGCTTCAAGTAGCATTAAGTGTGGGATTGCATTTCCAAAGGGTTTAACCACGCTGCTTGATTTTACAATGAATATTTTCAAACTCATAATATTCTAAATGCTATCAACTAGTTTTACATTTATAGAAATCTAAAACACAACAAGAATGTTTAAATTATGATAGTGACAGAACAGAATGTTTAGGTTATAAACCTTGACAATTTAAAAGTAACGATATAGCCAAATAAAGTTGGGAGGCATACTGAGAGAGATGACAAGAAGTGAAGAAGTATTGATTTCTGTATCTTGCATGTGGAATTCAAGGAATACTGTCCAATAATTGGTGTAAGAAATAAAGATTAGGTATACTTTTAAAAATAATAAGACATAATAATATGTATCCTCACAACTATGTATGCTCTTTTTCACCTAAGGTAGAAATAAATCGCTTCATGATAAGAAATAATAATGATAATAAAGAAGGTCAGTGGGACAGTTAAAAATACAAATTTAAGAAGATTTGTAAGATAGAATGGGTTATAGAAGGTGTTGAATTCTTTTTTTTTTCCTTTTTTTTTTTTGGCCTCGACCCACAGCTTGTCTTTGTTCCCCAACCAGGGATTGACCCTGTGCCCCCCTGCAGTGGAAGTACAGAGTCCCAACCACTGGACTGCCAGGGAATTCTCAAAGGTATTAAATTCTTGATTTTCATGGTAGGAAATCAACAGATACTGTTTAAAATTGGTAAATAACAAACTAGACTAAAAGTTTATTATCTAGACCTGTGTTGTCCAATCTGGTGGCCCCTAGTCATATGTGGCTATTGAACTTCTGAAATGTTGCCAGTCTGAATTGATGCATGCTCTAAGTATGAAGTAGACTTAACATAAAAAAGAATATACAATATCTCATTCATATTTTTATATCAACTATATGTGAAATAATAACATTTTGGATTGTGGGATTAAATAAAATACATCATTAAAGTTATTTTCATCTATTTCTTTTTACTTTTTAAAATGTGGCTAGACTTGTTAAATGTGGTTCACATTACATTTCTATTGGGTAGCACTCATCTAAAATTTTAGAGCTAAAAACCCAAACTAAAAAATGCTAAAAATAGTTCTCTCTGGAAAGTAGGATGGGGTGGAGTGAAAGATTTTATATTTTCATTTTGTGCCCTTTGTATAGTCTGAATTTTTATTACCAAGTCCATTCAGTATTTAAATAAACATTTACTTAAATACAATTAAAGGATAACGTTCAGTAAATAAAGATTATGATACATTTTAAAAGAGTGGATTAGGTGGAGGGATGAGAGATAGAAATGAAAAGAACAAAGTGAGATGAGTAAAGTAGATTAAAATGTGAAAACAACACAGCTTTGAATATGTAGGAAAAGAAGGAAAGGGTTGGTAGGTAATTATAATTGGGAAGGGAGGTTAAAATTATAAAATGTATCATTATTGATCAATAGTGCAGCTTACAACTCACTTTTACGAATCATTGGGTAGTTTCCTACAGATTAGATTATGTAAAATAATTAGTAGATGATGGCATTGTGATGTTTAATACAGGTGTATCTAGCTTTATGCTTGAGTAATACATACATGCTCCAATTTAACAAAGAGAGAGACTTGGTTGTAATGGGTCACTTTACTAAAGAAGCTTGTCCTTAAATAAAAGAACCAGCAAAGAACTTCAGAACTATACATCTTTAAATATTATCTTGTAAATTCAAAGCCTTGATTTTACAAAGCTTCTAGAGAAGTAACAACATCAGGGGAAGAATGTGGGTTTTCTATTATAATTGCAATTTAAAAAAAATAATAATATTAAATTTACAAATAGCATTTAATAAAATAAAGTGTATATTCAAAATTTCTCAGACACATTAATTATGTAAAATTAATTTTAGTACTAATTGGAAAAAGTATTGTGAGTTCAATCTTTTCTTCATAACAGAGAGTATGTTTTCAGAGGTCACTTTGGGGAAGAAACTTCTCCTCCATTCCATTAAGGATTTGTTCCATCAAAATGTCTGTAAATTTTTCAGAAGGGTGGGCAGAAATGTAGCATTGATATAAACAAACTGTCATTTTGAATCACTGTTTTTAAATTTTCTCCATAGTGTGATTTTACAAAAGAGAGAAATACATTCCACTTTCATTTTTATTTGTCTTTAATTTCTCATTAGAACATCATTTCTTTGGCTATTGTATTTGTATACCATGGCCTATGCTAACAGATTAAATTTCCTCAGTCTTTGACATATTGAGATCTGTTGGTAAATTTTTACAACAATAATTTATTTTAAAGAATACGTTTTGTTAGGAAAAGGGAAACGGGAGATTAAGGCATTAGAGGACATCAAGAGATTCAAATAAAGGAAGGAATATGGAAAGGGTTGGGCTAAGAGAAGAGTATATAGCAAATCTCACCAGCTCTGCAGGCTTAAAGCTCAGTGTGCCTGGATAGTGTGAGATCATGAGGGCATAAATTGGAATTGTGGCTTTTTGTGTCTATCAGTGTAAAAAAGTGAAATGACTTTATATGTAGATTGATATCTGGCTCGAGACTAAAAGAATCAGAGAAATTCTTGTCATCAGACACAAGGATCTCGGGTTCTTATCCTAGAGAAGATTTATGTAGAAATCGTTAGATCTAGAACCAGTCAGAGAAGAGAATAGTGCTTTAACGTATAAAGATGCTTGCTGACATGCATTTTTATTGATGGATAGGTTTCTTCTTTATGAAAATCAGATTTTATTTTGACAGTCAAAAATCACATTCAACTCTTCATCCTTAGGTACTCCCAAGATACATTTCCAATTATTTAAAACACATTTTAAACCAGCTGCTGTCGAGACTTCAGTCGATTTTGAACTACTGCAGTGTCTCCTGGAGCTAAATCATACATTTAGTATCTCTTACCTTTCAGATCATCAAATCCTATAAGACTTACTATAAATCTCTGCACTTCCACTCCATAATGACCTGGGCAGAAACATTCTGAATTAAATGATGCTATGACTTGATTTATGTACATCTGGACTTTCAACCCAATGGCTTCCCAGCACTCTATCAATCTCCATAAAGTCCTGGTAACATACTTGAAAAGAACTGCAATGCAGTGAGTTAAAAATGAGGCCTGGGTTTTTGCCAATGTTACAAGATAAGAAGCCGTGTGACCTGGCCCATGCGGTGTAGCTGGTGGTGGAGGAGTGATTGTACTCTGGGCTCAGCAGACCCCCGGGAGCTCTGCTGCTTGCCCTCTCTAGTTAACTGCCACAGCCTGAAATGACTTTTTTCCAACATGCCACTGCTGAGAAATGTTGAGAGGAACTTACATGCTTGGACTTCTTTACTAATTCTTTTATGATGTTAAGTTGAGGCTGATAGAGCACGCTTGCATTTTTACCCTATTAATTTATTCAGATAGGAGCCTCCCTTAGCCTAATATAATATAATTCAATAAGTCTGAGGATTGTTTTATTGTTCCCAATATTAGGTGACCTTCCTCTCTCAAAAGGGATTAAACCATCTGATCCCACTGATATCAGGCTTGACCACGTGGCTTGCTTTGGCCAATGAAATGTGATCAGAAATGCTAGATGCCAGCTCTGAGCAGAAGCTCTAAGAACAACTGTGTGGTTTCACCATCATTCTTTCCCCACAGCCACTGAGCTGTTAGGTCCTTCAGCTACTCCTTCAGCCTGAGTGGGTTCTGGATAGAAGAGTCAAAGATCCATGATTGATGTGTAAAATGATGTGTACAGTGTTGTAAGCTACTAAGATTTAGGGGTAGGGCATGTCTCTTATAGTGTAACTTAGCCTAAGCTGACTGACACAATCAGCATCCTTTATAGAAACTGTAAGTACAGTCTGAGCGTGAATAAACCAAAAAAGGTCAGCAAAGTCACTCTCCTTGGCCAATGAGAGTGACAATCTTCTTTCTCAAAATCTCTGCATTCCTGGCCTATCCTCCTTGTTTGTCCTTTGGAAAATATTGGAGACTGGGAATACTGCATTCAGGAATGCTAAATGTCTGTACTCGAAGGGCCCTGGTAATCTCCCCTTTTCTTATCAGATTGGAGACAGGTCTGGAGTCCCAAAGTCTGGAGATCTTTCTCTTCCTGTTTCATCACTGATGCCAGCACTAAGCCAGCCACGAAAGACTTCTCAGGCAAGAACTTACAACTGCAGAGATTCTTGGAAGAGTAGGCTGACTCAATTTATAGTGGAGCCTGCAGAGATAAGCATGGGCATGCAAATCCAAACAGCATACTAGTCAAGTGAAGAGAATTATCTGTGGGAGACCAGCTAGACTGGTACAGTCTACATGGCACTTAAGAGTCAACGGGAATGTAATTCTGACAATCTGGGATTGTCCAAATCAAAACGGAATGTCATTCAGGGAAGACCATCAGGCCACAAATCATTAAGACCTTAGGTCTAAATTTAACTCCATGTTTCATAGCTTATGACATAAACTGTAATGCCCATTTTTATCTCTAGAAATGACTGCACGAGTCTTTCAGCCTGTCTGGGTTTTCATTCCAGCTAGGCCACTTTCTGGTTGTATACCCTTGGGAAGCTACTTAACTCTTTTGTACTTCAATGTCCTCTGTTGGGAAAGGAGGCCAATAATAGTACCTACCTCATACGGTTATTGCAAAGATTAAATGAGGTAATAGAGGTAAAATGCTGGAAAAGTGCCTCAAGTACTCAATGAACATAATCATAATTGGCTATCTTGCCTATCTCAAAAGGTTGCCAAGACGATCAGGTGCCTAGAAAGAACTTTATAAACCTGATGAAGCATTATTTTTCTTGTCTCTTATTTCCACTTGGCTGTACAACACAACTTATTTTTCTCTGACTGGGACTCTTTGAGGGGTAGCGATAATTTAGGATGCTTCATGGATTCATTCAAGAAGACCAAATCTTCTTTTGAGAACATTGGCGTCAGAAACAATTTGTCTCCACAAATCAGTCTTAAAATGCATGTCAAATGTGGTAAAATCTTCACAATCTGGTTGACTATTTGTGTCAAATTTTTAATCCCAAGGTGACCTTCTTTCCACACCTGGAGCTCTTCAAACCATGAGGACAGATTTCACAAAACTAACACTAAAATGATGAATCCCATCACAGAGAAAAGAGAAACAAATCCATTCTCCATGCACAGAACAATGCTTTCAAGATTCTTTGCTATTTATTAACTGTCCATATTGCTCCCCTTTCCTCTAGCATGGCTAATGTACCTTTTCAAAGACATTCTGAATTTCATAAGATTTTATTGAAAATTGCCTTCATCTTACTTTAGGAAGTTAAAGAATTATTTCATACTAATTTTTTCACCCAAAAGATAACTGTGGAATAATTCCACCAAAAGTTGTAGAAATCAGATGCCCTCTGAGGAGATTTCCACCATTCTGTTTTTTTTTGGTTTGTTTTTTTGGTTTTTTTTTTTTTTTTTTTTTGCAGTACTAGGGCCTCTCACTGTTGTGGCCTCTCCCGTTGCGGAGCACAGGCTCCGGACGCGCAGGCTCAGCGGCCATGGCTCACGGGCCCAGCCGCTCCGCGGCACGTGGGATCCTCCCGGACTGGGGCATGAACCTGCGTCCCCCGCATCGGCAGGCGGACCCTAAACCACTGCGCCACCAGGGAAGCCCCATTCTCTGTTTTTAAAGACCTTTATCCCATCAGGTATTTACCTCTTCTGCTTGTGGATTAAGACATCTTTTCAAGCCAGTTGAGAAATATCGGGTATCTATTGAATAGATATCCTTCCTTGTAACGTCCATGTGAAAATGACATGTCTTTAGGGCACAAAAATTGAGCACTTAAACTGAACTCAATGAGAGAATGAGAGTGATGGCTCCAGTTCAGACAAGAGAGATGAAAAGATAAAAAAAAAAAAAAAAAACCACTGCCGTTTCTTGAAGAATTCGGAAGCTGTTTTTGTCCTGTGTTGTCTTCCTCCTCAGATTTTCCGGGGCATTATACATAGCAATAGCGCCATCTATTGGCCTGTTCTACCTGTTGATTTGCTGTCCTGAAGATTTTTGGCAACTACTGAACTGACTGACAGGTGTGGAAGAACAAAGCTCATGGTTTCACTTTGAACACCCTACTCTTGTTTTCTACTGAGCAACTTCATTGTGCAGTTTTACAGTTAGTTCAGTAGCTCACCGCTATTAAAAAGAAATGTTAAGATAAGCCCATTTCTTAGCTCCTAAACTCTCTCTTCTTCAAAACTAAGTTGTATAAGTACCATAAATAACAAATTCTTATTAGTCTTTCTGTTACAGTATAGTGTGAATAAATAAGCCATCTTGGCGGCACATAAACTTCACTGTTTAATAACACTAGCTAATTAACTAACCCAATTCAGTTTTATTCCCTTATCCTCAAGTGTTTCCTGCTTGCAGGAATAGACATAGTAAACTTAGATTTATCGGTTCATATTAACCTCTTGTTTAAATGGAACTAGAGAGTTCACTTGGTACATGCATGCAACAGAATCTTGGAAGAACTTTATAAATATATTATTAATTTAAAGATTCCCCTCAAATAAAATAAAATAAAATTGATGCATCAAGGGAAAAAAAAAAAGCTCCCACTAGGAGAAAGTATGGAAATTCTGCTTTCTTACTATTTTTGCTGAATTGTGAAATGGATTGACCAGATGAAATATAAGTCAAAGATTCTTTTGAAGTTCAGTGTAAAGATCTCTGGACCAAGACAGACTTCTAAAGAAATCATCAAAGTGAACGCTAACAACCTCACCGCAGCTTCCTGATGTTTGATTACTAAAAGGCAATGACTCACACACAATAAGGGATTGATGAATATTTGAAAAACAAGGGAAGGGAAGAAGGAACGCAGACAAGGACTGTGTAACCATAGTGCATGTAGATCAGGCTCAAAGCAGAGCCTGAGAGAGAGAGATCCATGTGTATATGAAGTACCGAGGGCACACTCTTCAGGAAAAAGCCTGCAACGAAGAAGATAAAGCAGGATAGCAAGGATGTGGTCTTAGGTAAGAGCTAGCCTCTGCCCAAATCCACAGGTGAGCTCTGGAGTATAAGCTGCATCACAGATTTGAATTCCTCTATCAGTCAATCAGTGGTTCTAAGTTTGTCTCTGGTTGCTTAGGGGAAAGATATAAACTTCCTTGGCAAGGCATTCCTTATACATGCTGGGCAATTGTCTACAGGAGTAGCTAGTAGCCATTAACATCTAATATTCATAGCAAATCAGATGGGCACACTGGCTCATCTGAGGCATCTGGGTGGGGCTCTGAAGTATGTTTCCACAGTGTGCCATTTGTCATTAGCTCTACCTTCATAATAAGGGGAGCTCTTGGCAAATGCTGTGTAACATGTTGTTAGTCATTGATGCTCATCACCCTTATCTGTCTTCATCCCATACTTGCCTCTCCTGTCAGTCCTCCCCTGTGTCCTTTGCCTTCATATGGTCCCTGAGTAGCAGCCTTCTGCTTTCCACTGCAGGGTTGTCTCAAGTCTGCCCTCAGACCCTAGGCCTTCCTCCTCTTTCCTCTTCCCCTTCACTCAAAGGGTCCTGGTGCATACCCTTTCTTGCATATCTAGATATAATCTAATATATTATCAGTCAGTTAGATTTAAAGAATAATATCAAGCCAATTGTTTAATCCATAGCAAGCTGATTTCTAAATTTAACCAGACTAGTTAGAAAAAGAATCCCTTCAACCCTGGTGATTAATTAGAGGGTTTTTATTTTCTACCAAAAGTCATGAGCAGGGGCTTCAACTGTTTCTTCTGTAAACTATAAGCGCCGAATCAAATTTAACCCTAGACTAGGAGGCAAGGCAACATAGAAAAATGACCCTTAGGCCTAGAATCATATAACTTATAACAGTTTTAAAATAGATATAAGAAAATTTATCCAAACTACCTCACTGTATTAATCAATGTCTCAACAGCAAACAAATAGAATATTCAAAAAAGGATACTTCCAGAAGATTCTGCTAACAAAGAGGATGTCTACAAAACTGTGGCGGTAGGGAACCATGATAGGGAATAGAGTTGGTTACAGCCGAAACAACGAAAGAAGCGCGTGGTCAACAGAACACAGGAGAGAGTCCTATAGAAATGACTTCCTTTCTGACAACAGGTCTCAAGCTGCTACCTAATTAATACTTATTTTGAATAGGCACAGCTATGTGATAGATGATATTGTAGGGGAATAGGGAAAGAATGTTCTGAGACAGGCTGTGGTTCTAATCAAATCTACCTCTTCCTCTTAACATGTTTTTCTTTGTGCCTCACATGTATGTCTGCATTTCTGGGCTTTAAGAAGTTGGTATGGTTCACAACTAAATTCCTAAAACCTAAGTTCTTATTTGGAATCAACAATCTCTGTGTCTGTCCTCCTTTAGTACTGCCACCAGACTTCCTGTAACTTGTTTTGCAGCTGTGATAGTGCACAGTCATTTTACTGCAGAATTCACAGTTTGGGGCAACTATATATCATAGTCTAAGGTTTGAGATCGTAGCTCCTTTCTTCTTTGTTTGTTTTATTTTTAAAAATAGAGATGCAATTCATATCATAAAATTCACCCTTTAAAAGTGTACAATTCAGTATTTTTTTTGTATGTACATGATGTTTTATAACCATCACCGCTAATTCCAAAACATTTTACGATTTCAAAAAGAAACTTTATACCTATTAGCAGTCATCCCCCATTTCCTCCTCCCATAGTCTCTGAAAACCGCTAGTCTACTGTCTCTATGGATTTGTTTATTCTGGGCATTTCATAAAAATGGAATCATACAATATGCTGTATTTTATGTCACTTATGGTTTATGTCACTTAGAATGATGTTTTCAAGGATCATCCATGTTGTAGCACGTATGAGTACTTTATTTTTATTGCCAAATGATACTTCATTGTGTGGATACATTTTATTCATCCACTCATCTTCTGATCAATATTTGAATTGTTTCCATTTTTTAGCTATTATGGATAATGATGCTATGAATATTCATGTGCAAACTGGTGTGCACATGTTTTCAATTCTTTTGGGTACTCTTTTCTCTTTATAGATGGAATATTGTCCCTTCTGTTTATCATTCTTCCTTTTCTGGTGTGTTTCAAGACAGAGGAAAAAAATAAAAATGCTTTTACTATTTCTTTACTAATCAGAAATACCCTTATCTTATCTAAACCACAGATATGAAAACCAAAGTCCAAAGAGTTTACATAAATCGCTCCAGGGCACCAGCCAGTTAGCAATAGAGCTGAGAGTAGAAGTCTCTGACTTTACGAGAGCACTTTATTCCCATTTTCCCTTATGTTTCTCTAATATTTTGATTCATTTTTAATTTAATTTTTATTTTATATTGGGGTATAGTTGATTTACAATGTTGTGTTAGTTTCAGGTGTACAGCAAAGTGGTTCAATTATACATATACATATATCCATTCTTTTTCAGATTCTTTTCCCATATAGGTTATTACAGAATATTGAGTAGAGTTCCCCGTGCTATACAGTAGGTCCTTACTGATTATCTATTTTTTGATTCATTTTTTTCTCTTAAATCCTTCAGTTAGCTATTGTTTCCTAATAAAATACCTCAATACCTAGTGATACAAAACATCAGCCGTTTCTCATTTCTCATGAGTCTTCTGGGTGGTGTTGCTGATCTGAGCTGGGCTTGGGGGGGCTCCCGCATTCATCTCAGCCCACTGCTGGTCTGCTGGGTAGGGTACTGATGGTTGCTGTGCTCTGATACACCTGAGATCTTGGCTGGGATGACTTTTCGCTGCTTCTCATGGCCTCTCATCCTCCAGGAGGCTAGCTTGGATTTGTTCTTATGACAAAGGCAGGGCTCCAAAAGAGAGGAAAAATTCACAAGTTCTCCTGAGGCTCAGATCTGGCAGGCCATTACTTCCTCTACATTATATTGATCCAAACAAGTACAAGGTCAGGCTCAGATTCAGGGTGGGAAGAAATAGATTCCACCTCCAATGGGAGGAGCTACAATCTCACATTGCAAAGGGTGTGGATATAGGCAGAGTGAAAAATTGGGGCCATTTTGCAATTAATCTACCACAGTGCTCGTGCTAAGAAGTATCTTGTAATAATCATATGAAAGTTGACAGGGAAATCAGAGTATCAAGCATAGGGTATAGAGTTCTTACTGGAGTAAAATACCTATTCAGGCTTTTCTATGAGCACTTGATTCTAGACAGATTAGCATGCGTGATGTCTTGACACCTACCCTGCATTCTCCTGGTCTCCATCGTTGTTTTGATGGTGACTGTTCTATGATATGGAATTTCTGCCTTTCCAAATTCCTCCCATGCTTTGACTACCAAATTTGAACTCTCGTTAGTATCCAGAGTGTCTTCTTATAACACAGTCCTATAATAAATGTACTCAGCTACCCACCATACCCTCCTGCCCCACTGGACTGAAAGCTCCTTGAGGACAGAGCTATTGCTTAATACAGCTTTGTATCATCTAGCCCAATGTCTAGCACATAGAAGCATCCTAATAAATGTTTGTGGAATTAATAAACTAATAAATGAAGCCCTAACTGCCTTCTTTAGCACATTGTGGTTTTTCTCCCATGATTCATTTTACAAATTATCTTTAACACTCACTTCACACTTCTCCCTTTGCAGTACATTGTGCACTATGTGTGTGTATAGATACACACACACTCAGCACACATATATCTTTGTGTGTGTGTGCACGTATATACATATATTTTATATGGTTATTTTATTATTCTATTGCTGTTTGGCTTCATTAGCTACCTAGTAATAAATAATACTCTTTTTTTAACTCGAATTCTTAATTTATATTCCACTTTTTCTAAAAAGAATTTGAGGTGACATATTTTTCAAAGATCAAAATAGGTCATTATGAGTAAACATTGAAAACAATAGAGGAAACATTTTATGTTAAAAATGTTCTAGAAACCTGATTTATTACAGGTGTTTTAGCAACTATGGTGAATACAGAAACAAAACTGGAGGTCACATTTTCAGAAAACCTCTTTTAGGAGGAGTTTGTATGAATTCTTATATAAGGAACATCACAGAATATAATAGGTGTCATCTATAAATGTAGTTTTGTAGAATAAGCAGCAACATGTTGCACATGGTCATTTTTCATACTGACCTTTAATTAAACCCAAATTATTAAATCAAAGCTTAGTGAAGGCTTTTCTGTGGAGAGCCAAGCTGGAGCAGTCTAGGAGGGCTTGTCTCTGGAGTATACCAACTCAACATAATGATAGAGTTTTAAGTATATAGGCTAACAAGGAATTGTCAAGGTCCTGGAAATTTTGCCCTCAAATATCTGCAAACTTACTTGTTATTTGAAGGTTTCCAAGATCAACAGATTCAACACTGAACTACCTAAAATGTGCCAGAAATACAGGGTTTCATCACTGACTAAAATGTGATCCACAATAAAGTTCAGATACAAATTACTAGGACATGATAATATTGACATATTTTTATAAAATATGTTAGAGGGCTTTATGTTAGAACTTATGTTAGAAGGCTCACTGCAGAATACAAGAGAGTTAAGGAAATGGTTCCAAGGAATATTTCACCAGGTATGTCTGCTCACGTATCTAGATCATGTGTCCCTTATGAGTAAAATTTATTCTTATATCCAAATTGCTTTATGTTTCCCATAATTCAATAATGCAGTCAATGAATCCATGTTGAATGAATGAGTCAATCAGTGAAGACCTCGGGAGATAGGATTATGCTAAAATGGGGCCACTGTTGGTGGTAGAGATCTATGGTATTAAGAAGGTGGATGTTATTTTCTTTCTCCCCATCCATTCTCAGCCTCTCTCCTCTGCTCTGCGCCCCAGGAGCCTGATCATTCTGGTTGCATTAGCTGCTTCTCTTGTCATTTGGTGCCCTTTTGGATTTGGCCAATGGAACACTCTGCCAGAGATCACAGTGAGAAAAGAGCTCAGGGCACTTCTTTCCTACTCCCTGATGGCTTTGGTTTTTCAGTTCTGGAAATGGCTGAATCCATCAATAATTATAGCATCCACCTGGCAGCCCATCAACCACAGCTGCATCAGTAGCATCACCACTGCCCTGTATCCTTTCAAACCTGTGAGTGATAGCAGCTTCTTACCATTGCCAATCTCTGCATGCCTCATCCTTCCTCACTGTTTTTTTTTAATACTGCCCATACCTCTGTAAATAGTCTCTTCCTTGAATCATCTGAATAACGTGCTGATTCCTGCTAGGACTCTGACTAAAAGAGTAGGGGATGCTATATTATAATTGAATAGGAATTTGCAATAGATTATTTGTAAGTACAAGGAAATAGCAATGAGGTTAGGTATGATTTTAAGATTATGTAATCTGGTTGTCTATTTAGAAAATGATGGTGAATCTCGGATTACTTACTTGGCCACTAGAGAGGTGAAATATGAGTGGGGCAAGATTCAGGTATTGCAAAGTAAATATTAGTGGGACTAAAGAGGCAAGTCAGCACCAATTTGGGTGTGTGAGTGTGTGTGTATGAGTGTGTGTGTGTGAATCAGATTAAATGAAGGGGCAAGGAAATCTGGATATTTGTTTTCTCACGAAATATGCTTGAGTAAGCCACTGTATTTTAAGGTACATGTCAGGATAAGAAACCATATGAACCACTTTTTAACTTTTATAACCTGTGACAAGGGATTAAGTGGTAAATATTCATTGAGAATTAACGGGCAAGGTGGTGGCCACAAAGGAGGAGCTTGTGTTTTCTTTTCTTTTGTTTTTCACCAGCCAGAATGTATCTACTTTTCTCTCTCTCCTGGGAGCTGCCACTACCAAGCCTATCAAGACCATCACTTAGAAACTCTATAAAGTAGACAGTTTTTTTCTTTATAACTCTCCAACTGCATCTTTCATAATGTGATTCAATCAACAGTTCAAATTAACGGAGGGAGAGAGAAGAGGAGGGTCTTAGCCTGAAGCCAGCAGCCACTCTGATACCGTCTGGGTCCTTCCTGTGTGCTCTGCTTTCCCTCCTCATTTGAACATTCCTTCGCACCCAGGGTTCTGGTTAGGATGAAGTGAGATAATCTTACATGAAAGCCCCCAACACTGTTCTCGGGCCAGAGAGGGCTACCGGTAGTTTTCTTTTTTCCTCTGTTGTGATGAACCAAGGTGTGGAGCCTGAGGATAGAGAGCTGAGTTTCAATCCAGCCTCTGTCTTATTAGCTCTTGAGAACGTTACTTGATCTCGCAGAGTTTCTGTTCTTCCTCTGGAAAATGGGAGGATATTATAGCACCCCAGTGTGAGAGGACATGTAATCCACATATAATAAACACCATGCTCTTCCAAGTCTCAGTTTTCTTATCAGAATAGTTCTGATTCCATTGGATTTTTAGCTTGGAGTAAATGAGATAATACATGTGAACTGCCCTTCACCCAACCCTCATGATTTTGACCTACTAGTGACAGATCATATGGCACACAGAACAGAGCAGTGGGAGGCAAGGCTCCCGCCTAGTGACACTGAGGATAGTAGGTCCATCAGACTAACTGACATTTCATTTGGTCCTTAAAAAGCAAGAAAGAAATTTTACAAGTGGACATGGGCAAAAGCATAGGCATAAAGGCGGGGAATGTACAAGACCGTGTTCAGACTGACCACCATCTGGGGTCCTTTTTGAGAAATAGTAGGAGAACGATCTAGGGATGATGGCTAAAGCCAAATTGTGGGTGGTGACTTTGAATGCAAGAAAAAAAAAAAAAAGTAGGATTTTCTCCATTAAATGGTGTGGAGTCATGGACGGCTCTTAAGAAGGTCAAGGGTATCACCATGTCGATTCTAGGTAGAAAGTTGGACATGAAGAGGCATCATATGGAGTCTACATTTTGAACAAAATCATTCTTCATTTACTTACTGAAATGGGGGAAGTAGTAAGTGATATCCCAGAGTTTCATAAATATGAGTGGGAGGAAGAGGATGGGGGGTGAGTAGAGGAAAGATTATTTTGCCAAATATTGTGCCCTCAAAGCCAGCATGGAAAGGGACATTGGGGTGACTTACCCATGTGTCACAGGAAAAATTCTATATGTTGCTTTGCAGATTATTCGCCATTTGCCCCTTCTTTTCCCCAACCGGATCCATTTTCTGCCTTTCTTTGCCCTTCTCTATTCCCTGGGAGAGAGGAACATTAATTCCTATGGACTTCCTGGCCCAGACTCCACTGTTGTCTGTTTTCTGGTTGGATTTGGGAGAGAGCAGCAGGACATAGGATGGTGGGAGGAGAAAGAGAGGTCAGGTTATTCGTTTCTCTGGCTCTCTCCTGGCTCTTACACGTTTGTGGCAGTGGTTGACAAAAGATTCCACTCTCGTTAGGCTCCATTAACACTACTTCCTTTCTTTGCTCCTTCAGGCCGGAGATGGAAATAGCTTCCTGACAATGCTAGTCCCCTGGATGCTGTTAACCTCCCTGTGGGTTCCTGTAACCCCTCCCACGCCTCTGTAAATAGTGTTTTCATTCAAGACCCTTGAACAATCTGTATTGTGTTCTGTTTCCTAAAAGGATCTTGACTGATACAGTTGCTAACCCCTGATCCATAACTTCCTCTGAAACATCACCCTGATGAACGAAATTTGAGAAGGTCTCCAGGGCCCTCTGTATCCTGCCACTGGCATTACTGTCAAGACATTCAGCTGTCAGAGGTTTTCATTTAGCACAACTTATTCCCACTCCCACTTCTTCTGGTCTTGGCATCTCAATAAATGGATTTACAACTTACCCAGTTGTTCAAACCCAAAGGAACTGTTTTTTTTTTTCTTAACGTTTTTTTAAATAAATTTATTTTATTTACTTATTTTTGGCTGCAATGGGCCTTCGTTGCTGCACGCAGGCTTTCTCTAGTGGCGGTGAGCGGGGGCTACTCTTCGTTGCAGTGCACGGGCTTCTCATTGCGGTGGCTTCTCTTGTTGCGGAGTACAGGCTCTAGGCACACGGGCTTCAGTAGTTTTAGCACACAGGCTCGGTAGTTGTGGTGCACGGGCTTAGTTGTTCTGCATGGCATGTGGGATCTTCCCAGACCAGGGCTCGAACCTGTGTCCCCTGCATTGGCGGGTGAATTCTTAACCACTGCGCCACCAGGGAAGCCCAAGGAACCGTTTTTGATTATTCTAGTTCTCTCAACTTCCACTCCCTATCTGATCTATCAAAGTCCTGTCACCTCCTTCTGCAAACTATATCCTGAATCTGCTCATCTCTCCTTATCGCCACCGCTAACGCCTTAGTCCAAGCCTCCATCATCTCTAATTTGGATGCTTCAATGGCCTCTTAACTGTTCTCCCTACTTCTTCCTTCCAATTCATTTTCTACCCAAAAGCTAGAGTGACATTTCTAGCAAGTAAATCAGATTACATCACTCCCCTGCACCCTCTAAATACTTACATTACCCTTGATGTCAAAGTCTCAACATGAACTAAAAGTCCTTGTATCATCTACCTCTCAGATAACATCTGTTAGTCCCTTTCCTTTTTCTTACTGGGATGCATCCACCCAGGCTTTCATTTCAGCCTTAGAACACACCACACTTGTATTCTCAGGGCATTTGCACTTGCTGTTTCCTCTACCCAAATCTTCACCCACAATTTGTACATGGCTTGCTCCTTCTTTTCATGCAAATCTCCACTGAAATGTCCCCTTCCCAGGGAGTCTGTCCTAGATCACCCACTATAAATTACTGCTCTTTTTCTGTTACTATCACATCAAGTGTTTATTTTCTTTACTGTTCGGAATTTTTGTGGGGGTTATCTGAAATTTCTTCGTTCCTTTATTATTTCTTTCTTGCCTCCCCCAGTTCCCCTGGAGTACAAACTCCAAGGGAACTGAAGTCTTTGTCTGTCTTATTTACCACTTATTCACCGGCAGTGCTTAGAAGACAGCCCAGTTGTAATAAATGATCCATGAGTGAGTAAATGAGCAAACATCCTATAAATTAAGAAAAAAGCAGAAAAGGAAACTCAAATGGCCAATCAACACTTGGAAAGAAAATCTAATTATTTTCAGGGAGATGAAAACAGAAAAAGCAAAGAAATGCCATTTTCATCCATCGGATGGGAGAGAAAAAAATGTCTGCCAAAACCAAGTCTTGGCAAAGTACTGAAAAAACCAGAACTTTCAAGCATTACCCTGAGAATGTCAAATGGTACATGCATTTCAGAGACCAATTTGGCAGCATAAATTGAAAAAGTGCTTGACATTTGACTCAAGAATTCCACTTTCCAGAATTCACACCAGCTTGCATATTTGCATAAGCAGATGTTATGAGAGTGTTTATTACAATATTTTTGTGTTAACAGAAAAAATAAAGCAATCTAAATGTCTACTAATGAGGGAATAAATAAAATGTGGCAGGCATATTTATATGACAAAATACTACACAGGAGCCAAAAAGGGATGACCATTTCATGTATGTGCGTAAACGTATTAATATATACCAATCAAATGTCTATATCACCAATATATAATTTAAAGTTAAAAAGGAAATATGCACCTTGACATCATGTATGTAAATAAAACACACATATATTCTATATTAGTTATTGTTCAGGGTATAAAACATGGAGTGGAAAGAAACCCACCACTGACTGTTGTTACCTTTGGCGAGGGGCTGAGGGAATGGGACTCAGGGGATTTCTAATTGAAAGGGATTATGTTTCTAATGTTTTATTTGTTTCTGAAAGCAAATAAAAGCAAGTTATTAACATGCTAATTCTGGATAATGATCATATGGGAGTTTTCCTATTTTTAATGTCATATTTGATAAATTTCATTTCTAAAATTAAAAAATCAGATATAAAAATGAGGTCAATTATTTGGAGGTGGGAGCAGATGAGAAAGACCATCAGAGAGAAGCAGAGACTGAGTGAGCCACTGAATCAAGCTGCTGACTGTGCACTGCAGGGGGCTGTGGGGAATACTGCTGGCGTCCATGCCCTGGTCCCCTTTGGACCCATCGCCCTCCATTGCCTGTGTCACCTGCAAACAGCTCACAGTCATCCTCCCCTCTGGAGAACTGCCTTATCCGGCGGCGGCAGTCCCTGAGCTGTGCTCTTATACGCTTCTTACTGCCTATGTGAACAGCTGAGATGACAGTATGACAATGGACATTTTATCTCAATATGTTATTAAGTCTTCCAGAACTTAAGATAACTTCTATGAGCTTCGTCTGAGAAAACCTAACCAAGTGAGGGTTTTTTTTGGGGGGTGGGGGTGGGGAGGAAGAATTGGATTAAAAGTAGTTCAAAATGACTAAAAATAAACCCTAAACCCAAGAAAAGGATTTCCATCTCTTGCTATATGTCCCTATATGATCTCAATTGGCTGACGTCCTTAATATGAAACAAATACACCCTTTCCACAATTAGAACAATAACCATAAAAGTATAGAATGCCAAGAACCAGGAGATGTCAATACACTAAATGGTGTGTCCATCATCCATGGACAGAAGATCTGAAATCTGAAAGTGAGTGGGATCCCATGTGGAAGGGAAGCCAATTGCGCCTCACTAAAGAAGGTGCACCTGCCAGACACCCTCTACTACCTAGACCATGTTGCCCAGGGCACCTGTGCCCTGGTAAAGAAAAGCTGTAGCCAAAGACCCCTCACCTTGCTGCTTGGGAAACCATAGTAGCAACCGTATGTAGAAGTCCTTGCATTCGCCCAGATTCATGATACTGATATGTGGTTTAGAGAACTAGACAGAATTGGATGACTAGCCACTGTGGGCTGTGGGTAAATGATGTAACCTCTCGGGCCTTCAATTTTCTTGCAAGTAAACGTGAGGGGTGTTACTAAAGATTTCATTGAAATCAGGCTTTCCATGGGTCCCTATTAGGCACATAACAAAGGTAGAGCATTTTCACTGAGCTAACGTGGGTTTTGGTCTGGCCTTGACAGCAACACGCACTGCTCTGTCTGTCCAGGAACTACCTTCATGCGAAAAGAATGGGATGTACTGAGTGCATGGTGAGGCTGTTCTCAGTGCATGGGGGGCTGTGTGTATTGAGTGCATTGGGGCTGAAATGCATGCATGGAGGCCTGTACTGAGTGCATGGTGAGGCTATCCTGAGTGCTTGTGGGGCTATACTGAGTGCATGGTGAGGCTGTTCTGATTGCATGGGGGACTGTGCTGAGTGCATCGGGAGCTGTGTGTACTCGGTGTTTGGGGGCCTGTGTGTATTTACCACATGGGGGGGCAGTACTGTGTGCGTTGGGGGCTGTACCGATTGCATGGGGGGCTTTACTGAGTGCATGGTGAGGCTCTTGGAGTGCATGATGGGCTGTGTTTACTGAGTGCATTGGAGACTCTGGGTACTGAATGAATGGGGGGCTGTATTGAGTTCATGGCAGCTGTACTGAGTGCATGGTGAAGCTCTTCTGAGAGCATGGTGAGGCCATTATGAGTGCATGGTGGGCTGTGTGTACTGAGTGCGTGGGGGGGCTGTACTGATTGCATGGGGGTTGTGTGTACTGAATGCATGGGGTGCTGTACTGAGGTCTTGTGGGGCTGCTCTGCGTGCGTGGCGGGATCTACTGAGTGCATGGGTGGCTGTACTGAGTGCATTGTGGGCTGTGTGTACGGAGTTCTTGGGGGGCTGTACTGAGTGCATGCGGGGCTGTATTGAGTGCATGTGGTGCTGAGCTGAGTGTGTGAGGTGCTGAGCTGATCGCATGGTGGGCTGTACTGAGTGCATGGTAAGACTGTTCTGAGTGCATTAGGTGCAGTTTGTATGAGTTAATTGGGGCTGTACTGAGTGCATGGGGGTCTTTGTATAGTGAGTTCATGGGGTGCTGTATTGAGTACATGGTGAGGCTGTTATGACTGCATTGGGGGCTGAGTGTACTGAGTGCATGGGGGGCTTTGTGCTCTGAGTGCATGGTGGCTGCACTGAGTGCATGGGGGGCTGTTCTGAGTGCATGGGGGCTGTACTGAGTGCACGGTGTGATGTACTGAGTGAATGGTGAGGCTGTTTTGAGTGCATGGGGGGCTGTGTGTACTGAGTGCTTGAGGGGCTGTACTGAGTACATGGGGAACTTTGTGTACTGAGTGCGTGGCTGGAAGTACTGAGTGCATGTGGGACTGTTCAGAGTGCATGGGCGGCTGTACTGTGTGCATGCGGGGCTGTACTGAGTGCATGGTGAGGCTCTTCTTAGTGCATGCGGGGCTGTGTGTACTGAATGCATAGGGGCTTGTACTGAGTAGAACAGGGGCTGTCCTGAGGCGTAGTGAGGCTGTTCTGAGTGCATGGGGGGCTGTGTGTACTCAGTGCATGGGAGGTTGTACTGAGTGCATGGTCAGGCTGTTCTGAGTGCATGGGGGGCTGTGAGTACTGAGGGCATGCGGCCCTGTACTGAGTGCATGCAGGAATGTACTGAGTGCATGTGGGCCGAACTGAGTGCATGGGTGGCTGTACTGAGTGCATGTGAGGCTGTACTGAGTGATTGGGAGGCTGAAGTGAGTGCATTGTGAGCTGTACTGAGTGCAAGGTCAGCCTGTTCTGAGTCCATGGGTGGCTGTGTGTACTAAGTGCATGGGGGGCTGTACTGATTGCATGGGTGGCTGTGTGTATTGTGTGCATGAGGGGCTGTACTGAGTGCATGGTGAGGCATTTCTGCGTGCATTGTGTGCCATGTGTACAGAGTTCATGGGCGGCTGTACTGTGTTCAGTGTGCGCTGTACTGAGTTCATAGGGGCCTGTGTGTACTGAGTGCAAGTGGGACAGCACTGAGCACGTGGGGTGCTGTACTGAGTTCATGGGGGCCTGTACTGAGCGCATGGGTGGCTTTACTGAGAGCATGGGGGGCTCTAATGTGTGCATGGCTTGCTGTACTGAGTGCATAGGGAACTGTTCGAGTGCATTGGGGGCTATGTGTACTGAGTGTTTGGGGGGCTGTACTGAGTGTATGGTGAGACTGTTCTGAGTGTATAGTGGGCTCTACTGAGTGAATGGGTGGCTGTACTTAGTGCATGCTGAGTCTGTTCTGAGTGCATGGGGGGCTGTGTGTCTTGAGTGCCTAAGGGGCTGTACTGAGTGTATGGGGGGCTTTGTGTACTGAGTGCATGGCTGGCCATATGATTGCGTGGGGGGCTGTACTGAGTGCAGGGTAGGGCTGTTCTGAGTGCACGGGGGACTTTGTGTACTGAGTGCATAGGGGCTGTACCTTGTGCATGGGGGGCTGTGTGTACTTAGTGCATTGGGGGCTGTACTGAGTGCATGGTGAGGCTCTTCTGAGTGCATGGGGCCTCTGTGTACTGAGTGCATCTGTGCCTGTACTGAGTGCATGGGGGACTTTGTGTTCTGAGTGCATGGCTGGCTATACTGAGTGCATGGGGGACTGTTGGAGTACATGGGGGGCTTTGTGTTCTGAATGCATGGTTGCCTGTACTTAGTGCATGGCGGGCTATTCTGAGTGCATGCGGGCTGTAATGAGTGCATGGTGAGGCTGTTCTGAGTTCATGAGTGTCTGTGTATACTGAGTGCTTGAGGGGCTGTACTGAGTGCATGGGTGTCTTTTTGTACTGAGTGCATGGCTGGATGTACTCAGTGCATGGGGGGCTGTTCTGAGTGCATGGGGAGCTGTATGTAGTGAATGCATGGGGTCCTGTACTGAGTGCATGGGGGGCTGTACTAAGTGCATGGTGAGGCTCTTAGTGCATGGGTGGCTGTGTGTGCTGAGTGTGTGGGGGTCTGTACTGAGTGCATGGTGAGGCTGTTTTGAGTGCATGGGGGACTGTGTGTACTGAGTGCACTGGAGTCTGTGTTTTCTGAGTGCATGGGGGATGTACTGTGTGCTTGTACTGTGTGTGCATGGGGGGCTGTACTTAGTGCATGGTTAGGCTTTTCTGAATTCATGGGGGGCTGTACTGAGCGCACGGGCGGCTGTACAGGGTGCATGGTGAGGCTGTTCTTAGTGCATGTGGGTTGTGTTTCCTGAATGCCTAGGGGCCTGTACAGAGTAGATTGTGGACTGTCCTAAGTGCATGGTGAGGCTGTTCTGAGTGCATGGGGTGCTGTGTGTACTGAGTGCATGGTGGGCTGTACTGAGTGCATGGTGGGCTGTACTGAGCGTATGGGGGGCTGTACTGAGTGCATGGGGAGATGTACTGAGTGCATGGGGGACTGTACTCCTCAGCAGAGAGCCCCTTTCTTCCAGTTTATAATGTTCTATCTTTGCACATGCTGCAACATCCTTCACCACCCTGGAAGTGCAGCATCACTAAAATCTGACACTGTATTGAGGTTACAGGTTTGTTTTTGTGATACCCTGCCCAAAACTTTTTTCGTTAAAAAATTTTTTTTTGCATGTATGTATGTAACCATTTGAGAGCTTGTAGTTTCTTTTGTCCTCTGTCTATATATAAAGTAGCACAATCACTATAGCTTATATCACTAGCAGAGGTCAGAAATAATGTCTTGGAAAGAAATTCAATTCCCTTTGCTTACTCAGCCCAACCAGAGCAGCTGTACTTTTGCCTGATACAACATATTTGATGGCAAACAAACTGGTAGATGTTATCTCATGTAATTTCATGATGTTGTTTCATTAGTGGATCAAATAGACATTTACTGTTTCTCTCCCAGTTTCTCACCCACATCCTTACCCCCAAATTTATTCTTTTTCTTCCTCTTTACTATGTTGCTGGAAATATTTTGGCATTTTAACTTCCAGTAGTGCTGCATGTTTGAACATACATATTTGCTTTTTTCCCTCTGTAAATTCTATTAGCACAACAGTAACTTAACTAGCAATTAAAAAAATAAGACCTACTAATATAAAGACTGAAGTGGCAACTATACCACCAGAGGTTGGAAGATGGAAAATAGATGGATGGGAGGACCCTGACTTCTCAAACAAAAGAAATTTAAATTACAAGCCTGAAGTAGGGAAAGAGAAGATGCAATCCAGTTAATACCCCATAGACCTCCAACAGATTCAGGAATTGGTAGTGTAGGGTTTTCCTGGAGTGGGAGTGAAGACGGCACCAAGACAGTTTGGTTGGAAGTCTCTTAAGGAAGTTTGATTACAAGATCCTACTGTCACTCCATGTATCTGGGCAATTGCCCTTTTGCAGCCTGGTAAAATGCAAGAAATATAGTCATGGGAGAGGGTAATTGAGAGGTCTCTGGACTGGAGGGGTCTAGGCACAGCTGAGAGTAGAGTGGATATCACAGTGAAAAGAGCAAGGTTCAGGCTCGCACCTGGCATTTGCAGAGCCCAAAGCAAGAGTACCCAGGGGGACCATGGCTCCTGGCCTACCCTTGCCTCTCTTCTCACTCTATTTCCCTGCCTTACTGGCAGAGCCCTGAAGTGAGCTTGTGTGGAGACTCAGTCTTCTGTTGAAGCTCTGTTAAACTCCTTGGCCATCCCTTGGTTTCAGGGGGCCCATACACTGTGGGTGAAATTATTCACCCTAAAAAAAGGACAGAATGAGAGAAGAGACCCACATGGTTCCTGGAAGCAGGATTAAGGTCATGCGGACAAGAATTCTGAAGCATAGTCTAGAAATGACGGACAGGTCCCTTTGACCTTGGGGAAGGACGCTACAAAGAATGGCCAGAATAGGATCCTTTAAAGAATGTTGCCCAGGCTAAAGTGGTCGACTGTCCCGTACTGATTTTAACACACAGAATCCTGCATTACAGGAAATACCTCAGTCCTGAGCAAAGCATGATTACTGGTTACCCTTCCAGGCTTAAGGGTGAGACTATATTTGCATACTTAACTCTGAGACCCCCAGCCCTCTCTTCCCAGTTAGTTCCCAGAGTGTGGGTAGCAAGACCTGTCTTCCAGCCAGGAAATTAAAAGTTTATCTCTGAGAAAACTGACCTGTCCAAGAAGAAAGAGCTAAAGACTCTGACATTAAGGATTCCAGAGAGCTCCCTTAGATGCCTCTACAGTAAAGCCCAGAGTTGACAAAGCCCACCCACTGGCTCCAAGGCATCCAATCAGCGTTTCAGGACCCTAGGTATAAATATAAGCAGACAGCCTAGGATCAGTAGACAGTGGGGATACATTTAGCATGAAAGATTAAGGCCAAAATAAACGGGGGGGGGGGAACTACTTAGAAGGAAACATTATGCAAGGGGAAGAAATTTAAAAAGCATCTACATTAATATCTTCAGAATCCTAAAGGAAGATATTGCATTCTTGAATAAAAGAACAGAATATTATAGAAAGGAATCTTCAGATAATAAAAAGAGCTCTTAGAAATTGAAACATGAGAACAGACACAAAACTCCATGGAAGTCATGGAAAATAAAGTTGAGAATATCTGAACAAAAGGAAGAATAAAATGGCAGAGATGGAAAGTAAGAGAAAAAAAAAAAAAAGGAAAGGTAGAGTACCAGTCCAGGAGGTCTAAAAGACCAAAAAAGAAAAAAAAAGTTGGAATTTCAGACAAAGATATCAGAGAAAGAGAGGAGGAAATCATAATTCAAGAAATTCCTCAGAATAAAGGGATATAAATTTCCAGATTGAAAGAAGCCAGCAAGGGCCAAGCACAGTGGATGAGAATATTACTATGCCAAGACACTGGAGAAATGTAAAATGCATGGGGACAAATAGAAGATTTGACAAGAGAAAAAAATAGTCACAATTAAAGAATAAAAGTTGATAATGGTCTTGAACTTCTCATGGCCAACTCTAGACAGCTATAGATAACACTAGATGCTGTAGACAACACAGAATTGCCTTCATAATTTCAAAGGAAATTTATTTTCAAATAAAATTCTATACCTTAGCAACCTGTCACTTAATGTGAGGTTAGAATATTTTCAGACAGTCAAGGTGTCCAAAATTTTGCGTCAGGAACATTTTGGAGGATGTGCACAACCAAAGAAATAAAGAAACCAAAAAAAAAAAAAAAGATAGAGGGTTTAAAAACAGAGAACCCAACTTAGCGAAGAGATATAGGGAATCATCAGAAGGATGTTGATTTGCCAGGCACAAGGCAACTGTCCTGATGAAAGCATGATGCAGGGTTTTGGGAAAAACTTATTTGAAAAGATGAAATTATTGGATAATGACATATCTGAATAATTAAAAGGAGAGATAAATAAATTGGAGAATTTGAGGTTGCATTACTAAAAAAATACAGAGAGAATTAAAGAAACAAATGAAACAGATGATTATTGATTACAAATAAAACAATAGGTTCACAAGACATGGAAAGTAATTAAAGTATATCACAGGGAGGATCTGCAGAGAGCATTCCTATAATAATAATTGCATATTGTACTAATCCAAATTGGGATATAAACATCCTAAGAGGATGGGAAGAGGGGGGAAAGTGTCTTTGTTGGGGGATAAGGGAACAGTAAGATGCAGGAGAGATCATGCACGATCCATCACTTTCCCTAATAGGAAAACAACAGACAACACCCAAGACTGAAAATTAAGAGAAGGCAATATTAGCATGAAATTTTGAGCAATGTGGATGTCTAAACAAAAAGAATAGATGTAAAAGGATGCAAATATTTGCCTGTTGGAAGAGGACAGTGACTGCAGGGATGTAGGGAATTGCTGTTTCAAACATTGGAAAACTGTCTCATATTTTACTCTTTAAAATATGTACATGTATAACTTCATGAAATTACCCCCTCCAAAAAAGAACAAATTAGGGAATTTCTAAGTTGTAAACTAGTTTCCCTTTTATTCCATATTTTCTTTCTATTTAAAGATTTTTTATACAACCAATTTAATATGCTTTATTTAAATGGATTCAATGGTATTGACTAAAATAGCTGACAGCAAACCATAGTGGTACTATTTTAGCTTTGCATTATGTGTAGTTTATTAAATTGAAAGGAGTCCAATAATGTGGTTTTAACTTTTCATTAGGGAAAGTATGACATTTTTTTAAATGAAGTGTGATGTTTACTTTAATTACCTTTGAGTTCTTGAGCTGAATAAAGTTAAAATTTTGCATATTTGTAATTATAGAAAAGGCACAAGCCTCTTACATAGCCTCATCCACAAGAGGGCAGACAGCAGAAGCAAGAAGAACTACAGTCCTGCAGCCTGTGGAGTGAAAACCAATTCACAGAAAGAGACAAGATGAAAAGGCAGAGAGCTATGTATGAGATGAAGGAACAAGATAAAACCCCAGAAAAACAACTAAATGAAGTGGAGATAGGCAACCTTCCTGAAAAAGAATTCAGAATAATGATAGTGAAGATGACCCAGGACCTCGGAAAAACAATGGAGGCAAAGATCAAGAAGATGCAAGAAATGTTTAACAAAGACCTAGAAGAATTAAAGAACAAACACCCAGAAGAATTAAAGAAAAAACAGAGATGAACAATACAATAACTGAAATGAAAAATATACTAGAAGGAATCAATAGCAGAATAGCTGAGGCAGAAGAACAGATAAGTGACTTGGAAGACAGAATGGTGGAATTCACTGCTGCAGAACACATTAAAAAAAAAAAAAGAATGAAAATAAATGAAGACAGCCTAAGAAACTTCTGGGACAACGTTAAGTGCACCAACATTTGCATTATAGAGGTCCCAGAAGGAGAAGAGAGAGAGAAAGGACCTGAGAATATATTTGAAGAGATTATAGATGAAAACTTCCCTAACATGGGAAAGGAAATATCCGCCCAAGTCCAGGAAGTGCAGAGAGTCCCAAGCAGGATAAGCCGAAGGAGAAACACGCCAAGACACATAGTATTCAAACTGACAAAAATTAAAGACAAAGAAAAATTATTAAAAGCAACAAGGGAGAAATGAAAAATAACATACAAGGGAACTCCCATAAGGTTAACAGCTGATTTCTCAGCAGAAACTCTACAAGTCAGAAGGGAGTGGTATGATAAATTTAAAGTGATGAAAGGTAAGAAACTACAACCAAGATTACTCTACCCAGCAAGGGTCTCATTCAGATTTGATGGAGAATTCAAAAGCTTTACAGACAAGCAAAAGCTAAAAGAATTCAGCAGCACCAAACCAGCTCTACAACAAATGCTAAAGGAACTTCTCTGAGTGGGAAACATAAGAGAAGAAAAGGACCTACAAAAACAAACCGAAAACAATTAAGAAAATGGTAATAGGAACATACATATCAATAATTACCTTAAAGTGAATGGATTAAATGCTCCAACCAAAAGACACAGGCTCACTAAATGGGTACAAAAGCAAGACCCATGTATATGCTGTCTACAAGAGATCCACTTCAGACCTAAGGACACATTCAGACTGAAAGTGAGGGGATAGAAAAATATTTCATGCAAATGGAAATCAAAAGACAGCTGGAGTAGAAATACACATGTCAGATAAAATACACTTTAAAATAATGTTACAAGAGACAAGGAAGAACACTACATAATGATCAAGGGATCAATCCAAGAAGAAGATATAACAATTATAAATATATATATGCACCCAACATAGGAGCACCTCAATATATAAGGCAAATGCTAACAGCTATAAAAGAGGAAATTGACAGTAATACAATAATAGTGGGGGACTGTAACACTTCATTTACACCAATGGACAGATCATCCAAACAGAAAATTAATAAGGAAATACAAGCGTTAAATGACACAATAGACCAGATAGATTTAATTGATATTTATAGGACATTCCATCTGAAAGCAGCAGATTACACTTTCTTCTCAAGTGCACATGGAACATTCTCCAGGATAGATCACATCTTGGGTCACAAATCAAGCCTTGGTAAATTTAAGAAAATTGAAATCATATCAAGCACCTTTCCCACCAGAACACTATGATATTAGAAATCAGGTACAGGTTAAAAAACATAAAAATACACAAACACATGGATGCTAAACAATATGTTACTAAATAACCAAGAGATCACTGAAGAAATCAAAGAGGAAATAAAAAAATACCTAGAGACAAATGACAATGAAAACACGATGATCAAAAACCTATGGGGTGCAACAAAAGCTGCTCTAAGAGGGAAGTTTCTAGTAATACAATCCTACCTCAAGAAACAAGAAAAATCCAAAATAAACAATTGAATATTACACCTAAAGGAACTAGAGAAAGAAGAACAAACAAAACCCAAAGTTAGTCAAAGGAAAAAAATCATAAAGAGCAGAGCAGAAATAAATGAAATGGAAACAAAGAAAACAATAGCAAAGATCAATAAAACTAAAAGGTGTATTTTTGAGAAGATCAACAAAATTGATAAACCTTTAACCAGACTCATCAAGAAAAAGAGGGAGAGGACTCAAATCAATAAAATTAGACATGGAAAAGGAGATGTTACAATGGACACCACAGAAATACAAAGTATCATAAGAGACTACTGCAAGCAACTCTATGCCAATAAAATGGACAACTGGGAAGAAATGGACACATTTTTAGAAAGGTATAACCTTCCAAGACTGAACCAGGAAGAAATCGAAAATATGAACAGACCAATCACAAGCAATGAAATTGAAACTGTGATGAAAAATCTTCCAACAAACGAAATCCAGGACCAGATGGCTTCACAGGTGAATTCTATCAAATATTTAGAGAAGAGCTAACACCCATTTTTCTCAAACTCTTCCAAAAATTTTCAGATGAAGGAACACTCCCAAACTCATTCTACGAGGCCACCATCACCCTGATACCAAAACCAGACACAGATACGGCAAAAAAAGAAAATTACAGACCAATATCATTGATGAATATAGATGTAAAAATCCTCAACAAAATACTACCAAACAGAATCCAACAACACATTAAAAGGATCATACACCATGATCAAGTGGGATTTATCCCAGGGATGCAAGGATTCTTCAATATATGCAAATCAATCAATGTGATACACCGTATTAACAAATTGAAGCATAAAACCCATATGATCATCTCAATAGATGCAGAAAAAGCTTTTGACAAAATTCAACACCCATTTCTGGTAAAAACTCTCCAGAAAGTCATCATAGAGGGACTCTACCTCAACATAATAAAGGCCATATATGACAAATCCACAGCAAACATCATTCTCAATGGTGAAAAGCTGAAAGCATTTCCTCTAAGATCAGGAAAAAGACAAGGATGTCCACTCTCACCACTATTATTCAACATAGTTTTGGGAGTCCTAGCCACGGCAATCAGAGAAGAAAAAGAGTAAAAGGAATACAAATTGGAAAAGAAGTAAAACTGTCACTGTTTGCAGATGACTTGATACTATACATAAATAATACTAAATATGCTACCAGAAAACTACTAGAGCTAATCAATGAATTTGGTAAAGTTGCAGGATACAAAATTAATGCACAGAAATCTCTTGCATTCCTATACACTAACAAGGAAAGATCAGAAAGAGAAATTAAGGAAACAATCCCATTCACCATTGCAACAAAAAGAATAAAATACCTAGGAATAAACCTACCTAAAGAGGTAAAAGGCCTGTACTCAGAAAACTGTAAGACACTGATGATTTTTTTGAACATCTTTATTGGAGTATAATTGTTTTACAATGTTGTGTTAGTTTCTGCTGTATAACATAGTGAATCAGCTATACATACACATATATCCCCATATCCCCTCCCTCTTGTGTCTCCTCCCATCCTCCCTATCCCTCCCCTCTAGGTGGTCACAAATCACGGAACTGATCTCCCTGTGCTATGCAGCTGCTTCCCACTAGCTATTTTACATATGGTAGTGTATATATGTCAATGTCACTCTCTCACTTCATCCCAGCTTGCCCTTCCCCCTCCCCATGTCCTCAAGTCCATCCTCTACATCTGTGTCTTTATTCCTGTCCTGCCCCTAGGTTCAAATAAACAAACAAATAGAACAGATAGAAAGCTTGAAAATAGACCCATGATACATAGAACTTGAAGTACAAAAAAGGCAGCACTACAAATGTGGCAAAGCCATCTTCATGAGGAAAGAATAGATTGCTTAGAAATTATGTTGATAAAACTGGTTTACAATATGAAGAAAAATTAAGTTAAATTCCTACCTTACACTAAATACAAAGGTAAGTTTCAGAGAGTGGTAGATATAAATGGAAAAGTAAAACAGTGAGGCTAATGGAAGAAGAAGCAGGAGAATATCTTTGTGTCTTAGGATGGGGAAATGTTTCTTAAACAAGATCCAAAAATACAAAACTTAAATCACTAAGATGTATACTTTAAATATCTTACAATTTTATTTGTCAATTATACCTCAATGAAGCTGATTTTTTTAAAAAAATGGAAAAAAAAGACACTGATGAAAGAAATAAAAAATGACACAAACAGATGGAGAGATATACCATGTCCTTGGATTGGAAGAATCAATATTGTGAAAATGACTATACTACTCAAAGCAATCTACAGATTCTGTGCAATTCCTATCAAATTACCAATGGCATTTTTTACAGAACTAGAACAAAAAAATCTTAAAATTTGTATGGAGATGCCAAAGACCCTGAATAGCCAAAACAATCTTGGGGAAAAAAAAAACAGAATTGGAGGAATCAGACTCCCTTACTTCAGACTATACTACAAAGCTACAGTAATCAAGACAATATGGTACTGGCACAAAAACAGAAATATGGATCAATGGAACAGCATAGAAAGCCCAAAGATAAATCCATGTACTTATGGTCAACTAATATATGACAAAAGAGGCAAGGATATACGATGGAGAAAAGACACTTTTTTCAGTAAGTGTTGCTGGAAAAACTGGACAGCTACATGTAAAAGAATGAAATTAGAACATTTCCTAACACCATACACAAAAGTAAACTCAAAATGGATTACAGACCTAAATGTAAGACCAGATACTATAAAACTCTTACAGGAAACATAGGCAGAACACTCTGACATAAATCACAGCAAGATCTTTTTTGACCCACCTCCTAGAGTAATGGAAATAAAAACAAAAATTAAAAACCGGACCTAATTAAACTTAAAAGCTTTTGCACAGCAAAGGAAACTATAAGCAAGATGAAAATACAACCCTCAGAATGGGAGAAAATATTTGCAAATGAATCAAAGGACAAAGGATTAATCTCCAAAATATGTAAACAACTCATGCAGTTCAATATTAAAATAAAAAACAACCTAATCAAATAATGGGCAGAAGACCTAAATAGACATTTCTTCAAAGAAGACATACAGTTGGTCAAGAAGCACATGAAAAACTGCTCAACATCACTAATCATTAGAGAAATGCAAATCAAAACTACAATGAGATATCACCTCACACCAGTTAGAATGGGCATCATCAGAAAATCTACAAACAACAAATGCTGGAGAGGGTGTGGAGAAAAGGGAACCATCTTGCACTGTTGGTGGGAATGTAATTTGATACAGCCACTATGGAGAACAGTATGGAGGTTTCTTAAAAAACTAAATATAGAATTACCATATGACCCAGCAATCCCACTACTGGGCATATACCCAGAGAATACCATAATTCAAAAAGACACATGCACCCCAATGTTCATTGCAACACTATTTACAACAGCCAGGTCATGGAAGCAACCTAAATGCCTATCGACAGATGAACAGATTAAGAAGATGTGGTACATATATACAATGGAATATCACTCAACCAGAAAAAGGAATGAAATTGGGTCATTTGCAGAGACGTGGTGGACTTAGAGACTGTACTACAGAGTGAAGTAAGTCAGAAAGAGAAAAACAAATACCATATATTAACGCATATATGTGAAATGTAGAAAAATGGTACAGATAAATCGGTTTGCAAAGCAGAAATAGAGACACAGGTGTAGAGAACAAACCTATGGACACCAAGGGGGGAAAGCAGGGGGTGGTGGTGGTGGTGGGATGAATTTGGAGATTGGGAATGACATATATACACTAATATGTATGAAATAGATAACTAATAAGAACCTGCTGTATAAAAATATAAATAAATAAAATTTAATTTACAAAAAGAATTATAGGAAAAATTGATCTTCTAATCAATAGAATATTGATTGTAAGCATGCTAGATTGATTGTGCAAATGTCCCTAGTTCTTCATCTTTCCTACATGAATCCTCTATGTAATGTGTCTTTGTAGCAACCCCCATTGACAGATGGAGTCTCTTTCTTCACCCTGGAATCTGAGCTGGCCTTGTGATTTACTTGGCCAACAGAATGGAAGTGATGGTGTGCATGTTCTGAGGGAGCCATGGATGCTTCCACACTTTCTCTTGGACCCTACCACTTCCATGAGAACAAGCCAGGCTATTTGGTGGGACATTGGAAGACAACATGGATGAGAACTCGTTAGTCTTAGCCAAGGCCATGTTAAAACATCCTGCAGCCAAGTAGGTGAGGCAGCCTGGCTTAGGTCAGCAGAAGTGTCAACCCAACCAACTGTTGACTGTAGAGACAGGAGTGAAACCAGATGCAACCAGAACTTTCTAGCTCACCTGAGATCTCAGAGTAATAATAATAAAAAAAAATTGTTGGTCTTTAAGCCACTAAATTTGGAGGTGTTTTTTTACACAGTACTAGCTAACTGATAAGCTAAGAATTATCAACTTGAACTGTATATAAGTAGTCAGCTTTCAAAGAATTAGAACTTAAGTTAAAAATAGCATCTTTAAGAAGAAACTACATATTCTAAGTACGGAAAATAATCTTAAAATGAAAGCATTTCTTCTGCTTTCCTAAGTGTATATATGCACAATTGGGAAGAGCAACCGAGGAGAGATGAGTTGACCTGTATATAGAAGGAGAAAAATTGCTTTAGGCTTAGGGAGAGGTTAACAAGACTAGCTCCTAAAAGGGCAAGAGTAGAAAGAAATCAGAATGGTGAGTGTCCAAGTTGGGATTCCATAAAAGGACTGAGATGTTTAAGATGTAATTTTTAGTTGTTTTCTGTGGGATATAAAATGTAACATGTTAACCCTCACAACTTATGGTCCCTATGAACTTTCAGTAAAATCTATAATACTTACTCATGCTTTTATGTGACCAGATCCTATATAATTAATTGCAAGGTGTTACAAATTTCCAATCGAGGTTATTAGTGGTGGGAGGACATTTTTTAAAGGACCCAGAAATCAGATGTGGTGGTACCCATCAAAGTGAAATTCCCCCAAATAAAATTACATTAGGAGAGAACTTTGAACTTATTGAAACTGTGAACAAATTTTACCCAGACCACTAAAGGAAGGGAGCCCAACCAATTTCTCAGTTACATAAGGCATCATACAAGGATGTGGGGTATATGGAACTTCCCTGGTGGTCCAGTGGTTAAGACTCTGCGCTTCCACTGCAGGGGGTGCAGGTTCAATTCCTGGTCAGGGAATTAACATCCCACATGCCACACGGTACAGCCAAAAAAATGTCGGGTATAAGAGAAAATATAGTAGAAGTTAAACATACCTGTACTATAGGACCCAACAATCCCACTACTAGGTATTTACCCAAATGAAATGAAAACCTGTATTCACCTGTATTCCAAAACCTGTACAACAGGAACAGTGAGAATTTATAGCCAGGGAGCAGGATGGGGCTCAGTGGATGGACAATTACTAAGATAATGATAATATATCAAACTTATAGTCGTCCCAGACTGGAAACAACTCAAATATCCTTCAGCTGGAGTGTTGGTAAACAAACTGCTGTATATCCATAAAATGGAATACTACGCAGCAATAAAAAGGAATGAACTGCTGAAACATGCAGCAACATAGATGAATCTCAAATACACTAAGTGAAAGAAGCCAGACTCAGAAGGCTACTGTATGACTCCATTTATATAACACTTTTGCAAAGACAAAACTATGGACAGAAAATAGATCCGTGGTTGCCAGGAGCTGGGGATTTGTGTAGAGACTGACCAGAAAGGGATGTAGGAGAATTTTTTGAAGTAAATGACGTGGCCTCCTTATTGACATTGAAGGTGGCTACATGACTACGTACATCTGTCAAAACTCGCAGAACTGTACACAAAAAAGGGAGAATTATACTTTATTTTTTTTAAATGGATAAAAATGTATTTAAGTTGAGACTTTAACCTGAAAGAATTCTCAATCTACTTCTGGAGAGCAGACACTATTGTTATAAAATTATCAATGATACAAGCATAATTGCACTAAAAATTTCTTGAAGTTTATGGGTATGAATTGACAAGGCAAAAAGAGATTTCTGGACCAGAAAAGATTAAGGAATCATAAAAGTATTGGTTGAATTTAAACTGGCTCTAAATGAAGGGTGGGGATTCATAAATGGGAAAAGAGAAAAGTAACCAGAAAGGCAGTATTTTATTCTTGCACCAGGAAGGAAGCCAGTGGGTCTGGAATGAGATACATACGGTTGTGGGGTTATTACTGTTAATAGAAACTGATGCTGCAGTAATCTTGGCATTCTCCCTTGCCAAGCCCCTTTGTCTGAAGCAATTCTCCAGAATGGTCTCCGTGACACTGAGGACACCCAGGTAACTGCTTCTTTCCATATCTATGTAATTCAAAATTGACTTTATTTGGAGACCTCAATTTGCAAGGGTTACATGGGAAATTTGCTTCAAAATCAGGATCCAAAGAGACAAAACTTGAGACTTTGAGAGCAAAGACTTGTTTTACATTGAGATTTCCCTCCAAATGATAAAATAATAAAAATGAGGGGAGGAGAATTAAGAAATCCAGATGGATCAAGTTTTCTTAGGCTGAGACAATTATCAGTGGCAAAGGAGGAAAAATACATATTTCAGTTAAAACTTATTCTAGAGAATATGTTCATTTATATTGAAGAATTCCAGGTGACAGAATAAAATCCTACTTGGGAAGATAGTATGTTGTCATTTTTAAATTCTCTTTTATTTGTTATGATAATTATCTGTTTCTATTCAGCATAATTTTGTATTTCCACCTAGTTTAGAGGTTAATTTATTGAGTGTTCTTACCCTGGGCTTATACACGTGAGTTGGAAATTATCCAGTATATCTCAAACTCTAAATGGTTTGGACAGCTCTTCTAATCAGCTTCAGAGTAAAGATTTGTGCCAAGCAAAGCTGGCTGTTGCTCTTTGAAAATGCATTCTCAGTTTGGGTATGCCCCCATGAGCTTTGGTGAGAACAGGATGTTTTCCTGTAATGATAATAGACAATGCCATTTCCAGGAATGTCTGGGTTTGGTAATTTAAAGGAGCAAATGGCCCCACAGTTGCATCATAAGATTTTCATTCTCATTAAATACTCAGGGCCAAAAATCAAGCAGAGTGAGCTGCAGGGAAATCAGGCAATTTATATAAAGCAAAAATAAGTACTGCCTCATTAGCTATTTTTATTATTAATTTTAAATGTCTAGCAGTTTTTCCTAGGCCAAGGAGTAGCCAAAATAATTGCACAGTACCCTGGGATTTGTATTTTAGCTCTTTTTGGTAAATTCTGAGCGATGCTTGTTAGACTGGAATTTAGCAGTAGCATCATTCAGTAGCATATAACATCTACTGCCAGCTGGAGACAGAATGCTGTAACAGGCAAAGATGTGCAGAGTGGGCGGGCCCTAGGAATGGTATCAAGGTTAATTAGTTTAACTTGGAAGTTTTGATGATTATCAGACAGACAAATCTCAAAAGATTTCATAGGCAAGATTTTAGTCCTCAATGATATTCTATGATGATAATCCTGGAAATTATCGTTGACAGCATTTAGAATGAGGGTTTTAGGGCAAAATCTAACAGTTTGAATAACTGTTGACAGCATTTTCCTTGGTACATCATGCATTTTTTTCACTTACAAGAGCATTGCAACTTGCAAAATATTCAAACAATATAAATACATGCAGGGTAAAAATCAGTCTCCTCTCCAACCTCATTATCCCAAAGTAATCATTGGTAAAAATGTTATGTATATTCTTCTAGAATCTTTCACACACATTCACCACACACACACCAAATAACCAATGTAGATATTACTGAGATGTTTTGTAGAGGAATGGGGATAGATATGTTACATGAATGTTTTATTTTTCGAAAAAAGGATCATTCTCTATAGTTCTGCAACTTGCTTTTACATTTACTAAATTCATGGACATTTTCCATGTCCATCTTCATAAATATAGTTCTCAAAAAATCTGTATAAAATCCTATAACATGATTGTACAATTTAAATATTGCCTTTCTAATGAACATTTAAATTATTTCTAATTATCTGACATCAAACCATGATACAATAAACACTTTATACATGTCTCTTTGTGCAAGTTTAGGTATTGCTGAAGGACAGATTACTGGATGAAGTACTGTTGGGTCAAAGGATTTTAAATATTGATTGATAATAACAAGTTGCCCTCCAAAAAGGGCAGGGGAAACCTGAATAAAATTTCTCCCTCACCACAGGTTAATAGGTCAATGAGAGTTCCTTCTTCCTGCCAGTATTAGATACTATTTATTATTTCAGTCAATCTGATTTTTTTAACTTGTAAAGTTCTTCCCTGATTGCTAATGAGGAGGAACATTCTTTTATAGTATATAAGTTTTTAAAATTTCGTTTTCTGTGAATTATTTTTGGTTATCAATTCGTCATCCTTTTCTTATTGATTCATAGGAACCCTTTGCATATTAGGTGTTGTGGTCAGTTGACTCACTTAACTTTCATCCCAACCCACTTCTTGCATGCAAAAGTGGGCAGGTAAACACCAGATTTCCCAGATATTTCTGAAACTTGGGTACTGAACATCATTTAGGAGCCACCAATCAGATGCACTTGCAGAGTATGTTGCTCAGAAGAGATGGAAGAGGCAGGGCCCAGGACACTTATTTCACAGATGTCACTTGTGGAGGTGGTATGGCTTTGGAATCAATGGCTGTAGTTCAACTTTCTAATCTGTATACATCTTCTTGGTTCATCTGCTAACTTTATTAATGAAGGCAATTCTCCTCATTTAGACAAATGGAACATGGATTTCTATCAGCAGTAGTAACAACAGAGTCAGGGTTTGTTAGCTTCCTGAAGCAGCCACAGAGGTAGCTTCCCAGATCATACCTGGGGCAGAGTAGTTTTGAGGCTGGACATAATTTATTTCTTTTTTTAAATTTATGTTTTATTGAAGTAACATTGCTTTATAACATTGCATTTCATGTCCACATTATATTTCTACTTCTGTATATACCACAGTGTGCTCACCACCAAAAATTTAGTTTCCACCCATCACCATACAGTTGATCCCCTTTTACCCATTTCCCCTCCCTCCAACCTTTCTCCTCTGGTAACCACTACTCTTTTCTCTGTATCTACATGTTTGGTTTTGTTTGGCTTGATTTGTTCATTTATTTGGGTTAGCTGTTGTTTGTTTGCTTTTTATATTCCACATGTAAGTGACATCATATAGTATTTGTCTTTCTCCATCTGACTTATTTTACCTAGCGTAGCACCCTCAAAGTCCATCCATGTTGTCGCAAATGACAAGAGTTCATCTTTTTTATGGCTGAATGATATTCCATTGTGTGTGTGTGTATATATATATATATATATATATATATATATATATATATATATATACACACACACACATTATATATGGAATGAATATCTATTCATTCATTGACAGGCACCTAGGTTGTTTCCATATCTTGGCTGTTGTAAATAATGCTGCAGTGAATGTAGGGGTGCATGTATCTTTTCAAATTAGTATTTTCATATTTTTTGGATAAATACCCAGAAGTGGGATTGCTGGATCATATGGTAGTTCTATTCTAAATTACTTGAGAAATTCATTTTGCTGACGGTTTCCTTTACAGTGCAGAAGCATTTTAGTTTGATGCAGCTCCATTTGTTTATTGTTACTTTTGTTTCCCTTGACTGAGGAGACACATCTACAAAGATATTGCTAAGACTGATGTCAAAGAACTCATTCCTCATATTTTCTTCTAAGAGTTTTATGGTTCAAGTCTTTAATCTATTTTGAGTTGATTTTTGTGTGTGGTGTGAGATAGTGGTCTTGTTTCATTTTTTGCATGTGACTGTTCGGTTTTCCCAACACCATTTATTTGAAAATACTATTCTTTTTCCATTGTATGTTTTTTGCACCTTTGTTGTAAATTTATGCCATATATGTGTAGGTTTATTTCTGGGCTCTCAATTATGTTCCACTGATTTATGAATCTATTTTTCTGCCAATTTTATATTGTTTTGATTACTCTAGCTTTGTAATATAGTTTGAAATCAGGAAGCGTGATACCTCCAGCTTTGTTCCTTTTTTTCTCAGGATTGCTTTGGCAATTTGAGCTCTTCTGTAGTTCCATATGAGTTTTAGAGATTTTGTTCTATTTCTGTGAAAAAATGTCCTTGGGATTTTAGTATGGATTGTATTGAATCTGTAGATTGTTTTAGGTAATATGAACATTTAGCAATGTTATGTCTTCCAATCAATGATCATAGAATATCATTCCATTTATTTATGTCATCTTCAATTTCTTTCAACAATGTATTATAGTTTTCAGTATATAGGTCTTTCATCCTCTTGGATAAATTTATTCCTAGGTATTTTTTCTTTCTTTGCAATTGTAAATGGGATTATTTTCTTAATTTCTCTTTCTGCTAGCTCACTGTTAGCATACATAAATGGAACAGATTTTTGTACGCTGATTTTGTATTATGTATCTTTACCATATTTGTTTATTATTTCTAATAGTTTTTTTGTGGAGTCTTTAAAGTTTTCTATACCATGTTATCCAAATAGTAAAAGTTTTACTTTTTTCTTTCTAATTTGGATGCCTTTTATTTCTTTTTCTTGCCTAATTGCTCTGACTAAAACTTCCAGTACTATGTTGAATAAGAGTGGGCATCCTTGTCTTGTTCCTGATTTTGGAGGGAAAGTTTTCAGTTTTTTATCATTGAGAATGATGCATTATGTTGAAGCATGTTATTTTTATACCCATTTTATCAACAATTTCTTTTTTTAAATTGTTGTTGAATCTTGTCAAATGTTATTTCTGAGATGATCATATCATTTTTATTCTTCATTTTGTTAATGTAGTGCATAATGTTGATTGATTTGTGGTTGTTGAACTATCCTTGCATCCCTGGAATAAATCCCACTTGATTGTGGTGTATGATCCTTTTAATGTAGTGTTGTATTCCGTTTGCTAATGTTTTTTTGGGAGATTTTTGCATCTATGTCCATTAGCCTATACTTTTCCTTTTCTGTGTTGTCTTTGTCTGGTTTGGATGTCAAGGTAATGTTGGCCTCATAAAATGAATTAGGAAATATTCCCTCCTCTTCAAATTTTGGAAGAGTTTGAGGAGGATAGTTATTAAATCTCCTTTGAATGTTTGGTAGAATTCACCAGTGAAGCCATCTGGTCCTGGACTTTTGTATTTGGGGAGATTTTTGATTACTCTTTCAATCTCTTTATTAGTGATCAGTCTACTAAGATTTTCTATTTCTTCATCTTTCTGTCTTGGGATGTTGTATGATACTAAGAATTTGTCCATTTCTTCTAGTTTTTTCTATTTGTTCGTGTTTCGCTGTCCAGAGTATTATTTTATAATCCTTTATATTCTGTGTTATCCATTGTTATTTCTCCTCTTTCATTTCTGATTTCATCCGTGAGAGCCTTCCCTTTTTTCTTAGTGAGTCTAGCTAAAGGCTTGTCAATTTCCTTTATCTTTTCAAGGAACCAACTCTTAGTTTGATTGATCTTTTCTATTTCATTTATTTTCACTATGATTTTTATTGTTTCCTTCCTTCTACACTCTTTGAGCTTTGTCCTTCCTTTTCTAGTTCTTTCAGGTAAAACATTAGATTGTTTATTTGAGATTTTTCTTTTTCTTGAGGTAGGCCTGTATAACTATAAATTTCTCTCATTGAATTACTCCATGACACCTATTTTGAATTCTCTATCATATTGCAATATTCCATGCTTTTAAGTTTGGCCTCTGGAGAATTGTCATTTTCTTTTGTGATACAGTATTACTGTGATTCTTCATGGTGCTTGATGAGTTCTTCTTCTGCTGGTGCATTTGAAGTAGCAAGCATCTTTCTTCTTTAGGTAAAGCTTTTTAATTTTTTTTTTTTTTTACTTGTTTCTAAAGATTTAACAGGTTAGAAATTAGAGGACTTCCTTTTGTTTTTCAGTAGGTGGCACAACAGCACAAGTTTTTAGTTTTTCTTACCTGAGAGACCTCTGGTTATATTTGAGAGTCCACATTTTCCACCCTCCACCACCTCTGTCAGTGCCCTCATTACCAGTGCTTGTGCCTCCGGGGTTATTGGTGCCTTGCGGCTGACTCTCCAGTACCACTAGTGTTGCTGCCTGGGGTATCAGGATGGTGGACTTTTCTGCCAGGTCCAGGATCTCCTGAGTCACAGCCTCCACCACTGTGATGGGAGGTGGAGGAGGCTGGAGCAACCAGGGACATGTGGGCACCTCTGCCATGTCTGGTGTTGTTAGGTACATGGACTCTGCTGCTGTGGGTGGGGCTCAAGGGGTCTGAGTAATGGGTGCCTCTGTGACTGGAGGGATGGGGTCTCAGGTCCACTGCCAGTGCTGCCCAGTTACTTGTGGCCATGTGCATTGTTGTAGCAAGGAGACTGAAGTCATTTGTACCACCTCCCCTGCTGCTACCAAGTTCTCTGGGGCTGCAGTCTCAGCTGCTGCAGCTGGGGCATCCAGGACTGGAGACACTGCTTCCACTGTTCCCCTGCTTCCATCTCCTCTATGTGTTCCAGTCCTCCTACATTTAGATGCACAGATTTGCAGGATTTTCAGCATGCTGGTATGTAAGGCAGAGTCATGTTTCTGAATTGTGAATGTTTTACTGGTTGTAGATTGAGGGGGAGGGATAAAGGGAGCATCTCACTCCACCATGATGCTGATGTCCCCTGGAAATAACTTCTACTCTTCTAGCTCCTGTGTTGATTTTGTTTATATCCTGTTCCCCATATTAGATTGTTTTCAACCTAAAACATCTTGTATGGATTTGCTGCCTGCAACTGAAACCTGAATATTACAGAAATAGTATCTGTTTTTAACTTTTCTGTATGTTATATATTTTCTTCAAATCTGTCATTCATCTTATAAGTTTAAATTTACAGAAGATTAAAAACATTTTTACAAAACCAAATCTGGCTATCTTTACCTTTATGAATTTTAAGTTTTGCATAGGAAAACTTCCTAACCTCTGCTATATTTCCTTGTACTTCTAGAAATTTATTCCACCTGGATTTTATATTTTATGGTATGTGTAGGTAATCATTTTATTTTATTGCCCAAAGTGAATGGATTATTGGTCCAACAATAATTTATTTAATAGTCTAACTTTCCCCCATTGAATTGAAATGTCACCTCTAAAGAATAATATTTTCTCATTTATCATGAGTCTCTTTCTGAATTCTGTTCCATTAGTTATTTTTTTTCTATTCCTGCTCAAACACCACAACATTTTATAACCTTAAAATATAACTTTGATTTTAATTTAATAATAATTATATTAAATAATAATGACTATAAATTTACATAACTAGTCAAGTAACTAGAGTAGCAAGAAACAGAACTTCAGTGTCTGACAACTCCTTGAGGTCAATACCATATTTTATTCGTATTTGTATTTAAGAAGACTACAATGATGCCCGCATATGACAAATATTTTTTGAGTGAACAAATCAAACAATTCATCTCTTTTATATAAATCACACAAAATTATAAAATTAACAATCTGATTATTGTTAGTGACTATATTTTGCAGCACATTTTATACTAAGTGATTGTTCAAATCATATCAAGTTCTTGTGATCTTTTATTCAATCATGCTACCTATTAGAAAAGCAGAGGTTAGAAAATCTTTACATATAAATTTTTGTGAGTATCATTAATGGTAAAACCATAAAGAGTCAATAAGAGAACAAAAAAGACTAAGCATCTGTCAAGGAAAATGAAAATAATCTGTCAGATCCCTCAAAATTTGGAGTATTGTGCCATTAGCAAAATTTTTGAAGATAATTCAGTAATGGTAATGACTATCATGATGGGGTTAGGTTAAAAAAGAAGAAAATGCAGAATATATTATGATAAGTAGTCAAGGAGGAATTACTGCAAAGTGTTGTATGTATGTGGAAAAGCATTAGAAAAGAAAATTGGAAAATAATGGACTGTTTTATTGTGGAGGTAATGGGACTATATGTAATTTATAAAAATTTTTTATTGGAATATAGTTGATTTACAATGTTGTGTTGTTTATTTTTATTAATCTTGGCTTAATAGTACTTATACCAAAAAAAAAATTTAAGCATATTCAAGGACATTGGCTAAAGAAAAAAAACAAAACAAAACTGTAGAGTTATAGACAATCTCATAGTCTGAGTTTCATAGAAAATAAAGCCCAAGGCAAAACTTAGGTGCTAGAACCTGTTTCTCCATACCTTCAACCTGGGCTGGCCTTTTAAACTTTCATTAGCCTATAGAATGTGACAAAACAATTTTGTACCAATTTAGACTGCAAGAGGCCTTGCATGCTTCCACGCTCTCTCTCTGTCTCTCTCTCTCTCCCTCTCTCTCCAAACCCTTGCCTCTCTATGTGAACAAACGAGGGCTAGCTTGGTGTCTGATGACCCAGTTGTCCTAATTCTGTACCAGCCAACAACCAACCAACTGCAAGAAGCAGCGTCACTTCCTTGATCTACTGCTGACTGTATATGCATAAGTGTGCCCAGCCAAGACTAGAATAACCATAACTATTCAATTCAGCCCAGCCTAAAATGCTAACCCACTGAATCAAGGGCTAAGTACATAACTGTTGTTTTAAGCTACTAAACTTTAGAGTAGCTTTTATGCAGCAATAAATAACTATTTTATGCAGCAACAACTGACAGAGTGATCTTGCAAGTGAGGAGATCACACTTAAGAAAACCTGAAAAGGTTCATATTTTTAAAAATCCAGGGCACTCTAAATGTGCAGCCTTGCCTATACATTGTATCTTCGAACTGAAAAGTGTTGCTGCAAATTAGTTCTCTAATTAGTCAAATTCCAACATAATGAGTTTTCCAAAAATCTTTCTTTTAAAAGTAATACATGATACTGGCAAGAAGCCTTGATTGCTTTTTGTACTGGAAGTGTTAATAACCTGTTCCCTTGCTTTTCATTCATTATTGCTTAATTTCCTGTGCCGTGGGTGGATTGTTTTTTCATAACAATGAAACTTGATGGAAATGTTTACTTAAATCTGTCATCCCAAACAATGGACATATGTTACCAGTCTTATAGGCAGAGAGAAATTGCTCTCCATCTCTAGAAAAAATACTCATATGAAGAACTATGACTTACTTAAAGCTGTAACACAGGTCTAATGGAAGCATTATTAGGAATTTGAATCATAATTGCTCCAGTATTTTCAGAATACAGTTGAAAGTTTTCCTTTTGCTTTAGAACTATGTGATGAGGTTTGTACTTCTGACCTCTGGCTGGGTGAGAAAAATGAAGACCAATCATGTCAAGACCCAATTAAAGGCAATAAGAAGACACCTTAAAGTGTTCTTCCTAATTAGTTCTAGGTAAGTACTTAAAGATGGAAGAGGAGTGCTATAAACAGCTGCTCAGAAATGTAAGTATCAGAGTCAAGCTCTATATTTTTCACTTCATAGCATAGCAAAATATGTAAGTGGATTTTTATTAACTCAGCAACAAAGTTGGTACAAATTACACTGAAGTGTTTGCATCTCAATCTTGCTTCACATCAGGGTGTCTCAGTCTTGGCACTATCGACATTTGGGGCCAAGTAAGTCTTCGTGTGGAGGCTGTCCTGTGCACTGTGGGATGGTGCGCAGAATCCCTGGCCAGTACCAGCTAGATGCCAGTAGCCCCTCTGCACAATTGTGACAACCAGAAATGTCTCCAGACATTGTCAGATGTCCCCTGTGACATAAAAGTACCCCTCATTCAGAATCACTGCTCCAAATCAATATCTTTATGTGGTCCCTAGGGTTATGTTGTGGTTCTTTGAGGGCTGCTGCAGAAAATTATGGGGAAACCAAGCAAGTAAAACCCCAGTTTCCCCAGTTATACTTCAACCAGAGATGCTCTAGCTTTGTTTGTTCATATAGTAAGTCAGGCTTTATTGAACAATCTGAAAATAAACTAATGCTAAATCAAAAGTGTTTTGTAAAAATCCCTCTAAATCTAATGTTAGTACAAAGATTCAGATACTGGTAACTAAAAATCACTTTTCCAAAAAAGGTATCTAAAAAGTATGCAAAAACCTATCATATTCTAACACTGTCGATTATCCACCTTATGAGAAAATATTTGGCCATGTAATAACCATGACAGCAACATCATTTATAGTCAATATCTCTAAGAATAAATATAGCCACTTCTTAAGAATTTGAGTTGTGATTCCTATCCTGAAAAGGGATGCCACTGGTCACAAAATAGGCTGATCAAGAGAGTATAGAGGGTTAGCAAACCCATTACAACTGCTACCTACTACATATTACCAGAAAAAGAAAATTAACGAAATGAGAGAGTGGCATTGACATATATACACTATCAAATGTAAAATAGCTAGCTAGTGGGAAGTAGCTGCATAGCACAGAGAGATCAGCTCGGTCCTTTGTGACCACCTAGACGGGTGGCATAAGAAGGGTGAGAGGGAGATGCAAGAGGGAAGGGATATGGGGATATATGTATACATATAGCTGATTCATTTTGTTACACAGCAGAAACTAACACAACATTGTAAAGCAATTATACTCCAAAAAATATGTTAAAAAAATTAAAACACATTCTCTTGTCCTGACTCAGAAGAATTAAAATACTAGTTTCTACAGTGAAATTCAATCTTATGTGAGCCACAAACCTCTTTTCCAAATGACATTTTATACAGAATCTTAATATACAAAACAGATAAAAGAGGAGTTTTACAGAGTGAAGCAGAGAGTTATGGGCCCAGGGGCTTGGCCAGGCACTTACGCTAAGAGCAAGATTGGAAGATTAAATCTCTACAGAAATACAGAAATGAATGATCTATATATACATTTATATATCCATTTGATGGCTACAATCATTATAAGGTGTTACATATAGAATGGGCCAGTCTGCTCTGCTAGAGTTGCACACCCACACTCTACATATTTATTTGATTTTCTATAAAGTTTTGCAATTATTTTTTTTGTGAATTTTCCTATTTCATTACACATCACAATATTTGAGCAGTGTTCCAGTGGATCACACATAATTAGTCAACCACCATCTACTTAGTACTATGTGTATAATATCTGATCCCTAGTTGACACCATTCTTTCTGGTTATAAAATCAAACTCTGTTCTTTATAATAAAAATAGCAAAGCTAAAATTATTCTTGAATGCCCGATTTTTATTTTATTAAGGTATAATTTACATAGAATGAAACATGTTCTTAAGTGTTTAGTTTGACAAGTTTTGACAATTGACTAGGGCTGTGTAGCCATGTAACCACCACCCAAAGTAAGATATAGAACATTGTCATCACCCCAGAAAGTTCCCTGTGCCCTTTTCTAGGCAAATTCTTCCCCAGAAGCAACCACTTTCTGAATTCACTCACCAAAAATTAGTTTTGATTTCTCTAGACTTCATATAAGTGGATTCATACAGTACATATTCTTCGGGGTCCATTTTTTCCCGTTGTTACAATGTCTGTAAAATTTACTCATGTTGTTTCATGTATTGGTAATTGGTCCCTTTTTATTACTATGTATCAATAATATTGAAAGGCTTCACACAGCCTTAAAAGATTCTCTTCATGCACTGATTTGTGTGTGTACAAGACACATTTTAAAAATGTAAGATCTTTACCAAAGTGGGCTTTTTGAGCAATTTTCATTCAGATATAGTCTTCATATGATAAACATTCATTTGAAGTTAATCTAGAACAGAGAGGGTCTTTGCTTGTTAAGTTGCTTTTGTTTTCCAGAAGCATTTCAAAATCATGATTTTCAAAAATACAGACACAGCACCTGTGCTTAGCAATTTACCACTGCTAACACGATCATCAGCTTTTAAGGCAATTAGCTGTGTAAAAATAATCCACATCAAAGAAAAGAGCTAAGTTCACAGTAGTCAGTCTTCAAAAGCATTTCTCTTTTGTATGACAAGAATGATGTGGGTTTAATCAATAGATGTACCTGATGAGAAAAATTCTACCTCCTTGAACTTTGGGGGTGAAAATTATTTTAACATATCGTTTGGAACCGCTATAAATTTCTTAGTGATAAAATGTGATTGAAACCACATAGGTTTATAGGAACAATCTGAGTGTTATTTTGGGAATACTAATCTAAATATTAATGTTGACAATGTCCACATATTTAAATTGGTCTCTGGGTACATTCATTTTAAGTCAGTTGGCCAAAAAACATTTCTTGGTTAAATGCTATCTTCCAGGCCCAAAGCTACTACAAGTCCTTAAAGATCAATGAATCATGGTTAATGACATATATCTATAAATTTATTACGTGTTATTTTTTAGTTGCAGTTTTTTCTCTGCCCAATTACTCAGGGTAATTAAATTAAACAGAAAGAAGAGATCCAAGAGTAATTTAGTATATGTTCCCGACTTTAAAAATCCCTGCTTGCTTAGTTTTCCAAGGAATTTGGGTAAGTTAAACACAGTTTGTGTATGTATACAAAGAAAGCACAGTCTTTCTCGAGAGTAACAAAGCATGAAGAGAGATTACTGGAGAAGAGAAGAAAACCAAATATTGCTAGAGACAGCACAAATTTTGCAAGTTGGATGAAACTAGAGTAAATTATTTTTTAAAGCTTTCTCTCCCTCTTACAAAATAAGATTTCTCTCCCTCTTATAAAATGGAGAAACTGGTAAAGGTACATATGTCTAATTTCAATATCCAGAAAACAATACCATCAGGTACATTTTCTAAAGCTAACTGGTACTGAAAGACAAATCTTTGTTTGCATAGTTTAAGTCCCATTTTTGTCTTGCCCTGAGAACATATATTTAAGTCATTGAATTCTTAATTATAAATTAAGAAGATATTATTTCACTAGATTCTAAACATTTGAAGCCTTCTGTATAACTGTCATCTTAGCAGAAAAATATTCTCCTCCCCACAAATTCTTAATCTCATAGTCTATCTATATATATATCTGTCTATCTATCTATCTATAGCTATCAATAGATATAGACAAAACCAATTATACTAGCTATTGCTACCTAACCTTCTTAGAACCTAGTGGCTTGAAATAACAATAATTTATTATTTGTCAGGAGTTTACAGGTGGCTGGGTGGTTTTGCTGATAAGACAAAGGTGAGCTCAGCAGAGCTCACCTGTGTGTCTGCGGTCTGGCACGTGTCATCTAGATGGTTCTGATGATCTTTGTTGGACCCTCTCACATATCTGAACCTTGGTCATACTGAGCCAGACAAGCTCCATGTATCTCTCATCCTCCAGCAAGCTGGCATGGGCATGTTGTCATAGTGAACACAGAGGACCAAGAGTAAAAGTGGAAATGCACAAATGATTTTTCAAGCCTTTACATGCCCCATGTTTGCTAATGTCCCATTGACCAAAGCAAGTCACATGACCAAGCCTTGGGGAGACATTACCAAAGTGGGTAGATACAGGAGAGAGTAAGAAAGGGACTTGAGAACCTCAGTGGAGAAATTCTGGCAGCCTGAAAGAATTCTCAGAGAGTGAAATAGAGAAATAAATGATCCAAACTCTAGGAGCTTTGCTTAGTCGTTCCCTTAGCTTAGAATGCTCTAGTTTGATCCCTCTCATTCATTCCGGCTAAGTTTAAATGACCTTTCTTGAAGAGGTCTTGCCTCATTACCCTAATTAAAGACACTCTTTCCCCCTTATGACTTTTTACTTAGCACTAACTACCAATAATGAAATAAGAGTATATAATAATATTATTTATTTTCCTTCTTTTTTAATTTATTTTTTGGCTGTGTTGGGTCTTCATTGCTGGTCGCAGGCTTTCTCTAGCTGTGGCAAGAGGGGGCTACTCTTCATTGTGGTGTGTGGGCTTCTCATTGGGGTGGCTTCTCTTGTTGCGGAGCACAGGCTCTAGGCGAGAAGGCTTCAGTAGTTGCAGCACACGGGCTCAGTAGTTGCGGCATGCGGGCTCAGCAGTTGTGGTTCACAGGATTTTTTGCTCCGTGGCATGTGGGATCTTCCCAGACCAGGGACCAAACCCGTGTCCCCTTCATTGGCAGGCGGATTCTTTATCACTGAGCCACCAGGGAAGTCCTTATTTTCCTTCTTGACTATTGACTGTTTCTTCTTCTTCCCCACTAGAGTGTCCATTCCAATGATGATGGGCTGGCTCATACCAGCTCATAAGAACCTACTGTTACATTTCCAGGAATTTTGTGAGTCAGTTGATATTATGTTGGTAATTTGAAATCAATGATAGCAAGAATATTTACTCCTAGAAAGTGGCATAAAGTACAAAGCAGGTCTTTGATTTGGAGAAAGGAGTACAGGGAGAAGGAAATGCTAAACACTTACCAGCATATACTTGTCATGCTTTCTTTGAAAGCAGTAGCTTATCTGTCTTTTTCCTCATTTCCTGAGCATCTAGCACACAACCTTTGCATGTTAGCACTGAATAAATATTTGTTGAATAAGTGAATGAATTCGTACATTAATAGACAAGTAAGTGAATGAATGAATGAATAAATGTCATATGGCTGATAGGTAGAAAGTGGGTCTAAATTGCAGGCTTTCTGTGTCCTACTTTTCTGAGGGCTCTAATAATCTTGTACTGTTGAGAATCTCAACCTACTGTACTCCTACCACTACACTAAAGTGGGCCTTGACTTGCCCCAGTACAGTCCTCCATGTCTGTAATTATAATAACCTCCTTTGGCCCAGAACTTGACCTTGCAGACCTGGGTACCATAGCTGGTATGACTCAATTATCTGCAACTGCTCTCCCCCAAGCCATCCTCATACCATGATGTGCTATGATGTATTTTCTGCTCACCTGACCACTATAGCCTGGGTAAATTCCAGATTCTGCCTAATTTCCTTCTTGTTCTATGGAGACTTTTTATGTTCACATTTCCACAGGAGACTCACAACCTGATGATCTGTTATTTCCTAAGTATGTCTTGCATTCTTCCATGCTTTCAATCTCCACTGCCACCACCCAGTCTCAGCCACTGTTCTCTCTCACCAAGACTGCTACATTGCCCTCCTGACTGATCTCACCCCATCCACTATTGCCCTCTTCCATCCATTCACCACTTTGGGGCCAGAGAGATCATGTTACACTCCTATTACCCCCAACTTCCACCCACCTCCCCCTCACTTAAAAGCTTTCTCAGACTTCCTCTTTGCCTCAGAAGGAAGTCATCTCTCTCTAAGAGGGCCAGCAAAGCCTGCATCCTTTGACCCCTACCTTTCTCTCTTGCTCTTGAACTGGGCTCTTTTTGTTCCAGTCCCTGGAGCCTTCTTTTAGGCTCATACCTTGCCATTCTCCCTCTCTTTCCAGGCCCTTTGCACCTGCTATTCTCTCCATCTCTCAACCTCTTCCTCTACTTCTCCCCTGCTTCCATTAACTCCTACTCCTTCCTCATCCTGCATCACCATGATTGACTTTGCCTCCCTGGTTGGGTCCAGTAGCAACTCTAATGTTCTTATAGCACCATGTATCTCAGTTTCTAAAGCATTATTGATAGGTGCTGTTCGTAGTAGGGTCTGTCTTATTAATTTGTATGAGTATTTGGTTGCTCTCCATTTCTCTTTTGTTCTGTCTCTCTCCAACTGTATTATAGAATAGGTGAATAAATGACAAAATGCCACAGAGATCAATATAACTGGGTTCTCAATTATAAGTGGTCTATAAGTGGAGAAATATCTCATTTTATATTTTCTCACGGGACAAAAAGACTATGCAAGAAGCAGATTACTCTGATTTCCTTCTGTTCCACTGGTTTCTAGCCTTTGGTATAAATACTCAGTATATGCTAATCTCACCCAAGCACAGCTCAATCCACTGCTTTACAGTTTGTACCACCCTTGTTACAATGAAATCTCTCTTCTAGGTTCTACAGAACCCCAATTTTGCCAAGTCCATACATCTTTGTCATTTCTTATCTTTTACCACCTTTTACAGCATTTGACACCATTTGTTATCTTCTCCCTTTTTTTCACTTAAAAAATTAATTGTGGTAAAATACACATAAAATAAAATTTACCATCTTAATCATTTTTTTATGAGTATGAACAGTCAATTTTTTACAAAGGGTCAAAGAATTGAATAAGTTGATATACAAATGACAAGCTTATGAGAACATGTTCAACATCATTAATTATCAAGCAAAGCAATTAAAACCACAATAAAATGCCATTTCCTTCACTAGAAAACTTAACCATAATATATTTTTTATTTTACTTATTTTTTATTTTTTTTCACACACACGCACTGTATTTTATTTTTACAAGAGATAAATAGACTGACACCAAGCATTGTAAATGGATGACCACAACAAAAGCAACAATGATTGCAGTTACCAAACACGAAACACACTCATACTATGTCATAATACTGACATTCAGTCCAGTAATCCTCCACTGTAACAGCTCCTTTTACTTTGCAGTGAAAATTAATTTGTATATTTTTTGCCTCTGAGTCCTTGTGGGATTTTTTGTTTTAATTCAAACAGAAAGTCACAAAACTTATAATCATCCTCATCAGTTCACTCAGTCCTTAATCATTTTTAAGTGTACCGTTCAGTAGCATTAAATATATTCACATTGTTGTGCAACAAATCTCCAGAACTTTTTCATCCTGCAAAACTGAAACTCAATATCCATTCAACAACTTCCCATCTCCCCTCCCTGCAGCCCTTGGCAACCACTATTCTACTTTCTGTTTCTATAAATTTGACTACTTTAGATACCCGTTATAAGTAGAATCTTACAGTATTTGTATTCCCTTCTTTTAGAAATTATTTCCTCCTTTGTCTTTTACAATATCAGACTGGTCTCTCACAATTCCTTCTACACCCTCTCTCCAACGTTCTCCTTCTCTCACTGGTATTTCCCTTCCTGTGATAGTTTGGGTTTCCTGAGACAAGAATTTGTGTGCAGGTAGTTTACTCCAGAGGTGATCCTAGGAAACCATGGTATGGAGTGGGGAAGCGAGACAGGGAAGACAAGAGCTGGTAAAATGTACCTTATCAATAGAAATGCATCACCATTTGGGGCAACTGGAGACCTGTCCCACTGGTGGCTCTGAGAGACAGTGTAGGACAGAGCTCAGAGCTGCCCCAACCAAATGGGAGGAAACTGGGCATCCATCTACTGACAGCCCCCCTTCCTCCTGGCTGAGGGTTCTTCCTAGGGGGTTAACTCCATGGTGTTTCCAGCCACCTCCTGCCTGGGCAACCATGTTCCACAGACAGAATGCCTCAGCTAGAGGGTGCAATGTTAGCAGAGGAGATATGAGAGACACTGAAGATGTCTGCTAATGTCCTCTTTCTTTCCTTGCCCTTCTCATTCTACACATTGTCTCGGCTGATGCATCTCATCTACATCCCAGCCTTTCATTATCTTCTATATACTGAAAACTTCCAAATCTTTGGCCCAGAGTTTCCTCCTGTGATCTAGATCCTTGTATTCATCTGCTTACTAGAGCTTATGGCACCTAAAAATCATCAAAATATTCCTCCTCCTCTAGTCCTTTTTGTGGCAAATGATATACCCTCTCTCTCTGGTGACCACCTTCACCCTTAACTTGGCTAATGGAACTGACTCCCTAGGTCTCATGGGGCAGAAATTTGGCTGTCACCTTGGAGACCTCCCTCACTGTCACTTCCCAGAGCTAATCAGTTATTAGGACCTGTCAATTCTAATTCTTTCAAAGCTCTCTAATCCATCTCTTCCACCACCACTGTTGTTTTCTTAGTTCATGTTCTTACCCTCTCACCTTAACTATCGCAAAATTCTCCAAATTTGAGCTCTCCTCCTTCAATTTAAACTTCATCCAGTCCATGACTTATGCAGCAGGAAGAGGGATCTTCAATTGTAAATCTGGTCACATCACTCCCCCCTTTAAATCTTTTGATGATGCTTGATTATAGTAGTCATTTAAAAATTATGTTTTACTTTATCAGTTACAGAGAGGCAGACTTTTTATCTTTTGCTAGTTTCTGGAGTAAACAATAGGAATTAACCATTTCTTAAATATTTGGGAGGTAATACTTGTAAAACCAGTTAGACATGAGGTGTTTTGGAAAAGGAGGTCTTTGACAACTAACTTAATTTCTTTAATTCTTACTGGTCCATTTCAATTTTCTCCACTTTGATTATGCTTGCAGTTATTTTTCTAAGAATTTGTTCATTCCATCTAGGTATTCAAATTAATAGGATAGAGTAGTTCATAAGATTCTTTTTTTTATTTTACATTTATGTGCCATGTATAGTCTTTCTAGTTACTTTATGGATCGGTATATTTGCAAATTCCACTCCTCTCCATTCAGGTTCGCCAGAAATCTGTCTTTCTGTTAAGCTTTTCAAAGAATAAGTTTTTTGTTTTGCTTAATTATTACGATTTGCTTTTATTTCTATTGTTCACAATTTCACATATTTCTGTCATTATTTTAATATTTCCCTTGTCTTTGGTTTATTGGATTTCTTCTGCTATTTTTCATATTCTTTATTTGCACGCTTAGCTCACTTTTTTTTTAACCATTTTTGGTTTCTTGATGTATGTATTAGAGCTATATACTTTCTTTAGGCACTGCTTTTATGTCCTTCGGAATTTGACATGTCTTATAAAAGAGAAAACTGTTTCTCTCTCTACTACACATACTTCCGATGCCAAAGGTGTGAGTTTCTTCCAACATTGACCAATTCTCTCTGACGCCAGCTCGGTATCTACAGTTCTATTCAATTTGGATACTATCTACCTGGAGTTAGCATAAGGTCACACAAGTTAAGGGCTCAGTCCCACAAGACTGTCCCCACTTCAGATACCAATCACAAGTCCAGACCTCTTATACTTTTGACCAACTGACTGTAAATCTTAGGTTCCCACAACTCCCTTCTCATGTTTGATAGTGTGCTTGAACCACTCACAATACTCAGAAAAGCACTTTACTTACTATTAACCTTTTATTGCAAAGGGATACAACTCAGGAGCAGCCATATGGAAGAGATGCAGAGGCCAAGGTATGAAGAAAGGGATGCAGAGCCTCCATGCTCTCTCTGTGCATGTCTCTCTCCCAGAACCTCTAAGTATTCACCAACCCAGAAGGTCTCACAATTTCTTCATTTAGGGTTTTTATGGAAGATTCATGACATAGGCATGATCGATTAAATCATCGGCCACTGGAGATTTCTTTTTAATTTTTGAATTTTATTTATTTATTTTTTATACAGCAGGTTATTAGTTATCCATTTTATACATATTAGTGCATATATGTCAATCCCAATCTCCCAATCGGCCATTGGAGATTAATTCAACCTCTAGTCCCAAGTGGGGCTGAAATTTCCAGCCCTCTAATAACATGGTTGGTTCCCTTGGCAACCAGCCGCATCCTGAGGTTAGCCAAGAGCCCCAGCCACTAGACATCTCAGTAGCATATTCAGCAATTCCAAGGGTTTTCGGAGCTGTGTGCCAGGAAATGGGGCCAAAGACAAAATATATTTCTTATTATGTCACAGGAGTTTTTGTACTATTCATTTCTAATGTTTCTTAATTCTGATGTAGAGTAAAGAGATGGAAGTGTACAATCTAACCTCTTAAATCCCCGAATACTGTCAAAAGAGGAATCCCTCTTGAGGTAGATTACATGAGAACAAAGCAAAGAGATCATAAGAAATACTGAAAGCAAAAGTACCAATTTTTTTCATGTTTTTAAACATAAGTGATGCCTATTATCAATCCTCATGCCCAGATAAGGGAAGAAAAGAACTTTTGAATGAATGAAAGATGGCTGGTTAGTGACTCTGATTCATTTAAACTGTTTTCTGGGAGTATCACCTTGTTCTGGATACCAATCAGAGATAAAACTTTATGAGACTTCTTTCACTGTTTTTATTATTAAATAAAAGAATTAAAACCTATTTTATCAAATAATACTTTTAGCTATTTGTCTTGATTACAGTAACCTTATCTAGTTTCATTTTATAAATGTTACATTGTTTTTCCTGTAATTAAAAAATTAAATTAAATTATATACTGGTGGTCAGATCAATTTGTTTTTAGCAATTTATGCTATTCTTTTAAATTAAATACATAAAGATAGTTTGATCATGATATCTAGTGAAACTGAAGAAATTCTTTTTAATTTTAATACATGAGTCCTATGTCATTATTCTCAAAAACAGAACACCAGACACACAAACATACACACATATACAAACATATATTTCAGAGAAATGCTATGCTATCATACTCCTTGCTTTACAAATAACTTATATTTTAGATATGTTGAATAATTACAAATTAAGTAATGAGAAACAGGATATTATTATTTTTTTAATAACTTACCATAAAATCGATAAATTTTTATCATGTTTTTAGTATATGCATTACAAAATGCATTCTGTAAGACAGATATTTCAATATGCATCATAACATCTATTTGTATGGAAAAATGATGTCCCACTTTTTCTGACAGGTAAGATGAGTTTGGCTGATGAGTTTTAAAATGAGGTCTGGCTTTGCCAATTAAGTTATTCAGGGACGTTTTCCATGAATTAATATGTAGATTTTCATTAAAAAGAAGAATGTATTTAAGGCATGTAATGCCTCAAGACATTATATAAAAATATTTTATTTGCAAAGGTATATAGAAGTTAGCAACATTTTGATTTTCCAAAACTTTTCAGAGTATATATCTAGTTGAAAGAGTAATAAGCTGAGTTAATAGCATTTGATTATTCTTTGTAAAACCTTTTTGCTCTTTGTCCTAGAAACTGAGATATCGAACAGCTCTAGTGATTGGGATAAAAGTACTTTTGCTAGTCTGGGGGTTTCCAATCATGAGCTCTCAGCAAAATTGAAGGAGGAGTTTGTCAAGTTCATAGCTGAGAGAATCATTAAAAGGTTATTCTGATAGATCAATCACAATGTGATTTTGGTGTATATTTGGAAAGTTCAAATAATAAAATGCTGTTGTTAATGCAAAACTCCTTCCCATCCTGTGTTCTTGTTTATGAGAAAAAGCTTTCACAGTGATTATATATACAAAAAGAAGAATAGAAATAGAATCCATGATAGACCCGTGTCCTTTTAGCAATAAAGAAATATTTATCTCCTTCATAAATATCCACAATATATAAATTGAGGAAAAGTCTCACTTATTAAGAAATGCACTTGAAAAAAAATTTTGCTTTTATATGAATACTTATTTATCAAAATTTCTAATAGATTTATAATGTTTTTACCAATTGCGAATTACCATTAATTGCAATACAGTTTTAAACATAGCAACCTTTATGGTCATCAGCAACAAAATACTTTTTTCAATTTATTATACATACTTTTCGTGCTGTGAAGAATGTAGAATGAACAATAAAAACTTTTAAATATAAAATAAATTACTATAGGAAACAGTTCAGTAGGAGAACCATAATAAAAATTTGGTTTTCAGCAGTAAGAGAAATGATGTAAATTTTCTGATTATCATTGGAGAATTTCTTAAAAATGGATGATGTGGGCTTCCCTGGTGGCGCAGTGGTTGAGAGTCCGCCTGCCGATGCAGGGGATGCAGGTTTGTGCCCCGGTCCGGGAGGATCCCACATGCCGCGGAGCGGCTGGGCCCGTGAGCCATGGCTGCTGAGTCTGTGCGTCCGGAGCCTGTGCTTTGCAACGGGAGAGGCCACAACAGTGAGAGGCCCGCATACAGCAAAAAAAAAAGGATGATGCTAAATTTCAAAATACCATTTATATTTAAATCCCTTTGGATACACTTAAAATATAATGTAATAGTTATTACATTATTAGATTCAACTTAAAATATTTGAGGAGGTCTATAGTTTTTCAAAATCCCTTAATTTTAGGATATTGCAACAAATCATTTCAAGACCATTGTCTTGGGATGCCACTTCCAGGAAAACAGGCTTATGTATGGGCAGCATCAGGGCCACACAGCATCCCAGCCATACTGTAGTAAGGATGCAATGAAACTGGGATGAGCCATGGTAGGAGTCCAGACAAAGAGCTCAGGAAAAACCTTAGCCATACAAGCTACCAGCACAGCTAAACTCTCATCTCAATTTTCATGTCTCTTCCAATGACATTTCAAGTCCCTACAATTCATGGCTCCTGCTATTAAGAAAATTTATGCAAAACTTTGCCTTTTTGTGTAAAGCTAGAGTATTCTTTAGGAAGCCTGCCTGAGGTTCATCTTATAGGCCAAGGAAGTGGGTCCAATAGAACGTTCTGTGATGATCAAAGTGTTCTATGTCTGAGCTATTCAATATGGTAGCCACTAGCCACATGTGTCTATTGAGCACTTGAAATATGGCTAGTACAAAAAAGGGACACCATTTTTAACTTTATATAAGTTTAATTAATTTAATTTAAATTTGAAATAGGCACATATGACATGGCTCTCATATTGGACAGAACGGCTCTAGCATAATGTATCTTTGTTTGATTGACTATTTACTATTGATTACAGCTCAGACTCTGCAAAGTTAAATGTTGACTTCTAGAAGACTTATAATTTGCAAATGATTTCTGTACTGTACTACAGGGCAATAAAACAATTTTATTGCCCTGTAGTACATTAACCAGTTTTGTATTTAATTAACAATCTTATTTCAACATTTTTTTCTTTCATTGACAATACGTGCTTCAGTCTTTTGAACTCCACTTTGACCCAACTTTACCATCCTGCTGATTATGCCATTAGTGAGTTTCTGCTATTAATTAACATATGTCCCCTATATATTTGAGAGAAAGTAGTGCTTTTGAAGTTTTTGAAAATTATACTCTGAAGTTTTTTGCCATCTGACTTCATGTACTATTTGCTGAGTCCATCTAGTCCTAAGATTTTGCTCCTGGATATAATCCATAAGCAACCTCTAATTAATTAGCTGTTTGGCACCCAGTTCCTGTTTGCATTTGGTAGAGGAAAAGAATATGGATTTAAAAGTCAGAGTAGGTTTTATTCAACAGAGTATTGGAAGTCCAAACCACACAAATCAAACCAGAAAAAAATTAATAAGAGGAATTCAAATTGGAAAGAAAGATGTAAAACTGTCACAGTTTATAGATGTCATGAACTATAGACATGACATGACATAGAAAATCCTTTAGATGCCACCAAAACCCTACTAGAAATCATCAATGAATTTGGTAAAGCTTTAGGATACAAAATTAATATATAGAAAATTATTGTGTTTCTATACACTAACACTGAACAATCAAAAAGGAAATTAAGAAAACAATCCTGACACCGTCCTCTGGCTGACTGTGGTGGACGTCTTGAGCGCAGTCGATCCGCAGCCTGTGCGCCCCGCACCGCCTCCTGTGGAAGCTTGAGCCGGCTGTGTAGCTTTCTCCCTTTGTCTCATAACCATGTCCACCAATGAGAATGCTATTCACCAGCTGCCCGCCTTAACAGATTCAGGAACAAGGGGAAAGACAGTCCAGAAATGAGGCGGCACCGAATAGAAGTTAATGTGGAGCTCAGGAAAGCTAAGAAGGATGACCAGATGCTGAAAAGGAGAAATGTCAGCTCCGTTCCAGGTGATGCTGCTTCTCCACTGCAGGAAAACTGCAACAACCAGGGCACTGTAAATTGGTCTGTTGATGACATTGTCAAAGGCATAAATAGCAACAATTTGGAAAGCCAGCTCCAAGCTACTCAAGCTGCTAGGAAGCTGCTTTCCAGGGAAAAACAGCCCCCTATAGACAGCATAATCCGGGCTGGTTTGATTCCAAAATTTGTGTCCTTCTTGGGCAGAACTGATTCTAGTCCCATTCAGTTTGAATCTGCTTGGGCCCTCACTAACATTGCTTCCGGGACATCAGAACAGACAAAGGCTGTGGTAGATGGAGGTGCTATCCCAGCATTCATTTCTCTGTTGGCATCTCCCCACACTCATATCAGTGAACAAGCTGTATGGGCTCTAGGAAACATTGCAGGTGATGGCTCGGTTTTCTGAGACTTGGTTATTAAGTATGGTGCAGTTGACCCGCTGTTGGCACTTTCGGCGGTTCCTGATTTGTCATCTTTAGTGTGTGGTTACTTACGTAATCTTACCTGGACACTTTCAAATCTTTGTCGCAACAAGAATCCTGCACCCCCCTTAGATGCTGTTGAGCAAATTCTTCCTACTTTAGTTCGTCTCCTGCATCACGATGATCCAGAAGTTTTAGCTGATACCTGCTGGGCTATTTCCTACCTTACCGATGGTCCAAATGAATGGATTGAAATGGTTGTGAAAACTGGGGTTGTACCCCAACTTGTGAAGCTTTTAGGAGCTACTGAATTGCCAATTGTGACTCCCACGCTAAGAGCCATAGGGAATATTGTCACTGGGACAGATGAACAGACTCAGGTTGTAATAGATGCAGGAGCACTTGCCATCTTTCCCAGCCTGCTTACAAACTCCAAAACTAATATTCTGAAGGAAGCTACGTGGACAATGTCAAACATCATGGCTGGCCGCCAGGACCAGATACAGCAAGTTGTAAATCATGGATTAGTCCCATTCCTTGTTGGCGTTCTCTCTAAGGCCGACTTTAAGACACAAAAGGAAGCTGTATGGGCTGTGACCAACTACACAAGCGGCGGAACAGTTGAGCAGATTGTATACCTTGTTCATTGTGGCATAATAGAACCGTTGATGAACCTCCTAACTGCGAAAGACACTAAAATTATTCTGGTTATTCTGGATGCCATCTCAAATATCTTTCAGACTTCTGAGAAACTAGGGGAAACTGAGAAACTTAGTATAAGGGTTGAAGAATGTGGAGGTTTGGACAAAATTGAAGCTCTGCAAAACCATGAAAATGAGTCTGTGTACAAAGCTTCATTAAACTTGATTGAGAAGTATTTCTCTGTGGAGGAAGAGGAAGATCAAAATGTTGTGCCAGAAACTACCTCTGAAGGGTATACATTCCAAGTTCAGGATGGCACTGCTGGGACCTTCAACTTTTAGATTGTACATCTGAGGCATAAAGTTGTTTGTTGTGTACTATGTTTGGTAGAAGTTTGTCTTACTGTTTCTCTACTAAGAACTCTTTACACGTGGTTTGTTATTGTAGCACTTTTTACAAAGAAACTATACTTGAACAGTTCCAAACTGTACATACTGTATGAAGCTTCTCCTCTCAATGGGTTTCTTATTTCTATGTGGAATTTCATATCTTGCAGTGTCCTGTAAATAAAGATTAAATTCCACCTTTAAAAAAAAAAGAAAACAATCCCATGCAAACAATAAAAAAAGAGAAAGAAAAAAATCCCATTTATCACAGCATCAAAAAAATTAAATACCTAGGAATGAGTCTAACAAAGGAGGTATAAGACCTGTACTTGGAAAACTATAGAACACTGATGAAAGAAACTGAAGATGACACAAATATATGGAAAGATATACTGTGCTCAAGGATTGGAAGAATTAATATTGTTAAAATGACCACACTACCCAAGGCAACCTACAGATTCGATAAAATCCTTACCAGAATACCAATGGCATTTTTCACAGAATGAGGACAAATAATTCTAAAATTTCTTTGGAAACAGAAAAGACACCAAATAACCAAGATTATCTTGAGAAAGAAGAATAAACCTGGAGGTATCAGACACTCTGATTTCAAACTATACTATACAGCTACAGTAATCAAAACATTATGGTACTGACACAAAAACAGACACATAGATCAATAGAACAGAAGAGAGAGCCTAGAAATGAACTACACTTATAAGGGCAATTAATCTATGACAAAAAGGGCAAGAATATACAATGGGGGAGAGGACGACCTCTTCAATAAATGGGGTTGGGAACACTGGACAGCTACATGCAAAAGATTCAAACTGGTTTACTTTCTCACAATTCAACTTGGATTAAAGACTTGAACATAAGATCCAAAACCATAAAACGTCTAGAAGAAAACATAGACAGTACACTCATTGACATCCGTCTTAGTAATATTTACTTGGATATGTTTCCTAAAGCAAGGAAAACAAAAACAACAAAAAATGAACAAATGGGACTACATCAAACTAAAAAGCTTTTGCATGGCAAAGGAAACTCAACAAAATGAAAAGGTCTCCTACTGAATGGGAGAAGATATTTGCGAATAATATATCTAACTAGGGGTTAATATCCAAAATATGCCAAGAAGTCATACAACTCAACAACAATAAGCCAAAAAACCTGATTAAAAAATGGGCAAAGGACCTGAATAGACATTTTTCCAAAGAAGACATACAAGTGGCCAACAGGCACATGAAAAGATGTTTAACATCACTAATCATCAGGCAAAAGCAAATCAAAACCATAATGAGATATCACCTCACACCTGTCAGAATGGCTATTACCAAAAAAAAAAATGTTTAAAATAACAAATGTTGGCAAGGATGTGGAGAAAAGGGAGCACTCATGCACTGTCAGTGGGAATGTAAATTGGTGCAACCACTATGGAAAACAGTATGGAGGTTCCTCAAAAAATTAAAAATAGAATTACCATACAATCCATCAATTCCATTCTACTACCAGATATTTATCCAAAGGAAATGAAAACATTAACTAGAAAAGATATGCACCCCAATGTTCACTGCAGCATTATTTACAATAGCCAGGTATGGAAGCAACCTAAGTGCCCATCAATAGATGAATAGACAAAGAAGATGTGTTATACATATACAGTGGAATACTACTCAGCCATAAAAGAAGAATGAGATCTTGCCATGACAACATGGATGGACCTAGAGGGTGTTATGCTAAGTGAAATAAGTAAGACAAGTAAAGACAAATATTGTATGATTTCACTCATATGTGTAGTCTAAAAAACAAAAAAAGTGGGGCTTCCCTGGTGGTGCAGTGGTTGAGAATCTGCCTGCTAATGTAAGGGACACGGGTTCGAGCCCTGGTCTGGGAGGATCCCACATGCCATGGAGCAACTAGGCCCATGAGCTACAACTACTGAGCCTGCGTGTCTGGAGCCTGTGCTCCGCAACAAGAGAGACCACGATAGTGAGAGGCCTGTGCACCACGATGAAGAGTGGCCCCCACTTGCCACAACTAGAGAAAGCCCTCGCACAGAAACGAAGACCCAACACAGCCAAAATAAATAAATTAATTAATAAACTCCTACCCCCCAACATCTAAAAAAAATAACAAAAAAAAATGAACAAACATAATAAGCAGAAGCAGAGTCGTAGAAGCAGAGAAAAAAACAGGTGGTTGCCAGAGGGGAGGAAGTGTGGGGAGGAGAAGAATAGGTGAGGGAGATTAAGAGGTACAAACTTCCAGATACAAAATAAAGAGTCACGGGTGCAAAATGTACAGTGTGGGGAATATCGTCAGTTATTATGTCATACCTTTGTATAGTGACATATCGTAACTAGACTTTCTGTGATCATTTTGAAATGTATAGAAATACCAAATCACTATGTTGTGTAGCAGGAACTAACATAGTGTTGTAAGTCAATTACACTTCAGAAACAAACACACACACACACACTCACAGAAAAAGAGATCAGATTTGTGGTTACCAGAGAAGGCAGGGTGTGGGGGGAGGGAGAATTGAAGGAAGGCAGTCAAAAGGTACAGATTTCTAGTTACAATATAAATATGTACAAGGGGTGTAATGTACAACATGATAAATATAATTAAGACTTCTGTATGTTATATATGAAACTCGTTAAGAGAGCAAATCTTAAGAGTTCTCATCACAAGGAAAACATTTTTTTTCTTTATCTTTATATCTATATGAGATTATGGGTGTTCACCAAACTTACTGTGATAATTGTTTCATGATGTATGTAAGTGAAATCATTATGCTGAACAACTTAAACTTATTCAGAGCTGTATGCCAATTATATCTCAATAAACCTGGAAGAAAAAAAAAACAGAAACAAAAAAACTGATGTTGCAATACCAAAAAATGATAACAAGATGAAGGAACTGCATGTGTGTTACAAGCTAGTGGGAGCTTTGGGTTGTTTGGTGGTGGGCAGTCCCTAAATGATTTAATCCAAAAAAATATGAAGTACAAGAGAGAGAAAGAGAGCCAGAAGGAAAGGAAGAGAGATTTACTGCCAGCATGGTCAACAGGCAAAGACTGTGTTTTCATAGAGGAAATGAAGTTTGATACTTTGGAGGGAGAAAAATAGGATTTAGGTGAGAAGGAGAGAAAATGAACCATTTCTCAATGAACGTCCTTTAGGAAAAGCCCACAGCTGAAACTCGGAAGGAAAGGAACAAACCTGTTAAGTTCCTGAAGATGAGGTGTTTGAGGTAATTGTCTTTAGGAGAGTATTCCTTTCCATGAAGAGATGGCAATAAATGTCAACACAACCGATTTACAAAACTTTAAAGATACCTTAAAATAAACAAAGATTGTCAAATAGGAACAGAAAATTAAAGCAGCAAAGACTCTGTGTGTGTGTGTGTGTGTGTGTGTGTGTGTGTGTGTAAATCAGGATACAATACAAACATCTCTCTGAGGAAGAGACTCCATAAAGATTCCAATCAGCATCTTTAAAAATGAATCAAATAATAAATGAAATGCTGGTAGAAAACATACTTGTTTGGGGAAACAGGAAGTATAAAACACAAAAGCAAACAAATAAAGGAAACAAAATTAAACAAACAGAACAAGGTATTGGAAGGTGACAAGCCTATGGAAATATCACATATATTTTCAAGGAATTCTATAAAACTCTGAAAGTGAAAAAAAGTTCTAATGCAGCTAAACTTGGCAAAGAGAAGATGAAGTTTAACTTCTGGCAGGTTCAAGAGAAAAAAATCAAGACTTAAGGAGAGCATGGAGCAGTTCCTATAGGAAATGTCCAACCAGAATGAAGGGAACACTGAGCAGAGAAAACCAGTAAAATTACAGTTTATTATAAAATTCAGAAAGACCTCGAGGAAACCCTTGTTTACAAAGAAAACGAATTTGAAGTTTTGAATAATTGCATTGGGCAGCTGAAATAACTGGTAAATCACCAGAGTGAGGAGATAAAATAAATCAGAGATGACAGATGATATATATCTCCTGGATATAATCTTTGTTAACAATAGCTGGAAAAGATTGAGGCCATTTCCCATCCAAGTTGAGCGATGAGGTGTCAACCAGGCATGAGCTGGAAGAACAAAGCCAACACGAGATTTGTTCTCTGCATTCAACAAAGTTCTACTGGAAAATGTATGCAAAACCTTGCAGCACAATGTAGGGATCTTGAAAGCAGATAAAGATGTGGCTTTGTGAAAGAAGCTGATTCAGGAAGAGAAGAAATAGGAAAAGAAAGAGCAAAAACAATTGGCTGCAGAGGAGATGAAAACTTAACCGGTGAAGAATTGAAGAAATGGGGGGGGGGGAATTATACAAAGATCCATACACAATTCATGAGAAAGTTGCTTAAGATTAAAATTAATACCATGATATAAAAAGAGGAATGCTTCAAAAACCAGAGACTCTAAAACCAAAACCAGGAAGACTTGATTCTGAAACAGCCCCAAAGAAATTTTCTAATCAGTGGGCAAACTACATGGTGCAAAATAATCATTTAGAGGGCTTGTTGAAATAAAGATGGCCAGGCCCCATCCCTGAATTTCTGATTCAGTAGATCTAGGGTAAGGCCTGAAAAACTGGTTTTTAACAAGTTCTCTGGTTATGATGATACTTCTGGTCTGAGGACCACACTGTGAGAACCACTGCTCTAAACCAATCCCAGTTGCTTTTTAGAATTGCCTGGGCCCCTTGTAGACCTACTCAATCGGCATCTTTGTGTGGGGGGCTCAGGTATCGGTATTTTTTGAAGCATCTCAGATGATTACAACACAGCCAGGGTTGAGAACCTCTGCACTTAGCCACACTGGTTCTTCTGACCAGTTCACTGAAATTGGCAACATATTGCCTCTCATCCCTACCTATGACACATTCATTTCTGATGTCTTTCTTTTCGCTTAACAGAAGAGATTTGCCCAGAACTAAACAAGTCCAATGCATGGGTCTCCACTGAATCTTAGGGAGTCCTGCCTCTGTTTGGGCTTGTTGAAGTTTCATTGAAAAATCCAAGGAGCCACTCTGATGATAGGTCATGGGTTTAAGTCTTTTTGTGGACATACATTTTCATTTCTCTTGCATGCACTTTCTCCCAGGAGGGCACTTACTGTATCATGACCATAAATTTTTAACTTTATGAAGACTTTTTTCCAAAGTTGATCATACCATTTTACACTCCAAACAGTTCCAGTAGCTCTACATTCTCACTAGTATTTGGTGTGACCAGTCTTTTTTATTTTTAACCATTCTGGTGGGTTTGAAGTGATAACATTTATTATTTTTGAACAATTTTTTTCAATGTATGCTGACCTGAAATTGTCCATATTTGAGCCAAAGTATTTAATGCTATGGTTCGTATTTTTTTTTAAGTTTTCTACAGATGGAAATTAATTTTTGAGCTCCAGTCTCCTTCTATAATATGACCTATTTCATTTTTAATGAAAATAAATAAATTCCTTTCAAATAAAAATAATTTAAATCACCAGAAATAGAAACATGGGCTAGAAGAGAAATTTGGAATACAGAGTGTAAATAGCACTGATTTAAGGTTAGAATTTAAGTAGGAAGCCAAAGGAAGGCTAAAAAAAGGTAGGTTATGATATCGTAGATCAGTATTTAATAAAACCACTATTCTGAGAATAACGTGCACGTTTTCCATGAGCATTTAGTACACAATTCAACTATAGCTTCTTCTGCATTAAAACAAAATGAAATGTTACTCCTTCATTAGACTAATACTTAAATTGTTTCCATTTGTTTCTGCAAAATACACTTTTAATTGTATTTATTATGCTGTTTATTAATTTTTTGGAGTAATATAAATTTAAGAACTTTTTTCATGGGTGTTCTGCATAAAACAATTGCTCAAATATTTGAGAGAAACGTGTTCATAATCTATAGCAGTGATTCTCAAACTTCAATGGGTGTAAGAACTTGGTAAAAATACAAAGACCGAGGCCCTGCCCTGCTTCAAGAAACTTGATCATGTGTGTTCTTTATTAGCTCTTCAGGTGACGCTGAAACACACCAAAGTTCAATAACCACTGCTCTGCAGCATATTCCAGCATGAGGCCACATGGAAAGAAAACAAAATGCAACTCAATTACGGTGCAGTTGTCAGCTATGACCAACAGGTGGCTCACTCGATCACGACACTGTTTAGCAAAACGAGTTCATTTGCATATCAAGGCATCTCCAGAAAAATAAGTAGTAAGTAAACACAAAGACTACACAAAATGCCCTTTCTTCACTTTCTTTGAATGTGTGATTCCTCACAAGTCTTCTAGACAAACATGTAGGAACTTCCATTCTTGAATCTGAAAATATTTCTTTAGACTTTTTATGTTAGACTGCATTCCTTCTTAAGAAAAATTCAGTTATGTCAAGATAAAATAATCAAGAAAATACTCCATACATTACCCTGCACTTCACTTCACCAAAAGGTCAGAAAGTGATTCATTCCACTCTGGTTTGGGTTCACCGGGTAGATAACCTTATAGATTCACATTGGGAATCACTTTAAAGATTAAAAGGCTGCCTCTTAGGCCTGGATTTAATTACAGATGATCAATTGCGGTGATTCTGGCTGCAAAGTTGGCTTGCTTTGAGTTTACTGAAAAAGAACATGCTGTTTAGAATTGTACAGCATGTTCTTCCTGGGTGACAGCTAGGTAGGGATCACTGCTTCACATTAAGCCCCCAGTCAAGGTGGCATGTTCCAAATCAGGCAGTGATTTCCCAGATCTCCGCTTATAGGTAGAATTTCAATGCTCAGTTCACTCGGAATTTTCCCACGTGCTCACAATTTCCAAATAAAGGGCTCTAGATAAGCCTGAAGAATATACTTCATTTATTCACCGATCATGGTAAGCATTTATTGACTGCCCACTCTGTGCCAGATAATGAGTAAGGCCTGAGGATTAAGATATAAAAGATATATTTTAGTCTTGGAGGCAGACAAGTGGTCAACTTGTTATAGTTGTGTGATACTCATCACTTCTGTAATTGATGGGTGGACGCCTGCCCTTTTCACTGTTATATCCTCATTGCCTAGCACAATGCCCAACCCAGGGCATCAACTTAATCAATATTTTCTCAATTATGTAGCTAGTATGCTTTTAGAAGTTATCAGAGGTCATCAAGAGAACACAATGAACAGTTACATAACTCAAATGAGGGAGAAAGATCTTTGGAGAACCTCTCTTGGGTTAGTTTCCTTTGACAGGGTATGTTTACAGAGGAATCCTCTGTAAACATTTCCAATTTTATAGGGAAACTGACATTATCCTGCCCATATGCCCTCAGCACTCATTTCTATTCTACAGACAACTTACTGGGAACACCTAAGACTCAACACTTGAGGGCTGTTTTCCTGGCCTTAGAACACACCCAGTTGCTGCTGGAAGTCCTCCCAAGAGCAGTAACTTCCAGGAGTTGGTGGATAAATACCTCACCCTTTTTCCTTCACAGTTGAGATAACACTGAAGTTGTTCTACACGGTCTCTTAGAGTTCCTCAGTGGGATAGAATTTCTCTAATTGCCCACAGTGGTAAGGGGCTTGATAACACACCTTTTACTAGATTGCTTCCACTCTGGTTCATTTTCCTTTCCCTTAGCTGTGCTTCCTGGCATCAATTCCCAAATAAAACTCTCACACTCAAGTTCTTGTCTTAGGGTCTGCTTCTGGGGCAAACTCAACCCAAGGATAAATATGAGCTGTCCATGTACAGATGCATGAGAGATGGGGAGAAGGTGAGCGACATGTGCACATACATGGAAGCAGGAGGGAACTTGAGACTGTGAATAGTTACAATTGGTGGAACAGAGGATGAAAGGTCTGGAAATGATGATAAGGGATCTTGAATGCTAATCCAAAAAATCTGCATTTTATTTTGAAGGCAGTGAGGATCCACTAAAATATTTTTAAAAGGAGGGGAAGGGACGTAGCTGTAAGACACAGAGAAGTGTAGATGAGGCTTCAATAATGAATGGAATAACCCAGGACAAGGGGTACTACTTTTAGAATCTGACAAATTCCTCCACATAAAAATGCACATAAATACATATGCATAATTTGGCAAAGGAATTTCCAGGTGTTCACTGACTGCCTTTGAAGTATAACCATAAATGACCTCAAGGTTTCCAGAAGAGTGGTCAGGAGCTCCAAGCATTGAGTGAGAAGAGGGCTGGGGAGTTTAAGTACACACAGGCATAAAAAAAGTAGAATAAGAAGATGTCACTGGGACAGGAAAAGACTCAAAGCAGAGTTTTACTGGGAGAAAAACAAAAAGATGCTCTTGGTTGAGCCACTTTTGATTAGTAGGCGATGACAGAGAATACTGCTGTCTAGTTCTCCATTTTTTGTTATTAATCACTCAAACAGGAAAAAAAATGGTAACCATCAATCAGGAAATATTCCATGGCAGAAGACAAAAATGAAAGCTTTCAAGTGAAGTTCAGTTAATAAATGTATTGTTTGGTTCTAACAATGTTAGTTGTTTGGTTTTCTTTTTTTTTTAATTGAAGTATAGTTGATTTACAATGTTGTGTTAGTTTCAGTTGTACAGCAAAGTGACTTAGATATATATAGATATCCTTTTACAGATTGTTTTCATTATAGGTTATTATAACATATTGAATACGGTCCCCTGTGCTATACACTAGGTCCTTGTTGCTTCTCTATTTTATATAGAATAGGGTATATATGTTAATCTCAAACTCCTAATTTATCCCTCCCCCAACCTTTCCCCTTTGGTAACCATAAGTTTGTTTTCTAGGTCTGAGTCTGCTTTTGTTTTGTAAATAAGTTATTTTGTATCATTTTTTTTAGATTACACATATGTGATATCATATGGTATTTATCTTTCTCTGTCTGACTTACTTCACTTAGTATGATAATCTCTAGGTCCATCCGTGTTGCTGCAAATGGCATTATTTCATTCTCTTTTAGGGCTGAGTAACATTCCACGGCATATGGACGACATCTTCGTTATCCATTCATCCATTGATTGACATTTATGTTGCTTCCATGTCTTGGCTATTGTAAATAATGCTGCCATGAATATTGGGGTGCATGTACCTTTTTTTAATTAGAATTTTCATCTTTTCCCAATATACACCCAGGAGCGGGATTGTTGGATCATATGTTAATTCTATTTTTAGGTTTTTAAGGAACCTCCATATTGTTTTCCATGGCTGCACCAATTTACATTCCCACCAACAGTGTAGGAGGGTTCCCTTTTCTCTACACCCTCTCCAGGGTTTTTCATTTTTAGACTTTTTGATGATGGCCACTCTGACCAGTGTGAATTTTTTTGGTTTTCCCTAAGTGAGTTGTTAATATTTAAAAGTAAAGTGACTTCCCTTGTGGTCCAGTGGCTAGGACCCCATGCTCCCAATGCAGGGTACCTGGGTTCTATCCCTTGTTGGGAAACTAGATCCCACATGCCACAACTAAAAGAGCATGTGTGCCGCAACTAAGACCCAGTGTAGCCGTGTAAATAAATAAATATTTTTAAAAATTAAAAAATAAAAGTAAAGACATTTTTAGATTTTCTTGAAAAAAAAAGAAAAAAGAAAACATCTACACCAGCATTCCCATCCAGTTCGCACTGACTAGCTGTTGCCCCCATAAGATGTTGTATGGGATCTCCAACTGAGCACAACTCTTTTACCTGTACTCATTTACTGACCCTCAAAAACTTTTCAATCTTTTTGAATCTTAGGATTCTTACAGTGAAGTCTCATATCTCAAAACTCAACTCCACTATTCATTCATTCATTCAGTTACTCATTAGCGTTCATTGAATGTCTGCTCTATGCTAGGAACCATGCTAGAAGCTAGGAATAAGAAAGACAAACATGACAGTTCTTACTCCAAGCTATTTATAGCATAGCCAATAGAAGCCCCGCAAAAATTGTAGACTTAGAAAAATCCTGTCGTCAGTTGTACAACACCAGAAGGGTCCCAAGGCACTGTGAATTTGTGTGCTTTGATCACAAAATTCAGAGGTCTACTCTCCCCTGATAAGTCATTACATTCACAGGTTGGGTCAATTATTCAAGGAATAATACAACCATTCATAACTTTTAGGAGTGGAACAAAGAAGAGCATGAGTACTAAAGAAAAATGAGAAGGGAATATGAAAGAATACTACAAAGGAAGGCAAGCAGGAAGTTTTCCCAAATGAAAAAGAGAAAGGAAAATGTGGTGGATGCTTTTTGATCACCAGTACCAGCCTGGCGCACCCATGGGCCGGTGTTCCCATATCCCAGCTTCTCTAAATACTGGTTGCTAATGGCTCACAGCAGCTTAGAACTACCTTCGGTCAATGGGAGCCACCTTCTATGGGAGGTTATAAACCAAGAGAAGAAAGATATCCCACAGTCAGCAACTGATGGACTCAGGGGTACAAAAGCCCAGGTGAGAAGTTACAACCCACACTCCAGAACTCCCTGTGGGATCAGATGAGGCCAGATTTCAGCTGAGACCATGTCCTTGCTTACTTTATTTCCCCTGTTCTAACCTGGTTTCCCCATTCCTCTTCTGAGAACTCTTCCTCAATTAATCACCTACTCCTGAATCCCTGGCTCATGCTCTGCTTCTAGGGATTTCTGCACAACATAAAACACAAAGACCAATAAAAACTTTTATTAATAATTGTCTCATTAACAGAGAATAGCAAAATATGAGATTCTTAGAGTGTAATCAGATTTTGAGAAACTAGATCAGGGTATAATGATATAGTAATGGTACTTCATGATTTATGTGACACAAACTCAAAATTCAATTTGTATTTCTCTTTAGGGAAAACAGTAAACCGTCCTAGAAGTTCATATATTTCCATATTAGAGATAAGACATTATTAGCTTTAATTCCAATGGTAAACAATACCAGTCTCCATAAGCTTCTTTTTTTTTTAACATCTTTATTGGAGTATAATTTCTTTACAATGGTGTGTTACTTTCTGCTTTATAACAAAGTGAATCAGCTATACATATACATATATCCCCATATCTCTTCCCTCTTGCATCTCCCACCATCCCACCCTCCCTATCCCACTCCTCTAGGTGGTCACAAAGCACGGAGTTAATCTCCCTGTGCTACGCGGCTGCTTCCCACTAGCTATCTATTTTACATTTGGTAGTGTATATATGTCCATGCCACTGTCTCTCTTTGTCCCAGCTTACCCTTCCCCCTCCCCGTGTCCTCAAGTCCACTCTCTAGTAGGTCTGTGACTTTATTCCTGTCCTGCCCCTGGGTTCTTCATGACCATTTCTTTTTTTTTTTTTTAGATTCCATATATATGTGTTAGCATACAGTATTTGTTTTTCTCTTTCTGACTTATTTCACTCTGTATGACAGTCTCTAGGTCTATCCACCTCACTACAAATAACTCAGTTTTGTTTCTTTTTATGGCTGAGTAATATTCCATTGTATATATGTGCCATATCTTCTTTATCCATTTATCTGTTGACAGACACTTAGGTTGTTTCCATGTCCTGGATATTGTAAATAGAGCTACAATGAACATTGTGGTACATGATCCTTTTTGAATTATGGTTTTCTCAGGGTATATATATGCCCAGTAGTGGGATTGCTGGGTCATAAGGTAGCTCTATTTATAGTTTTTTAAGGAAACTCCATACTGTTCTCCATAGTAGCTGTGTCAATTTACACTCCCACCAACAGTGCAAGAGGGTTCCGTTTTCTCCACACCCTCTCCAGCATTTATTGTTTGCAGATTTTTTTTTTTTTTTGTGGTACGTAGGCCTCTCACTGTTGTGGCCTCTCCCGTTGCAGAGCACAGGCTCCAGACACTCAGGCTCAGTGGCCATGGCTCACAGGCCCAGCTGCTCTGCGGCATGTGGGATCTTCCTGTACCAGGGCACAAACCCATGTCCCCTGCATCGGCAGGCAGACTGTCAACCACTGCGTCACCAGGGAAGCCCTGTTTGCAGATTTTTTGATGATGGCCATTCTGACTGGTGTGAGATGATATCTCATTGTAGTTTTGATTTGCATTTCTCTAATGATTAGTGATGTTGAGCATTCTTTCATGTGTTTGTTGGCAATCTGTATATCTTCTTTGGAGAAATGTCTGTTTAGGTCTTCTTCTCATTTTTGGATTGGGTTGTTTGTTTTTTTGATATTTAGCTGCATGAGCTACCTGTAAATTTTGGAGATTAAACCTTTGTCAGGTGCTTCATTTGCAAATATTTTCTTCCATTCTGAGGGTTGTCTTTTCATCTTGTTTATGGTTTCCTTGGCTGTGCAAAAGCTTTGAAGTTGCATTAGGTCCCAATTATTTTTATTTTTATTTCCATTTATCTAGGAGGTGGGTCAAAAAGAATCTTACTGTGATTTATGTCATAGAGTGTTCTGCCTATGTTTTCCTCTAAGAGTTTTATAGTGTCTGACTTTACATTCAGGTCTTTAATCCATTTTGAGTTTATTTTTGTGTATGGTGTTAGGGAGTGTTCTAATTTCATTCTTTTACATGTAGCTGTCCAGTTTTCCCAGCACCACTTATTGAAGAGGCTATCTTTTCTCCATTGTATATTCTTGCCTCCTTTATCAAAGATAAGGTGACCATATGTGGGTGGGTTTATCTCTGGGTTTTCTATCCTGTTCCATTGATCTATCTTTCTGTTTTTGTGCCAGTACCATACTGTCTTGATTACTGTAGCTTTGTAGTATAGTCTGAAGTCAGGGAGGCTCATTCCTCCAGCTCTGTTTTTCTTTCTCAAGATTGCTTTGGCTATTCAGGGTCTTTTGTGTTTCCATACAAATTGTGAAATTTTTAGTTCTAATTCTGTGAAAAATGCCAGTGCTAGTTTGATAGGGATTGCATTGAATCTGTAGATTGCTTTCAGTAGTAGAGTCATTTTCACAATGTTGATTCTTCCAATACAATAACATGGTATAGCTCTCCATCTATTTGTATCATCTTTAATTTCTTTCATCAGTGTCTTATAGTTTTCTGCATACAGGTCTTTTGTCTCCTTAGGTAGGTTTATTCCTAGGTATTTTATTATTTTTGTTGCAATGGTAAATGGGAGTGGTTCCTTAATTTCACTTTCAAATTTTTCATCATTAGTGTATAGGAATGCAAGGGATTTCTGTGCATTAATTTTGTATCCTGCTACTTTACCAAATTCATTGATTAGCTCTAGTAGTTTTCTGGTAGCATCTTTAGGATTCTCTATGTATAGTATCATGTCATCTGCAAACAGTGACAGCTTTACTTCTTCTTTTCTGATTTGGATTCCTTTTATTTCTTTTTCTTCTCTGATTGCTGTGGCTAAAACTTCCAAAACAATGTTGAATAATAGTGGTGAGATTGGGCAACGTTGTTTTGTTCCTGATCTTAGTGGAAATGGTTTCAGTTTTCCACCATTTAGGATGATGTTGGCTGTGAGCTTGTCATATATGGCCTTTATTATGTTGAGGTAAGTTCCCTCTATTCCTACTTTCTGGAGTGTTTTTATCATAAATGGATGTTGAATTTTGTCGAAAGCTTTTTCTGCATCTATTGAGATGATCATATGGTTTTTATTCTTCAATTTGTTAATATTGTGTATCACCTTGATTGATTTGGATATATTGAAGAATCCTTGCATTCCTGGGATAAACCCCACTTGAACATGGTGTATGATCCTTTTAATGTGCTGTTGGATTTTGTTTGCTAGTATTTTGTTGAGGAAGCTTCTAAGGGGCTTCCTGTTTTTGATAATGACAGGAAAGCTGGTTTATGTTGGTTTGTGTAAGGCAGATGGGTTTCAGTCCAAGGACAAGGACAACAACTATTAACTCTGGAATTCTTATTTCTAGGAAATGCTTGACCTATAGATCATCTGGATTCTCACTTAATCATTAGGTGAGGAAAATGAACTCAAAATGGAAAGGGCTGCCAGATCATGTCTTTATACATTAAGGGAAGTCTTCCTGCCCTTGTGCAAAACATTTAGCCGCTGCCTCACTATCTTTCCTTCCACTGCTTTCAAATTTTTTCCTGCTTCTCTTTCCCCCTCCACTTACTTGACAGACCACACACACTACTGGGAGCGAGTCTGCATTTTAAGAGGACTGAGAGGAATTAGGGTTGAATATTTAGGAATATCCATCTTTTGACCAAATAAATATCAGGATGGTCTTGTTGGTTGCAGTTCCCATTTCAGATATATGTGCACATCTGGAGTATGCAGTTGGTTTAACAAGGTAAAATCTCACTTGAGGAATGAAGTACTTGAGCTCCTGATGGAATGACGTTCACATTCACAGCAGAGAGAAAAGAAAAGATAACGCAAATCAATTATTGTCCAATTGGGATTGGTGGACAGCAAATGTTCAGACAAGTCTACAGAAAATTTTTTAAGTTATGAAGAATAATGTAGAACATTTTCAGAAATGTATCAACTCTGTCACCAGGATATATATTAATTCTTAAACTAAAAACATATGTTGGGCTTCCCTGGTGGCGCAGTGGTTGGGAGTCCGCCTGCCAATGCGGGGGGTGTGGGTTTGTGCCCCCGTCCGGGAGGATCCCACGTGCCGTGGAGCGGCTGGGCCCGTGGGCCATGGCCGCTGGGCCTGTGCGTCCAGAGCCTGTGCTCCGCAGTAGGAGAGGCCACAGGGGTGAGAGGCCCGTGTACTGCAAAAAATATATATATATATATGTTGACAGCCATATATGGAAAACAAATGTTCCTCTCTTACCTGTTTTAGGTAATTTTCCCAATCCTGGCAACCCTACCCACCTTATTCCAATTTTCTCCATGAAACATACAATAACTGACTTTTATTCATTTATTATTTGTACTCTTCTCATACCCTCCCACACAAACACCATAATATTAGGACTATTGGCTATTTTGTTCACTCCTCTGCACCCAGCAACTAACTGGTTCTTGGCATACAATAGGTGTTTTATAAATATTGAATATTTACCAAATGAATGTACAAATGATAATGGCAACTTCAGATGTATGATTGCAAGTAATAAAAATGTAGAGTGCAGGAACACTAATAAATAAAATAAGAATCTTGAAAAGCATTTCCAGTCTTCAAGAAAATATCTTTACTACATTTTCTAATTATTTAGGGAGAGCACTAATGTATTCCTGCCTTCAGTCTGCTGGATCTGAAAGGAAATTCTGGGAAGGGATATTTTAGTCCAGAAAATATACTGTTTTTTTTTTCTTCTCAATAAGGAGTTCATTTTGCATCCTAACTAAGCAGAACATATAATGTGCATATCATGCGGTCACGCACTGAAGCTTGGAAGAAAATACGAAATTGCCTACAACTGAAACTCGGCAACATCTCTGAGCTGTGAGACGTGCTTCACTTAGGATAAGTCCAGGCTATGAGTGAGAGAAAGTCCGAAATGACTGAAATAGTATATATTAACTTCTCTCTCATGTAACAGAAGTCTACAGCTAGTAGTTCTGTACTAGAAGTGTAGCTTCCAGATCATCAGGGACCCAGGCTCTTCCTATTTTCTGGCTCCACAATGCCATTGGATAGCCTTCATCCCCCAGGTCACCTGCCAGAGCTCAAAGCCCTTAAAAGGATCATTCAAGACCTAAAGAAGGAAAAACGTCAGAAGGATGACAAGGACTTCTCTCAGAAAAATGCTTCTCTCCTCATAGCCTCAGCTTCCTTTATGCATCCTCAAGTTCTCTACCACATTAGGCTTGCATTGGCGATGCCCTAGTCACATGCAAACCTACCTTCAAGAGAGGCTGGGAATGGTAATCTGACTAAGGTAAGCCAACTGCATTGCTGCCCTAATTGTAATTGTGATTCTATTGCTAGAGAACGGGTATTGGGTGGCAACTGACATGCCTCAAGTAAATTCTTTATCCCCTTTAAGCCTTAGTTTTCTCATCTGTGAAATAGGGATAATAAAGGTGTCGAGAGTACTGTGTGAATTAATGCACAGAAAATCCACAGGACGATGCCCGACACATAGTAAATATGTGATTGTTAACTGATGTAGTTGTTACTCTTACCATCCGTGACTTCCAAGAGCTTAACAGTTTCTAGGGGAGACAAGTCAAGCATGGGACATAAATAAATAGTGGTGAAATCCAGTAGATGATAATATCTCTAAATCAATAGGGCAGATGAGTATTACAGATATGAGCAGGGACTCCAAGGCTGGGGAGATTTTAGCTGTGCCCTATGCAGTATGGGGGGTTGTAAAAGGAAGACAAATTAGGTGCCCTCAAATTTCTTCAAAAGCACTTTTCAAAAAAAAAAACTTTTTATGCTTGTAATTTAGTTTGCTGAGGACAGTTAATTAACATATCGCCATTGAAGGAAGCCATATTTTCATTTCAAGCCAGCTAGCAGCCTCTCTGCGGTGGGTAGGGAGGAAAGTATTGTTTTGCTCCATGGGGCTCTCTCTCTGGTTTATTCTGCTCTCTAGAAGGAAGAAAGAAGAGGCAGTGAAGGAGCTTTGCTCAAATGGGAAATTTCTTTATGAAAGGCAGTCAGGGGACTAATTCCTGTAATTAAGAACCCATAATAAACAGCTGTGAGATACTCCTACTCTGACAGATGATCTTTCTAGAGCTATATGCTGTTACTCATGTGGTCCATAGACTGGCAGCATCAGCAACACCTGCGAGGTTGTTGGAAATGCAGATTCTCAAGCTCCACCCCAGACCTGTTGAGTCAGAATCTGCAATTTATTAGGGATTTGCATGAGCTCGGTTTGAGACTCACTGGTATATAATAGACTCCTGTTCTCACGTTAATAATATTTGGGGAGAAATAAAGCATAAACCTATTAAAAAGAGAAAAACAGTGAACACACAACATTTCAAGTGATTCTGGAATAACAAAAGACTTGACATGAAACCTATCTGAACATTAAAACTGTGTGCCAACCTGAGAGAATTTCATTAAAAACAGCTATTGTTTGTTTGCCTAATATCTCTTTTCTGAGAACTGCACCATCTCCTTCTGGCAAATTCCAGTGCTCACTCCATTACATTGTCCTCATATTGTAATCAAAGAAAACCTTTATCTTCTAAGTCAATCTCCAGCCCTGTTCATTAACACAGGCAGGTAGTTTACACTCTCTGGGAGGAGGCTGTCTTTGGGAGAATATTCATTAACTATGAATACATGAAGTTCCAGGTCCTTGTTGGTGGCTTCAGCTTGCTATATTAGCATCATCTTCAGTCCAAGTTTTGCACCTCTCTCTGTCACTGCCCCAGCACCGACATCCACATTTTGGGAACACAATATGTTGAATTGTCAAAGAAGACTCACAAAGTTATAGGTCCTACCTCAAACTAAAACTTACTAATAATTCAAAGGAAGCAGGAAGTCACCAGTCACAGGTGAAACATTCATGTCTTGGAAGAATATGAGACAGTGAGACACACATCCTAAAAGACCATTTTTTTCTCCCTCATTTAACTGAATTTTGGTTTCATATTTAACAGAGAAAATTCTTTCTGAGCATTGTATATGGAGACACTACTCACAGAGACCCATTTCCATGTTAGAAACACCCATGTCACACTCTGTTAACTACAATCTATGATATGACTTTCCATTCTTCAGCCATCCATGACCTATAAATCCATAAATTCCAGTTTTGTATACTGTAATCAAGAGACATCAGGCACGTCCCATGAAAAAAAAAAAGTAAGGACTCTCTGGTACCTTCCACCAATAAACACCATTAGTATGTTTACCAGGAGGTCTTGTCCTCAGGTCATTACCACATTTACATGGAGATTTGACTGAATTCATTACTTCTAGATATCTCTACTAAGAGGGGAATGGGTTACTGACCTGCTGTTGTTTCATGCCCACTAATAGACCTGGCTGAACTCCTATATTTTCCATTTATCTCAATCAGTTTTGTCAGTAATCTAACCCAGAAATCTCTAAGCCATTCTCAATTCCATCTTCTCCTTCTCCATCTATAACCAATAAATCACTATCACCTACACCTTATATCACTCTTGAATCCATTCTTGTTTTCACTGTCACTATAGTTCAAGTTTTCACAACCTGTTAGCCAAATATTGTGATCTTGTCTTGTCTGTCCATTTCTAATCTCTTCCCCATCAAAATTACTGTCAAAATGGTTTCCAGAGTGATCTTTCTAAAATATAACTCTGATAAACTCTTCAACAGCTTCAATGATTCCTGTGTGACTAACTATTCCTGCATAATCAATCACCAAAACTAAGGGGTTGAATGCAACAATAATTAGTTTTCATAGATCATGAAACCAGGAATGAGCTGGGCTTTCTCATGCATCTGTGTTGTCAGTTGGGCTTGCTGCTCTAGGCTAGCTTGGCTGAGGTAGCTTAGCTGGAACAACTTTATTCCACATGTCTCTCAATCCCCTCCTGGGACCAGCAGACTGACCTGAGCATCTCTTTACAGCAATGATAGCAGCACAAAAGCACAAGCTCCAATGTGAAAATTCATCCTACACCCTGCCAGTATTATGTCCACTAATTTCTCAGAGTTAAGGGATGTGACAGGTGACTGCCCCCATGAGGTCATGTCAAAAATATATATACAGGGAAAGGTGAAAAAATGGGGCCAATAATGCAATCTACCATATCTTCTAATGGCCGAAGGACAAAGTCCAGGCAAGATGCTTGTGTAGCCACTACACACAGAAGTTTCGTCATCTCAATGTTTTCCTCCCAGATGGTTGACTACTCTGACTAGGTACATATGTCTAGCTCTTAACACAAACTGTTAAAGAATATTTCCCCCTCATTCTCCTCAACAAGACAAGGAACTTCTTGAGAGCATTCTTTTTTTTTTTTTCGGTACGCGGGCCTCTCACTGTTGTGGCCTCTCCCATTGCGGAGCACAGGCTCCGGATGTGCAGGCTCAGCGGCCATGGCTCACAGGCCCAGCCGCTTCGAGGTATGTGGGATCTTCCCGGACCGGGACGTGAACCTGTGTCCCCTGCATTGGCAGGCGGACTCTCAACCACTGCGCCACCAGGGAAGCCCTTGAGAGCATTATTATGTCTGATTCATCTTTATATTCCCAGACTCTAGTACAGGACCTGAACCCTGAAGCTGCTTAATAAATCTTCTTAAGTTGAATTGAGCAGAATTGAAAATATATCTCCTAGAGTCTGAACCCAGTTTGTGTTGTACACAGTGTTTCTAGCAGTTCTGAGAAATTCAACGAGGTATGTGGGGAGTGGATGAGGAGATTCTTGCGGAGTAATCCCCTGTCCCTGGGAGGTTAACCTTTAAGAGGGGCAGGTTCTCAGGTTTCAGAGAGATTTGGAGATCAGCCTATTTGCTACGACAAGGAAAAACATGAGGTTCAGTAACAGCAGCTGGGGTGGAAATTGGGAATCTGTTCCCAGGAAAAAATTGCAGAGGCCCAGCATCATTCAAAGCTGGAACAGGAAGGATTTGATTCTAAGCACCAGAGAGTGGTGAACACTTCAAATCTCTCTCTCCTGAGGTCAAAATTGATTCTTAAAGAACGATGGTGGAGTCAAATGACCCCATCTCTGAGAAGAGGAGGCAAGTGGAGAAGACACACCAATCATTTTCTGACAATTCTTAAAGCCAGAATATTTATTAACCTTGTCATTAACAATAACATGGTCTAATACCAGGAAATAAGATCAGAATCACAAAGTAATAAGATGTTTGACTGAATGCTGAGTGAATCTCTGGTTGGCCTAGGGGTGAAATATGATCTATATGACATAGTTTGCCAATTCAGTGACAGAGACAGGAGAAAAATAGAACCTACAGTAAAAGACTGTTTTCTACACAACCCCCACCCCCCACACGCAAGCACACAAACTCATACAACTTAAAAGTATTTTGAACGGTCATGAAGAAACTAGGGTCAGGACGGGAATAAAGACACAGACCTACTAGAGAATGGACTTGAGGACATGGGTAGGGGAAGGGTAAGCTGGACAAAGTGAGAGAGTGGTATGGACTTATATATACTACCAACTGTTAAATAGATAGCTAGTGGGAAGCAGCCGCAGGGAGATCAGCTCGGTGCTTTGTGACCACCTAGCAGGGTGGGATAGGGAGGGTGGGAGGGAGGGAGATGCAAGAGGGAGGAGATATGGGGATATATGTATATGTATAGCTGATTCACTTTGTTATAAAGCATAAAGTAACACACCATTGTAAAGAAATTATACTCCAATAAAGATGTTAAAAAAAATACTTAGAACTGCTGAAAAAAAAATATAAAGCATGCCTAATTAAAAAAAAAAAAGTATTTTGATGAGATGACATTAGTTAATATGGCCAGCTAGGCTTCCTGGCTAGCACGTGCAAAAAGAAAAAAGAAATCAAAGAGCTTATTAGACATGTTTTAAAGAGTCCAACTTAATCATTATTCTAAAAATATAAAAATGGAGTCTCAATAGGAGAGAGGAAAATGCCAGAGCTGATCATTTCTCATAATTAAAAGAACAAAACAAATATTACAGCCTTATTTATAAAATGAATAGGTTATAATATTTAACCTGTTCTGTCCTGAGTTCATTTGTTAATACACTTCTGACCTTTTTACTTTCTAGGACATAATAAGGGAATAAGAAGCTGGCTGCTTCTTTAGAATGGATTAATTAACTTAGATTATAAGACCATTCAATCCTTCCTGTGAGAAAGCAGTTTTGTAAGGGACAGGGAAGGAATTCACACATATTTTACACCTACAATGTTGTAAACACTCTTCTGCATGCTTTATTAATTTTGTTTCCTCTTAAACTGCCTTTTTGTAATGAGAAGATCTAAAATTATTTTTGAAATTAATTAATTCATTTTCACAAAGAAAATAATTGCCTGTTTTAAAATGTGTAACTTCCCATAAGAGGTGGCTCTACTGTTGATTCTCTATGTAAAGAACTATAAAAAGTCCTATGTAAAAAGAATTAAAATAAGATCCTTCTTTTAGAGCACTTACAGTCTAGCATCAACTATAATGAAGAGATAGAAATTAATATAATCTATGGGAAAAAAGAATATATGATACAGATGAAAGTCTATGCAATTTCAGAAAAGTAAAATATTCCTTGTAGCTTGGGGTTTCAAGGTTGATTCTATGGGACAAAGGAAAATTAAATTGAGACTTAACGGGTTAGATTTGGACATAAAGCAAACACTTCATACATTCAAAGCTAAGGGAACATATGTACGTGTGTGAATCCATGGTATATACATCTCATAATTCTGTCCACAGAAAAGACCTAGAAGCAGTGACAAGATAGTAGCAATGAGCACACATAGTGCCCAGATCTTGGTTTCTAAACACCATTCTCCAACAAAAGCAATCAGTTTCCTTATAAAAGTGGTTTATTCCAGGGCCAAGTCAGGAAAAATACAAGATTCCTAAGGAGCAAGTCCCAGTCCTTGGAATATCTTATAATGCAATAAAATAAAGAAGTGCTTGAAAAAGGATGGGTCATGTTAAAAGGGCACAGTAGCCACCTGAATGAGCAACCAATGGCCAAAACCAGAAGTAGCTGATACGATAATATTACATGATAACTCAAAAAATAAAATAAATATCCATGAACCTATGGTAACATAAATAAATAATTAAATATACTAAAATGGAGGAGCAGAAATAGTTCTTCCATATAATCATGATTAAAATGTGCTATTATTAATGCTATTAATATGTTATTAATAATAATATATTAATACACAACACTATATGTTATTAAATATATTTAACATATAATTAATAAATGTAGAAGAAATGAAGGAAATGCAATCTCACCATTAGGCAAAAAACACAGTAATAATTGTTACAGGCACCATCTACAGGAGGATGCTAAAATTAATGGGTAAACATTTGAGGAGAAATAGGACTTTTGCATGGTCTCAAAGAATCTCTTCCAAGATGGTTATTAATTAAAGAGGGGAAAACAGTAACTTTATAGTAGAGAACAATTTGAACTGACACATCTTGTATCTAAAGGCTCACCACAACATTGTTGGTAATACAAAAGTATGGGGGGGGGGGAACTCCCAATGCCCAAAGACAAAGAAGGCATCAATAGAGAAATTTATCCAAAAGAATATCATACAGCAATCTCATGGATGAATCTTAGGGACCCAATATTGAGTGAAAAAGTTTCAGAAGACCACATAGAACATGAGAGCCTTCGGAAAAATGTTTAAGAACAATTAAACTAAACAATATGTTGTTTAAGCATATATCCATTTTTTAGAACTCTATATAAACATTTAAAATTTATATAAATTATCAACACAGAGTTGAGGACAGGGGTCCTTTTAAGGGAGAAGGGAAGATGAGAGAAGAAAGAAACACATTGGTAGATGCAAGTGCTCGTTCATTTCTAGTTGTTGAGTTTAGTGAAGGATCCAAGACTGTTCATCACATCATCTGAGAGTAAGTGAATAATGAATAGATGAATGAATGAAAGACGGCTGTGCATGGATGGTATAGTACATCATGAACCAAGGATTATGCTAAATCCCATCCTGAGCAATTGAGGTCAAATTATAATAAAAATTGTAATTTTTAATTATAAAAATTATAGAGTACACAGAGAGGGGAAATATCCCTAAGATTATTTTTGATAACACTCACTGTACATATTTACTGAAATTTATCAGCACATGCATCTTTCCTCACCATTTATTAATCATTCCTGATAGACTAACCATACATATTGAGTTAAGTAAAAGAAGGGCTCTAGAACAGTTACAGTTTTCTGAAAAAAAAAGTGAAAACAAATATGTGGCCTTCAACCTTTTCATCCATTTCATACGTGCAAGGTTGTAATCATTTTGAGTAAGTTAAGCCACCAGCAAACCTCAGACACAGGAAACAGTATGTACTATGGGTTGAAAAGCAGGGTCTGTCAGGTAAGCTACTTGCTTGAGAACTCTTTGAAGGTTTGAAAATCGTTAGAGAAACAGAGAGCTCTCAGAAACCACATGCATTTTTAGATCTTTTTTCTTTGAAAACTTACAAATATACAGTGGTTCAGGAATTTCAGTCATAAAAATAAAAGTCTAAGACCCTAACTGGGAACATCTCCTTAAACTGTATGCCTTTGGGGCCTCACTTACCTGGCTGGTCCTAGCCTTGGGGATAATTCTAGAGGTAGTCAAGGAGGTGGGTGGGTGGCTTGGCAGTGAAGCAAAGCTGGCTCATACAATCTATACTATTGTGGAGGTAGACCATTTGTTAGCAATCGCCAAGAAAACGTAGCAAGTTAATTAATTAAAAGCTGAGTTAGACTTCCAATTTATTAAAGAAAGCATAGCTATTTAATCAGCTTACCAAAAAAAACATGTGTTATCATTGACCAAGTCTGGTTCTCCACGTATTGAAGGATATATGCTCAAAGGAAGCAGAACAGTTTATTTAGACACAATGAATGACCACTGAATTTGTAGAATGGTTTCTGCATTCTTAGTTCATAAAGAGCTGATTGTATTTAAATATCAGTCTTGAATGAAGCAACAAGAAAATTCTGTGGACTCTCCTCCCCCTAAAATGTACAGGTGAGTATGCAGAACAGGGTTCTCCCTCTTCTATCGGTTTCTTCTCTTCACACCTGCACATTTCCTTCTTTGTCTGAGGATATTATCATTTTTTAAAGTTTTTTTTTTTTCTATTCCCTCACTGTTTCTCTCTCTCCCTCCTCCAGTTTCCTTTTTCCATCTGACCAACTGTTTTTTTCTCCTCTTTCATTCATATTAGAGCGTTCCTTCGAATGTCTTTTATTTATTTTTATTTTATTTTTATTCTTCTTACTAAAGAAGTAGGTTGTGAGTGGGGCTTATGAAATGCCCCATATGCAAGTCTAAATAAGTTGCTCTGTTTTTTAAGCCCAGCTTTTTCACCTTTCCTTCTGACATAACTGCTGCCTCCAAATCCTAAACCTTCTAGGGTTCCAGAGTGAATCAGCTTTCTTCTTTTGCTCTGTTCTCCTGAAGAGCTGAGTCAGCGGCCACTCCTCCACTGACCCTGTGGCTTCCACACAGCAGTTGAGATTACTCACCTGAGAATGTCCCCTCTTTTGGTCTCCCCATCCTTGTGGGTTTAGGGCTTTTGAAAAATACCTGTACTTTATCTTAGTGAAGCTTCAGGAAGTAGAGGAGAGAAATGCATGTGGCCATGTTAAAATCAAAAGTGGTGGATTTTAACATTGGAAAAACCAACATTAGAAGAGACATTGAGACAATGAGGCTTATCGTCACAAGAAGGGACAAGAAGAGTGTGATCACGCTTACCCTGGGGCTAATAAAATTCCATGTAAGGTGTAATCGTATATGTCTGTGCATCACAGATTTATATTATATTATATATGAATTATTAATTTATGAATTATTAATTAATATAAATTATTGTTAATTATATAAATATCAGATTTATATTATAATTTACACCCATTTGTATACATTTTCATTATTTTAATTATGAAATTAAAAGTCATGGTCATAGCACATGTTGAGGAACCTTGGCATTTTGGCAGCACAATGACAAGAGAGGGTTAGGAGAAGTGGGAATTCGAATCACAGGCATCATCAAGTTCAAGTGTGTTCCACCTGGAGAACTTCAAGCAGGCAGATGGGACATTGCATTGTGAGACATTCAGCAAAGAGCATTGTGCATAGTCTGTGGAGTAGCAAGAGCCTTTGGTTCTAGGAATCAGGCCTTCCATAGCCAGATGCTAATCAAAGAGGCAGGACCCTGCCAAGGCCTTCAGGCTGGAACTGAAGGAGGGGGATGCAGGATAAAAATAAACTAGGCTGAGATCTGGGGAAATTAGCTAGAAGAAACTGTAAGCAGCTCTTTGCAGGAAACCATGAGCAGCATGACCCAACTCATTCGGTAGCAACACTAGTCCTGTGGCTGGGACACCATAGAATGGGTGCTGGTGGAACTGGAGGTGAGGGTACTCGAGGGCTGTGACTTGGAGGTTTCACCCCCCTTCAATACGCCCTCCATTCCATCCTCTCTGGAGTTCTTCTCTGACCAGGTCTATCAGTTTTCTCACTTCCATCAGTGAAGTGAAGTATGACACACTTTAAGTTCCTTCCCTGAAACTTTCAAGCAGAAAACATTGACTGTGGTTCTAAGGGTCCAAAGATAAGATTTATTTATTGAGTACACGGAGTGTTAGAAATTTGCTCTCCAAATGTAAGAACCCTTGAGACATGTAGAGAAATCATTCAGCTTGATGTTAAGGAAAATATGACTCTAATCACATAGCCTAAGCTCCAGGTCATTATTATTATGGTATTGCCAATCTAAATCATCTGCCACTTTCAAATGATTGTTGGTTTTGAGTCAGAGACTAATCACCTCTTGGTGTAACCTCTGAAATCATTTCTAGACCTCCAAAAAGCTAACGTCCACACAGTGGAATATTACTCAGCCATAAATAATGAAATCGTGCCATTTGGAGCAACATGGATGGGCCTAGAGATTATCATACTAAATGAAGTAAGTCAGACAGAGAAAGACAAATATCAAATGTTATCACTTATATGTAGAATCTAAAAAAATGATACAAATGAACTTATTTACATAACAGAAATAGACTTACAGACATAGAAAACAAACATGGTTACCAAAGAGGAAAAGTGGGGAGGGATAAATCAGGAGTTTGGGATTAACACATACACACTACTATACATAAAATAGATAACCAACAAGGACCTACTATGTAGCACAGGGGACTCTATATTCAAATCTTATAATAACCTATAATGGAAAAGAATCTGAAAAAGAATGTGTGTGTGTATATATATATATATATATATATATGAATCACTTTGCTGTACACCTGAAACTAACACAACAGTGTAAATCAACTATACTTCAATATTTTTTTGAAAAGTAGCTAACATCCAGTTCTTCAAAAACATAACACTGAATTCCATGGCTTTCTAGCTGACACCTCTGTCACATCTGACACCTCTGTCACATCTGACATTTTAACTACTCACATCCCACACTTGATTGTTTAAATTGGCTTCTTGTCCAAGTTGTCCCCATAGAAAATTTCATTCAGGAGATTTTATTTCAGTAAATGAGTGTTTCTTTTTAATATTTTGATTTTTTTCAAGTTATGCAAAAAAGTCAGGAGCAGGCCTAATGTAAAGTTTGTGGTATGATGGCCATTTAGACAGCACACATTGTAGAAGGGGTGAGGCATGAGCACTGAGCCAAGCACAGGCTCTTCTGTGGGCATCACATGCCATCCCAAGAGGAAAGTTTGGATCCTGGGGGTGGAGGGGGGAGGGGGGGCAGGATATGAAAAAGTTCATCTTCTAACACTGTTACTATTGAGCAGCGAGGCCTGCTTGTGAGTTCATGTTAAGGAGGAAAAAATCAATATAATCAAGGAAAATGATAACATATTATGCTCCTGGTAAAAAGCCAATTAGCTTTGCATATCATCTCCACCAAAAGTACATCTTATGAATCATGATCTGAGCACTTTACATTTGCCATTTAAAACCCTCACAATCACACTGAACATTATTCCCTTTATAGAAATAAAAGTAAAAACATATTAAGAGCCAAGTAAACTGTCCAAGGGTATCCAAATAGTAAGTAGTATAGTAAAAATTTAAACTAGTGGTTTCCAGTGGGGAGAGGGAAGGGGGAGGGGCAATATGGGAGTAGAGGATCAAGCGGTACCAACTATTATGTATAAAATATAATATATAAAAATATAAAATACATAATAGTTGGTACCACTTGATCCCCTACCCCTTTATTGCCCCTCCTCTCTTCCCTCCCTCTTTCCCTCTCCTCATTGGTAACCAGTAGTTTGTTCTCTATATCTGTGAGTCTGAGTTTTTGACCCCAAATTCTGACTGTAACTCCAAAGGCTACTTTCAAGCCATAAGTCACATTGTGTTTTGAAGGATAGCAGAATGGCAGCTAATTGCATGAGCATCAATCCACCTCCAACCCTACTCTCCCAAAGATGCCTAAGACTTGCTCTCCTTTTAACTTGTTACTGCTCATTTATACCAATATCAAATCCTGCCCTGTTCAAACTGGGACAACTACAAACACCACTCAAAATATTAGAAGTTTTGTTATGACTTGCCCTAAATGCAAAAAAATAAAGAAGAAAAAAGAAGAAAAATCCCATCTAAGTCAGTATTAACTGTGTTGCCTTTCAATTCAACCAAATTAGAGTTTTTCCCTTATACACACACTGGGAGGAAGTGTCTATATGAGAGAACTGGGCAGATCCGGCATGTACATGTAATTCTAGCTCAGCCAGTTACTAGCTAAACTGGCCTTGGGCAAATCACTTAAAACTTCTCTGAGTTTTTATTTCCTCATCCATAAAAAGATTATAGTAATACCTTCAATCTCATAGCAGTGTGAGGAGAATTAATGAGTTTAATTAATGAGAATTAATAGGTAAAGCACTTAGATGAGAACTGGTAAATATTATATGCATAATAAATTGCTATTATTGGCCATAATTACTGTTTTGCTCTGCTCTCAGCCTATCAACAACCAGTGTCATAGTTGGACCAGCCCTTGGGGTTCTTGTTATGATTGCAAGACACCCTTCAGTAATAATCATCAGGAAACTTTGAAAAAATAAAGGTTTATTACTTACAAGACCTGGAAATTACACAGCACACCTGGGGCCACACAATGAGGTTGCAGGTAGAGAGAAAAAGAGCTGACCTGGGGTTCTGCTTTTATTGGAATTGAGGGTGGGGGCCTAGGGTTTTGTGGGCTCACAACTTTTGGAAAATTTAAAACATAAAAGGAGGAATTTAAAACATGAGAAGAGAAAAACAAAAACAAACAAAAAAATCAGTGGCCCAAATGGTGAGTTATCAAAATCATCCAAGATCTCTGAAGCAAGGGAGACCCCGTGGGGGGAAATGGCCTGGCTCTTCATCTAGTCTTGTTGCTAGCAATGTGTGTATTCAAGATTGCCATCTTTGAACTGAGCGCCTCTCTGAAATGGATGCCTCAGCAATCAAAGCTGAAGTCAGGCACTTGCATTATGAAAAAAAATTTTTTAAACTATCAGGGCTTATGCTACAACTACCATGTAGTAAACTTAATATTTTAATTCTGCTTTTCACCAAGCAAAAGAAAAAAATTATATTTCTACCATTAATAGGTTTTGGTCTATGTATGTTGACATTTCCATTGAATTTTTAAAGGTCTTGAATAGTATCTTACATTAAATTAATTGCTAAATTAAATGTTAACAAATTGTGGTTTTCTACAATTTGTGACATTCTGCAGTAACTCTGTAACACAGACCAAAATAATTACATATTGTCAATGTGGTACATGCTCACGTACTAGTGACAGGTTTGTGTTGAAATATTTCAATTCTCTGTCTTCTACTTACAACCAATTTCACAGGTATTTACCATGTGAAAGGTCTTGGGCTACATATTGAGGAACACAAGGTAGACAAGATGGGATTCCTGTTCTCAAGGAGCTTCAAATCTAGTGAGAGAAAAAGGCTTGGCTTGTATGATAAATTATAGACAGGATGTACTATGTGTCAGAGCTGTGTATTGACAGAAGCTCTAAGAAGAGGGAAAGGAGATAGCCTTACTCCAAAGGAAGATGATCATAAATTCTTTTAAAGATTGGGTGATGTTGGGTCTAGGCCTTAAAATATGAGTGGAGATTGCTGGGGTGCAATTAGAACAGGGCAGGTATTTTGATGCAAACCAGTAGCTTGTTTACAACAGATTCAGCCCTAATTGCTTGGTTATTCTATTTGTTTGACATCCATTCCAGGTTTAAATAGTTCGAATATCACACCTGAGGCACAAAGAACCAGTTCCTATTCATGGTTACCTCACCAGTACCTAGGCACAGAGTAAATATTTGGAAGGAATGTCTGAAGCTATGAGTGTGCTCCACTAATCTTGAGTGTCCTTTATGACTGGCATCTAAGGTGTCTGTGTGGACTAGAGGATGTGAAAACATTGGCAAGATAAATTGGCACATGTCACAAAGATATTCCAATTCCAACCTAAGAAAGTTTGACTTTATTCCATAACAAAGGATAATACTGACTTTTTTTTGGTGGAAGAAATTATATGGCCATTGCTTATATTCAAGAAGTTTACTCTGGCAACTATGAGAGGGTAAATTAGAGGGGTAGGATCATGATTTGGTAGAGAGAGGAGCAAGTAACCAATAATAGGTCATTGCCACTTCCTAGAACAGAAATAATGAAGGGACAGATCATACCATAGGAATAGAAAGAAGGCATAAGGGACAGTACAGAAAGAGTCTCCCTAGTATTCAGCACCAGAATGGAGGGCCTTAAGCATTTGATGCAATCAATCTACCATTATAACTATTATTTTTATGTGGTTATTAGCAAGTGGAGGTAAAAAAATAATTTTTTCTCTACCCTTCTAAGTTCTTGGCTGAGACATTCCCTATAATAAAAGAGAGATTAACAAGAGAAAAACAATTTTAATTTAATTTTGTACGTACAGGGGGCCTCAAAGATATAGGACCCAAAGAAGACCAAAGCATATACCTTTTATGCTTTTTAGACAAAGAAACAATAAATATGTGAAGAATTGACAAGACAAAGGAGTTTAACCTTCAAGTAGGAAGGAAACAACAAGTTTTGTTGATAAAGCCTTCTCTGCCCTGAATTCCCTATCCCTGCTGATAAGGATGTCTCTTTGTCTCCTGGTACAGGCAGAGTACCTTTCACATGGTTTTCTGGATCCAGGGGTACAAAGGAGGGTCAACGTGTCCTTCTTGCACTGGCTGTTTCTTAAGTAACTTTAATTTAAAATAGTCAATATGCCAAAGTGGCATATTTTGAGCTGTCTTGCCCTGAGCCCCATCACAAGCAAATATCCTTCCCACTTAGGGAATATCCCAAAATAAGTAGAATGCAGAGCTGAATTCCAACCATGGAAGAGAAAGGGGGTAAGCTTTCTCTTTTCTCACTCCCTGGCACCTAGGGATGATCATATTACCTAATTTGGGACAATGAAATGCTCCCATCCAGGATTTTGAAAGATCCAGACCACTTGCTATGGCAGCTTGGGGACTGAGAGCCAGAAGACCAATGACAAGTGTCCAGTGGTCAATGATGGTACCCCATGAGGAGCCCATGATGCAGCCTTGGCTGTGTTCTCTTCCCAGACACACTGCTCCCCTTGATGACTGTTCAATTTCCAAAATTGGTTCTCCAGAACTTTTTTTTTATTCCAAAAGCTAACAAATATATTTCCAAAACATTCATTTTTTAATTTAAATTAGTCAAAGTTGGTTTTGGTGGTTTCCACCAAGTGTGTGGCCTGGTACCCCAAGTCTCCCATAAGGCAGCACACACAGTCCTGCCTTCTGTCAAAAAACTGACATTACTGTGTCTGCAAGCTCTTAAGTAAAACAGCTACTTCTCCAGGATAGCCAGTGTCAGCTGGGCAAATAGCATCACCATCATATAATTAAGAAAAGGCCCATTTACATGTTTACCAGTCAATTTTCATTCTCAAATCAGAACCTACTAACTCAAAGGAATTTCCCAAAGGAGGAATACATATATCGATTATTCACTCAAAAAATATTGAATTCTTACTGTGAACCAAACTTCTCAGGTTCTGGGAATAAAAAGACAAATAAGATATCATCCCTCCTTTTCAGGAACTCACAATCTCAGTAAGAGACTGATACCAAGCAGGGCACTGTGGGGCTCCTGGGCACAAAGCCTTTCTGTGTCCCCCATTTCTTTGATTATAGGAAATAGCCTTTATCAAGCCTCCATGACCTTCCCTGAGTTCCAATGGGCCGATTCAAGCAGTTGTTAATTAGGGAAGGGAGGATAATCAAGACCAGGGAGAAACAGTCAAGAGAAATAATAGTGCAGCCTTGGGGCAAGGTCCTGGTTCCCCACCAATGGATACACACAACAATATCTCTGAGCTGCTTTGCATATACTGAAACCCCCTCCAGGTTAACGATGGTATGCTGCCCACAAGTATGTAGACCCCAGACCAGCTGGAGCCTGAAGGTTCATGATACTGACTCCTATTTACCTCACCACCACCCATCAGAAGAATGTCCACAAGCTGATCACACCCTCCTTGAACCACTACTATAAAACTACTCACTATCCTCTCCAAGTTGGGACACAGTTTTTCGAGGCAGGAGCCCGCTGTGCCCCCTTAGCCTGGCAAAGTAATAAAGCTATCCTTTTCTACTTCACTCAAAACTCCCAAAACTCTTGTCTCCGAGATTCAGTTCAGCACTGGTGTCCAGAGAAGCTGAGATTTTGGCATCAAGATCTAGATGTGAACAAGTAATGGTGGGACCTTTTCTAGGTGCCAAGATGGCGACAGCCTCAGAGAATTCAGAATGTCACAGGACAGGTAACCTCTCAGTGGGGTCTAGAGGATGAGTCAGAAATTTTTCAGATGCATAAGAATAATTTCGGATGCACGCAGCAGTAAGCGGCAGTTTGCAGCAAAGCGGCAGGGAGCAGTAGCTGGAAGCAAGATCTTAGTTACCGGACGGGGAGCCCTAACTGTTAGACCACAGAGGCCAGCGGCTAAGGCCTAAACTCCCAGTTCTTGCCTGCCTTGTCAGGAAAGAATTCAGGTGAGGAGGCAGAAGGTAAAGAGAAAAGTAAAAAGTTTATTGGAAAAGCAGAGTATACCCAGAAAGACTCATGGGCAAACTCAGAAAGTGGGTTGCACCTTTGGGAAGTTTAAATCCTTTATAACGGTGCAGTTTTCCAGGTCTTTGTCTTCCTTCTGGCCAATCGTTGCTTTGTTTCCCCTGGCTAATTTGTCTCAGGACCTTCCCCTAGGTGCGCACACACCTCTCAGCCAAGATGGATCTCGACGCAAAGGAGTCTGGGGGAAGCAAGACTCATTACGGCCTGGTTTTGTCCCCTGACTGTTGACCCCCCAAGGAGCCTTTCTGCGCATGTGTAGTGCCTCCTTTGCCCCAAGCAGTGGGAAAGCAGAGATCCCTTGACGTTTTACTCAAACAAGGTTTTGTCCCTCTGTTCTTGCCAGGACTGTTATCTTAAGGCATCCACAAGAGACAAAGCTTGGCTATTTACCCTGTCCCTGTTGTTGCTTCCATTTCAGAGAGTAAACAGGAGGCTGATTTTAAATGTCTAACCTGGAGCCCATCTATCTCTTGTCTCAAGAAATGCAAACAGGAGACTAGTTGTAAGTGTCTGCCCTGAAGCCCACTTTTTCCTGTCCTATGAAATGTAAAAAGGAGGCCAGTTGTAAATGCCTAACCTGGAGCCCATCTACCTCCTGCCTCAAGAAGTGGTGTAAATATTCATGAGTGTAAGGAAATGCTTTAGAGGAAAACAAGTTTTGAGTCAAAGATGTGGCCACTCATCCACATTGATTTTAGGTTTCATTTTCCTAACCTCTAAATAGCAGATTCCTGGAGGAATTTTCCATTTAATGAAGATTAAATGAGAAAGCACAGAGGAGGTTCCTGAGACAATGTACGCGTTCACCAAATATTAGTTTCTTTCCTCCGTTTCTGTTACATTTATTTATTATTTTTAACATCTTTATTGGAATATAATTGCTTTAAAATGGTGTGTTAGTTTCTGCTTTATAACAAAGTGAATCAGCTATACATATACATATATCCCCATATCTCCTCCCTCTTGTGTCTCCCTCCCACCCTCCCTATCCCACCCCTCTAGGTGGTCACAAAGCACCGAGCTGATCTCCCTGTACTATGCAGCTGCTTCCCACTAGCTATCTGTTTTACATTTGTTAGTATACATAAGTCCATGCCACTCTCTCACTTCATCCCAGCTTACCCTTCACCCTCCCCATGTCCTCCAGTCCATTCTCTATGTCTATGTCTTTATTCCTGTCCTGCCTCTAGGTTCTTCATGACCTTTTTTTTTTTTTAGGTTCCATATATATGTGTTAGCGTACAGTATTTGTTTTTCTCTTTCTGACTTACTTCACTCTGAATGACAGTCTCTGGGTCCATCCACCTCACTACACCACACTAGCCTGTTGCGGAGCACAGGCTCTGGACGGACGCGCAGGCTCAGCGGCCATGGCTCACGGGCCTAGCCGCTCTGCAGCATGTGGGATCCTCCCGGACCGGGGCACGAACCCGTGTCCCCTGCATCGGCAGGTGGACTCACAACCACTGAGCCACCAGGGAAGCCCCCAGCTTTCTTTTGATTTCCATTTGCATGGAATATCTTTTTCTATCCCCTCACTTTCACAGATCATGTTTCCCTAGGTCTGAATTGGGTCTCTTGTAGACAGCATATATACGGGTCTTGTTTTCGTGTCCATTCAGCCAGTCTATGTTTTTTTGTTGGAGCATTTATTCCATTTACCTTAAGGTAATTATTGATATGTATGTTCCTATTACCATTTTTGTAATTGTTTTGGGTTTATTATTGTCGGTCTTTTCCTCCTCTTGTGTTTCCTGCCTAGAGAAGTTCCTTTAGCATTTGTTGTAAATCTGGTTTGGTGGTGTTGAATTCTCTTAGCTTTTGCTTGTCTGTAAAGGTTTTAATTTCTCCATTGAATCTGAATGAGATCCTTGCTGGGTACAGTAATCTTAGTTGTAGTTTGTTCCCTTTCATCACTTTAAATATGTCCTGCCACTCCCTTCTGGCTTGCAGAGTTTCTGCTGAAAGATCAGATGTTAAACTTATGGGGATTCCCTTCTATGTTATTTGTTGTTTTTCCCTTGCTGCTTTTAATATTTTTTCTTTGTATTTAATTTTTGATAGCTTGATTAATATGTGTCTTGGCGTGTTTCTCCTTGGATCCATCCTGTATGGAACTCTGAACTTCCTGGACTTGATTAACCCTTTCCTTTCCCATATTAGGGGAAGTTTTCAACTATAATCTCTTCAAATATTTTCTCAGTCCCTTTCTTTTTCTCTTCTTCTGGGACCTCTATAATTCAAATGTTGGTGGGTTTAATGTTCTCCCAGAGGTCTCTGAGACTGTCCTCAATTCTTTTCATTCTTTTTTCTTTATTCTGCTCTGAGATAGTTATTTCCACTATTTTATCTTCCAGGTTACTTATCCGTTCATCTGCCTCAGTTATTCTGCTATTGATTCCTTCTAGAGAATTTTTAATTTCATTTTTTGTGTTATTCATCATTGTTTGTTTGCTCTTTAGTTCTTCTAGGTCCTTGTTAAACGTTTCTTGTATTTTCTCCATTCTATTTCCAAGATTTTGGATCATCTTTACTATCATTCTGAATTCTTTTTCAGGTAGACTGCCTATTTCCTCTTCATTTGTTTGGTCTGGTGGATTTTTACCTTGCTCCTTCATCTGCTGTGTGTTTCTCTGTCTTCTCATTTTGCTTCACGTACTGTGTTTGGGGGTCTCCTTTTCACAGGCTGCAGGTTCGTAGTTCCCGTAGTCTTTGGTGTCTGCCTCCAGTGGCTAAAGTTTGTTCAGTGGGTTGTGTAGGCTTCCTGGTGGAGGGGACTGGTGCCTGTGTTCTGGTGGATGAGGCTGGATGTTGTCTTTCTGGTGGGCAGGACCATATCCGGTGGTGTGTTTTGGGGTGCCTGTGACCTTATTATGATTTTAGGCAGCCTCTCTGCTGATGGGTGGGGTTGTGCTCCTGTCTTGCTAGTTGTTTGGCATAGGGTGTCCAGCAGTGTAGCTTGCTGGTCCTTGGGTGGAGCTTGGTCTTACAGTTGAGATGCAGATCTCTGGGAGAGCTTTTGCCATTTGATATTATGTGGAGCCAGAAGGTCTCTGGTGGACTAATGTTCTGAACTTGGCTCTTCCACCTCAGAGGCACATGCCTGATACCTGGCCAGAGCACCAAGACCCTGTCAGCCACATGGCTCAGAAGCAAAAGGAGAAAGAAAGAAAGAAGGAAGGAAAGAAGGAAAGAAAGAAAGAAAGAAAGAAAGAAAGAAAGAAAGAAAGAAAGAAAGAAAGAAAGAAAGAAAGAAGGGAGGGAGGGAGGGAGGGTGGGAGGGAGGAAGGAAAGAAAGAAAGAAAGAAAGAAAGAAAGAAGAAGAAAAAGAAAGAAAGAGAGAGGAGAAAGAAAGTACAAAGAAATAAAGTTATTAAAATAAAAAATTATTTAAAATAAAAAAATTAAAAAGTAATTTAAAAGAAAGAAAGAAAGAAGAGAGCAACCAAACCAAAATACAAAGCCCCCAGTGATTACAAGTGCTAAAAACTATACTAAAAAAAAAAAAACAATGGACAGACAGAACCCTAGGACAAATGGTAAAAGCAAAGCTATACAAACAAAATCACACAAAGAAGCCTACACATACACACTCACCAACAGAGAAAAAGGAAAAAAAAAATATATATGTATAATAAATAAAAAAAGGAAGAGAGCAACCAAATCAATAAACAGATCTACCAATGATAATAACTCTAAATACTAAACTAAGATAAACATAAAACCAGAAACCAGTCAATCACATACAGGAAACCCCAAGTCTACAGTTCCTCCCAAAGTGCACCGCCTCAATTTTGGGATGATTCGTTGTCTATTCAGGTGTTCCACAGATGCAGGGTACATCAAGTTGATTGTGGAGATTTAATCCACTGCTGCTGAGGCTGCTGGGAGACATTTCCCCTTCTCTTCTTTGTTCGCACAGCTCCCGGGGTTCAGCTTTGGATTTGTCCCTGCCTCTGCGTGTAGGTAGCCTGAGGGCGTCTGTTCTTCGCTCAGACAGGACGGGGTTAAAGGAGCTGCAGATTCAGGGGCTCTGGCTCACTCAGGCCGGGGGGAGGGAGGGGTACGGAGTGCAGGGCGAGCCTGCAGTGGCAGAGGCCCTCATGACGTCGCACCAGCCTGAGGTGTGCCGTGCGTTCTCCCGGGGAAGTTGTCCCTGGGTCACAGGACCCTGGCAGTGGCGGGCTGCACAGGTTTCCCGGAAGGGAGTTGTGGATAGTGACCTGTGCTCGCACACAGGCTTCTTGGCAGCGGCAGCAGCGGCCTTAGCGTCTCATGCCCGTCTCTGGGGTCCGCGCTGGAGCTGCGGCTTGCGCCTGTCTCTGGAGCTCATTTAGGCGGTGCTCTGAATCCCCTCTCCTTGTGCACCCCAAAACAATGGTCCCTTGCCTCTAGACTTTCCCCCGGACTCCCTCCCGGCTAGCTGTGGCTCACTAGCCCCCTTCAGGCTGTGTTCACGCCGCCAACCCCAGTCCTCTTCCTGCACTCCAACTGAAGCCCGAGCCTCAGCTCCCAGCCCCCGCTCGCCCCAGTGGGTGAGCAGACAAACCTCTTGGCCTGGTAAGTGCCGGTCGGCAGTGATCCTCTGTGTGGGAATCTCTCCGCTGTGCCCTCCGCACCCCCGTGGCTGCGCTCTCCTCCGTGGCTCCGAAGCTTCCCCCCTCCGCCACCCACAGTCTCCGCCCACGAAGGGGCTTCCTACTGTGTGGAAACTTTTCCTCTTTCACATCTCCCTCCCAGAGGGGCAGGTCCCATCCCTATTCTTTTGTCTCTGCTTTTTCTTTTTTCTTTTGCCCTACCCAGGTACGTGGGGAGTTTCTTGCCTTTTGGGAGGTCTGAGGTCTTCTGCCAGCGTTCAGTAGGTGTTCTTTAGGAGTTGTTCCACATGTAGATGTATTTCTGATGTATCTGTGGGGAGGAAGGTGATCTCCGCGTCTTACTCTTCCTCCATCTTGAAGGTCTCCTCTGTTATGTTTAAGAACACTTTTCACCAGGGTTGTTCTGTCAGATGCAAGAAGCCCAGTGCTTTTTTTCCCTGTCAAATCAATTTAATACATCACCTGAAAATATTTTTTTCAATGATTATTTAGATAAGCAAAACACATAAGTGGAACTAGTGACTGAAGAAGTATTTAAGTTGCTTATTTAAGAAAATGCTGGAAAAGTTCTTCACACAGTTACCAAAGACAGCATGGGCACACCATCTCCCATCCAGGATTTAGTTTTTGTATTTTTCAACTCCAGAGTTCCCGTTTGGTTCTTTTTGATAATTTCTATCTCTTTGTTGATATTTTCTATCTGATGCAATATTATCTTTGTACCTTCTTTTACTCTTTAATCACAGTTTGCATTCGTTCTTTGAACATATTTATGATGGCTATTTTAAAGTCTTTGTTGAATCCGACATCTGGTTGCTCTTGCAAGTTCTTTCAGTTACTTGCTCTTTTTCCAGCTTATGGGACATGCATTCCTGTTTCTTCGTGTGTCTTGTGATATTTTGTTGGAAAATGGATATTTTAGATAATATATTGTAGTCATTCTGGGTACTTCTCCCCCCTCCTCACCATTCCTACTTCCAGGGCTTGTTATTGTTATTTGCTTATTTATTTGTTTAGTGCCTGGATGGATTATTTGAGTGGAGTCTATTTCCTCCACACAGTGTGAAGCCTCTTATGATGCTCCTGGTGGTGGGGGAGTGCAACTTTGATTAAGACTATAGTCACCCAGAGAGGACAGGGATTTTAGCAGAGCTCTCTTTGTCTCTTTTCCTGACCACACCCAGAGGTTAAGAGTCACTGATTTCTGGTTGACTGCTCTTTTTTTTTTTTCAACAGTGGCCTCTGGCATAAATGGCTCTACAAACTAATACCATCAAATCCAGGCTCCTTTGAAAGGTTAGTTACTAAAGTCAGTGTGTTAGATATGTTCTGACCCCAGAGGGATCCTCTCTGCTGCCCCAGTTCCTCTGGCAAACTACTGCTCCCACAGCTTAATATCGATCTCCAGTGACTCTACCAGTCTCCTCCCAGTTACCTCTCACCACAACCTCCATAGTTTTGTTTTTTTTTTTTGCGGTACGTGACCTCTCACTGTTGTGGCCTCTCCCGTTGCGGAGCACAGGCTCCGGATGCGCAGACTCAGCGGCCATGGCTCACGGACCCAGCCGCTCTGCAGCATGTGGGATCTTCCCAGACCGGGGCACGAACCTGTGTCCCCTGCATCGGCAGGAGGACTCTCAACCACTGCGCCGCCAGGGAAGCCCAACCTCCATTGTCTTTGAGAGCACCTGAAGGTCTGAACTTCTCTGCACTCTGTGGCAAATAAAGTCAGTTCCTTGGTGAAGAGATTAGGAGCTATCTGTTTGGGGCTGTACTAGTCTGGAGTGCAGTTTTGTCTCACTGAACTAGAAAGGAAAGAGAGGGAGTGGTCTTAGTTCAAATACTACAGAATCTCACTGTTCTTACTGAATTTTGGCAGATTTTCTTAAACAGATATTTCTTCATTTGCTGTATACCCTTACCGTTTCTAGAGACATATATAATTTTTTACCAATTTTCCCAGGGAACAGATCCACAAAGACCCTCAGCTCCTCATGTTGCATATGCAAAATGAATTCCCTTTCATCTAATACTTGTGTCTATACATTCATCTTTGTCTGGTGTTAAGACTGTGACCTCTGTTTTCCAATTTAGATTAGTATTAGATCTTATTCTTTTGCCCATTTTTTTTGTTATTCTCTTTTCACATCTGTCTTGTGTATTCTGCAGATAGTTAGATTTTGTTTCTTGATCCTAACATATGCTCTTTTATTTTTAAAATTTCCTTTTTATTGTCAGTGCCTAGGACCATACCTAACATTCATTAGATATCTGTGGAAGAAGGAATTTTTCCTCTCCTGAGGCCTGTGTGGGGAGGGTCCACCCCAGGACACAGTGAGAAAGCCCAAGGGTTTGCCAAAATCATATATCATTCCCACTGGAAACTCTTAGGACTCACCAAGATCAACCTCATTAAAAAAAAAAAGAAATTAACATCTTTTTGAGGTATAAGTGACAAATGGTCAACATTTAAAGTATATAATTTGGTATTTTGTTATATACAGCAGGAGACAATCACCACAGTCAAGATAGTTAAAATATTCATTGCCCCCAAGTTTTCTGGTGCCTCTTGTGTTCCTTACGCAAGCCATAATCTCTGCCCTCATGCAGCAGTTCTAACGTTTATTGACCATGATACCACATAGATCTAAGCAGGCCCAACTGAAGAAAAATCAGAGATCTATCAGGCCCTTCAGTATGTTATGCTCTAATAGTTTTATCCCCTTAGTTCAATAACTCTTCTTAAGGATTCAGGATATAGCTCCCAATGACCTCACCTAGTACTGGGTAAAATAAATAATGGAATTGTTTAAGTCAGTTCTCAAAAACCAAATCTCATGTATATGATCTTACTACTTACAGAACTGCCACCTGTTGGGACCCAGGACAGGCCACCCCAAAATGTGCCTCAGTGGAATAGTACTTCACATTAATGTTACTAAAGAAACAGCTGATGCAGGAGGGACACTTTGACCCTCCTTTTGTCTCCCAGAAAGCAGGAAATAAATATCTCACATGAAAGGTGCCCTCCCTGTACCGGAAGATTAAAAAAAAAATCCTTAACACCAGAGATAGGGAATTTGGGGCCAAAATATTTATGTATAAACAAACCTAGTTACTTTTTAAATTTACTACCCCAAGCTCATATTCTATTTAGATTCTTCACCAGCTAAGCAGTCAAAGCCTAAGTTTCTTTGTCCTGTCAATTCCTCTTAAATTTATTTATTTATTTATTTATTTATTTATTTATTGTTCAAAAGGTATGAAAAGTTGCTTACTTTTGCCACTTCTTAGGTCCCATTTCCATGGAACCTCCCACGAATTAAACTTGTTTCTTTTTCCCCTGTTAATCTGTCTTGTGTCAATTTTATTATTAGTTCAGCCACAAGAACTCAAGAGGGGTAGAGGGGGAAATTTCCCCCTCCCCGAAAACCTTGTCTCTCCTGACTTTTCCATATTTTAATATTTTCTGTTTGGATTCAACTGCATGATTCTTTGAAAGAAAATTTTTTGATGGGAGTGATTAGGGGAAAAGAGGAGCACCTTGCTAGGTGCTGCCAGCTGCTAACTCTAGTTCTCTGAAGCCTCCAAAACAAATATATTTTTTAAACTTTCCAGAGCATATTTGTTGAGAAGTGTCATGGCTGGCTAAACTCGCCTAATTGGGATAACAGATGTTAATTTGTTTATCAAGAATAAAGTAAAAATCTAAGTATATTTTCCATACAGGGTCCCATATGGATGATACAAACATTTAATCAGTCCAAACAGTTTTTGTTTTATCTGAATATTTTACCTAATACATTATGTATGCTCAAATATTATAACTTTATAGGATTAATTTTTAAGTAAAAGTAAATGTGTAAAGTATCTCCATTTAACCAAACTTCTCTATTGTGCTTAGTTAATTTCAAATACTGGTAGGAGTGGAAGAGAGAGCTAATATTTGAATTTAAGAGAAGTGACTTTGGAACAAGACCAGAATTGAGTAACTACTCTGTCTGTTACTAGCTTTGTGATCTCAGGCAAATTACTTAACATCTCCAAGGAATGATTTCATCATCTTTAAAATGGAGGAAATAACATCTACCTCACAGGGTAATGGTGAAAATGAAGTGAGACAATATACGTATAATATTTATAATGGGGTCTGAACCATAATAAGTGCTATTTATGTTTGGGATTCTGTATATGGAAATAATACCATTTGAAATGAGTGTTTTCTTTGATGTTATGATTTAAAAAACAAGCCAAGTGGATCATAGATTTGAATTTGAAATTTAGCTTTAAATATACTGATATTTAGGAGTTACTCAGTTTTCCTGGGTCTCTCCCATGTATACACATTATTAAACTGTTGTTTGATTTTCTCCTGTTTAATAAAAGTACTGACATTCAAATATAATTATATAGTTTACATTGTTGTCAAATATTTTTTCATCACTTTAGGATAAAACGATAGCTCTAAAAATGTTAGGCAGGGAAAGTTGAAAATAGTTCAAGACTATTGGTCGGGGAGCTCTGTACAAGAATGTTAAATGAGAAAAAAAAAGCCCACTTTCATTGTTTTATTTCATTCTTCTGAACACTTGCTACTCAAGTAAATGCTCAGCTTTGTGGTCAGAAGTCTTTGTTTTAGGGGGATCTGACTATTTTTCCTTATTTTCCTTAGCCCAGTGCACACATATGAAGGCATCCTGTAATCTGTTGACTATCTGAAGTGGAAAAAAAAAAAAAAACCTTCCCCTGCCATGCATTTTTCTATGCTCGTTGATCCCCAGTACGCTTGAAGCCAAGGTAACCTGGCATGAATAGGCCAGAGAGGGAGAGGCGGTGAGGGAGGATGCTGCCACAGTAACAAACACACATGAGCTTTCTACTTCCTATGATGATCATGCTCCAGAAATGGTACCCTAATTCCTGAGGACAGGTGTGTATAAAATGCACTGATGGCCAAAACCACAAGTGCACACTTGTGTCTATGTTCTCTCCTTTCTTTCCCTTAGCTCATGTTACATTTCCCAGCCTCCCTTTCAGCTAGCTGCAGTCATGTGATGAGTTCGAGCCAATGGCATGTGACTAGGGGCAATGTGTGCCACGTCTAGTCTTGACCCATTAAAAAAGTGGAACTCCTGATATTCATCCCACTTTTCCTATTCTCCAACAGAATGAGCAGACTTCAAAAACCTAGATGGGAGACAAACATGGAAAGAGCCTAGATCCCCTCAGTAACTAACTAGGTGTCTGGTCTATTTTAAATAATGCCACCACTTTATTATAGCCAAAAAGGAGATCCTACACAAATCCACCTCTAGATAAAATCAGGAAGAAGGCAAATTTTTTCTCTGATTCTTTGTCTCTTTTTCAACACCCTCCTCCCTTTGATGATAATAATTAACATTTATTCAGTACTTAACATATAACACACATTATACTAATTTCTATACTAATTACAGATATTATCTTTTTTAACCGCTCTATGAACTATATGCAGTATGATCTGTTATTAATCTCATTTTGCAATGGAGGAAATGAAGCACAGAGTGGTTAAATTACAGATCCCTAGTAGACAATGGAATCAAGATTTGAACTCAGAACATTCATGTCTAATAACTAAGCTATATGACTTCCCAATGCATTCTAGGTATCCAGTTTCCTTAGCTATGCAGAACCTTCTACAGAGGTTGTTATCTCAGATGACTCACCAAGCACATAATTTTTCCTCCTCTTATGCCCTTCATAGCACCCTATCCTAAATTCCACTTCTTCAGATATTTATTATACAAAGAAACTAACATATTAATTAAAATTTTATTACTGAGCACTCACTATGCTAAAAGATTAGTATTAACTGTAAAGGGCATAGTAAAAATGTGCAGGCCCTGATATTTGATTTCAAGGGGATTTCAGTGTCTTCATCATCTGGCGACTCTACCCTGAACTGGAATCCAGAAAGTTCGAAAGTCCTGGGGTGGGGTTTGGAGTATCTTTGCCCCATTGTTTTGATGAGTGATATAAATCATATCTAAAGGTAGTAGAGAAGTATGTCCAACTGGACTGCAAAAGCAGAGGGTCAGCAGTGAGTAGAGTGTCAGGAGCACATATGCTGAAACAAGTGGGGATTAGAAAGTAGGAGGTGGGAGAACAGGAATGTGGGGGAAGAGGTAGGTGGCTCTGTTGTGATTTCAGAAATGAACTCCTAAGCATGCTATACAGTTTTTCCATCTCCTTGTGTATATCTGTACAGTGGACCTGGATCACTTGAAGGGGCTAGAACAAGCTGAAGTATGGAAAGATATCACTTGTATACAGGGAAAGGTAATAAACCGTGGGGGAGTTCATATAATGTAGTATGAAGGATAAGTGCCTCTGACTGAATGACAGCTGGAAAGATTTTATGGAAGAGGTAACTGTGATGTTAGGCTTTCCTGAATGCATGGGATTGCAAATGTGGATATTGGAAAAAAGGCAAGAAAATGCACCAGAGGCAGTGGAACCTGCATCAGCAAAGGTATGGAGGTAAGAAAGTTCAAGATGTCCTAGAGAAACAGCAAGTTGTTAAATTTTTAAGAGTGAAAGTTGCACAGGGGTAGCACGAAAAGATAAAAGTGAGAGATAGGGGAGTGAGAGGAAGAGTTCACAGGTGACTGAGACTTGGAGGGAATCCAGAGTGATGGTTGAGCCTATCAGAGCAGAACTCCTCAAGTGAGAGAATTTAGGCAAAGAAGGAAAAGGGCCAAAGACAGAAGAAAATTTGGGAAGGAACTCTAAATGTATTAGAAAAAAGACCTAAAGATGAAAGGCTCTGAACCAGTGGAATGAAGAAAGCAATGGAGATAATCAACAAGTACTGGGGTAGGAAGAAGATAAATTGCCAAGTGCTGACCAGCACTCCCTCAATAAGTGATCAATCATCCCCAGTGAAGTGACCGGAGCTGTGCCACAAGCTGGCTATAAAAGATTATAAGCCAGAGAAGGCAAGAAGGATTAACAGACAAATGAGGAGGAGAAACTGGAGGTGGAGATGGAGGTTATTACTCTCCAGAGACACGCTTAGAGGCTCAGAAGAGTAAAATGATGGGGAGCAGATGAGTTTTTAATCTAGGGGACAACTGAGCAGGTTTCCAGCCAGGAGAATGAAGAAATGATTGAATGAAGAAATGAAGAAAAAGCTTAACATGCAGGAGGGGGTGGGTAGGAAAAAACAACTGATGGAAGGAGAAGAAGGGACGGTAGTAGGAGAGTGAAACTTAGAAAAGATGGTGGATTAATACAGAAATTCTTTTCGTGGATAAAGTGAAAATGGGGGGAACCAAAATCAGATGACTTTGAACTTAATAAAGTTGGACATCACATCATCTTCAAGGGAGAAGTGGGTGAGGATGGGAGCCCAAGAGAGTGAAAAGTTTTGGCATAAGGTCTGTGAGGAATGTCTACAAAGACTGTACTAGATTTTAATCCATCAATCACAAAGCATTTATAGAACATGTAGAATATGTCACATGGTCTACTAGATATACTTTCACTTTCCAAAGTGCTGGTGGTTACTGCCAACTAGGTGATAGCAGCAAATGTTGTAAAATGTGCTCTCCACACCATTACAGAAACCACTAATAAAAATAAGGAGTGATTTTGGATTTAGGTCCTTAAGGCAACCAACTTGCTTTCTCTTTTCAGTGTAAAACCAAAGCACTGGCAGCTACATTTGGGCAATTTAAGTCAACATTACTTATAGCACTATTTCATTGTAACCTCTATTTTGTATTTCTGGCTATGAGTCCATCTTCTTAGCTTTTCATCATAACTTTCACAGAATTGTTCATGGCTTTATACTTAATAAGTTACTGTCTCATAAAAAAGATATGAAGTTATGGGTATGGAATGTGGAATGTTAGAGAAAGTACCATTTTAACTTGAAGTTCAAAGAATTTGTGGATCAGTGATTCACTCAAAATGCGGCAATGAAAGAAAATTGAGAAATGGGCTGGGAATTGAAAAAGACAAAAACATCAAGATACAGTAAATACACTTAGAGAAATGGTGAAATTTGTAATATTGAAGGAGGGAACTCAAGGACAACAGACACTGTCCATGCTCCACTAACATCCTTTCGGCATTCCCCTTCCAAATGCATTCTGATGTCTTACTAAGAAAGCCTGAGACTTTCTCTGGCTTCCAGAGCATTATTGGCTAAAGCACAGGACAGGACAGAAGTGCTATGAATTAATGCCCCTGGGAGGGTCCTTCAACCAATAATATATAGAATTTGACACATAAATATTCCAGATTCCTCATCCCCCAGATGAGACAATTCAGAGGCACTTTCTACCCATCTCCCAGAGGACCCCAGCAGGATGAGCCTCAGTTGCCTACAGTGGTAACCTGTTCATCGACAGGTAATGGATTGCTTTCCTTCCCTTCCTTACTTCCCTCTTCCTTACTCATTTTCCACATTTGCTTCCCCAAAACAATGACTTGCATTCAAATCCTTGCTCACGGGGAATTGGGCCTAACACAGAGAGTGAAACCAAATTCTTTTGCAGAAGAGAAAAAAAATAGGGACTTCCCTGGTGGCGCAGTGGTGAAGAATCCACCTGCCAGTGCAGGGGACACGGTTTCAATCCCTGGTCCGGGAAGATCCCATATGCCGTGGAGTAACTAAGCCCATGCGCCACAACTATTGAGCCTGCACTCTAGAGCCCACGAGGTACAACTACTGAAGCCCGCGCGCCTAGATCTCGTGCTCCACAACAAGAGAAGCCATCGCTATGAGAAGCCCGCGCACCGCAACAAAGAGTAGCCTCCGCTCGCCTCAACTAAAGAAAGCCCGTTGACAGCTTACCCTTCCCTCTCCCCATATCCTCAAGCTGTGACAAAGCAAGAGAGAGGCATGGACATATATACACTACCAAATGTAAAACAGATACCTAGTGGGAAGCAGCCGCATAGCACAGGGAGGTCAGCTCAGTGCTTTGTGACCACCTAGAGGGGTGGGATAGGGAGGGTGGGAGGGAGGGAGACACAAGAGGGAAGACATATGGGAACATATATATATGTATAACTGATTCATTTTGTTATAAAGCAGAAACTAACACACCATTGTAAAGCAATTATACTCCAATAAAGATGTAAAAAAAGAGAAAGCCCGTGGGCAGCGACGAAGACCCAACGCAGCCAAAAATAAATAAATAAACAAACAAACAAATAAATTTTTAAAAATGGTCCACATAAAAAAATCTTTAAAAAAATAAATTAAATTAAATAAAATTCTAATATCCTTTAAAAAAAAAAGAGAAAATCGAATCCATCACTGTAGACTACATCTTCTTTGTAAACTTAGTCCACATCCAGTTAAACCATCTATCCAATTCCCCAAAATAGAAATGTAAAAATTATCTTTGACAATTTCCTCTCACATTTTATATTGAGATCAAAAAGTTTTGTAGGGTTTACCTCCTAAATATCTCTCAAATTACTTCTCTCCATCTCTGTTTGCAAAACCCTAGGCTGCCTCATTTCCCCCTTAGACTCTTGCACTAGCTTCCTAACTGGTCTTCTGCATTCATTCTGGTTCTCCTCCAATCCATTCTCCACTCAGCATCCCTAGGTGAATTTTTCAAAGCCAAGTCTGATTTTTTACATCTTGCACATTGCTTAAAACTCTTTAATGGCTACCACAGACTGAATGTTTGTGCTCCCACCCAAATTCTTATGTCCAATCCTAATGCCCAGTGTGATGGTATTTGGAGGTGATTAGGTCATGAGGGTGGAACTCTCATGAATGGGATTAGTACCCTTATGAAAGAGACCCCAGAGAGCTCCCTTACCCCTTCCACCACGTTAGGACACAGTGAGAAGACAGCTATCTCTTTCTACCAGGAAGTGGGATCTCACCAGACTCCAAATCTGCCAGTGCCTTGATTTTGGACTTTCTTGTCTCCAGAGCTGTGAGAAATAAATTTCTGTGTTTTTAAGCATCCCAGTTTATGGCATTTTATTATAGTAGCCTGAGCTGACTAAGACTATGGCTTTCCAGCTCTCTTGTATTACAGCCAACACTTCTCAACACAGCCTGCACGATTTTGCATGATCTGGACTCTCTCCCACCCCCTACATCTCTGGTCTCAACTTCAACCACATTCCCCTTGCTTCCAACTTCCCAGCTATCCAGCCCTTCCTACGTACAATTCCTCCAAATTTCTTGGTCTCTTGCACCATGGTTATGTTTGTAAAAACTGTTTTGCTTTCTTAGAAAAAGTCCTTCTCTGCAATCTTCCCCTCACCTAACCCCTTGCCTAGTTAATGCCTGCTCTTCTTCAGATCTCAGGTCCAGCGTCACTTTTTTTGAAAAGCCCCCAAACATGACTTATTAGGTTAAATCTCTCTATTACGGGCTGTTATAGAACTATGTAACTCTATGTTCACTTTTCACTATTATAACTTTTACATTTATATCACTGGTTATTTTATTAAAGTTGGTCTCATCTACACTGTATCTCCTATAATACCAAAGACTTTGTCTTTTTTTTTTAATCACTTTTAACTTTCTAGTTCCTAGCACAGTAATTTGTATCCAGTAACTGCTCAATTTGCTGAGTGAATGAAAGATGAGATAAGCCAATGAATGTATGTGTGATAACTCTGCATTTATCCCTCTAGAAGTAAGTATGTTTTTGTGAGAAAAAGGAACATGGCTTTTGGGGAAGCAGAAAAGTGTACATAAGAAAGAACCGTCAGACAGAGAAAGACTAATACTATATGATCGCACTTATATGTAGTATCTGAAAAAAACAAAGCAAAAAACCTCACCTAACCCATAGAAAAAGAGATCAGACATGTGGTTAAGAGAGAGGGGGTTTGCAAGGAAGAAGGAATTAGAGAAAGGTGGTCAAAAGATACAAACTTCCAGTTATAAGGATGTAATGTACATGATGAATATAGTTAAACACTGTTGTAATGGTATACAGGAAAGCTGTTAAGAGAGTAGATCCTAAGAGTTCTCATCACAAGAAGAAAATGTTTTTCTTTTCTTATTATTGTATCTATATGAGATGACGGGTGCTAACTAAACTTATTGTGATAATCATTTCACAATATATGTAAATCACCCATCATTCTAGTATATAGCATGATGGGTGCTTTAAAGTTAAATCTATATATATAGATTTATCTTAAAGTTATATAGTGATGTATGTCAATTATTTCTCAGTAAAACTGGAAAAAAAAATTAGAAGAGGGAATTGTATATGAGCTTCCATGTAGGAAAGTATTGTCTTTCTGCACTAATGTTGTAATATTACAGAAGCGAAAATTGTAGTGAGTCAAATCTGCTTGCCTCTCTGACTTTCTCCAGCAATGTGATAACAGTAAAAATAAAGCAGATTACCTAGTGTTGAGGATGGTGAATATAGCAAATTAGAAGCCTTAGGGTATATAGGATGTTAAGAGGTGATTATTCTTGTAATGGATTACTAAAGCATCCCCAATGTTTCTTGTTTTCTCTTTGCCCATTCCTGGGAAGAGATCTTTCCTTATCATAAAACTGTCCCTAATCTATGTTTTAAGAGTTGGTCTCTATTAACAGAAGAACATTTTCTTGAACTTGGAACATTTTTCTGAGAGGATCTAGAGGAATTGAAGCCATCTCCAGAGGCTTCACAGTATCTGAATTACCCAGTAAAGATTCTTCATCTCTATAGTGTGGATGGAGGACGAGAGAGAAACTATTGATGGAGTAGTGAGACCCTGCTGGTAAGTGGTCCAGAGGGATAAAACTATAGAGGGGACCAGGGGAAGAAGCAGGAATGAGGGTGACCATTTACCCTGGAAGGACTGATGAGCAACTTGATGAAAAAAGGACAGCTCTGTCTTTCACTAAGCTCCAGACTCTGTTTGTATTTGTGATCATCTGTTGTGGCTTTATTTTTAGTGGCATTATCCCATGTCTTTCTGTCTCTGAAATTTAGGGACACTACTAAAGGGCTGTGTGAATCTTTATACTCTTGCTGGATGAAAGAGTAAAACTAAATGTGGCCCTTTTAGTCAACATGGAAAGGAAGTTTCAAAAGAAAGGCTAAGAGTTTTAGTGAACTGAGTGGGGGCCTGAACTTGAAATAAGTTTCTTGAGGGAATGGGAGAGAGAGCAGATAAAGGAGTTCTTTTGTAAGACTTAGAGGGAGCTGATTTGGAGACCTAGGAAAAATGATAGCAGGTGAACTATTTCTCAGTATATAATGTAAGGTAGTATACAATATAATGTATATAATATAATGTAATGTAGTATACAATATATACAGTATATAGTATAATGTAATGTAGAAGTCAAGGAAATAGGATCAATGCAACTAATATTAAAGATAAGGAAGACAAAAACAGATGATAATGAGATAAAGTGAAGGAAAAGTATTAACTAAGTTATGAAGGCTGCTGTAAGTATAGATCTGGGGTCTATGATGAAGATTTGGGAAAGAAGATAATTGCAAATAGACGAAGCCAAGTATCTTTATGTTTAAAGTATGATAACTGATATATTATACGAAGAAAGTTCATTTGATTTACTTGGCACAATTTACTTAGGAAAACTTATTGTTGCAGCCCATTTTCAAGGTGCCTACTAATGAGCATTTAATGAATTTTCCAGAACCTTTCCAGATACAAAGTCTTGCTAGCTTGTCTCTCTTTATTCTCCAAATTTTAAAAAAAGGAAAATACTGAGAGTATTTAAGGAACTTTCTCTCCTAGCATGGAGAATTCACAGCCATAACAAATCTGGAAATAAACCATAAGAAAAAAACTGATCTTCCAGGTCTCCAGTATTGTTATTCTTACAAAAAACACCACTGGTGGATTGGGATAGAGAGAACAGTTCATTGTCACGTGGTATAACTCCATCTGCTGTCCTTTAGCAAATGTCCAGATGGATTCCATTTCTGGGCTCCCAAAAGATGAGGCCAGTCAATATGAAAAAGCTGTCTTTGATTATCCATCACAATCACCCAAGGAGAACCACAACTTCTGTTTTCTACCCATCGTTCTTGTCAAGAGACTCATAGTTTTATTTTCAACCATGAAATCTGCTTCTGAATTTATGAACAATAACAATGCCAGTGGTCTGTTTTTCCTTGGGTTTGTTTCTTATGGTGATACGAAAGTCTAGCTTGAAAATGTCTTTCTTATTCTTTTTCAATATCTTTCACTCAGTTTTCTGAGGAACAATTTATTCTTCCAGAATTGTGGGACTTTAAAATATCTATCATATTATTATTGCTTGAAGAGTACCTTAGATTTAGAAGTCAAATAAATGGCTTGAATGGAAATACTACTCTGATGCAGAATAAGACCTATAAAAAATTCATATTTGAGAATTTTCCCCTAAGTCCTCATAGTTCTGATGTCATTTCTTTTTCACACAGGTTAAAGTTGTATGACTATCTCTGTAACATTGCTGGTATCAGAAAAAATCCCCTGTAGGATCCTAATTTATACACATTCAGATTCACACACACACACACACACACACACACACACACACACACACACTCCTTAGAATAGGTCCATGCTGTTTGCCTACTGTATTTTGATTTAACATTTTTTTTCTAAGTTGAAAGATTCTGACCTAAGTATGAATTCAGGAGGGTTCTAAGAAAAACACTGCACTACTTTTCTCTTATGTCCATATAATCACCAGTTAAAGCTAAAACTATCTCCTGGAGGTTACTTACAATTTAAATTTTTAAAACTTCACCTTTCATATTTTTGAATTTGAGGCAGAGAATGATGGCTTTCTCAAATATCTCTTTACCCATTTCTTCAGTAGTGAAGCTTCCATGTTAGTTGGGCATGTGGCCACTTATAATAAAGATTCTTTTTCCAGCCTCTCTTGCAACTAGTTATGGTCATGTGACCAAGGTCTTGGCAATGGGATATAAGTAAAGGTAGGGTGTGCAATGAGAAGTACACTGCATCTCTTCTTCAAACCTTCCTCCTTTCTTTAGGCCTGGAGCCTCAGGAGCCATCACAGACAATAAGAAAACTTTGTGAATAGAAGCCATGCCCAACAGAGCAGCGAGATAGCAATAGCTTGGGTCTCTTATACCATAGAGAATCATTTTTAACTCTGGATTGACAGACTTCTTGAATCAGACTTATTGAATGTGAGAGAAAAATAAATTTTTATTTTATAGCCTTATTATTTGGGGGCTTTCTATTACTCATAGCTTATATATATATTTTTAATTGGATAGCATCCTACTAATAAAAGATTCTAGCAGATGCCATTTCCATCTAAGATCCAAGTATCAATATGTATAATTGTGATGGAAATTTATAAGGAAAATCATTAGGCAGTCAAGATCTTTTTACATGAAGAAAGACCAAAGGAAAATGAAGTTTTGTGCAAGGTATTTTAATCCTTTAAGATGTTTATTTTTTTCAAGTTCTTCTTTAGTATTCCATCTAATGAAACTGAACTTATGTAACTCAGCATGAGAAAATCTGACTTCTAACTGCCAGCACCTGTGATTTTTTTTTTTTTTGTGTGCACTTGATCCATCAACAGAACCTCCTCTTCCTAAGGATAAGGCAGGCTGGATGTGTTGGGCAATTAACACACATCCTCCAACTTAGGAACAGCCATGAACCAAAGATGGAAAGGAGACCATTTATAAGTATCTCATGCCCTATCAGGTGGATTAACTCAAAGGCATTTATTTCACACTGATTCCCAGAGTTCCTCACCCAGATTAAGATCCAGTTATCCAGAGTAGTAACCGGCTTGATAACATCCCCTTTATTGGTTGCCTGCTTTTCCTTACCTCACTTTTCCACTCCTACCCAATGTTTTCTGGGTTTGCATCCTCAATAAACAATTGCACGTGAATCTTTATCTCAAGGTTTGCTTCTGGGGCACTGGAACCAAGGCAAAATATTTACATATTGTGGGAATGGCAGCAAAAACATTTATGGCCAGGGGAATGGTGATAAAAATGACATGGAACGAATGCAAAATAAGTCAAGAGTATCTTTTCTCTCTCTTTCGCTTTCAGTCCTCAATGGTAGAACAGAACAAGGCTTAAAAATATCCCTAAAAAGAGCTGGTTAGTAAATAGTGTGCTTGGAAAATATAACCTTAAACACTGGGAAGAGTATGTTCCCACATCCTTTCAGTAATTAAGATGAATTGGCTCCAGGTGAAAGCCAGCTACGTTAATTTCTTCAGGAAGAGTATAAACAGAAATCATTGTGCTTATTATTTTCTCCCAGTATCTACACAGTGCCCAGATATAGAGCAGTTAATGAAAAAAATATTTGTCGAGTGAAAGTGTGGCAGAAAGAGAACTGCAGTAAAGTTATTAGATCTGCTGATCAAACACACTATTAGGGATGGAAAGGCAAACCACAGAGTTGGAGACAATATTAGCAATACATAGCCAATAAAGGACTCCAATCCGGAGTATGTAAAGAATTACAAATAAATTACAAAAGCGCAAGCCCACAGGGAAAAAATGGTCAAAACTACTTTACATGATTATATGTAAATGGCCAATAAACATGAGACAATGTGCTCAACTTCATTGTCATCAGAGCAAAGCAAATTAAAACCACAATGCAATACCATATCTTCTAACTAGATTGGTTTAAAATAAAAAGAGATGATGACAACTGTTGGCAAAGATATGGAGCAGTTGGGACTCTCATATGCTGCAGTTGGATGGATAAATTGGTACAAACATTTTGGAAAAATTCTCTGGCAACATTTACTAAAGCTCAACATATACATTCCCTATGAGGCAATAACTCCACTCCTGGTATATATGTGAAGTGTGTATACATGTTCACCAAAAGACATGAATCAAAATATACACAGCAACTACACTGATAATCATCCAAAACTTAGAACAACCCAGATGTTCATCTACAGAAGCATGAAAACATAAATCATAGTATAGTCAATGAAAATACTCAATTCAGCAATGAAAATGAATGAAATACAACTACACACATAACATATATGACTCCCATAAAAATATTTGAGTGAAAGAAGCCAGGTAAAAAAGAGCTTACACTGTATGATTCCAAATACGTATTGTTCAAAAACAAGAAGAACTACTCTATGCTGTTAAAAGTCAAGATGGTAATTATTCTTGGGAGACATACTGATTTTAAGGGAGGAAGAAGGGATCTTCTCAGGTGCTAGTTGTCTCAGCCATCCCATGATGACCCGCTAGCTTGGGGATTCACTGGAAGGACTAACATGACCCAACATAGTTTCAGTCATGGCTAAGATTTATTACTGCAAAGGATACAGGGCAGGAATAACAAAAAAGATATGTATAGGCAAAGGCTAGAGAGGTCAAAAGCAGGCTTTCTTGTCCTCCCTATGCAGGGGATGCATGGATGTATCTTCTTCTCTAGCTGGGAAGTACAGGAATATGTGTGACATGACCATGCTTAGGAAAGTTGGCTTGAGTCTTGGGGTCCAAATTTCCTAAGTGGAATTGGTCACATCCTAGCTGTGGGTGTGAACCCCAAACCAGGCCCTGGGTACACATCATGAAACTTGATGTTTACTTTAACATACTGGCTCATCTTGACTCACTACTTTGGGCGTATAGACTAGTATCTTTACCCAGCCACTACGTGAACATTCCAGTAGTTTAGTTCTCAGAGTTGACCAAGGGTCATTATGATGGCTACAGATTTAAACAAGAACTGAGTAAAACAGATCTGCTTCATCAACTCCCTCTGCTCACTAGTAATGTTATAATTCTTGCTCTGGGGACTGGTTAGATGGGTAGGTTTTGTTTGTGCTTATGTATGCATATAATATTTCAAACATTTAAAAAAATTAGTCAGGTAGCAGTCCAGACCCATCAATTAGACCCCAACATTCTTGTAAGATTACTGAAACCCTGGGAAGTTATCAAAATAACATTAGGAAACCATTAGGGAATATAAAAAGCTGGGGTAACTCTAAATCTAAGTAGATGTCAAGAGAATGAGGAAATGAATTAAATTCATGACGATGAGTTTCAGAGTATGTTAAGTATGTAGGTAGCAGTAATTTTGTCAAAAAATTTGTATTTGAATGTTTGGCTAATCTTTAATGTGTCTGAAGTGATCAAATAACCAAATGATGAACAAATTTGTAATTCAGATACAATTTTTATGGGAATTTAATTGATTGCACAATCCGTTAAAAGTTACCAAAAACAGGTTTTCAAATGTTTATCTCTTATGTTTTTAACTTTAAAATTGAAGATTAAAATATATGTGCAATAAAAAGTCAACAGGTCTGAGTTCCATTTACTATTTATTAATTTATATGACTTCGGGCAAGCCCTTTAACCTTCAGATTTCTTATTTATGCAACGCAAAAAGTCAATAGCTTCAACAATATAGGAAATGGGGTCCTTCTAGCATTACGAGTTTATGTTTTATTAAATTACCATTTCAGTACCATTGACTAATCCAACAAATGCTTTGTGTATCTAGTATGAACAAGGCACCAGGCTAAGCGATGTGGGCAAATGAAATGCTGGAAAACACAGGATTCTGTCTTCAAGGAGCTCAGTTTGATGAGCAGGGACACAAATAACGCAACTCGTAACAAGGGAATGAGATCAGAGTGAGACTGGGGAATCAATGTAGTACCTGAAAAGGGACCTTTATGAACCAGTAGGATTTCAATAGGAAAAGGAAGAGTAAGTTAATGTCAGGGGAGCACTTCAGCAAAGACTTCCATCACAGAAATGCTCATCTCCACAGAAAACAATACGGTCTTGCTGGCCTGAGGATTAAGAAATGAATACGGAGACATGAGGCAGGAAAGAAAGATTGGTACTCAATCATAAAGGGCCTTAACTTCCATGAAATGGAGTTTATAGGCAATGAGGACCCAAGAAGTCTTTTAAGATGAAGGAGAACACAGTTAGCTCTGGTTTCAGATTCACGGCTTCCAAATGTCACAGGTTGGGTTCCCCAGAAGCAGACTCTGAGACAGAGGTTGGTGTTTGGGATGTGTATTAAGGAGTGCCCTTGGGACACAACTCCTATGGACAGAGGGGAGGGAAGCAGGATGGGCAGTGGGAGAAGGTAAGAGTAATGCAGACTCAACTACAGTCTTGGCAAACCTCGCAGGGAGCTCTGGATCCAGTGGCCCTTCAGAGTTGCACCAAGTTGGACTGAGGTGTCTAGGGCTTGACAACCCCACATTGATCAGTCACTGCACATGGTCAGCCCCGGGAAGGGCTGTGACCTGATCCAGGGCAGCTCTCTCTGGTTGAAGCAGTCCCTGGAGTTGCTGAAAGCTGAAGCTCATCTACTAACTACACTCCCAGGGGCTGGACAACAAGTTCTTCCTTGAGGGTGGGGCTGGGTGTGCATGACAGCATCCATCACATCAAATGTATGCTTTAGAATCACTCAGGGACCTTTGGAAACCCAGATTTCACTCTGAATTGGTAGACATAGAATAAAGCCAGATGCTTTTATTATAAATAAACTTCCCAGATGATTTTGAGGCACAGAAGTTTGATAATTGCTCTTTTAGATATTCATTCAAACCCTTGAGTAAAGATTCTGGGCCAAGCCTATGTCCTTTGCTTGTAGGACATTCCTATGGCTTCAAAGTTCCTTCCTTTGATACTCACAACAACTCCATGAAACAAGCAGAACTGCCATCTGTATTTTGCAGATAAGAAAACCAGCTTAGAAAGCACAAGTTACATGCCCAAGGTCATACAGCTGCTAAGTATTACTCAGGCTCAAACTTGCCTAGCCCTGCTCCAAGCCTCTCTCTCTCTCCCTCTCTATCTCTCCTCTCAATCTCCTTCTTTCCCTCTCCCACTCTTATGCATTTAAAATTTACTACTGTAAAAGTCATTGTTCTTAAAGTAAAGTAAATCCCCTATCATCCTTAGAAACTTCTTTAATGTTATATTGGTGACCCTTCTTATAAAAATAAAATTTGACCCTGTCATGATAAAAATAGATTTCCTACTATATTCTATCTGGCATAGATGGTCACACGGTGCTGTCTTTGGTCCTGGCAATAGCTTTACTTTAACTCAAAATACCAGATACTGAAAAGAAAATGCAACTCCCTCTCATATGTTTTCATTAAATAAATCCCTCCTAGATCTTTATAAGACGAGTTGGGTTTTCCAGAAAAAGGGAAGCCTATTAAATTCCCTTCCAAGAGGCAACTGAGGCTTTACGTGGAATCAGTAGGATGTGTTTTTAAATGAAAAAGCAAGTTAAAATGAGGATGGGGTGGGTTTAATGGGCAAAGAACCTGATTTTTTGGGGGGTGGTTTGTTTTTTGTTTCTGTTTTTGTTTTTTTTGGTGTGAGCATGTGGTGCGTTCTTCAGATTTCTGATCAACTCTCTGATCCTGATCCTGTCTAAACCAGTAGATCTGTGCAAAGCAAGGAGAAGTAACCAAAAATCCTTCCAAAAGAATCCATACTACTTTCCATGCTGACAGCTTTACTAAGTGACAAGTGGGTCACAATCTTTCATCACCTGGGCATGGCCCAGGGGGCATGGCCCAGGGACCATGACTAAGTCACTGTAGATGCTGCTGTTAAATGGGGTTGTACTTTATTTTCCATCCTTCAACCTCAATATTAAATAATAGCTTGGAAATGCATTGAGGGATAGCCTTTACATAGTGGTGTTGATGATAATGTTTTTCTTCTTCCAGAAAAAAATCCGGCATTGATATTCATCAGCATGCTGGGCTTTCAGCAGGATGGAAGCAATTATACACACTTGTGTATGAGTGACTTATGCCTTAATTGCTTAGCTGGCATGCCTTGTAAGTTCTGAGTACCTATCATATATAAGCAGCCAATATTTTAATTTTCCAAAATCTGGCATCTCATTCTGAATTCTTAAGCTTGTTCTGGAGTGAAATTCAACATAAATCATTCAAGAAGATTTCATACAAATTTCACTGAAATCCATGACCTTAAAAGTACATGGATTTCCCTTTCAGAAAGAGGATAGAGCTCACTAAATTGGATAAAGTAATTTACTGTAGCTTGAGGCCACTGGCACTTAGAGCTCAATTCTACAGAACTTCAGCTATACTCTTTCATCAATAGAAATCCATCTTTTCTCCACTGACTTAAAGAGCCACCATTATTATAAATTAAATTCCCATATAGATTTGGATTTATTTCTATACTCTTCTGCCCTATTGATGACTATTTCATGTGTCAATACAAAAATGTTTTAATTTCAATTTTCTTCAGACCAGGAACAAAAAAAGGCTTCTATGAGTATGTCTCAAGGTAGACTCCTTCATCCTCGTGGAAGCCGTCACTCCGTTTGCTTTCTCTTGCACACTCCTGGTTTTCCTCACATCAATTCTCTAGCCACTCCTTTTCCTTTGTAGCCACTTTTTCCTCCATTCACTTCTTTTATATTGGTGTTTGCCTGAGTTCCATGCTTTGACCATTTTCGCTCCATGTAGTGTTCTCAACCATATATCTATGTTTTCAGCTGACAGCCAAACTGTTATGCCTTTCACAGTTCCTTGCTGAGCCTCAGATTTATTCTTCTAAGGGACTACTTGACATCTCTGAGTCCTGGGGGTTTTCTCAGGCCCTTCAATCTCAACACATTAACAAAGTTGAGCCGTACATTTTCTACTCCAATGCATTCTTTCTCTTTCATTAACTATCTCTGCCAATAGCACTATCACCCATGAAGTTATTCTGGTCAATTGCCTGGAAACCATCTCAATTATTGGTTACCTTTATCACTTACATCCATTTGGAACACAACATCCTCCCAATTCTATGGGCTTTTATTTTTTGCTACACCACACAGCATGTGGGATCTTAGTTCCCTGACCAGGAATCGAACCAGCATCCCCTGCATCCCTGCATTGGAAGAGAAGTCTTAACCACTGGACCACCAGGGAAGTCCCTGATTCTACTTTTTAAATGTCTTTTGAATCTATTTCCTTCTTCCCTCCCCTACTTCCACTGTCATATTTGAGCCTTTGATTTTTCTTCTCAGAGGCTGCACCAGCTTACCTGGAGTCTCGCCCTGTTCCAATACATTGCTAGGAGAATGGTGTGTTAAAGATGCAGACCTAATTAGGTCATCCTTAAAGTACCTCAGTGTGTCTGAATGATCTTCACGATGAAATTCAAGTGCCAAGGCATGGTATTTGAGGCCCTTCACCATCCAGCCCTTCCCTCTCTCTCCAGACACATTGACCTTGCCCAAGCTTATCAAACACTTGCCTTTCCTGAATGTCTTCTTACGCCTGTGTGCCTTATGAATCTTGCTCCCTCTCTATTTCTCCTCCCCAGATCCTGCCTTAACTCACCTGGCCCACTTTAATTGCCCTCAGGACTCATTTTAAGGGTTATTTCATTTTGCCAGCATTTCCTCATGACCTCTCTAGCCATAGCTAGATGAGGCATCCTACATCTTTGCTATCGAAATGCTTATGAGCAACCCAACTCTGGCATATAGTTTCTAATATTGATATTTTTATTAGCCTCCTTCAAATAGACTTTGAGCTTCTGGAAGATAAGGATCCATTTTAGGGTCTTCAGTGACTTGCTTAGTGCTTGACATATAGGACTGTGGTGCCCACCATGGGAGCTGTTGGTTACATGTGGCAATTTAGACTTAAATGATTTAAAATTAAAAGTCCAGTTTCTTAGTCACACTAGCCTCATTTCAAGTGCTTAGTAGCAATATATGGCTAGTGGCTACTGTACTGGACAACATAGATAAAGAACATTTCCATCATCACAGACAGTTCTGTGGGACAGCACTGATGTAGGAAGAGCTCAGTAAATGCTGGTGAGTTAAGAATATATGAATTATTTTTTAAATGAAATTTTTGTTGAGACACTTGTAGAGTCACATGTAATTGTAAGAATAATACAGAAGGATGAGTCTACCCTTTATCCAGTTTTTCCCAACATCTTGTAAAACTATAATACAATAACACAACCAGTATATTGATATTGATCTTATCCAGATATCCTTCACTGATCTTATTCAGATATCCTCGGTTTTACTTGTACTTATTTCTCTGTGTGTGCATGTGTGTGTGTTTAGTTCTATACAATTAAATCATCTGTAGAGGTTCATGCATTCACCACCACAGCCACACCACCACAGCCACACCACCACAGAATACAGACAATTTCATGACCAGAAGAATCCCTCTTGTTGCCCTTTCATAACCACACCCACTTCTTTCTGTACCTCGTACCCCACCCCCCAAATCCTGAAACTACGAATCTATTCTGCATTTATAAAATGTTGTCATTTCAAAAATAGCTGTGAGGGAGATCAGCTCGGTGCTTTGTGTCCACCTAGAGGCGTGGAATAGGGAGGGTTGGAGGGATGCGCAAGAGGGAGGGGATATGGGGATGTATGTATACATATAGCTGATTCACTTTGTTATACAGCAGAAACTAACATAACATTGTAAAGCAATTATACTCCAATAAAGATGTTCAAAAAAATCACTGTGATTATTGGTATAAAACTATCTGTTTAAGTTCCCTACATTCAATTATTTGGGACATATATCTAGAAGTAGAATTCTTGGATGCTATAGTAATTCTATGTTTATAATTTTTTGAACAACTGCCATACTACTTTTCACAGTAGCTAAAACATTTTACCTTCCCACCAGCAGTGCACAAGGGTTCCAATTTCTCCACATCCATGCCAACATTTATTTTCTGCTTTTTTCATATATATATATATATATATATATATATATATATATATATATATATATATATAATCTCCATCCTAAAAGGTATGAGGTAGAATCTCATTGTGGTTTTGATTCACATTTCCCTGAATAGTGATATTGAGCATCTTTTCATGTGCTTATTAGCCATCTGTATATCTTCTTTGGACAGATGTCTACTCAAGTTCATTGGTTATTTTTTAATTTTTGTTTTTTGTTGTTGAGTTTTGGGAGTTCTTTATATATTCTGGATATTAACTCTTTATCAGAAATATAATTTGAAAATATTTTTTCCCATTTTGTGGGTTACCCTTTCACTGTGCTGATTGTGTCCTTCGCTCAGAAGATTTTAATGGTCCAATTTATGTAATTTTTCTTTTGTTGCCTGTGCTTTTGCTGTCATATCCAAGAAATCATTGCCATACCAAACTTCTGATGATTTTACCCTATGTTTTCTTTTCAGAGTTTCATAGTTTTAGCTCTTTTGTTTAGATATTTGAACCATTTTAATTTCTGTATATGGTGAAATGTAATTATTTCTTTTGTAAGAGGATATCCAGTTTTCCCAGCACCATTTGTTGAAAAGACTGTTCTTTCCTCATTAAGTGGTCTTGGAATCCATGTTGAAAATCATTTAACCATATATTGAGGGTTTATTTCTGGACTCTCTATTCTATTCCATTAGTATTTATGTCTGTTTTTATGCCAGCACCACACTGTTTTGATTACTGTTGCTTTGTGGTAAGTTTTGAAATCAGGAAGTGTGGGTCCTCCAGCTTTGTTCTTTTTCAAGATTGGTTAGCTATTCATATTCTTTGGGATTTCATATAAATTTTGGGACAGATTTTTCTATTTCTGCAAAGAAGTTATTGGGATTTTTCTAGGCATTGCATTGAATCCATAGATTACTTTTGGGAGTACTGGAGTCTTAACAATATTAAGTCTTCCAATCCATGAACATGGGATGTCTTGACGTCTTTCCATTTACATGTCTTCTTTAATTTCTTTCAACAATGATTTGTAGTTTTCAGTGTATAATTTTTTGATCTCTTTACTTAAATTAATTCCTAAATATTTTTCATGCTATTGAAAATGGAATTGTTTTCCTAATTTCAGTTTTGGCTTTTTCTTTCTTAGTATATAGAAATGCAACTGATTTTTGTGTGTTGATTTTGTAACTGCAACTTTGCTGAATTCATTTATTAGTTCTAACAATTTTTTGGTGTGTGGAATCTTTAGGGTTTTCTAATATAAGATCACATTTTCTGCAAACAGAGATAACTTTAGACTGTCTTTCCAATTCAGATTTTATTTCTTTTTCTTGTCTAATTGCTCTCAGTAGAACTTCCAATGCTATGTAGAAAAGAGGTGGCAGGAGTGACATCCTTGCTTTGCTCCTGATCTTAGAGGAAAATATTTCAGTCTTTCACCATTGAAATGTTAGCTGTGGGGAGATTCTCTTTTTTTTTTTTTTTTTTCTGCCTATGAGTCTCTTTCTGGGTTCTCTATTCTGTTCCATTGATTTATATGTCTACCCCTCGGCAAACACTACACCGTCTTGATTACTGTAGCTATAGAAAAAGCCTTATTATGGGAAGAGTGCTTCTTCCCACCTATTCTTCTTTGTCAAATTGTTTAGCTATTCCAGAACCCATGCCTTTCCATATAAATTCTTGAATAAATTTGACTATGTCTACAAAATCATACTGGAATTTTTATAGGAATTTTATTAAATATTTAGATCAATTGGGGGCAAAACTGATATCTTTACTGTGTCTTCTAATCCATGACCACAGTATGTTTCTCCATTTTTTCAGTTTTTCTTTGGTTTATTTAATTTGTGTGTTGTAATTTTCAGCATACAGCTCTCGTACATGTTTTGTTAAGTGTATACTAAGTATTTCCTTTTCTTTGGAGTAGTTGTAAATGGTATTGTGTTTTGTTTTGTTTTGTTTTTTGCAGTATGCGGGCCTCTCACTGTTGTGGCCTCTCCCATTGCAGAGCACAGGCTCCAGATGCGCAGGCTCAGCAGCCATGGCTCACGGGCCTAGCCGCTCCACGACATGTGGGATCTTCCCGGACTGGGGCACGAAACCATGTCCCCTGCATCAGTAGGCAGACTCTTAACCACTGCACCACCAGGGAAGCCCTGGGTATTGTGTTTTAAATTTCATTTTCTGCATGTATGCAGAAATAGAATTGGCATTTGTATGTAGATTTTGCACCCTGCAATCTTGCTGAACTTTATTAGTAGAGTCTTTGGCATTTTCTATGTAGACCATCATGTCATCTGCAAATAGAGACATTTTTATTTATTCCTTTGCAATCCATTGTCTTTTGTTTTTCTTGCCTCATTGTTGTGGCTGGAATTTCTAGTACTATGTTGAGTAAGACTTGTGTAAACAGACACACTAGCCTTGTTCTACATCTTAGAGAGAAAGCATTTAGTCTTTCACCATTGACTTTGATGTTAGCTGGAGAACTTTTTGTAGATTTTTCAAAAATAAAGTTGAGGTAATCCCCCCATTCCTAATTTGCTAAGACTTTTTAATCATGAATGTGTGTTAGATTTGTCATAGTTTTCCTGCATCAATTGATAAAATTATATTATTTTTCTTTTTGAGTTTGTTAGTATAGTGGATTACAATGATTTATTTTTTAATGTTAAACCATCCCTACATCCCTGGGGAAAATTTCACTTGATCACCATGTATAATTATTTGTATACATTGTAAGATTTGATTTGGTAAATTTTTTTGAGGATTTTTGCATCTAAGTTCATAAAACATATTTGCCTGCAATTCGTTGGTTATCTTTTTCTCCCTACTGTGTTTGTTTAGTTTTAGTATCAGGGTAATACTGGCCTTATAAAATAAGTTGGAAAGTGCTATCACCTATTTTCTAGAGGCGATTGTGTAAAAGAGGTGTTAATTCTTCCTCATATTTTTGGTAGTTTTCTCCAATGAAACAATCCAGGCCTGGAGATTTCTTTTTGGAGAGCTTTTGAAGTATGAATTCAATTTTTATTAATGATTATATTAATAAAATATTAATTTTTAAAAACTATTTTGAGTATGTATTTCATCTTGGTTGAGGTTTTTTGGTAGTGTGTGGTATTGCCCATTTCTTGTAAGTTGTTGAATTTATGAGCATAAAGTTGTTCAAAGCATTTGCCTATTTTCCTTTTTACGGCTGCAGAGTCTGTAGCTATATCCCCTATTCCATTCCTGATACTGGTGATTTGTGTCTTCTCTTTATTTTTGTCTAAATAAATTATTTTAATCTAGACTAATTTTAATTATCTATCTCATTCTATTTTTATATTTAACAATGTTTTGATGTCACAAAAAGGAAATGTATTTTGAGATTTTTTTGGAGAAGAAGAATGACTTGTTTTTAAAATATATACATTCATTATTAAATATTTCAAACAGTTCTGAAAAATATAGAGGAGAAATTATATAAACAACCAAAATCTTTCCATCAGAAATATTTCTTGGTTTATAATATTCCACAAATCTTCCTGTAGAGAGAGAGATAAAAGCATAAGGTTGTAATAAGTAAGATAAACTGAAAGATGTGTTTTTTATATATGGATGGTACTACATTTGTTATTTTAAAACTAAATTACATTTAATCTTATTAAAATCAAATTTAAAAATAAAAGGAAAAGAAACTGAAGTGTTCCTATAGTATTTTCTAAACTTCAGAAAAATGTTTTTTTCACAAGAGAGATAAGCTTTTAAAATATTTCCTTAAAGACAAGAAAAACAGACTCTGAAAAGTCATGATGAAATTGGAGGTGGTTTTTTTGTACATGATATACATATATATCTCTTATATATATCAGGTATACATGAAGCATGTATACCTGTATGCTTCAACATTAATAATATCCATCGACCTCTTGCTAAGGAAAATGAGGACACATAATTTTCAGTGTTAGATTTATTTTAAAATAGATATGATTATCATTGTCCCATTTGATCATGGCTTCACTATTCTTAAGATTTGTTTTTAAATTTACCTCTTTGTTGGGTGAATTTCATGATGAAGTGTTTTTTTTGTCCGTTTAAGGTTTATATCTACTATATATCCTAATGTGTTTTATGTTTGGGAACAATTGACTCTTGCCTTGAAAACTTGAAGAACAGCCTGACTAGGCAAAACACACCTTCCTGGGTCACTGTTTCTTTCCCTCAGCACATTCCCTCAGGCATTATATGATTCTGTGAAGCAATCTAATGCAGCCTGATTTTCCTTTTCTTGTATGTTAATTACCTTTTCGGCCTGGATGCACCAAAGATCATTTGCCTTTGAAATTCTATAACTTCACCAGAGTCTATTTCAACTGTGTTCTTTTGTTCAGCAGATTTAAGACTCTTTATTTCAGGAAATTAGCTTCTATTACTTCTTTAATTTGTCTATTCCATTTTATTCTGTTTTTGTTTGTTTTCTTTCATTTTGTTTTTGTTTTTCCTCAGTGAAGGTTGTAAAAACTGGTATCCTGGTAAATGAAAATAAACAAACAAAAACCTCTGATGTGCAGTGTCTGTCAATTTATGTGGTGTAAATACTCCCACAATGGTTAATTTTAAACTACCAATGTGATGTTATTGAAAATGGAGTTAGGAACAGGTATGTCTAATCAGCTCTTGCAAGCTGGTTCAAGCCTACATATGTACATGTGTTAGATCTCCTTTGTTTGACTTCTATATAATTTTCCTACAACTGGTTTTATGTTCTTTTCTTTTCTTTTTTTTTTTTTGTAGTCAAGAACTGTCCATCTATCACTGGGTTTCAGTTGTGTTTAGTCTTATTTCCTATTTTTTAAAATCTTTTGAACAGTTTAATAATTTCCTTTTTATTTCACCCTGAACTCTGCCAGTTTCCCTTTCATTTTGGTCATGTTGTCTCTTCTTTAAACCCTTGTATTTCTTAATTTTTTTTTCCTTTTTTTGTTAGATCATATTATCTT